>NC_143150.1:59705000-60955000 GCF_059928025.1 Delphinapterus leucas | reverse complement strand
AAAGGAAATATTTAATCAAGTCCAGGAAGTACAGAGAGTCCCATACAGGATGAATCCAAGGAGAAACAAGCCAAGACACATATTAATCAAACTTTCAAAAATTAAATACAAAGAAACTATAAAAAGCAGCAAGGGAAAAAGAGCAAATAAAACACAAGGGAATCCCCATAAGGTTAACAGCTGATCTTTCAACAGAAACTCTGCAAGCCAGAAGGGACTGGCAGGACATATTTAAAGTGATGAAGGAGAAAAGCCTACAGCCAAAATTACTCTACCCAGAAAGGATCTCATTCAGATTTGGTGGAGAAATTAAAATCTTTAGAGACAAGCAAAAACTGAGAGGGTACAGCACCACCAAACTAGCTTTACAACAAATGCTAAAGGAACTTCTCTAGGCAAGAAACAAAAGAGAAGGAAAATACCTACATTAATGTACCCAGAAAAATTAAGAAAATTGGAATAGGAACACACATATCGATAATTACCTTAAATGTAAATGGTCTAAATGTTCCCACCAAAAAACACAGATTGGCTGAATGGATACAAAAACAACACCCATATATATGCTGTCTACAAGAGACCCATTTCAGACCTAGAGACACATACAGACTGAAAGTAAGGGGACGGAAAATGATATTCCATGCAAATGGAAACCAAAAGAAAGCTGGAGTAGCAATTCTCATATCAGACAAAATAAATTTTAAAATAAAGACTATTAGAAGAGACAAAGAAGGACACTACATAATGATCAAGGGATCGATCCAAGAAGAACATGTAACAATTGTAAATATTTATGCACCCAACATAGGAGCACCTCAATACATAAGCAAATACTAACAGCCATAAAAGGGGGAATCAACAGTAACACATTCATAGTAGGTGACTTTAACACCCCACTTTCCCCAAAGGACAGATCATCCAAAATGAAAATTAATAAGGAAACACAAGCTTTAAATGATACATTAAACAAGATGGACCTAATTGATATTTATAAGACATTCCATCCAAAAACAACAGAATACACATTTTTCTGAAGTGCTCGTGGAACATTCTCCAGGATAGATCATATCTTGGGTCACAAATCATGCCTTGGTAAATTTAAGAGATTTGAAATCATATCAAGTATCTTTTTAGACCACAATGCTATGAGATTAGATATCAATTACAGGAAAATATCTGTAAGAAATACAAACACATGGAGGCTAAATAATACACTACTTAATAACGAAGTGATCACTGAACAAATCAAAGGGGAAATCAAAAAATACCTAGAAAAAAATGGCAATGCAGATACGACGACCCAAAACCTATGGCAAGCAGCAAAAGCAGTTCTAAGAGGGAAGTTTATAGCAACACAATCCTACCTTAAGAAACAGGAAACATCTAAAATAAACTTGCACCTAAAGCAATTAGAGAAAGAAGAACAAAAAAAACACCCAAAGTTAGCAGAAGGAAAGAAAGCATAAAAATCAGATCAGAAATAAATTAAAACGAAATGAAGGAAACAATAGCAAAGATCAATAATACTATCTTTGAGAAGATAAACAAAATTGATAAACCATTAGCCAGAGTCATCAAGAAAAAAACGGGAGAACATTCAATAGAATTAGAAATGGTAAAGGAGAAGTAACAACAGATACGGCAGAAGTACAGAAGATCATGAGAGATTACTACAGGCAACTCTATGCCAATAACATGGATAACCTGGAAGAAACTGACAAATTCTTAGAAATGCACAACCTGCCAAGATTGAATCAGGAAGAAATATAAAATAAGAACAGACCAGTCAAAAGCACTGAACTTGAAACTGTGATTAAAAATCTTCCAACAAACAAAAGCTCAGGACCAGATGGCTTCACAGGCGAATTCTATCAAACATTTAGAGAAGAGTTAACAACTATCCTTCTCAAACTCTTCCAAAGTATAGCAGAGGGAGGAACACTCCGAAACTCGTTCGATGAGGCCACCAGCACCTTGATATCAAAACCAGACAAGGATGACACAAAAAAAGAAAACTACAGGCTAATATCACTGTTGAACGTAGATGCAAACATCCTCAACAAAATACTAGCAAACAGAATCCAACAGCACATTAAAAGGATCATAAACCATGATCAAGTGGGGTTTATTCCAGGAATGCAAGGATTCTTCAATATACACAAATCAATCAATATGATAAACCATTTTAACCAATTGAAGGAGAAAAAACATATGATCATCTCAATAGATGTAGGGAAAGCTTTTGAGCAAATTCAACACCATTTTTGATAAAAACCCTGCAGAATGTAGGCATAGACAGAACTTTCCTCAACATAATAAAGGCAGTATATGACAAACTAACAGACTAACATCATCCTCAATGGCGAAAAATTGAAAGCATTTCCAGTAAGCTCAGGAACAAGACAAGGTTGCCCACTCTCACCACTCTTATTCAACATAGTTTTGAAAGTTTTAGCCACAGCAATCAGAGAAGAAAAGGAAAGAAAAGAATCCAAATTGGCAAAGAAGTAGTAAAGCTGTCCTGTTTGCAGATGACATGATAATATACATACAGAATCCTAAAGATGCTACCAGAAAACTACTAGAGCTAATGAATGAATTCGGTAAAGTAGCAGGATACAAAATTAATTCACAGAAATGTCTGGCATTCCTACACACTAGTGATGAAAAATCTGTAAGTGAAACCAAGAAAACACTCTCATTTAACATTGCAACAAATAGAATAAAATATCTAGGAATAAACCTGCCTAAGGAGACAAAAGACCTGTATGCCAAAAATTATAAGACACTGATGAATAAATTAAAGATGATACAAATAGATAGACAGATATACCATGTTCTTGAATTGGAAGAATCAACATTGTGAAAATGACTCTGCTACCCAAAGCAATCTACAGATTTAATGCAATCCCTATCAAACTACCACTGGCATTTTTCACAGAACTAGAACAAAAAATTCCATAATTTGTATGAAAACACAAAAAACCCCGAATATTCAAAGCAATCTTGAGAACGAAATATGGAGCTGGAGCAATCAAGCTCCCTGACTTCAGACTATACTACAAAGTTACAGTAATCAAGACAGTATGGTACTGGCACAGAAACAGAAAGATAGATCAATGGAACAGGATACAAAGCGCAGAGATAAAGCCACACACATATGGACACCTTATCTTTGATAAAGGAGGCATGAATGTACAGTGGAAAAAGGACAGTCTCTTCAATAAGTGGTGCTGGGAAAACTGGACAGGTACATGTATAAGTATGGGATTAGAATACTCCCTAACACCATACACAAAAATAAGCTCAAAATGGATTAAAGACCTAAATGTAAGGCCAGAAACTCTCAAACTCTTAGAGGAGAACATAGTCAGAACTCTCTATGACATCAATCACAGCAAGATCCTTTTTGCCCCACCTCCTGGAGAAAAGAAAATAAAAACAAAAATAAACAAATGGGACCTAATGAAACTTCAAAGCTTTTGCACAACAAGGGAAACCATAAATAAGACCAAAAGACAACCCTCAGAATTGGAGAAAATATGTGCAAATGAAGCAACTGACAATGGATTAATCTCCAATATTTATAAGCAGCTCATGCAGCTCAATAACAATAAGACAAAAAACCCAACCCAAAACTGGGCAAAAGACCTAAATAGACATTTCTCCAAAGAAGATATACAGACTGCCAACAAACACATGAAAGAATGCTCAACATCATTAATCATTACAGAAATGCAAATCAAAACTACAATGAGATTTCATCTCACACCAGTCAGAATGGCCATTTTCAAAAAATCTAGAAACAATAAATGCTGGAGAGGGTGTGGAGAAAAGCGAACACTTTTGCACTGCTTGTGGGAATGTGAATTGTTACAGCCACTATGGAGAACAGTATGGAGGTTCCTTAGAAAACTACAAATAGAACTACCATATGACCCAGCAATCCCACTACTGGGTATATACCCTGAGAAATCTATAATTCAAAAATGAGTTATTTAGCGAAATGTTCATTGCAGATCTATTTACAATAGCCCAAAAATGGAAACAACCTAAGTGTCCATCATCGGATGAATGGATAAAGAAGATGTGGCACATATATACAATGGAATATTACTCAGCCATAAAAAGAAATAAAGTTGAGCTATATGTAATGAGGTGGGTAGACCTAGAGTCTGTCATACAGAGTGAAGTAAGTCAGAAAGAGAAAGACAAATACCATATGCTAACACATATATATGGAATTTAAGGAAAAACATGACATGAAGAACCTAGGGATAAGACAGGAATAAAGACACAGACCTACTAGACAATGGACTTGAGGATATGTGGAGGGGAAGGGTAAGCTGTGACAAAGTGCAAGAGAGGCATGGACATATACACACTACCAAACATAAGGTAAATATCTAGTGGGAAGCAGCCGCATAGCACAAGGAGATCCACTTGGTGCTTTGTGACTGCCTGGGCAGTTGGGGTAGGGAGTGTGGGAGAGAGGGAGATGCAAGAAGGAAGAGATATGGGAACATATGTATATGTATAACTGATTCACTTTGTTATAAAGTAGAAACTAACACACCATTGTAATGCAATTATACTCCAATAAAGATGTAAAAAAAAATAAATTACACAGTAGATGAGATGGACTTAATTGATATATTTTTAAAATAAAATTATATATTTACTTGTTTATTTATTTTTCTGTTTATTTATGGTAGCATTGGGTCTTCATTGCTGCACAAGGGCTGTCTACAGTTGGGGTGACCTGGGGCTGTTCTTTGTTGCAGTACACGGGCTTCTCATTGCAGTGGTTTCTCTTGTTGCAGAGCATGGGGTCTAGGCATGTGGGCTTTGGTAGTTGTGGCACGCAGGCTCAGTAGTTGTGGTTCCCAGGCTCTAGAGTGTAGGCTCAGTAGTTGTGGTGCATGGGCTTATTTACCCTGAGGCATGTGGCATCTTCCTGGACCAGGGCTTGAACCCATGTCACCTGCATTGTCAGGCAGATTCTTAACCAATGCACCACCAGGGAAGCAGATAGACTTAACTGATATATAGAGGACACTCCATCCAAAAACAAAGAATGTAATTTCTTCTCAACTGCACACAAATCATTCTCCAGGACAGATCACATACTGGGTCACAATTCATTCCTCGGTAAATTTAAGAAAATTGAAATTGTATCAGGCATCTTTTCCCACCACAGTGTTATGAGACTACATACCAATTACAGGAAAAAAACTAAAATATTCAAACACATGGAGGCTAAATGATATGCTAATAAACAACAAAGAGGTCACTGAAATAATCAAAGAGGAAATTTAAAAATACCAAAAAGAAATGACAATGAAAACTGGATGATGGGACACCTATGGGATACAGCAAAAGGAGTTCTAGGAGAGAATTTTATAGCAATAAAATACTACTTCAAGAAACAGGAAAAATATCAAAAAAACACATAAACTTACACATAAAGCAATTAGAGAAAGAAGAATAAAGCTGATTCACTTTGTTATAGAGCAGAAACGAACACACCATTGTGAAGCAATTATACTCCAATAAAGATGTTAAAAAAAAATTAACCCAAAGTTAACAGAAATCATAAAAATCAGATCAGAAATAAATGAAAATGAAATGAAGGAAACAATAGCAAAGATCAATAAAACTAAAAGCTGGTTCTTTGAGAAGATAAACAAAATTGATAAACAATTACTAGACTCATCAAGAAAAAATGGGAGAAGACTCAAATCAACAGAATTAGAAATGAAAAAAAGAAAAGTAACAACTGTCACGGCACAAATACAAAGGAACATTAGAGATTACTACAAGCAGCTATATGCCAAAAAAATGGACAACCTGGAAAAAATGGACAAATTCTTATAAAAATACAACCTTCCAAGATGGAACAAAGAAGAAAAATAAAATATTAATCTATGAACCACAAGCATCAAAATTGAAACTGTGATTTAAAATCTTCCAAAAGACAAAAGCCCAGGGCCTGATGGCTTTACAGGTGAACTATATCAAACATTTAGAGAAGAGCTAACACTAATATTTCTCAAAATCTTCCAAAATATAGAACAGGGAGGAACACTCCAAAACTCATTCTATAAGGCCATTATCACCCTGTGGAATACTGAAAGCATTCCTCTAAGATCAAGAACAAGACTAAGCTGCCCACTCTCACAACTATTATTCAACTTAGTCTTAGAAGTTTTAGCCATGGTAATCATAGAAGGAAAAGAAATAAAAGTAATCCAAATTGGAAAAGAAGAAGTAAAATTGTCACTGTTTGCAGATGACATGATACTATACATAGAAAATCAAAAAGATGCCACCAGAAAACTACTATAGCTAATCAATGAATTTGGTAAAGTAGCAGGATACAAAATTAATGCACAGAAATCTCTGGCATTCCTATACACTAGCAATGAAAATTCAGAAGGAGAAATTAAGGAAACACTCCCATTTACCATTGCAATGAAAATAACAATATAAGTAGGAATGAACCGACCAAAGGAGACAAATGACCTATATGCAGAAAACTCTAAGACACTGATGAAAGAAATCAAGGGTGATACAACAGATGCAGAGATATACCATGTTCTTGGATTGGAAGAATCAACATTGTGAAAATGACTATACTACCCAAAACAATTTACAGATTCAGTGCAATCCCTATCAAATTACCAATGGCATTTTTTACAGAGCTAGAACAAATATTCTTAAATTTTTTATGGAGACAGAAAAGACCCTGTGTAGCCAAAGCAAACTTGAGAAAGAAAAACAGAGCTGGGGGAATCAGGCTCCCTGACTTCAGAGTATACTACAAAGCTATAGTAATCAAGACAGTATGGAATTGGTGCAAAAACAGAAATATAGATCAGTGGAACAGGATAGAAAGCCCAGAGAGAAACCCACACAACTATTGTCAACTAACATGATAAAGGAGGCAATAATATAAAATGCAGAAAACACAGGCTCTTCAATAAGTGGTGCTGGGAAAACTGGACAGCTACATGTAAAACAATGAAATTAGAACACTTCCTATTAGCATACACAAAAATAAACTCAAAATGGATTAAAGACCTAAATGTAAGGCCAGATACTATAAAACTCTTCAAGGAAAATATAGGTAGAACACTCTATGAAGTAAATCACAGCAAGATCCTTTTTAACCCACCTCCCAGAGTAATGGAAATAAAAACAAAAATAAACAAATGAGACCTAATGAACCTTAAAAGCTTTTTCACAGCAAAGGAAATCATAAGATGAAAAGACAACCCTCAGAAAGGGAGAAAATACTTGCAAATGGAGCAACTGACAAAGGATTAATCTCCAAAATATACAAGCAGCTCATGCAGCTCAATATCAAAGAAGCAAAAAATCCAATGCAAAAATGGGTGGAAGACCTAAATAGACATTTCCCAAAGAAGACATACAGATTTCCAACATACACATGAAAAGATGATTCACATCACTAATCATTAGAGAAATGTAAATCAAAACTGCAATGAGGTATTACCTCACACTGGTCAAATGACCATCATCAAAAAATCTACAAACAATAAATGCTGGAGAGGTTGTGGAGAAAAGGGAACCCTCCTGCTGTGTTGGTTGGAAAATAAATTGATCCAGCCACAAAAGAGAACACTATGGACGTTCCTTAAAAATCTAAAAATAGAACTACCATATGACTCAGCAATCCCATTAGTGGGCGTATACCCTGAGAAAACCATAATTCAAAAGGAGACGTGTACCACAATGTTCATTGCAGCACTATTTACAATAGCCAGGACATGAATAGAAACAAAATGTCCAGTGACAGATGAATGAGTAAAGAAGATGTGGCACATATATCCAATGGAATATTACTCAGTCATAAAAAGAAATGAAATTGAGTTATTTATAGTTAGGTGGCTGGACCTAGAGTCTGTCATATAGAGTGAAGTAAGTCAGAAACAGCAAAACAAATACCATATGCTAATGCTTATATATAGAATCTAAAAAAAACCAAGTTGCTGATGAACATATTAGCAGAACAAGAATAAAGACATTGACATAGAGCACGGCCTTGAGGACACAGGGAGGAAGGGGAAGCTGGGGCAAAGTGAGAGTAGCATTGACATATATACACTACCAAATGTAAAATGGATGGCTAGTGGGAAGTTGCTCCATAGCACAGTGAGATCAGCTCGATGCTCTGTGATGACCTAGATGGGTGGTATAGGGCATTTGGGAGGGAGGCTCAAGAGAGAGGAGATATGGGGATATATGTATACATATACCTGATTTACTTTGTTGTACAGCAGAAACCAACACACCATTGTAGAGAAAATATAGTCCAATAAAGATGGGAAAAAAAGCCAATTACAGAATGTTTGGATTTGCAGAAGAACACAAGGATAAACAGTCAAGAGCTTATTTAAATAAAACAATTGCTGAGAATTTCCCAAACCTGGGGAGAGACTTGGCCATCCCAGCTCATGAAGCTTATAGCTCATACCATTATTTGAATCTAAAATGATCTTCTCCAAGAATTATAATAAATTTTCAAAAATCAAGGACAAAAGATAAGCCTAAAGGCAGCAGGAGAAAAGATTTTGACTTACAAAGGAACCTCATTACGCCTAGTATTGCATTTCTCAACAGAAACCTTACAAATCAGAAGATAGTGGGATGATATATTCAAAGTGCAAAAAGAAAAAAAAATTGGCTACCAATAACACTCTATATAGCAAAGTTATCCTTCAAAAGTGAAGGAGAAATAGAATTCTACAGAAACAAAGCTGAGAGAATTAATCACCACTAGACCTACATTGCAAGAATTGCTGAAAGGAGCTTTCTCTCTTTTCTTCATGGTGAGTCTAGCTAAAGGATTATTAATTTTGTTTATCTCTTCAAAGAACCAAGTGATAGTTTTACTGTTATTTTCCATTTTTTTTTGTCTGTGTTACATATATTTCCACTTAGCTCTTTATTATTTTCTACCTTCTACTAACTTTGGGTTTCATTTGTTCTTCTTTTTCTAGCTCCTTTAAATAAAAACTTAGATTGCTTATTTAAGACATTTCTTGTTTTTGAGGTAGGCCAGTATCGCTATAAACTTCCCTCTTAGAACTGCTTCTGCTACATCCCATGGATTTCGAAATGATGTATTTCCATTTTTATTTGTCTCAAGGTATTTTTTTTATTTCCCTTTTGATTTCTTCATTGGTCTATTGGTTGTTCAGTAGCATGCTGTTTAATCTCTACACATTTGTGTTTTTTCTGGTTATATTCTAATAATTGATTTCTAGTCATATTATTTCTATTTCTGTCTGATTCAGTCTTGGAAGTTTGTACCTTTCTAAGGATTTGTCCATTATTTCCAGGTTGTCCATTTTATTGGCATATAGTTGCTTGTAATAGCCTCTTATGATGCTTTGTATTTCTCTGGTGTCCATTGTAACTTCTTTTTCATTTTTATTTTTATTGACTTGATTCCTCTCCCTCTTTTTCTTGATGAGTCTGGCTAAAAGTTTATCAATTTTGTTTATCTTCTCAAAGAACCAGCTTTTTGTTTTATTGGTCTTTGCTATTGTTTTGGTTGTTTCTATTTAATTTACTTCCGCTCTAATCTTTATGATTTTCTTCCTACTACTAACTTTGGGTTTTGTTTGTTCTCTTCCTACTATTAACTAGGTTTTGTTTTTCTTCTTTCTCTAGTTCCTTTAGGTGTAAATTTAGGTTGTATATTTGAGATTTTTCTTGTTTCTTGAGGTAGGATTGCATTGCATAAACTTCCCTTTTAGAAATGCTTTTGCTGCATCCCATAGGTTTTGGATCGTAGTGTTTTCATTGCCATTTGTCTCTAGGTATTTTTGATTTCCCGTTTGCTTTCTTCAGTGGTTTCTTGGTTATTTAATATGGTATTGTTTAGCATCCATATGTTTGTGTTTTTTACAGTTTTTTTCCTATAATTGATTTCTAATCTCATAGCATTGTGGTCACAAACGATACTTGATATGTTTTCAATTTTCTTAAATTTACTGAGGCTTGATTTGTGGCCCAAGGTGTGATATATCCTGGAGAAAGTACCATGTGCACTTTAGAAGAAAGTGTAATTTGCTGTTTTTGGATGAAATGTCCTATAAGTATCAATTAAATCTATATGGTCTATTGTGTCATTTAAAGCTTGTGTTTCCTTGTTAATTTTCTGTCTGGATGATCTTTCCATTGGCGTAAGTGAGGTGTTAAAGTACCCCACCATTATTGTGTTACTGTTGATTTCCCCTTTTATAGCTGTTGGCATTTTCCTTATGTATTGAAGTGCTCCTGTATTGTGTGCATAGATATTTACAATTGTTATATCTTCTACTTGGATTGATCCCTTGATCATTACGTAGTGTCTGTCCTTGTCTCTCATAATATTCTTTATTTTAAAGTTTATTTTTTTCTGATATAAGTATTGCTACTCCAGCTTTCTTTTGATTTCCATTAACATGGAATATCTTTTTCTATCCCCTCACTTTCGGTCTGTATGTCTCCCTAGGTCTGAAGTGGGTCTCCTGTAGACAGCATATATACAGATCTTGTTTTTGTATCCATTCAGACAGTCTGTTTCTTTTGGTTGGAGCATTTAATTCATTCTCATTTAAGGTAATTATCGACATGTATATTCCTATTATCATTTTCATAATTGTTTTGGGTTTATTTTTGTAGGTCCTTTTCTTCTCTTTTATTTACCACTTAGAGAAGTTCATTTAGCATTTGTTGTAGAGCTGGTTTGATCATGCTGAATTCTCTTAGCTTTTACTTGTCTACAAAGATTTAGATTTCACCATAAAATCTGAACGAAATCCTTGCTGGGTAGCATATTCTTGGTTCATCTTCTTCCCTTTCATCACTTTAAATATGTCCTGCCACTCCCTTCTGGCTTGCAGAGTTTCTGCTGACAAATCTGCTGTTAACCTGATGGGGGTTCCCTTGTATGTTATTTGCCATTTTTTCCTTGTTGCTTTTAATAATTTTTCTTTGCCTTATTTTTTTTTTCAATTTGATTACTATGTGTCTCAGAGTATTTCTCCTTGGGTTTATCCTGCCTGGGACTCTCTGAACTTCCTGGACTTTGGTGGCTATTTCCTTTCCCATGTTAGGGATGTTTTTGACTATAATATCTTCAAATATTTTCTCAGGTCCTTTCTCTCTCTCTTCTCCTTCCAGGACCACTATAATGCAAATGTTAGTGCATTTAATGTTGTCCCACGGGTCTCTTAGGCTGTCTTCATTTCTTTTCACTGTTTTTTCTTTAATCTGTTCCATGGCAGTGATTTCCACCATTCTGTCTTCCAGGTCACTTATCCATTCACTGCCTCAGTTATTCTGCTATTGATTCCTTCTAGTGTATTTTTCATTTCAGTTATTGTATTGTTCATCTCTGTTTGTTCTTTAATTCTTCTAGGTCTTTAACATTTCTTGCATCTTCTTGGTCCTTGCCTCCATTCTTTTTCTGAGGTCCTGGGTCATCTTCACTTTCATTCTGAATTCTTTTTCTGGAAGGTTGCTTATCTCCACTTCATTTAGTTGTTTTTCTGGTGTTTTATCTTGTTCCTTCATCTAGGACATAGGAATCTGCCTTTTCATTTTGTCTGTCTTTCTGTTATTGTGGTTTTCATTCCAAAGGCTGCAGGATTTTAGTTCTTCTTGCTTCTGCTGTCTGCCCTTTGGTGGATGAGTCTATCTAAGAGACTTGTGAAAGCCTCCTGATGGGAGGGACTGGTGGTGAGTAGAGCTGCTTGTTGCTCTGGTGGGCAGAGCTCAGTAAAACTTTAATCTACTTGTATGCTGTTGGGTGGGGCTGAGTTTCCTCCCTGTTGGTTGTTTGGCCTGAGGCAACCAGCACTGGAGACTACAGGCTCTTTAGTGTGTCTAATGGTGGACTCTGTGATGGCTCACACCACTGAGTACTTCAGAGGACTTCTGCTGCCAGTGTGCTTGTCCCTACGGTGATCCACAACAACAACCCCCCACAGGACACCCTCCAATACTAGCAGGTAGGTCTGGTTCAGTGTCCTATGGGGTCACTGCTCCTTCCCCCTTGGTCCTGCTATGCACACTACTTTGTGTGTGCCCTCCAAATGTGGAGTCACTTTTTCCCCTAGTCCTGTGGAAATCTTGCAATCAAATCCCGCTGGCCTTCAAAGTCTGATTCCCTGGGAATTCCTCCTCCCGTTGCTGGAGGCCCAGGTTGGGAAGCCTGAAATAGAGTTCAGAACCTTCACTCCAGTGGGTGGACTTCTATAGTATAATTGTTCTCCAGCTTGTGCGTCACCAACCCAGCAGTTATGGGATTTGATTTTATTGTAATTGCACCACATCTACCGTCTCATTGTGGCTTCTCCTTTGTCTTTGTATGTGTGATATCTTTTTTGGTGAGTTTCACTGTCTTCTCGATGATTGTTCATCAGTTAGTTGTGATTCCAGTGCTCTTGCAAGAGAGAGTGAGCACACATCTTGATGAAATTTGTGTCTGAAGATCTATCCAAAGATGTCAGTGAGGTATTAAAATCCCCAATTGGGACTTCCCTGGCAGTCCAGTGGTTAATACTCTACACTTCCATTGTAGGGGCCACAGGCTCGATCCCTGGTTGGGGAACTAAGATCCTGCATGTAGTGTGGCACAGCCAAAAATAAAAATAAAATGAAAGCAAGCAGTACTTAAAGCAGTATTTAAAGTCTCCTACTATTATTGTATTGCTTTCAATATCTCCCTTTATGTATGTAAATATTTTCTTTATATATTTAGGTTCTCTACCAATATACACTTAGTAACCAAATGTACTAGTTATTCTTTGTTTTTAACTTAATTACTTTTACATATTAATAAGGTGACCAATTGGATATCAAGAATTTACACAAAGTAATATTGCTTTGATAAAGTCACCATGGTCCAGATACATCTGGGTTTAATCTTCGAAGATTTATAATCTGGACATACTAATAAGCAATCCAATGAAGAGAATATTTTCAATAGCTGACATACAATAAGTTCTCCAGGCCAAAGCAACCTTGAGAAAAGAACAAAGCTGGAGGCATCACTGTCCCTGCTGTCAAATTATACTACAAAACTACGATAATCAGAACAGATTTTTACTGGCAAAAAAAGGAGCAGAAATCAATAGAAAAGAATATAGAGCCCAGAAATAAACCCACCCTTGTATGATCAATTAATCTATGACAAAGGAGGTAAGAATATACAATGGTGAAAAGAAACATCTTAAATTAGTTTGGGAAAACTTAATAACTACAAGCTAAGGAATCAAAGTGATTAATTTCTCACACCATATAAAAAGAGAAACTCAAAATGGATTAAAGTCTTAAATGTAAGATATGAATCCATAAATTTCTGAGAAGAAAATATAGGTTCTCTGACATCTGTTCCAGGAATATTTTTTTAATATATCTCCTTACACTAGGGGAACAAAAGCAAAAATAAACAAATAGGACTATCTCAAACTAAAAAGATTTGTACAGCAAAGGAAGCTATCAACAAAATGAAAAGGCAGTCTATTAAATGTGATAAGATACTTTAAACAATATATCCAATAAGAGTTTAGTATCAAAATATGCAATGTATTCATAGAACTAAACACCAAAACAAATGAAGAAACAAGATCCAGTTTAAAAATGGACAAAGGACCTGAATAGACATTTTAATAAAGAAGATATACATATCACCAACAGACACATGAAAAGATTCTCAATGTCATTATTCATTAGGTAAATACAAATCAAAACCACAATGAGGTACAACCTCACACCTGACAGGATGGCTTTCATCCAATAGAAAACAAATTACAAGTGCTGACAAGTATGAGGAGAAAAAAGAATCATTGTGCACTGTTGGTAGGATTGTAAATCAGTGCAGTCAGTACAGAAAACAATATGGAGTTTCCTCAAAAAAAAAAAATAGAACTTCCATATGAACCATCAATTTAATTTCTCGGTATTTATCTGAAGAAAACAAAAACACTATTTTAAAATTATGTATGTACACCAATGTTTTTGCAACATTTTTTACAATAGCCAAGATATGGAAAACCTAAGTATCCATTGACAGATAAATGGATATATATAATACAGTGTATATAAATGGAATATTACTTATTACTCTGCCATTAAAAAATCTTGCCATTTTCCACAACATGGATGGATCTAGTATGTATTATCTTAAGTGAAATAAATCAGACAGAGAAAACAAACACCACATTATTGTCTCACTTATATATGAAATCTAAAAAGCTAAAGAAACAAACAAAACAAAATGAAAACTAACTCACTGGTATAGAGAACCAAAGGTTGGTTGTCAAAGTGCAGATGGCTGTGGGGGCAAAATAGGTGCAAACCTGAGATAATAATGTGGAAGTAGGAGGACACTGATCTCACTTCCCTCCATGAATGCATCAAAAAGTGCATCTATATGTGGAGCAACTCTTACTGGAAACAAAATAGAGAGTGGCAGAAATACTCTTCAGCAACCAAGGCTGTAAAGAAAAATCCACATGGAGTTCAGTAGGAACGGAGTAGAAGTGATCAGATTGGGACCTTTGCCTCTTGCAGGGAACACAGAAGATGATAGAGATATCATGAGCTCAGAAATACTCACCAGTAGGATAAAGTTTCAGCCACATATTGTTGCTCCCCAATCCTGCGGCCCAACCCCAGGAGGAAGAGTCCCATAAGCTAGTTTGAAAACCAGTGGGATTTACAGGAGGGATGTAAGAAACTGAGACTCCATTCATGAAGAACATGCACACGTGGTTGCTTACTCCTGGGAAAAAGGCACAGGAAGAAGGTAGAAACTTCCCGGGACTTTGGCCAGTTTCACATGATCACCCCTGCTTGGGACTGTCCCAGCCCCTCTTACTCAGGCACAGCTCCCCACTAAGGAAGAGGCTGCAATTGCAGAGGATGGTGTACACACGGTGGGGAAAGAGCTGGCTTGAACCCAGCCCTGCATTTGAATAGGGCAAGAGTGGCCTTTGCTGGTATTCACAAGGGAGATGGATTGGGAGGTGTCTGAAACTTTATCTAGCATGTTGGTACTGTCCCAGAATGCACTGCATTCTGCATTGGGTGCCTAATCCAGCACCCCTTGCATCAGTGTTGCTCCCCATAGAGGTAAAGGTGCTAATACCAAGAGGGGAGAGAGCATACACTTAAAAGGAATGGAACCAACTCAGACCCAACACTGGTCTTTTGCTCTAGAACTTTGAATACAACTCAAGCCTACTAGGATGGTGATGGCCACCTAGCATAGGAGAAGACACAGCTCACATCTGGCTCTGGCTTTAGCCCCTCCATCTGCAGCCTCATCTCCCACCTAGGTAATAGCTGCCAGCACACTCTGGGGGAAGACATGACTCACACTCACTTCAGATCCATCTATCCCACCAAAGTCACTGGGCAAATGCAGACTGCATAAGGATGCTCCAACAGAAAGACACCCCTTCAAGAACGGAATAGGTAACTGTTACACCTAATTTCATAGATACAGAGAAAATTAAACAAAAGGAAAAAAACATGGGATTTGTTTCAAACAAAAGAACAAGAAAAATCTCTTGAAAAAACATCTAATGAAACAGAGATAAATAATTTACCAGATAAAGGGTTCCAAGCATTAGTAATAAGAATACTAACTGAACCAGGAAAAACAAAAAAGATGAACACAGTGGGAATTGTAACAAGAAACTAAAAAATATAAAAAGAACCAGTAAGAGATAAAGAATCAAATAACTGAAATGAAAAACACACTAGAAGGAATTAACAGCAAACTAGGTGATACAGGGGAATGCATAAGTGATCTGGAAGATAGAATAATGGATATCACCCAATAGGAACAGCCAAAAGAAAAACAAAATGACTAAATTAGGACAATTTGAGGGACCTCTGGGACAAAATCAAGCATACCAACATCTGCATTATAGGGATCCCAGAAGGAGAAGGGAGAGAATGTGGTCAAAAGTGGAGGAAATTATGGATGAAAACTTCCCAGAGCTAAAGAAACAAACAAATTTCCAGGTACAGAAAGCAAAGAGATTTACAAAGGAGATGAACCTAAAAAGACATACTCCAAGACAAATCATAACTAAAACAACAAAGTTAAATAGAGAATTTTAAAGTCATTAGGAGAAAAAACATATATTCACATACAAGGGAACCCCATAAAGCTATCAGTTGATTTTTCTGCAAAACCTTCACATACCAAGAGGGAGTGACATGAAATATTTAAAGTGCTTAAAGGGAAAAAAAAAAAACTTTACAATGTAAAATACTCTACCTAGTAAAGTTATCATGAAGAATTGAAGAAGACATAAAGAACTTCTCAGAGAAGCAAAAACTAAAAGATTCAACAAAACTAAACTGACCCTACAAGAAGTGTTACTATGACTTCTCTAAGTGGAAAAGAAAAGGATATAAGAAGAAGGAAGAATGTATGGGAAAGGAAAGAATCTCACTAGTAATGACAAATATATTGTAATGGCTGTAGATCAAGCACTTAAATAAATTATTATGAAGACTAAAAAACAATAAACTGTAAAATCAACTATAACTACAATAAACAGTAAAGAGATAAACATGAAGATGTAAAATATAAGATCAAAAACATAAAACATACAGGGATAAATAAGGTGGATCTTTCAGAATGTGTTTGAACATGAATGACTGTCAGTTTAAAAAAGTAGATATAGTTATAGCTCAACATATATGAACTTCATGATAAACACAAATCAAAATTCTGTAATAGATACACAAAAACTAGACAGAAAGGAACACAGCATACTAGTAAAGAAAATCATCAAACCACAAAGGAAGAAACTAAAAGAAAAAGAAAAGAACAAAGAAGAACTACAAAAACAACCAGATAACAATTAACAAAAAGGCAATAAGTATATACCTGTCAATAATTACTTTATATATCAATGGACTAAATGCTCCAACCAAATAACATAGGATGGGTGATTGGATTAAAAAAAAAGATCTGTCTATATGCTGCTTACAAAATACATATTTCAGACCTAAAGACACACAGAGACTAAATGTGAAATGGAAATGACCAGAGACTGGTGTTAGCAATATTCATATCAGATGAAATAGACTTTAAAACAAAGTCTATAACAAAAGACCCAGAAAGGCATTATATAGTGATAAAATTATCAATACAAGGAGAAGATATTACACTTGTTAACATATGTGCACCCAATACAGGCTTTAAGTATATAAAACCTATATTAACAGGCAGAGGCAGAAATTAACAATATTACAGTAATAGTAGGGGACTTTAACACCCCACCTACATCACTGGACAGATAATCACACAGAATATCAATAAGGAAACAGTGGCCATAAGTGACACCATAGATCAGTTGGACTTAATAGATATCTACAGGATATTCCATCCAAAAACAGCAGAATACACATTCCTTTCAAGTGCACATGGAACATTCTCCAGGATAGATCACATGCTCGGCCACAAAACAGATCTCAACAAATTTAGGAGAACAGAAATTATATCAAGCATTTTTTTCTGACCACAAGGGTATGAAATTAGGAATCAATTACAGGAAGAAAAATGGGAAAATCAGAATCATGTGGACACTAAACAACATGCTACTAAAAAACTAATGGTTCAATGAAGAAATCAATGAGGAAATCAGAAAATACCTCCAGACAAATGGAAATGTAAACCCAACACACCAAAACCTATGTGATAACAACAAAAACAGTTATAAAATAATAGTTTATAGTGATACAGGCCTTCTTCAAGAAACTAGAAAAATCTCAAATAAACAACCTAACCTACTATCAAAAGGAAGTGGAAAAAGAGAAAACAAAGCCCATAGTCAGCAGAAGGAAGGAAATAATAAAATTCATAAAGAAAATAAATAAAATATATAGAGAAAATGGAAACAATTAAACCAAAAACTGATTTTTTGAAAACATAAACAAATTTGATAAACAAATTTATCCAGGCTCATCAAACAGAAGAGAAGACTTAAACAAAATAATAAATAAAGAGGAGAAATAACAGCTGTTACCACAGAGAAACAAAAAGTTATAAGAGAATGCTATGAACAGTTATATGACAACAAATTGGACAAACTAGAAGAAATGGACAAATGTCAAGTAACATACAACCTGACAAGATTGAATAAGGAAGAAAGACAATCTGAACAGACTGATCACTAGTAGTGAAATTGATTTTGTAATACAAAAATATTCCCAGGAAACAAAAGTCAAGGACCAGACAGCTTCACAGGGGAATACTAACAAACATATAAAGAACTAATACCTATCTTCTCAAACTATTCCAAATAATTGAAGAGAAAGGAACACTACCAAACTTATTTTATGAAGTCATCACTGGTCTGACACCAAACTAGAAAAAAAAGACACTACAAAAAAGAAAATTACCGGCCAGTATCTCTGATGAATATAGATGCAAAAATCCTCAACAAAACTTTACCAAACCAAATTCAACAATATATCAAAAGGATCATACACAGTAATCAAGTAGAATTTACTTCAAGGATACCAGGATGGTTCACTATCCACAAATCAGTCAAGATGATATGTCACATTATGAAAAGGAAGGCTAAATATCACATGTTCATCTCAATAGATTCAGAAAATCATTTGACAAAATTCAACACCTGTTCATAATAAAAACTCTAATCAGTGTTGATATCGAGGGAACATATCTCAACATAATAAAGTTCAAATATGACAAACCCACAGCTAACATCATACTCAACTGTGAAGAGCTGAAAACATTTCCTTTAAGAACAGGAGCAAGACAGGGATGTCCACTCTTGCCACTTCTATTTAACATAGTGTTGGAAATCCTAGCCATAGCAATCAGACAAGAAAAAAAAAATAAAATGTATCCAAATTGGAAGGGAAGAAGTGAAACTGTTACCATTTGCAGATGACATAATACTATATAGAGAGAACCTTGACATCTCCATGAAAAACTATTAGATCTAATAAATGAATTCAGTAAAGTTGAAGGATACAATATTAATATACAAAAATCTGTTTCTGTTCTATACAATTATAATTCATTATCAGACTGAAAGAATGAAAATAATCTCATTTAAAATTGAATCAGAAAGAAAAAGATATCTAGGAATAAGCTTCACTAAGGATGTGAAAGACCTATACTCTGGAAACTATAAAATATTGATGAAAGTAATTGGAAATTATACAGCAAAATGAAAAAATATACTATGTTCATAGATTAGAAGAATTATTATTGTTGAAATATCCATATCACCCACATAAATCTACAGATTTAATGTAATCCCTACTAAAATGCTCATGATTTTTTTTACAAAATTGGAACAAATAATCCTAAAATTTTTTGGAAGCACAAAATATCCCAAATAGCCAAAGTAATCTTGAGAAATAAAGAATAAAGCTAGAGGTATCATGCCCACTGACTTCAGACTATACAACAAAGTTATAGTAATCTAAACAACATGGTACTGGCACAAAAACAGATACATAGGTCAATGGAACAGAATTGAGAACCCAGAAATAAACCCACGCACTTATGGTCAATGAATCTATGACAAAGTAAGTGAGAAGATACAATAGAAAAAAGAGCTTCTTCAATAAGTGGACCTGGGGAAACTGGATAGCTACATATAAGAGAATGAAAGTAGAATATTTTCTCACACCATATACTATATATTATATATATATAAAATTAAAGACCTAAATGTAAGATTGGAAACCATAAAACTCCTAGAGAAAACATAGGCAGACACTCTTTGACATAAATTGCAGCAATATTATTTTGGATCTGTCTCCTAAGGCAAAGGAAAGAAAAGGCAAACATAAATAAATTAGGCCTTACTGAACTGAAAAGCTTTTGCACAGCAAGGGAAACCATTGATAGAATGAGACAACAACCTAAAGAATGGGAAAAAATATTACTAAGTGATATGTCCAATATGGTTTTTAATATCCAAAATATACAAGCAACTCATCAACTCAATATAAAAGAAAATACCCAATTAAAAAATGAACAGAAGTCTTGAATAGACTTTTTTTCCCAAAAAGGACACACAGATGGCCAACAGGCAAATGAAAAATGCTCAACATCACTAATCAATAGAGAAATGCAGATCAAAACCACAATGAGATATCACATCATACCTGTCAGAATGGTTGTCATCAAAAAGATCACAAATAAAAATTGCTGACAAGAATGTGGAGAAAAGGGAAGCCTTGTACACTATCAGTCATAAAGTAAATTGGTGTAGCCACTGTGGACAATAGTATGGAGGTTCCTCAAAAAACAAAAAAAAAAACTACACATGATCCAGCAATTCCACTCCTTGCTATATATTCAAAGAAAACTAATACACTAATTAGTGGAGATAAGTACACCCTGATGTTTATAGCAGCATTATATACAATTGCTAACATATGGATGCAACTTAAGTGCTTTTCAACAGATGAATGCTTAAAGAAGTGATATACATATACAATGGAATATTATTCAGCCTTAAAAAATGAATTTTTTTCATGTGTAACAAGATGAGTGGACATGGAGGATACAATGCTTAGTGAAATTACTTAGATATAGAAAGCCAAACACCATATGTTATAACTTATATGTGAAATCTAAAACATAAAATAAAAGAATATAACAAAATAGAAACAGGCTCATAAATATAGAGATCAAACACTATATATAGTGTTTGATCAAACTAGTGTTTACCATTTGGGGGAAAGAAAGAAGAGGGACAAGATAGATATAGGGAATTATGAGGTACAAACTATTATGTATAAAATAAATAAGCTAGAAGGATATTTTGTATAGCATGGGGAACGTATCCAATATTTTATAAGAACATTAAATGGAGTACAATTTATAAAAATATTGAATCACTATGTTGTACAGCCAAAATTAATATGATTGTAAATCAACTATACTTCAATAAAAATTAATTAACTAATAATAAAATATCTTTTCAGTAAGTCTGATGTCTGTGCTTCCTCAGCAATTGTTTTTGCCAATTTATTTTCTTCCTTTGAGTGGGCCACGTTTTCCTGTTTCTTTGTTTGCCTTGTGCTTTTTTTGGGCACCTGAAAAATGAACACTTCCAGGATTGTTATATCAGCTTTGTGCAAGGACAGTTCTCTGATTATTAGCTACATATTATTTAAGCTTTGAGATTAATCGGTTGTGAAGACTTAAGTTTATTTTGCGTCTTTTCTGAACATGTGTTGCCTGAACCTGTGTGTGTTTCTGCATGCCTGAGAGTGGCTCTTGCAATTCCCCTATATACATGGCTGTTTTTGTATTTCTTAATTTCCCAGAGTCTCACCCCAGCTTTTCCTCGGGAGCATAGAAGTTCTATTGTTTGTCTCTACTAATAATCTTTTGGCACAGTCCTCTGTAAGTCTTTACACCACTTAAAGATTGTATTAGCAGTGCCCACTTGCTTTCTGCCACTTTTCACAACCTGAAATCTAAGTTATACCACTTTCATCCCCTTATCTCTTCTTTAGTCAATACAGAGACTAGTTTTCCAAGCAGTCCCCAAGATTAGGGAGAACTTTGAAAAATAAGGTATGCTCTGATCCCTCATGTTTGAGGGAGTGAATGAATTTGGGACTGGGTTGCTGCCTTCTTCAGACCAAGACCACGCTACATCAGTGAGGTATGAGGCAAAGGTAAATTAAAATTTCCTCCAATTTCCTACAGTTTTGAATGTGGCTATTTCTTAATTAGACATTCACTTGATTATTCTAGACTTTAACTGTTTTCCAGAACTCCTATTAAATTAGTTTAGCTAGGGCTTTCCTGGTGGCGCAGGGGTTGAGAGTCTGCCTGCTGATGCAGGGGACGCGGGTTCGTGCCCCGGTCTGGGAGGATCCCACATGCCGCGGAGCGGCTGGGCCCGTGAGCCATGGCTGCTGGGCCTGCGCATCCGGAGCCTGTGCTCCGCGGCGGGAGAGGTCACAGCGGTGAGAGGCCCGCGTACCGCAAAAAAAAAAAAAAAAAAAAATTAGTTTAGCTAGTCTTTAGTATTTTTTTAATGTTTCCATGTGGCAATAAAGGCCTGGGTGTTCCTAGTCTGACATTTCTCTGATGTCCTACATAAAAAAAAAAATTTTCCTTCTATCCTTATGTTAGGAACCATTAAGAATTTTAGGGATTACTTAAAAACTTCATGCCAGTTTTCATCAAAAAATAAGACTAAATTTTTCAAACTAATATTTTCTACAAGAAACTGGTGAATGTCTGTTATAGCTTTTTCCAGAAGAAATTAATTTTTGTACCAGACAGACCGGGGTTTGTGTCTTGGTACTGTCTCTTACTAGACATATATTTGCTTCTTATCTTACCTGTCTCTCTATGCTTCCCTTTACTTATTAGTAAATTGATATTATTATAATACTGCAATTCTCACTTCATAGGATTTATGGAGGAATTAATTTAGATAATATATTTATAATGCTTAGCACACATCCTGATACATAATACATTCATAAATAATCACTAATACTTTTTTTTTTTTTTTTGCAGTACGCGGACCTCTCACTGTTGTGGCCTCTCCCATTGTGGAGCACAAGCTCCAGACACGCAGGCTCAGCGACCATGGGTCATGAGCCCAGCCACTCCGTGGCATGTGGGATCTTCCTGGACCGGGGCACGGTCCCCTCCATTGGCAGGCGGACTGTCAACCACTGCACCACCAGGGAAGCTCCACTAATACTTTTTAAAAATTAGTTTATGTTTGACATTGACCCATCTATTACCATCCCTTTTTTCAGAGAAAGAAAATATATGGGTCTAATCAAATTGCACAACTTCAGAATAGATTTTAGACTATAGATTTTTCATTGGAATCATTTTCACAATAACATGACTATAATAAAATTAGGTCAATAGTTCAATCTTCAACAGTGTTAACAACAATTGCATCCTAGCATACTTTCTTTTTAATATTTACCTTAATAACCTTGTACAGATAACAGGTTGTATTTTCTGTACTAGAAGCAGTCTTAGGTATATTTGAAACTGTTGATCAGTTAATAGAAAGATCAACCTATCATATATGCTTATTTTATACTTGGTTTGTGTTCACCCAAAATTTTTGTAATCAATCTTAACTACATTCAACATGTCAAAACATTTAACTACATGGAGGTGTATTTTGAAATTGTTTCATTTCAGTCTGCTCATAGAAACCCTTTCATTTTTTAATGAAGTACACTTGCAAGAATCTTCCCTTTAGAGAATATTTGCTCGCCTCTTGAAAATCTAATTGAAAGTATTTTTCACCGTTCTAATATCCTATACATGTGTCTTAACTGGCCATATAATTAAAAATAATGTAATTTAATGTTTCCTTTTTGCTGTGGATTCTTGGAGGCTGACATACTGCCAAATTCAGTTTTGAAATGAATAAATTAGCTCATCTTACGTCAGAGGAAGAGAGTGGAGGCTTACTAAAGATATATATTATTAATGTAGTAATAGCTAATAACAACAGGCCAGGCACACTATTATGTCTAGTATTTTTAAATTAGGACTTACCTTAGAATTTATTTTTATTCACTCATTGTTCTTTTTGTACTACGTGTTCTGCCTTCTATTTTTAAGGATTATATTTCCTTCTCTCACTAGTTCACTTATGTAAATGAGATTATATCCACAGAAACTTTCAGAAGCAGAGATTTATTGTAGAACTTTGGAATTATGAGAATCTGGCTAAAATCAACATTGCTAAATTCAGTTCTAACTCCCAAAGGGAAAAAATCTAGTAAAAAGTCAATGATAGGAGAAACAAGGCACTTTTTATAACTAGCTATATTCATTCTGGACCAATAAGATATTATTACTGATGAACTGGGAAGAGTTTTGACCAATGCACATTCTTGAGTATGTAAAACAATCCCATGGGCATCATGAGAGGAAAAATACTAGTGGAAAACTAAGGCAGTAGAAAAGGTTTTATGTTTCTCTTTACTTTTTACTCTGAATAAAAATAAACTGAACTATTAGCTACACATTCATGTTTAAAACGGGCTTCTTTAGAAATGTGAACCCCATCTCCCATTTCCCCAAAATCTATTAACTACAGATTTTTCAAATTATGAATGGAAGATACTCATTTCAATTATTTCACTTAAATAGAAGAGAAAACATTTTATTTTTCCATTTTCCCAAGATATGCAAATGTTGTTTGTCTAAATTTATGAATGAGAATCTTCATGAAAAGGACATTTTGAATACTTATATTTGAAGGTTATGAGTAAGCATAACCCCTTCTTTGTGAACACAAGGCAATGTTTTTTTTAAATTACACATTGGGAATAATCTCTAAGACACAGTTTCACAATATTTTGCATTCATTTAAAAGTGAAGTATATTTTATTTGTCTCCTTGCCAACATTTTGAAGTCTCCTTCCCAGGGTCCTGTCCTTTTTTATGAACCCCTTAGGACTGCTTTTATGCTTCTCAAATGAAAGATTCTACTCCCTTGAACACATGAAATTGTCAGAATTGGACTCTTTCCCAGAATGAAGGAGACTGTTGGAGGGAGAATTTAAATTGAACTGTATCCACTCCATCCTGAGCTGCATTCATTCCTATCATCAGTATATTTTTAAATGCTTAACAAGGACAATATTTTCAGTACTAAAATTGAATTACTAAACCAAATATCATAACTTCCAACAATAAAAATATCATTCTTTCTTTTTAACAATCTTTCTTTCCTAGTGACACACCTTCTTCCAATAATTTGCAGGTGAATGCTAAGTGTTCTATATTATAATTAGGGGACAAAATAAACTAGAACTATAACTAAAATCCTATCTTTATTTATTTACCTCATTGGTCGTATTATTAATAACAACAAAAATATCTATAGCCATTTCCTTATGTAGAGTTTTCTCTGTAATTTCAGAGAATACTCAGATCAAGGACCAAGCATATTAAGGAAAATTTGTAGTTATATTTTTCAGAATGTGACTTGATGTTGAGGTTTTGTTGATTTTGCACAAGTATTAGTTGCTTCTGTGATCTGTAGCACAGCCCCAGTAATACATACAAAGTGTTGCTATTTAGAATAAACGAATTTGCATTTCAGTTTCTGATCTCCAGTAGCAAGTGTTAGACTGCCCTCTGCAGTTCTCAGAGCCAGGTCACATTTGCTTAGTTTGAAACAAGTGGAAACACTAAACAATTTATTTGAAAAATCAAATGTAAACTGGGTACTGAGAAATTACCTTTTACTACACATTTTTAGCTTTGCTTCTCACCAAAATTCCCCACACACAATTGAAGCTCCTTGGTACCCTGAATGTTCCCAGCACTTTCTGTTGTCTGTTCATTGTACTACTGCCTGAGGTGTTTCCTTGCTGACTGACCGAGACCTTGGCCCAATCCAGCCTCCATGAACACATGGCAAATTTTTCCTGTCTGGGTGTGCACGTGTCCAAATTTCCCTTTTCTCATAAGGACACCAATCATTGTATTAGGGCCCACCATAATCCAGAATGACCTCGTCTTAACTTGATTACACCTGTAAAGACACTATTTCCAAATAAGGTCAAGTTCACAGGTACCAAATGGTAGGACTTGAATATATCCTTATAGGGGACACAAGTCAACTCGCAACACTGGGTGCTGGGTTGCCTTCTCTACTTAAGGGATAGCTCCTATAATTAACCCTTCTTCTGTATCCTCATTTTTTCTTTTTATTACCCAGTTTTATGGAGACAATTAACATATAACATTGTGTAAGTTTAAGGTGTACAATTTGATGATTTGTTGCACATTTATATTGCAAAATGATTACCACAGTAGGGTTACTTAACACCTACATCACACAGTATAATCACTATTTATTTTTTGTGGTGAGAATATTTCAGGTCTACTCTCTTAGCAACTTTTAAGTATATGATATGGTACTGTTAACTACTGTCTATTGGACCCTCAGAACTTATTCATCTTATGATTGGAAGTTTGTACCTTATGACTGACATCTCCACATTTCCCCCACACTGCAGTCCCTGGCAACTACCATTCTACTATCTGTTTCTATGATTTCAAATTCTTTTATATGTCACAAATAAGTGAATCATATAGTATTTATCTTTCTCTGTGTAACTTATTCCACTTAGTATAATGCCCTTAAATTTCATCAGTCTGGTCACAAATGGCAGGATTTACTTTTTACCATGGCTGAATTACATCCCATGGTATATCACACTTTCGATGTCCAATCATTTGTAGACAGACATTTACGTTGCTTCAATATATTGGCTATTGTAAAAATGCTTCAATTAACATAGGAGTGCAGATGTCCCTCTTTTTAATATATATTTATTTATTTGTTTTTATTTTTGGCTGTGCTGGGTCTTTGTTGCTTTGCACGGGCTTTCTCTAGTTGCGGCAAGTGGGGGATACTCTTCATTGCAGTGCATGGGTTTCTAATTGCAGTGGCTTCTATTGTTGTGGAACACAGGCTCTAGGCACATGAGCTTCAGATGGTGTGGCACACAGGCTGTAGAGTGCAGGCTCAGTAGCTGTGACGCACATGTTTAGTTGCTCCGTGGCATGTGGGATCTTTCTGGGCCAGGGATCGGACCTGTGTCCCCTGCATTAACAGGTAGATTCTTAACCACTACGCCACCAGGGAAGCCCTCTCTTTTTTAAATATTTTAATTTTATTGGTGTATAGTTGATTTACAATATTGTATTAGTCTCAGCTGTACAGCAAAGTGATTCAGTTATATATATATATATATATATATATTCATTCTTTTTTAGATTATTTTCTCAAATAGGTTACCACAAAATAGAGAGTACAGCTCCCTGTGCTATACAGTAGGTTCCTGTTGGTTGTCTATTTTATAAATAGTAGTGTGTGTATGTTCATCCAAATTTCCTGATTTTTCCCTCCCTCACAATGTTTCTGCTTTGGTAGCAAGTTGGTTTTAGATTTCTGTAAGTCTGTTTCTGTTTTGTAAATAAGTTCATTTGTATATTTTTTAAAATTCGGTTCCACATTTGAGTGATATTATATGATATTTGTCTTTGTCTAACTTACTTCATTTAGTAAGATAATCACTTGGTCAATTGATGTGGCTGCAAATGACATTATTTCATTCTTTTTTACATCCAAGTAATGTTCCATTGTACATATCTACCATATCTTCTTTATCAATTCCTCTGTCGATAGACATTTAGGTTGCTTCCATATCCTGGCTATTGCAAATAGTGCGGCAATGAACATTGGGGTGCATGTATCCTTTCAGATTATGTTTGTTTCTGGATATATGCCCAGGAGTGGGATTGCTGGATGATGTGGTTGTTCTATTTTAAGTTTTATAAGGAACTTCCAAACTGTTCTCCATAGTGGTTGTACCAATTTATATTCCCACCAACAACAATGTAGGAGTGATCCCTTTTCTCCATACCCTCTCCAGCATTTATTTTTTTGTAGACTTTTTGTTGATGGCCATTCTGACCAGCGTGAGGGGATATCTCATTGAAGTTTTGGTTTGCATTTGTCTGATACTTAGTGATGTTGAGCATGTTTTCATGTTCCTGATGGCCATCTGTATGGCCTCTTTGAAGAAATGTTTATTTATATCTTCTGCCCATTTTTTGATTGTATTTTTTATTATTGAGCCGCATGGGTTGTTTGTATATTTTGGAGATTAATCCCTTGTTGGTTGCTTCATCTTTTTGTTTTGTTGATGGTTTCCTTTGCTGTGCAGAAGATTTTAAGTTTAATTAAGTCCCATTTGTATATTTTTTATTTTATTTTAATTGTTCTAATAGGTGGATCAAAAGAGATATTACTATGATTTATGTAAAAGAACGTTCTGATTATGTTTTCCTGTAAGAATGTTTTACTGTCCAGCCTTACATATAGGTCCTTGATCCATTTCAACATTTTTTTCTTTTTTTCGTTTCTTTTTTTTTTTTTCTGGATAGAGTTAGAAAATATTCTAATTTCATTCTTTTATGTATAGCTGTCAGGTTTTCCCAGCACCACTTATTGAAGAGACTGTCTTATCTCCATTGTATATTCTTGTCTCCCTTGTCATAGATTAATTCACAATAGGTAAGTGAGTTTATTTCTGTGTTTTCTATCCTATTCCATTGATCTATATTTCTGTTTTTGTGCCAGTACCATACTGTTTTGATCACTGTAGCTTTAAAACTTCCAACAAACAGAAGTCTAAGACTGATGACTTCTTCGCTGATGAATTCTATCAAACATTTAGAGAAAAGTTAGCAACTACCCTTCTGAAACTCTTCTGAAAAATTTCAGATGAAAGAACACTCTCAAGCTCATTCTATGAGTCAACCATCACTTTGATAGCAAAAGGAGACAAAAAAAAAAGGAGGATGGGGACCTTCACAATGGCAGAGGAGTAAGACATGGAGATCATCTTCCTCCCCACCAACACATCAAAAATACATCTACATGTGTAACAACACCTACAGAATACCTACTGAATGCCGGCAGAAGACCTCAGACTTCCCAAATAGCAAGAAAATCCCCACAAGCCTGGGTAAGGCAAAGCAAAAACAAAAATCAGAGACAAAAGAATAGGGATGGGACCAGCACCTCTGGGAGGGAGTTGTGAAGGAGGAAAAGTTTCCACACACTAGGATGGACCTTCACTGGCAGAGATGGGGGTAGGTGGGGGAGGGAAACTTTGAAGCCATGGAGGAAAGCATAGCAACAGGGGTGCAGAGGGCAAAGGGGAGAGATTTCTGCAAAGAGGATTGGTGTCCACCAGCACTTACAAGCCCGAGAGGCTTGTCTGCTCACCCACCAGGACAGGTGGGGCTGGGAGTTGAAGCTTGGGCTTTGGAAGTCAGATCTCAGGGAGAGGACTGGGGTTGGCTGCATGAACACAGCCTGAAGGGGGCTAGGTCACCACAGCTAGCAGGGAGGGTGTCAGGGAAAAGTCTGGAACTGCCTAAGACGCAAGACGCCATTGTTTTGGGGTGCACAAGGAGCTGGGATTCCTTCCCTGTCTGCCCACAGAAGGCAGAGCACCATAAGTGAACTCCAGAGACAGGCACGCAATGTGACTATCAGCTCAGACCCCAGAGACTGGTATGAAATGCTAACGCTGCAGCTGCAGCCACCAAGAATCCTGTGTGCAAGCACAGGCCACTATCCACAAACTCCCTGGGGAGCCTGTGTAGCACACCACTGCCAGGGCCCCATGATCCAGTGACAAGTTCCCCAAGACAACATATGATGCACCTCAGGCTGTTGCAACAACACGCTAGCTTCTGCTGCCACAAACTTGCCCTGCATTCCAATTATAACTACAGTACCCCTCCGTCCACAAGGCCTGAATAAGAAAGATCCCCCTAATCAGCCGCTGTTTAACCCCTTCCTGTCTGGGAGGGAACAGAGGCCTGAGGGCGACATACACACAGAGATGGGGCCAAAACCAAAGCTGAACTCCAGGAGATGTTCCAAAAAAGAAGAGAAAGGGAAATTTCTCCATGCAGCCTCAGGGGCAGCAGAATAAATCTTCACAGTCAACTTGAGGTACCCTGCATCTGTGGAATAACTGAATAGAACAATGATCATCACAAACTGAGGTGGTGGACCTTGGAAGCAACGGTAGACTTGGGTTTTGCTGTCTGAGACTGATTTGTTTCTGATTGATATGTTTAAATTAGTATAGTTTTAGCACTTGCTATCATTGCTGGATTGTTTACTGCTTTTGTTGTTATATTTATTTTTATTATTGTTTGTTTTTAATTAATTTTTTTCTCCCTTTTCTTCTGAGCCATGTAGCTGACAAGGTCATGGTGCTATAGTCTGGTGTCAGGTCTGAGCCTCTGAGATGGGAGAGGCAAGTTCAGGACATTGGATCACTAGAGAACTCCCACCCCACAAAATATCAAACAGCAAGAGCTCTCCCAGAGATCTCTGTCTGAATGCTAAGACCCAGCTCCACCCAAAGGCCAGAAAGCTCCAGTACTGGATGCCCCATACCAAAAAACGAGCAAGACAGGAACACAACACCACCCATTAGGAGAGGCTGTCTAAAGTAATACTAAGTTCACAGACACAAATAGACACACCAGCAGATGTGGCCATGTCCACCAGAAAGACAGGATACAGCCTCATCCACCAGAACACAGGCACCATTCCCCTCCACTAGGAAGTCTACACAAACCACTGAAACAACATCACCCACAAGGGGCAGACACCAAAAACAACAGGTACTATGAACCTGCAGCCTGTGGAAAGGAGACCACATACACAGTAGGTTAAAATGAGAAGACAGAGATATATGCAGCAGATGAAGGAACAAGGTAAAATCCCACCAGATAAACAATGAAGAAGAAATAGGTAGTCTACTGGAAAAAAAATTCAGTGTAATGAGAGTAAAGACGATCAAACATCTTGGAAATAGAATGGAAAAAATACAAGACATGTTAACAAGGACCTGGAAGAAATAAAGAGCAAACAAACAATGATGAACAACACAAGAAATGAAATTAAAAATTCTTGAGAAGAGATCAATAGCAGAATAACTGAGGCAGAAGAATGGATAAGTAACCTGGAAGGTAAAATAGTGGGAATAACTACCACAGACCAGAATAAAGAGAAAAGAATGAAAAAATTTGAGGACAGTCTCAGATAACTCTGGGACAACTTTAAATGCAACAACATTCGAATTATAAGGGTCCCAAAGAAGAAGAGAAAAGCCCTGAGAAAATATTAGAAGAGATTAGAGTTGAAAACTTCCCTAACAAGGGAAAGGAAATAGTCAATCCAGTCGAGGAAGCACAGTGAGTTCCATACAGGATAAATCCAAGGAGTAACACGCCGAGACACAAATTAATCAAACTATCAAAAATTAAATTCAAAGAAAAAACATTAAGAGCAGCAAGGGAAAGGCAACAAATAACATACAAGGGAATCCCCATAAGGTTAAGAGCTGATCTTTCAGCAGAAACTCTGCAAGCCAGAAGGAAGTGGCAGGACATAGTTAAAGTGATGAAAGGGAAAAAACCTACAATCAGGGTTACTCTACCCAAGAGGATTTCATTCAGATTCGATGGAGAAATTAAAACCTTTAAAGAAAGCAAAAGTTCAAAGAATTCAGCACCACAAAAGGACATTACAACAAATGCAAAGTGAACTTTTCTAGGCAGGAAACAGAAAAGAAGGAAAAGACCTACAAAAAAAATAAAAAACCAAAACAAGAAAATGGTAATAGGAACATACATATTGATAATTACCTTAAATGTGAATGGATTAACTGCTCCAACCAAAAGATATAGACTGGCAGAATGGATAAAAAAACAAGAACCACATATATGCTGTCTACAAGATTTCAGACCTAGGGACACATATAGACTGAAAGTGAGGGGATGGAAAAAGATATTCCATGCAAAGGGAAATCAAAAGAGAGCTGGAGTAGCAATTCTCATATCAGAAAAAATAGACTTAAAAAAGACTATTCCAAGAGACAAAGAAGGACACTACACAATGATCAAGGGATCAATGTAAGAAGAAGATATAACAATTGTAAATATGTATGCACCCAATAAGGAGCACCTCCATACATATGACCAATGGTAACAGCCATAAAGGGGAAATTGACAGTAACACAATAATAGAAGGGGAGGTTAACACCCAACATTCACCAATGGACAGATCATCCAAAATGAAAATAAATAAGGAAACACAAGTTTAAATGACGCATTAAACAAGATGGACTTAACTGATATTTATAAGACGTTCAATCCAAAAACAGCAGAATTCACATCCTTCTCAAGAGCTCATGGAACATTCTCCAGGATAGATCATCTCTTGGGTCATAAATCAAGCCTGAGTAAATGTAAGAAAATTAAATCATATCAAGTAACTATTCTGAGCACAACGCCATGTGACTAGATATCAATTACAGGAAAACAAACTGTAAAAAATACAAACATATGTAGGCGAACAATACGTTACTGAATATCCAAGAGATCACTGGAGAAATCAAAGAGGAAATTGGAGAACACCTATAAACAAAAGACAATCAAAACATGATGACCCAAAACCTGTGGGATGCAGAAAAAGCAGTTCTAAGAGGGAAGTTTATCTGTAAAATCTTCCCTCATGAAACAAGAAAAACTTCAAACAAACAACCTAAACTTACATGTAAAGCAATTAGAGAAAGAAGAACAAAAAAACCCCAAAGTTAGTGGAAGGAATAAAATCATACATAACAGATCAGAAATAAATCAAAAAGAAATGAAGGAAACAATTAAAAAAAAACAAATCAGGTTATTTGAGAAGATTAAAAATTTTGATAAATGATTAGCCAGACTCATCAAGATAAAAAAGGAGAAGACTCAAATCAACAGGATTAGAAATGAAAAAGGACAAGTAACAAATGACACTGCAGAAATACAAAGCATCAAGAGAGATTACTACAAACATTTATATGACGTTAACTTGGACAAAATGGAAGCAATGAACAAACTCTTAGAAAAGCACAACCAACTAAGACTGAATCAGGAAGAAATAGAAAATATAAACAGGCCAATCACAAGCACTGAAATTGAAACTGTGATTAAAAATCTTCCAATAAACAAAAGCCCAGGACAAGAAGGCTTCACAGGTGAATTCTATCAAATATTTAGAGAAGACCTAACACCTATCCTTCTCAAACTCTACCTAAATATAGCAGAGGGAGGAACACTCACAAACTCATTCTACGAGGCCACTATCACCCTGATAGCAAAACCAGACAAATAAGAAATAAAGAAAGAAAACTACAGGCCAATACCACTGATGAACATAGATGCAAAATTCCTCAACAAAAATGAGCAAACAGAATCCAACAGCACATTTAAAGGATCATACACCATGATCAAGTGGGATTTATCCCAGGAATGCAAGGATTCTTCAATATAAGCAAATCAATCAATGTGATACACCATATTAACACATTGACAAATAAAACCATGTGATGATCTCAATAGATGCAGACAAACATTTGCTAAAATTCAACACCTATTTATCATAAAAACCCTCCAGAAAGTAGGCATAGAGGGAACTTATCTCATCATAATAAAGACCATATATGACAAACTCACAGCCAACATTGTCCTCAATGATGAAAAATTGAAACCATTTCCACTAACAGGAACAAGACAAGGTTGCCCACTCTCACAACTATAATTCAACATTGTTTAGGAAGCTTTAGCCACAGCAATCAGAGAACAAAAAGAAATAAAAGGAATCCAAATATGAAAAGAAGTAAAACTGTCACTGTGTGCAGAAGACATGATATTCTACATAGAGAATCCTAAAGATGCTACCAGAAAATTACTAGAGGTAATCAATGAATTTGGTAAAGTAGCAGGGTACAAAATTAAGGCACAGAAATCTCTTGCATTCCTATACACTAATGATGAAAAATCTGAAAAAAAATTTAAGGAAACACTACCATGTACCACTGCAACAAAAAGAATAAAATACCTAGGAATAAAACTACCTAAGGAGACAAAAGAACTTTATGTAGAAAACTATGAAACACTGAAGAAAGACATTGCAGATGATACAAACTGATGGAGAGATATACCATGTTCTTGGATTGCAAGAATCAACATTGTGAAAATGACTATACTATGCAAAGTAATTGACAGATTCAATGTGATCCCTATCAAACTACCAGTGGCATTTTTAATAGAACTAGAACAAAAAAGTTCACAATTTGTATGGAAACACAAAAGACCCTGAATTGGCAAAGCAATCTTGAGAAAGAAAAACGGAGCTAGAGGAATCAGACTCCCTGACTTCAGGCTATACTACAAAGCTACACTAATGAAGACACTATGGTACTGACACAAAAAGAGAAATATCATGAATGGAACAGGACAGAAAGCCCAGAGATAAACCCATGCACGTATGGTCACCTTATTTTTGATAAAGGAGTCAAGAATAACAATGGAGAAAAGACAGCCTCTTCAATAAGTAGTGCTGGGAAAACTAGACAGCTACATGTAAAAGAATGAAATTAGAGCACTCCCTAACTCCATACACAAAAATAAACTCAAAATGCATTAAAATCTAAATGTAAGGACAGACACGAAAAAAAGCTTACAAGAAAACAGGCAGAAAACTCTATGACAATAGTGACAGCAAGATCCTTTTTGATCCATCTCCTAGAGAAATGGAAATAAAAACAAAAATAAACAAATTGGACCTAATGAAACTTCAAAGTATTTTACAGCAAAATAAACCATAAACAAGACAAAAAGACAACCCTCAGTATGGGCGACAATATTTGCAAACGATGCAACTGACAAAGGATTAATATCCAAAATATACAGACAACACATGCAGCTCAATATCAATAAAAGAAACAACCTAATCCGAAACTAGGCAGAAGACCTAAATAGAGATTTCTCCATAGAAGATATACAGATTGCCAACAAACACATGAAAGGATGCTCAACATAACTAATCATTAGAGAAATGCAAATCAAAAATACAATGAAGTATCACCTCACAACTGTCGGAATGGCCATCATCAAAAATCTACAAAAAATAAATGCCTGAGTGGGTGTGGTAGTTCCATTTTTGTTTCTTAAGGACCCTCTTGCACTGCTGGTGGGAATGTAAATTGATAGAGCCACTATGGAGAACAATATGGAGGGTCCTTAAGAAACAAAAATGGAACTACCATATGACCCAGCAACCCCACTACTGGGCATATACCCTGAGAAAACTATAATTCAAAAAGTCATGTCCCACAATGTTCACTGCAGCTCTATTTACAATAGCCAGGACATGGAAGCAACCTAAGTGTCCATCGACAGATGAATGGATAAAGAAGATGTGGCACATACATACAATGGAATATTACTCAGCCATAAACTAAACTGAGTTATTTTTAGTGAGGTGGATGGACCTAGATTCTGTCCTACAGAGTGAAGTAAGTCAGAAAGTGAAAAAAAAGTATTGTATGCTAACACATATATATGAAATCTAAAAAAAAAAAGTTCATGAGGAACCTAGGGTTAGGACAGGAATAAAGAAGCAGACTTACTAGAGAATGGACTTGAAGACACAGGGAAGGAGAAGCATAAGCTGGGACAAAGTTAGACTGGCATGCATGTGTATACACTACCAAACGTAAAATAAATAGCTAGTGGGCAGGAGCCACATAGCACAGGAGATCTTCTCGGTGTTTGTGCCCACCTAGAGGGGTGGTATAGGGAGGGTGGGAGTGATGGAGACTCAAGAGGGAAGATATATGGGGATATATGTATATGTATAACTGAGTCACTTTGTTATAAAGCAGAAGCTAACACACCATTGTAAAGCAATTATACTCCAATAAAGATGTTTAAAAAAATGCCTACAAACAAATGACAATGAAAACAGGATGACACTAAACCTGTGGAATGGAGCAAAAGCAGTTCTAACAGGGATGTTTACATCAATAAAATCCTACCACAAAAAAGAAGCAAAATCTCAAATAAACAGCCTAACCTTTCACCTAAAGCAATGAGAGAAAAACAAATATTAAATATCCAAAAGGTAGAAGAAGAAAAGTAATCATAAAGGTCATATCAGAAATAAATGAAAAAGAAATGAAGGAAATAATTGCAAAGACCAATAAAACTAAAAGCTTTCAGAAGGTAAACAAAGCTCATAAACCATTAGCCAGACTCATCAAGAAAAAAAGGGAGAAGGCTCAAATCAACAGAATTAGAAATGAAAAAGAAGTAATATCTGACACTGCAGAAATACAAAGGATCATAGAGATTACTACAAGCAACTATATGCCAATGAAATGGACAACCTAGAAGGAAAGGACAAAGTCTTAGAAAAGTACAACCTTCTGTGACTGAACCAGGATGAAAGTGAAAATATGAACAGACCAATCACAATCACTGAAATTGAAAACGTGATTAAAAATCTGCAACAAACAAAAGCTCAGGACCAGACGGCTTCACAGGCAAATTCTATCAAACATTTAGAGAAGAGCTAACACCTATCCTTCTCAAATTTATCCAAGGTAAAGCAGAGGGAGGAACATTCCCAAACTCATTCTACATGGCCACCATCACCCTGATACTAAAACCACCAAAGATGTCACAAAAAAATAAACCTACAGGACAATATCACTGATGAATATAGATGCAAAAATCCTTAACAAAATACTAGCAAACAGAATCCAACAACACATAAAAAGGAACGTACACCATGATCAAGTGGGGTTTATCCCAGGAATGCAAGGATCCTTCGGTATATGCAAACCAATCAATGTGATACATGATATTAACAAATTGAAGGATAAAAACTGTAAGATCACCTCAGTAGATGCAGACAAAGCTTTCAACAAAATTAAACAACAATTTATAATAAAAATTCTCAAGAAAGTAGGCACAGAGGGAACCTACCTCAACAAAATAAACGCCATATATGAAAAACACACAGCCTATATCTTGGTCAATGGTGAAAATTTGAAACAATTTCCTCTAACATCAGGAACAAGACAATGTTGCCCACTTTCTCCACTATTATTTAACATAGTTTTGAAGTTTTAGCCAAAGCAATCAGAGAAGAAAAACAAATAAAAGAGATCCAAATCCGAGAAGAAGAAATAAAACTTTCACTGTTTGTGGATGACATGATACTATATATAAAGAATCCTAAAGATGCTACCAGAAAACTACAAGAACTAATCAATGAATTTGGTAAAGTAGAAGGATACAAAATTAATGCACAGAAATCTGTTGCATTCCTATACACTAATGATGAAAAATCTGAAAGAGAAATTAAGGAAACACTTCCATTTACCTTTGCAAAAAATAAAATACATAGGAATAAACCTATCTAAGGAGATAAAAAACTTTATGCAGAAAATTATGACAATTATGGTGAAAGAAACTAAAGATAATACAATCAGATGGAGAGATATACCATGTTTTTGAATTAGAAGAATCAACATTGTGAAAATGACTCTACTACCCAAAGCAATCTACAGATTCAATGCAATCCTTAACAAACTACCACTGGCATTTTTCACAGAAGTAGAACAAAAAATTTCACAATTTATATGGAAACACAAAACACCCTGAATAGCCAAAGCAATCTTGAGAACTAAAAATGGAGCTGGAGGAATCAGGCTCCCTGACTTCAGACTATACTACATAGCTACAGTAATCAAGACAGTGTGGTACTGGTACAAAAACAGAAATACAGATAAATGAAACAGGATAGAAAGCCCAGATATAAACCCACGCACCTATGGTCACCTTATCTTTGATAAAGGAGGCAAGAATATACAATGGAGATAAGACAGCCTCTTCAATAAGTGGTGCTGGGAAAACTGGACAGGTGCATGTAAAAGTATTAAATTAGAACACTCCCTAACACCATACACAAAAATAAACTCAAAATGGATTAAAGACCTAAATGTAATACCAGACACTATAAAATTCTTAGAGGAAAACATAGGCAGAACACTCTATGACATAAATCACAGCAAGATCCTTTTTGACCCACCTCCTAGAGAAATGGAAATAAAAACAAAATAAACAAATGGGACCTAATGAATCTTCAAAGCTTTTGCACTGCAAGGGAAACTATAAACAAGACCAAAAGACAACACTTAGAATGCGAGAAAAAGTTTGCAAAAGAAGCAAGTGACAAAATATTAATATCCGAAATATACAAGCAGATCATGCAGCTCAATATCAAAAAAACCAACAACCCAATCCAGAAATGGGCAGAAGACCTAAAGAGACATTTCTCCAATGAAGATATACAAATTGCCAACAAACACATGAAAGGGTGCTCAGCATCATTAATCATTAGGGAAAAAGTAATCACAATTACAATGAGGTATCACCTCGCACTGGTCAGAATAACCATCATCATAATATCTACAAATATTAAATGCTGGAGAGGGTGTGGAGAAAAGGGAACCCTTTTGCACCGATGGTGGGAATGTAAATTAATACAGCCACTATCGTGATCAGTATAGAGCTTCCTTAGAAAACTAAAAATAGAAAAACCATATGACCCAGCTATCCCACTACTGGGCATATACCCTGAGAAAACCATAATTCAGAAAGCCTCATGTACCGCAATGTCCATTGCAGCTCTATTTACAATAGCCAGGACATGGAAGCATCTTAAGTGTCCATTGACAGATGAATGGATAAAGAAAATGTGTCACATATATACAGTGGAATATTACTTAGCCATAGAATGAAATAAAATTGAGGTTTTTGTTCTTAGGTGAATGGATCTTGGGTCTCTCAAACAGAGTGAAGTATTTCAGAAAGAGTAAAACAAATACGGTATGCTAACATATATATATATATATACATATATATGGAATTTAAAAAATTGTTTCTGATGAACCTAGGGGCAGGACAGGAATAAAGACAGAAGTAGAGAATGGATTTGAGGACATGGGTAGTGGGAAGTGTAAGCTGGGATGAAGTGAGAGTGTAGCATTTACATATATACACTACTAAATGTAAAATAGATAGCTTGTGGGAAGAAGCTACATAGCACAGGGAGATCAGCTTGGTGCTTTGTGACCACCTAGAGGGGTGGGAAAGGGAGGGTAGGAGGGGATGTAAGAGACAGAGGATATGGGGATATATGTATACATATAGCTGATTCACTTTTTTATACAACAGAAACTAACACAACATTGTAAAGCAATTATACTCCATTAAAGATGTTAAAAAAATTTAAGGCTGATTTAGAATATTTCTCACCATGTTAAAAGAATTTATAGAAATGGTAATTCTTAAAATGATGAGCAACTTTTTTCACTTCAGTGGATTATATAATTTTCATTGAGGACAAGATTTTGTTCTATAAATTTAAGTGCTAAGTAAATAGTATACCCTAAACTCCAAAAGAAACAAACAAACCAAAAAAAAACAAGATGCAAATGTAGAGAATGGACTTGAGGACATGGGGAGGGGGAAGGGTAACCTGGGACGAAGTGAGAGAGTAGCATTGACATATAAACACTACCAAATGTAAAATAGATAGCTAGTTGGAAGTAGCTGCATAGCCCAGGGAGATCAGCTTGGTGTTTTGCAACCACATAGAGGGGTGGGACAGGGAGTTTGGGAGGGAGATGTAAGAGGGAGGGTATATGGCGATATATGTATAGATTTTCACTGATTCACTTTGTTATACAGCAGAAACTAACACAACATTGTAAAGCAATTATACTCCAATAAAGATGTTAAATAAAAAAAGAAAAAGAAAATCCCATGCCAGTAGCACTGATGAATACAGATGCTAAAATACTCAACAAGATACTAGAAAACCAAGTCCAGCAATACATTAAAAGTATCATACACCATGATCAATTGGGATTCATCCCAGGGATGCAAGTGTTCTTCAATATCTGCAAATCAATCAGTGTGATATACCACATTAACAAACTGAAGAATAAAATCTATATGATCAGCTCAATAGATGCAGTAATAGTTTTTGACAAAATTCAGCATCCATTTGTGATAAAAAGCTCTTACCAATGCTGGAATAGAGGGAACATATCTCAATATAATAATGGCCATATATGTCAATCCCACAGTTAGCATCATTCTCAATGATGAAAAGCTGAAATCATTCCCTCTACGATCAGGAACAAGGCAAGGATGTCCATTGTCACCACTTTTATTCACTGTAGTTTTGGAAGTCCTAACCATGGCAATCAGAGAAGAAAAAGAAATAAAATGAATCCAAATTGGAATAGAAGAAGGAAAACTGTCACTGTTTGCAGATGATATGATACTATATATAGAAAATTCTAAAGATGCTACCACAAAATAACTAGACTCATCAGTGAATTCAGTAAAGTTGCAGGATAAAATTTTAATGCACAGAAATCTCTTGCATTCCTATACACTAACAACAAAATATCAGAAAGAAAATTGATAGAAACAATCCCATTTCCTGTCTCATCAAAAAGAATAGCATACCTAGGAATAAACTGAAGTAAGGAGACAAAAGTCCTCTACCCTGAAAACTATAAGACATTGATGAAAGTAACTGGAGATGACACAAAGTTATCAGAGATGGCAAAATTAGAGTGGAACAACCAATATTGTCAAAATAACTATATTACCCAAGTCAATTACATATTCAATGCAATTCCTCTCAATTACCAATGGCATTTTTCATAGGACTAGAGCCAATATCTCTTTGATAGAATGATTTCATTTCCTTTGGATATATATCCAGAATTGGGATTGTGGAATCATATCGTAGTTCTATTTTTAACTTTAGAAAAACCTCCATCCTGTTGTCCATAGTGGATGTACCAATTTACATTTGCACCAAGGGAACACAAGGGTTCCCTTTCTTTCATAGTCTCGCTAAAACTTGTTGTATGTTCTCTTTTGGGTAAGAGCCATCCTAGCAGGTCTGAGGTGATATCTCATTCTGGTTTTGATATGGATTTCCCTGATGATTATAGATGTCAAGCATTTTTTCTTGTACCTGTTGACATTTTGTAGGTTGTCTTTGGAAAAGTGTCTATTTTATCGATTTTCACATTTTAATATCAGTTTTTTTGTGTTTTTTTTCTTTTTGCTATCGAGTTGAATGAGATCCTATTTTATTTGGGATATTAACCCCTTATCAGACAGATGGTTTGCAAATATTTTATCCCATTCCCTAGGCTGCCCTTATATTTTGATGATTGTTTTTTTGCTGTACAGAAGTTTTTCGGTCTGATATAGTTCCCCTTGTTTATTTTTGTTATTGGTGATGGTGGCACGTTTGGTGTAACTTTCATATAACTGTTTGCCACTTGTACCTATCCTTTGAAAATATATCTTAAGGTCTTTACCCATTTTAAATCAGGATTCTACTTTACTATTGAGTTGTATGAGTTCCTTAAATATTTTGGATGTTAGTGCCTAACCAAATAATTGGTTTGCAAATTTTCTCCCATTCCATATACTGCTTTTTCATTCTATTGAATGTTTCTTTGCTGTGCAGAACTTGTTATGTGTAGTCCCACATGTTTATATTTTCTTTTGTTGCCTCTGCTTTTGATGTCATACCCAAAAATCAATGTAAGAGTATATCAAGGAGCTTTTCCCCTATGTTTTCTTCTAGGAGTTGTACAGTTTCGGTTCTTATGTTCAAGTCTAATCTATTTCAAGAGTTGTGTAACATAGGGATCCACATTTATACTTTTGTGTGCGGATATCCAGTTTTCTCTTATGGAAGTGATTATCCTTTCCCCATTTTGTGTTCTTGGTGTTCTTGGGATTAGTGAACCAAATATTCATGGGTTTATTTGTGGATTCTTAATTTTATTAATTTGCTCTATGTTTTTGTTTTTATGCTAGTACCATACTGTTTTGAATAGTATAGCTCTGTAGATTAATCTGCAATCAGGAAGTCTGATGTCCCTAGATTTATTCTTCTTTCTCAGGAATAATTTGGCTATTCATAGTCTTTTGTGGTTCCTTACGAATTTTAGAATTGTGTTTTCAATTTCTGTGAAAAATAACATTGGTATTTTGCTCAGGATTGCATTTAATCTATATAATTGGCTGTTGGAAGTACAGATATTTTAACAATATTAATTCTTATGATCCATAAACATGGGATATCTTTCCATCTGTTTGTATCATCTTCATATTCTTTCCTCAAAATCTTAGAGTGTACAGGTATTTAACTTCCTTGCTTAAATATATTCATAAGTATTTTATTATTTTTATACTTTTGTGAATGAGATTTTCTTTCTTTTTTCTTTCTTTCTTTGTTTCTTTGTTTGTTTGATTGATTGTTTCTTTCTTTCTTTCTTTCTATCTATCTTTTTCTTTCTTTTCAGACATTTTTTGGTGTGCAGAAACACAATTGATTTTTGTATGTTGACTTTGTATCTTGCAAGTTTACTGAATTCACTGATTAGTTCTAACAGTTTTTGGTGGAGAGTTTAGGATTTGCTACATATAAGGTTATATCATCTGCAAAAAACCATAATTGTACATCCTCCTTTCTATTTATATGCATTTTTTACTTCCTATCTTGCCTAATTACTCTGGCCAGAGCTTCCAGTACTATGTTCCTAATCATACAGGAAAATCTTTCAACATTTCACCATTGAGTATAATGTAAGCTGTGGGCTTGTCATAGATGGCCTTTACTACTTTGAGATATGATTTTTCTATAGTCAACTTGTCCAGAGTTTTTATCATGAAAGAATATTGTATTTTGACAGAAGATTTTTATGTATCTATTGAGATAATTATTAATTTTTTCCTTCATTCTTCTAATGTGTATCACATTTACTAATTTGCATATGTTGAGGCATTCTTGCATCCCAGGGATGAATCTCACTTGATCATGGTATATAATCCTTTTAATGTGCAATAATTTAGTTTGCTAATATTTTGTTGAAGGTTTTGCCATAACATTCATCAGGGATATTGGCCAGAATTTTCTTTCCTTACAGTGTTCTTTTATGGCTTTGGTATCAGGGTAATGCTGACTTCTTAAAATGAGATTGTTAATGTTATCTCTTCTTTGACTTTTTGGAATTGTTTGAGAAAAATTAACATTAGTTCTCCTTTAAGTGTTTGGTAGAATTCACTAGGGAAGCCAAATGATACTGGATATTTCTTTATTGGGAGATTTTAAATTACTGAATCAATCTCCTTACATATTATTGGTCAGTTCAGATTTTTTATTTTTTCATGAATCAATCTTGGTCAGTTGTAAGTTTCCAGGAGTTTATTCTATTCTTCTAGGTTTTACAATTTTTTGGCATATAATTGTTCATAGTAACCTTTTATGGTCTTGTATTTCTGTAGTAATGTTTGTAATGTCTCCTTTTTCATTTATAATTTTATTTATTTGAGTCTTTCCTCTTTTTTCTCAGTTAGTCTAGGTAAAAGTTTGTCAATTAAAAAAAAGCAGGTCTTAGTTTTATTCATATTTTCTATTGTTTTTGTGGTCTTTATTTTATTTATTTCTATTCTTTTTCTTATAGTTCCTCCTTTAAACTTGGGCTTAGTTTGTTTTTATTTTTCTAGTTCCTTGAGATGTAAAGTTAGATTGTTTACTTGAAATATCTCTTTTTCTTAATGTAGTTGTTTATTGTGATAAAACTTCTTTGTCCTGCTTTTGCAGAATCCCATTTTTTGCTATGTTGCTTCCATTTTCATTTTATTAATATATTTTTGGATTTCCCTTTGGACATCTTCTTTGACACATTGGTTGTTCAGGAGTGTGTTTAATTGCCATATATTTTTGAATTTTTCCATATATCTGTGAATTTTTCCCTTTTTTTTCCTGTTTTAGGTTTCTAGTTTCATACCACTATGGTTGGAAAAGATACTTGGTATAACTTCAATCTTGTAAATTTCGCTAGTACCATTTTGTGGCCTAACACATAATCTATCCTGAAGAAGGATCCATGTGAACTTGAGAAGAATGTCTATTATGCTGCTATTGGATGAACTGACTTGTATATGTTTTTCAGGACTGTTTGGTCTAAAGTATAATTCAAATCCAATGTTTTCCTATTGATTTTCTGTCTGGATCATCTTTGCATTGTTGAAAATGGAATATTGATTGTCCCTACATTTATTATACTTTTCTCTATTTCTCCCTTTGATCTGTTAGTATGTGCCTACTATATATAATTACCCTGATGTTGAGTGTACATATACTTATGATTTTTATATCCTTTTGATTAATTGAATCCTTTATTATTATATAATGATCTTCTATGTTTCTCATTACAGCTATTTTTTTCTGATATAAATATTTTTATCCCTGTTTTCTTTTGATGTACATTTGTATGGAATATCTCTTTCCATCCTTTCATTTTCATCCTAAAAGTGTCCTTGAATCTGAAGTGAGTGTCTTACAGGCAGTGCATAGTTGGGTCTCATTTTTATCTATTTAGCCAATCTGTGCCTTTCAACTTGAGAATTTAATCAATTTATATTTAAAGTAATTATTAATAGGTATTGCTGTGTTGTTAATTGATTTTTGGCTCTGTTGTAGTTCCTTTTTTCCTTTCTTTCTCTCTTGCTATCCTCCTTTGTGAATGATGATTTTCCATAGTTGTATATTTTGATTGTCTTCTCTTTATCTTTTGTGTATCTACTATAAGTTTTTGTTTTGATTTTTGTTTTGGTTTGTTTTTTCTTCCAGTTTTATTGAGATATAATTGATGTACAGCACTGCATAAGTTTAAAGTGTACAACATGATTTGACATACATATGTCATGAAATGATTGCCATTATAAGTTTAGTGAATATCCATCATCTCATGTAAATTTAAACTAAAAAAAATATTTTTTCCTTGTGATAAGAACTCTTAAGATTTACTATCTTAACAACTTATACATATATAAAACGTTCAGCAGTGTTAATTATACTAATCCTGTGTACATTACACCCTTAGTACTTATTTATCTTATAACTGCAAGTTTATTTATAGTACACTGTATAAAGTTATTTATAAATTTGACCACTTTGTTTTGTAATTACCTAGAGGTTTACTTGAAACTTTATAAATACAACATTCTTTTTTAAATGTGTAAGTTAATTTTGATCACATACTAAAACTCTACCCACTTATTCCCTTTTGTATACTTTTGATGTTGCAATTTGCCACTTTTTAGTTGTGTATCTGTTAACAAATTACTGTATCTGTAGATATTTTTCATAATTTTTGTCCCTTAACCTTTAAATTAGAGTTAAGTGGTTAACATGTCCTCTTATTATGGTATTAAAATATTTTGAATCTGACTATATTCTTACTTTTATAAGTGTGTTGTATACTTTCATATATGTCTTCATGTTACTAGTTAGTATCCTTTTGTTTCAACTTGAATGACTTTTCTCAGCATTTTTAAAATTATATATTAGGCTTAGGTGTACAACATAATGATTTGATATTTTTATATATTGCAAATGATCATCACAATAAGTCTAGTTAACATCCATTATCATACCTAGTTATAGATTTTTTTCTTGTAATATGAATTTTCAAGATTTACTCTCTTGGTAACTTTCAAATATACAATACAGTATTATTAACGGTGGTCACCATGCTGTATATTACACACCCATGATTTATTTATTTTATAACTGGAAGTTTGTATTTTTTAAATCCTTTTACTGATTTAGCCCAGCTGAATGCTCCGTCTATGGCCATCCCAACCTGTTTCTGCATCTATGAGCTTGGTTGTTTTGTTTTGTTTAATTTTACATGTAAGTGAGATCATATGGAATTTGTCTTTCTCTGGCTGACTTATTTAACTTAGCATAATGCCTATAAGGTCCATTCAGATCTAACTATGTTGTTGTGAATGACAAAATTTCGTTTTTATAGATGAATAATATTTCAGTATATATATATATATATATATATATGCATATACATACATAATTTTCTTTATCCACCCATCCATCAGTGGACATTTACACTGTTTCCATTATAGTTGCTACTGTCAATGATGCTGCAATGAACATGAGGGCACACATATCTTTTCAAGTTAACTTTTTCATTTCTTTACATAAACACACAGAAATGGAATTGCTGGATCATATTGTAGTTCTGTATTTAATTTTGTGAGGAACTGTTTTCCATAGTGGAAGCACCAATTTACTTTCCTACCAACAGCTCACAAGTGTTCCCTTTTCTCCACATCCCTCCAAACCTTTGTATCTCTTGTCTTTTTGATGATAGCCACTCTAACAGGTGTAAAGTGATATCTCATTGTGGTTCCAATTTACATGGCCCTATGATTATTGATGCTGAACATCTTTTTATGTACCTGTTGGACATCTATATGTTTTCTTTAAAAAAATGTCTATTCTGATTCTCTGCCCATATTTTAATAGAATTGTTTTGTTTTTGTCTGTTGAGATTTATGACTGACATATGTTTTGGATATTAACCACTTATCAAATATACGATTTGCAAATATTTTCTCCCATTCTGGTTTTTTTTAATCTTAATTGGAGTATAATTGCTTTACAATGGTGTGTTAGTTTCTGCTTTATAACAGAGTGAATCAGTTATACATATACATATGTTCCCATATCTCTTCCCTCTTGTGTCTCCCTCCCTCCCACACTCCCTATACCACCCACCTAGTTGGTCACAAACCACCGAGCTGATCTCCCTGTGCTATGCAGCTGCTTCCCACTAGCAATCTATTTTACATTTGGTAGTGTATATATGTCTGTGCCACTCTCTCACTTTGTCACAGCTTAAGCTTCCCCCTCCCCATATCCTCAAGTCCATTCTCTAGTAGGTCTGTGCCTTTATTCCTGTCTTACCTGTAGGTTCTTCATGACATTTTTTCCCTTAAATTCCATATATATGTGTTAGCATACGGTATTTGTCTTTCTCTTTCTGACTTACTTCATTCTGTATGACAGACTCTAGGTCCATCCACCTCACTACAAATAACTCAATTTCGTTTCTTTTTATGGCTGAGTAATATTCCATTGTATATATGTGCTACGTCTTCTTTATTCATTCATCCGATGATGGACAAATAAGTTGCATCCATCTCCTGGCTATTGTAAATAGAGCTGCAATGAACATTTTGGTATATGACCCTTTTTTTTTTTTGTAGCGGTACATGGGCCTCTCACTGTTGTCACCTCTTTCGTTGCAGAGCACAAGCTCCAGATGCACAGGCTCAGTGACCATGGTCCACCGGCTATGCGGCATGTGGGAACTTCCCGGACCGAGGCACAAACCCATGTCCCCTGCATTGGCAGGTGGACTCAACCACTGCGTCACCAGGGAAGCCCACATGACTCTTTTTGAATTATGGTTTTCTCAGTGTATATGACCAGAAGTGGGATTGCTGGGTTGTATGGTCATTCTACTTGTAGTTTTTTAAGGAAGTTCCATACTGTTCTCCACAGTGGCTGTATCAATTTATATTCCAACCAGCAGTGCAAGAGTGTTCCCTTTTCTACACACCCTCTCCAGCATTTATTGTTTCTAGATTTTTTAAGGATGACCATTCTGACAGGTGTGAGATAAAATCTCATTGTAGTTTTGATTTGTATTTCTCTAATGATTAATGATGTTGAGCATTCTTTCATGTGTTTGCTGTCAATCTGTATATCTTCTTTGGAGAAATGTCTATTTAGGTATTCTGCCCATTTTTGGATTGGGTTGTTTGTTTTTTTGTTATTGAGCTGCATGAGCTGCTTGTAAATTTTGGAGGTTAATCCTTTGTCAGTTGCTTCAGTTGCAAATATTTTCTCCCACTCTGAGGGCTTTCTTTTGGTCTTGTTTATGGTTTCCTTTGCTGTGCAAAAGCTTTGAAGTTTCATTAGGTCCCATTTGTTTATTTTGTTTTTATTTTCATTTCTCAAGGAGGTGGGTCAAAAAGGATCTTGCTGTGATTTATGTCATAGTGTGTTCTGCCTATGTATTCCTCTAAGAGTTTGATAGTTTCTGGCCTTACATTTAGGTCTTTAATCCATTTTCAGTTTATTTGTGTGTATGGAGTTAGGGAGTGTTCTAAGCTCATACTTTTACATGTACTTGTCCAGTTTTCCCAGCACCACTTATTGAAGAGGCTTTCTTTTCTACATCGTATATTCTTGCCTCCCTAATCAAAGATAAGGTGGCCATATGTGCATGGGATTTTCTCTGGAATTTGTATCCTGTTCTGTTGATCTATATTTCTCATTTTTGCCAGTACCACACTGTCTTCATTACTGTAGCTTTGTAGTATAATTTGAAGTCAGGAAGCCTAATTACTCTAGCTCCATTTTTCTTTCTCAAGATTGTTTGGCTATTTGGGGTCTTATGTGTTTCATAAAATTTGTGTAATTTTATTTTCTAGTTTTTTGAAAAATGCCAGTGGTAGTTTGCTAGGGATTGCATTGAATCTGTAGATTGCTTTGGGTAGTACAGTCATTTTCACAATGTTGATTCTTCAAATCCAAGAACATGGTATATCTCTCCATTTATTTGTATCATCTTTAATTTCTTCCATCAGCGTCTCAGAATTTGCTACATACAGGTCTTTTGTGTCCTTAGGTAGGTTTATTCCTAGATATTTTATTCCTTATGTTGTAATGGTAAATGGTAGTGTTTTATTAATTTCAATTGCAGATTTTTCATCATTAGTGTATAGGAATGCCAGAGATTTCTGTGCATTAATTTTGTATCCTGCTACTTTACCAAATTCATTGATTAGCTCTAGTAGTTTTCTGGTAGCATCTTTAGGACTCTCTATGTATAGTATCATGTCATCTGCAAACTGTTACAGCATTACTTCTTCTTTTACTTTTGGATTCTTTATTTCTTTTTCTTCTCTGATTGCTGTGGCTAAAACTTCCAAAACTATGTTGAATAAGAGTGGTGAGAGTGGGCAACCTTGTCTTTTTCCTGATCTTAGTGGAAATGCTTTCTGTTTTTCACCATTGAGGATGATATCGGCTGTCGATTTGTCATATATGGCCTTTATTATGTTGAGGAAAGTTCCTTCTATGCTTACTTTCTGCAGGGTTATTAACATAAAAGGGTTTTGAACTTTTCCAAGTGATTTCTCTGCATCTATTGAGATGATCATATGGTTTTTCTCCCTCAATTTGTTAATATGGTGTTTCACATTGATTGATTTGCATATATTGAAGAATCCTTGCCTTCCTGGAATAAACTCCACTTGATCATGGTGTATGATCCTTTTAATGTGCTGTTGGATTCTGTTTGCTAGTGTTTTGTTGAGGAGTTTTGCATCTATGTTCATCAGTGGTATTAGCTTGTAGTTTTATTTCTTTGTGACATCCTTGTCTGGTTTTGGTATCAGGGTGATGGTGGCCATGTAAAATGAGTTTGGGAGTGTTCCTCCCTCTGCTATATTTTGGAAGAGTTTGAGAAAGATAGGTGTTAGCTGTTCTCTAAATGTTTGATAGAATTGGCCTGTGAAGCCATCGGGTCCTCGGCTTCTGTTTATTAGAAAATTTTTAATCAGAGTCTCAATTTCAGTGCTTGTGATTTTTCTGTTCATATTTTCTGTTTCTTCCAGATTCTGCCTTGGCACATTGTGCATTTCTAAGAATTTGTACATTTCTTCCATATTGGCATAGAGTTGCTTGCAGTAATCTCTCATGATCCTTTGTATTTCTGCAGTGTCAGTTGTTACTTCTCCTTTTTCTTTTCTAATTCTATTGATTTGAGTCTTCTCCCTTCTTTTCTTGATGCATCTGGTTAAGGGTGTATCAATTTTGTTTATCTTCTCAAAAACCAGCTGTTCGTTTTATTGATCTTTGCTATCATTTCCTTCATTTCTTTTTCATTTATATCTGATCTGATCTTTATCATTTCTTTCCATTTACTAAACATGTTTTTTTTGTTATTCTTTTTCTAATTGCTTTATGGTCAAGATTAGGTTCTTTATATGAGCTGATTCCTGTTTCTTAAGGTAGGATTGTATTGCGATAAACTTCCTTCCTAGAACTGCTTTTGCTATCTCCTATAGGTTCTAGGTCGTCATGTCTTCATTGTCATTTGATTCTAGGTATTTTTTGATTTCCTCTCTGATTTCTTCAGTGATCACTTCATTATTAAATAGTGTATTCTTTAGTCTCCATGTGTTTGTATTTTTTACAGATCTTTTCCTGTAATTAATATGTAGTGTCATAGCATTGTGGTCGGAAAAGATACTTGATATGATTTCAATTTTCTTAAATTTACCAAGGCTTGATTTGTGACCCAAGATATGATCTATCCTGGAGAATGTTCCATGAGCACTTGAGAAAAATGTGTATTCTGTTGTTTTTGGATGGAATGTCCTATAAGTATCAATTAAGTCCATCTTGTTTAATGTATCATTTAAAGCTTGTGTTTCCTTATTTATTTTCATGTTGGATGATCTGTCCATTGGTGAAAGTGGGGTGTTAAAGTCCCCTTCTATGAATGTGTTACTGTCAATTTCCCCTTTTATGGCTGTTAGTATTTGCATTATGCATTGAAGTGCTCCTATGTTGGGTACATAAATATTTACAATTGTTATATCTTCTTCCTGGATCGATCCCTTCATCATTATGTAGTGTCCTTCTTTGTCTCTTGTAATAGTCTTTAGTGTAACGTCTATTTTTTCTGACATGGGAATAGCTACTTCATCTTTCTTTTGATTTCTATTTTCATGGAATAACTTTTTCCATCTGCTCACTTTCAGTCTGTATGTTTCCCTAGGTATGAAGTGGGTTTCTTGTAGACCACATATATATGGGTATTGTTTTTTTATACATTCAGCCACTCTGTGTTTTTTGGTGGGGACATTTAATCCATTTACATTTAAGATAATTATCTATATGTATGTTCCTATTCCCATTTTCTTAATTGTTTTGGGTTTGTTATTGTAAGTCTTTTCCTTCTTTTCTCTTTCTTGCCTAGATAAGTTCCTTTAGCATTTGCTGTAAAGCTAGTTTGGTGGTGCTGAACTCTCTCAGCTTTCCCTTGTCTTTAAATGTTTAATTTCTCCATCAAATCTGAATGAGATCCTTGCTGGGTAGAGTAATCTTGGTTGTAGGTTTTTCTCCTTCTTCACTTTAAATATTTCCTGCAACTCCCTTCTGGCTTGCAGAGTTTCTGCTGAAATATCATCTCTTAATGTAATGGGATTCCTTGTGTATTATTTGTTGTTTTCCCCTTGCTGCTTTTAATATTTTATATTTAATTTTTGACAGTTTGATTAATATGTGTCTTGTTGTGTTTCTCCTTGGATTTATCCTGTATGGGACTCTCTGTGTTTCCTGAACTTGATTAAATATTTTCTTTCCCATATTAGGGGAGTATTCATCTACAATCTCTTCAAATATTTTCTCAGTCCCTTTCATTTTCTCTTCTTCTGGGACTACTATAATTCGAATGTTGGTGTATTCAGTGTTGTCCCAGAGGTCTCTGAGACAGTCCTCAGTTCTTTTCATTCTTTTTTCTTTATTCTGCTCTGCAGTAGTTATTTCCACTATTATATCTTCCAGGTCACTTATCCGTTCTTCTGCCTCAGTTTTTCTGCTATTGATCTCTTCTAGCGTATTTTTAATTTCAATTATTTTGTTGTTCATTGCTGCTAGTTTCCTCTTTAGTTCTTCTAGGTCCTTGTTAAATGTTTCTTGCATTTTCTCTATTCTATTTCCAAGATTTTGGAGCATATTTACTATCATTATTCTGAATTCTTTTTCAGGTAGATGCCTATTTCCTCTTCATTTCTTAGGCCTGGTGTGTTTATTCCTTGCTCCTTTATCTGCTGTGTGTTTGTCTGCCTTCTCATTTTGCTTATCTAACTGTGTTTGGGGTCTCCTTTTTGCAGTCTGCAGGTTCGTAGTTCCCACTGTTTTGGTGTCTGTCTCCAGTGACTAAAGTTGGTTCAGTCGGTTGTGTAGGCTTCCTGGTGGAGGGGACTAGTGCCTGTTTTCTGATGGATGAGGCTGGATCTTGTCTTTCTGGTTGGTAGTTCCACGTCTGGTTTTGGGGTGTCTGTGGCCTTATTTTGATTTTACGTATCCTCTTTGCTAATGAGTGGGGTTGTGTTCCTGTCTTGCTAGTTGTTTGGCATAGGGTGTCCAGCACTCTTGCTTGTTGCTCGTTGCGTGAAGCTGGGTCTCGTCATTGAGATGGAGATCTGTGGGACATTTTCACCGTTTGATATTACACGGAGCTGGGAGGTCTCTTGTGGACCAGTGTTCTGAGCTTCATTCCCCCACCTCAGAGGCATAGTATTGACTCCTGGGTGGACCATTAAAAGCCTTTCATCCACATGGCTCAGAATAAAAGGGAGAAAAATTAGAAAGAAAGAAAGAGGATAAAATAAAATAAAGATAAAATAAGATAAATTAATGAAATAAAAAACAATTATTAAGAACAAAATAATTTTTAAAGTAAAAAAAAAAAAGTAGTATTGGACCGACCGAACCCCAGGACAAATGGTGAAAGCAAAGCTATACAGACAAAATTTCACACAGAAGCATACACAAGCACAATTCCAAAAAGAAAATGGGAAAAAGTAATATATTTTGTACTCAAAGTCCACCTCCTCAATTTTGGATTGATTCTTTGTCTATTCAGGTATTCCGCAGATGCAGGTACATCAAGTTGATTGTGGAGATTTAATCCTCTGGTCCTGAGGCTGCTGGGAGAAATTTTCCTTTGTCTTCCTTTTTCACACAGCTCTCAGTGTTCAGCTTTGGATTTGGCCCCACCTCTGCCTGTAGGTCACCTGAGGGCATCTGTTCTTCACTCAGACAGGATGGGGTTAAAGGAGCCACTGATTTGGGGATCTGGTTCACTCATGCTGGGGGAATGGAGGTCTACGGGATGAACCTTCGGTGGCAGAGCCTGGTGTGACATTGCACCAGCCTGAGGCACACTGTACATTCTCCCGGGGAAGTTGTCCCTGGGTCATGGGACTCTGGCAGTGGTGGGCTGCACAGGCTCCTGGGAGGGAGGTGCGGATAGTGACCTGTGCTCGCACACAGACTTCTTGGTGGTGGCAGCAGCAGCCTTAGTGTCTCATGCCCATCTCTGAGGTCCACTCTGATAGCCGCAGCTAGCGCCCATCTGTAGAGCTCCTTTACGCAGTGCTCTTAATCCCCTCTCTTTGAGCACCAAGAAACAAAGAGGGAAGAAAAAGTCTCTTGCCTCATCAGCAGGTCCAGACTTTTTCCCGGACTCCCTCCCGGCTAACCATGGTGCACTAACCCCTTCAGGCTGTTTTCACGCTGCCATTCCACTCCCTGCGATCTGACTGAATCCCGAGCCTCAGGTCCCAGCACCCGCCCGCCCTGGTGTCTGAGTACACAAGCCTCTCGTTCTGGTGAGTGACGTTCGGCACGGATCCTCTGTGCGGGACTCTCTCAGCTTTGCCCTCCGCACCCCTGTTGCTGCGGTCTCCTCCACGGCTCCAAAGCTTCCCCCCTCTGCCAACTGCAGTCTTTGCCTACCTCTCCCATTCTGTTGATTTAGCTTTTCATTTTGTTGATGCTTTCCTTTTTGGTGCAGAAGGATTTTAGTTTGATGTAGTCCCAGTTGCTAATTTTTGCGTTTGGTGTCAAATCTAAAAATCATTGCCAATATGGATGTGAAGGAGCTTACCACTGATGTTTTCTTCTAAGATACTTTTTTAAGGTTTCAGGTCTTATGTTCAAAGCTTCAATCTTTTTTCAGTTAGTTTTTGTGTAAGGTGTAAGATAGTGGTCCAATTTCATTCTTTTGCGGGTGGTTATCCATTTCTCCCATCACCATTTATTGAAGAGACTGCCTTGTCCCCATCATGTACTGTTGGCTCCTTTGTTGTAAATTAATTGATCCAATATGGATGGATTTATTTCCAGGGTCTCTATTATGTTGCATTGACCTATGTGTCTGTTTTTATTCCAATACCATACTATTTTGATTACTCTAATTTGAAATCAAGGATTGTGGTACCTCCAGCTTTGTCCTTCTTTCTCACGAGTGCTCTGACTATGTGAAGTATTTTAAGGTTTTATAAAATATCTCCTTTCAGCATTTCTTGTGAGGCAAATATAATGGTGATGAACTCCCGTGGCTTTTCTTTGGGGAAGTCTTTATCTCATATCTGAAGGAAAACTTTGGTGGGCAAAGTGTCCTTGATTGGCAGGGATTTTTTCTTTCAACCTTTCACTATAACACCCCACTTTCTCCTGACCTGCAACGTTTTTGTTGAGAAATCCACTTATAGACTTATGGTAATTCCCTTGTATAAGACAACTCTTTTTTCTCATGCTGTCTTTGAAATTTTACCTTTGTCTTTGATATTAGACATTTTTATTATAGTGTGTCTTGGAGAATATTGTTTTGGATTGAAATTATATTGTGACCTCTTAGCTTCATGAACTCAGATGCCCAAATTACTCCCCACTTTGGGAAATTCTCAGTCCCTTTTCCTTAAATATTTTTGTCCCTTTATCCTTTCTTCTTCTTCTGGGATTCCAATAATATGTAGATTTTTCTCTTAAAGTAAGCCATAGGCTTTATTCATTCTTTTTCACTCTTTTGTTGTTGTTGTTTTTCCTTTGTCTCTATAACTTCAAATGGTCTGTCATTGTGCTCACTGATTCTTTCTTCTGATGTTACAGGCTGCTATTTAATCTCTTTGTTAAACTCTTCAGCTCAATCATTATATTCTTCGGTTCTAAGTTTATTTTTTTGTTTTCTATCTTTCTGTTGGGCTTCTACTTGTATTCTTCTACTGTTTTCATAATTTTGTTAAAGTGTTTATCTGTGTTCTGTTATAGGTGCTTGAACCTCTTTAGAATAATTATTTTGAATTATTTGTTGCACAACACCTGTAGTTCCATTTCTTTGGAGTCAGTTACTGGATGTTTACTTTGGTTCCTGGTGATGTCATTTTTTTTTTGGATACTTTGTGACCCCAGTGGCTTTGTGTAGATATCTGCATATATGAAGCAGCAATCACGTCTTCCAGACTTTATGGACAGACTTCAGTAGGAAAGAAGTTGATGGAGGTATGCTGGAGCACCCTATGACCACATGTCTAGTAGTAAATGGAGCCAAGTGTACGGGCATATGGTGGCTATAGGTCTGGGAGGCAACATAATGTCTCATCTGCAAGGCCACTGGAGTCCATAACATTTCCAACTGTGTGGGTCTTGGCAAGTTCTATAGGGTTCTGTAATGGTGACTAGGGCTGTTGGTGTCCTCAGCATCACCTCCTGGTCCAATGGCAAGGCACCAATGCATGCAGCATTGGTGGCTGAGACCAGTGGTGTTCAGACTCACAGCTGTGTGTGTGTCATGACTTTGTTAAAATAATATTTGTTCAGTAGAGCACAGAATGTTGAACAGTGAGCCATGGTTCAACAATAGCCTACAAAAAAATGGAAATAGAGAAATTTGTTACTTACAGGTCCTGGTGGAAATACATAGCATGCCTTGTTGGACTACATAAGAAAGTCAAGGCAGAATGTAGACAGAGAAATATGGGACCTGGGCCTCATATGTTTATTAAGTTCCATAGGTGGAGTACATTGTGGTTTCCCAGCTAGGCTGAGATGGTCAATAAAAGCCAAAAGAGAGGAGTTTGATAAGCTCCATAGGGGTCCTATTTAAGAAGCATATAAGGCATACAGGCCCTAGGAAGCAGGGAAGACTGTTGATCACAAGGGCTGTTGGGGAAGTCATATCAGAAACTTAAATTTGCTTGTGATTCTGTGGTTGCTATCTAGGGAATGAATTTGCATGAGGGAGTTATTGTGAGTCTAACGTGAACAGTTGGGGGCGATATCTGTTGATGCACCCAGTGGTATTGGCGAGTGACAAGAGATAGGCCAAATCCAGGCCCAGAAGCTGCTGGTAAGTATCTTGGCTGTCAGCATGCACTTCCATAGTTATAGGGTCTCACACTGGCATAGCACATGGCAGTGGAGGCTGATGATGAGAGTTAGGAGAGCAACATGTATGTGCACAGCTGGAGGGTTTATCCCCAAGTGAACTCTTGTTTGTAAGGGTCAGTCGAGGGTGGACTAGGCTGGTGATTTGCACTCATGCATCTTCAGATGCTGCCTGCATGGATCATGTGCTCCAGAAGGGGTGAAAGGGAAAGGGAGTGGGGAGGGACTCAGGATGCTGGTGTCTGTGGTAAGGAGTAGTTCTTGAATAAAAACAAACAAACAAACAAAACAATAAAATCTGCAGTGGATCCATGGTGGCTGTGCTGGTCTTTGCTTACTTCAGTGGTGACAATTGCTGGAGTCTTCTGCAGAACAAGCCACCTGGAACTGTGCTTGCTCCCACTGCACAGCTACTACTAGTAGTCTCTGCTATTCTTCCTTGTTCATATATGTCTCTGTAAGTCACAGATTTGCCATTCTCTGGGGGAGGTGAAACCAAAGTGGGTCCTTCGTGCTGTGCTCTAAAAGGTGAGCAAAGCTAGACACTCACCCCACTCTCCTTTTCTCAGTGAGGGTAATTCTTTCTAGCTGAGGTAGCTGCTGAGACATGCTGGCCGGGGAGATGAAGTGATGCAGGCAAAATGAATCCGTTCCATCTTCCCCTTTTGTGCATTTATTCTCAGTTTTTTTTTGTTCCACTGTGCTGCTGAGGTTTCTTAAATGGACCCCCGTGCTCTCATAGAGCTGGTTTTGTTCATGGATAGCTGTCTAATTGTTGATCTTTGCAGTGGAATACAGGCTGAGGTCTCCTACTTTGCCATCTTGGTGACATCACACTTTTTAATACTGACCTGCACTCATTCTAGTCTGCTTTTTATTCTTTATATGTTAAGTGTCTGTCTCCTTCCACTAAACCATAAACCCCTAGATGGAAGAGTTAATGAAACATTCCTTTCTGTAGGTTATATAGTGCCTCACATAATAGGGATTCAATAAATATACATTGAATTCAATTAAGTCAATGATTAGATAGGGAGACTGGGTGGGTTTTCTTATCAATGTTATTTAAACAAGACTCTCTGTTTCTTTTGTGTAATCTAGTGTGATACATAAATATGTGGTTTCAATTATTTTATTATGGTCTCTATATTATTTTTCCCCAAAACACATTCTTTCCAATTTGAAGCCAACAAGATGATCAGAGTTGTTATGAGATTCTTCCTGCTAGTGGTTAAATTCATGAGGTTACGTTCCTTACATTCCTTTCTTAATGGAGATTATTGTTAAATTGATATGTTAACAATATTCTTCAGAGTGTGGTATCAATGTCCCATTACCAAGAATTATTTAGAATCATTACTTTTCAGAATGAAAGAAACCACAAAAGGTAACTTCATTCTGAATCCTTCCCTCAAGGACACAAGGTTTTATTATCTCAATTTTAAAGAAAAGACAATTAAGGCCTGGAGATGTTAAGTTACTTCAGATCATACTGCTGGTCAGTAGCAGATTCAGTTGCAGAATTCTCAATCAAAATTTCTTTCCCTAATAACACTTTACTTCCCTCTTGGGACAACATAAAATCACTATTAAAATTTATGTTTCAGTGCACCAAATGATAGTGTTGGTCTGATGGAGCAATTGAGGTGCATTAAATGATACAATGGTTTGCTAGAAGAAAGAGCTACTTAAGGTTAAAGTATACTTGCTAAAAAAAAAACTAACAAATAATACTCGCCATAGAGTTAAATTCTGAAAAGGAAACCTAGTTTTTAGCTTTATATGATTTTATTATAAAAATACGAAATATAAAATGTTTTTCAACTCTCATCTTATGGATGGTAAGTATGTATAAATTTCAATCATTTATTCAACATTCAACATACAGGCATATATCCTGTACAAGATATAAAATTGTGGAAGGCAGTTTGAGGAGATGTGACCAAGAGGACTCACCATGATATGCACATGAGACTAGACTACTTGTAAAGGTCATTTTTAACTCTGACACCCTGTGAACTTATGCATGTATAAATTCCCTTCTGCTTTTCTGCTGTGTTTTTTCTTTCTTTTTTTGATCTCTCCCAATACGGCCTGCTCAGATCTAGGTTACTGCATTTGCCAGCTTAACAAGCTCTAGACTTTTCATACACTTTTTAAAAAGACGGAAGTATAGTTGACTTATAATACTGTGTTAGTTTCAAGTATATAGCAAAGTAATTCAGCTATATATTTTTCAGATTGTATTCCATTATAGGTTATTACAAGGTACTTAACGTAATTCCCTGTCCTATACAGTAAATTCTTGTTGTTTATCTATTTTATGTATAGTAGTTTGTATCTGTTAATCCCATACTGCTAATTTGTACCACCTTCCCTCTCCCTCCCCTTTGGTAACCATAAGTTTTGTTTTCTATGTCTGTGACTTTGTTTCTATTTTGTATATAGATTCATTTGTATTATTCTTTAGATTTCACATATAAGTGATATCATATAGTATTTGTCATTGTCTGAATTACATCACTAAATATAATATTCTCTAGGCCCATCCATATTGCTGCAAAGGCAATATTTTATTCATTTTATGGATGAATTTTATATATATATATATATATATATATATATATATATATATATATATATGCCTCACATCTTCTTAAACCAGTTGTCTGTTGATGGGCACTTGGGTTGTTTCCATGTTTTGGTTATTGTAAGTAGTGCAGCTGTGAACATTGGGATGCACATATATTTTTGAATAAGAGTTTTCCTTCTTATGAGATATATGCCCAGGAGTGTGATAGCTGGATCATATTGTAGCTCTATTTTTAGTTTCTTAAGGAACCTCCATACTGTTCTCCATAGTGGCTGTACCAATTTATGTTCCCACCAACAGTGTAGGAGGGAATCTTTTCCTCCACACTCTTTCTAGCATTTATTGTTTGTAGACTTTTTGATGATAGCCATTCTGAATGGTGTGAGGTGATAACTCATTTTGGTTTTGATTGTCATTTCTCTAATAATTAGCAGTGCTGAGCATCTTTTTATGTACCTGTTGGCCATCTGTATATTTTCTTTGGAGAAATGTCTATTTAGGTCTTCTGCCCAATTTTGGTTGGGTGTTTGTTTATTCAATATTGAGTTGTGTGAGCTGTTTGTATATTTGGATATTAACCCCTTGCTGGTCACATCATTTGCAAATATTTTCTCCCATTGTATAGGTATCATTTCATTTTCTTTATAGTTTGCTTTGATGTACAAAGGCTTTTAAGATTGTTTAGGCCCCAGTGGTTTATTTTTATCTTTTATTTCTTTTGCCTTGGGAGACTGACATAAGAAAATATTGATATAATTAATGTCAGAGAACGTTTTGCCTATGTTCTCTTCTAGGAGGTTTATTTTTTTTTTTCAATACACAGGCCTCTCACTGTTGTGGCCTCTCCCATTGCAGAGCACAGGCTCCAGACGTGCAGGCCGCAGGCTCCGTAGCCATGGCTCACGGGCCCAGCCGCTCCGCGGCATGTGGGATCTTCCCAGACTGGGGCACGAAGCCGTGTCCCCTGCATCGGCAGGCGGACTCTCAACCACTGTGCCACCAGGGAAGCCTTCTTCTAGGAGTTTTATGGTGTCATGTCTTATATTTAAGTCTTTAAACCATTTTGAGTTTATTTTTGTATATGGTGTGAGAGATTGTTCTAATTTCATTAATTTACATGTAGCTATCCAGCTCTCACAACACCACTTGTTGAAGAGTCTCTTTTCTCCATTGTATATTCTTGCCTCCATTGCAGTAGATTAATTGAATGTAGGAGTGTGTGTTTATTTCTTGTGTCTCTATTCTGTTCTATTGATCTATATGTCTGTTTTTCTGTCAATACCACATTGTTTTGATTACTATAGCTTTGTAGTATATTCAGAAGTCTGGAAGAGTTATGACTCCAGCTTTGTTTTTGTTTTGTTTTGCTTCTCCCCCTTCCGGATTGCTTTGGCAATTCTGGGTACTTTGTTGTTCCATATAAATTTTAGGATTATTTGTTCTAGTTCTGTGAAAAATTTCCTGGACATTTTGATGGGATTGCAATGAACCTGTGTTTGCTTTGGGTAGTATGGCCATTTTAACATTAATTCTTCCAACCCAAGAGCATGTGATACCTTTTTTATATTTTTGAGGTGATTTTAACTGTGATTTTTTTTTTACATTCTGATATTTCATTATTCGTGTAAAAAAATGCCACCGACATATATATCATGTGTCCTGCTACCTTACTTAATTCATTTATTCGTTCTAATAGCTTTTGTTTGGAGGCTTTAGGGCTCTCTATATAGAGTATCATGTCCTCTAAAAACACAAGTTTTAGCTCTTTCCTTCAAATTTGGATACATTTTATTTCTTTTTCCTTTCTGATTGCTTTGGCTAGGACATCCAATGCTATGTTGAATAGAAGTCATGAGAGTTGGTCTCCTTGTCTTGTTCCTGAATTTAGTGGGAAGGCTTTGGCTTTTCAGCGCTATTTATTATTTGTGGGTTTGTTGTAAATGGCTTTTATTATGTTGAGATATGTTCCCTCTATACCCACACTGGTGCGACTTTTTATCATGAATGAATGTTTAATTTTGTCAAATGCCTTTTCTGTGCCTATTGAGATGATCATGTGGTTTTTGTTTCTCTTTTCATTAATGTGATGTATCACATTGATTAATTTGCATATATTGAACCATTCTTGCAAATCCAGGATGAATCTGACTTGATCATGGATCATGGTGTATTATCCTTTTTATGTATTTTTGGATTCACTTTGCTAATACTTTGTTGAGGAATTTTGGATCTATATTCATCAAAGAATGACCTGTAATTTTCTTTTTTTGCAGTCTCTTTGTCTGGTTTTGTTATCAGCATGGTGGTGGCTTCATAAAATGAATATTGAATTTTCTCCTCTTTAATTTTTCAGAATAATTTAAGAAGGATGGGTATAAGTTCTTCTTTGCATGTTTGCTATAATTCTCCAGTGAAGCTCTCTGGTACTGTACTTTTGTTTGCAGGGAGTTATATTATTATTATTATTATTATTACAGATTCTGTTTCACTCCTGGTGATTGATCTATTTAAATAATCTGTTTCTTCTTGACTCAGTTTTTCCAGGCTGTGTATTTCTTCAAACTTGTCCATTTCTTCTAGGTTATCCAATTTGTTGGCATATAACTGTTCATGGTATTCTCTTATGATATTTTTTTTTACTTATGTAGTATCAGTTTTTATTTCTCCTTTTTAATTTTTTATTTTCTTTGAGTCTTCTCTCTTTTCTTCTTGGTGAGCTTGTTAGAGGTTTGCTGATTTTGTTTATCTTTTCGAAAACCAGCTTTTGGTTTTATTGATGATTTTTATTATCTTTTATCTCTGCTTGATTTATTTTCTCTCTGATCTTTGTTATTTCATTCCTTCTGCTGACTTTTTGTTTTGTTTTTTCTCTGTTTATTTTAGATAGTAGGTCAGGTTGTTTATTTGTTTTTTTGTTTCTTGAGGAAGGCCTTATTGCTATGAACTTCCATCTTAGAACTGATTTTGCTTTATCCCATGGATTTTGTTAGGTTGTGTTTTTACTTTCATTTCTGTTCAGGTATTTTCTGATTTCTTGTTTGATCTCAACTTTGACCCATTGATTTTTCAATAGCACATTGCCTAGTCTCCATGTGTTTGTATTTTTCCCATTTTTTCTTTCTGTGCTTGATTTCTAATTTCATTCTGTTGTGGTCAGAAAAGATGATTGAAATAATTTCTATCCTCTTAAATTTGTTGAGGCTTGTTTTGTGACCTAGTGTGTGGTCTATCCTAGAGAACATTCCATGCATGCTTGAAAAGAATGTGTACTCTGTTTTGGGGGGGGGATGTAGTGTCCTGTAGACATCAATTAAGTCCAACTGGTCTATTGTTCCATTTAGGACCTCTGTTGCCTTACTGATTTTCTGTCCAGGTGATCTGCCCTTTGATTTCAGTAAGGTTTTAAAGTCTCCTAATTCTATTGTATTATTGTCCATTTCTCCCTTTATATCTGTTAATACTTGTTTTATATACTTAGGAGCTCCTCTATTGAGTGCACATATATTAATGAGGGTAATATCCTCTTCTTATATTGATCTCTTTTTCATTACATAATGTCTTTCTTTGCGTTTCTTTCTAGCCTTTGTTTTCAAGTCTATTTTGTGTGATATGAGTTTTTCTACCTCCACTTTCTGGTCATTTCCATTTGCATGAAATATCTTTCTCCATTCCGTCACTTTCAGTCTGTGTATGTCTTTCACCCTGAAGTGAGTCTAATGTAGGTAGCATATTATAGGTTCTTGTTTTTTTTTAATCTAACGTGCCATCCTATGTCTTTTGATGAGAACATCTAGTCCATTGAGAATTTGTAATTTTCTTGTCCTATTTTTATCTTCATGTTTATCATTTTACTGTTAATTGCAGTTGTAATCACTTTTAAAATCTTTTTACTATTTTAAAATCTATATACTTGTTTATTTAGGTGACCTTCAATCCTTTTATAAATTTCCTACTGTAATTTTCCCTTTTCTATAGATTGTTGCTTCTTTTATATTTAAGGAAAACCCTTCAATATTTATTTTAGGGTAGCTTTAGTATTGTTGTATTCTTTTAGTTTTTGCTTGTTTAAGAAATTCTTTATCTCTCCTTTTATTCTAAATTATAATATTGCTGGGTAGAGTATCCTAGGGTGCAGTTTTTCTCTCTCAGGACTTTGAATATATCATGGCATTTCCTTCTGACCTGAGAAGTTACTGCCAGTAAATCAGCTGATATACCTTATGGGGACCCTTGTAAGTGACAGTTTTCTCTTGCTGTCTTTAGAATCTTCTCTTTATAAAGATTTGCCTTTTGTATTATGATGTGTCTTGGTGTGTGTCTGTTTGAATTATTCTTGTTTGGGACCCTCTGCCCTTCCTGTAGGTGGATATCTGTTTCCTTCTTTAGTTTGGGGAAATTTTCAGCCATAATTCATTCAGAGGCATTCTTGATCTCCTCTCTATATTCTACTTCTGGAGTCCCTTTTATGCATAAGTTGGCACACTTTATATTACCCCATAGATTTCCAATGTTGCTTTAATTTTTTTTGTTTTTTTGTCTTTCTGTCTGCTGTTCTGGTTGGGTGATTTCCATTATTCTATCAACTTATCACTTAATTCTTATTCTGTGCTGTTTAGCCCGCTGTTTGTTGTTTCTAGATTGGTTTTTATCTCGGAAATTGAGTGTGTATTTTTGATTGGTCCATCATAATAGTTTCTAGTTTCTTGTTAAAGTGATCTGCATTTCTACTGAGAAATTTTCTTAATTTCTGTGGCATTTTTATTACCTCCTTTTTGAACTCAGGTTTTAGTAGATTGTTGAGGTCTGTTTCATCATTTGTTTTTCAGGGGATTTCTCTTTTTCATTTAATTGTGAATAATTCCTCTGTCTTTTTTCATTTTACGTAATTCTCTGTCTCTATGAATTTAGGTGAAATAGTTACCATTTACAATGGAGAAAACACAGTCTCCTCAGTAAATGAAGAGAATAAATGGTGTTGGAAAACTGGACAGCTACATTTAAAAGAATGAAATTAGAACAATCACTTACAACATGCACAAAAATAAACTCACAATGAATTAAACACCTAAATGTAAGACAGGATACTATAAAAGTCATAGAGGAAAACTTAGGCAGAACACTCTTTGACATTAGTCACAGCAAGATTTTTTTGATCCACCTCCTTAGAATAATGAAAATAAAAAGAAAAATAAACAAATGGGATTTAATTAAACTCAAAAGCTTCTGCACAGCAAAGGAAATCAAACAACATGAGAACCCAGAGAATGGGAAAAAATATTTGCAATTGATGTGACTGATAAGGGATTAATTTACAAATTTACAAACAGCTCATGTAGCTCAATATCAAAAAAACAAACAACCCAATCAAAAATGGACAAAAGACCTAAATAGACATTACTACAAAAAGACATACAGGGAGAGAAGATGGCAGAAGTGTAAGACGTGGTGATCACCTTCCTCCACACAGATACATCAGAAATATATATACATGTCGAACTGTTCCTATAGAACAGACACTGAATGCTGGCAGAAGACCTCAGACCTCCCAATAGGCAAGAAACTCCCCACATACCAGTATAGGGCAAAAGAAAAAAGAAAAAACAGAGACAAAGGAATAGGGGCAGGATCTGCATCAGTGTGAGGGAGCTGTGAAGGAGGAAAGGTTTCCACACACTATGAAGCCACTTCGTGGCAGAGACTGTGGGTGGCGGAGGGGGGAAGCTTTGGAGCCATGAGGAGTGTGCAGCAACAGGGGTGCAGAGGGTAAAGCAGAGAGATTCCCACACAGACCAGTGGTGCCGACCAGCACTCACCAGCCCAAGAGGCTTTTCTGCTCACCTTCCAGGAAGGGTGGGGGCTGGGAGCTAAGGATCGGGCTTTGGATGGATCACAGGGAGAGGACTCAGGTTGGTGCCATGAACACAGCCTGAACGGGGCTAGTGCACCACGGCTAGCAAGGAGGGAGTCTGGGAAAATATCTGGACCTGCCAAAGAGGCAAGAGACTTTTTCTTCCCTCTTTGTTTCCTGGTGCATGAGGAGAGGGGATTAAGAGCACTTGCACTGCTGGTGGGAAGGTGAATTCGTTCAGCCACTATGGAGAACAGTATGGAGGTTCCTTAAGAAACTACAAATAGAATGACCATATGACCCAGCAATCCCACTACTGGGCATATACCCTGAGAAAACTATAATTCAAAAAGAGTCATGTACCAAATTGTTCACTGCAGCTCTACTAACAATAGCCAGGAGATGGAAGCAACCTAAGAGTCCATCAACAGATGAATGGATAAAGAAGATGTGGCTCATATATGTAATGGAATGTTACTCAGCCATATCAAGAAATGAAATTGAATTATTTGTAGTGAGGTGGATGGACCTAGAGTCTATCATACAGAGTGAAGTAAGTCAGAAAGAGAAAATCAAATACTGTATGCTAACACATATATGTGGAATCTATGAAAAAACGTCATGAAGAACTTATGGGTAATACAGGAATAAAGACACAGACCGACTAGAGAATGGACTTGAGGATATGGGGAGGGGGAATGGTAAGCTGTGACAAAGTGAGAGAGAGGCATGGACATATATACACTACCAAATGTAAAATAGATAGCTAGTGGGAAGCAGCTGCATAGCACAGGGAGATCACCTCGGTGCTTTGTGACCACTTGGAGAGGTGAGATAGGGAGGGTGGGAGGGAGGGTGATGCAAGAGGCTTTGATATGGGAGCATGTGTGTATGTGTGGCTGATTCATTTTGGCTGATTCACTTTGTTGTAGAGAGGAAACTAACACACCATTGTGGAGCAATTATACTCCAATAAAGATGTACAAAAAAAAGTTAATGATGAAATGAAAATATTATTCTCAATATAATTTGTTTTCCCTTAGGTTAAATTTATAAAATTTTGTGTGTTTACCTTTAAAAAAATAAAAGAGTGCTGCTTAAAGGAGCTCCAGAGAGGGGCGTGAGCTGCGGTTATAAGCGCAGACCCCAGAGACGGGTATGAGACGCTAAGGCTGCTGCTGCAGCCACCAAGAAGCCTGTGTGCGAACACAGGTCACTATCCACACCTCCCCTCCCGGGAGCCTGTGCAGCCTGCCTCTGACAGGGTTTCAGGATCCAGGCACAAATTCCCTGGGAGAGTGCACAGTGTGCATCAGGCTGGTGCAACGTCACACCGGCCTCTGCCGCCAGAGGCTCGTCCCACATCCGTACCTCTCCCTACCGCCAGTCCTGATAAGCCAGAGCCAGCAAATCAGCTGCTCCTTTAACCCCGTCCTGTCTGAGCAAAGAACAGAAGGCCTCCAGTGACCTACACACAGAGGTGGGGCCAAATCCAAAGCTTAAATGCGGGAGCTGTGTGAACAAAGAATACAAAGGGAAATTTCTCCCAGCAGCCTCAGAAGTAGCGGATTAAAGCTCCACAATCAACTTGATGTACCCTGCATCTGTGGAATACTTGAATAGACAAAGACTCACCCCAAATTTAGGAGGTGGACCTTGGTAGCAATATATATTATTTTAACCCCTTTTCCTCTTTTCTTGAGTATGTATGTGTATGCTTCTGTGTGAGATTTTGTCTGTATAGCTTTGCTTACACCATTTGTCCTAGGGTTTTGTCCAGCCATTTTTTTTCCTTTTTTTGTTTCTACTTTAAAATTTTTTTTCTTAATAATTATTTTTTATTTTAATAACTCTATTTTCTTTTATCTGTTATTTTATTTTATTTTATCCTCTGTCATTTTTTCTTTCTACTTTTTCTCCCTTTTATTCTGAGCTGTGTGGATGAAAGCTCTTGGTGCTCCAGACAGGCATCAGGGCTGTGCCTCTGAGGTGGGAGACCCATCCTCAGGACACTGGCCCACAAGAGACCTACCAGCACCAAGTAACACCAAATGGTGAAAATCTCCCAGAGATCTCCATCTCAACACCAAGACCCAGCTTCACTCAACAACCAGCAGGCTACAGTGCTGGACACTCTATGTCAAACAACTAGCTAGGCAGGAACACAGCCCCATAAATTAGCAGAAAGGCTGCCTAAAATTATAATAAGGCCACAGACACCCCAAAACACACCACCAGACATGGACCTGCCCACCAGAAAGACAAGATCCAGCCTCAGCCACTACAACACAGGCCCCAGTCCCCTCCACCAGGAAGCCTACACAACTCAATGAACCATCCTTAGCCACTGGGAAGAGACACCAAAAACAACGGGTACTGCGAACCTGCAGCCTGCAAAAAGGAGATGCCAAACACAGTAAGATAAGCAAAATGAGAAGAGAGAAAAACACAGCAGATGAAGGAGCAAGGTAAAACCACACCAGGCCTAAGAAATGAAGAGGAAATAGGCAGTCTACATGAAAAAGAATTCAGAATAATGATAGTAAAGATTATCCAAAATCTTGGAAATAGAATAGAGAAAACGCAAGAAACATTTAACAAAGACCTAGAAGAACTAAAGAGGAAAGAAGCAATGATTAACAACACAATAAATGAAATTAAAAACACTCTAGAAGGGATCAATAGTAGAATAACTGAGGCAGAAGAATGGATAAGTGACGTGGAAGATAAAATATTAGAAATAACTACTGCAGAGCTGAATAAATGAACAGATCATCCAAGATGAAAATAAATAAGGAAACACAAGCTTTAAATGATACATTAAACAAGATTGATTTAATTAATATTTATAGGACAATCCACCCCAAAACAACAAAATACACATTTACCTCAAGTGCTCATGGAACATTCTCCAGGATAGATCATATCTTCAGTCACAAATCAAGCCTTGGTAAATTTAAGAAAATTGAAATCATATCAAGTACCTTTTCCGACCACAACGCTATGAGACTAGATATCAACTACAGGAAACAATCTGTAAAAAATACAAACACATGGAGGCTAAACAATTCACCAATTAATAACGAAGTGATCACTTAAGAAATCAGAGGAAATCAAAAAATACCTAGAAAGAAATGACAATGGAGACACAATGACTCAAAACCTATGGGATGCAGCAAAAGCAGTTCTAAGAGAGAAGTTATAGCAATACAATCCTACCTTAAGAAACAGGAAACAACTCTAATAAACAACCTAAACTTGCAATTAGAGAAAGAAGAACAAAAAATCCCAAAGTTAGCAGAGGGAAAGAAATAAAGATGAGATCAGAAATAAATGAAAAAGAAATGAAGGAAATGATAGCAAAGATCAATAAAACTAAAAGCTGGTTCTTTGAGAAGATAAACAAAATTGATTAACTATTAGCAAGACTCATCAAGTAAACAAGGGAAAAGACCCAAATCAATAGAAGTAGAAATGAAAAAGGAGAAGTAACAACTGACACTGGAGAAATAAAAAGGATAATGAGAGATTACTACAGGGAACTATATGCAAATAAAATGGGCAACTTGGAAGGAATGGACAAATTCATAGAAATGAACAACCTTCTGAGATTGAAACAGGAAGAAATTATAAAATATGAACAGAACAACCAGAAGCATTGAAACTGAAAATGTGATTAAAAATCTTCCAAACAACAAAAGCCCAGGATGAGATGGCTTTACAGGTGAATTATATCAAACATTTAGAGAAGAGCTAACACCTATTCTTCTCAAACTCTTCCAAAGTATAGCAGATGGAGGAACACTCCCCAACTCATTCTACAAGGCCACCATCACCCTGACACCAAAACCAGACAAGGATGTCACAAAGAAAGAAAACTACAGGCCAATATCACTGATGAACATAGATGCAAAATTCTTCAACAAAATACTAGCAACAGAATCCAACAGCACATTAAAAATATCATACACGATGATGAAGTGGGGTTTATTCCAGGAATGCAAGGATTCTTCTATATATGCAAATCAATCAATGTGTTACATCATATTAACAAATTGAAGGAGAAAAAACATATGAACATCACAATAGATGCAGAGAAAGCTTTCGACAAAATTGAACACCCATTTATGATAAAAACCCTGCAGAAAGTTGGCATAGAGGGAACTTTCCTCAACATAATAAAGGACATATATAACAAACCCACACCAACATCATCCTCAATGGTGAAAAACTGAAACCGTTTCCCCCACGATCAGGAGCAAGACAAGTTTGCCCACTCTCACCACTCATTCAACATAATTTTGGGAGTTTTAGCCACAGCAATCAGAGAAGAAAAGGAAATAAAAGGAATCCAAATCGGAAAAGAAGAGGTAAAGCTGTCACTGTTTACAGATGACATGATTCTATACATAAAGAATCCTAAAGATGCTACCAAAAAACTGCTAGAGCTCATCAATGAATTTGGTAAAGTAGCAGGATACAAAATTATTGCACAGAAATCTCTGGCATTCCCATACACTAATGATGAAAAATCTGAAAGTGAAATTCAGAAAACACTCCCATTTACCGTTGCAACAAAAACAATAAAATATCTAGGTGTAAACCTACCTAAGGAGAATAAAGACGTGTATGCAGACAATTATAAGACATTGATGAAAGAAATTAAAAATGATACAAATAGTTGGAGAGATATACCATGTTCTTGGATTGGAAGAATCAACATTTTGAAAATGACTGTACTACCCAAAGCAATCTATAGATTCAATGCAAACCCTATCAAACTCCCACTGGCATTTTTCACAGAACTAGAACAAAAAAATTCACAATATGTATGGAAACACAGAAGACCCCGAATAGCCAAAGCAATCATGAGAACTAAAAATGGAGCTTGAAAAATCAGGCTTCCTGACTTTAGACTATACTTCAAAGCTACAGTAATCAAGACAGTATGGTACTGGCATAAAAACAGAAATATTGATAATGGGACAGGATAGAAATCCCAGAGATATACTTATGCACATATGGTCACCTTATCTTTGATAAAGTAGTCAAGAATATACAGTGGAGAAAGGACAGCCTTTTCAGTAAGTGGTGCTGGGAAAAATGGACAAGTACATGTAAAAGTATGAAATTAGAACACTCCCTAACACCAAACACAAAAATAAGCACAAAATAGATTAAAGACCTGAATGTAAGGCCCGACACTATCAAACTCGTAGAGGAAAACTGGCAGAATACTCTCTGAGATAAATCACAGCAAGATAGTTTTGGACCCACCTCCTTGAGAAATGGAAATAAAAACAAAAATAAACAACTGGGACCTAAAGAAACTGAAAAGCTTTTGTAGAGTTAAGGAAACCATAAACAAGACCAAAAGACAACCTTCAGAATGGGAGAAAACATTTGCAAATGAAGCAACTTACCAAGGATTAATCTCTAAAGTTTACAAGCAGCTCATGCAGCTCAATATCAAAAAAACAAACAACCCAATAAAAAATGGGCAGACGACCTAAATAGACATTTTCTTCAAAGAAGATATACGGATTGCCAGCAAACACATGAAAGAATGCTCAACATCATTAATCATTAGAGAAATGCAAATCAAATCTACAATGATATATCATCTTACACCGGTCAGAATGGCCATCGTCAAAAAATCTAGAAACAATAAATGCTGGACAGGGTGTGGAGAAAAGGGAACCCTCTTGCACTATTCATGGGAATGTAAATTGATACAGCCACTATGGAGAACAGTATGGAGGTTCCTTAAGAAACTAAAAATAGAACTACCATACTACCCAGCAATCCCACTACTGGGCATATACCCTGGGAAAACCATAATCTAAAAAGGGTCATGTACAAAAATGTTCATTTCAGCTGTATTTATAATAGCCAGGATATTGAAGCAACCTAAGTGTCCATCATTGGATGAATGGATAAAGAAGATGTGGGACATATATACAATGGAATATTACTCTGCCATAAACGAAATTGAGTTATTTGTAGTGAAGTGGATGGACCTAGAGTCTGTCGTACAGAGTGAAGTAAGTCAGAAAGAGAAAAACAAATACAGTATGCTAACATATATATATGGAATCTAAGGATAAAATATAATCCATGAAGAACCTATGTGTAAGACGGGAATAAAGACACAGACCTACTGGAGGATGGACTTGTGGATATGGGGAGGGGGAAGCGTAAGCTGTGACAATGTGGGAGAATGGCATGGACATATATACACTACCGAACATAAAATAGATAGCTAGTGGGAAGCAGCTGCATAGCACAGGGAGATCAGCTCAGTGCTTTGTGACCACCTAGAGGGGTTGGATAGGGAGGGTGGGAGGGAGGGAGATGCAAGAGGGAAGAGATATGGGAACATATGTATATGTATAACTGATTTGCTTTGTTATAAAGCAGAAAATAGCACACCATTGTAAAGCAATTATACTCCAATAAAGATGTTAAAAAAAATTTAAAAAGACATACAGATGGCCAACAGGCACATGAAAATATGCTGAGAATTGCTTATTATTGGAGAAATGCAAATCAAAACTACAATTAGATATCATCTCACACCAGTCCGAAGGACCATCAACAAATAGTCTACAAACAATAAAACCTGGAGAGGGTGTGGATAAAATGGAACCCTTCTACACTGTGGCAGGAACGTAATTGATATAGCCACTATGAAGAACTATATGGAAGTTTCTTGAAAAAACTAAAAATAGAACTACCATATGATCCAGCAATTCTGGGCATATATCTGGAGAAAACCTCAGTTCAAAAGGATACATTCACCCTAATGTTCACTCTTGCAATAGTCAAGACATGGAAGCAAACTAAATGCCCATTGAGAGATGAATGATAAAGATGTCGTACATATATACAATGGAATATTTCTCCACCATTGAAAAGAATGAAATAATGCCATTTGCAGCAACATGGATGGACCTACAGATTATTATACCTAGTGAAGTAAGTCAGACAAACACAAATATCATATGATGTCACTCATAGGTGGAATCTAATTTTTTAAAATTATATAACTGAACTTATTTACAAAACAGAAACAGACTGACAGACATAGAAAACAAACTTATGGTTACAGGGGGGTAAGGGCTGGGGATAGAAATAAATTGTGAGTTTGGGTTTGACATTTACACACTGTATTATATTTGAAATAGGTAACCAACAAGGACCTATCATATAGCACAAGAAACTCTAATATTCTGTAATAACCTAAATGGGAAAAGAATTTGAAAAAGAATATATATATACATGTATATATATATATATATATATATATATATAAAAAACTGAATCACTTCACTGTACACCTGAAACTAACACAACACTGTAAATCAACTATAGTCCAATATAAAATAAAAATTAAAGCAGGAGATAGTTACCTATTATGGTCTTGAAAGGGTGTTTTTATATGTGAGCATCCCTATGTAGACTGTGTTTGCCCTATTCTTTTGGTGGGAGGGCTGGTTTTGATATAAACTCCATTCACGTCTTTCCCCAGGATATGCTAGCAGCTTGGTAATAGGTGTAGCTGGTGATGGAGGAGCTGGAGCCTGTGCCAGATTGAGTGCAAGGATGTGGTGTGGAGTAGGCTAGGGCTGGGTGTTGGGCATTGTGGCTGCAGGAATTAAGGTGGCTGTGTTGTCTCTTGAGGTCTGGACTGCCTCTGTGACAGACTTCACCCAGGACTTATCTGCCCCAGATCTAGAACTAAGCTGTGAGTGGAGTGGGAAGAGCCTGGGCTCTCTCACTGGGAAACAAACTGCTGTGTACTCTAGCCCAGTACTTATCTGCCAGAGATTCAGTACTTAGCCACTGTGCATTTTTGTCACACCACCCAGTGTTTGCCCTGACAGTTGCCACAGTGGCTTTACTTGTAGCACTGTGCATGCATTGACAATGGGCTCTGCAGCTTCACCCAGATCACACCCTAGGCCCTTCAGGCTGTTTCTGCATAGCTGGATTGAGTCCTCCCCCAGTACCTGTCTACACTAGATTCAGCCCTTAGCCTCTGAGCATTCTTGTTATGCCACTCCGTGGGTGTGCTGACAATGTTCTCCACTGGCTCCACCCAGATCACAACCCAGGCTCCTGGTCTGTCTGTGTAACTAAACAGAATCTTTGCCCTGATCACACAAAAGCTGTAGTGTGGGCTGAGCAGGACGTGGTGTTCATCTCTTTGGATTGGGAAGTGTAACAAGGCAGCAGCCACCAGTGCAAGGTTCTCGGCCCTTATTTTTAGCAAGCCAGCATGCATGCACTCCTCACGAGTAGAGTCTAGGATTCTCCAGCCATCCTATCTGTCTCAGCAGACTCCCCAGCAGGCAAGGGTTCTTGTCTCCTCCCTGCAGGGTCCCAAGACTGGGATCCCTAGATTGTGCGTCAACCTACTGACTCCCCAGTTTGAGGGGGCCACCTGTGTGTATTTTCTTATCCTTACGGATCTCTCCCAGGGGCCCAGGTCCTGACCTGATGTCTTTTTGTCCCATCCTACCCTGTTAAGCGGAGATCATTCTTGCAGCTTTCACGGTATAGGAGTGATTCTTCCAGTTTCCACTTAGTTTTCTGTGAGAATTGTTCCATATGAAGATGTATCTTTTGATGTTTTTGTTTGGGGGAAGTAAGCTCCACATTTTCCTACTCCACCATCTTAAGCCCTCTCCTCCATACACTTGTGATTATTTGGATTTTACATTTATCTAACTTATGCAGTTAAGACCAGAGTTATGGTATACCAGATCCATGTTGTGTTATAATACTGACTCTAATGTACCACCTGTCAAGAAGTTCAAACTCAATTAAATGGCATAAAATATATAAATACATAATTACAATGTAAGGATACATGTTAGATATCGCTTAAAGGATACAAGCTGAATGTTAATGTTGTTCAGAGAATATGGATGATGTCTTAGAAGTAAGGATCACAAAAGTGATACTTTACCTGGTCTTTAAGAAAAAATGAGAAGGAGCATTCTGGCCACAGGTGTGGTGATAGAAAAATGTAATATGTCCTTTAGGAAATTACTAAAGAAAACATGTGGAAGAAAAGAGAGAAGTCTGGGAAAGGTAGATTTAGGCCCTATATGGATTTTTTTTTAATGACAGGGAAGAAATTTAGACTGAATTCAGTAGGAGATGGGAACCAAGTAAAGACTTTTGAAGTCGAGGCTGTATTGTACAAAGAATATTTTGTTGCTGTTAAGGACAGATTGTAGAAGGGGAGACCATTTCATGAAATTTGGAGTCTAATGCAGTGATCCACAGGAGGGGGAATTAATTCCTAATCTCAGATGATGGCATTATAAATGAAAAGTAAGGAATGTACTTAATGGATACAGACTAATTCCACAAATAATTTACTAATTTTAAGAATGTTGCCTTAGTACTTGTGGAAGTATGAAAGAAAAATGTATCCTTCCTGAAAAGTAAGAAGGAATTTTGAGCACTTGAATGCCTATAGGGAATTCTTGAATGGTAAGTGGAAGAGAAAGAGTTATTAGAAGTGACCATTACCTGTGGTGTTTCAGAAACTCCCAACTAAAAATAGCTCCCCCTTTCAAGTCCCATAATATTTTTGGTTCTACAATTAGAGATTGATCTCTTGAAATTAAATCTGGTCATATTCATGTTTCCTTTGAAAATAAATTTGAAAAACATCATACAATTTTTTCTAATGCCTTAGTAAGTATGAGTTTATCAGATGCTTTCTCCCTGCTTGAAGAGACAAGTCAGATTGATAAAAGTGACAGCTAACATTTATTGAATATTTTCTATGTTCCATTTACTGTGCTTAATAAATTACACACATATTCTTATGTAATTCTCATAACAGCTCTGTGAGATAGATTCTATTATATCTACATTTTACAGATGAGAAAACTGATGTACATAGAAATGAAGTAACTTGCCCAAGTTACTTCAGATAGTAAATGGCAAAAAAGTGAGAGAGTGGCATAGACATATATATATATATATATATATATATATATATATATATATATATATATATACTACCAAATGTAAAACCGATAGCTAGTGGGAAGCAGCCTCATAGCACAGGGAGATCAGCTCGGTGTGTTGTGACCACCTAGAGGGGTTGGATAAGGAGGGTGGGAGGGAGGGAGATGCAAGAGGGAAGAGATATGGGAATATATGTATATGTATAACTGATTCAGTTTGTTATAAAGCAGAAAATAACACACCACTGTTAAGCAATTATACTCCAATAAAGATGTTAAGAAAATCAATATTTTAAACAAGGGCTTTTGGACACAAAAGGTACACTGCTAAAAACCTCATTATACTGGGCAATAGAGTTCCAGATAGAATGGTTGCTGGAGGGTAGCACAAATGGAGAAAAATGTTGTCGAGTGAATTTGAAAACCGAATTATGAACTTGAAAAGTTGACCAATGGCCCAGACAGATATTACTGAGAATTGGGAGTACTCACATGTCAGGGGAAAGCTGGAGGTATCTGTTTCCCTATTTACCCTATATTACTGGAATCTTTATTCATTCTAACATGGATGGGGTTCTAGGTTAGTCCATAGTCAAACAAAATTTCTGCTGTTAGGGAGAATAATGCCCTTCCAAAGATGTGTACTTCTTAATTCTTTTTAAAAAAGAATTTAATATACAAAAGAGATGAGGTGGATGACAGATGAGTCTGCCATACAGAGTGAAGTAAGTCAGAAAGAGAAAAACAAATACCATATGCTAACACATATATATGGAATCTAAAAAAAAGAAAAAGAAAAATGGTTCTGATGAACCTAGGGGCAGGACAGGAATAAAGATGCAGACATAGAGAATGGACTTGAGGACATGGGGAGGGGTAGGGTAAGCTGGGACAAAGTGAGAGAGTAACAGTGACATATATACACTACAAAATGTAAAACAGATAGCTAGTGGGAAGCAGCTGCATAGCACAGGAAGATCAACTCGGTACTTTATGACCACCTAGAGGGGTGGGATAGGGAGGGTGGGAGGGAGGCAAAAGAGGGAGGGTATATGGGAATATATGTATATGTATAACTGATTCACTTTGTTATAAAGCAGAAACTAACACACCATTGTAAAGCAATTATACTCCAATAAAGATGTTAAAAAATAAAATAAGCAAATATTTGTTGAAAAAATAAATAAATGTACCCTTAGTGTAATGTGACTCAAAATGACACTACCTTTGTGTTCTTTATTTCCCGAACCTGTAACCTAGTCTAATCATGAAGAAAATAAACAAATTCAAATGGACAATTTTCAATATACCTCAAAATTGTCAAGGTCATTAAAAACAAGGGATGTCTGAGAAACTGTTACAGTCAGGAGGCACCTATGAAGACACGACAACTAAATGTTGTCTAGTATATTTTATGGGATCGTGGGACAGAAAAAGGACACTAGTGGAAAAACCAGTGGAATTTGAACGAAGTGTGTGTAGTTCATAGTAATGCACTGACATCAGTTCTTTAGTGGTGACAAAGGTATCATAGTTGTATGTAAAGTGTCACCTTTGCTGTACCCTAGCCAGTGGTTGAAAAGTTCCTTCTTAAACCTTCCAAGCCACAAATTGAGGGAGCCTGTTCCAGCTTTGGTCAGCTCTGAAGATTAGATTACTCACTTTTCATTCCCAATCATTCATTCAATTAGGACTGGTTGCACACCTTAAGACCTCCTGCTAGACATAAAGGTACATCAGTAAAGAAAATAAATGTGGCTTCTGCCCCCCAGGGGTGAATAGGCAGTGCATGCCTTCAATAAGAAGACATCAATTTCCTTGCAGTATTTACCCAGTGATCCTAGTTCTACATGTCTTTGTGCCACAAAGTATATAGAGAATCTCTCTTGCTCAAAAAAATCTTCAAATTTAGGATGGCAAGGACCATGCTTCCTCCGAATTTGCTCCAGACAAAATGCTGTCTCTTCCCTTCAGTATTTTCTCAAATATACAGTCTTGGTTCTCCTCTAAATCCTGTTTGTCTTCCAGGTTTTTCATATTCTTCCTGGGGTATGGAGTTCAGAATAATTTTAACCACTACTATGTACCTAGTCTGCTAGTTGTGTGACATACTTTCACAAACTGTTTATTTTTGATAACCTCCAAAGCTGATATTGTTACCTAATGTTACTGATGAGAAATTGGTACCTAGTTTAAGGACATTAATTCATTTACAAATGAATTTATTGAGGAACTACTTTGTACTAGACCCTCTTCAAAGTGATGGGGATAAAACAGTGAATAAAGCAGATTAAGTCTCAAAAAAATCTACAAACAATAAATGCTGGAGAGGGTGTGGAGAAAAGGGAACCCTCTTGCACTGTTGGTGGGAATGTAATTTGATCCAGCCACAGTGGAGAACACTATGGAGGGTCCTTAAAAAACTAAAATTAGAACTACCTTATGACCCAGCAATCACACTACTGGGCATATACCCAGAGAAAACCATAATTCAAAAAGAGTCATGTACCACAATGTTCTTTGCAGCTCTATCTACAATAACCAGGACATGGAAGCAACCTAAGTGTCCACTGACAGATGAATAGATAAAGAAGATGTGGCACATATAAACAATGGAATATTACTCAGCCATAAAAAGAAACGATATTGAGTTATCTGTAGTGAGGTGGATGGACCTAGAGTCTGTCATAAAGAGTGAAGTTAAGTCAGAAAGAGAAAAACAAATACCATATGCTAACATAAATATATGGAATCTAAAAAAAAAATGGTTCTGATGAACCTAGGGGCAGGACAGGAATAAAGACGCAGACATAGTGAATGGACTTGAGGACATGGGGAGCGGGAAGTATAAGCTGGGATGAAGTGAGAGAGTAGCACTGATGTATATACACTACCAAATGTAAAATAAATACCTAGTGGGAAGCAGCTGCATAGCACAGGGAGATCAGCTCGATGCTTTGTGACCACCTAGAGGGGTGGAATAGGGAGGGTGGGAGGGAGACACAAGAGGGAGGGTATATGAGGATATATGTATACATATAGCTGATTCACTTTGTTATACAGCAGAAACTAACACACCATTGTAAAGCAATTATACTCCAATAAAGGTGTTAAAAAAAGGATAAACAAAAACATAGTGTATGATAGCCAGCAGCTATTTGTGGCCCAGTTGAGCTCCATGACTATAAATTTACAATGGTATCATCCGTCTACTTTTGTACATTCTAATTCTTGAAACCTTTGAATATGTCACCTTACATGTCAAAAGGAAAGGGGGATTTTGAAGATGCAATTAAAGGCCCTGAGCTATAAAGAGTTTATTCTGGATTTAATCTAATTACATAAATCCTTAAAAGCTGAAAATCTTTCACAGTTTTAGTCACTCAGAAGGAGATGTGACTATGGAAGAATGTTCAGAGACGTGCAAAATTTCTGGCTCTGAAAATGGAGGAAGGAGGCAGAAGCCGAATAATATGGGCAGCTTCTAAAAGCTGAAAAAGTCAAGGAATCACTCTCTACTACAAACTCTGGAAAATTATTTTAGCCCAGTAAGATTTTGTACTTCTTACCTGCTGAACTGTAGGGTAATAAATTTGTGTTGTTTTAAGCTACTGAGTCTCTGATAATTTTTTTACAGAAGCAATAGAAAATGAATACATTACTCAAAGAGCTATTATTATCAGATGGGTAGGTTGGAATAATTTGTGCATTGTTTAAAAAATAATTTATTTAAATTAAATTCATATAACAAAATTATTATCTTAAAGTGAACAATTCAGTAGCACTTATTACATTCACAGTGTTTTTCAACCACCCCTCTATCAATTCAGAAGTATTTCCATCACTCCAAAATAAAACTGCTTATCCATTAAGTATTTTTCCCCTACTCCCACATCCCCTATGGCTTGGAAATCTCCCATTTGTATTCTGCCTCTGGATATTTTATATAAATGAAATAAAACAGTATGTGATTATCTGTGCCTGGTTTCTTTCACTTAGCATAATGCTTTGAGCTTCGTCCACATTGTAGCATTTATCAGTGTTTAATTTTATGACCGAAAAGTATTTCATATATACATAAATATATATGTATGTATATATATATACACCACAATTTGTTATCCATTTATCTATTGATGGATATTTGGGTTATTTCCACTTGTTGACTATTCTGGGCTATTCTGAACAGTGCTTCTATGAGTATGCACGTATATGCATTTCTTTGAGTACCTGTTGTTAATTCCTTTAGGTATATACCTAGAAATGGAATGTGGAATCATGTGGTAACGCCATGTTGAAATTTTTGAAGAACTGCCACAATGTTTGCAACACTTTTAATTGTTTTGCATTCCTACCTGCAAAGTACAAAGATTCCAATTTCACCACATCATTTCCAACACTTTTTATTTTCTGGGTTTTAACAATTGTTATAGCCATCTTATTGGGTGTGAAGTAGTAATTCATTGTAGTTTTGATTTGCTAATGACTAATGATGTTGAACATTGTTTCATGTTTCAGTGGCCATTTGCATATCTTCTCTGGAGAAATATTATTCAAGTTCTTTGTCCTTTTTTAAGTTGGGTTGTTTGTCTTTTTAATGTTGAGTTGTAACTGTTCTCTATATATTCTGGATACTAGATCCTTATCAGATTTACAAATATTTTCTCCCATTTTGTGGCTTGCCTTTTCACTCCATTGTTACCGTCCTTTGATCCACAACAATTTTTTTTGATGATGTCCAATTTTTTTCCTTCTGTTGCTTCTGCTTTTGATGTCATGAAATTGCCAAATCAAAGTCAAGAAGATTTATACCTATTATCTTCTAAGAGTTTTACAGTGACACCTCTCATATTTAGGACATTAGTGTGTTTATGAACTTTTTGGGCAGCTCAATATTTTGTGTCCTTTTTTTAAAACATTTTGTGAGGTAGCAGTCTGACTTTATTCTTTTGCATGCGGATATCCTGTTGTACTAGCAGCATTTGTTAAAGGGGCTATTCATTCATTGAATAGTCTTGGCATCCTTGCCTACAATCAATTGGACATAAATGTATGGGTTTATTTCTGAATTTTAACTTCTATTTCATTGGTATATATGCCTATCCTTTGCCAGTAACATACTGTTTTGATTACTGTAGCTTTGTAGTAAGTTTTGAAGTCAGTAAGTGTGAATCCTCTAAATTTGTTCTTGTTTTTCAAGATGTTTTTGACTATTTGAGTCCCCTAGCAATTCCATATGATTTGATGATCAGCTTTTCTTCCAAAAAATGCCACTGGAATATTAGCGGATTGCATTGAGTCTGTAGGTTTCTTTGGGGAGTATTAACATTGTAACAATATTAAGTTTTCCCATTCATGAACACAGGATGCTTTTTCTATTTATTTAGGTTTTCTATAATTACTTTCAGCAATGTTTCAGAGTTTTTGGTGCACAATTTTTCATTTTCTTTGTTAAATTTATTCCTCAGTATTTTTGAGGCTATTGTAATTGAAATTGTTTTCTTAATTTCCATTTTACCTGTTTCATTGCTGATATGTTGAAGCACAAGTGATTTTTGTGTGTTGAGCCTGTAACGTACAACTTGGCTAATTTTTTTTTATTAATTCTAGTAGATTTTTGTATATTCTTTGAGATCTTCAATATTATGTCATTTATAGATAGTTTTGCTCTTTCTTTCCAATTTGGATGACTTTTATTTCTTTCTTGCCTAATTGCTCTGGCTAGAACTTCAAGCACTATGTTAAACAGAAGTGTCAAAAGTGGTCATGATTGTCTTTTCTTCTGATTATAGAAGTAAGGCTTTAATCTTTTAAGATATTAGCTTTTAAGAATTTTCATATATGGCTTTTATTATGTAGGTAGTTTCCTTCTATTTCTCCTTTTTGTGTGTTTGTCTCATAAAATGTGTTTAGTTTTCTTAAATACTGTGGCCATCAATTGAGATAACTTGTTTCTTTTTTTTCCAGTTGCTCTGTTAATGTGGTGTATTACAATGATTACTTTTTTATCTTGAAACATCCTTGCATTCCAGAAATAAATCCACTTGGTTATGGTGGATAATCTTTTCCATATACTGTTTTAATTCTGTTTGGCAGTATATTGTTGAGGATATTTGCATCAATATTTATAAGGGATACTGACCTTTATAGTCTTTTCCTGTAGTGTTTTCACCTGGCTTTGGTATCACAGCAATGCTGGCCTCATCAAATATTTTTGGAAGTATCCTCCCCTCTATAATTCTTTGGAATAGTTTGAAAATAATTGGTATTAATTATTCTTTAAATGATAGAATTCACCAGGGAAGGCATTTGCTCTTAACTTTTCTTATAGGGAGATTTCTGAATGCTGATTCAATCTCCTTGCTGTTCAGGTTTTCTATTTCTTCATGATTCAGTGTTGGCAGGTTATGTGTTTTTAAGAATTTGTCCATTTCATCTAGGTTATACAACTTGTAGGGTTTAATTGTTCATAGCACTCTCTAATAATCCTTTTTATTTATATAAAATTGGTAGTTATGTCCCCATTTTCACTTCTGATTTTATTTGAGTCTTCTCTTGTTTTCCCTAGTCAATCTAGCTAAAGGTTTGTCAATGTTGTTGACCTTTTTGAAAAACCAACTTTTGATTTTCTTAATTTTCTCAATTGTTTCTCTATTATCTATTTTGTTTATCTCTATTGAAATATTTATTAGTTCCCTTCTTCTGCCAGCTGTGAGTTGAGTTTGTTCTTTTTGGTTCCTTAAGTTGGAACATTAGGTTTTTGATGTGAAATCTTTTTTTTATATAATATAAGAATTTACAGCTATACATTTCCCTCTTAGCACTGCTTTTGCAGTGCTAAATTATCTCATAAGTTTTGCTATGTTGATTTTTCATTTTCATTTATTTCAAAATATTTTCTAATTAACCTTATGATTTATTCCTTGACTCATTGATTATGAGTGTGTTGTTTAATTTCCACATGTATATAATTTTTCAGGTTACCTTTTACTATTGATTTCTAGTCTCATTCCATTACAATCAGAAAAGGGTATATATTGTCTTATTCAACTCAGGCCATAGCAGAGTACCATAAATTGGATGGCTCATAAACAACAGAAATTTGTTTCTCACACTTGTGAAGACTGAAATTCTAAGAGTAAGTTGCTTGCAGATTTGGTGTCTGGTGAGATCCCACTTCCTGGCTAAGGACTACCAACTTCTTACTGTGCCCTCACAAAGCAGAAGGGGGTGAGATAAATTTCTGTGGTCTCTTTTATAAGAGTACTAATCCCATTCATGAGGGCTCAACCCTTATGACTTAATTACCTCCCAAACCACCTCAGTGTTAGTATAATGTGTCTTAGAGAAGGTCTTTTTGCATTGAGATAATAGATTGATCTATGATTTGTGAACTTGAATATCCGAGTCTTTCCACAGGTTTGGGAAGTTCTCACCTATGTTTTTTTAAATAGATTTTTTTTTGCTCTTTTCTCCTACCCTTCTCCTTTTGATATTCCAATTATTCTAATATTTGTTCTTTTGATGGAATAGTATATCACACAGGCTTTCTTTGCTCTTTTCATATGGTTTTGCTTTTTGCTGAGTTATTTCAAAATTTCTATCCTCTAACTCAATTATTTAATTTTTTATTTGCTCTACACTACTGCAGATGCTCTCTACTGCATTTTTCATTTTGTTCATTGAGTTCTTCAACTCCAGATTTTCTGTTTGTTTCTTTTTCATTCCAATCTCCTTTACTATTTTATTTCTATCTCATTGGTAAAACTGTCATTTTTATCATATATAATTAGAGATTTTCTTGAATTGTCTTTTGGAATTTTTTTGTAACTCATTGAGTTTCTTCAAAACAGCTATCTTTAATTCATTATTAGCTAGATCAAAAAATTCCATGCCTTGGAGCTCAGTTATTGGAAAATGAATATTTTATTTTTGTGACGGCATGTTTCCTTGATTTCTCATGTTTCCCGTGGTTTTGCATTGCTGCTTTCATATTTGAAGTAGCAGACACTTTCTTAAATATTTGCTAGTTGCCTTCAGATGGCAAACTCTGTCCATTGTTGATATTATCTACAGGATTTTCTTGGTCTTCGTATGGGTACACGACTCCACTCTTCTTTCTCCCTCTTGTGGCAGAATTCTTAAGCTTTTATGTCTTCTCTCGTTCTTACAAATCACCAGACTTCCTACTAAAAGTCTCTTTTTTCTTTCCTAGAAAGTTGCATTATAACTCAATTTCGCATTTTTCTCCCCTGCTCATAGACTGTGCCCTGTTTTCTGAGAGCACTCCCTGTCTACCCTAGATCTCTCATGCTGCTGCACAGAGGCATGAACAAGGAAGCAGCCACAGCATGGGAAGAGGTATGGCTTAACACTCAAGGCATGAGAGATGTCCACAGATCTGATAAGGAGATCCCTGTTTGTGGTATTCCCCAGGCATGTGGGTAGACTTACTGCTGAGTGCAATCCCTTAATTCCCTTGGAAATTTTTATCTGTTCCTTTCTTAATCTCTTCCCTCACCCCAGTCACAGAGGTCTCAATTTAGTACTCTAGGTGCTGAAGAACAGAGATAGGATTTTTTCAGCCACATCCTGCACAGCTGAGGTGAGATACTCACTCACCAATCTCCTTTTTCCTCATAGGAGAGGGTGCTCTAGCCAGATAGACCATCCCGATGCAATATCCTTGGGAGTGGGGGGCAGTGCTAGAATAGTTTCTCTTATTTTCCTCTCCACTGTGACAAAACTTATATTTGGAGGAAGTCCAATCGTGTGTGGGAATCTCCCCTCAAGAAGTTTAGATGGCTGAAATTTTTCTTTGGTGTGTGGATATATGTTCAGATCAGCAGTCTCCAGATTTTGTTTTCCCCAAATAAGAAGGGTCTGTGCAAGTTTATTGATCTGCTCTTTATGCAGCCTACACCAAGTTATTTCTGCCTATTAACAGATACACAGGTAATTGAGACTCCTCCTGGTTCCCTTCGCATGTGTTACTAGATCCCACAACACCCACAAAAGCACTTTTGTCTGTGGATGAATGTCTAATTTGTTGCTTAAAATATTAGGGATAAAAAAGAGGAACATTTTATGCCAGCATGAGGCTGATATCATTTCAGCTACTTTAAAATATCTTAATTTCCCTAATATATTCTACGTCTTCTCTGGTTCTTAGATTTTCTGTGTTATTCCTCTGCCTGTCATCGCTTTCCCTCAGTCATTCATGGGTCTGTTGTCCCCCAGTAGTTTTCACAAACTGCAGTGCCTGACATTGCCTCCTGCAATTTCCAACATAAGATTGAAACTATGCTGTTATTCCTGTTTGTGCTCAAAGTGAGGCAATACAGAAATCAGTTCTTTAGGCTGCTAACAAGCAAGTCAGGATGCTGCAAACAAGTTCATTCACTTCTTTCATCCTGAGGCAGGGAACAAGGAATTGGGCCACTTCTTCCCAACTGTGCCATGCTTTTCTGGGGAGGAGGTGAAGCAAGAGTGAATAAAAACACCCTGAAATTTCCTACCATTTTGTGTGTGGCTTTTTTCTTGGTTGGATTTTGCTTGGTTGCTGCTTATCCATGATTGGTTTCCAGATCATTCCCAAAGCTATTTGAGTCAGTCTGTAGTTGTTTACTTGAGTTTACATGGGGGAAAAGGGGCATGGATTCTCCTGGTCCACAACCTTGTTGACTGCATACTGATCACTCTTTTTTTTCCAGCTTTGTTGAGGTATTATTGACAAATAAAAATTGTATATATTTAAGGAGCATAGTGTGATTATATAATATAGGTAATTATGGTGAATGATTACAACCATCAAGTTAACACATCCATCACCTCACATAGTTGCCATACTTTTGAGAATACTTAAGATATTATCTTTCACCAAATATCAAGTCAATAATACAGTATTATTAATTATAGCTACCACACTGTAAATTATATCCCAGAATGTATTCATCTTATAAGTGAAAGTTTGTACACTTTAAACAGTATCTCTCTATTTTCCCCACCTCCTATCCCCTGACAACCATCGTTCTACTCACTTCCTCTATGAGTTTGACTTTTTAATATTTTATATTAAAATGATATTGTACAGTATTTGTCTGACATTTCCCTTAACATAATGTCCATCAGTTTTATCTATGTTATAGCAAAAGGCAATGTTTCTCTCTTTTTATGGCTGAATAATATTCCATTGTATATATAAACCATATTTTCTTTATCCATTCATCTGTCAGTGGACACTTAAGTTGTTTCCATATCTTGGTTATTGTGAATAATTCTACAATGAATATGGGGATACAGATATCTCTTTGAGATACTGATTCATTTCCTTTAGGTATATACCCATAATGGGATTGCTGGATCATATGATAGTACTATTTTTAATTTTTGAGGAACCTGTATACTGCTTTTCATAATGTTAACTAATTAATATATCATCTCACATATTTACCTTTTTTTATGAGTACAGCTGAAATCTATTACCTGAGCATATTACCAGTGTTCAATATAGTATTATTAAGTATAGTAATCATATGGGTACATTAGATCCCCAAACTTATTCATCCTACATAATTGAAATTGTGTACCTGTTGACCAACATCTCTCCATTTCCCTCACCTCCTGGCCCCTGATGGCCACCATTATATTCTCTGTTTCTATGAGCTTGCCTTGTTTTATTTTAAATTTAGATTTCATATATAGGTATTTGTCTTCCCCTATCTGGTTATTACACTTAGGGTAATATCCTCTATTTCCATCCTTGTTGTCGCAAATGTCAGGAATTCCTTCTTTCTCATGGCTGAATAATATATATATATATATATATCTCACATCATCATTATCCATTCATCCACTCATTGATGGACACTGAAATTGTTTCCATCTTTCCTCCTGTGAAAATGCTTCAATATACATGGGAGTGCAGATATCATTTTGAGATACTTATTCTGTTTACTTTAGATATATGCCCAGAAGTGGGACTGCTGGATTATGTGGCACTTGTATTTTTCTATTTTTGAGGAACCTCCATACTGTTTTCCGTAATGACTGCACCAATTTACATTCCCACCAACAGTGTAAAAATGTTCCTTATTTTGCACGTCCTCACCAATATTTGCTATCTTTTTTTTAAAATAATAGTCATTTTAACAGGTGTGAGGTGGTCTCTCATTGTGGTTTTGATTGACATTTTTCTGATAATTAGTGATGTTGAATACTTTTTCATATATCTATTAGCAATTTGTATGCCTTTTTAAAAAAATGTTTATTCATGTTCTTTGCCTATTTTTAAATTAGGTTGTTATTTTCTTGCCATTGAGTTGTTTGTGTTTTTAATATGTTTTGAATACTAATCACTTAGATTATGGTTTGCAAAAATTTTCTCCCATTCCATAGGTTGTCTCTTTACTCTGTTGATAGTTTCCTTAGATGTGCCAAAGCTTATTAATGTGAAAAATTGCTTTGAATTTTAATAGGGATTGCATTGAATCTGGAGATCACTTTGGGTAGTATGGATCTTTTAACAATAATAATTCTTCCAGTATATCAACAGGAGATATCTCTCAATTTATTTGTGTCCTGTTCAGTTTCTTTCATTGGGATCTTATGGTTTTCAGTGTACAAATCTTTTACCCTCTTCGTTAAATTCATTTCTAAGTACTTTTTGTTGCTATTGTAAATGGGATTGTTTTCTTAAATTCTTTTTCAGAGAGCTCATTGTTAGTGCATAGAAATGCAACTGATTTTTGTATGTTGGTTTTGAATCCTGCATCTTAACTAAATTTCTTCATTAATTCTCAGTTTTATTGTGGAGTCTGTTGGGTTTTCTATATATAATATAATGTCATCTGCAAACAGAAACTGTTTTATTTCCTTCTTCCTGATCTGAATGCCTTTTATTCTTGCCTCATTCCTCTGACTAGGACTTCCAGTACTATGTTGAATAGGAGTGGCAACAGTGTCCTTGTCTTGTTCGTGAAAAATTTTCAGCTTTTCATCCATCGAGTTTGATGTTACCTGTGGTTTTGTCATATATGGACTTTATTATGTTGAGGTACATATCTGTTGAGAGTTTTTATTATGTAAGTGTGTTGAATTGTTTCAAATGCTTCTTTTGAGATTATCATATGATTTTTCCTTCATTCTCTTAACATAGTGTGTCACATTCTTTGATTTGTGTGTTGGATCATCCTTGCATCCCAGGGATAAATACCATTTGATCATGTTGAATATATTTTTAATATGCTGTTGAATTTGGTTGGTTAACATTTTGTTGAGGATTTTTGTATCTAGATTTGTCAAAGGTATTGTCCTGTAATTTTCTTTATTTTATAGTGTTATTGTCTGGCTTTGGTATCATGGTGATACTGAACCCATAAAAAGGATTAAAAGTGTTTCCTCCACTTTAATTTACTTGAAGAGCTTGTGAAAGCTTGTTATTAATACTTCTTTAAATATTTGGAAGATTTTACCAATGAAGCCATTTGGTTCTGGGTTTATTTGTTGGGAGGTTTTTGATTAGTGACTCAATCTTCTGACATATTGGTCAATACATATCATTTGTTCTTTTTTCCAGTTCAATGAGGTGTGAAGTTATGTTGCTTGTTTGAGGTATTTCTTTTTTCTTTTGTAGGGATTTCTTGCCTCTAAGAACTAATTCTGCTGCTTCCTATAAGTTTTAGTATGTTGTGTTTCCATTTTCATTCATCTCAATCTATTTTTTTAATTTTCCTTTGCATTTTTTTGACCTATTTATTGTTCAGAGTTATATTGTTTTATTTCCACATATTTACAATTGTATAAGTTATTTACTGCTATTGATTTCTAATTTCAGACCATTATGGTCAGAAAACATATATGACATAATTTCAATATTCTTAAATTTGTTATAAATTATTTTGTGAACTTACACGTTATTTATCCTGGAGACAGTTTCATGTCTTTGAGAAGAATGTTTATTCGGGTGCATTTGAATTGAACTGAATTAGGATCATGTTGCCTATAATATTGTTCAAGTCCACTATGTCCTTATTGATTTTCTGTCTGGATGTTGTAAGTGGGGTATTGAAGTTCTCTATTATTATTGTATTGCATGGTTTTTTTCTCCCTTTTGTTCTGTTAGTATTTACTTGATATATTTAGGTGCTCTGATATTGGGTGCATATGTATTTAGAATTGTTATATACTCAATAATTGACTCTTTTATCACTATATAATGACTTTATTTGTCTCATTACTGTTTTTGACTTAAAGTCTGTTCTGTCTGATACAAGCATAGACACCTCTGCTATCATTTGCTTACTATTTGAGTGGAATATCCTTTTCTATTCCTTCACTTTAAGCTTAAGCATGTCCTTAAAGCTAAAGAGAGTCTTATGTAGGCAGCATATTGTTAGATCTTGTTGATTTATCCATTCAGACACTATGTCTTTTGATTGGAGACTTTAATCCATTTACATTTAAATTAGTTATCAATAGGTAAGGATTTGCTCTTGATATTTTGTTCATTGTTTTCTGACTGTTTTGTAGGAGTTTTTTGTTGGTTTCTTCCTCTCTTGCTATCTTCTTTTGTGATTTGATAATGTTTTGTAGTGGTATACTTTGATTTCCTTTTTTTAATCTTTCATGTGTCTATTCCAGGATTTTTATTTTTGGTTACAAATAGGCTTACATAAAATATGTTATAGATATAATATAATATTTAAGTTGATAGCAACAGAACTTCTATAGCATACAAAAACTCTGCATGTGAATTACTTTTCCTCTCACATATTACATTACTGATATCACAGTTTACATCTTTTATATATGGTGTATCCATGAACTCATTATTGTAGCTATAGTTAAGACAACTTTCACTGAGCTTTTATCTCATTGTGAGAAGTAATTAATGTATCACAATATAGTATTCGAGTATTCTGAAAAGTCTCACCTTGTAGTTATTTTTGTACTTTCACATATTTTAATGTTTGTGTCCTTTCCTTTCAACTTGAAGACCTCTCTTTTTCATTTCTTGAAAGGCAGGTCTAGTTGTGATAAACTCCAACAGCTTTTCTTTGACTGGGAGAGTGTTTAACTTTCTTTCACTTTTGAAGGACAAGTTAGCTGGGAATTCTTGGTTGGTCCTTTTATTATTTTAGCACTATTGTCATCCTACTCCTTCACACCCTGAAAGTTTCTGCTAAAAGTTCAATGATAGACTTTTGGGTCACCTTTTGTGTAAGACTTTTTTTCTCTTGCTACTTTTAAATTTCTTTATTTTTGGTGTTTATACACTTTTATTATGATGTGTTTTGGAGAAATTTTGAGGGACAAAATTTGGGGGAGAAGTCTAGGAGCTCATGCACTTGGATATCCAAATCTCTTCCTAGATCTGTGACGTTTTCAGACAATATTTTTGTTTGTTTGTTTGTTTGTTTGCGGTACACGGGCCTCTCACTGTTGTGGCCTCTCCTGCTGCAGAGCACAGGCTCCGGACGCGCAGGCTCAGTGGCCATGGCTCACGGGCCCAGCCGCTCGCAGCATGTGGGATCTTCCCAGACCGGGGCACAAACCTGTGTCCCCTGCATTGGCAGGCAGACTCTCAACCACTGCGCCACCAGGGAAACCCACAGACAATATTTTTATAATTAAGGTTTCTGCCCCTTTCTCCCTCTCTTCTCCTTCTGGAATAGCAATAATGTGTAGATTGTATCTCTTAATGGTATCCCATAATTCATGTAGGCTTTTTACTCTTGTATTTTATTTTCTTTTTTCTTCATTGACTAGATTGTTTCAAATGTCTTGTACTCAAGATACTGACTCCTTCTTCTGCTTGGTGGGTCTACAGTTGAAGTGGTGTGTTGAAATCTTCAGTTTTGTCATTTCTTATACTCTAGGATTTCTGTTTGACTTTTGTGTTCTTTTGTATTGAGATATAGCTGATGTAAAATAATATATAAGTTACAGATGTACAAAATAGTGATTCACAATTTTTTAAGTTATTCTCCATTTACAGTTATTAAAATATTAGCTATATTCCCAGCATTGTACAATGTATCCTTGTAGGTTATTTGTTTTATACATAAGAGTTTGTGCCTGTTAATCCTCTTCCCCTGTCTTGCTCCTCCTATTTTCACTCCTCACTGTTAACCACTAGATTGTTCTTATATCTCTGAGCTTGTTTTCTTTTTGTTATATTCACTAGTTTGTTTTATTTTTAAGATACCACATATAAGTGATAACATACAGTATTTATATCTATCTGACTTATTTCACTTAGCATAATACCCTCCAAGTCTATCTATGTTGTTGGAAATTGCAAATTTTCATTCTTTTTCATGGCTGAGTAGTATTCCACTGTAGATTGCTTAGATTGCTTCCATATCTTGGGAATTGTAAATAATGCTACTATGAACATTGGGGTGCATGAATATTTTCAAATTAGTGGGTTTTTTTGAGGGGAGGGGTATATACCCAAGGGTGGAAATGCTGGTTCATATGGTAGTTCTATTTTTAGCTTATTGAGAAACCACCATACTCTTTTCCACCAATTTACATTCCTACAAACAATGTGCGAGGGTTCCCTTTTCTCCACATCCTTGCCAACATTTATTCATTGTCGCCTTTTTGATGATAGCCATTCTGACAATATTGAAGTGATATGTCACTGTGATTTTAATTTGCATTTCTCTGAAGATTAACGATGATGAGATCATTTCATATTCCAGTTTGCTATCTGTATGTTTTCTTTGGAAAAGTGTCTATTCAAATCTTTGGCTCATTTTCTAATTAGGTTGTTTGCTGTTAAATAGAGTTGTATGAGCTTTTTATATATAATATTTTGGATATTAACCCTTTATTGGTCATATCATAAGGAAATAGTTTCTCCCATTCACTGGTTGTCTTTTCATTTTGTTGATGGTTCCTTTTGCTTTGCAAAAGCTTTTAGTTCTAATTAGGTCCCATTTAATATTTCTTTTCTTTTATTTCCTTTACTTTAGGAGACAGATCAAAAAAAATATTGCTACAATTTATGTCAAAAAGTGTTCAGTCTATGTTTTCCTCTAGGAGTTTCATCATTTTCAGTCTTAATTTTAGGCCTTTAATGCATTTTATATTTACTTTTGTATATGGTGTGAGAAAATGTTTTAATTTCATTCTTCTACATGTAGGGGTCCAGACTTCCCAGTACCACTTATAGAAGATAATGTCTTTCCTCCATTTTATATTCTTGCCTCATTTGTCATAGATTTTTTTATTGTAATTGATTTATGATGTTGTGTTAGTTTCTGATGTACAGAAAAAGGTTTCAGTTATACAAATATGTAATATTCTTCTTCATATTCTTTTCCATTATGATTTATCACAGGATATTGAACATAGTTCCTTGTGCTATACAGTAGGACCTTATTGTTTATCTATTTTATGCATAGTAGTTTGTATCTGCTAACCCCAAACTCCTAATTTATCCCTCCCCAACCCCTTATCCTTTGGTAAACATGTTTATTGTCTATATCTGTTAGTCTGTTTCTGTTTTGTAAATGAGTTCATTTGTGTTATATTTTAGATTCCACATATAAATGATATCATATAATATTTGTCTTCCTGTTTCTGACTTACTTCACTTAGTATGATAATCTCTAGGAGGATCTCATCCATGTTACTATAAATGACAATATTTCATATTTTTATGGCTGAGTAGTATTCCATTGTGCATATATATACCACATCTTCTTTATCCATTCATCTGTTGATGGACATTTCCATTGCTTCCATGTCTTGACTATTGTAAATTGTGCTGCTATGAACATTGGGGCACATATATCTTTTCAAATTATAGTTTTCTCTGGATATATGCCCAGGAGTGAGATTGCAAGATCATATGGCAACTCTATTTTTAGTGTGTTAAGGAACCTCCATAATGTTCTCCATAGTGGCTGTACAAACTTATGTTCCCACCAGCAGTGTAGGAGGGAGGCCTTTGCTCCACACTGTCTCCAGCATTTGTTATTTATAGACTTTTTTTTTTTTTATTTGCGTTACACGGGCCTCTCACTGTTGTGGCCTCTCCTGTTGTGGAGCACAGGCTCCGGACGTGCAGGCTCAGTGGCCATGGTTCACGGGCCCAGCTGCTCTACGGCATGTGTGATCTTCCCAGACTGGGGCACGAACACAGGTCCCCTTCATCGGCAGGCGGACTCTCAACCACTGTGCCACCAGGGAAGCCCTATTTATAGACTTTTTAATGATGGTCATTCTGATTGGTGTGAGGTGGTACCTCACTGTGGTTTTGATTTGCATTTCTCTAATAATTAACAATTTTGAGCATTTTTTCATGTGTCTGTTGGCCATCTGTTTGTCTTCTTTGGAGGAATGTCTAGATAGGTCTTCTGCCCAATTTTTAATTGGATTTTTTTATTATTGTGTTGCATGAGCTTTTTGTGGTTTTTAGAATTTAAGCCCTTGTCAATAGCATCATTTGCAAATATTTTCTTCTAGTCTATATGTTGTCTTTTCATTTTGTTTATGGTTTCCTTTGCTGTGCCAAAGCTTATAAGTTTGATTAGATCTTACTTGTGTATTTTTGCTTTTATTTCTATTGCCTTGGGAGACTGACCTAAGAAAACTTTGGTATGATTTATGTCAGAGAATGTTTTGCCTATGTTCTCTTCTAGGAGTTTTATAGTGTCTTGTCTTATATTTAAGTCTTTAAGCCATATTGAGTTTACTTCTGTGTTTAGTGTGAGGGTGTGTTCTAACTTCATTGATTTACATACAGCTGTTCAGCTTTCCAAACACCAGTTGCTGAAGAGACCATCTTTTCTCCATTGTATATTTTTGCCTACTTTGTCAAAGATTAATTGACCATAGGTGTGTGGGCTTATTTCTGAGTGTTCTATTCTGTTCCATTGATCCATGCCAATACCACCTGTTTTTGTGCCAATACCACACTGTTTTAATTATTATAGCTTTGTGGTATTGCCTGAACTTTGGGATGGTTATGCCTCCAGCTTTGTTCTTTTTCCTCAGGATTGCTTTGGCAATGTTGGGTCTTCTATCATTCCATATTAATTTTAAGATTATTTGTTCTAGTTCTGTGATAATTACCATGAGTAATTTGATAGGGATCACACTAAACCTGCAGATTTCTTTGAATAGTATGGCCATTTAAAAATATTAATTCTTCCAATCCAAGAGCATGACATACCTTTTCATTTTGTTGAATTATCTTCAAATTCCTTTATCAATGTTTTATAATTCTCAGCATATAAGCCTTTCACCTCCTTGGTCAATTTTATTCTTAAATATTTTATGTTTTTGATGCAGTTTTAAAAGGGATTTTTTTAAAAAATTTCTTTCTAATATTTCATTGTTAGTGTTAAAAAATGTAACATATATCTGTAAATTAATTTTGCATCCTGCTACCTTGCTGAATTCATTTATCAGTTCTAGCAGTTTTATTTCTTTTCCTTGTCTGATAGCTGTTGCTAGGACTTCCAATACTATGTTGAATAGAAGTGGTGAGGGTGGGGAACCTTGTCTTGTTCCATATTTTACTGGGAAGGTTTTCAGCTTTTCACCATTGAAAAGGTTTGTCATAAATAGCTTTTATCATGTTGACAAATGTTCCCTCTATACCCACTTTTGCAAAATTTTTATCATGAATGGATGTTGAATTTTTATTATTATTTTTTTAGTGGTATGCAGGCCTCTCACTGTTATGGCCTCTCCTGTTGTGGAGCACAGGCTCCGGACATGCAGGCTCAGTGGCCATAACTCACAGGCCCAGCAGCTCCACGGCATGTGGGATCCTCCTGTACCAGGGCATGAACCCACGTCCCCTGCATTGGCAGGTGGACTTTCAACCACTGCCCCACCAGGGAAGCCCTGGAAGTTGAATTTTATCAAATATTTTCTCTGCATCTTTTGAGATAATCATGGGATTTTTGTCTTTTATTGATATGGTGTATATCACATTGATCAATTTGAGCCATCCTTGTGACACTGGGGTGAATCCAACTTGATTGTGGTATATGATCCATTTTATGTGTTGTTGAATTCTGATTGCTAACATTTTCTTGAGAATTTTTTGCATCTTTATTCATCAAAGTTATTGGCCCATGATTTTTTTTTTTGATGTTGTCTTTGCTTTTGTTATCAAGGTGATAGTGGCTTCAAAGCATGACTTTGGGAGTCTTCCCTCCTCTTCACTCTTTGGAAAAGTTTGAGAAGGATTGGTATAAGTTCTTCTTTGTATGTTTGTTAGAATTCCCCAGTGAAGCCATCTAATCCAGGACTTTTGGTTGCAGGGAGGTTTATGTTGTTGTTTTTGTTTGTTTGCTTGTTTTTTTTAATACAAATTCCATTTTAATGCTAGTGATTTGTTTGTTCAAATTACCTATTTTTTCTTTATTTAGTTTTGGTGGGCTGTAGAAACTTATTCATTCTTTCTAGGTTGTCCAATTTGTTGGCATATGATTGTTCATAGTATTCTCTTTTTTTTTATTATTGTAGTATCAGTTGTTATTTCTCCACTTTCATTTCTTATTTTGTTTATTTTGGTCCTCTATTCTTCTTGGTGAGCTTTGCCAGAGGTTTATCAGATTTTTTTTTTACCCTTTCAAAGAACCCACTCTTGGTTTTATGGATTTTTTTCTCTTGTTTTTTAACCTCTATTTTATTTATTTCCCCTCTGATCTTTATAAATTCCTTCCTTGTGCTGAATTTGGGTTTTGTTTGTTCTTATTTTGATAACTCTTTTAAGTGGAAGGTTAAGTTGTTTATTTGAGATTTTTCTAGTTTTTTGAGGAAGGTCTTTATCACTATGAACTTCCCTCTTAGGACTGCTTTTGCTGCATTCCATAGATTTTGTATGGTTGTGTTTCATTGTCATTTGTCTCAAGATATTTTTTTAATTTCCTCTTTGTTACATTGTTGACTCATTTGAATTTTAGTAGCATGTTGTTTTGTCTCCATATATATTTTTTTTTCTCGTTACTCTTTCTGTGGTTGATTTTTAGTTTCAGACTCTTGTGGTCAGACAAACTGCTTGAAATAATTTCTATCCTCTTACATTTGTTGATGCTTGCTTTGTGTCCTAGTATATGGCCAATCCTAGAGCATGTTCCATGTGCACTTGAAAAAAATATGTATTTTGGGTTTTTTAGGATGCAATGCCCTGAAAATATCAATTACATCTAACCATTCTATTGTATCATTTAGGATCTCTTTTGCCTTATAGGTTTTTGGTCGGGAAGATTTATCCATTGACCTAAGTGGATAACAGTAATAACTCCTACTGTTATTGTATCACTGTCATTTTCTCAATTTATATTAACATTTGTTATATGTATTTAGGTACTCCTATATTGTGTGCATATATTTTAACAAGTGTAATATCCTCTTCTTGTATTGATCATTTTACACAGTGTCCTTTATGTTTCATTATGGCTTTTGTTTTAAAGTCTTTTGTCTGATATGAGTATTTCTACCACTGTTTTCTTGTCATTTCCACTTGCATGAAATATTTTTCCATCCTTTCACTTTCAATCTATTTGTGCCCTTTGCTATAAAGTGGGTCTCCTGTAGGCAGCATATTGTAGGCTCTTTTTTTTTTAAATCCAATCTGCCACTCTATATCTTTTGATTGGACATTTATTCCATTGACATTTAAGGTAATTATTGACAGATATGTATTTATTGCCATTTTAAACATTGTTTTCCAGTTGATTTTGTATTTCTTCTTTGTTTTTTTCTTTTTCCTTTTTTTTTTTTGATTTGATGGTTTTATTTTGTATTATGCTTGTGTCCTCTGGTTTTTGGTTTTTGTTAATCTCCTGTATGTTTTTTACTTGTGGTTACACTGTTTTTCAAGTATGTTAGCCCATTACTATGTCTACTTTTTTAGACTGTTAGTCATATAGGTTCAAACACATTCTTTAAAAAACTCTACATTTTCTTACTCTCCTCCCCCCCACATTTTATGATTTTGATGTCCTGTTTTACATTTTCATGTTTATCCTTTTGTTGTTCACTGTAGTTATCATCACCTTCACAAACACAAAAAAGAATGTGCACTGGCCTTTAAAAGAAGGAAATTCTGCAATATGGGACAACATGGCTGAACCTTAAGGATGTTATGCTAAATGAAGTGAGCCAATTACAAAATGATGAATACCACATAATTCCATTTATATAAGGGTCTAACATAGTCAAATTAATAGAATCAAAGAGTCGAATATAGTTTGTAGGGGCTGGTGGGGAGAGTGAATTGGGGAGTTACTACAATGGGCATAAAGTTTCAGTTGAGCAAAATGAATTAGTTTTAGAAATCTGTTGTACAACATTGTAACCATAGTCAACAGTACTATATTGCACTCTTTAAAAAATTATTAAAAGGATAGATCTCAGGTTAAATATTCTTGCCACAGTAAATAATTTTAAAAATGTGTACTGGCTTATTTAAGTGATTTACTTTCCATGTGTGATTTTCTCTCTCCTATAAATTCTTGCTACTTTTCTGTTTAGAGAATACCTTTAGATATGTCTTTTAGGATAAGTTTAATATTGCTATATTCTTTTAGCTTTTTCTTGTCTGAGAAACTCTATCTCTCCTATTCTAAATGATAATCTTGCTGGGTAGAGTAGCCTAAGTTGCAAGCTTTTCCCTTTCAGGACTTCAAATATATCTTGCCACTCCCTTCTGACCTGTACATTTCTGTAGAGAAATCAGCTGAGAGCCTTAGGGGGTCTTTGTATTTAACTCTTTCTTTTGTTGTTGCTGTTTCTTTTGTTCTTGCTGCCTTTAGAATCCTCTCTTTATCTTTAACTTTTGCCATTTTAATTTTAAAATATCTTTGTGTAAGTCTGTTTTGGTTCATCTTGTTTGGGACTATCTGTGCTTCCTGTACCTAGATATCTGTTTCCTTCCTAGGTTTTGGAAGTTTTCAGCCATAATTCCTTCAAATACATTTTTGATCTCCTTTTCTCTTTCTTCTTCTTCTGGGATCCCTATTATGCATATATTGGGACACTTCATATTATCCCATAGGTCTTGTATATTGCTTTCTTTTGTCTTCTTGTCTGTTGTTCTGATTGGGTGATTTCCATTATTCTAACTTCCAGATCACTTATTCATTCTTCTGCATTTTCCAGTCTGCTATTTATTGCCTTTAGCTCAGCTTTTGTCTCAGCAAATGAGTTTTATCATTTTAATTAGCCCTGCTTTATAGTTTCTAGTTAAATGTTACAGTAATCTGCATTTCTATCTATAGGTCTTTAAAATTCCTTCAGTAATTTTTTTTCGGCTCTACCCCACGGCATGTAGGATCCAAGTTCCCCGACCAGGGATTAAAGCCATACCCCTGCAGTGGAAGCACAGAGTCCTAACCACTGGACTGCCAGGGAAGTCCCTCATTCAGTATTTTTATTACCTCCATTTTGAACTTGGGATCTGGTAGACTGGAGCTGTCTGTTTCATTGTTTGTTCTTTCATGGAAATTCTCTTGATTTTTAAATTAGGAGTGATTCCTCTGCTTCTTCATTTTACTTATATTTTTATGACTATGAGTTTAGGAGAAACAGTTATCTACTATGGTTTGAAGGGATGTTCTTATGTGAGAGTGTCCCTGTGTAGCCTCCATGAGTCTAATATTTTTGGTGAGAGGGCTGTTTTTAGAATGGATGCCTGCCACATCTTTTCTCAGTGTGTGCTGGCTGTTATCCCCTTAAAAGGGGGTATGATTGTTGTGGTGGTGATGAGAGCCTACACTGGATGTTGAGCAGGGCCTCCTATTTGCTTTGTGGTTGTCATAGCCCTGTCAGAGGCAGAGTTTGCTCCCCCAGTTGCTTCAATAAATGCTCCCAGATCAGTTTCTGAACTGCAGTGTGAGGTAGCTGGGACAAGAGTGTTCCCACTGGGAGAAGAGCCACTGAGTATAACTCTGCAGGAGCTGTCCACTGGGAAGTGTGCTCTGTGGTGTCACTTGTCACCCATTGTGAGGGCTCACAAAATACAGTTTTGGGGGACTGCTCTCAGTCCTGCCTCAACCACGGGAATTCAGGAGGTTGGCCCAGGTGTCCCTCAGGCACTGTGCTCACAAAGTGACTAGCACAGATTCATTGGCATGGAACCACTGAGGTCAGGCACTGGGACTGCCATAATCATGCATGTAGACATGCCATGGATGATACTGAGTTAGCTCAGACATGGGGCCCTGTCTCTGTGCACATGCCTGGAGAACCTGCAGCAGGACCTGCCACAGCCACGGAAGCACCAGTAATTCACTCAGATGTCCCACATGGTTTACAAAGCAACCTCTGGTGCATAAATCCACGGATCACAAAGCCCCTGAGACACTCAGGTTCCAGCCCTGCTGAAGTCACGACCTCTGGGGATTTCAGCCCCACCTCCCCGTGTGGGCAATCCTAGGGAGCTTATGAGCTCCCGCAACTCATAGAGGTGGAGCCACATCCACAGTGAGCATGCCAAGAGTGGGGCTGCTATGGTGGGCCCCACATTTCACTCCCTGTTAATGTTTTAACAATGGGGTTTCAATGGCAGACCTGGGCTCCTTCCTGTGCACACCACTGGTTGTGGCTAGGAGCATGCTCCAGCCCCTTTAGGATGTCTCCACACAGCCAACCCCAGTCCTCTCCATGGGTCTGTCCTCTGAAGCCTGAGGACACCCTATTTGTACCAGAATGCAAACATTTCAGGCTGGGAATGCAGTGAGGTGACAGGGACCCTCTTTGCTGGTCTCTCTCTGTTTTGTCTGCCACAAACTGTGTGCTGCACTCTCTTCTGAGCCTGTGAAACTCTTTCTGTCCTGGCTGATCTCCCCACTGGTAAAGGTGCTTCCCAGGGTGACAGAGCAGCTTCTTCCCAGGGGCACAGCTTCCTCCCAGGGGCACAGGTCTTGTCCTGATTACGTTTTTTGCCTACCAAATTACATGGTGATCTTTCTTGTGATTTTGGTTTTATGTGATCATCTGCCAGTGTTCTGCAGGTATTCTGTGATAATTTTTCCACATGTAGATGTATTTTTGATGAATTTGTGGGAGAAGGTGAGCTACACATCCTTCTATTTCACCGTCTTGATCCGGTCTGTCATATATTAATTAACCATAAGTGTGAGTGTTTACTTCTGGGATCTCTATCCTGTTCCATTGATCTATATGTCTATTTTTTGTGGCAGTACTGTACTGTTTTGATTACTGTAGCTTTGTAGAATAGTCTGAAGTCAAGGAGCATGATTCCTCCAGATCTGATCTTCTTTCTCAAGATTGTTTTGGCTATTTGGATTCTTTTGAGTTTCCATGCAAATTTTAAAATTATTTGTTCTAGTTCAGTGAAAAAATGCCTTAGGCATTTTGATGGATATTGCATAGAATCTGTACATTGCCTTGGGTAATATGGTCATTTTAGCAATATTAAGTCTGCCAATCTATGAATATGGTAAATCTTTCCATATGTTTGTGTTGTATTCAGTTTCTTTCATCACTGACTTACAGTTTTCTGAGTACAGGTCTTTAACCTCCTTCAGTAGGTTTATTCCTAGGTATCTTATTCTTTTTGATATGATGATACATGTGGTTATTTCCTTAATTTCTCTTTCTGACAGTTTGTTTTTAGTGTATAGAAATGCAACAAATTTCTCTATATTAATTTTGTATCCTGCAACTTTACCAAATACATTGGTGAGCTCTAGTATTTTTCTGGTGGTGTCTTTAGCATTTTCTATGTATAGTATTATGTCATTTGTAAGCAGTGACAGTTTTATTCTTCTTTTCCTGTTTGGACTCCTTTTATTGTCTGATTGTTCTGGTTAGGAGTACAAATACTATGTTGAATAAAAGTGGTGAGAGTGGGAGTCCTTATCTTGTCCCTGATCTTAGAGGAAATGCTTTCAGCTTTTCAACATTGAGTATGATGTTAGCTGTGCGTTTGTCATATATGACTTCTATTATGTTGAAGTATGTTCCCTCTATGCCCACTTTCTGCAGTTTTTATCATAAATGATGTTGAATTTGTCAAAAGGTTTTTCTGCCTCTATTGTGATGATCATATGGTTTTTATCCTTCGATTTGTTAATGTGTTGTGTCACATTGATTGATTTGTGAATATTAAAAAATCCTTGAATCCCTGGGATAAATCCCACTTTGATCATGTTGTACGATCCTTTTAATGTATTGTTGGATTTGGTTTGTTAGTATTTTGTTGAGGATTTTTGCATCTATGCTCATCAGTGATATTGGCCTGTAATTTTCTTCTTTGATGGTATGTTTTTCTGGTTTTGGCATCAGGGTGATGCTGGACTCATAGAATGAGTTCAGAAACATTCCTTCCTCTGCAAGTTTTTGGAATATATTGAAAAGGATAGGTGTTAACTCTTCTCCAGTTATTTAGTAGAATTCAACTGTGAAAATATCTGGCCCTGAACTTTTACTTGTTGAGAGTTTTAAATCACAGATTCATTTTTTTTTTTCTGATAGTTGGTCTGTTCACATTTTCTACTTCTCCCTGGTTCAGTCTTGGGAAATTGTATATTTGTAAGAAGTTGTCCATTTCTTCTAGATTCTCCATTTTGTTCACATATAAGTGTTCATAGTAGTCTCTCATTATATTTTGTATTTCTGTAGTGTTGGTTATAACTTCTTTGTCATTTCTGATTTTATTGATTTGGGCCCTCTCTTTTTCTCTTGATGAGTCTGGCTAAAGTTTTATCAATTCTATTTATCTTTTCAAAGAATCAAGAATCATAGTTTCATTGATCTTTTCTATTGCTTTTTTCATCTCTGTTTCACTTACTTCTGCTCTGAGATTTATAATTTCTGTCCTTCTACTAACTTTGGGTTTTGTTTATTTCTAACTCTTTTAAGTGTAAAGTTAGGTCGTTTATTTGAGAGTTTTTTCTTTTTCCTGAGGTAAGGGTCTACTGCTCTAAACTTCACTCTTAGAACTGCTTTTGCTGCTTGCCATAGATTTCAGATTATTTTGTTTTTGTTTTCATTTTCATTTGTCTTCAGGTATTTTTTTATTTCTTCTTTGATTTCTCCAGTGATCCATTGATTGTTTACTAGTATATTGTCTAGCCTCCACGTGTCTGTGTATTTTGCAGGTTTTTTTCTTGTGGTTGACTTTTAGTCTCATAGCATTGTGATTGGAAAAAATGCTTGATATGATTTCAATTTTCCTAAATTTACTAAGCCTTGCTTTGTGGCCTACCATGTGATCTATCATAGTGAATGTTCCATGTGCACTTGAAAAGAGTGTGTGTTCTGAGGATTTTGGATGGAATGTTCTACATATATCAATTAACTTCATCTGCTCTAATTTGTCATAAGACCAGTTTTGCCTTATTTGTTTTCTGTCTGGATGATCTGTCCATTGACATAAGTGGGATGTTAAATTCCACTACATTTGTTACTGTCAGTTTCTCACTTTATATCTGTTAATAGTTGCATTATGTACTTAGGGTGGTCTTATGTTTGGTGCATATATACTTACAATTGAGGTATCTTCTTCTTTATTGATCTCTTTATCATTCCAAAATGTTTTTATTTGTCTCTTATTAGAGTCTTTACTTTAAAATTTACTTTGCCTAATGTAAATATTGCTATCTTTCTTTCCTTTGACTTCCATTTGTATGGAATGATTTTCCCCATCCCCTCACCTTCAGTCTGTGTGTGTCCTTAGATGTGAAGTGAGTCTCTTGTAGGCAGCATCTATATGGGTCTTGTTTTTGTACACATTCAGCCATTGTATGTCTTTTGATTTGAGCATTTATTCCATTTACATGTACAGTAAATATTGATATGAATGTTCTTATTGCCATTTTGTTGTGTTGGGGTTGTTTTCATAGGTGTTTTTTGTGTCTTTCTACTTTTGTCCTTTTCTATTGTGATTTGATGACTGTCTTTAGTGTTTTGTTCATATTACATTTTTTTGTTTTGATGTATCTACTATAGCATTTAATTTGTCATTACCATGGAGTTGTTATATAGCTATCATCTATCTATCTATCTATCTACATGACTGTTTTATTTCAAGTTGCTGATCTCATATTTTCAAATGTATTCTAAAAACTCTGCAGTTGTATTATCATTCCCTCACAATTACACTTTTTGATATCATATTTTACATCTATTTATTTTATTGTATTGTATTTTTATTGTCTTTTTCTAACATCTTTATTGGTGTATAATTGCTTTACAATGGTGTGTTAGTTTCTGGTTTATAACAAAGTGAATCAGTTATACATATACATATGTCCCCATATTTCTTTCCTCCCTCACACCCTCCAAACCCTACCCCTCTAGGCGGTCACAAAGCACTGAGCTGATCTCCCTGTGCTATTCTACTGCTTCCCACTAGCTATCTGTTTTATGTTTGGCAGTGTATATATGTCCATGCCACTCTCTTACTTTGTCACAGCTTACACTTCCCCCTCTCCATATCCTCAAGTCCATTCTCTAGTAGGTCTGTGTCTTTATACCCATCTTGCTCCTAGGTTCTTCATGACCATTTTTTTTTTTTAGATTCCATATATGTGTGTTAGCAAACGGTATTTGTTTTTCTCTTTCTGACTTACTTCACTCTGTATGACAGACTATATGTCCAACCAACTCACTACAAATAACTCAATTTCGCTTCTTTTTATGGCTGAGTAATATTCCGTTGTATATATGTGCCACATTTTCTTTATCCATTAATCTGTTGATGGACACAGAGCATGCTTCCATGTCTTGGCTATTGAAACTAGAGCTGCAATGAACATTGTGGTACATGACTTTTTTTTAATTATGGTTATCTCATGGTATATGCTCAGTAGAAGGATTGCTGGGTCGTATGGTAGTTCTATTTTTAGTTTTTTTAAGGAAATCCCATACTCTTCTCCATAGTGGCTGTATCAATTTACATTCCCCCCAACAGTGCAAGAGGGTTACCTTTTCTTCACACCCTGTCCAGCATTTGTTTTTTGTAGATATTTTGATGATGGCCATTCTGACTGGTGTGAGATGTTATCTAATTGTAGTTTTGATTTGCATTTCTCTAATTATCAAACTCTTAGAGGACAACATAGGCAGAAAACTCTATGACATAAATCACAGCAAGATTCTTTTTGACCCACCTCCTAGAGAAATGGAAATAAAAATAAACAAATGGGACCTAATGAAACGTAAAAGATTTGCACAGCAAAGGAAATCATAAACAAGACGAGGAGAGAGGGGGAAGATGTTGGAAGAGTAAGATGCAGAGATCACCTTCCTCCCCACAGGTACGTCAGAAATACATCTACACGTGGAAAAACTCTTACAGAACACATACTGAATGCTGGCAGAAGACCTCAGACATCCCAAAAGCCAAGAAATTCCCCACGTACCTGGGTAGGGCAAAAGAAAAAAAAATAGAGACAAAAGAATATGGACAGGACCTGCACCAGTGGGAGGGAGCAGTGAAGGAGGAAAGGTTTCCACACACTAGGAAGCCCCTTTGCGGGCAGAGACTGTGGGTGGCAGAGGGGGGAAGTTTCAGAGCCGAAAAAGAGAGCACAACAAAAGAGGTGTGGAGGGCAAAGCAGAGAGATTCCCACACAGAGGATTGGTGCCAATTGGCACTCACCAGCCCAAGAGGCTTCTCTCTCACTTGCCGGGCTGGGTGGGGCTGGGAGCTGAGGCTGGGGTTTTGGTCAGAGCGTAGGGAGAGGACTGGCTTTGGCAGTGTGAACACAGCCTGCAGGGGGTTAGTGCACCACGGCTAGACAGGAGGGAGTCCGGGGAAAAGTCTGAAACTGCCAAAGAGGCAAGAGACTTATTATTCCCACTTTGTTTTCTGGTGCACGAGATGAGTGGATTAACAGCTCTGCTTAAAGGAGCTCCAGAGACAGGCATGAGCCACAGCTAACAGCACGGAACCCAGAGACGGGCATGACACTCTAAGACTGCTGCTGCCACCATGAAGAAGTCTGTGTGTGAGCACAGGTCACTATCCACACTGTCCCTCCTGGATGCCTGTGCAGCCCACTACTGCCAGGGTCCCGTGATCCAGGGACAACTTCCACGGGAGAGTACACGGTGTGCCTCAGACTGGTGCAACATCATGCTGGCCTCTGCCGCTGCAGGCTCGCCCTGAACTCGATACCCCTCCCTCCCCCCAGCCTGAGTGAGCCAGGGTCCCCGAAGCAGCGGGTCCATTAACCCCATCCTGTCTGAGCGAAGAAAAGACACCCTCCGGTGACCTAAATGCAGAGGCAAGGCCAAATCCAAAGCTGAGCCCCTGGAGTTGTGCAAAAAAAATTGAAAGGGAAAACTCTCCAAACAGCCTCAGTAGCAGCGCATTAAATCTCCACAGTCAGGTTTCCCTGGTGGCCCAGTGGTTGAGAGTCTGCTGGCCAATGCAGGGGACATGGGTTCATGCCCCGGTCCAGAAGGATACCACATGCCACGGAGCAGCTTGGCCCATGAGCCATGGCTGCTGAGCCTGCACGTCCGGAGCCTGTGCTCCGCAGTGGGAGAGGCCACAATAGTGAGAGGCCCACGTACCACCAAAAAAAAAAAAAAAATTCCACAATCAACTTGATGTACCTGCATCTGTGGAATACCTGGATAGAGAATGAATCATCTCAAATTGAGGAGGTGGGCTTTGAGAGCAATATATATTATTTTTTCTCCTTTTCCTCTTTTTGTGTGTATGTGTATGCTTCTGTGTGACACATTGTCTGTATAGCTTTGCTTTCACCATTTGTCCTAATGTTCTATCCGTCCATTTTTATTAAAATATTTTTTTAATAATTATTTTTATAACTTTATTTCATTTTATCTTACTTTATTTTATTTTCTTTTATCCTATATCTTTGTTTCTTTCTAATTTTTCTCCCATTTATTCTGATCCATGTGGAAGAAAGGCTCTTGGTGCTCCAGCCAGGAGTCAGTGCTGTGCCTCTGAGGAGGGAGAGCCAACTTCAGGACACAGGTCCACAATAGACCTCCCAGCTCCATGTGATATCAAACAGTGAAAATCTCCCAGAGATCTCCATCTTAACACCACACCAACTTCACTCAACGACCAGCAAGCTACAGTGCTGGACACCCAATGCAAACAACTAGCAAGAAAGGAACACAACCCCACCCATTCACAGAGAGTCTGCCAAAAATCATAATAAGGCCAAAGACACCCCAAAACACACCACCAGACGTGAACCTGCCCACCAGAAAGACAAGGTACAACCTCATCCACCAGAACACAGGCACTAGCCCCCACAACCAGGGAGCATACACAACCCACTGAACCAACTTTAGCCACTGGGGACAGACACCAAAACAACGGGAAGTATGAACCTGCATCCTGCAAAAAGGAGACCCCAAACACTGTAAGATAAGCAAAATGAGAAGACAGAAAAACACACAGCAGGTGAAGGAGCAAGGTAAAAACCCACCAGACCTAACAAATGAAGAGGAAATAGGCAGTCTACCTGAAAAAAAATCAGAATAATGATAGTAAAGATGACCCAAATCTTGGAAATAGAATAAAGAAAATGCAAGAAACATTTAACAATTACCTAGAAGAACTAAAAATGAAACAAGCAATGATGAACAACACAGTAAATGAAATTAAAAATACTCTAGCAAGGATCAATAGCAGGAAAACTGAGGCAGAAGGACGGATAAATGACCTGGAAGATAAAATAGTAGAAATTACTACTGCAGAGCAGAATAAAGAAACAAGAATGAAAAGAACTGAAGACAGTCTCAGAGACTTCTGAGACAACATTAAATGCACCAACATTCGAATTATAGGGTTCCGAGAAGAAGAAGAGAAAAAGAAAGGGACTGAGAAAATATTTGAAGAGATTATAGTTGAAAATTTCCCTAATATGGGAAAGGAAATAGTTAATCAACTCCTGGAAGCACAGAGAGTCCCATACAGGATAAATCCAAGGAGAAATATGCCAAGACACATATTAATCAAACTGTCAAAAATTAAATACAAAGAAAACATATTAAAAAGCAGCAAGGGAAAAACAGCAAATAACACACAAGGGAATCCACATAAGGTTAACAGCTGATCTCTCAGCATAAACTGCAATGCAGAAGGGAGTGGCAGGACATATTTAAAGTGATGAAGGAGAAAATCCTACAACCAAGATTACTCTACCCAGCAAGGATCTCATGCAGATTTGATGAAGAAATTAAAACCTTTACAGACAAGCAAAAGCTGAGAGAGTTCAACAGCACAGAACCAGCTTTACAACAAATGCTAAAGGAACTTCTCTAGGCAAGAAACACAAGAGAAGGAAAAGACCTACAATAACAAACTGAAAACAAGTAAGAACATGGGTATAGGAACATACATATCGATAATTACCTTAAATGTACATGGATTAAATGCTCCCACCAAAACACACAGACTGGCTGAATGGATACAAAAACAACACCCATATATATGCTGTCTACAAGAAACCCACTTCAGACTTAGGGACACATACAGACTGAAAGTGAGGGGATGGAAAAAGTTATTCCATGCAAATGGAAACCAAAAGAAAGCTGGAATAGCAATTCTCATATAAGACAAAATAGACTTTAAAATAAAGACTATTAGAAGGGACAAAGGAGGACACAATGTAATGATCAAGGTATCGATCCAAGAAGGAGATATGATAATTGTAAATATTTATGCACCCAACACAAGAGCACCTCAATACATAAGGCAAATACTAACAACCATAAAAGGGGAAATCGACTGTAATACATTCATAGTAGGGGACTTTAACCGCCAACTTTCACCAATGGGCAGATCACCCAAAATGAAAATAAATAAGGAAACAAAAGCTTTAAATGATACATTAACCAAGATAGACTTTATTGATATTTATAGGACATTCCATCCAAAAACAACAGCATACACATTTTTCCCAAGTGCTCATGGAACATTCTTCAGGATAGATCATATATTGGGTCACAAATCAAGCCTTGGTAAATTTAAGAAAATTGAAATTGTATCAGGTATCTTTTATGACCACAACACTATGAGACTAGATATCAATTACAGAAAAATATATGTAGAAAATACAAACAAATGGAGGCTAAACAATACATTTCCTATTAACAAAGTGATCACTGAGGAAATCAGAGAGGAAATCAAAAAATTACCTAGAAACAAATGACAATGAAGACATGATGACTCAAAACCTATGGGATGCAGCAAAAGCAGTTCTAAGAGGGAAGTTTATAGCAATACAATGATACCTTAAGAAACAGGAAACATCTCGAATAAACAACCTAAGCATACACCCAAAGCATTTAGAGAAAGAAAAAAAAACCCCAAAGTTAGCAGAAGGAAAGAAATCATAAAGATCAGATCAGAAATAAATGAAAAAGAAATGAAGGAAACGATAGCAAAGAACAATAAAAGTTAAAGCTGGCTCTGAGAAGATATACAAAATTGATAAACCATTAGCCAGACTCATTAAGAAAAAAGGGCGGAGACTCAGATCAGTAGAATTAGGAATGAAAAAGGAGAGGTAGCAACTGACACTGCAGAAATACAAAAGATCATGAGAGATTCCTACAAGAAACTCTATGCCAAAAAATGGACAACCTGGAAGAAATGGACAAATTCTTAGAAATGCACAACCTGCCAAGACTGAACCAGAAGAAATAGAAAATATGAACAGACCAATCACAAGCACTGAAATTGAAACTGTGATTAAAAATCTTCCAACAAACCAAAGCGCAGGACCAGATGGCTTCACAGGCGAATTCTATCAAACATTTAGAGAAGAGCTAACATCTATCTTTCTCAAACTCTTCCAAAATATAGTATAGGGAGGAGCACTCCCAAACTCATTCTATGAGGCCACAATCACCCTGATACAAAAACAAGACATTGATGTCACAAAGAAAGAAAACTACAGGCCAATATCACTGATGAACATAGATGCAAAATTCTCAACAAAATACTAGCAAACAGAATCCAACAGCACATTAAAAGGATCATACACCATGATCAAATGGGGTTTATTCCAGGAATGCAACGATTCTTCAATATACGCAAATCAAACAATGTGATACACCATGTTAACAAATAGAAGGAGAAAAACCATATGGTCATCTCAATAGATGCAGAGAAAGCTTTCGACAAAATTCAACACTGATTTTTGATAAAAACCCTCCATAAAGTAGGCATAGAGGGAACATTCCTCAACATAATAAAGGTCATATATGAGAAACCCACAGCCAACATCATCCTCAATGGTGAAAAACTGATAGCTTTTCCACTAAGATCAGGAAGAAGACAATGTTGCCCTCTCTCACCACTCTTATTGAACATAATTTTGGAAGCTTTAGCCACAGCAATCAGAGAAGAAAAGGAAATAAAAGGAATCCAAATCAGAAGAGAAGATGTAAAGCTGTCACTGTTTGCAGATGACATGATTCTATACAAAGAGAATCCTAAACATGCTACCAGAAAACTACTAGAGCTAATCAATGAATTTGTTAAACTAGCAGCATACAAAATTAAGGCACAGAAATCTCTGGCATTCATATATTCTAACGGTGAAAAATCTGAAAGTGAAATCAAGAAAACACTCCCGTTTACCACTGCAAAAGAAACAATAAAGTATCTAGGAACAAACCTACCTAAGGGGACAAAAGACCTGTATGCAGAAAATTGTAAGACACTGATGAACGAAATTAAAGATGATACAAATAGGTGGAGAGATATACCATGTTCTTGGATTGGAAGAATCATCAGTGTGAAAATGACTCTACTATCCACAGCAATCTACAGATTCAATGCAATCCCTATCAAACTACCACTGGCATTTTTCACAGAACTAGAAAAAAAATTTCACAATTTGTATGGAATCACAAAAGACCCCGAATAGCCAAAGCAATCTTGAGAAAGAAAAACGGAGCTGGAGGAATCAAGCACCCTGACTTCAGACTATACCACAAAGCTGTAGTAATCAAGATAGTATGGTACTGGCAGAAAAACAGAAATATAGATCCATGGAACAGGATACAAAGCCCAGAGATAACACCATACACACATGGTCACCTTATCTTTGATAAAGGAGGCAGGAACTTATGGCAGAGAAAGGACAGCCTCTTCAATAAGTGGTGCTGGGAAAACTGGACAGCTACATGTAAAAGTATTAGATTAGAACACTCCCTAACTCCATACACAAAAATAAACTCAAAATGGATTAAAGACCTAAAGGTAAGACCTGAAACTATCAAACTCTAGAGGAAAACTTAGGCAGAACACTTTATGACATAAATCACAGCAAGATCCTTTTTGACCCACCTCCTAGAGAAATGGAAATAAAAACAAACATAAACAAATGGGACCTAATGAAACTTCAAAGCCTTTGCACAGTAAAGGAAACCATAATTAAGACCAAAAGACAACCCTCAGAATGGGAGAAAATATTTGCAAATGAAGCAACTGACAAAGGATTAATCTCCAAAATTTACAAGCAGCTCATGCAGCTCAATAACAGAAAAACAAACAACCCAATCCAAAAATGGGCAGAAGACCTAAATAGACATTTCTCCAAAGAAGATATACAGAGTGCCAGCAAACACATGAAAGAATGCTCAACATCATTAATTGTTAGAGAATTGCAAATCAACACTACAATGAGATATCATCTCACACCTGTCAGAATGGCCATGATCAAAAAATCTAGAAACAGGAAATGCTGGAGAGGGTGTGGATTGAAGGGAACACTTTTGCACTGCTGGTGGGAATGTGAGTTGGTACAGCCACTATGGAGAACAGTATGGAGGCTCCTTAAAACACTACAAATAGAACTACTATATGACCCAGATATCCCACTACTGGTTATATACTCTGAGAAAACCATAATTCAAAAAGAGCCATGTACCAAAATGTTCATTGCAGCTCTATTTACAATAGCCAGGAGATGGAATCAACCTAAGTGTCCATAATCGGATGAATGGATAAAGAAGATATGGCACATATATACAATGGAATATTACTCAGCTATAAAAAGAAACGAAATTGAGTTATTTGAAGTGACATGGATTGACCTAGAGACTGTCATACACAGTGAAGTAAGTCAGAATGAGAAAGACAAATACCATATGCTAACAAGTATATATGGAATCTAAGAAAAAAATGTCATGAAGAACCTAGGGGTCAGGCAGGAATAAATACACAGACCTACTAGAGAAAAGACTTGAGGTTATGGGGAGGGGGAAGGGTAAGATGTGAGAAACTGAGAGTGTGGCATGGACATATATACACTACCAAACGTAAAATAGATAGCTAGTTTGAAGCAGCCACATAGCACAGGGAGATCAGCTCGATGCTTTGTGCCCACCTAGAGGGGTGGGATAGGAAGTGTGGGAGGGAGGGAGATGCAAGAGCGAAGAGATATGGGAACATATGTATATGTAAAACTGATTCACTTTGTTATAAAGCAGAAACTAACACACCATTATAAAGCAATTATACTCAAATAAAGATGTAAAAATTTAATAAAAAATAAAAAAAATAACAAGACAAAAAGACATCCCTCAGTATGGGAAAAATTATTTACCAATGAAGCAACTGACAAAGGATTAATCTCCAAAATTTACAAGCTGCCCATGCAGCTCAATATCAAAAAAACAAACATCCCTATCCAAAAATGGGCAGATGACCTAAATAGGCATTTTTCCAAAGAAGATATACACATTGCCAACAAACACATGAAAGAATGCTTGCATCTATTTATTTTGTGTATCTGTTAACTGCTTATTGTACATATAGATGATTTTACTATTTTGTTTTCTTTTAACCTTCCTCCTAGCTTTGTGTGTGGATGATTTCCTACTTTTACTGTATGTTTACCTTCACCAATGAACTTTTTTAAAATTAATTTTCATGTTTCTAATTGTAGCCTTTCATTTTTCACTTAGAGAAATTTCTTTAATATTTTCTTGTAAAGCTGGTTTGGTAGAGCTGACCTCATAGATTTTGCTTGTCTGTAAAGCTTTTGATCTTTCCATCAAATCTGAATGAGAGCGTTTCTGAGTAGAGTGTTCTTGGGTGTAGGTTTTTCCCTTTCATCACTTTAAATATATCATGCCATTCCATCTGATCTGTGGAATTTCTGCTGAAACATCAAACGATCATTTTATGAGGTTTCCGTTGTATTTTATTCGTTGCTTTTCCTTTGTTGTCTCTAAAATTCTCTCTTTATCTTTAATTTTTGCCATTTTAATTACAACATATCTTGTAGTGTTCCTCTTTGAGTTAATTCTTTATGGGACTGTGCGTTTCTTGGGCTTTGCTGTCTGTTTCCTCTCCTAGGTTAGGTAAGTTTTCAGGTATTATGTCTTCAAATATTCCTCAACTCCTTTCTCTCTTTTCTTTCTGTATTACCGACCTTGTTGTTGTCCCAGAAGTCTCTTAAACTTTCCTTATTTATTTTCATTATTTTTTTCTTTTTCCTGTTCAGCATCAGTGATTTCCACAACTCTGTCTTCCAGATCACTGATTCATTCCTCTGTATCATTTAGTATACTGTTGATTCCTTCTAGTGTATTTTTCTTTTCAGTTATTGTATTGCTCACCTCTGTTTGGTTGTTCTTTATGTTTTCTAACTCTTTGTTAAAAAACTTCTAAATTCTCACTCAGTGCATCCATTTTTTTTTTTTTTTTTTTGCGATACACGGGCCTCTCACTGTCGTGGCCTCTCCTGCTGCAGAGCACAGGCTCAGGACACGCAGGCTCAGCGGTCATGGCTCACGGGCCCAGCCGTTCCGCAACATGTGGGATCCTCCCGGACCAGGGCACGACCCCGTGACCCCCGCATCGGCAGGCGGACTCTCAACCACTGCACCACCAGGGAAGCCCATGCATCCATTTTTTTCCCAGGTTCTTTAGTCCTCTTTATGGTTACTATCTTGAACTTCTCAAGTAGATTGCTTATCTCCACTTCACTTAGTTCTTCTTCTGGGGTTTTATCTTGTTCCTTTGTCTGGAACATGTTCTTCCATTGCCTCATTTTGCCTAAGTTTCCGTTTGTATTTTTCTTTATCTGGTTAGTTGGTTATGTTTTCTGACCTTGGAGAAGGGTCCTTTTGTAGGAGACATCCAATGTACCCCCAGCTGCACACTCCCGTCTTTTCACTTAAGCTGTATTCTCTAGAAGTTCCCCCATGAGGGCCACATGGGTCCTTTTGTTTTGGTAGGCTGACTATTTGGGTGCTCTGGTAGTATTTTTTGGTCCCTGGTCTGGTTGGTTGCCAGGACTTGCCTTGTGCAGAGGCTGCCATCTGCTGGTTGGTGGGGCTGAAACACAAAGCAGTTGACTGCAGAAACCAAGGACTCCCAGGGCTTATGCTGGCTCCCTGGTGGGTGTAGTCAGGATCCAGATGATTTTGCAGCTGTCGCCCTCCCACTGGTGGGTGAAGCCAGGTCCTCAGGTTAGTGCCAGCCACCTGGAAGGCAGAGCTGGGTCCTGTAGTCTGGTTACAGACCCCAGAGGCCCCAGAGTTGGGGTGGGATCACTGGGTGTGGGACGGTTTCTGACACAGTTGGGTATGTGTTCTAGGGTGTCCTGAAGCTTGTTTTGGTCTGCTAGTGGGTAGGGTTGGGGTTCAACTGGTCCTGGGCAGGTTTTAGCCTGCTGGTGGACAGGCTGTTTCCACAAGCTGTGTTGTTGTGGTTTTCTCAAGTCTGGTGTCTCCCCCCTGCAGGGCAAGACTGGTCCAGAGGTTAGAGAATGTTCCCTGAAGAGCAGGGCCAAGGCCAATGGAATTCTGGGACTGGTGCATGCCCACTGTTTGGTGAAGCTAAGTCCTGGACTCTCTGTTGGTTAGTGCTGTGTCCAGAGGAGGCTGTGGGCTCAGGGGTTCTTAAGACAGCCTGTCTGCTGATGGGTGGGAGTGTGTCCCTTCCCAGTTGGTTGTTTGGTCTGAGGTGCCCAAGCATTGGTGCCTACAGGCTTTTGGGTGGGACCAGGTATTGGCATTAATGAGCTACAGGTGGGATTCCACAAAATTGCTGTAAGCACCATTGTCCCAATGGTAGAAGGAGCTCCCCAAAATGGTTGCTGCCAGCATTTATGTTCCCAGGGTGAGCTGTAGTCACCTCCTGTGTCTCTAGGAGACTATCCAAGATTAACAGGTAAGTCTGAACCAGGCGCCTCTCAGATTACTGTTTCTGCTTCACCTTGTTGTGGTTTCTTCTTTATGTCTTTAGTTGTAGAAGGTCTTTTTTGGCAGGTTCTGGTCTTTTTCATCAATGGTTATTCTTCAGATAGTTGTGATTTTGGTGTGTCTGTGAGAGAAGGTGAACTCACGATCTTTCTACTCCACCGTCTTTGTTAAAAACTCTGACTTTTTAATGGTTTCTATTTCTGTGTTGAACATCTCATTTTGTTCATGCACTGATTTTCTAATTTTGTTTTCTATCTGTGTTTTCTTGTCATTCACCAAATTTTTTAAAGAGGATTATTCTGAATTTTTTGTTAGGAAGTTGATAGATCTCCATTTCTTTAGGTTAACTTATTGGAACTTTACTAGTTTCCTCTGTTACATAATGTTTTCTTGATTATTTTTGACATCTGTGGTCTTTAAATTGGTGTCTACACGTTTGAAGAAATAGACCCCTCTTTTAGTCTTTACAAACTTGCTTCAGCAGGTGATTCTTCACCAATCAGCTGATTATAGGTGTGCAATTGGGTTGTATCCACAGATGATTTTGCTGCTGAAGTCCTTGGATGTGCAGATCTGGTGCCTGGGTTAGCAGGTGGTCTTGCCTAATGCCTCAGTCCACAGCAGTGAGACTGGAGCCTAGTCTACTGGGGCAGGACTCTCATTTGGGTTCACAGAGTGGGCCTATTTCCTGAGTCTGCAGTGATTGGCCTAGGACCTGAGTCCACATGGTAGACCTGGATCCTGGGTCCTCAGCTCATTGGGGACCACTAGGATGGGCCTGATAAGTGGAATTGTGAAAGTAGTCCTGGTGTCTGGGTCCATGGGTTCCACCATGGAGGCTGAGTCTGCAGTAGTTAACCCAACACTGAGACGTGGCTGGAGCCTGAGTGTGGGAGATAGCCTACAGCTTAGGTTCATGGAGGTTTTCTTGAAACTGGGGCAAGAATGAAGACTGGGCCACAGGACTCAACCTGGTGTTGAGGTGGGCAGGGAGTGTTGGTCCATGGGAGACAACTTGGAGCCTGTGTTGGTGGGGACAGCTTGGTGCTGGGGTTATCCTAGAGGCTGGGGTTCCAGGTACAGGTTTGGCAGTTGGGTAAACAGTGGCTGGTCATGTACTTGGGTGGTCTGGAAATATCGAGTTCACAAGTGATGGTTTGGAGATTGGCCTGCCCAGCCTAGTTTGGAGCTGAGGGGGAAGGGAACTTGGGGCTATGGGAGCTTGCCTGTGGTGCTGAGACCACAGTGCTGGTCTGACACTCGTACTAGACTGGTGATGGGGTTCATGGTTTAAGTTGGGTGCTCACTTAACTCCATCTTCCATGGAGAGGTTGTGTCTCTCCATACTGGTATACTCAGATTTGGAGGAGGGGTGATGGAAGTAGAAGGAAACTGTCTTTTCTACTCTCTTCAATCTGTTTTCTCTTAATCTGGGCTCCACCACATGCTATAATTTCTCATTTGGAATATTTAGCTCTTGTAAAAGTACCTGTGTACATTGATAGCTATTCAAACTGCTTTGGATATTTATAATCATTTTACGGTTCCATAAAAATTTTATGATTATTTTTCTATTTCTCTGAAAAATGCCATTGAAATTTTTAAGGAAATTTCATTAAATCTGTAGATTGCCTAAGGTAGTATGCACATTTTACAATTTAAGTTTCCAATCCATAAACATGGGATATCTTTGCGTTTATTTGTTTCCCCTTAAATTTCTTTCATGAGTGTATTATAGTTTTCAGTGTACAGATTTTTAACTTCCTTGAGTTAATGTATTCTTAAGTATTTTATTCTTTTTGATACTACTCTCTATGGGATTTCTTTCTTAATTTCTCTTTCAGATAGTGTGTTGTTAGTGTGTAAACATGCAACTAAATTTTTCTGTTGATTTTGTACCCTGCAGGTTTACTGATTTTTTTGTTAGTTTCTACCAGTTTTTTTGTGAAGTGTTTAGTTTTCTATATAAAATGTCATGTCATATGCAGAGACAATTTTTATAAACATCTTTATTGTAGTATAATTGCTTTACAATGGTGTGTTATTTTCTGCTTTATAACAAAGTGAATAAGTTATATATATACATATGTCCCCATATCTTTTCCCTCTTGTGTCTCCCTCCCTCCCACCTTCCCTATCCCACCCCTCTAGGTGGTCACAAAGCACCAACCTGATCTCCCTGTGCTATGCAGCTGCTTCCCACTTGCTATCTATTTTACATTTGGTAGTGTATATATGTCCATGCCACTCTCTCACTTTGTCACAGCTTACCCTTCCCCCTCCCAGTATCCTCAAGTCCATTCTCTAGTAGGTCTGTGTCTTTATTCCTGTCTTGCCCTTAGGTTCTTCATGACCTGTTTTTTTTTTTTTTTTAGATTCCATATATATGTGTTAACATACAGTATTTGTTTTTCTCTTTCTGACTTACTTCACTGTGTATGATAGACTCTGGGTCCATCCACCTCACTACAAATAACTCAATTTCATTTCTTTTTATGGCTGAGTAATACTCCATTGTATATATGTGCCACATTTTCTTTATCCATTCATCTGTTTATGGACACTTAGGGAATGTAAATTGATACAGCCACTATGTAGAAAAGTATGGAGGTTCCTCATAAAACTAAAAATAGAACCACCATATGACCCGGCAATCCCACTACTGGGCATATACCCAGAGAAAACCATAATTCAAAAAGAGTCATGTACCAAAATGTTCATTCCAGCTCTATTTACAGTAGCCAAACAGAGACAATTTTATTTCTTACTTTCTGATTTGTTACAATTTCTTTCTTTTCCTTGCCTAATTTCTCTGACTAGGGCCCCTGTACTATTCTGAATAAAAGTGGTGAAAGTGAGCACTATTGTCTTAATCTTGATCTTAGAGGAAAAGATTTCAGTTTTCACCATTGAGCATGAGGTTAGCTCTAATCTTCTATTATATTGGCCAAGATTATCTTTAAAAACAGGAAATAAAAATCTTTAAGATTTTCATTAGAATCCAGAAACATTTGGACATCCTTTATCAACTCCAAAGAGCAGCTTATAAAATCAATATTTTGGTAATTATTTTCTCTTGTGAAAACACTTTTCATATTTTAAAATGTAATTTTAACTGTACTTTGTAGATAAGGCAGATTCCTACAAGAGCAGAAATTTTTAATAAAACACTAATTCACTAATAATTACAACTGATTCCCTTCATAGGGACTGCACAATGTTTAATATCTTATTATCTAAAGTACAGAACACCTTAATCTGCTGATACAATTGAAACTGTTGTTATAAACATATCTTTATACAGCCCTCACGTTTTAAAAAAAATATTTATTTTATGATATTTTGGGGTTCATACTGATTGTAAATTCACCATGGAAAATCCAAAACTAAACTATGGAAAATTAAACTTTGACAGAATACACAAATAGTGGGATGGATTTCCTAAATCATTCATAGACATGCCAGTTTTGGGAACTATACTTTCATTGCCTTGGTGGACCAAATCCAATCAGAAAAGCAATTAAATAAGTCTATGCCCAGATGATTGACCACATTCACAGTCCTTCTAAATAAGAAGTCTAGTTCAGGGCTCAGTATTTTAAAATAAACTTATACCTCAGTAGTTGAACAAGCAGAATTTTATACCAAAAATAAAGCAAATAATTAAATAAACCTTACAATAAACCTACTTGCTGAACTCCAAATGACATATTATTTAAGAAAAATGCAACCTAAAAAAAATTTGAACTGGTTAAAATTCGTAGTAAGCTTGTGTATTCTGTAAAACAATTGAAATGATACAATGATACAAGTCCACTGGAAATTGGTCCAAACAAAACCTGAATTTAACTGACTCATTTTGATCCAATTCTAATCTGAAATATAATTTCAATTTTTCCTTATTGATTTTGATGTTTCTTAGGTAATGGCTGAGTCCTTAGTTAAGGAGGTAGGGGATGCATTCAATTTTAAGTATTTAATGCTTTCAAAGTTTAGAATATTTTCTGAATATTCTAGATAATAATTAAGTCCTTGTTTTGCTGAACTGACTTAGGACACAACTTTTTTAAATGGAGTTTAAAAAATTAATTTTTTATGCATATGCAAAAAACCTCAATATTTGAATAGAATATGCATAGTAGTATAGGGTGAGATGGATGAGATAAAAGAGAGCTAAACACATCCAATATAAGAGTTATGGTTCATAAAGTAATGTAAAAATAAAACGGTAAAAATCTACTTTGCCCTCGAGGTGTTTGTGTTATTACAATTCTTGATGAATAGTTTTCTACATTATAAATTACTATTTTATTTGACTCTGAGCCAGTCAATTAGCACCTCTGTGATTCAGGCTCCTTCTACCACAAAATGTAGATCTTCAAATATCACACTTTTTATCATCAAAAAACCCTTCAAAGATGAATGAATCATAACTATGTAAAGGTGAGAAAATACTTTTAAGAAGTGTGTATGTTAAGAAAGGAAAAACTGATGGTTAAATAGGCATATTGCAGAGTTCAATTTCATAGTTAATCCAAATTAATGAATTCCCCAAACCTCTAACAAGTATACTATACTTTGTACTTTATACCTTGTTTGTTCAGATTTTTGAGTGAATGACAGATTAACAAAACTAAAATGTGCATAGATGAAAGATCTGAGAAGCAGTTGTTGACAAATGTGAAAAGTTTTACTCCTAAGAAGAGTTCATAGATCACTACAATTATGTTAACTCAAAGGTGTACATTTCATATTCTATGATAATCAAGGAGTTATTTGACCTGTAGATTTTTCAGATGTAGGATGTTACTGACTGAGGTGAAAACCCAGATTGAAGTCTTAAAGTCTAAAGTAGCCATTTAGTCACCACAAAGACATTTTCTCCATTCTGGACTTAACTCTTCAATTAAGATTCTTCATTTTAAGTTAGGTAAGGGACTTTGAGAAAACACCTTACTTCTTCATATGTATATTTATTTCATCATCAAAGGGGCATCATAATGCCTGTACAACTTACCTTACACAATGTTTGAATAAGAGGATGTGAAGCATTTTGAAAAATATATAAGAATACTATTCACGTGTAGTTTTGAAGGTCAACCTACCTACATCTTACCAAGTCCTCACATGCTGTGTCAAGTTCCATACACTTCAAAAACTCCCCCCAGAGAGTACCAGCTCACCTTATGCTATCATCTATTTATTGTATTGTTTGCTTTTGAGTCAAGTACACATATTTTGTTTTCTTAATCACACTATAACTTGATGATAGGAATGAGCATGTCTTAAAATACTTTTATATTCTCTACTTTACCTAGGACAGGGTTAAGCAGATAATAGACATTCAATTTTCTTTCTGAGTGTGTGGTATGTAAAAAAAGAAATTTACCCTATTAAAAAGTTTAAGTGTACAGAAGAGTATTGTTAAGTATATGCACATTGATTCTTGCACAGAAGATCTCTAGAAACTTGCATGCCTGAACCACTATATTCATTGTACAGCAACTCTCTATTTCTCCATCTCTTCAGCCCCTGGTAACCACCATTCTTCTTTAATAATATTTTTTGACAAACAAAATAAAGTGATTTGCTTAAAATATCTGCAAGGTCCTTAACAAATCTAAAGAGTCTCTGAGTCTATGATTAGTGATACTCTCTGAGACACTGTCAAAGTAGATTATGTAGCCAAAGATAAATACAACCTTTCTTCCATCTTTATATCTTCTGGGGGGCAGAATGGTGTTGCTTTCTTTGTAGCTACATAACTTGTCATGCACCTCTCTTACTTTATAATTTTCTGTCTTCCATTGAAAGAAGTACATAATGTGACATATTCTGGTTTTCAGGGTCAATGCTGGAGATAATACTCTTTATTTTTTGGAGATAATACTCTTGAATGTGAAATGCATTGAATGATTGATGGGCATATGAAACATATCCCTTATTTCTATCCCTTATTCTTTATTCTCTCTGTCATCTATCCCACTCCATCCAATCTTAATTTCTTCTGACCTGATTTTTTATGTCTCCTCAATGGGTCTATGATTCTAATACAACTTATTCATTGTGAGCAGAGTGATCTCCCTAAAACGTTTTCTTTGATAATGTCACCAAATTATTTGAAACTATGCAATATCTCCCCATTGACCACAGAATTAAGTCTAAAGTCCTTCACATAAAAATCAAGGTATCAATGATTGGGCCCAAACATCTTATCCTCTCAGCATTATTACCTATTGCATTCTTACCTTACATTTTAGTCAAATCAAATAATTTGCCATGTTGCAACTACTCTTCTCCAGCTTCCCTGAAGTTGCATTTGTTCATGATATTCTTTTCTCCTGAAATCTTTTCCTCTCAGCTTGTTGAAATCCCACTTATTCTTCTGGATTTGATTTAAACAATAATTTCCTAATTGATACAAAAATACTTTTAGACCACTCTTACATTATTACACTCTGCTTTGTGTTGTAATTATTTGTACATATTTTGTGTACACTTTGCCACTTCTACTTGAGGGCAGAGATGATTTTTTTGCTCATCTGTGTATCCTTCTACAGTATTTAGTACATAAGAGACACTCAGAAAATGCCCATTAAATTGAATTTAAATTGATGAAATATTTTCTGTCTTGCCAAAAGGAGCTTTTATTAAAATTATAAAGAAACTCAAGCCATAAAATTAAGACAAATTACATTAAGAATGATATTAGTAGCAACGTTTGTGGTTACATATTAGAAGGGGTAGAGCATACTTCATGGTTTGATAAAGCATGATATTCTAATAACTATTAAACAGTATGCTACAATAAGAAACAGCACATGTAAGAAATGTGTACAGAGTCCAAGTCCTACGTATAAAATAAAAGTAAAAGCTCAGGGGAATGTCATGAAAGGAAGAAAATAAACTGTAAAAAATACATCATGGTTCTGGTTCAAGATGATGACATAGGAGGATCCTGAACTTACCTCATCCCATGGACACACCAGATCTGCAACTACATATGTAACAATTTCCTCTGAAAAAAAAAACATTAAAACTCTCTGAGTGACTCCTATATTTTGGGCAAATGAGAAAGAGGCCACACTGAAGCTGGTAGGAAAGCTGGGACACAATCTCACTATAATCTCCATCCCCAGAGCAGCAATTCACAATTGAGAGAGAGCTCAAAACCTGTAGCTACTCCCTGAGGAGAAAAGAATTTGACCCCTACATTGGGAACACCAACTTATAAGACCTGATCCTGAGAAATAAGCTCCCTAAACATCTAGCTTTGAAAACATATCAGGTTCATGTCTTTGAGGCCCACAAGGTATAACAGACTGAGAAGCAGCTCTTAAAGGGTTCATGCACGGACTCACCCACAGAAACAGATGATTGAGAGGTGCCCAGATTTTATGTGAGAATGGCTCATTTTCTAATTTTAAAGTGTAGGCCTGAGGAGCAGTCATCTAATTTAATACACATCTAGGGACATGCTGATTGGTGGCCACTATCTTTGCAGTATTCTTCTACCTCCCTCCAGTCAGCAGGTGTACTCACCCTCTACCACACCATAGAGTGTCAATATCTCCTAGAGAGGAGCTTTTACATCTGGTGCTCTGGTATTTACATCTGGTGTCTCAATTTTTGTAACTGGAACTCAGGGGACATTCCTTGATCACCTGGTTCTGGAGGCCAGAGGGGCTTGTGTACCTGGATCCCATGGGACTGTAATAATTATAGAGACCATTCCTGGGAGGCTACCACATCTAGGGCCCTGTACAGACAGCAGACTGAAATACAACCCCAGTCTATCTATGAAAGATCCCCTTTTGTTTGTCTTGGAGCTTCAACCTCTGAGGCAGGTTTCAGGTCTAGCATATATCTAGAGACTACACAGGTTCTCTCTGGAAACATAGACTTATGAATGTTGTCTTTGAACTCTCTCTCTCTGTGCTTTGCTATAGCTCACTGCTGTCTCCCAGAAAGGAGATTGTATGCTCATCTGGAGCCACTATTTTCATTACTGCCACCCAGGGAACAACTCCAGGTCACCTGGCTATGGTGGCCAACAGAGCTTACACTTGTGGTCCCATAGGGCTACATATAATTACATATTTTAAAAGCTCTGCCTGCATGGAAGAGGACCCCGACTCTCCTCCCACAGACACACCAAATCTACAGCTACATGTGGAACAACTTGCTATGAAAGAAATCTAAAAACTGGTTCAAAAATCTCCTAGGTGAAGGAACAAAGGCTCACATCAAAGCAGGTGGAAACTGAAGCACTGAGAGATTAAGAACCATGACAAAAAGTAGCATAACTGAAACATTCCAGAACCAGAGTTGTTTCAGGGATGCAGCCTTGAGAGAGTAAGGTGGTGTTGAAAACATCTGAACTGAAAACATGACTTAACCCATATAAGAATATTTAAGTTTCTGGGGGATGTGTGTGGAGATCTACTCATCTTGCCTCAGCCCAAGACAAGACTCCCTCAAGACTAATTTAGGTGAAAATCAGATGGAAAGTCTGATATTGAAGGTTGTTGAATTATAATGTATCCATCTCAACACCAAGACCTAGCTCCACCAAACTGCCTGCCAGTGCTGGACACCTCATGCCAAATAACCAGCAAGACAAGAACAGAGCCCCACTCTTCAGCAGACAGGCTGCTTAAAGTAATACTAAGCTCACAGACACCCCAAAACACTTGACTTGATGCAGCTCTGCCTATCAGAGGGAAAAGACACAGCACCACCCACCAGAAGCCAGACACCAGTCCCTTCAACCAGGAGGCCTGCACAAGAACATGCACTAACCTCACCCACCAAGGGACAGAGAACAGAAGCAAGAGGAAGTACGACCCTGCAGCCTGTGGAAAAGAGACCACAAACACAGTAAGTTAGAAAAAAATGAGATGACAGAGAAATATGTTGTAGATGAAGGAGCAAGGTAAAACCCACAGGACCAAATAAATGAAGAAGAAATAGGCAATCTACTTGAAAAAGAATTTAGAGTAATGATATTAAAGGTGATCCAACACCTTGGAAAAAATACAGAGGAACTGATTGAGAAGATACAAAAAAATATTTAACAGACTTAGAAGAATTAAGAATGAACAAACAGTGATGAAAAACACAATAACTGAAATTAAAAAGACACAAGAAGGAATCAATAGCAGAATAACTGAGGCAAAAGAACAGATAAGTGAGCAGGAAGATAGAATGGAGGAAATAACTGCCATGGAACAGAATAAAGAAAAAGGAATTAATTCAGGACAGTCTCAGAGACCTCTGGGACAAAATTAAATGCACCAACATTCAAATTAAAGAGGTCCGAGAAGAAGAAAAAGGAAAAGGATCTAAAAAAAACATTTGAAGAGATTATGGTCGAAAACTTCCCTAACATGGGAAAAGAAATAGTCAATCAAAGCCAGGAAGTGCAGAGTCCCATACAGGATAAACCCAAGGAGAAATATCCTGAGACACATATTAATTAAACAATCAAAAATTAAATACAAAGAAAAAATATTAAGACCAGCAAGGGAAAAGTAACAAATAAAATACAAGGGAATCTTCATAAAGATATCAGCTGATTCTACAGCAGAAACTCTACAGGCCAAAAAGGAGTGTCAGGATATATTTAAAGTGATGAAATGGGGGCTTCCCTGGTGGTGCAGTGGTTGAGAATCCGCCTGCCAATGGAGGGGACAAGGGTTCGTGCCCTGGCCTGGGAAGATCCCACATGCCGTAGAGCGGCTGGGCCAATGAGCCATGACCGCTGAGCCTATGCGTCCAGAGCCTGTGCTCCACAATGGGAGAGGCCACAAGAGTGAGAGGCCCACATACCACACACACAAAAAAAAAAAACTGATGAAATGGAAAAACCTACATCAAAGATTACCCTACACAACAAGGCTCTCATTTGGAATTGATGGAGAAATCAAAAGCTTTACAGACAATCAAAAGGTAAGAGAATTCAGCACAAGCAAACCAGCTCTAAAGCAAATGCTAAAGGAACTTCTCTAGGAGGGAAACTCAAAAGAAGAAAAAGATCTACAAAAACAAACAGTAAACAATTAAGAAAATGGTAATAGGAACATACATATTGATAATTATCTTAAATATAAATGGATTTAATGCTCCAACCAAAAGACACAGACTGGCTAAATGGACACAGAAACAACACCCATATATATGCTGTCTACAAGAGACCCACTTCAGACCTGGGGATGCATACAGACTGAAAGTGAGGGGATGGAAAAAGACATTCCATGCAAATGGAAATCAAAAGAAAGCTGGAGTAGCAATACACATATTAGACAAAATAGACTTTAAATTAAAGACCATTACAAGAGACAAGAGCACTACATAATGATCAAGGGATCAATTCAAGAAGAAGATATAAAAATTGTAAATATTTATGCACCCAACATAAAAGCACCTCAATACATAAAGCAAAAGCTAACAGCCATAAAAGAGGAAATTGACAGTAACACAATAATTGTGTGGGACTTTAACACTCCACTTACACTAAAAGATAGATCATCCAGACAGAAAATTAATAAGAAAGCAAAAGTCTTAAATGACACATTAGTTGAGACAGACTTAATTGATATTTATAGGACATTCCACCTGAAAGTAGCAGAATAATCTTTCCTCTCAAGTGCACCCAGAACATTCTCTGGGATAGATCATATCTTGAGTCAAAAATTAAGCCTCGGTAAATTTAAGAAAATGAGGATTGTATCAAACATCTCTTTTGACCACAACAATATGAGACAAGAAATCAATTACAGGAAAAATATACTGTAAAAAACAAAAGCACATGGAGATTACTAAATAACCAGTGGATCACTGGGTAAATCAAAGGGTAAATCAAAAAATACCTAGAAGGAAATCACAATGAAAACACACTGACCCAAAACTTATGGGATGCAACAAAAAGAGTTCTAAGATGGAAATTTATAGCAATAATATCCTCCCTCAAGAAACAAGAAAAATCTCAAATAAACAACCTAACCTTCCATCTAAAGAAACTAGAGAAAGAAGAACAAACAAAACCCAAAGTTAGTAGAAGGAAAGAAATTACAAAAAACAGAGCAGAAATAAATGAACTAGAAACAAAGAAAAAATAGCAAAGATCAATGAAACTAAAAGCTCGTTCTTTGAGAAGGAAAAAATTGATAAAACTCTAGCCAAACTCTTCAAGAAAAAAAGGGAGAGGACTCAAATCAATAGAATTAGAAATTAAAAAGGAGAAGTTACAACTGACACCACAGAAATACAAAGGATCATAAGAGATGACTACAAGAAACTGTATGCCAATAAAATTGAAAACCTGGAGGAAATGGACAAATTCTTAGAAATGCACAACCTTCCAAGACTGAACCAGGAAGAAATAGAAAATATGAACAGACCAATCACAAGTACTGAAATAAAAACTGTGACTAAAATTCTTGCAACATACAAAAGTCCAAGACCAGATGGCTTCACAGGCGAATTCCATCAAACACTTAGAGAAGAGCTAACACCTATCCTCAAAATCTTCCAAAAAATGGCAGAGAGAGGAGCACTCCCAAATTCATTCTACAAAGCCACCATCACCCTGATACCAAAACCAGAAAAATATATCACAAAAAAGAAAATTACAGGCCAATATCACTGATGAACATAGACGCAAAAATCCTCAACAAAATATTAGCAAACTGAATCAAACAACACATTAAAAGGATCATACACCATAATCATGTGGGATTTATCCCAGGGATGCAAGTATTCTTCAACATATGCAAATCAATCAATGTGATACACCATCTTAACAAATTGAAGAATAAAAACTATATGATCATCTCAATAGATACAGAGAAAGCTTTTGATAAAATTCAACACCCATTTATGATAAAAACTCTCCAGAATGTGGGCATAAAGGAAATCTACCTCAACATAATAAAGACCATATCCACAAACACATAGCTACCATCATTCTCAATGGTGAAAAACTGAAAACATTTCCTCTAATATCAGGAAGAAGACAAGGATGTCCACCCTGGCCACTGTTATTCAACATAGCTTTGGAAGTCATAACCATGGCAATCAGAGAAGAAAAAGAAATAAAAGGAATACAAATCAGAAAAGAAGTAAAACTGTCACTATTTGCAGATGACATGATATTATACATAGAAAATCCTAAACATGTCACCAGAAAATTTCTAGAACTAATCAATGAGTTTAGTAAATTTGCAGGATATTAATACACAGTAATCTCCTGCATTCCTATACACTAACAATGAAGGATAAGAAAGAGAAATTAAGGAAACAACCTCCTTTACCACTGCAAAAAAGGAATAAAATTCCTAGGAATAAACCTATGTCGGGAGGTGAAAGACCAGAAAACTATAAGATACTGATGAAAGAAATCAAAGATGACACAAACAGATGGAGAGATATACCTTGTTCTTGGGTTGGAAAAATCAATATTGTGAAAATGACTACACTATGCTCAGCAATCACAGATTCAATGCAATCCGTATCCAATTACCAATGGCATTTTTCACAGAATTAGACGAAAAATTTTACAATTTGTATGGTAACACAAAATACCCTGAATAGCAAAACCAATCTTGAGAAACAAAAATGGAAGGGAAAAATCAGGCTCCCTGACTTCAGAATATACTACAAAGCTAAGGTCATCAAGATAGTATGGTACTGGCACACAAACAGAAATATAGATCAATGGAACAGGATAGAAATTTCAGAAATAAACCAACGCACCTATGGTCACCTAATCTATTACAAAGGAGGAGGCAAGAATATACAATGGAGAAAAGAGAGTCTCTTCAATAAATGGTGCAGGGAAAACTGGACTGCTACATGTAAAAGATGAAATTAGAACACTCCCTAACACCATATACAAAAATAAACTCAAAATGGATTAAAGACCTAAATGTAAGGCCGGATACTATAAAACTCTTACAGGAAAACATAGGCAGAACACTCTGACATAAATTGCAGCAAGATCATTTTTGACCCACCTCCCAGTTTAATGAAAATAAAAAAAAATCAAGAAATGGAACCTAATGAAACGTAAAAGCTTTAGCACAGCAAAGGAAACCATAGATACAAAAACACAACCCTCAGAAGGAAAGAAAGTATTTGCAATGAAAGGAACTGACAAGGGACTAATCTCCAAAATATATGAACAGCTCATGCAGCTCAATATCAAAAAACAAACAACCCAGTCAAAAAGCATGCAGATGACCAAGAAACAAATGAAAAGATGCTCAACATCACTAATTACTAGAGAAATGCAAATCTAAACTACAATGCAGTATCATCTCACACTGGTCAGAATGGCTGTCATCAAAAAATCTACAAACAATAAATGCTGGAGAGGGTGTGGAGTAAAGGGAACCCTCTTACACTGTTGGTGGGAACGTAATTTGATAGAGCCCACTATGGAGAACATTATGAATCTTCCTTAAAACTGAGAGTCTGTCATACAGAATGAAGTAATTCAGAATGAGAAAAACAAATACCATATGCTAACACATATATATGGAATCTAAGACAAAAAAATCGTCATGAAGAACTTAGGGATAAGAAAGTAATAAAGACACAGACCTACTAGAGAATGGACTTGAGGATGTGGGGAGGGGGAAGGGTAGGCTGTGACAAAGTGAGAGAGTGGCATGGACATATATACACTACCAAACATAGAATAGATAGCTAGTAGGAAGCAGCCGCATAGCACAGGGAGATCAGCTCGGTGCTTTGTGACCACCTAGGGGGTGGGATAGGGAGGGTGGGAGGAAGGGAGATGCAAGAGGGAAGAGATATGGGAACATGGGTATATGTATAACTGATTCACTTTGTTATAAAGCAGAAACTAACACACCATTGTAAAGCAATTATACTCCAATAAAGATGTTAAAAAATAAATAAATAAAAGAACTTTCTGTAACAACAACAAAAAAAACTAAAAATAGAACTACTATATCACCCAGCAATCCCACTCCTGGGCATATACCCAGAGAAACCATAATTCAAAAAGACACATGCATCCCAGTGTTCATTGCAGCACTATTTATAATAACCAGGACATGGAAGCAGCCTAAATGTCCATCAACAGAGGAATGGATAAAGAAGATGTGGTACATATACAAAATGGAATATTACTCAGCCATAATAAGGAATGAAAGTGTGTCATTTGCAGAAACTTGAATGGACATAGAGACTGTCATACAGAGTGAAGTAATTCAGATAGAGAAAAACAAATATTGTATATTAATGCATATATGTGAAATCTAGAAAAGTAGTATAGATGAACTTATTTGCAAAGCAGAAATAGAGACACAGATGTAGAGAAAAAACGTATATGGATACCAAGAGGGTAATTAGGGTTGGGATAAATTGAAAGATTGGGATTGATACATATATATACACTACTATGTATAAAATAGATAACTAATGAGAACCTATGTATAGCACAGGAAACTGCTTGGTGCTCTGTGGTGACCTAAATGGGAAGGAAATCCAAAAGAGAGGATATATGTGTATGTATGGCTGATTCACTTTGCTGTACAACACAAACTAACACAATTGTGTAAAGCAAGTATACTCCAATAAAAAATAAAGAAAGAGAGAAGAAAGAAAGAAAGAAAGAAAGAGAGAAGAAAGAAAGAAAGAAAGAAAGAAAGAAAGAAAGAAAGAAAGAAAGAAAGAAAGAAAGAAAGAAAGAAAGAAAAAGGAAGAAAGGAAGGAAGAGAAATGAAAGCTCTGCCTGAAGGTCTAGCTTTCAATAAGCCTGAATGTTTGTGCTGACTGAGATTCCCCCCTTTTGAATACTTCATGTCTTGTCAACCCTGAAATATGGGGAGTCATTGAAACTGCATTATATATATATATATATATATATATATATATATATATATATATATATATATATATCAATGTTTCTTTAAAGGGAAATGAGGAAAATGTGCCTTGGAAGAGAAGAGCCCAGAAAATTATTAAGTGAACATTAAAGAAGCTAAAACAATAAACGTATAACTGGAGAAAGATATGAGAGCAGACATAATTGAAATAATCCTCACCAGGTTTAATAGGATATGTTAGTTTTTCTTAAGTTAATAACAAATTTTCTGAAATATGATGCTGATTTTTGTGCTGACATTTATTAATATTCCATATAAAAAATAATTGCATTTAAAAGGTAGGGACCCCTCCTCTTCCCGTGTGTTACCCAACCTCTAGACTAACAATCTTGCTGCCAGACTTTCACTCAAGGAGAGCACCAGCTCATGGGTTTCCTATATATTACTGAAATGTTTCTGTCCCCTCCTGACTCAGCTAACTTAGCAATAATTTCTGTGCCCTTTTGGTGTGGGAACCTCAGGGGTGACAAATGATCCAGCCTTGGGTCATCATGGTATCTCTGGTCCCATCCTCCTTTTCTGGTGCACAAGCTTGTGTTGCTCCATGTCTGGCAGAGTTAGTATGGGTAGCTGGAGTGACACACTATTTAACTTCTTGATGTTGTAATCCCTGTGATCGTCAGTTTGCCCAAAACTGTGGATCATGGAAGCAGGATTTTTCATTCTGCATTGGTATCAAATTTCTCTTACTCAATAAAAGCTAACTGAGGTGGGTAGGGTGGGATACTGGGGAAGAGCACTGGACTATGAGTGAGAAGTACTAAGTTCTATTTTCTGTAGAGCCTATTTGAGATTTTAGGTAGGGGTGAGCTTGAGTGGTATTGACAGCTTTGATAAAGTGGAAAGAGAATGGCTTTGGAATGAACAGATGTGGGTTTAAGAATTTAAACACACTTTAGCTTAGTGGTTTTCAAGTCTTCACACCTCAGTTTCCTCTAAAGTAAGGTCAATAATTCTAAAGATTTTGATTAAAGGCAAATGAAATAAAGTGAAAATGCTTTCTAAGCTTAAATAATTATATGAATATTATCATTAGCTCACTGTGTGACCTTGTTAAGTTATTTTGTTGATCTGTAACTTACTTTTTTATCTGTAAAATAAAGAAAATTGCATGAAATTGTGTCTGGGGTAAATATATATATATAATTTATAAACTATATGTGTAAATAATTCAAAAAATATATAAATAGCAATAATTTGGGAAGGGGGAAATGACTGTAGGTTCTTTAATTTCTCTTAAAAGCCTGCCCTCTTCAGGACTCCTAAACCACAACTACTTTTCCACTATCCCTAGAACAATATCCTTCCAAGCATATCATATGAAAGAAAAAATACATTGGGTATGAAAACAAAATACTAAACATTTTATTCATGAGTTATAATGTATCTAATTTATATTTATGAATAATATCTACAGAGAACATGAGCTCAGTGTTTTAAAAGACTGATATGGGTATGAAGTCAACCTAAGTTATTATTTAGTTTGCCATATTTGTGTGTCCTGTCTGTAAGCTACCTCAGAATAGGGACCATGCTTTAGATCATTGTATTTTCAGGATGTAGTCCACTATATCTTACGTATACTATGTGTCCAATAAATATTATATGATGCCTCCAGAATCAGCAATCATTCAGAGGCTTCAGTAAATTGAAAGGGAAAGAATACAAATATACTTATATGAATATCACCACAGGAGTTACCTTGGGCCCAACTTAATACAACTTTCTTCCCTATCCGTAAAAAGGAATCTGTGAGATCTCTTATTCACTCTCTGTAGCCACGATGGGATGAATTGAGAGAGGTGGAGGAAAGTAGGTAAAGATAGTGACAAACCAAACAATCATATTAAAAGGAGAAGGGGAAAAGGAGTTAAGATTACAATTACATGGTTTTGTACATTGTTTTGTGATATAATAATGCTTTTCATATCCAATAATAACATTTATTTTCAAAACAGGTAATGTGAATCACTGCACTCAAGGAAACTGTTCAAGAAAATGGAACACATGGATAATTCAAAATTAAATGTAAAATCTAAGAGTAAAGACCTTGTGGTTTCTACAATTATACATAGAGTTCCAATATGAAAATTTCTAAGAGGAAGTCTTAAAAAATAGCCACACAGGACTCACTTTTAAGAGAAAGATCCTTACAAAGCCTACAACACTAATGAGTTGGAAGCTTTAGTGAGATTTTGAAAATCTAAACAATTATTTAATGTTCTGCTTTTTCTACATTGGAAGATGACTATTTTAATACAAGATCATATATAAGTACTGAATCTGAGGAAACAGAAAACTGAGGAAGATAGTGGTGATGAGGAGGAATTTTTTGATGCATTGGAAACTCTTGAAGAAGAACCAACTCCCAAAATTCATGAAAAAGTAACTGTTCCACAGGAAATAAATGATACAGCATGTATGACATATTCCATATTATAATTCAGTTCCAAGACAAAGATCAGAGAATAAAAACAAAATTCTTAGCATTTCCCCAGTATATTTGAAAAATTTTAATGTTCTAAACTAAAAACTTAAAGACTTAAAAAATTCTTTCCATCTTAGAAAGTAGCAAATATTTTTTTCAAAATTTTTAACTATCAAACTTTGAAAGGAGATGACAAAGTCAAGATTTCCTAGTTATTTTCTGGATTTGATGCCAAGTTTGTGATAGAATTCTACAGATAGAAAGAACGTAGGTCTCAGGTTGAACTAGATGATCTTAATATAAGTTCCCTACAAGCTCTAAATATCCATTTTTAGATAGATTTTGTGATAGACGATGATGATTATGATTATGTTGATGATGATGAAGATAGATAAATAGATAGGTAGATAGATGATAGGTTTTGTGAAGTGTCAAGGATTCAATTTTTTTGTTTTATGCTCTTATCATTTTTTATTTGTTTGAATCTGTGAAAAAAAGTTAAGTGCTTCAAACACATAAATATGTCTTATTTTCTCACCCTAATCCCATTCACATATTGTACATAACTATACTGTAGGAATTTAACCAATCGCAGAGCCAATTAAAAGGAAGATGTCTCTAGTACACTCTCCTTCAGTATAAGAGAATATTTCTGTCTGCAATATTTCAGGGAAGCTTTTCTGTGGGTAGGGCTAGTCTGCCTAATTGAACAATTTCCAACAACATTTTTACATTTGTTTTTCTGCCCTTTATATAAACTTTCAATAAAGTTTTTATAACAGCAGACTGGTCAAAATACAAAACAAAACTTCATAACAAAAATAAAAGGCTCACAACCAATTCACTTAATTTAAATCCCTGAATATATCTCTAAAAATATTGGCAAAAATGTTGTTTTTTAAAACATATGAAAGAATAAGTTTGAAAACAAATGTATAATTTTAAAAAAATCATTACATGTTTTAGTCCCCTGATTCACATGGGACTTATTAATGCTAAAAGGTGGTATGAGCAGAAAATATAAAGCATTAAGAAGGAAAACATCTATCTCTATATCTATCTATCATCTATCTATCTATCTATCTATCTATCTATATGGGATTGTGTGTCAGAATTCCTGGCCTAGGACTCTTAGTATTTTTATCATTTTGTTTTGTGTCCGTGAGCAAATCGTTTCTTCTCTCTGAGGCTTAAGGTTTATGTTTGTTTGTTTGTCTGTTTCCTGCTAAATGTGAAAGTAATAAATAATATTGAATGAAGTCTACAGTCTATTTAATCACTGGGATTCTATTAAATCCATAGAAAGTTTAAGAAGTTTTAGGAAGAGCTTAGATAAATTAATGGATGATAGACCATAAGGGATTTTCTAAAAGATATTAAAGATTTTTAAGGAACATTCCTATTCTGTGGATCATGGAAAGTAACTACTGTACTTTCTCACAGAATATCTCTGGTGTATCTGACAGAGATAAAGCTGTAGTTGGAAAATCCAATGTCATGACCCAACACAGCCATGCTTAGGTTCTCTTAGAATATTTATTTTTGAGTCTGTCTTAAGAGAAATTCCTTTATGTGGATTAAAATTTGGGAACTTACATTTCCCATTGAGTGAAAATAAACTAACATCAAGTGTTGATTAGACAGGTGAGCTACATTGTGAATTTTTTTTCCTTAGAAGCAGTATGCTTATAAATGTTAAAATTCTAGTGTCATGATCAGAACCACCATAAGAAAGAGAGAAACACACTGACCTAGACACACCTTTTAATGTAATCTCAAGCATAAAGATTTGCTGGATATTACTATTATTGATTTCATTCCCAGTGGTTAATTTTATGCATAATATTGGTCTTGGAAAGAAATGAGGTTTTGGTGACTACATCCATAAAATTAAAAAATAGTAATAAGTTTAGTACCCCTTTCCTAGAGCTAGATTCCATTATTGGTGAATTACCTCCAAAATCAACCATTAAAATCAGTCTCCACTTTCTGAAGCCTGTTGGTTCCCAAAGAAGAGCTAAATCTAAGTATTTTGCCAACAATGCAAAAGCTGTGTATTTAGCATCCAAATTATATTTTACACAACAAAATAAGATCTATTTATTGTGACTAGTACTATTTATGGCATGAGCAATGACAAAAGCCAATGTGGTTTAGCATCACTATGTCACGTTAGTCATTTCTGAAAAACTCGATATGAAGTAAAACTCATTTATTTTGAATCATGCTTTCCCTTTGCCTTTTCAAAGACCTATTTCAGCACAGGGTAGAAAAATAATCTAAGTATAAAAGAAAACACAATGAAGAATTGTAAATTTCACTTTGCATATTTTGCTTTTAAAAATTCCTAATGTGCTTAAATCCCCAACAAAAACTGAAGGGATTAGTTAAATGAACAATCAATCCACATGAAGAACTGTACGCATTTAAAAACACTAAGTTAAAAACAATGAGACAGAAAAAATATGTCACAGACAAAGGAGCAAGGTAAAATCCTACAAGACCAAATAAATGAAAATGAAATAGGAAATCTACCTGAAAAAGAATTCAGAGTAATGACAGTAAACATGATCCAGAATCTCGGAAATAGAATGGAGGCACAGATTGAGAAAATACAATAAATGTTTAACAAAGATCTGGAAGAACTAAAGAACAAACAAACGGAAAGGAACAACACAATAACTGAAATGAAAAATACACTAGAAGGAACCAATAACAGAATAACTGAGGCAGAAGAACGAATAAGTGAGCTGGAAGACAAAATGGTGAAAATAAATGCCAAGGAGCAGAATAAAGAAAAAAGAATGAAAAGAAATGAAGACAATCTCCAAGACTTCTGGGGCAACACTAAACTCAACAACATGCGAATTATAGGGGTCCCAGAAGAAGAAGAGAAAAAGAAAGGGTCTGAGAAAATATTTGAAAAGATTAGAGTGGAAAACTTTCCTAATATGGGAACAGAAATACTCACCCAAGTCCAGGAAGCACAGAGAGTCCCATACAGGATAAACCCTAGGAGAAACACAAGGCATACATTAATCAAACTAACAAAATTAAATTCAAAAAAAATATTACAAGCAGCAAGGGAAAAACTAAAAATAGCATACAAAGGAATCCCCATAAGGTCATCAGCTGATTTTTCAGCAGAACCTCTGCAGACAAGAAGGGAGTGTCAAGATATACTTAAGGTGCTGAAAGAGAAAAACCTACAATGAAGATTACTGTACCCAGCAATGATCTCATTCAGATTTGACAGAGAAATCAAAAGCTTTACAGACACGCAAAAGCTAAGACAATTCAGCACCACCACACCGGCTTTACAACAAATGCTAAAGAAACTTCTCTAGGCGGGAAACACAAGAGAAGGAAAAGACCCACAAAAACAATTAAGGAAATGGTAATAGGAACATACAAATCAATAATAACCTTTAATGTAAATGGATTAAATGCTCCAAACAAAAGACACAGACTGGCTGAATGGATACAAAAATAAGACCCATATATATGCTGTCTACAAGAGGCACAGGTCAGACCTAGGGACACATACAGACTGAAAGGGAAGGGACAGAAAAAGATATTCCATGCAAGAGGAAATCAAAAGCTGGAGTAGCAATACTCGTATCAGATAAAATAGATTTTAAAATAAAGTCTGTTACAAGAGATAAGGAAGGACACTACATAATGATCAAGGGATCAATCCAAGAAGAAAATATAGCAATTATAAATGATTATGCACCCAACATAGGAGCAACTTCATACATAAGTCATATATTAATAACCATGAAAGGGGAAATCGACAGTAAAACAATTATAGTAGGGAACTTTGACACCCCATTTACACCAATGGACAGATCACACAAACAGTCAATAAATAAAGAAGCATGACTTTAAATGACACAATAAACCAGCTAGATTTAATTGATATTTATAGAACATTCCACCCGAAAGTGGCAGAATACTCTTTCTTCTCAAATGTGCATGGAACTTCTCCAGGATAGATCACATCTTGGGTCACAAATCAAACCTCAAAAGTTGAAGAAAATTGAAATCATATCAAGCATCTTTTCTGACCACAGAGCTATGAGATTGGAAATCAATTAGAGTAAAAAAAAAACTGAAAAAACCCACAAATACATGGAAGCTAAACAATGCACTACCAAATAACCAAGAAATCACTGAAGAAATCAAAGAAGAAATTAAAAAATACATAGAAACAAATGACAATGTAAGCATGATGACCCAATACGTATGGGATGCAACAAAAGCAGTTCTAAGAGGGCAGTTGATAGCAATTCAATCTCACCTCATGAAACAATAAAACTCTCAAATAAACAATCTAACCCTGCACCTAAAGCAACTAGAGAAGCAACAAAGAAAACCCAAAGTCAGTAGAAGGAAAGAAATCATAAACATCAGAGCAGAAATAAATTAAATAGAAACAAAGAAAACAATAGCAAAGCTCAATAAAACTAAAAGCTGGTTCTTTGAGAAGATAAACAAAATTGATAAACCCTTAGCCAAACTCATGAAGAAAAATTGGGAGAGCACACAAATCAATAAAGTTAGAAATGATAAAGGAGAAATCACACTGACACTACAGAAATACAAAGGATTATAAGAGACTACTACAAACAACTATATGCCAATAAATTTGACAACAATGAAGAAATGGACAAATTCTTGGAAAGGTACAATTTTCCAAGACTGAACCAGGAAGAATTAGAAAATATAAACAGACCTATCACAAGTAATGAAATTGAAACTGGAATTAAAAATTTTCCAACAAAATCCAGGACCAGATGGCTTCACAGATGAATTCTACCAAACATTTAAAGAAGATCTAGCACCAATCCTTCTCAAACTCTTCCAAAAAATGGCAGAGGAACACCCCCAAATTCATTCTACAAAGCCACCATCACCCTGATACCAAAACCAGAAAAAGGTATCACAAAAAGGAAAATTATAGACCAATATCGCTGATGAACATAGAAGCAAGAATCCTGAACAAAATATTAGCAAACAGAATCCAACAACATATTAAAAGGATCATAGACCATGATCAAGTGGGATTTATCCCAGGGATGCAAGGATTCTTCAATATATGCAAATCAATCAATGTGATACACCATATTAATATATTAAGGAATAAAACCCATATAATCAACTCAATTGATGCAGAAAAAACTTTTGACAAAATTTAACACCCAGTTATGAGAAAAACTCTCCAGAATATGGGCATAGAGTTAACCTACCTCAACATAATAAAGGCCATATATGACAAACCCACAGCTAACATTGTTCTCAATGGTGAAAAACTAAAATAATTTCCTCTAAGATCAGGAACAAGACAATGTTGCTCACTCTCACCACTCTTATTCAACATAGCTTTGGAAGTCCTACACCAGCAATCAGAGAAGAAAAAGAAATAAAAAGAGTCAAAATTGGAAAGGAAGAAGTGAAACTATCACTGTTTGCAGCTGACATGATATTATACATAGAAAATCCTAAAGGGGCCACGAGAAAGCTACTAGAACTAATCAATGAATTTGGTAAGGTTGCAGGATACAAAATTAATTCACAGAAATCTCCGGCATTTCTATACACTAACAGTGAAAAATCAGAAGGAGAAATTAAGGAAACAATTTCATTTACCATCGCAACATAAAGAATAAAATACCTCAGAATAAAACTATCTAAGGAGGTTAAAGACTTGTACTCAGAAAACTGTAAAACACTGATGAAAGAAATCAAAGATGACATAAACAGATGAAGAAATATACCATGTTCTTTCATTGGAAGAATCAATATTGTGAAAATGACTATACTACCCAAAGCAATCTACAGATTCAATGCAATCCCTATCAAATTACCAATGGCATTCTTTATAGAATTAGAACAAAAAATTTTACAGTTCATATAGAAACAAAAAAGACCCCGAATAGCCAAAGTAGTCTTGAGAAAGAAAACTGGAGCTGGAGGAATCAGGCTCCCTGACTTCAAACTATACTACAAAGATACAGTATTCAAGAGAGTATGTTATTGGCACAAAAACAGATATATAGATAAATGGTACAGGATAGAAAGCCCAGAGAGAGACCCATGCACATATATTTGTCATATAATTTATGACAAGAGAGCCAAGAACATACAGAGGATAAAAGACAGCCTCTTCAGTAAGTGGCTCTGTTTCTAGATATTTTGATGATGGCCATTCTGACTGGTGTGAGATGATATCTCATTGTAGTTTTGATTTGCATTTCTCTAATGATTAATGATGTTGAGCATTCTTTCATGTGTTTCTTGGTAACCTGTATATCTTCTTTGAAGAAATATCTATTTAAGTCTTCTGCCCATTTCTGGAATGGGTTGTTTGTTTTTTTGTTATTGAGCTGCATGAGCTGCTTGTAAATCTTGGAGATTAATCCTTTGTCAGTTGCTTCATTTGCAAATATTTTATCCCATTCTGAGTGTTGTCTCTTTTGGTCTTGTTTATGGTTTCCCTTACTGTGCAAAAGCTTTGAAGTTTCATTAGGTCCCATTTGTTTATTTTTGTTTTTATTTCCATTTCTCTAGGAGGTGGGTCAAATAGGATCATTCTGTGGTTTACGTCATAGAGTGTTCTGCCTATGTTTTCCCCTAAGAGTTTGATAATGTCTTTCCTTACATTTAGGTCTTTAATCCATTTTGAGTTTATTTTTTTGTATGGTGTAAGGGAGTGTTCACACTGGTCAGAATGGCCATCATCAAAAAATCTAGAAATAATAAATGCTGGAGAGGGTGTGGAGAAAAGGGAACACTTTTCACTGTTGGTAGGAATGTAAATTGATACAGTCACTTTGGAGAACAGTATGGAGGTTCCTTAAAAAACTAAAAATAGAATTACCATACCACCCAGCAATCCCACTACTGGGCATATGCCCTGAGATAACCAAAATTCAAAAAGAGTCATGTACCAAAATGTTCATTGCAGCTCTATTTACAATAGCCAGGACATGGAAGCAACCTAAGTGTCCATCATTGGATGAATGGATAAAGAAGATGTGGCACATATATACAATGGAATATTACTCAGCCATAAAAAGAAATGAAATTGAGATATTTGTAGTGAGGTGGATGGACCTAGAGTCTGTTTTACAGAGTGAAGTAAGACAGAAGGAGAAATACAAACACCATAACTAACACATATATATGGAATTTAAGAAAAAAAAAAGGTCATGAAGAACCTAGGGGTAAGATGCGAATAAACACACAGACCTACTAGAGAATGGACTTGAGGATATGGGGAGGGGGTAGGGTAAACTGTGACAAAGTGAGAGAGTGGCATGGACATATATACACTACCAAGTGGGAAGCAGCCACAGAGCACAGGGAGATCAGCTTGGTGCTTTGTGACCTCCTGGAGGGGGGGAATAGGGAGGGTAGGAGGGAGGGAGATGCAAGAGGGAAGAGATATGGGAACATATGTATATGTATAACTGATTCACTTTGTTATAAAGCAAAACTAACACACCATAGTAAAGCAATTATACTCCAATAAAGATCTTAAAAAAAAAGAAATCAGATGTTCAGATTTGGAAAAGAAATCGAAAATGTGGACCTGGGAAAACTTGACAGCTACATGTCAAAGAATGAAATTAGAACACTACCTAACACCCTACCCAAAAATAAACTCCAAATAGATTAAAGACCTAAATATAAGGTCTGGCACTATAAATCTCTTAGAGGAAAACAGGAAAAATACTCTTTGACATAAACCACAGCAAGATATTTTTTTTTACCCTCTTCCTAGAGTAATGACAATAAAAACAAAAATGAACAAATGGGACCTAACTAAACTTAAAAGCTTTTGCCCAGCAAAGCAAACCATAAGCAAGATGAAAAGACACCCCTCAGAATGGGAGAAATCTTTTTGCAAATGAAACAACAGACAAAGGATTAAACTCAAAATATAAAAACAGCTTATAGAGCTCAGTATCAAAAAAACAAACAATCCAGTTAAAATATTGCTGGATGACCTAAATAGACATTTTACCAAAGAAGACATACAGATGGCCAAGAGTCACATGAAAAGTTGCTCAACATTACTAATTATTACAGAAATGTAAATCAAAATTACAATGAGGTATCACCTCACACCAGTCAGAAAGGTCATTATCAAAATATCTAGATAAAATGAATTCTGGAAAGTGTTCAGTGAAAAGGGAACCTCCCTGCACTGTTGATGGGAATGCAAATTGATACAACCACTACGGGGAACAGTATGAAGGTTCCTTAAAAAACTAAAAATAGAACTACCATATGACCCAGCAAACCTACTACTTGGCATATACTCTGAGAAAACCATAATTCAAGAAGAGACATGTACCACAGTGTTCATTGCAGCACTATTTAAAATAGCCAGGACATGGAAGCCACCTAAATGTCCATCAACAGAGGAATGGATAAAGAAGATGTGGCACATATATACAATGGAATATTACTCAGCCATAAAAAGAAATGAAATTGAGTTATTTGTAGTGAGGTGGATGGACCTAGAGTCTGTCATTCAGAGTGAAGTAAGTCAGAAAGAGGAAAACAAATATCATATGCTAACGCATATATATGGAATCTAAAAAATAATGGTACTTATGATCCTAGTGGCAGGGTATAAATAAAGATGTAGACATAGAGAATGGACTTGAGAACACGTGAGGGGAGGGGGAACCTTGGGCGAAGTGAGAGTAGAAATGACATATATACACTACCAAGTATAATATAGTTAACTGATGGGAAGCAGCCACATAGCACAGGGAGATCATCGCAGTGCTTTGCACTGACCTGGAGGGGTGGGGTAGGGAGGGTGGAAGGGAAGCTTAAAAGGGAGGGGATGTGGGGTATATGTATGCATATGGCTGATTCACTTTGTTGTACAACAGCAACTAACACAGTATTGTGAAGCAATTATACTCCAGTAAAGATCTATAAAAAATTTACTATAGATTAGTAAAGCAACTATACTCCAATAAAGAAAGAATAAGGCAAAAAATATACCATAGATTAGTATCCATTTCACTGAGAATTTTCTTTGCTTCCAACAACTCTTTTGCCAAATTACTGGAGTTTCTTTTTGTGGCTTGGTGGTGCCTATAAAACTTTGTACTTAAACATTCAGAAAATCCTAAGATACAGTGTATTTGTGCATTTATGAAAGTTACATAAAAGAGATTACTCATAGGCTTTGCCAATCAGCTAGTCATGGTAGTTTGTGCTATGGGGAGAGAAACATAATGCAACTAGTCTACTGCCCTGATATTGGATTCTTCACTTTTAGTGGAAAAAAATGATGGTTGTGGATTTGTGCAAGATAGAATTTAAATATTTCAGGTGTGTTAATGGCCACCATTTAAAAATATATTCATCTAGTTATGATCACAGTATCAATACACATATCACATTAGTCCACTCTCTATTATAGACTGGTGGAAACTAAAGGAATCCAGAGGGATTTTTAAAATCTCTTTAGAGATTTGGATAATAGAGAGTTCCCCAGATTTTCTCATTACATATCACCTTTGAAACTAACTTTGTAATGCTCCTTAAGATTATTTGGAGTTTTGTTTTGTTCTGTATGGCTCAGGTTAGAGATCAGAAAAAGAACCTACCTGGGTGACAAATATATATGTCAACTAAACTGATGCTTTAATTGTTGGATTTTTAAAAATTGAAAATGCAATGAAGAAACCTGTGAAAGCCCAAGTTAAAATAGCTAATAGTAGTTTTTTTCTTATATTACTTTTTAAATTTTATGTCATGTTGTCCCATAAAGTGATTGGTCAGCTTCTTTGAATTATATTTTAGATTAAAATTTATTAAAGTAACTCTATCTCAAAGAATACATTTCATTGAAATATATTGATAGCCTCAATCAAACTACAGAGTCTGTGCCTACAGATGCCAAAATCAGTTGAAAAGAGAAAGCTTCAGTCAATATATTAATTTGGTCTAAACAATAATACATAACTCATTTCATTTATCATTTCATTAATACTTGTTCTGAAAAAAAATCAACTAGATATATTTTTGTGTGCTCTGTAGACTGAATCATAATGAGATTCACCATCCTGCCTCTTCAGTTAAGAGGAAGACATCCCTGCAAGAGAGCAAAACATGTTCTATTGAATATCTCTTTGCTGCAATTATATTATTTAATTCAATTAAATGCTTTTTAAAAACACCCATAGTACTATTTCGTCAAGTTCTTGAAACCTGTGTGCAACTGATTCTAGCACTATTTGTGTTCCTAACACCACTCCTGAAACTGTCCTCAAGTTTTGTCATTAAAATATAGGAAACTTATTGAAACTTTGTGCTCTGTACTTATTCTATTACTTATTCTAGTTTTAAAACACTAAGCAATACAGTACAAATACACATGCAATATATCTATTTCTTACCTATGCATCATTTATGGAAAGTCTCTATCTTATTAGTCTCTGAAAACATTAATGAAATCTGCAAAAGCAGACACCTGACGTATTAGTAAATGATGGACAATCGAATAAAAGCAAGATGCCATCATGTATAAATAAAGAGGAAGCAATGTAGTATGAAGACAAGAATATTAGAGTGGAATCAGAATATAAGGTCTGTCAAGAGTTTAATTAAATTACCCCACAGTCTTGCTGCCTTGGCAACCATTTTGTTTGGCCAAGCAGCCTATAAGGACTTTAAACCAACACTAATCCTCTCATGCAAGTGCATGTCGTATATAGCAGCCTGCAGTGTCACAAACAAATGCAAGTTCCTGATATGATTTCCTCAACAGCCACTGTGATTGACAGTCTCCCCTGCCTCCCAGAGCCTGTATGCCTTATGTGAACCTTAGATAACACACCCATGAGGCTTACCAAAACCCTGATCTTTTGGTTAGATTGACAAAACCAGGCCTAGCCCAGGAACCTCAATGAACTCCACTCAAGGACTCTAATAAGGCATGTACACAGGTCCTGCCCTTTTCTCTGTCTGCAGTCTGCATTGACCTCCTCGTGTGTTCCCTTTGGGTGTGCCATGTAATTCCTCCAAGACTTTGAGTAACAAATTTCTCTATGTCAAATTCTCTTGTCTGTTGTTGAACCTCATCTCACCATCTGGCACATTGTGCTCCACTTTAATAAAGTCATAACGAGGTCCTAGTTTCATCTCTATCCTCATGAAAAAAGTCCCTTATGTTCTCTGAGTTTTTAAATCTCTTTGGAGATTGGGATAATGGAGAGATCCCCAGATTTCCTCATTACATATCACCTTTGTGTCTCAGTAATTTTTTCATGGTACCCTTAGGCCAAAGAAATACCTGACACCTCTGTTTGTCAAGTAATAATGTCCAAACAACTTAATAAGTATATATGCCCTAACAGCCTAGTTAACTGTTTGAAAAAACTATATGCATGAATAGAAAGAAAAACATTTTTATTTTATTCTTATATAACCAGAATTACTTACTAATGGAATGAGTGTGTGTATTGGACGCTGTACAACTTCTCAAATTCAGTAATTAGATTGCACACCACCACTCTCATTACCTGTTCATACGTAATGAATTTCATACAGTACTTGCTTTTTTATCACACCAACTACCATAAACCCAACTTCTAATATGATATCATCAAAAGGAATGTGTTGATATTGAATGTTGACACTGAACTACCTCAGTGTTGAAGATCACTTTTTTTCCTGAACATTAAAATTATCCCATGGCACCCCCGTGAGTTTGCTGTGTGGCAGTGCCTCAGGGCCTTCAGTGCACTGTGATATATGTTCTACCTATTTCATAGCATCATTGTGAGGATTGGATTAAATTAAATAATGGATTGAAATTGCTTTGAAAATTGTAAAATACGTAAGTATAAAGAATTTTTTTTATCACTTGGCAGACATCCACAGCCTATCCCTGAAACAGATAAAATAATTACAAATTTCAGAACCATCTGTGGGATTAGACAGGGCAGAGGTCACTGCCACCTCTAGTTAATTTTATTCAGATAAGGATCTTTGTGCATTAACACCAATTAATATACATATTTTTAAACTAGATAATATCCTACCCCTTTGTTTCTAAGTTGTGTCACTTTTCTAGGAATTTCTTTTCTAGTTATGTCTAAGAGATGAGTGAATGGATAGATGCAACATATTCTTTACCTTCACTCAATAGGAAGGAAGCTGTTGAGAGGAGGGGCCATAATCTCATACCCTTATCTCTTCATCAGTGCTTCTTATAGTACTAGATACACAGTAGAAAGTCAGTCTTTTTGATTTGATGAAAGATGAACTAATGAATGATGTCTTTCACTATCAGCTACTGCTGGCAATCATTGACACACAGGTAGTTCATGAGTATAAAGTACACTGAATACGTATAAGGTACAATATTATTAGATTCTTTGAATATAGAGTTAGACTTGATCCCTGTCCACATAGGGTTGTTGAATAGGAGAAAGAATGACTAAAAGGAAATAGAATAATTATAAGCAATATTTGTTCATTGTAATTATTTCCTGTTAGAAAGCACATCAAAGGAATTTCCTATCAAACCCACACGGAGAGCTCTCTTTTTCTTTCTAACAACAACAAAAATTCCAGATTCTGATTTAGACTATTCTTGACTATGGGAACAACATGTCTTATGACCCTAAACAGCTTGTTATCTTGTATTTCAAGTTCTACATTTGTAAAACGTGCATAATTCTATTTGCACCTCCTCCTTTGTTTCCCATTAATCTCACAGATATTAAATAGGAAATGGCTGCAGGACGCACTGAGTTCTTTGAGAAAAAATATCTAGAAAATGCTATACTCAGACACCATGCTGAGTTAAGAGCAACAGGATCATCATTTCCATCAGTAAGTAGAAAGTTACTTTTTTCTAAATGAATACTGCATTCAAATTAAAAGCAATAGTGAACTGCTCCTCATCAAGTTATGAATAGTTATACATTGCTCTCTCTCTCATATTCCACCCCATCCTTATTCCCACATCCTTGAGGCCACTTGAACCAAATTCAGAAATACAGGCATACTTTGTTTCTATTGTGCTTCACAGATATTACGTTTTTTTACAAATTGATGGTTTGTTGTAACCCTGAATTGTCAGATGATAGTTAGCATTTTCTTGCAATAAAGTAGTTTTTATTAAGGTATCTACCTTGGTTGTTTTAGACATAATGCTATTGCACACTTAATTGACTACAGTATAGTGTAAATATAACTTTTATATGCACTGGAAAACAAAAAAAAATGTGTGACTGACTTTATTGCAATATCTGCTTTATCGCAGTGGTCTGGAAATGAACTTGCAGTATCTCTGAGGTATGCTTGTGTCTGCAATACTACACACACACACACACACACAAACACACACACACACACAAACACACACACACACACACACACACACACACAGACATCAGGCTTTTGCTCAGTCAGTTATTCTATCTCAGGCAAGTTCTAACTATCACATAAGTAGATAGATTTTAAAAATTCTTTTCTGTCTAAAGTTGTCCTTTTTCTTATTTTCATTCTATTTGTGAGACAGTTTAATGCAGAGGTTGGAACACGGGATTTGGAGTCAGATGATTTAGGTTATAACTCCAACTCCTAGCTCTACTTTTTAAGATTCAGTACCCTTGGACAAGTTGTTTATTCTTTTTCTGAGCTTCAGTTTCCTCATATGCAAAATTAGTAAACTAACACTCCACTTATTGGATCATCGTCAGGATTAAAGGAGACAATTAATATAAAAGTGCTTAGCACAGTGTTTTGACAAATGTTATATATTTGATAAATGCAACTATTACTATTTATGATTCAAAAAGGACCCTAATTGTGATTACAAATGACAAGGATGGTTAAAATTACACTCCCATCTCTAGGAAAAAGAAAGCATTGAGTTTTGAACTGAAATTAACAATAAAAAACCAGCAACATTAAATTCCAGAAACATAAGTACCCAGAAGATGCTTCAGAATCTGAAAAATATATATATTCCTAGATTCCTTTATTCTCCTGTAATAACCAACTTTTCCTTTTGAAACAACCAGCATTTATATATAAATAAAGTACTAATAAAATACTTTACATTTCTTATATTTTTCTGTTTTATTATTAGCATTGGAACTACATTGTCTTTTTTATTCTATTTTTCATTGCAAATGTACACAATCTCATGTACTCGTGGATCACAAATGTACTTCAGAAAAGTATCTGGTTCATAATTTTGGAACTACCCAGCCATTGCTTCCTTCATTCAATTCTAAGGGAGTCAGATTCCTCTAACATGCAGACAACATCTTAGAAGTCACACTAGCTTTCTATCACCATAGGATTTTTTCATGCCCAGCCAGCAGAATTAATGTATTGTGTTGGCCAAAAAGTGCCTTCGGTTTTTAAGTAAAAATCAAAGACACATTTTTATTTTCACCAAGAACTTTATTGAACAACACATTCACTTTTTTTTTGAATTTTATTTTATTTATGTTTTATACAGTAGGTTCTTATTAGTTATCCATTTTATACATATTAGTGTATATATGTCAATCCCAATCTCCCAGTTCATCACACCACTACCCTCCATATTCACTTTTTTGTTCCACTACCTTTGCCATTTTTCAGACAACTTCATAATTCAATCTTCCCAAAACTTTTTTATCTGTTTGAGCAAAGAACTGTGTCTTTTACATTCTTCCAGGGAATTGAAATTGGTTTCATTAAGAGAATTTTGTAAAGACCTAAATAAATGGAAATCCAAAGGTGCAATATCTGGTGAATACAGAAGATGAATCATAACTTCCCAGGCAAGCTGTAACAGTTTTAGCCAGGTCATCAAAGAAACATGCAGTCTTGCATTTCTTAATGGAAGATTATGTGTTTTCTGTTGACTAATTCTGGATGTTTTTCATCAAATGCTGCTTTCAGTTGGTCTAATTGGCAGCAGTACTTGGAATTAATTGTTTGGCTTTCTGGAAGGAGCTTATAATAGAGGACTCCCTTCCAATCCCACCATATACACAACATCACGTTCTTTGGATGAAGACCAGTCTTTGGTGTGGTTAGTGGTGGTTCATTTCACTTGCCCCATGATCTCTTCCATTCCACATTATTTTACAGTATCCACTTTTCATCGCCCATCACAATCTGTTTTAAAAACAGAACATTTTCATTACGTTTAAGTAGAGAATTGCATGCAGAAATATGGTTAAGAAAGGTTTTTTTTGCTTAATTTGTGTGGAACCCAAAGATCAAAGCGATGAACATAACCAAGATGGTGCAAATGATTTTCAACACTTGATTTGGATATTTTGAGTATGTCGGTTATCTCCCTTGTGGTATAACATTGATCATTCTCAATTAATGTCTCAATTTGATCGCTATCTACTTCAACTGGTCTACCCAACCATGAAGCGAGAAATCTCTAGCATGAAACTTCACAAACCACTTTTGACCCATTCAATCAGTCACAGCATCTTCTCCATACACTGCACAAGTCTGTTTTTGTATTTCAGTTGCATTTTTACCTTTCTTGAAATAATAAAGCATGATATGCCAAAAATGTTGCTTTTTTTCTTCCATCTTCAATATTAAAATGGCTACACAAAAATTTACCAATTTTGAAGTCCTTTTTTTAAATGCACACTGATATGACAGAAGTCACATACAATATAACAAAATTGTTTTGAATGAAGTTAAAGACAACTAAGTGATACTAGAGGCATCTTACAGAAAACAATAAAATAAAATAAAATAAATAAATGAAAGAACAGTTTGGCCAACCAAATAGCTACTACAGAAGGCTGACTTATAATTAGAGACATAATCAGAGACAACCTAAATATATGTTTTGTGATCCAAAAGAGTTAACTATCATAAATTCATAGTAGGAATCCTCCTGAAGCTTTATGAACTGTACATACTCTGTGTGATCAAGGCTTAGAACACTGACAAGACAGAAAAGAGATATAAAGGAGTACTGATGGATAGAGAATAAATTCTGACTTACTTGTTTAACTCCTCAGCTTCTATGATAGGGTTTCTCATCAAGAAAATTGATTCCAGAGGAGTGAGGCAAGATGGCAGATTAGAAGGATATGAGTTCACACCTTCTTATGGAAACACCAACATCACAACTAACTATTGAAAAACAACTAATAAACTAATGCTGGAACCTATCAAAACAGATACCCTACATCCAAAGACAAAGAAGAAACCACAACAAGATGGTAAGAAGGGCGCTAATGTGATAAAATCACATTCCATACACCCTGGATGGGTAACCCATAGACTGGAAAACAATTATACCAAAGAAGTTCTCCCACAGGAGTGAAAATTCTGAGCCCCACATCAGGCTCCCCACCCTGGGGGTGTGGCAAGGGGAGGAGAAACCCCCACAGAAACTGGCTTTGATGGCCAGTGAGGTTTGATTTAGTAATTCCACAGGTCTGGGGGAAACAGAAACTCCACCTTTGGAGGGTGCACACAGGCTCTCATGCACACAAGGACACAGGGAAAAAAGTAGCAACCTCATAAGAGACAGTGTCAGACTTACCTGCTAGTATTGGAGGGTTGCCTGTGGAGGAGAGGGGCAAATTTGTCTCACTACAGGGACAAGGACACTGGAGGTGGCAGTTCTGGTGAATACTCATTGGTGTGAGCCCTCTTGGAGGCTGCCATTTTCTCACCAAGACCTGGCCCCACCCAAAAGCCTGTAGGCTCCAGAGCTGGGATGCCTCAGGCAAAGCAACCAACAGGACAGGAACACAGATACACCCATCAGCAGACAGGCTGCTTCAAGTCTTACTGAATAAAGAGGTGCCCAATAAACATATCCATGGCACAGCCCTGCCCACCAGAGGGACAAGAACAAGCACCACCCACCATTGGACATGTACCACTCCCTCCCACCAGGAAGCCTGTACAAGCCTCTTAGATAGCCTCATCCACCAGTGCACAGACAGCACAAGAAAGAACTACAAGCCTGCAGCCTGTGGAATGGAAACTGCAATAACAGAAAGTTAGACAAATGAGACAGCTGAGGAATATGTCCCAGAGGAAAGAACAAGATAAAACCCCAGAATAACAACTAAAAGAAGTGGAGATAGGCAATCTACCTGAAAAAGCTTTCAGAGTAATAATAGTAAAGATGATACAAGATCTAGGAAAAAGAATGGAAGCACAGATCAAGAAGATACAAGAAATATTTAACAAAGACATAGAAGAACTAAAGAGAAAGCAAACAGAGATGAACAATAAAATAACTGAAATGAAAAATACACTAGATGGAATCAATAGCAGAATAAATGAAGCAGAAGAATTGATAAGTGACCTGGAAGACAGAATGGTGGAAATCACTGCCACAGAAAAGAATAAAGAAAAAAGGATGAAAAGAAATAAGGACAGTATAAGAGACCTCTGGGACAACATTAAATGCACCAACATGTGCATTATAGGGTTCCAAGAAGGAGAAGAGAAAGAGAAAGCACATGAGAAAATATTTGAATAAATAATAGCTGGAAACTTCCCTAACATGGACAAGAAAACATTCACCCAAGTCCAGGAAGCACAGAGAGTCCCAGGCAGGATAAACCCATGGAGAAACATGCTGAAACACATAGTAATCAAACTGACAAAAATTAAAGACAAAGGAAATATATTAAAAGTGACAAGGGAAAAGCAACAAATAACATATAAGGGAACTCCCATAAGGTTATCAGCTGATTTGTCAGCAGAAACTGCAGGCCAGAAGGGAGTGGCACAATATATTGAAAGTGATGAAAGGGGATAACCTACAACCAAGAATACTATACCCAGCAAGGTTCTCATTCAGATTCAATGGAGAAATCAAAAGCTTAACAGACAAGAAAAACCTAAGACAATTCAGGACCAACAGACCAACTTTGAAACAAATGCTAAAGGATCTTCCCTAGGCAGAAAAAAAAACAAAAAAGGCCACAACTAGAAACAAGAAAATTATGAATGGGAAAGCTCACCAGTAAAGGTCAAAATACAGTAAATATAGGAAATCACCTGCACACAAATATGATATCAAAACCAGTGACTGTGAGAAGAGGAGAGCACAAACGCAGGATATTGGAAATGCATTTGAAATGAAAAGGCCAGCAACTTAAAACAATCTTGTTTATATAGAGACTGTTATATCAAAACCTCATGGTAACCACAAAACAAAAATCTACAATAGATACACACACAAAAAAAGAAAAAGGAATCCAAACACAACACTGAAGTTAGTAATCAAATCACAAGAGAAGAGAACAAAAGAGGAAGGGGAGAAAAATGACCTACAAAAAAACAGCCCAAAACAATTAACAAAATGACAATAAGAAAATACATATGGATAACTACCTTAAATGTAAACAGATTAAATTCTCCAACCAAAAGATATAGACTGGCTGAAAGGATACTAAAACAAGACCCATATATATGCTGTCTACAAGAGACCCACTTCAGATTGAGGGACACATATAGACTGAAAGTGAGAGGATGGAAAAAGGATTTTCATGAAAATGGAAATCAAAAGAAAGCTAGAGTATCAATACTCATATTACAAAAAATACAGTTTAAGATAAAGACTGTTACAAGAGACAAAGAAGGACACTACATAATGATCAAGGTATCAATCCAAGAAGATGTAACAATTGTAAATATATATGAACCCAAGTTAACAGCACTTCAAGATAACAGTAAGTCCCCTACATACAAACTTTCAAGTTGTGAACTTTCAAAGATGTAAACGTACATTTGCATGTCCAGTCATGTAAGTTAGTTCACATGTCTAGTGTACATTGTCACGTCCATGCATCCTCTACAAGTGGTTGTGCTTCTGTGTAATTTACTGTACAGTATTGTAGAGTACAGTAGTACAGTATCTTTATTTCAAGCCCAGGATGTCCAGAAGCAATCATAAAAGCAGCAGTGATGTAGCTGGTACTTCTAAGGAGCATCAAGCTATAATGATGGAAACAAAAGTGAAAATAATTGAGAGAGTGGAGTGAGGCAAAAATATGGTAGACATCACTCATTCTTATAACATGAATCGTTCAACCATTGGCACAATTCTAAAGGACAAGAGCAAGATCATGGAACATGTGAAGTCTGCTGTGCCTATGATGTTGACAATAATATTGAAGAAGTGTGGAAAAGTGATGGAGGAGGTGGAGAACTTCTCAGTGTGTGGATGCAGGATCTGCATCAGTGTCAAGTCCTGCTCTGCTTAATGCTGATTCAAGAGAAAGCTAACCACCTTTATGAAGACTTGAAGAAGAAACATGGCAAGGAATCATATGTCACATCTTTTAATGCCAGCCATCGCTGGTTTCATCAGTTCAAGACTAGAGCCATCCTTCACAACGTAAAAGTAAATGGTGAGGCAGCGAATGCAGATACAGTAGCTGCCCAGGAATTTCCTGAAACACTTTGAGAAATTATTGATGAAGGTGTGTATTTACCTGAACAGGTTTTTAATGTGGATGAGACAGGACTGTACTGGAAGAGGATGCCTGACTGAAGTTACCTCAGTATGGAGGAAAAGTTGATGACAGGCTATAAAGCAACAAAGGATAGGCTAACTCTGTTGTTTGGGGCAATTCTTCCTGTGATATGAAGTTGAAGCCTCTCTTAGTTTATCATTCAGAGAACCCAAGAGCCCTTAAAAACAGCCAAGGCCTCTCTTCCTGTTGTGTGGAAGAGTAACCCCAAAACCTGGGTTACACAGGCCATTTAACATTCCACCATTCCACCACTTTATCCCAGAGGTAGAGAAATAGTGCTTGGAGAAGGACATCCCATTCAACATTCTTTTGCTGCTCGACAATGCTCTGGACCACCTCCCATTCATGGACGACTTTCATCCCAACATCATAGTAGTGCATCTGCCACAGAATATTACATTGCCCATCAAATCCATGGACCAGGAAGTTACAGCAACTTCCAAGAGACATTATTTACATTACACTTTTCATCAGGCAGTAAAGGAGAACAACCTTGGGACAATTTTGGAAGGACTATAACGTATACAAGGCTGTAAAATCATTGACTTTGCTTGGTGTGAGGTTAAGTCCATCACTGTGATTGGTGTTTGAAAGAATATTTCCCCGCAGTTTGCTCATGATTTCCAAGGATTTGAGAAGGTGGATGAAGAGTCCAAAGAGGTCTTCAGCAACTCAGTGACCCTCAGCGAGAAGCTGGAGCTAGATCTGCAAGAAGACAGCTTCATTGAACTCCTTGCTCTGCAACATGAGGAGCTTACTAATGAAGACCTGATAGAATTAGAGGCCCAGAGAAAGGACGAAGAGAGACAAGAGGAAGAAGTAACTGAAGGCCTGAAGAGATTCACAATGCAGGAAGTGGCAAGGACATTTTCTTTATTTGAAGAGGCACTGTTAGTTTTTGAGGCACAGGACCTGAATGTTCAACAGTACAGGAAGGTTGTAACAGCCATTCAGAATGCAAACCAGTGCTACAATGTCATCTATGATGAGAAAAAAAGAGCTACTATGCAGACATCACTGGATCATATTTTCAAGAGGGTATATAGAATTGAATCCAGAAAGGAACCAGAACCTGTGCCATCAATGTTAGGCATGAGCGAAATTGCAGCTTGCACTCTGTCTCCTATTACTAATGATCCTTCAGCTCTACCATCTCCCACCTCCTCTCCCTCCTCCAGTCAGTAACTCTTCTTGCCTGTTCATTCGATGCCAGCCCCTGTATGTCAGCTGTACTGTACCACTGTAAGATTAAAAACATTTTCTTTATTTTTTGTGTTTGTTTTTTATGTATTTATTATATGTGTGAAAAGAATTATAAACCTATTACAGTACAGTACTATATAGACAATTGTGTTAGTTGGGTACCCAAGCTAACTATATTGGACTTATGAATACATTCTTGGAATGGAACTTGTTCATATGTAGGGAACTTACTGTATGTCTCTTTGACATATTGTTTTAAGTTTTCGTTTTTGTTTTTTTTTCTGAGAAACAGAAGACATAGGAAGGGCTCTGAAAACCAAGAAGTTGCCCTTTCGTAAGAAACATTTACATTTGTAAGGGAAATCTCCATTTGTAAGGGTTTCTCCCTCCCTGTAGCTGGAAGAGGAGGATGACCAAATCTCTAGAAACTCTTCCCAATGGAGAAGGCAATGATTTAAATCTGTACCACAGTCACCTGTTTACTGTGTTTTTCCTGGTAACCTTCCATAACTAACTCTCCTCACCCCCAACATCTTCTTTTGTCTTTAGCAGAGGATGGAATTTGGTGAGTTAGTCAGGTTTCATGCATATATGTTATTAAACTTTTGTTTGATTTTTCTCCTGTTAATCTGTCTCATGTCAATTTAATTCTTAGACCAACTGGAAGAACCTAGAAGGATAGAGGAAAATTTCTTCCTCCCTGACAGTGACATATCAAAAAATTTATTGTCAAGACCATTGTTGAAACTGAGCAGGACCCCTCAGGACCCTCCAGGGGATAAAAGCCCCTCTGTGTCTCCTGTTTCTCAATTGTAAAAAAAAAAAAACAAAAACAAAAAGGGCTTTAGTGTCCTAGGCCTTCCTTTGGTTCCAAAGAGAAAATTCAGTTACTATGTAGGAAAGTGAAAGAATGCAGAAATGAAAAGCAGTCAAGAAACTGTAGTTCAATGATAAAACAGAGTTCCTGTTCCTCCTCAGGGATATACATAACAATCTGATGCATATTGCTGCCTAAAAATAATGCACAATGTGAGAGTTGTGAGTTAAGTTTTATTTGGGGCAAAATGAGGACTATAGCCTTGGAGACAGCATTTCAGATAGCTCTGAGAAACTGCTCCAAAGAGGTAGGGGGGGAAGGTCAGTATATATGTGATTTTGGTGAAGGGGGAGTACACACAATCAAACTTTTTTTTTTTTGGCTATGTTGGGTCTTTGTTGTTGCACGTGAGCTTTCTCTAGTTGCGGTGAGCGTGGGCCACTCTTCATTGCGGTGCACAGGCTTCTCATTGCAGTGGTTTCTCTTGTTGCGGAGCATGGACTCTAGGTGCGTGGACTTCAGTAGTTGCAGTGCACAGGCTCTAGAGCACAGACTCAGTAGTTGAGGTGCACGGGCTTAGTTGCTCCACAGCATGTGGGATCTTCCTGGGCCATGGATCAAACCCATGTCCCTTGCATTGGCAGGAGGATTCTTTACCAGTGTGCCACCAGGGAAGTCCCTCAAGCACACATTTTTTCAGAAGGTTTCTGCTAGTCTCTTGAAGGTTATTGCTAGTCACGAGGTGCAGACATCACAATGAAGGATTTTAGTGCTTTTCTAGATATGAGGAGATGCAAGAATTGGGCTCATAAAATCATCTCCTGAAAATATCTAACTATCTGACGACCTGTCCTGCTAGTTTTTTTCCAGGGAACAGAGTGCCTGATTTCTAATCTCCACCCTGAACTCCTTTCAGGAGGTGTTGAAGGTCAGCAGCTGCAGCAGCTCATAATTTAATGCTTGTAGAGGTAGATGACAAGTGCCAATTTGTAGGTGACAATATATTTGAGTTGTTTTCCAAGAACTAAGGCCCCTACCCAGGTGGGGAAGGGTAACTACATGCTGAGACCCCCAACTGGTTGGAACCAGAAGGTTGATGATTGAGAATCCTGAAACACCATTCTGTTACCTCAGCACCAACCCATCAGAAGACAGTCATGTGGAGAGAGACAATGTTACCTCAAATGTCTCCTTTAAAAACAATTCCCTGAAAATTTGCATCATTAGAGCTGAGCCACCTGTACTCCTTTCTTTGCCCTGCAATAAACATTTTTCTTCTCCAAGCTCTGACATTTCAGTTTGTTTGGCTTCATTGTGAGTCTGGCACACAAAGTTGGATTTGACAACAATATCAAAAAGTTATTCCCTATATTTTCTTTTCTATATAGGCTATTTGTTAGTTACTGCCTTGACCTACTCTGTTCTGGTATGTTGGATATTTTCCTTTCTTTCAGATGTTTCCTTTATCCAAGTTCCCGAATGCAAGTGTAAGCTTTATGAATTTGGAAATATCCATATGACCTTTAAATTCTTGGCTTATGAGTATTAAAGGTACTAGAAATCTCAAATAGTACTCATTACCAAGTAGATTAAGTTAATTTATAGACAGTGGTCTTGACCTTGGAATTAACACAAGAAATGAAAACCCCAAACTTAAATTCATCTGTCAGAAAAAGTGGTACACTATTATTATGTCTGGGTGGATATAACCCTCTAAATTAAAACTGGTGTTTTGCATGTGTAGCCTAATTTTTATGTGAAAATATCAAACTGGCATTGCAAGGATTTTTGAAAATGACAATTTTTTGCATAAAGTTAATGACACTTGTCATGGGTTAGAAGAGCTAAAAAGGCATAGAGATAAAATGAAGATGAAAAAGCCATGAATGTAAAAAAATATTAGTTTTGTAACATACATTTACTATTCTCAGAATAGTAAATGGAATACAAAATTAGTAGCAAGTTAGCTTAGTGATTAGAACTCAACACACATAAAGCCAAAGTCCAAGGCTCTCTTTCCACATTAGTCATCTTATATATCATGATCACAGACAATATCTTTAATACTGGCCAGCTATCTTTCAGACAGTTACAAAGGAACTGGGATGATATTAAATCAAACTGAGGCAGGAAGTAGATGGGCTCCACCAGGGTGAGCAACTGGAGTTCGTTCCTTGTAGACAGAAATCCCAAAATGTCAATAGCAGGACAATCAAGAGAGGAGGCTGGGCCCTGCCCAGATAAAAGGATAAGAGACTCCATATTTCTCATTACTGAAGTCAAGGAGACCTTTCTGACTAGAAATTACTTGGAGGTCAAAAGGGGAGTGATGCAAGGCTACCCATAGGCCTCTTCACTGGAATCCATCTTGGCTGAGAGATGTGCACGCACACATGGGAGGACCCTGAGATAAACCAAATACAGACTCAGAACCAGGCAAATCAAAATGATTGGCCAAAGGAAACCCAGAAGAAATACCCCATATAAGTGATTTAAACTACCACGAGGGCGAGACTCTCTCTCTGAGTCCGCCCGTGTGTCTATCCATATGTACTGTACTCTTTTCCTCCTAATAAACACTTCACTTGTTTCACTACTTTCCATCTTTGTGGGAATACTTTTCGGCAAAGCCAAAGGGCCAGGGCCTTGTCACTGACCAATTGTGTAGTGGCTAGTATTTGGCGTTCTCACTGCTGTGACCTGACCTCAATCTCTGGCTGGGAACCGAAACCCTGCTTCAAGCCACTGCAGGCCGAGGCCACCCGAGATCAAAACTTGCCACTGTTACTGAAAAAAGTACATGCCCTAAAGAAAATGGGTCAGTAGTAAAATCTTTGCTCTAAAAATAATCAGCAAAAAAATGTTTGTGGTCTATTTATGTGTTATTAAGTGGCAACCTAGTTATTCTGAGATTGACAGTTTTTAATTAATAAATCTAAATGGAGAGAGTCAAGACAGTGAAGGAATAGCAGGATGTGGACTTTATCTCTCCCCACAAAGGCATCAAGGATACATCTACAAATGGAACAATTTGCATAGAGAACCTGCTGAATGCTAGCAGAGGACTTCAGACATCTAAAAGGACAAGAAAGATCCCTACATAACTGGGTAGGATGAAAGAAAAAGGAAGGGAAAAGGAAGAGGAGAGGAAGTGGGACAGGACCTGTACCCCTAGGGGGGAGCTGAAGGAAAAGAGAGCTTCCCCTCACCAGCAAGGAGATCTGTTGGAACAGGAGGGGAGCTTCAGGGGGCTATTGGAGGACAGCACAACATCCAGTCTGCGGCAGGCAGGACAGAATGAGGCCTACACAGATGGTACTTACCACAGCCCTGCACACCCCACCCTGAGAGGTGTGTCCACTGTTGCAGATGGGGGCTGGATGTTGGAACATGGGGTTTGGAGAATAGACTCAGGGAGAGGACTGCTGTTGGCTGCAGGGAGACAGCCTGAGGGGATGGGAGTTAGGAAATCGGCAACTAAGAATGCTTATGGAGGAAACCCGGAACACCATAGAAGCCAAGTGCCATTGTGGAGTGATGCATAGGGGGCAGGGCCGCCATTGCAGCCTCTCTCCCTGGGCACTGGCCCCTGCCTCAGTGGGCACTTGGGAGGTCTCCTGCCAGAATCGGCACTCCCACAACACTGGCATTTGCTGTCCCCTCCTCCGTGTCCTGTCCCCACCATGGCAGGCGCTCCCGTGACCCCAGCCTCCACCAGCTCCATGTCTCCTCCTCACTGAGGCAGATTCGTGTGCTCCAGGGCAGCATCGGGAACAGAACCCTGTGGGTGGGCCACAGGCAGAGGTGGGGCTAAAACAACAGCTGAGCCCCAGGGGCCGTGCACCTAAGGAAGAAAAGCTGAAATCTCTCCTCACAGCTGCACAAACCATGGATTGACATCCCTGCAAATGGCTTTGCAAACTCAGCATCTGCAGAACTTCTGAAAGGACAATGACTGCTTCGGCAGCCAAGATGGGTCTAGCTTTAGCAGCTGTAGATTTTGTGGGAATGTACAAATGGGGGTGGGTCTACAGTCTGAGCTGCTCCCATAGCACCCACAGTGAGTACAGATCCATAATTACTGCAATCCTGGGACCTGACTTCAGTGAATCTGTGCTGGTGGTCTAGTGAAAACAGCACCTGAGAGAAACCAGGACCAATTGCAGGCATGGTCTATCAAACATTTAGAGAAGAGTTAACAGCTATCCTACTCAAACTATTCCAAAAAAAATTGTGGAGGAAAGAATATTCTACAAGGCCACCATCACCTTGATACAAAAACCATACAAAGATATCACAAGAAAGTAAAACTACAGGCCAATATCACTGATGAACATACACACAAAAATCCTCAACATAATACTAGCAAACAGAATCAAGCAACACATTAAAATGATCATACCCAATCAAATGGGATTTATCCCAGGGATGCAAGGATTCTTCAAAATACCTAAGCCAGTCAGTGTGATAACCCACTTTAACAAATTGAAGAATAAAAGCTATATAAAAATCTCAAGAGATACACAAAAACCTTTTGACAAAATTCAAAACTGGTTTATGATAAAAACTCTCCAGAAAGTGGGCATAGACTGAACATACCTCAACAAAAGAAGCTATATATGACAAAAACACAGCAAACATAATTCTCAATAGTGAAAATCTAAACACATTTCCTCTAAGATTAGGAACAAGACAAGGATGTCTATTCTCACCACTTTTTTTCAACATAGTTCTGGAAGTCCTAGCTATGGCAATCAGATAAGAAAAGGAACCTTAATTGGAAAAGAAGAAGTAAAACTGTAACTGTTTGCAGATGACATGATATTATACATAGAAAATTCTAAAGATGCTACCAGAAAACTATTAGAACTTATCAAGGAATTAGGAAAATTGCAGGATACAAAATTAATATGCAGAAATTTCTTACATTCCTGTACACTAAAAACAAAAAATCAGAAACAAAAATTAAAGAAGCAATTTCATTACCATCTCATTAAAATGAATGAAATACCTAGGAATAAAACTACATAAAAAGGCAGAAAACCCATACTCAGAAAATTATAAGCTACTAATGAAAAAACTCAAAGACAACACAAAAAGATGGAGAGATATACCATGTCCTTGGATCGGAAGAATTAATATTATCAAAATTACTATACTACCCAAAACAATCTAGAGATTCAATGCAATCTCTATCAAATTACCAATGACATTTTCAACAGAATAAGAAGAAAAATCTTACAATGTGTATGGAATCCAGGACCAAAAGACACCAAATAGTCAAAACAATCTTGAGAAACTAAAACAAAGCTTGAGAAATCAGGCTTCCTGACTTAAGAATATACTACAAGACTACAGTCATCAAAAGAGTATAATACTGGCACAAAAACAGAAATATAGATCAATGGAACAGGATAGAAAGCCCAGAGGTAAACCCATGCACCTATGGTCAACTAGTCTATGACAAAGGAGGCAAGAATATACAATTGAGAAAAGACAGTCTCTTCAAAAAGTGGTGCTGGGGGACTTTGCTGGTGGCACAGTGGTTGAGAGTCCGCCTGCCGCTGCAGGGGACATGGGTTTGTGCCATGGTCTGGGAAGATCCCACATGCCATAGAGCGGCTAGGCCCGTGAGCCATGGCTGCTGAGCCTGCACATCCGGAGCCTGTGCTCCGCAACGGAAGAGGCCACAACAGTGAGAGGCCTGCGTAATGCAAAAAAAAAAAAAAAAAAAGTGGTCCTGGGAAAACTGGAGAGCTACATATAAAAGAATGAAATTAAAACACTCCTTAACACCACACAGAAAAATTAACTCAAAATGGATGAAAGACCTAAGTGTAAGGCTGGATGCAATAAACCTCCTAGAGGAAGACATAGGCAGAACACTCTCTGACATAAATTGCAGCAAGATCTTTTGTGATCCACCTCCTAGAGAAATGAAAATAAAAACAAAAATAAATAAATGGGACATAATTAAACTTTAGAGCTTTGCACAGAAAAGGAAACCATAAACAAGACATCAAGACAACCCTCAGAATGGGGGAAAGTATTTGCAAATGAAGCAACTGACAAGGGGTTAATCTCCAAAATATACAAATAGCTCATGCAGCTCAATAACAATGACAAAAAAAACCCTATCAAAAAATGGGCAGAAGATCTAAATAGACATTTCTCCAAAGAAGACATATGGATAGACAGCAAACACATGAAAAGATGCTCAACATCACTAATTGTTAGAGAAATTCAAATCATAACTACAATGAGGTATCACCTCACACCTGTCAAAATGGCCATCATCAAAAAACCTGCAAACAATAAATGGTTGAGAGGGTGTGGAGTAAAGGGAAACCTACTACACTGCTAGTGGGAATGTAAATTGGTACAGCCACAATGGAGAACGGTATAGAGGTTCCTTTAAAAACTAAAACCAGAGCTACCATACAACCCAGCAATCCCACTACTGGGCATATACCCTGAGAAAACCATAATTCAGAGAGTCATGTACCGCAATGTTCATTGTAGCTCTATTTACAATAGCCCAGAGATGGAAACAACCTAAGTGCCCATCATTGGATGAATGGATAAAGAAGATGTGGCACATATATACAATGGAATATTACTCAGCCATAAAAAGAAACGAAAGTGAGCTATTTGTAATGAGGTGGATAGACCTAGAGTCTGTCATACAGAGAGAAGTAAGTCAGAAAGAGAAAGACAAATACCGTATGCTAAAATATATAAATGAAATTAAAAAAAAAATGTCATGAAGAACCTAGGGGTAAGACAGGAATAAAGACACAGACCTACTAGAGAATGGACTTGAGGATATGGGGAGGGAGAAGGGTAAGCTGTGACAAAGCGAGAGAGAGGCATGGACAGATATACACTACCAAACGTAAAGTAGATAGCTAGTGGGAAGCAGCTGCAGAGCACAGGGAGATCAGCTCGGTGCTTTGTGACTGCCTGGAGGGGTGGGATAAGGAGGGTGGGAGGGAAGGAGATTCAAGAGGGAAGAGATATGGAAACATATGTATATGTATAACTGATTCACTTTGTTATAAAGCAGAAACTAACACACCATTGTAAAGCCATTATACCCCAATAAAGATGTTAAAAAAAAAAACTAAACTAGAAACAGAGCTACCATACAACTCAGCAATCCCACTACCTGGCATATCCCCTGAGAAAACCATAATTCAGAAAGAGTCATGTACCACAATGTTCATTGCAGCAATATTTACAATAGCCACGACATGGAAGCAATCTAAGTGTCCATTGACAGATGAATGGCTAAAGAAGATGTGGCACATATATACAATGGAATATTACTCAGCCATAAAAAGAAACGAAATTGGACGAGGGGAAGAGTAAGACATGGAGATCACCTTCCTCCCCACCGATACACCAGAAATACATGGACACATGGAACAACTCCTACAGAACACCTACTGAACGCTGGCAGAAGGCCTCAGACCTCCCAAAAGGCAAGAAACTCCCCACGTACCTGGGTAGGGCAAATGAAAAAAGAATAAACAGAGACAAAAGGATAGGGACGGGACCTGCAACAGTGGGAGGGAGCTGTGAAGGGGGAAAGGTTTCCACACACTAGGAAGCCCCTTCGCAGGCAGAGACGATGGGTGGTGGAGTGGGGAGCTACAGAGCCACATAGTAGAGCACAGCCACAGGGGTGCAGAGGGCAAATAGGAGAGATTCCCGCACAGAGGATTGGTGCCAACCAGCACTCACCAGCCAGAGAGGCTTGTCTGTTCACCTGCTGGGGTAGCGGGAGCTGGGAGCTGAGGCTCAGGTTTCAGTCAGAGCGCAGGGAGAGGACTGAGGTTGGCGGCATGAATACAGCCTGCAGGGGTTAGTGCAACATGGCTAGCCAGGAGGGAGTCCGGGGAAACGTCTGGACCTGCCGAAGAGGCAAGATACTTTTTCTTCCCTCTTTGTTTCCTGGTGCGTGAGGAGAGGGGTTAAAGAGCCCTGCTTAAAGGAGCTCCAGAGATGGGCATGAGCTGCAGCTAACAGCGTGGACCCCAGAAATGGGCGTGAGACGCTAAGGTTGCTGCTGCCACCACCAAGAAGTCTGTGTGCGAACACAGGTCACTATCCTCACCCTCTTCTAGGGAGCCTGTGGAGCCCGCCACTGCCAGGGTCCCGGGATCCAGGGACAGCTTCCCCAGGAGAACACACGGAGTGTCTCAGGTTGGTGCAACGTCATGCTGGCCTCTGCTGCCGCAGGCTCACCCCGCCCAAGGTACCCATCCATACCCACAGACTGAGTGAGCCAGACTCCCCGAAGCAGCTGCTCATTTGACCCAGTCCTGTCTGAGCAAAGAACAGATGCCCTCCCGAGACCTACACACAGAGGCAGGGCCAAATCCAAAGCTGAGCCCTCGGAGCTGTGAGAATAAAGAAGAGAAAGGGAAAATTCTCCCAGCAGCCTCAGAAGCAGCGGATTAAATCTCCACAATCAATTTGATGTACCCTGCATCTGTGGAACACATGAATAGACAACGAATCATCCCAAATTGAGGAGGTGGACTTTGAGAGCAAGATTTATGATTTTTTTCCCCTTTTCCTTTTTTTTTGAGTGTGTATGTGTATGCTTCTGTGTGAGATTTCATCTGAATAGCTTTGCTTCCACCATTTGTCCTGTGGTTCTATCCGTCCGTTTTTGTTTTTTCCTTAAAAAATTTTTTTCTTAATAATTATTTTTTATTTTAATAACTTTATTTTATTTTATCTTATTTTATCTTATTTCGTTCTTTCTTTCTTTCCTTCCTTCCCTCCTTCCTTCCTTCCTTCATTCACTCCTCCCTCCCTCCCTCACTCCTTTCTTTCTTTTTTCTTTGTTTCTTTGTTTCTTTCTTTCCTTCCTTCTTTCTTTCTTCCTGCCTTTCTTTCTTTATTTCTTTCCTTCTTTCTTTCTCTCCTTCTTTCTCAATTTTCTCCCTTTTATTCTGAGCCGTGTGGATGAAAGGCTCTTGGTGCTGCAACCAGGAGGCAGTGTTGCGCCTCTGAGTTGGGAGAGCAAACTTCAGGACACTGGTCCACAAGAGACGTCCCAGCTCCACATAATATCAAATGGTGAAAATCTCCCAGAGACCTCCATCTCAACTCCAGCACCCAGCTTCACTAAACCACCAGCAAGCAACAGTGCTGGTCACCCTATGCCAAACAACTAGCAAGACAGGAACACAACACCACCCATTAGCAGAGAGGCTGCCTAAAATCATAATAATTCCACAGACACCCAAAATCACACCACCAGATATGGACCTGCCCACCAGAAACACAAGATTCAGCCTCATCCTCCAGAACACAGGCACTTGTCCCCTCCACTAGGAAGCCTACACAGCCTAGTGCACCAACATTAGCCACTGGGGACAGACACCAAAAACAAGAGGATCTACGAACCAGCAGCCTGCAAAAAGGAGACCACAAACACAGTAAGATAAGCAAAATGAGAAGACAGAAAAACACACAGCAGGTGAAGAAGCAAGATAAAAACCCACCAGACCTAACAAATGGAGAGGAAATAGGCAGCCTACCTGAAAAATAATTCAGAATAATGATAGTATAGATGATCCAAAATCTTGGAAATAGACTATACAAAATGCAAGAAACATTTAACAAAGACCTAGAAACACTAAATCTGAAACAAGCAACAATGAACAGCACAATAAATGAAATTAAAAATACTCTAGATAGGATCAATAGCAGAAAAACTGAGGCAGAAAAACAGATATGTGACCTGGTAGATAAAATAGTGAAAATAACTACTGCAGAGAAGAATAAAGAGAAAAGAATGAAAACAACTGAAGACAGTCGCAGAGACATCTGGGACAACATTAAATGCACCAACATTCGAATTATAGGGTTTCCAGAAGAAGAAGAGAAAAAGAAAGGGACTGAGAAAATATTTGAAGAGATTATTGTTGGAAACTTCCTTAATATGGGAAAGAAAAGAGTTAATCAAGTCCAGGAAACAGAGAGAGTCCCATACAGGATAAATCCAAGGATAAATATTCCAAGGCATATATTAATCAAATTATCAAAACTTAAATACAAAGAAAACATATTAAAAGAAGCAAAGGAAAAATAACACACAAGTGTATCGCCATAAGATTAACAGCTGATCTTTCAGCAGAAACTCTGCAAGGCAGAAAGGACTGGCAGGACATGTTTAAAATGATGAAGGAGAAAAACCTGCAACCAACATTACTCTAACCAGCAAGGATCTCATTCAGATTCAATGGAGAAATTAAAACCATTACACACAAGCAAATGCTGAGAGAGTTCAGCACCACCAAACTAGCTTTACAACAAATGCTAAAGGAACTTCTCTAGGCAAGAAACACAAGAGAAGGAAAAGATCTACAATAACGAACCCAAAACAATTAAGAAAATGGGAATAGGAACATATATATCGATAATTACCTTAAATGTAAATGGAATAAATGCTCCCACCAAAAGACACAGCCTGGCTGAATGGACACAAAAACAAGACCCATATATATGCTGTCTATAAGAGACCCACTTCAGACCTAGAGACACATACAGACTGAAAGTAAGCAGATGAAAGAAGATATTCCATGCAAATGGAAACCAAAAGAAAGCTGGAGTAGCAATTCTCATATCAGACAAAATAGACTTTAAAATAAAGACTATTAGAAGAGACAAAAAGGACAACACATAATGATCAAGGGATTGATCCACGAAGAAGATATAACAATTGTAAATATTTATGCACCCAACATAGGAGCACCTCAATACATAAGGCAAATACTAACAGCCATAAAAGGGGAAATCAACAGTAACACATTCATAGTAGGGGACTTTAACACCCCAGTTTCACCAATGGACAGATCATTCAAAAATAAAATAAATAAGGAAACACAAGCTTTAAATGATACATTAAACAAGATGGACTTAATTGATATTTATACAACATTCTATCCAAAAACAACAGAATACACATTTTTCTCAAGTGCTCATGGAACATTTTCCAGGATAGATCATACCTTGGGTCACAAATCAAACCTTGGTACATTTATGAATATTGAAATTTTATCAAGTATCTTTTTGGACCACAATGCTATGAGACTAGATATCAATTACAGGAAAAGATCTGTAAAAAATACAAACACATGGACGCTAAACAATACACTACTTAATAACGAAGTGATCACTTAAGAAATCATAGAGGAAATCAAAAAATACCTAGAAACAAATGAAAATGGAGACATGACAACACAAAGCATATGGGATGCAGCAAAAGCAGTTCTAAGAGGGAAGTTTATAGCAATGCAGTCCTACCTTAAGGAAAAGGAAGCATCTCGAATAAACAACCTAACCTTGGAACTAAAGCAATTAGAGAAAGAAGAACAAAAAAGCCCCAAAGTTAGCAAGAGGAAAGATATCATAAAAATCAGATCAGAAATAAATGAAAAAGAAATGAAGGAAAGGATGGCAAAGAACAATAAAACTAAAAGCTGGTTCTTTGAGAAGATAAACAAAATTGATCAACCATTAGCCAGACTCATCAAGAAAAAAAGGGAGAAGACTCAAATCAGTAGAGTTAGAAATTAAAAAGAAGAAGTAACAACGGACACTGCAGAAATACAAAAGATCATGAGAGATTACTACAATGAACACTATGCCAATAAAATGGACAACCTGGAAGAAATGGACAAATCCTTAGAAATGCACAACCTTCCAAGACTGAACCAGGAAGAAATAGAAAATATGAACAGACCAATCACAAGCACTGAATTTGAAACTGTGATTAAAAATCTTCCAAAAAACCAAAGCCCAGGACCAGATGGCTTCACAGGCGAATTCTATCAAACATTTAGAGAAGAGCTAACACCTATACTTCTCAAACTCTTCCAAAATATAGCAGCGGAGGAACAGTCCCAAACTCATTCTACAAGGCTACCATCACCCTGATACCAAAATCAGACAAGGATGTCAGGAAGAAAGAAAAAGACAGGCCAATATCACTGATGAACATAGAGGCAAAAATCCTCAACAAAATACTAGCTAACAGAATCCAAGGGCACATTCAAAGGATCATACACCATGATCAAGTGGGTTTTATTCCAGGAGGCAAGGATTCTTCAATATATGCCAATCAATCAACGTGACACTCTATATTAACAAATTGAAGGAGAAAAAACAAATGATCATCCCAATAGATGCAGAGAAAGCTTTCGACACAATTCAACACCCATTTTTGATAAAAACCCTCCGGAAAGTAGGCATAGAGGGAACTTTCCTCAACATAATAAAGGCCATATATGATAAACCCACAGCCAGCATCGTTGTCAATGGTGAAAAACTGAAAGCATTTCCGCTAAGATCAGGATAAAGACAAGTCTGCCCGCTCTCACCACTCTTATTCAACATAGATTTGGAAGTTTTAGCCACAGCAATCAGAGAAGAAAAGGAAATAAAAGGATTCCAAATTGGAAAAGAAGATGTAATGCTGTCACTGTTTGCAGATTACATGATATTATACATAGAGAATTCTAACGATGCTACCGGAAAACTACTAGAGCTAATCAATGAATTTGTTGAAGTAGCAGGATACAAAATTAATGCACAGAAATCTCTGGCATTCCTATACACTAATGATGAAAAATCTGAAAGTGAAATCAAGAAAACACTCTCATTTACCATTGCAAAAAAAAGACTAAAATATCTAGGAATAAACCTACTTAAGGAGACAAAAGACCTCTATGCATAAAATTATAAGACACTGATGAAAGAAATTAAAGATGATACAAATAAAGGGAGAGATATACCATGTTCTTGGATTGGAGTATCAACATTGTGAAAATTAGTCTACTACCCAAAGCAATCCACCGATTCAATGCAATCCCTATCAAACTACCACTGGCATTTTTCCCAGAAATAGAACAAAAAATTTCACAATTTGTATGGAAACACAGCAGACCCCGAATAGCCAAAGCAATCTTGAGAATGAAAAACGGAGCTGGAGGAATCAGGCTCCCTGACTTCACACTATACTACAAAGCTACAGTAATCAAGGCAGTATAGTACTGGCACAAAAACAGAAAGATAGATCAATGGAACAGGATAGAAAGCCCAGAGAACACCCACACACATATGGTCACCTTATCTTTGATAAAGGAGGCAGGAATGTACAGTGGAGAAAGGACAGCCTCTTCAATAAGTGGTGCTGGGAAAACTGGACAGCTACATGTAAAAATATGAGATTAGATAACTCCCTAATACCATACACAAAAATAAGCTCAAAATGGATTAAAGACCTAAATGTAAGGCCAGAAACTATCAAACTCTTAGAGGTAATCATAGGCAGAACACTCTATGATATAAACACAGCAAGATCCTTTTTGACCCACCTCCCAGAGACATGGAAATTAAAACAAAAATAAACAAATGGGATCTAATGAAACTTGAAAGCTTTTGCACAGCAAAGGAAACCATAATCAAGACCAAAAGACAACCCTCAGAATGGGATAAAATATTTGCAAATGAAGCAACTGACAAAGGATTAGTCACCAAAATTTATAAGCAGTTCATGCACCTGAATAAGAGAAAAATAAACAACCCAATCCAAAAATGGGCAGAAAACCTAAATAGACATTTATCTAAAAGATAAACAGACTGCCAGCAAACACATGAAAGAATGCTCAACATCATTAATCATTAGAGAAATGCAAATCAGAACTACAATGAGATATCATCTCACACCAGTCAGAATGGCTATCATCAGAAAATCTAGAAACAATAAATCGTGGAGCACGTCTGGAGAAAAGGGAAAACTCTTGCACTGGTAGTTGGAATGTGCATTTGTACAGCCACTATGGAGAACAGTATGGAGGTTCCTCAAAAAACTAAAAATAGAATTACCATATGACCCAGCAATCCCACTACTGGGCATATCCCCTGTGAAAACCAAAATTCAAAAAGAGTCATGTACCAAAATGTTCATTGCAGCTCTATTTACAATAGCCAGGACATGGAAACAACCTAAATGTCCATCATCGGATGAATGGATAAAGAAGATGTGGCACATATATACAATGGAATATTACTCAGCCATAAAAGGAAACGAAATTGAGCCATTTGTAATGAGGTGGATGGACCTAGTGTCTGTCATACAAAGTGAAGTAAGTCAGAAGGAGAAAGCCAAATACCGTATGCTAACACATATATGGAATTTAAGGGAAAAAAATGTCATGAAGGACATAGTGGTAAGAAAGGAATAAAGACACAGACCTACTAGAGAATGGTCTTGAGGATACTGCGAGGGAGAAGTGTGAGCTGTGACAGGGCGAGAGAGAGTCATGGACATATATACACTACCAAACGTAAGGTAGATAGCTAGTGGGAAGCAGCCGCATAGCACAGGGAGATCAGCTCGGTGCTTTGTGACTGCCTGGAGAGGTGGGATAGGGAGGGTGGGAGGGAGGGAGACGCAAGAGGGAAGAGATATGGGAACATATGTATATGTATAACTGATTCACTTTGTTATAAAGCAGAAACTAACACACCATTGTAAAGCAATTATACTCCAATATAGATGTAAAAATGTAAAATAAAATAAAATGTTCTGAGTAAAAAGAAACGAAATTGAGTTATTTGTACTGAGGTGGATGGACTTAGTGTCTGTTATACAGAGTGAAGTAAGTCATAAAGAGAAAAACAAATACCATATGATAACACATATACATGGAATTTAAAAACGCAAAAAAAACAAAAAGCATTGGTTCTGAAGAACCTAGGGGCAGGATAGGTGTAAAGACGCAGACATAGAGAATGGACTTGAGCACACGGGGAGGGGCAAGCGTAGGCTGGGACGAAGTGAGAAAGTGGCATTGACGTATTCACACTACCAAATGTAAAATAGATAGCTAGTGGGGAAAAGCTCCATAGCACAGGGAGATCAACGTGGTGCTGTGTGACCACCTAGAGGTGTGGGATAGGTATGGTGTGAGGGAGACACAAGAGTGAGGGGAATATGGGGATATATATGTATACGTATAGTTGATCACTTTGTTATACAGCAGAAACTGACAGAACAATGTAAAGCAATTATACTCCAATAAAGATGTTTAAAAAAAAATGGCTCGATGTCATCTTTGGAGAAGCCCAGGGCCCAGGCCAAAACTCATTGTATACAGTATGTGTATATCCTTTTACTCTTTCCTGCTTTATATCCAAGTAAAATCTCATTTAAATGAGTCTGGGAAAGACTTGAGGTGGGAAATAAAGGGAAACAGCTGTCACAAAAGAGAAAGAGAAGAAGACACAGTCAGCTTCAGTTATGCCTCAATACTGCCTTGTTGATGGGGTTTATAGGGCATGTGCTTGAGCCCCAGATCTTTTCTAGCATTTACTACAAGGCTCTTCTCTGGTTCATCGCTTCACTCATTCTTCCCACTGCTTCAAACTCCAAATTAATAAGTATAAGTACAAATGGAAATTCAAAAGTTTGAGCATACTCTTAACAAGAGTTAGAATAAGCCATTTACAGCTTTATATTTTCATAGGTATTAGTTAGTTAATATTTCTTAACTAAGCCTTGGAAATTTTGACACTATTTTTTGCCCATTAAAGCCTTATTTTTATATATTTGACTATTTTCATTGATTTAACAAGTATGTCTAAAAAACAAAGTAGTCATTCATCACGATTATTTTTTAATTGGCTTTACCTCAACAGTTTTTTGAAAGTAACGCTTATTTTCTTATCAGCAACAATAATCCAAGAATATAAATGTTCCAAATATCATTTCTATTTTCATTTGCAATTCTTTACATATATTTCTATCACTACATTTTTTACTTCTTAATATGGACATACTTTGTAGGAATTTTTAAATGCAAAACATTGTATGCAGAAAATAAAATTACCCATAATCCTGCTATTAGCATTTTGATGTATTTTCTTCCTTTCTTTTCACCATAAATATGTTTGTTTCCTGTAAGAAATATCAAACTATACTTACAGTTTTACGTTCCTGTTTTTTTCATGTGAATGCTAGGGCTACGGTGATGAGCAAAACCGACAAGATTCCTGTCCTCGTGGAATTTTAATCTAGTGATTTACTGAAACCACTCCCTAATCTGGGACTTTTAGCGTGTTTCCAAATTTTAAAATTGTATGTAAAACTAAAATGAAAGGCTTTGTGTGGAAATAATGTTACTTAGGATGCATCCCTAGGAGTGGAATTACTGGACCTCAGGGCAGGAACATTTTTCAAGGCTCTTCACACATAGTTGGTATTCCTTTTATTCCTTTATATGATTGTGGTCCATTTTTTACTTAAAAATTGAATGGACTGCATTACTTTCCTTTAGAAGGCAATACTATTTGACAGATTTTTGAACTTAGCTTGGCCAATAAAATGGTTCTGCGATATACTGCATAGCACTGCTCAAATAGAAACTAACTTGATGTCTTGAATCACACTTCCTTCCATTTTCTAAACTAAAATGGGTCAGTTTTATATAAGAAATATAAATTTACATAAATAAAATTAATCCAATGTCAAAGAAAGTGGTTTAAACAAACTGAGAATAACTAATGAATAACTCTTCCTCCCAGGACCAAAACGATGCTCACTTTCCGTTATCTAGGACACATAAAAGACATTCATCTCTGTACACATCCTAACCTACTGAACAAGTTTCCATTTCATATAATGAAAAGTTCACATTCGCAAATTTCCTACCAAGTAGAATTTGATAACTTTTTCTAACATAACTCTATACATAACGAATATTTGTGTTCAAGTTTGGGGAGAAAAAAACCACATTTCAGACTTCTTGTTACTATTTTAATAGACATTTTATCTTTGCTTAAAATACATTCCTAAGAATAAACTATATTCAAGTTATTCTGAAGAAAAAATCACTGTGAACATATACATAGTCTTGGCTAAAACAAAGCCTGAATGTGAAGAAAATGTACCCAATTACAGTTGCTCTTTATATAGGAATGATTATATTCTTGTATTTTCCTTTCAGCTTATATAGCTCTTTCACACACACACTCATACACATATGTATACAACTGTGTGGACACATGCATGTCCAAAACTTGTGTTAAAATAGGCAGATATCAAACAATTAGATGGTTATTGAACAATCAGATTCAATCAGTGAAAAACTGATTCTCTCATTTCAAGCTGTGAAGCACTGTGTGTGAACATAGCTATGATTATTGAATAGACTTCAAAAGCACCTATGCACTGTGAAACGTAATTACTCTGTCTTTTCCCTTTAACTTCTTGTTTTTCAGTCTTTTTATAATGTCATCACTCAACATTACCAGTTTGAACTTACAGTGCTAAAGTCTTGGCAACAGATGGGCAGGAGAAATGCCTCTTCCAAGACTGTAAGTCAACTTTCCAATATTTTTTATTGTTTTTAATGGTTAATATGCTCAATTAAGTTGCATATTTATATTTTAATGTAAATAATGTTTCTCTCATGGTAACTTTATGTATAGATTAAAAGTTGTATTATAAAGAGAGGTATAAAATTTCCATTAATATCTTGGGTGTTTTACTTTGGGATTTAGCTATTTCAGGCTCTTTCACCAAATAGCTGCATGGCCTTGATGATTTTATCTCTCTGAGTGTGTGTGTATGTGTACTTTTAACCACATCTTATTTTAGAGAGAAGGGAAACAATGTATGTGAAGGCACTTTAAAAAGTAAAGCAGATTACAACATAGTAAGACTTTATTATAGTACATTGGTATACTTAATTTTATATATTAAGAAAATTAGGCCATTCTGTTTTTCTGATAAAAATGAAGACTTTGTATTATTTCCAATTGAGAAAATTATAGTGAGTTGATTTTTTTAAAGTCATCATTAAGTGGATGATAAAATATTATTCATAGGAATTAAATGTATTTCTTCAGGATTTAGTGGCTACATCTTTCAGTGTTTGTCTTTATTTTAAAGGTCAATCTCCTTTAAAAGAATATTGATGAGAGTAATACAAAAATTATGATAATGTAGGCCACATTGACTTAGCGCTAACAGCTAATATCCATGTGTATTAAGTTTAACCATATGAGATGATCAATATTCAACCACTTTTTGACCTACAAAAATGGAAATTTCTTATGATACAATCTAATTTTAAAAGCTAGTGGGATTGCAAATTAATAGTCACTATGGAGAACAGTACTGAGGTTCCTCAAAAAACTAAAAATAGAATTACCATATGACCCAGCAATCTCACTACTGGGCATATAACCAGAGAAAACCATAGTTCAAGAAGAGTCATGTACCACAAAGTTCATTGCAGCTCTATTTACAATAGCCAGAACATGGAAGCAACCTAAGTGTCCATAGACAGATGAATGGATAAAGAAGATGTGGAACGTATATACAATGGAATATTATTCAGCCATGAAAAGAAACGAAATTGAGTTATTTGTAGTGAGGTGGATGGACATAGAGTCTGTCATACAGAGTGAAGTAAGTCAGAAAGAGAAAAACAAATACCGTATGCTAACACATATATATGGAATAAAATAAATTGTTCTGAAGAACCTAGGGACAGGACAGGAATAAAGATGAAGATGTCGGGAATGGACTTGAGGACACGGGAGTGGGAAGGGTAAGCTGGGACAAAGTGAGAGAGTGACATGGACATACATACACTACCAAATGTAAAATAGATAGCTAGTGGAAAGCAGCCATATAGCACAGGGAGATCAGCTCGGTCCTTTGTGACCACCTAGAGAAGTGGGATAGGGAGGATGGGAGGGAGATGCAAGAGAGAGGAGATATGGGGATATATGTATACATATAGCTGATTCACTTTGTTATACAGCAGAAACCAACACAACTTTTAAAGCAATTATACTCCAATAAAGAAGTAAAAAAAAAAGATACAGTTAAGGTGGCATAGACATAGTTGGAGGATATGAAGAAGTAATTTATAGAAAAGGGAACCTCAAAGACCAGTAAAAATATGAAAAGCTACACAACCTCAATAATGAAATGAATGTTTAGAAAATCTTTGACTCAGAAATTCAAATTCTAAAAAATTATAGGGATTTGTTCCTTTTTAAATGATACATTTCTGTAATCTTTGGATTTTTTCAATGAGTATGTATTACTTTTAGAATCAGAAAAGTCAATACAGTTTGAAAGAAAATGAATGATTTGATCTAGAAATTAAAATTGAGTTCCCTAGTGCTTTCATAAATGTACTTCTACTTTGATGTTGCCTACATCTGATCTTACCTCTTACCTCACAAAGGGCTTAGAATTATGTCACTAAAGGGCATTATCTCTTTGAAACACAATGTTATAAGCAAAACCCTCTCTAGTGAGACATATTTCCCTCCCCATATTCCCTCATACTACAGGGCTCAGAGGTGCAGTAGGTGTCTGCTTGTTTCCTCAGTGGTATTTCCAAGTCATTCTCCTTCTCTACTCCCTAAAAAGAGTCAGCTTTGAATCTTATGTCATCAGATTATATCACCTGCTACCTTTCCTTTCTATATTCATCTACTGACTTCCAGGTTACTCCCCTTCATTTTCCCATGACTTTTTTTTTGTCTGGCCTACTGCCATTCCACTATCTGTACTCTTGTCTTAATTCCTAGTGATTTTTCTATGTAGACGTTCTCATACCCTAACATCTCAATTCTTTGACTTTATCTTCTCCAACTAGCTTGTCTTTCATCTTATTTCAGTGGCTCAAGTCCATACATATCACTCCAAAATCTCATTTTCAAAGATTTCACTCTCCAAAGATTGCCTCAGGTAACTTTAATAGCCCCACTCCAATGATTATTCTGCCCCTCTAAAACCTAACATTGATTTACCACCTTTGAAATATCACTCATCAATCCCCTCCCTGTGGCTTTACTTATGTTCTTACCCATTATAGATTCTTACCTATCTTAAATTCTTATAGGCTCATGGTGAATCAGCACAAATAATTCCCTGCATACATCCTCAATTCCATTTCCCCACTCTCCTTTTGACACCTCTGCTGACAAAACCCCAAATTTTAGATAAATCCAACTCTCCTATTACTCCATGATAGTAGCTTTGCAACTGAATGTGGTTGAGGAAAGACATGTAACCATGAAAACTGGCTTAAATTTAGATTTATGATGACAAACTGCAAGTACACAGTTAATGTTACCTGGCAATAATATTAAACTTCTATCATCTGTTCACAGCTCTCCTACTCTTGAAGATGAATGTTTCTCACCTTTTCTTCTCTTCTAAAATCTACAATACCTTCACTCTATCCTACTCTCAGCTAATAGAGACAACTAGGGGAAAAATTTACCATTATCACAACTGAATATACTAATCTACATGTATCTTTACAACCCTATTTTCTGCCTTCCCTCCTGTTAGAGCAGATGCCCTCTTCTTGCTCATACCTGAGTATAACTTGAGGTGGGTTAATTTCCTAGGGAAACCAAAACAAATCTCCACAAATCAGGTGGCTTAGTTGTCTCACACTTCCGGAAGCTGAAAGTCCAAAATCAAGATGTCAGCAGATTTGGCTCCTTCTGGAGGCTCTGACGGAGCTCCTATGCCTCTGTCCTAGCTTATAGCAGTTGCTGGCAATCATTGACATTCTTTGGCTTATAGCTGCATCACTTCAATCTCTGCTTCCATTATCACAAGGTTCACTCTACCTGTGTGTGTTCCAAATTTCCCTCTTCTCATAATGACACCAGTCATTGTATTAGACCCCACCTTAATCCAGAATGACCTCATTTTAACTTAATTTTAAGTGAGATTGTACAGTATGTCTTTCTCTGACTTACTTCACTTATCATAATACCCTCAAGGTCCATTCATGTTGTCATAAATGGCAGGATTTCCTTCTTTATCATGGCTAAATTAAATAAATGATAGATAGATAGATAGATAGATGATAGATAGATGGATGATAGACACACCTCACATCTCTTCAATAGAATGATTTCATTTTCTTTAGATATATGCCCAGAAGTGTGGTTGCTGTATCATATAGTAGTTCTGTTTTTAATTGTTAAAGAACCTCCCTCTTGTTGCCCACAGTGGCTGTACCAATTAACATCTGCACCAAGAGTGCCAAAGTTCCCTTTTCTCCACAGCCTCAGCAATACTTGTCTCTTCTCTTTTTGGTAAGAACCATTCTAACAGGTATGAAGCGATATCACACTCTGGTTTTGATATGGATTACTCTGATTATTAAGTATGTTGAGCATATTTTCATAAACCTGTTGGCCATTTGTATACATACTTTGGGAAAGTGTCTCTTCAGTTCCTTTGCACATTTTAAAAAAACTTCAGATTGTTTGGATTATTTTTGCTGTTGAGTTGTATGAGTGTCTCATATATTTTAGATATTAACCCTTTAATGGATAGATGGTTTGAAAATATTTTGTCTCATTTTGTAGTCTGCTTTTTCATTTTTATATTGTTTCTTCTGCTGTGCAGGAGTTTTCAGCTTGATGTCGTTCCACTTGTTTATTTCTCTTTTGTTGTTTGTACATTTGGTACATATTTTCATATACCTGTTGACCTTTTGTATGTCTTTTTTGAAAAATATTCACTTCCTTTGTCCATTTCTTAATCTGTTTACTATTTTACTACTGAGTTGTATGGGTTCCTTAAATAATTTGGATGTTAACCCCTTATCAGATAATTGGTTTGCAAATATTTTCTCCCATTATATGTGTTGCTTTTTAAATTTTATTGGTTGTTATTTTGCTGTACAGAAGCTGTTAAGCTTGATGTAGTCCCACTTGTTTATTTTTGCTTTTGTTGTCTACTTTTGGTGTCATATCCAAAAAATCAATTGCAAGAGAATATCAAAGAGATTTTCCCCTGTTTTCTTCTAGGAGCTGAACATTTTCAATTTTTATGTTTAAGTCATTAATCCATTTCAATTTTTTTTTGAGTTGTGTAAGATAGGGGTCCACTTTTATTCATTTGCATGTGGATATCCTGTTTTCCCAGAAGCATTTAAGAGGCTCTCTTTTCCCCATTTTGTTATCTTGGTGCTCTCATAAATAATTTTGTGACCATATATGCAGGGGTTTATTTCTGAGTTCTTGATTCTGTTCCATTGGTCTATGATTCTGTTTCCTATGCCAGTACCATATTGTTTTGATTACTATAGGTTTGTAGTATAGTTTTCAATCAGTAACTCTGATGTCTTCAACATTATTCTTCTCTCTCAAGAATGCTTTGCCTATCCATAGTCTTTTGTTGTTTTGTACAAATTTTAGAATTGTGTTTTCTATTTTTGTGGAAAATGCGATTGAAATTTTCATAAGGATAGCATTTAATCTATTTAATATATATATGGCTTTTGATTGGTAGTATGGACATTTTAACAATATTATTCTTCTGATTCATGAACTTGGGATGTCTTTCCATTTATTCATGTCTTCTATATTTTCTTTCATCAAAGTCATAGTTTTTAGTGTGCAGATATTTAACTTCCTTGGTTAAATATATTTATAAGTATTTTGTTATTTTTAACTATTGTAAATAAAATAGTTTTCTGTATTTTTCAGATATTTTAGTTTTAGTGTATTGAAGTAAAAGAAATTTCTATGTTTTGTATCCTACAACTTTACTGAATTTGCTGATTAGTTCTAACAGTTTTTGGTATACTCTTTAGGATTTTCTATATTCAAGATCATATATCTGCAAACAGAAATAATTTGACTTCTTCCTGATTTGGATGCCTTGTATTTATTTTCTTGCCTAATTGATCTGGCCAGGATTTCCTGTCTATGTTGAATAAGCGTGGCAAGAGTGGTCACACTTGTTCCTGATCAGAGAGGAAAAGATTTCAGCATTTCACCATTCAGAGTAATTTAAGATGAGGGTTTGTCATTGATGGCCTTTATTACATTGAGGTACATTTCTTCTATAGCCAATTTATTGAGAGTTTGTTTCTATATGGAAGAATGCTGCATTTTGTCAGTGCTTTTTCTGTATCTACTGAGATAATTATAAGATTTTTATCTTTTATTCTATTAATATGGAGTATCACATTTACTGATTTTTTTATCACAGTGTATAATCATGTTAATACCATTGTGGCTGGAAAAGATATTTGGTATGGTTTCAATCTTCTTAAAGTGTCTAAGACTTATTCTGTGGCATATTATATTATCTTTCCTGGAGACTGCTCTTGTGTGCTCTTGAGAGGAATATGTATCCTGCTGCTATTGGATGGAATATTATATATGTATCAGTTAGGCCCATTTGGTATAAAATATATTTCGAATCTAATGGTTCCTTATAGATTTTATGTCTGGAGAATCTATCTATTGGTGCAAGTGGCTACCGAAGTCCCCTACTATTATTGTATTTGTGTCTATTTCTGCCTTCAAACATGTTAGTATCTGCTTAATATATTTAGGTACTCTAATCTTTGCTGAATATATATTTTCCATTGTTACGTTCTCTTGATGAATTGATCCCTTTATAATTCTACTTCTCTTCTTTTTCTCTTATTACAGTTTTTGACTTAAAGTCTATTTTGTCGGATGTAAGCATAGCTCCCTCTGCTTTCCTTTGATTTCTACTTGTATGGAATATATTTTTCCATCACTTCATTTTGAGCCATGTGTGTTCTTAAAGCTGAAGTGAGTCTCTTGTAAGTGTCATATAGTTATGTCTTGTTTTTGTATTCGTTCAACCACTCTATGTCTTTTGTTTGGAGAACTTAATCCATTTACATTTAAAGTAATTATTGATAAATAAGGACTTACTAATATCATCTTATTAATTGCCTTCTGGCTGTTTCATAGTTCCCTTGTTTCTTTCTTCCTCTCTTGCTGCCTTCCTTTGTGAACTGATTATTATCCATAGTAATATATTTTGATTCTCTACTTCCTCTATCTTTTGTGTATCTATTATAGTTTTTTGTTTTGTGGTTACCATCAGTCTTACAAAAAATGTCATTGATGTAATATTCTATTTTACACTGATAAATACTCAACTTCAATTAAGTAGTGGTTAATATATCATCATATTACAATATTAGAGTATTCTGAATTTGACTATATACTACTTTTCCAAATGTGTTAAATATATGCATATGTTTTCATGTTACTAATTATTGTCCTTTAATTTCATCTTGAAGAACTCCTTTCAATATTTCTTGTAAGAAAGTTCTAGTGGTAATGACTCTGTCAGATTTTGTTGGTCTGGGGAATTTTTTCTCTCCTCTATTTCTGAAGGAAAATTTTGCTGGGTAAAGCATTCTTGGTTGGCAGTTTTTTTGGGTTTTTTTTTTGTTTTTTGCTTTCATCACTTTGAATATACCATCTCACTCTCTCCTGGCTTGTGAGATTTCTGACTATTGAAGTCAGAAACAAATTGTTCTTTTGATGGTATCTCATAGATTGCACAGGCTTTCTTAAGTCTTTTTCATTTCTTTCCTTTGTTCTATTCTTACTCAATAATTTCAAAGGTCTTGTCTTCTAATTCGTAGATTATTTTCTTCTGTTTGATCTATTCTGGTTGGTGCTCTCTATTGCATTTTTTTAATTCACCATGTTCTTCAGCTTGAGAATTTCTGTTTATTTCTTTATGATTTCTACCTCTTTGTTAAACTGATCAATTTGTTTGTGTATTGTTTTCCTGACTTCAATGAATTGTCTTTCTGTTTTCTTGTACTTCCTCAAAACAGCTATTTTGAATTCTTTATTAGGTAAATTAAAAGTCTCTATATCTTTGTGATTAGTTACTGGAAGATAATTGTGATCCTTTTGTGGTATCATGTTTCCTTGATTTTTCATTTTTCATGAAGTTTTGCGTTGCTGTCTTCACATTTGAAGTTGCAGTGACTTTCTCCATTCTTTGGGAGATAAATACCTTCCATCTGCGCTGCTAGTGATTCTGAGGCTTTCTCAGACCCTCTATGGCTATTCCTGCTCCACACTTCTTGATCCATTTTGTTGCAGAATTCTTAAGCTTGTGTACCATCTCTCAATCTTGTAGTACATCAGGCCAACTGCTGACAGTCTCCCTTTTACTTTCCTGGGGTAGAACCGAAGCTTATGTTCGTGGTCTCTCCTTGGCTCACAGATTCATGCCAGTTTTCTGTGCATGCTCACTATTCATCTTTCAAAGCTCACTCTCACCACCATTAAAGGCATGCACAGGGGGCCAGCCACAGGGTGGGAGTATATATGGGTGAGGCACATGGAATTTTGGGGTGCCTGTGGGCCAGTTGGGGGGATCCATGAGCAAGTCATCCCAGCAGCTTGTGCGTAGGCTTCTTGATGTAATTTGCAACACAGTAGGATTTACTTCCCTTTAATTCCCTCTGAGGGTCATATCTGCTCTTCTCTCAGCCTCTTTCCACCCATGCTGCTCATAAATCAGTACTCTGTATATGGTGAGAGAGAAATGATCCTCTTTGGCAGCATTCTACACAGCTGAGGAAGCTGGGTGCTCACTCACACAACCTCACTGTTCCCCATGGGAGAAATCACAGGACAAGGAGGTTTCTTTTGGCCCTGAACTGTGCTGCTCTAGGCGAGGGGTGATGCTTGTAAAGTCAACTATTGATCTTACCCTTTCCAAACACCCAAATTTGTATTTTTTTTGCTCTCATGTGGCCTGGAACCTCTCCCCTGGAAACCTGGACTTCCACAAGTGCTTTCTCACCTGTGGGTGATTGTCTAAGACAACGTTCTCCAGGGAATCCTGGACCATAGTTGAGAGTGGCCAAGGATAGTTTTTGGGTCACTGCAGAGTCCACAGCTGGGACCAAGGACTGTTATCTAACACACAGGTGAGCAAGATTATTCCTTGGTCCCTTGGCATGTTGTACTGGATCCCACAGCTCCTACAAAGGCACTTTTGTCTGTGGATGGATAAATTGTTATTGTTGTGGGGGGGTGAGCATGTGGTATGAGTGAGGGATGTCTTATTCAGCCATGTTGCTGACATGACTCTATCATATTTTTCTTAATTCTCAATAGGATTATTCCCATCAGCTTATCAAAAAAAAAAAAAGCAGAATGAGTTCCTAGCATTAAAAAATATTCCCTTGACCACACAGCCTCTTTCAGTTACCACCCCATTTTCTATCACCTTTATATAGCAAAATTTTTGAAGTAATGATCCGTATTAGTTATCTCCACTTCTTTTTCTCCCATAAACAATCTTTATTTTAACTAGATTTTAATGAAAATGGTTAATACATATATATGGTAGAAAATTTTAAAAGAAAAAAAAGACAAGTCATAAAAATTTACTTTCCCATACTAGGTCTCCAACCCTCATACCCGAATCCCCAGTCCACTCACTATTACTAGTTTCCCTTTTCACTCAAACTTACCCTAGACTTTCTCTCAAACTACCCTAGACTCCATGGAAACAATGACCTTTACATTTTAAAATCCACTAGCAACATTTGATACAGTTGATCCTCCTTTTAATATTATTTTTCTCTTGGTTATTGTATTACTATCCTCTTTTGTTATCACTTCCATCATACTAGTTATTCCTTTTCAGACTCTATTGCTGTTCTTTCTTCTCTCCAATCTTTAAATGTTGGGAAACCCAAAAACTCAGGCCTTGGACTTCTTATCTATAACTGTTTAATATACAATATCACCAGTCCCATGGTTTTATATATCATCTATATGTTCATGAATTCTAGTTCTCTATTCCAGCCAGATCTCTTCTATAATTTATATATATATATATATATAACTGCCATATATATATATATATATATATATATATATATATATATATAACTGCCTTATTGACATCTCCACAGGAATATCTAATATCTCAAACTCAATATGAAAACAAAATTATTGCTTCATTCTAAACACGGTCATCAACAAATATTATTCATCTCAAAAACTGGCACCACTATTCATTTGGTTGTTCAAATACACACAGACACACACACACACACACACACCAACACATTTTTGGTGTCATCCTTGACTGTTCTCTTTATCTAGCAGCTAAAATCCAGTATATCAGCAAATCCTATAGAGACCATTTAAAAAATGTACCTAGAATTCAGTCATTTATCATCACCAATTGTGCCACCAAAATCTAAATCATCTTGATCTCATATCTAGATTGTTGTAAAATCCTCTTACCTTGTGTATTAGTCTCCAATGGCCAATGTGCAAATTACCATAAGCTAAATGTATTAAAATGACATAAGTTCATTATCTTATAGCTCTGGAGAGCAGAAGTTCACAATGAGTTGTTTTGAGCTAAAATCAAGGTGTTGGCAGGGCTGAGTCCTCCTGGAATCTTTAGGGGATAACCCATTTGGTGTCTCCTCCAGTTTTGGTGGCTACCAGCATTTCTTGAATGTGTGACTGTTGTCATATTGTCTCCTCTATTTCTTCAGTCAAATCTCCCTCAGAGTCTCTCTTTAAAAAAACTATTGTGATTACACTTAGGATCCACCTGGATAATCCATGATGATCTCTCCAACTCAAGATACTTAACTATCATACCTACAACTTCCCTTTTGCTATATAAAGTAGCAATCACAAATTCTAGAGATTAGGAAATGGATATCTTTGGGGTTTATTATTCAACTTACCACAGTCTTCCCTGGACCCCAAAGATGCATGTCCTTCCCATAAGCAAAATACATTGCTCTCAACACAACATCCCCAAAAGTATCAGCCCATTCCAGTATTAATTTAAGTCCATAAACTTATCTAAATTTTACCAGCTGAAAACTCCAAGATCCCATATTCTAAATCATCACAATCAGCTGTAAGTGAAATACTATGTATGATCTATCCTGGAGCAAAATTTCTTTCCATCTATTGAGCTGAAAAATTAGAAACACATTTTCTGGTCCCAAAATACAATGGTTGGACAAGATAGGATAACAGTCATAGACACTCCCATTCCAAAAGGGCGAAGATGAATGGAAGAAAGGAGTCACCAGCCTTAAGAAGTTTCTAAATCTAATTGGGCAAATTGCATTAGGTTTAATACCTGGGAATAATCCACTGTGGCTTCAGGCTACATCCTCTGGGCCTTCAGCTCTGCTTTTTTCTTGAAGGATAGTACATGTTTGCAACTAAATAGTTTTGTCAGCCTGTTTCCTGCCTATAGAATTTTGGCAGTTTAATGGCCTTTTATTTATTTTTTTGTATTTCTGTCCCTTTTGGGTCAAGATGGAAGTGTTTCTGCTTTTATAACATTCTCAAAAAACTTGTAGGTCTCTTGTGTATATCATGAGGATTTATGCCATTAGACAAGAGGCTTCTCCACATATCTTTCATGTACAATCTCATCTCTATTTCTGTATTTTGCTAAGATGGCTAAGTAGACACATGAGTCAGGTGCCTAATCTCTTCTTTACTAGGAAAATTTGTCCAGCCACACTCTTAGTTTTCTCTCCAGAGCACACTTTCCTGCCAGTGAACCTCTTAATTTCAGCATCTATTTAAATCTGGATAAGCTGAGAATTTCCCAATTATCAAGTCCTGGTTCTTTTTTCTTAATAATTATTCCCTCAATCTTATATCTCGCCTTTCACATATTACTATAAACAGCAAGAAGAAACCACGTTGTACCTTCAATACTTTACTTGAAAATCTTCCCAGCTAAAAATTCAAGCTTGTCACTTACAATTCTGGCTTTCCACATAACCATAGAACACAATTCACCTAAGTTCTAACAATTATATAAAGTACCTCCTTTCCTTCAGTCTCCAATAACATGTTTTTCACTTCCTGCTGAATATTCACCTGCCATACTTTTAATGTTCACATTTCAACCAAAATTCTGTTTATGACAATATAAGTATTCTCTAAGATGATATAAGCTTTCTTTACTGTGCTCCTTACTTCCTTCAGAACCTTCATCATCAATACCTTTAACATCCATGTTTAACCAATACTCTGTATTTAACAATTTATATATTCTCTAAGGTGATATAGGCTTTTTCTATCATGCTCCTTACTTTTTCTATAGTCCTCATCAGCAGAGTCTTTAACATTCATATATCTACAAACAGTTTTTTCAAGGCAAATCTAGGCTTGAAAAAAACCTAGATTCTCTAAACCCTTCCAGCCTCTGCCTACTGCCCAGTTCCAAAATCACATCCAGAGGACTTCCCTGGTGGTCCAGTGGTCAACAGTCTGTGCTTCCAATGCAGGGGGACATGGGTTTGATCCCTGGTTGGGGAACCAAGATCCCACATGCTAAGCAGCTCAGCCAAAAATTAAATAAATAAAATTTAAATAAAAACAAAGTCACATCCACATTTTTAGGTATTTGTTACAGCAGCACTCACTACTGACACCAAGATTTGTATTAATTTTCTATTATTACTGTGAAAAATTACCACAAAATCAGTAGATTAAACTGCAAATTTATTTTCCTACAGTTCTAGAGGTCAGAAATCTGAAATCAGTTTTACTACCCTAAAATCAAGGTGTTAACAGGACTGGTTTCTTCTAGAGGCTCTTAGGAGATAACCCATTTCCTTGTCTGTTTTTAGCTTCTAAAGACTACCTGAATTCTTTGGCTTGTGTCTCCTCCCTCTTTCTTTGAAGTGCATCATTCCAATCTCTGATTTTATCACCAGACTGCCTTCTTCTCCTCTAACCCTGTTGTTACCCTCTGTAAAAGAACTCTGGTGATTACATCGAGTGCCTTCCTCGATAATCTAGAATAATTTCCTGATCTCAAGGTTTTAAATTAATCAGATATGCAAAGTCCCTTTTTTCCATATAAGGCAACATTCACAGGTTCCAATGATTTGGATATGAATATTTTGAGGGTCATTTATCAGCTTTTCACAGTGCTCAATATTTATTAGCTGAGTGAATAAATTAATGAAAACCACATAATAATTTCTTATTCAAATTTGAAGGATTAACTCAGTCAATTACCAGGGAATACAATTTCAAGAAAAGTAATGAGTGAAATAAAAGTGGAGCAAAAACAATAGGACAAGAAGGAAAGCATTTTATAAAAGGTAGATTTAAAGTAAGAGATACATAAACTGAGAAGAAATAAAGAATTTTGAGAGCAAGATTTCACTTCAGAAAAATTCAAGCAAATAAAAATTATACAATTATATTAAATGATATAGTATATTTGAAAGTACGTTTTAAACAGCAAAACACTATGAAAACATAAAAAGCATATTATTTATTGTTATTACTATTGTCATGACTATGCCATTTCTCACAAAAAATATTGAAAGAACTGTGTCTTTTCTTCTATTCATCTTTTTTTTTTTACATTTCCATTACTGCAAAAGGGAAGAGTAGTACAGTTTATAACAATCGGATAACAGAAGCCAAATATGTCATTCTATTCCCTTATGGTTATGGAATTATGTGTCCTGTTAAAGAAACGTTTATTCCACTATCATTAAGATAGTCTCCTATGTTACCTCCTGGAAACTTTATTATTTTACCTTTCAACTTTAGGTCTACAATATAGCTAGGATTGACTTGGGTGTATAATGTGAGATCAGGTTAAGAATCATATTTTTTCCCTTGAAGATATCCAAATGACTAGTACTGTTTATTGAAAATAACATTTTTCTGTGATGCATAACAACTTTGGGATAATTCATATGACCATATCTATATAGGTCACTTTTTTTTGAACTCCTTAGTCTGTTCTGTTGGTTATTTGTTTTCATGCCAATACTAGATTATCTTAATTGCTGTCACTTTATAATAAGTATATATATTGATGTTTGGTAATATATATCTTTCACATTTATTGCTTTTCTTTCAAATTGTCTTATATATTCTTGCCTCTTTTATTTCCATATAAAATTTAGAATTATCTAGTCAGTTATCAAAAAAAGTCAAAACAAATTTTACTGGGATTGCATTGAATCAATGTATCAATTTGGTAAGAATTGCTAAACGAACAATATTGAATCTTCCATACCCTGAACATGGTATATACCTCCATTTACTTATGTTCTCTTTAATTTATCTTAATATTGATTTGTACCCTTCAGTGTAGAGGCATTATAATTATAACTTATTTTTAGATTTATATCTAAGTATTTGGTATTTACGTTATATATAAATGTTATTAATACAATGATTTTAATTGTTTTGTTGTATATAAAAATATAATTGATTTTTACATTTAATCTTCATATCTAGCAATTTAGTTAAATTCTTTTAGTAATTATAATTGTGTGTCTGTAGATATTATTGATTTTCTATGTAAACATGCTGCCAGTAAATACTAACTTTTTTATTTCTTTTTTTTCTATTCTTAGAATTGTTATTTATATTTTTCTTGCCTTATTACACTAGCTGGGACCCCCCAGTAAAATGTTACATTGAAGTTGTACTAACAGATATCCTTTTCTTGTTCCTGAGCTTAAGGGGAATGTTTCTAATACTTCACCATTGGGTATTAACATTTTTTTCTAGTTTTCTGTACATCTTGTTTATCAGGCTAAGGAAGTTTTCTTCTATTCCTTGTTTGCTAAAAAATTTACCATGAATGTCTTAGATTTTATCTGCATATTGAAATGTTTATATAAATTTCCCGTCTTTGTTTTAATGTGTTCATGTGGTGAATTTCAAATGTTAAACTAACCTGAAATAAATCGCATTTGATTGTGATAGAATATCCTTTCTATGTATTTAATTCGTTTAAATGTTTAAGGATTCAGGCATCTATTCAGGCATGTTTATGAGAGATATAGGTCTGTAAATATTTTTCCTATTAATGACCCCGTCAGATTTTGATATCAAGGTTATGCTCTTCTCATAGAACAAATTGATAAGTGAGTCCACTATTCTATTATTTGGAAGAGTTTTTGAATAGTTGTTACTACCTCTTCCTTAGGTGTTTGGGAAAATTAATCAATGAAGACATCCACACCTGGAATTCTCTATGTCAGTACATTTTTAATTATAAAGGCAATGTCTTTAATATACATACAATAATTCATATTTTCCATTACCCCTTATTTCAGATTTCACATGTGTTCTTTCTTAAGGAACTTGTTTATTTTGTCTAAATTTTCAACTATATTGGCATAAAGTTTTTGCTTTCTTTCATTTTTTTCTGTTGGTGTCTTTATTATTTTTTTTCCTCTTAAATATATTGGCTTCAATCTGATGTTTTGTGTCTAGTTTCATGAAATGGATATTTAAGTCATTGATTTTTCAGCCTATCTTCTTTTTTAATATACAAATTTAAAGTTATAAAGATTTAAATAGGTTTTTATATGCCACAGGTATTTAACTATTATATATTTTCTTTATGCTATTCAAAATAATGTTCAAAATATTTTTTAGTTTCCCTTGTTATTCTTTAATTCATAGTTTGTATTATTAATTTCCAATTGTTAGGTATTTTTTAGTATTTTTTTTGTCACTGATTTCTAGATTTATTCAACTGTGATCAGAAAACATATACCATATGATTTCAGTACTTTGATATTTATTGAGACTTGCTTATTGCCTAGTCTATTGTCACTTTTGTTAACTGTTCCATGTGAACTTGAAGAAAATGTATATTGTGCAGTTGTTTGCTGTAAAGTCTTTATACTATGTCAAGTTGTATTAATTATATTATTCAACTTTTCTATATCTCTACTGATACATTTTTGTCTTCTTGGTCTATTAGTTATTAAAATGAGTATGCCAAAGTCTCCAACTATAATTGTCAGTTTGCACATTATGACTTTTCCTTTTAAAATTTTGGCTTTATATTTTTTAAAACTATGTCAGTGGGTACATACAAATCTTGAATTACTACATCTTTCTATTGGATTGAGCTTTGTACCATTACAAAATGTCTCCATTTATTTTTATTTATCTTAAAGTTAACTTAGTTAAATTAGTTTAGCTCCATGAGCTCTTTTTCTTAACATTTTTATTGGAGTATAATTGCTTTACAATGGTGTGTTAGTTTCTGCTTTATAACAAAGAGAATCAGTTATACATATACATATATCCCCATATCTCTTCCCTCTTGTGTCTCCCTCCCTCTCACCCTCCCTATCCCACCCTTCTAGCTGGTCACAAAGCACCAAGCTGATCTCCCTGTGCCATGTGACTGTTTCCCACTAGCTATCTATTTTACATTTGGAGGTTATTATCCATTGGTGTGCACAGTGTATCCCTTCTCCATTAAAAAAAAAATTAACCATTATGTGTCCTTATATTCTTGGTGTATCTCCTATAATCCCCTGTGACATTTTCATGTTTTAAGTGGTGTACTTAGTCCATATACTTTTCTTAACATGAGAACAATCCTCTTACAAATTTTTGTGTGTAAAACACTGTATTGTTAACTATAGGCACAATGTTATACAGAATATTTCTATAACTTATTAATCTTACTCCATTTGCTTTTAATGTAGTTACTTTATGTTTGGATTTAAATATAATATTTAATTTTTTGTTTATTATTTGTCCCATATTTTTTGTTCTTTAATTCTCCTTTATTGCTTTCCTTTGTGCTAATAAAACATTTTATTTACATTTACTTCTCTATTATTTTATGCAAATGCCTTTCATTATTCTTTTGCAGTTAGCTTAAAAATGAAAGCATAATCCTTTGATTTATTGATGTTTACCACAAATTAGTATTTTTACCATTCCCCAGAAAATGCAAGCTTCTTCTTTTTTTTCTTAACATCTTTATTGGAGTATATCTGCTTTACAAGAATGTGTTAGCTTCTGCTTTATAACAAAGTGAATCAGTTATGCATATACATATGTTCCCATATCTCTTCCCTCTTCATCTCCCCCCCTCCCACCCTCCCTACCCCACTCTTCTAGGTGGTCACAAACCACATAGCTGATCTCCCTGTGCTGTGCGGCTGCTTCCCACTAGGTATCTATTTTACATTTGGTAGTGTATATATGTCCATGCCAATCTCTCACTTTGTCAGAGCTTACTGTTCCCCCTCCCCATATCCTCAAGTCCACTCTGTAGTAGGTCTGTGTCTTTATTCCCTTCTTACCCCTAGGTTCTTCATGACCTTATTTTTTTTCTTAGATTCCATATATATGTGTTAGCATATGGTATTTGTTTTTCTCTTTCTGACTTACTTCACTCTGTAGGACAAACTCTAGGTCCATCCACCTCACTACAAATAACTCAATTTCGTTTCCTTTAACAGCTGAGCAATATTCTATTTTACCTGTATGCAGAAAATTATAAGACACTGATGAAAGAAATTAAAGATGATATAAATAGATGGAGAGATATACCATGTTCTTAGATTGGAAGAATCAACATTGTGAAAATGACTGTACTACCCAAAGCAATCTACACATTCAATGCAATGCCTATCAAACTACCACTGACATTTTTCACAGAACTAGAACAAAAAAATTCACAATTTGTATGGAAACACAAAAGATCCCGAATAGCCAGAGCAATCTTGAGAACTAAAAATGGAGCTGGAGGAACCAGGCTCCCTGACATCAGACTATACTACAAAGCTACAGTAATCAAGACAGTATGATACTGGCACAAAAACAGAAATGTACAACAATGGAACAAGATAGAAAGCCCAGGGATAAATCCATGCATATATGGTCACCTTATCTTTGATAAAGGAGGCAAGAATATACAGTGGAGAAAAGTGGTGCTGGGAAAACTGGACAAGTACATGTAAAATGAGATTTTTTTAACGAGATTTAAAATGAGATTCTAATCTATAAGATTAGAACACTCCCTAACACCATACACAAAAATAAGCTCCAAATGGATTAAAGTCCTAAATGTAAGGCCAGACACTATCAAACTCTTAGAGGAAATCATAGGCAGAACACTGTATGACATAAATCACAGCAAGATCCTTTTTGACCCATCTCCTAGAGAAATGGAAATAAAAACAGAAATAAACAAATGGGACCTAATGGAACTGCAAAGCTTTTGCACAGCAAAGGAAACCATAAACAAGACAGAAAGACAACCCTCAGAATGGGAGAAAATATTTTCAAATGAAGCAACTGACAAAGGATTAATCTGCAAAATTTACAAGCAGCTCATGCAGCTCAATAACAAAAAAACAAACAACCCAATCCAAAAATGGGCAGAAGACGTAAATAGACATTTCTCCAAAGAAGATATACAGATTGCCAACAAACACATGAAAGAATGCTCAACATCATTAATCATTAGAGAAATGCAAATCAAAGCTACAATGAGATTTCATCTCACACCAGTCAGAATGGCCATCATCAAAAAATCTAGAAACAATAAATGATGGAGAGGGTGTGGAGAAAAGGGAACACTCTTGCACTGCTGGTGGGAATGTAAATTGATACAGCCACTATGGAGAACAATATGGAGGTTCCTTAAAATACTACAAATAGAACTACCATACAACCCAGCAATCCCACTATTGGGCATATACCCTGAGAAAACCATAATTCAAAACGAGTCATGTACCAAAATGTTCATTGCAGCTCTATTCCCAATAGCCAGGAGATGGAAGCAACCTAAATGTCTATCATCGGTTGAATGGATAAAGAACTTATGTTCATTTTTGAAGAATAATGTTGCTGGGTTAAGAATCTTAAATTTGCAGGGTTTTTTTTTTTTTAGAATTTTAAATATACCCTTCCATTCTCTTCTGGCTTCTATTACTAATTTTTCCCTTTATGTCAGGATACAGAATCGGATCACCTATGTACCAAAGTAATATACACATAATCATTTATAGCACTAAAAAAGTATATTTTGAAATGAATAAAACTTTTCAGAGGTTTAACTATATTTGAATTTCCAATAATTTGAGACTAAGCCCACATCTATATCAGGCAGGCATGTTGACAGAATTTTCCCATTTCTCACTGTTCCTTGATTGCCCTTTCTAGTGTTTTCCAAAGTGAGGTGCATGTGCAGGACAATCCATTGGATTGTAGGGGCAGGATATGAGAATTTTAATTTACATATTTTATTTCATATCAAATTTTTCTATCTTAATATATAATTTATAAGGTATATTATTACAGTAGAATATGAATTATACACACATCACAATTATTGAGCTGTGCTCAAAAGAAAGTTTGAAAAAAATTACTTTAGACTGTAGGAAATAAGTCAAAATCAATGCAGGTGCAAAGTATTTTTCCCAGGATATGAAAGCAGTGATCCAGCCAGCATGTCAGACTTCCAAACTGTTAAATTTCCAAACTCCCAGGCCATATAATCTTCTAGCTACTCTATAGAATGAATATGGTTTCAACACAAACTAATAGACAATTGATCTATATTTTGTAAAAGCAAAACAACAAGCTTTGGCTATTTCAGAAATCTATGAAGTTTCCTGTTTCAAGACAATTGAAAGCAGTGATTCTTAACTTCAACTGAGTTTCCAAATAACTTGGAGAGTTTTTCAATACAGGCTTGATAAAGCCACACACAGATGTTCTGCTTCATGGGTCCAGGAGCAGTTCTCAGACATGTTTACATTTTAAAAATGTCCAAGTTAATTATCATATTTACCTCTAGTTGAGAACCACTGGACTAGATATTTTTATTACTCAGTGTCTCCAAAATCTTTCTAAGTAAGTCAGTAGTTATTTAATGATGAATATGGACCAGGCTTTGTGCTGGTACCAAAGCTGTACTTAGGAAATGAAAATAAATTTGACTCATATATAAATATATTTGATTTTGACCTATTTTTGTTTGTTTTTACAAACTTGATGGCTTAGGTCAGTCAAAAAATCATGCTCTAAAGTATTTGTGTATATAAGTACAATCTCAGAATTAACAGTGGTCACAATCTACTGTTCCTCTTAACTAATAAGGAAGTAATATTTAAAAATAAATAAAATAATTTTTTTAAAAACGTAAAAAATTTAAAAATAGCCCATAAAAATTAAACAATAAAAATAAATTATACCGTGTGTATCCTCGATGGGCAGTACAATTATTACCAGAATAAATGAGTACTTTCCAAGATTTCTCAAAGCATTACTATTAAAGGCATCTTAGTAATAATAGTCATTATTATTATTAGCCATAATACAAATTCAATTAAACATTTTCTTTTTTTTAACAGACGAGAAGTAAACATCAGAACATATGATAATTCCTTACCAAGTAAGGATTTAGTCTTTGGAGCTCAATATTATTTAGATTATATTTGAAAATAATTTTAGGGAAAATGACTAGTCTCTTCCATTCAATGTGATAAAGCTTAAATGCCCTGAATTTTTGCTAAAGTTTAAGAGAATCATGTATATTGGTGTGTGTGTGTGTGTGTGTGCGTTTAAAGTATTTCTGGCCTTGATGTGGGTTTCTACTAGCTATTTTAAAAGGAAATATTTAGTTCTTCCTAATTATAAAAATCAAACTTATTTGCAAAAGGTTTTCTTGTTTTTAAAATTCACCATTACAAAACTCAAAGTAGAGAAGGAAAATATAGTCAGAAAGATGAAAGTGGATATTCCAGGTGTTGAAAAGCTACAACTATAGAAGAGTTCTCCTTAATATATTGAGCTGAAATCCACCTGCACTGCTACAACTTTTAACCATTGGTCTAGTTATTCCCTCATGAAACATGTAGGTGAAATCTCTAACATTGTAATTAAGAGCATGTATTCTGGAGCCAAACTATCTGTGTTTGAATCTTAACTCTTCTACTTACTTTATGATTTGGGGGCAAGTAATTTAACCTCTCTCAGTGCTCTATTTTTCTATATCTGTAAAATGGAGGCAATTATAAATTATATTACCTAATTCAAAGGGTTGTGATGATTAATAAGTTGATATATGTAAAGTGCTTAAAACATAGTCTAGCATATAGTAAACACTGTATAAGTGTTAGCAGTTGCAGCTATCCTATTATTACTTTTGCTACCATTCTTGTATATACCAGCTCTTTAAATGTTTGAGTATAATGATCGCATCTCTCATTAACCTCCTCATCTCCAGGAGAAGTATCTGAATTATCTCAATACCTCCTCTTTTGATAGTTCCCAGATAGTTTGATCCCCTAATCACTCTATTCTGGGTGCCCTCAAATGTGTACATGCCCTTTCTGAGTATAATTGCTTTACAATGGTGTGTTTGTTTCTGCTTTATAACAAGGTGAATCAGTTATACATATGTATATATCCCCATATCTCTTCCCTCTTGCGTCTCCCTGCTGCCCACCCTCCCTATCCAACACTTCTGGCTGGTCACAAAGCACCGAGCTGATCTCCCTGTGCTATGCAATTGCTTCCCACTAGTTATCAATTTTATATTTGGTAGTGTATATATGTCCATATATACATTACCACTCTCTCACTTTGTCCCAGCTTACTCTTCCCCCTCCCCATGTCCTCAAGTCAATTCTCTAATAGGTCTGTGCCTTTATTCTCATCTTGCCCCTAGGTTCTTCATAAACTTTTTGTTTGATTCCATATATATGTTACCATACGGTATTAGATTTTCTCCTTCTGACTTACTTCACTCTGCATGACAGACTTTAGGTCCATCCACCTCACTACAAATAACTGAGTTTTGTTCCTTTCTATGGCTGAGTAATATTCCATTGTATATATGTGCCACATCTTCTTTATCCATTCATCTGTCGATGGACACTTAGGTTGTTTCCATGCCCTGGTTACTGTAAATAGAGCTGCAAAGAACATTGTGGTACATGACTCTTTTGCAATTATGGTTTTCTCAGGATATATGCCCAGTAGTGGGATTTCTGGGTCAGATGGTAGTTCTCTTTTTAGTTTTATAAGGAAACTCCATATTGTTCTCCATAGTGGCTGTATCAATTTACATTCCCACCAACAAAGGGTTCCCTTTTCTCCACACCCTCACCAGCATTTATTGTTTCTAGATTTTTTGATGATGGCCATACTGACCAGTGTGAGATGATATCTCATTGTAGTTTTGATTTACATTTCTCTAATGATTAACGATGTTGAGCATTCTTTCATATGTTTGTTGGCAATCTGTATATCTTCTTTGAAGAAATGTCTATTTAGGTCTTCTGCCCATTTTTGGATTGGGTTCTTTGTTTTTTTGATATTGAGCTTCATGAGCTGCTTGTAAATTTTGCAGATTAATCCTTTGTCAGTTGCTTCATTTGTAAATATTTTCTCCAAGTCAATCTACAGATTCAATGCAATCCCTATCAAAGTATCACTGGCTTTTTACACAGAACTAGAAAAAAATTTTCACAATTTGTATGGAAACACAAATGACCCCGAATAGCCAAAACAATCTTGAGAAAGAAAAATGGAGCTGGGGGAATCAGGCTCCCTGACTTCAGACTATACTACAAAGCTACAGTAATCAAGACAGTATGGTACTGGCACAAAAGCAGAAATATAGATCAATGGAACAGGATAGAAAGCCCAGAGATAAACCCACAAACATATGGTCACCTTATCTTTGATAAAGGTGGCAAGAATATACAGTGGAGAAAAGGCAGCCTCTTCAATAAGTGGTGCTGGGAAAACTGGACAGCTACATGTAAAAGAATGAAATTCGAACACTCCCTAACACCATACACAAAAATAAACTCAAAATGGATTAAAGACCTCAACGTAAGGCCAGACACTATCAAACTCTTAGAGGAAAACATAAGCAGAACACTGTATGACATAAATCACAGCAAGGTCCTTTTTGAGCCACCTTCTAGAGAAATGGAAATAAAAACAAAAATAAACAAATGGGACCTAATGAAACGTAAAAGCTTCTGCACAGTAAAGGAAACCATAAACAAGGCAAAAAGACAAGCTTCACGCCCTTTCTTTAAATAAGGGTTTCAGACCTTCATGTAGCATTTGGGTTTATGGCCGTAATTTCTGTGACTTGGGAGGTCATTGGGGTCAGAGGAGAACTAAAAGATGCACTTAGGTTTAAGGAATCGAGAGTTTTACTGACTATTCTCGGGATTGTGCTAGCTATTATTGGGATTATAAAAAAAGACGTTATATTTGTTGCAATCCAACCAAAATGACATAAAGAAAAAAAACAACACAGTTGAGTTGATGGAGATGTTTTGATGGAAACAGTGAATTTTTCTCTATTTTCCCTTCTTACAGTTTGATTGTATTATTGTAATTATTATGATTTAAGTAACTGAAAATTGATTTCATCTAGAAAATAAAATTACAAATGTCATTTTAAAGTTACTTTGGTGCTAAATGGAGAAATCAGTTTTTATCTTTCCTAACTAATATGCAAATAAGCTACAAACTCCAGGGGGGAAAGCTATATTTTGAGTGACAACTTAATATATTTATTGCTCAAGAATAGTTCAGGGCTGATGAAAGTCTGGCTATTAACTGCAAATTGTTTATTATTCCCTCTTATTTCAGTCAGGGAATCAAGCAGAAAATTATGGAATCAACAATACTTCACTTTACATTTCCCAAACCACCACAGCCAGGTAGTAAAAAGAGATTAAGAACTTCAGAAACACAAACTGCAGTTCTTGTAAATATTAAGGTCATTTATTACGAAATTTAAGATGAGACAATATATAAATATAAATTATATATATATATAATTTGAATTTTACTACCAATTGGAAGCAGATATTTCTAAATTTATAACTCCCTGTATAGTAGATTGCCTCCAACTACTTCAGATTAAACTTTATTTATACGTGGTTCTCAATTTCAAAGGCATTATATACCTCATAGGCTAGGTAAGCTGGAGAATCTAATGTTGCAACTGGAGGGATCTATCAGGAAAATTTAACCGGCCACAAAACAACATATAAAATTTGAGTCTTAGAAGAGGAGACAATTTTTTCTAAACATCTTTATTGGAGCATAATTGCTTTACAATGCTGTGTTAGTTTCTGCTTTATAACAAAGTGAATCGGCTATACATATACATATATCCTTATACTTCCTCCCTCTTGCATCTCCCTCCCACCCTCCATAACCCACCCCTCTAGGTGGTCACAAAGCACCGAGCTGATCTCCCTGTGATATGCAGCTGCTTCCCACTAGCTATCTATTTTTACAATTGGTAGTGTATATATGTCAATGCCACTCTCTCACTTTACCCCAGCTTACTCTTCCCCCTCCCTGTATCCTCAAGTCCATTATCCAGGTCTGTGCCTTTATTCCTGTCCTGCACCTAGGTTTTGCAGAGCCATTTTTCTTTTTTTTTAGATTCCATGTATATATGTTAGCATATGGTATTTGTTTTTCTCTTTCTGGCTTACTTCACTCTGTATGACAGACTCTAGGTGCATCCACATCACTACAAATAACTCAATTTCGTTTCTTTTTATGTCTGAGTAATATTCCATTATATATATGTTCCACATCTTCTTTATTGATTCATCTGTCGATGGACATGTAGGTTGCTCCATGTCCTATTGTAAATAGTGCTGCAGTGAACATTGTGGTACATGATGCTTCTTGAATTATGTTTTTTTCAGAGTATATGTCCAGTAGTGGGATTGCTGGGTTGTATGGTAGCTCTATTTTTAACTTTTTAAGGAACTTCCACACTGTTCTACATAGTGGCTATATCAATTTTCGTTCCCAACAACAGTGCAAGAGGGTTCCCTTTTCTCCACAACCTCAGCAGCATTTATTGTTTGTAGATTTTTTGATGATGGCCATTCTGAACACTGTGAGGTGATATCTCATTGTAGTGTTGATTTTCATTTCTCTAATGATTATGATGTTGAGCATTCTTTCATGTGTTTGTTGGCAATCTGTATATCTTCTTTGGAGAAATGTCTATTTAGGTCTTCTGCCCATTTGGCATTGAGTTGTTTGTTTTTTTTATATTCAGCTACATGAGCTGCTTGTAAATTTTGGAGCTTAATCCTTTCTCACTTGCTTCCTTGCAAATATTTTCTCCCATTCTGAGGGTTGTCTTTCTGTCTTGTTTATGTTTTCCTTTGATATGCAAAAGCTTTTAAATTTCATTAGGTCCCATTTGTTAATTTTTGTTTTTATTTCCACTTTTCTAGGACGTGGGTCAAAAAGGATCTTGCTGTGATTTATGCCATAGAGTGTTCTGCCTATGTTTTTGTCTAAGAGTTTGATTAGTGTCTGGCCTTAAATTTAGGTCTTTAATCCATTTTGAGTTTATTTTTGTGTATGGTGTTAGGGAGTATTCTAATTTCATTCTTTACATGCAGCTGTCCTGTATTCCCAGCACCACTTATTGAAGATGCTGTCTTTTCTCCACTGCATATTCTTGCCTCCTTTATCAAAAATAAGGTGACCATATGTGCATGGGTTTAACTCTTGCTTTTCTCTCCTGTTCCATTGATCTATATTTCTGTTTCTGTGCCAGTACCATACTGTGTTGATTATTGTAGCTTTGCAGTATAATCTGAAGTCAGGGAGCCTGATTCTTCCAACTCCATTTTTCTCTCTCAAGATTGCTTTGGCTATTCAGGGTCTTTTGTGTTTCCATAAAATTGTGAAATATTTTGTTTTGGTTCTGTGAAAACTGCCATTGGTAGTTTGATAATGGTTGTGTTGAATCTGTAGATTACTTTCGATAGTATAGTCACTTTCACATGTTGATACTTCCAATCCAAGATCATGGTGTATGTCTTCATCTGTTTGTATTACCTTTAATTTCTTTCATCAATGTCTTATAGTTTTCTGCATACAGGTCTTTTCTCTCCCTAGGTAGGTTTATTCCTAGGTTTTTTCTTCTTTTTGTTACAATGATAAATATGAGTGTTTCCTTAATTTCTCTTTCAGATTTTTCAATATTAGTGTATAGGAATGCAAGAGAGTTCTGTGCATAATTTTATATCCTGCTGTTTTACCAAATTCATTGATTAGCTCTAGTAGTTTCCTGGTTGCATCTATAGGATTCTCTATGTTTAGTATCATGTCATCTGCAAACAGTGACAGCTTTACTTCTTCTTTTCCAGTTTGGATTCCTTTTATTTCTTTTTCTTGTCTGATCACTGTGGCTAAACCTTCCAAAACTATGTTGAATAATAGTGTTGAGAGAGGAAAATCTTGCCTTGTTCCAGATCTTAGTGAAAATGTTTTCAGTTTTTCACCATTGAGAATTATGTTGGCTGTGGATTTTTCATATATGACCTTTATTATGTTGAGGTAAGTTCCTTTTATGCCTACTTTCTGGAAGTTTTTTATCATAAATGTTTTTTGAATTTTGTCAAGTGCTTTTTTGCATCTATTGAGATGATCATATGTTTTTTCTCTTTCAATTTGTTAATATGGTGTATTACATTGATTGATTTGCATATATTGAAAAATCCTTGCATTCCTGGAATAAACCTCACTTGATCATGGTGTATGATCCTTTTAACGTGATGTTGGATTCTCTTTGCTAGTATTTTGTTGAGCATATTTCCGTCAATGTTCATCAGTGATATTGGCCTGTAGTTTTCTTTCTTTGTGACATCTTTGTCTGGTTTTCATATCAGGGTTATTGTGGCCTTGTATAATGAGTTTAGGAGTGTTCCTCCCTCTGCTATATTATGGAAGATTTTGAGAAGGATAGATGTTTGCTCTTCTCTAAATGTTTGATAGAATTCGCCTCTGAAGCCATCTGTTCCTGGGCTTTTGTTTGTTGGAAGATTCTTAATCACAGTCTCAATTTCACTACTTGAGGAGCACATCTTGATGAGGTTTCAGGGCCTTTCCATTTTCTTTAATCTGGCATTCAAATACTAGATACTTGGAGATTCACGTTTTCTACTGCTTTTATAAAGTGAAGTTATTCTATCAACTAACAAAAAGAAAAGGTAACCTACCGAGGTCACCCAGATATCAAAATATATTTTAAAAGTATCTCCCAAAGCAGGGTCACAGTCAATGCATTTATTCAATGGTCATTTTTACATCTGTAGAGATCAAAGTTTCATGCTTCTCTTCATTGTCCTCTTTTAATTCCATATAACAATTTAACTGACTGGTGATATCCCTAATGGATAGCTGAAGGAGTATAAGAAGTAAATGTAAATTAGTCTATGTGGCCACTATGACAACCAGATTTGAGAAATGTTTGGGTTGGAGTAAAAAATATACACTATTGTTACACTAAGAAATGTGTATATAATATTTGTTTTATTTTATGTCTTTGTTTTTGGCAGTATTTCACAGCAGGGATCTTAGGCTTTCAATCTGTTCAGAGACCTTGAAAGTAGGTGTAGAAATCAAGCTAGGCCTGAAGCCTATAAAATTGTAGCCTATCATAAGAATTATCATAAAAACCTTCAAGGGCATCAGCTTATTTCTGATCTGACTTGTGGCTGAGGGGTACATTAAATGTTCCAAAAGATCTCTCCCCTGTAGGAGTCCAAATGGAACATATTATCAGTTATGAGGACAGGACCTGAAATGTCATGGATCATGTGGGCCTGCTCTGATCCTAATATTAATCACTGAGGAAATTCGAAGGTTCCTCCTAAATTTATTTTATTTCCAAAGTGGAGTTGTCTCACATACACACACAAACACACACAGAATGTTGAAAAGGAAAAAAAAACTATTTAAATAGATGGTTATTTAAAAGCTAGACTATTTTTATGTTTCAATATAACAAGATATAACTAATTCAAAAAACACATCATTATTCTAACCAAATTTTTTTCATAGACATGACAAAAGAAATTTAGATGAAGCTCAGAAGCCAGCTCATATATGGATAACACATTCGTTAAGAAAAACATTTCAAAGGTCGTCTATTAATTTAACTATCAGGAGACAGGCTTCATTCAGACATTCTTATACTCTTATCACTCATTCTAAAAAGGCAGAATCTAAAAAGTCCAAAGATGACAAAAAAGGAACAACTTTGAAGAAAGTTTCCAAGAAAGCTATAGGCCCACACAAAACAACTTTAGAATCCAAGAAAACAGTAAATAATGAGAAACCTAAAAGAGGAAATAAAGCAGATAAAACTCCATCAAAATCATCACATGAAAGTCAACTATCTAAGAAGTCAAAGTCCAATTCAGAAACAAACCCAGAATCCAAAGGTTCTAAGTCAGTCTCAATAAAGGATAAAAAAAAAGATAAGAGATATTCAAAGGATTCCAGGGAGATGGATTTTGAATCCATATGTACAAAGAAGTATTATAGGAGCTCAAAGAACAATCGTGATGCCAAATCAGAGATTTGCTCAAAAAGTAATTCAAATATGGATTTAATGATGTATTTAGAGGAGTCTGGTGCTGAACCCATGGAATTTGATATGTGGTTAAATAACTACTCACAGAATAATTTTAAAAAGCTTCCAAAGAAGGATGCAAAAAAGGATACAAAGGGGAAGGGCTCTGATGCTGAATCTGGAGATTCAAAAGATGCAAAGAAAGATGAGAAGAAAGATAAGAAAAGTACAACGAAAGACAGCAAGAAGGGTACAAAGAAGGACGCAGAGTCTACTGATGCAGAATCTGGAAACTCAAAGGATGCAAAGAAAGATTCAAAGAAAGGTAAGAAAGATTCAAAGAAAGATGACAAAAAAGATGGCCAGAAGGATGCAGAAGAATCTGTAGATTCAAAAGATGCAAAGAAAAATTCAAAGAAAGATGACAAGGAAAAGGATGCCAAGAAGGATGTTGTGTCTACTGATGCTGATTCTGAATCTGAAGGGGATACAAAAATGGGTAAAAAGATTCAAAGAAAGATGACAAAAGGAAGTCTACAATGAAGTCTGAAGAGTCTATTGAAACCAAGTCTGATTGGGAATCAAAGAAGGACAAGAGGATTAAAAGAAGGTTAAGAAAGATTCAAAAAAGATGCAAGCAAGAAGGATGCAAAGAAGGACCTAGAGTCTAGTGATGCTGAATCTGATGTGTCTTCCAAGAAAAACCTAAAGAAGCCTGAAACATTGAAAAGTTCAGATGCTGAATCTGAAGAGTCACTATATAAACTTAGGCCTAAAAGGATAGTTGATGAATCAGATGCCACATCTACAGATTCAAAGAAGGAAGCACTGGAACCAAAGAGAAATTTCAAAATGCCATCCAAAAGGACTACATTCAAAGAAAAAGGGAAAAAAGTAGGTACAGGTAGAGATCCTCCATCAAGAGAAAGACCACCACTACTTCCTTGTGAGACTTTACTGCCATCACCTAGGGCCAAACGTCTCTGTGGGTGCCAGAATCCTCCTCCACCTCCAAAGCCAAGATATGCTCCTTAGGTATGATTACTCCTGTTTTATTTTTAGAGAAAATTGGATTAAAAATGAAAGATAGTTTTAATTTTTGAGTTTATATGTTCTCTGAAGAATAGTTCCATTTTCCTGGAATACTGACAAGTTTGGGGCTCACAGATGAGAAAGATGAAAAGTACTTCAAAAGGACTCAATAGATTTGCAAAACAAATGTCAAAAAGTTAAAAATAATATTTAGACTGGAGCAGAGAGAACTGGCTTGTGATTTAAGAAAATATTTATAATTATTTTTAAAAAGAGTCATACTACAAAAGTGATTAACTGTTCTATACTTATGAAAGAACCAAAAGGAAAATGACTAAAAATTCTAAAGGACAGATTTTAATGAGAAATAAAGACATTTCCTAGGCAGTTGCCGCATATAGTAAAAACTCAACCAAATTCAGACACAGCAAGATAGAAATATAGTATACTAGGATTCAGATATGCAAAAACAATATTTAATTATTTAATCCATATCTTTATGAGCGGTCTTTCTTACTGATAATTAGGGGGGAAAAGTTAACTTGCTGGAAGTAACTAGATTTTCTCTGGTTTATAGCAGTCTCTTCAAGGTTAATCCAATCACTTTGGAGGTAAATACTCTGTAAATTTAAAATTTCTATTTCTCTCCTTTAGAAGATCTCGCTTTCAAACCCCCTTCCTTCAAAACCTGGCTGTAAGGGGAAGCTTAGTTAGACATCTCATTTTGGATGGAAGGGCTGCTCTTCCCATTGTTGTCCTCCCTTTTTGGGTCTCTGATCTTTGGTTGAAGTGTAATTCATTTGCATGGTTTCTGGGAATAAGTCTGTGTTTCCTCTACTTTTGCACAGTGTTAATTGTCTGTTCTCAGCATGGTAGGTCTGATGTTCTCTGTGCTGCTAAATTCAGAACATCTGTAGATATGGCTGGGTCTCGACCTTGAACTTTATACTTAATTAATTTTTTCCCGCCCTTTTTCCTCTTCCTCCCTGTCCCCCTATTTTTGTTTTTCCCTCTCAGAGAGCTTCTATTTTCTCTTCTAGATTAGTGAGAATCTCCCTTTACCTTGTATTCCAAGTTTTTTCTATCCTTTGTTTATAATAAAACCTTATATATTGACCTCCATTTGCTCTTCATATATTTTCCATTTGTGGGAGGGATTTATAAATTCCTTTTATCTCTCTCAGAAAGCCTGGCTTTTAAGTCCATTTTTCTCCTGGTGGACTCAAAATGTCAGCTTTGACACTCAAAGCTGAGTAATGACTCCATTATTTAGAGTTCAGTCTTAGAGGTTAAGTCAATGGGTGGATAGTCACAAGAGCAAGATTTATAAGGAATGAAAATATGTTGGTGGATAATTTTTAAGATAAATGAGAAAAAGTGACACTCAAAAAGCTGAATTCTTTTCCAAAAGCAGTTTTTATGAAAAATAAGTAAAATACAAGAAAACAATACAACAAAATTCTTTGGACCGATGATTAATTTTAACTGTAAAAAAGAACTTTCAGGGTATGTTCCGGCCTTGTATATATTCACACCAAGTCTCTTTAATAAACTTCCATGTGCATAGCTACCATCTATTTATGCTTTTCCATACCTACCATTTCACTAAAACTGCTCTTTTCAGAATTACCAAATACCTTCTTGTATTCACATATACTGGTCTCTCTTCTCTCCTCATGTTATTCTATAGTCCAGCAGCATTTAAACCCACTACTTCTTCTTTCTAAAAACACTTTACTTGACTCTATGCTCTCCTGTTCTTCTTTCTACTTACTGGTAGCTTTTCGCCACTTTTATTGTATCCTACTCTTCCTCGCCTTTAACGTCGGAATGATCTAAGACTTGGTCCTGGAACTTCTCTATCTAAAATTCTCCTTTCATGAGTTCATCTCATTCAACAGTTTTAAATATCATCTATGTATTGATAACTCCAAAATTAATATATCCAACTTTGGTCTTTCCAAACAGTTCCAAATCCTTATATCTAATTGCCTACTTGAAAATTTCAGTGTAGAGCCTACTAGACATCTCAGACTTAATATATCTCAATAATACTCTTAACCCATCCCAAAACCTATTCCTCCCCAGTATTCTCCATCTTAATAAATGTCACTGTGATCCACCCATTTAATCTTATAAAATCTGGATATCATGTATGATTCTGCTCTTTTCCTCATCCCCCACATGTAATCAATCAGTAAGACTTGTCTACCTTATCTCCAAAATGTATCCTGAATCAGTCCACTCCTACCTTCTCAATCACTACCACCTAAATGGTCCCAATCATCATCATAATCTTTGCTGGAATACTGCAAGAGTTCCTAGCTAGCCTTGCTACTTCTACTCTCCACTGCTTAAAACACTCTCGTGGTTTCCCATTATATTCAGAATAAACCAAGGCTACTTACCCTGCCTTTCACTGCATATATTATCCAGCTCCTGCCTATTTTCCACCCTCATCTTGAACCAATTTTCCATTTTATTTTATGATCTAGCCAAACCACATTCTTTTTGTTTCTCATACACACCAAGATTGTTTCCTTGCCAAGATTTTGCATATGCTGTTCCCTCTGCTTGGAATGCTTCTCCCCAGATCTTTGTATAACTACTCCTTCTCATCATTTAGTTTTTCAGCATAAATATTATCTCTTTAGAGAAGGCTTTCCTGATTACTATATCCTATGTTATCCCCTCCCACAACAACTGTCTAGTCACTCTTCTAACCTGAATCCTACCTTATATTTCTTCATAGAATGTATCTTTATATAAAATTCTATATTTATTCATGTGTTTATTAGTTATATTCACCATTAGAATTTAGGCTCCATGCAACAGTGAGCCTGATCTGTATTTTCATTTCTGTATCCACAGTTCAAAAGCAGCACCTGGACTGCATTCGATTGGTTAAGAATTTGATCTCTCTAAAAGAGCTGCAGATCCTATCACACTAGTGGACTTTCTGACATCCATTTTTCCAGGCATTCCTACTCTAGCAATATTAGACTAAAATGAATAAACAACAGGCATTTTGGAAGGGGAGAAATCACAATAGTGCAAGTTACATTCTAATTGATGTCTGAAAAGAAAATATATGTATCCTTCTCACTTTTGAGTGAGATATTTATGACCATACTGTGTTAATGCATCTTAGGTCTTTTTTAGTATAAGTTTGAAAAACCATGCCCTTATTCCTCTGACTGGAGTCCTACTGATTTTCACAGCAACACAAAAGTAAGGCTAGTGCTTTGTTTCAGGGCCAGCTCTGTTTATATTTCTGGATTAAAATAATTCATATTTGAATTATGTTTGTAAAACTTGACATGCTCCTCAACTATGAATGAAGAATTCTTTATATTACACTTACTGGAGTAGAAAACTAGTCTTAATTTAGAGTGTTTTGTTTTCCATTCTACTTTTTTTCTTTCTAATTTTATTTAGATATAATTGACATGCACCACTATATTAGTTTCAGATATACAACATAATGATTCGATATTTGTATAGTTGTAGAAATTTACCACAACAAGTCTATTTAACCTCCATCACCATGAATAGTTACAAAATATATTTTTGTGTGATGAAAACTTTTAAAATGTACTCTCTTAGCATTGTCAAATATACATACAGTATTATTGACTACAGTGACCCTGCTGTACATTGTATCTCCATGACTTATTCATTTCATAACTGGAAGTTTGTACTTTTTAACCATTTTGACCCATTTTGTCCACTCCCTAGCCTTTCCACATCTGACAAAAACCAATCCATTTTCTGTAATTCAGTTTTTTTTTTCATTTTTTTAAAAAAAATTCCTGCATATAACTGAGATCATACAGTATTTGTCTTTTTCCTTTTTTAATAATTTTTCTTAGAGTATAGTTTATTTACAATGTTGTGTAAGTTTCAGGTGTACAGCAAAGTGAATCAGTTATACATATACAAATATCCACTCTTTTAGATTCTTTTCCCATATAGGTCATTACAGAGTATTGAGTAGAGTGCCCTGTGCTATACAGTAGGTCCTTATTAGCTATCTATTTTATATATAGTAGTGTGTATATGTCAATCGCAATTTCCCAATTTATCCCTCTCCCCACTTTCCCCCCTGGTAACCAAAAGTTTCTTTTTTACATCTGTAACTCTATTTCTGTTTGGTAAATGAATTCATTTGTACCATTTTTGTAGATTCCACAGATAAATGATATCATATACTTGTCCTCTTTCTGACTTCACTCAGTATGAAAACCTCTAGGTCCATCCATCTTGCTGCAAATTGCATTATTTTGTTCTTTTTAATTGCTGAGATATATCCATAGTATATATGTACCACATATTCTTAATACATTCCTCTATTGATGGATATTTCAGTTGCTTCCATGTCTTGGCTATTGTAAATAGTGCTGCAATGAACATTGGAGTGCATGTATCTTTTCGAATTAGGGTTTTCCTTAGGTATATGCCTAGGAGTACGATTGCTGGATCATATGATAGTTCTATATTTAGTTTCTTAAGGAACTTCCATAGTGTTCTCCATAATGTTTGTATGAATTTACATTCCACCAACAGTGTAGGAGGGTTCTGTTTCTTCCACACACTCTCCAGCATTTCCTGTTAGTAGATTTTTGATGATGACCATTCTGACTGGTGTGAGGTGATACCTCATTGTAGCTTTGATTTGCATTTCTCTAATGATTAGTGATGTTGAGCATCCTTTCATGTGTTTGTTGGCAATCTGTGTATCTTCTTTGGAGAAATGTCTATTTAGGTCTTCTGTACATTTCTGGATTGGGTTTTTGGGGTTTTTTGATACTGAGCTGCATGAGCTACTTGTAAATTCTGGAGATTAATCCTTTTTCAGTTGCTTCATTTGCAAATATTTTCTCCCATTCTGAGGGTTGTCTTTTGGTCTTCTTCATGGTTTCCTTTGCTGTGCAAACCCTTTAAGTTTCATTAGATCCCATCTGTTTATTTTTGTTTTTATTTCCATTTCTCTAGGAGGTGGGTCAAAAAGGATCTTGCTGAGATTTATGTCATAAAGTGTTCTGCCTATGTTTTCCTCTAAGAGTTTGATGGTGTCTGGCCTTACATTTAGGTCTTTAATCCATTTTGAGTTTATTTTTGTGTATGGTGTTAGGGAGTGTTCTAATTTCATTCTTTTATATATAGATGTCCAGTTTACCCAGCACCAATTACTGGAGAGGCTTTCATTTTTACACTGTAAATTCTTGACTCCTTTATCAAAAATAAGGTGACCATATGTGTGTGAGTTTATCTTTGGGCTTTCTATCCTGATCCATTGATCTATATTTCAGTTTCTTCTGCCAGTACCATACTGACGTGATTACAGTAACTTTGTAGTATAGTCTGAAGTCAGGGAGCCTGATTCCTCCAGCTCCATTTTTCTCAAGATTGCTTTGGCTAATCAGGGTCTTTTGTGTTTCCATACAAATAGTGAAAGATTTTTTCTAGGTCTGTGAAAAATGCCAGTGGTAGTTTCATAGGGATTGCATTGAATCTGTAGATTGCTTTGTGTAGTAGAGTCATTTTCACAATGTTGATTCTTCCAACCCAAAAACATGGTATATCTCTCCATCTGTTTGTATCATCTTTAATTTCTTTCATCACTGTCTTATACTTTTCTGCCTACAGGTCTTTTGTCTCCTTAGATATGTTTATTCCTAGGTATTTTATTCTTTTTGTTGCAATAGTAAATGTGAGCATTTCCTTAAATTCTTTTCAGATTTTTCATCATTAGTGTATAGGAATGTCAGAGATTTCTGTGCATTAATTTTGTATCCTGCTACTTTACCAAATTTATTGATTAGCTACAGGAGTTTTCTGGTAGCATCCTTAGGATTCTGCATGTAAAATATCATGGCATCTGAAAACAGTGACAGCTTTACTTCTTTTCTGATTTGGATTACCTTTATTTCTTTTTCTCTCTGATTGCTGTGGCTAATACTTCCAAAACAATTTTGAATAATAGTGGTGAGGATGGGCAACCTTGTCTTGTTCCTGATCTTAGTGAAAGTGGTTTCAGTTTTGCACCATTGAGGACGATGTTGGCTGTGTGTTTGTCATGTATGGCCTTTATTACGCTGAGATTAGTTCCCTTTCTGCCTACTTTCTGGAGAGGTTTTTTTAATCATATATGGGTGTTGAATTTTGTCAAAGCTTTTTCTGCATCTATTGAGATGATCATATGGTTTTTATTCTTCAGTTTGTTAATATAGTGTTTCATATTAATTGATTTGCATATACAGAAGAATCATTGCATTCCTGGGATAAACCCTACTTGATCATGGTGTATGATCCTTTTAATGTGCTGTTGGATTTTTTTGCTAGAATTTTGTTGAGGATTTTTGCATCTAAGTTCATTAGTGATATTGGACTGGAATTTTCTTTCTCTGTGACATCATTTTCTGGTTTTCTCATCAGGGTGATAGTCGCATTGTAGAATGTGTTTGGGAGTGTTCCCCTCTCTGTTATATTGTGCAAGAGTTTGAGAAGTATAGGTGTTAGCTCTTCTCTAAATGTTTGATAGAATTCGCATGTGAAGCCACCTTTTCCTGGGCTTTTGTTTGTTGGAAGATTTTTAAGCACAGTTTCAATTTCAGTGCTTGGGTTTTGTCTGTTTATATGTCCTATTTCTTCCTGGTTCAGTCTCAGAAGTTTGTGCTTTACTAAGAATTTGTCCATTTCTTCCAAGTTGTCCATTTTATTGGCATATAGTTGCTTGTAGTAATCTCTCCTGATCCTTTGTATTTCTGAAGTGTCAGTTGTTACTTCTTCTTTTTCATTTCTATTTATTTGAGTGTTCTCCCTTTTTTTCTTGATGAGTCTGGCTAATGGTTTATCTATTTTGTTTACCTTCTCTAAAATCCAGCTTTTAGTTTTATTGATGTTTGCTATTGTTTCATTTCTTTTTCATTTATTCCTCATCTGATGTTTATGATTTCTTTCCTTCTGCTAACTTTGGGGATTTTTGCTCTTCTTTCCCTAATTGTTTTAGGTGTAAGGTTAGGTTGTTTATTTGAGATGTTTTTTGTTTCTTGAAGTAGGATGGTATTGCTATAATCTTCCCTCTTAGAACAGCTTTGCTGCATCTCATAGGTTTTGGGTTGTCATGTTTTCTTTGTCTTTTTTTCTATGTATTTTTTATTTCTTCTTTGATTTCTTCAGTGTTCTCTTGGTTATTAAGTAGTGTATTGTTTAGCCTCCATGTGTTTATATTTTTTACAGATTTTTTCCTGTAATTGATATCTAGTCTCATAGCATTGTAGTTGGAAAAGATACTTGATATGATTTCAATTTTCTTAAATTTACCAAGGCTTGATTTGTCACCCAAGATATGATCTATTCTGGAGTATGTTCCATGAGCACGTGAGACGAAAGTGTATTCTGTTATTTTTGGATGGAATGTTCTATAAATGTCAATTAAGTCCATCTTGTTTAATGTGTCATTTAAAGCTTGTGTTTCCTTATTTATTTTCAGTGTGGATGATCTGTTCAGTGTTAAAAGTGGGGTTCAAAGTCCCCTACTATTTCTGTGTTAATGTTGATTTCCCCTTTTATGGCTGTTTGCATTTGCCTTATGTATTGATGTGTTCCTATTTTGGGTGCATAAATATTTACAATCATTGTCTTCTTCTTGGATTGATCCCCTGATAATTTTGTAGTGTCATACCTTGACTCTTCTAATAGGCTTTATTTTAAAGTCTATTGTGTCTAATATGAGAATTGCCACTTCAGCTTTCTTTTGGTTTCCATTTGCATGGAATAACTTTTTCCATCTCCTCAGTTTCAGTCTGTATGTGTCCCAAGGTCTGAAGTGTGTCTCTTGTAGACAGCGTGTATGGGTCTTGTTTTTGTAAACATTCAGCAAGCCTGTGTCTTTCGGTTGTAACATTTAATCCATTTAAATTTAAGGTAATTATCAATATGTATGTTTCTATTACCATTTTCTTAATTGTTTTGGGTTTGTTTTTGTAGGTCTCTTCCTTCTCTTGTGTTTCCTGCCTAGAGAAGTTCCTTTTGTATTTGTTGTAGAGCTGATTTGTTAGTGCTGAATTCTCTTAAATTTGCTTCTCTGTTAACGTTTTAATTTCTCCAATGAATCTGAATTATATCCTTGCTGGCTAGGGTAATCTTGGTTGTAAGTTTTTCCCTTTCATCACTTTAAATGTGTCTTGCCACTCCCTTCTGGCTTGCAGAGTTTCTGCTGAAGCTTCAGCTGTTAACCTTATGGGGATTCCTTGTATGTTATTTGTTGCTTTTCCCCTGTTGCTTTTAATATTTTTTCTTTTTATTTAATTTTTGATAGTTTGAATGATATGTCTTGGCATGTTTCTCCTTGGATTTATCCGGTATGGGACTTTCTGCACTTCCTGGACTTGATTGATTATTTCCTTTCCCATGTTAGAGAAGTTTTCAACTATAATCTCTTCAAATATTTTCTGAACACTTTCTTTTCCTCTTCTTCTCCTGGGACCCCTATAATTCAAATGTTTGAGCCTTTAATGTTGTCCCTGTGGTCACTGAGACAGTTCCTAATTCTTTTCATTCTTTTTTCTTTAATCTGCTCTGCAGCAGTTATTTCCCTTATTTTATCTTCCATGTTACTTATATGTTTTTTACCACAGTTATTCTGCTATTGATTCCTTCTAGAGAATTTTTAATTTCATTTATCGTGTTGTTCTTCATTGTTTGTTTGCTCTTTTGTTCTTCTGTGTTCTTGTTACATGTTTCTTGTATATTCTCCATTCTATTTCCAAGATCATGGATCGTCTTTACGATCATCACTCTGAATTCTTTTTCAGGTAGACTGCCTATTTTCTCTTCATTTGTTTGGTCTTCTGGGTTTTTACCTTGCTCCTTCATCTGCTGTGTGTTTCTCTCTATTCTCATTTTGCTTAATTTACTGTGTTTATGGTCTCCTTTTAGCAGGCTTCAGGTTTGTAGTTCCCATTATTTTTGGTGTTTTCCCCCCAGTGGGTGAGGTTGATTCAATGGCTTTTGTCAGTTTCCTGATGGAGGGGACTTGTGCCTGTGTTCTGTTGGGTGGGACTGGATCTTTTCTTTCTAGTGGGCAGTACCACGTCCAGTGGTGTGTTTTGGGCTGTCTGTGAACTTAGTGTGATTTTAGGCTGTCTCTCTGGTAATGGGTGGGGTTGTGTTCCTGCCTTGCAGGTTGTTTGGCATTGGACATCCAGCACTGGACTCTCCTGGCCATTTGGTTTAGCTGGGTCTTAACGTTGAGATGGATATCTCTGGGAGAGTTCTCACTGATTGATAGTATGTGCTCTGGAAGGTCTCTGGTGTTCCAATGTCCTGAACTTGCCTCTCACACTTCAGAAGGTTAGGCCTGACACCAGGGCAGAACACAAGGACCCTGTCAGCCAGACAGCTCAGAAGACAAGGGAGAAAAAAGGCAAAGAAAATAAATAATAATAAAAATAATAATTCAAATTTAAGAAAATAATAATTTAAAAACCAGAGCAACCAAACCAATAAACAAATACACCAATGGTAACAAGCGCTCAAAACTATACTAAGATAAATGTAAAAATCAGAAACACATCATTTGCAGACAGCAACCCCAAGTCTACAGTTGCTCCCAAAGTCCACCTCCTCAATTTTGGGGTGATTCTTTGTCTATTCATGTATTCCCCAGATTCAGTGTACATCAAGCTGATTGTGGGGATTTAATCTGCTGCTCCTGAGGCTGCATGGAGAAATTTCTATTTCTCTTCTTTGTTCTCACAGCTTCTGGAGTTCAGCTTTGGTTTTGGCCACACCCCTGTGTGTAGGTCACCCTCAGGTATCTGTTCCTGCCCAGACAGGAAGTGGTTAAAGCAGCAACTGATTAGGACTCTGGCTCACTCAGGCCAGGGGGAGGGAAAGGTACTGTAGTTATGGTAGAGGCCCGCAAGACATTTCAACAGTCTGAGTCACTCTATTTTTTCTCCTGGAAAAGTGTCCCTGGATCACACTGCCCTCGCAGTTGTGTGCTGCACAGACTCTCAGGGGATGTTATGGATAGTGACCTGTGCTTGTACACAGGATTCTTGGTGGCTGCAGCTGCAGTGTTAGCTTTTTATGCCTGTCTCTGTGGTCTGATCAGATAGCCGCAGCTTGCTCCCATCTCTGGAGCTCATTTAGGCGGTGCTCTGCCTTCTGTGGGCAGACAGGGAAGGAGTCTCCTCTCCTCGTGCACCCCGAAACAATGGTCTCTTGCCTCTTAGCCAGGTCCAGAGTTTTTCCCGGACTCCCGCCCAGCTACCTGTTGTGCATTAGCCTCCTCCAGGCTGTGTTCACATAGCCAACCCTAGTCCTCTCCCTGGGATCTGACCTCCAAAGCTCGAGCCTCAGCTCCAAGTCCCCACCCACACCCGTGGGTGAGAAGACAAGCCTCTCAGGCTGGTGAGTGCTGGTCAGCACCAATCCTCTGTGTGGGAATCTCTCCTCCTTGCTCTCTGCACCACTGTTGCTGAGCACTCCTCCGTGGCTCTGAAGCTTCCCTCCCACCCAGCCCCCATTTCAGCGAGTGAAGGGTTTTCCTAGTGTGTGGAAACTTTTCTTCTTTTATAACTTCCTCCCAGAGTTGCAGGTCCCATCCCTATCCTTTTGTCTCTATTTTTTCTTTTGCCCTACCCAGGTACATAGGGATTTTCTTGCCTTTTGGGAAGTCTGAGGTGTTTTGCTAACATTGAGTATGTGTTCTGTAGGATTTGCTCCACATGTAGATGTATTTTTGATGTATTTGTGGGGAGGAAGTTGATCTCCACATCTTACTCCTCTGCCATCTTGAATGTCTCCCAAATTCCTTCTTTTTTATGGCTGAATACTTTTACATTGTATACACACACACACACACACACACACATACATATATAGGTATGAATATATATTCTGCAACTTCTTTATTCATCCATTGATAGATACTCATGTTGTTTTCATATCTTTCCTATTGTAAATAATACTGCAATAAACATGAGGGTGCAAATATGTTTTTGAGTTAGTGTTTTCATTTTCTTCTGATTAAACAGAAGTGGGATCGCTGGATTATATGGTAGTTCTATTTTTAACTTTTTGAAAAACCTCAGTTTTCCCTAGTGACTACACTAATTTACATTCCTACCGATAGTGCACAAGGTTTCCCTTTTCTCCAGTTCTCATCAACAATTTTTTCTTGTCTTGTTGATAATAACCATTCTAATAGATGTGAGGCAATATTTCATTATGGTTTTGATTTGCAATTCCCTGATGATTAGTGATATTGAGCACATTTTCATGTACCTGTTGGTCATCAATATGCCTTCTTTGGGAAAACGACTATTCAGATCCTCTGCCCATGTTTTAATTGAATTGTTTATTTTCCTTTTGAGTTTTATGTGTTATTTACATATTTTGAATATTAACCACTTATTAGATATACAATTTACAAATATTTTCTCCCATTCTGTAGGTTTGTCTTTTCATTTTGTTAATAGTTTTTTTTTTCTATGCAAAAGCTTTTTAGTTTGATCTAGTCCCACATGCTTAGTTTTGTTTTTGTTGCCTTTGCTGTTCGTGTCAAATCCAAAAAATTATCACTGACTTATATCAAGAATCTTACTGCCTGTATTCACTTCTAGGAATCTTATGATTTCAGGTCTTACGTTCAAATCATTGATTTGTCTTGAGTAAATTTTTGTGTATGGTATAAAATATAGTACACTTTCATTATTTTGCATTTGGCTCTTCCCTTTTCTCAACACAATTTATTGAAGGCTGTCATTTCCTCATTGTATATTCTTGGCTCATTTGTTGTAAATAAATGGACTGTATCTGGGTGGGTTTATTTCTGGGTTCTCTATTCTGTTCCATTGATCTAAGTGTCTGCTTTTATGCCAAAACTATACTGTTTTGATTGCTATAGTTTTGTAATATCATTTTAAATCAAGGAATATGGTGCCTCCAGCTTTGTTCTTCCTCAAGACTACTTTGGCTACTTGGTGTCTTTTATGGTTCCATACAAATTTTAGGATTTTTAGTTTTATTCTGTTAAAAATGCCATTGGAAATTTGATATTGATTTGTATCTGTAGATTGCTTTGGGGAGTGCAGACATTTCAACAATATTAATTCTTTCAATACATAAACATGGAATAGCTCTCCATTTATTTGTGTCTTTTTCAATTTCTTTTATCAATGACTTGTGGTTTTCAGTGAACAGGCCTTTCATCTCCTGGTTAAGTTTGTTTCTAGGTACTTCATTCTTTTTGATGCAAGTATAAATGGAATTGTTTTCTTAATTTCTCTTTCTGTTAGTTCATTGTTAGTGTAGAAAAACACATCAGATTTTTGTTTATTGATTTTATATCCTGCAGCTTTACTGAATGTATTTGTTAGTTCTCACCATTTTGGGTGGAGTCTTTAAGTTTTTCCATATGTAGTATCAAGTCATCTCCAAATAGTTACAGTTTCTTTTCTTTTCTGACTTGGATGTTTTTTATTTCCTCTTCTTGCCTAACTTCTCTGGTTAGGATATCCAATGCTACATTGAATATAAGTGGTGGAGTGGGCATCCTTTTCTTGTTCCTGATCTCATAGAAATAGCTTTCAGTTTTATATCATTGAATATGATGTTAGCTGTGGGTTTTTCATATATGACCTTTATTATGCTGATGTACATTCCTTATGTAACATTTTGAGAGTTTTTGTTATAAATAAATGTTGAATCTTGCAAATGATTTTTCTACATCTATTGAGATGGTCATATGTTTTTATGCTTCATTTTATGAATGTGATATAACATATTGATTTGCAGATATTGAACCATCCATCCATCCCTGGAATAAATGTCACTTAATCATTGTGTATGATCCTTTAAATGTATTGTTGAATTCAGTTTGCTAATATTTTATGGAAGATTTTTGCATCTATGTTCCTCAGGGATATTGATCCTTTTTTTTTTTTTCTTGCAGTGTTTTTGTGTGGTTTCAGTATCAGAGTAATGCTGGCCTCATAAATGAGTTTGGCAGTGTTAATTCCTCTTCTAATTTTTGGAAGAGTTTGAGAAGGATTTGTATTAATTATCCTTTAAATATTTGGTTGAAGTCACCAGTGAAGCCATCTGGTCTTGGGCTTTCGTTTTTTGGGAAATTTTAAATTACTGGTTCAATCTGCTTACTAGTAATCTGTCTGTTCAGATTTTCTATTTCTTCATGATTCAGTCTTGGTATGTCATATGGTTTTGGGTTTATCTATTTCTTCTAAGTTGTACAATTTGTTGGTGTATAATTGTTTATAGTAGTCTCATGATCATTTGTATTTCTGTTCTATCTGTTGTAATGTCTCCTCTTACTTGTCTAATTTTATTTGTATGAATCGTCTCCCTTTTCTTCTTGGTGATTTTACTAAAGATTTGTTTATCTTTTTAATTTTTTAGAGAACCAACTCTTAGTTTCACTGATCTCTTCTATTGGCCTTTTAGGCTTTATTTCATTTATTATTTCTGCTCTAATCTTTCTTACTACCTTCTCTCTTCTAACTTTGGGCTTAGTTTGTTTTTCTTTTTCTAGTTCCTTGAGGTGTAAAGTTAGTTTGCTTATTTAAATTTTTTCTTGTTTCTTGAGGCAAGCATTTATCATTATGAACTTCCTCCTTAAGACTTCTTTAGCTGCATTCCATATGACTTGATAACTTGTAATTCCATTTTCATTTGCCTTAAGGCATATTTTTATTTCTTCTTTGAAACATTCATTTTTCAGTAGCATGTTGTTTAAGCTCCACATATCTGTCATTTTTTCTAGTTTTCTTCTTGTAATTTATTTCTATTTTCATGCCACTGTGGTGGGTAAATATGTTTTATATAAATTCCTTCTTCTTAGACTTATTAAGGCTTGCTTTGTGGCCTAACATGATCTATACTTGAGAACGTTCCATGTGCGCTTGAGAATGATGTGTATTTCATTACTTTTGCATGAAATGCTCAGTATAAAGTTCATCTTGTCTAATGTGTCATTTAAAGCCAATGTTTTCTTACTGATTTTCTTTCTGTATGGTTAACTTTCCTTTATAGGTATTTTTAGTAACAAAATTAATACATATTTATTATAACAACCAGAGTAATACAAAATATATAAAGAAAATCATTTATATCCTCATGCCCACTCCTCCACTCCAAACGTCCCTATATTTCTATCCTCTTGTGGTAACCAGTGTTAGCAACCTCGTGTCCTTTTTTCATTTACATCATCTTCTACTTACGAGCATAAGTAAGCAGATAGATAAATTGTTTTGACTGAAATAAAATCACGCATATGCAGTACTTTATAAGTTACTTTATCACTTGATGATACCCTGGTCATCCTTAAAAGTCAGTAGGCATATATCTAACACTCTTGTTTTTATTTCCAACACACACATAATTTTACATGATGGGATATTATACATTCCAGATTTGTTTTACTTCAGTCCTTTAATTTTGCTTTCTCCCCACTCCCCATTTCTACTCCCATCCATTACTTTTTATCTCCTCCCTAAATGACATTTATCAACAGTCTACTATGTATCATTCCATACATTTCTCTAAGAGTCACTGTACTGTATCAAACCTTCAAACACACACACACACACACAAACACACACACATGGGGTGAAGGGGATTGGAGGATGGGAGGAGTGGTGTAGAAAACATGAGAGAGAGTGATGTTTTGTTATTGTTTTATTTAAAGGCAATAAATAATATTATATACTTTTCTGCATCCCAGTCAGCAATAGTTCTTCCTTTTGACACTCCAATGGATACAGAATTATATCATTGATACTTTTATTTGCATTTCCCTGACAACAATTGAGTTTGAACATCCTTTGAATGTGTTGTGTCACCTTGGGTTTAATCATTTAAGAATCATTTCTTTGTATTCTTTGTTCATTTTTCTCATCAGTTATTTATAATTTTTTTGTCAATTTATGAAAGACCCTTTGTATACTTGGAAGTTAATTCTTTATCTGTCTTCTTTGTTGGATTGTCCACAATTCTCACATGTCTATTAATATTTTTATGGTTTATTTTGCTGTGCAATTTTTTTTAATTTTTATATAATCAAATGTATCTGTAATTTCTTTTATTTATTCTTGGATTTCTATATTGGTGGAAATTATCTTATCCATAAGGTAGTTTTCAACAGGGGTTAAAAAATTAAAAACTAGTCCTCAGTAAATAATAAACTGTCAACAACTCCAAAACTCTGAGCATTGCAATAAATGAAGTTTTACTATACTGAAATGTGTAAACAAAGGAGATTTCCTAATCTCTCCCCAAAGAACTAAAGCAGTTTGAAAATAGGAAGTGTCATACATGTTGTATAATATAATGGCTGCTACTACAGCTTTGGAGTAAGACAGATTTGATTTGAATCCTTACTCTACCACTTAGTAGCAGGATACTTTTGAGGAACTTTCTTAATCATTTGGAGCATCATTTTCCTCAATGCAAAATGGGACATTAACAGGACATTCTACAGGGAAAAGAACCATATAAAATACCTAGTATAGTATCTGATATTGTATTATGCATATTGAAGGAGTCCCAGTCTTATCAAGATTCCTCAAATAATGACACATGTAGATTTTAATTTCATCCAGGCTATATGAACACAAGGTAAAAAAAAAAAAGAAAAACCAAACACATTTAGTACAAAATGTTTAAGTTAATAAACAAACCAATCAATATTTTAGCTGTCACCCTCTGCTTAATAAAATCAGATAATTGATAGCTTATTTCATTTTCCAACAGGTATTTTCATTTACTGAGCACACAGAGGTTAACATGCCATTATACTCAATACTAAGCATTTGATTAAATAGCTCATCTTGTCAAATTCTAGAATTAATTAAGGGCCAAAGAAGGTCAACCAAATAATCAGAAAACACCCCAAAAAAGGAGGTTACAAGATGATTCATTGTTGTTATTCAAGGAAAGTAGGTATTATTTGTATAAAGCTGGAATGCACTTCAAAGTATTTATTCTACGTGAAATCAGCCAAAAAAAAATTGAAGTTAAACAGATAGTAACTGTGGGGCTAGGTTACATATATATATTTTTTCCTAAAACACATGTTGCAACATGATAAAATAAGGCAAGTGAACCTCTTCCCTATTCTGGGCCTGTTGTCTCATCTGCAAAATGAGGAATCAAACTACATGAACTATAAATTGACACTGGTGTAGACAGCACAGAAGGAAGTGTTTAGTGTTCTCTAATGGTGGCGGAAAAAAGCAATATATCTGCCCATAATTGGGTTAGAATAGGAATGGAATAACCCTAATGAGGTAGCAGAGGTAACTGAACTACTAGAACTCAAGAAATGATGGTGACATTGAATGAACATAATTACCTCATATAATCCTTATTTTTCTTTTTACATCTTTATTGGAGTATAATTGCTTGACAATGGTGTGTTAGTTTCTGCTTTATAACAAAGTGAATCAGTTATACATATGCATATATTCCCAAATCTCTTCCACCTTGTGTCTCTCTCCCTCTAACCCTCCCTATCCTACACGTCTAGGTGGTCACAAAGCACTGAGCTGATCTCCCTGTGCTATGTGGCTGCTTCCCACTAGCTATCTATTTTAAGTTTGTTAGTGTATATATGTCCATGCCACTCTCTCATTTTGACAGAGCTTACCATTCCCACTCCCAATATCCTCAAGTCCATTCTCTAGTAGGCCTGTGTCTTCATTCCCGTCTTACCCATAGGTTCTTCATGAAATTTTTTTTCTTAGATTTCATATATATGTGTTACTATACAGTATTTGTCTTTCTTTTTCTGACTTACTTCACTCTGTATGACAGATTCTAGGTCCATCCACCTCAATTCAAATAACTCAATTTCGTTTCTTTTTATGACTGAGTAATATTCCATTGTGTATATATGCCAAATATTCTTTATCCATTCATGCAATGATGTACACTTAGGTTGCTTCCATATCCTGGCAATTGTAAATAGAGCTGCAGTGAACATTTTGGTACATGACTCTTTTTAAATTATGGCTTTCTCAGGGTATATGTCCAGTAGTGGGATTGCTGGGTTGTATGATAGTTCTATTTGTACTTTTCTAAGGAATCTCCAAACTGTTCTCCATAGTGGCTGTACCAATTCACATTCCCACCAGCACTGTAAGAGTGTTCCCTTTTCTCCACACCTTCTCCAGCATTTTTGTTTCTAGCTTTTTTGATGATGGCCATCCTGACTGCTGAGAGATGATATCTCACTGTAGTTTTGATTTGCATTTCTCTAATGATTAATGATGTTGAACATTCTTTTAAGTGTTTGTTGGCAATCTGTATATCTTCTTTGGAGAAAAGTCTACTTAGCTCTTCTGCCCATTTTTGGAATGGGTTGTTTGTTTTGTTGTTATTGAGCTGCATGAGCTGCTTGTAAATTTTGGAGATTAATCCTTGGTCAGTTGCTTCATTTGCAAATATTTTCTCCCATTCTGAGGGTTGTCTTTTGGTCTTGTTTATGGTTTCCTTTGCTGTGCAAAAGCTTTGAAGTTTCATTAGGTCACATTTGTTTATTTTTGTTTTTAGTTCCATTTCTCTAGGTGGTGGGTCCAAAAGGATCTTGCTGTAATTTATGTCATACATTGTTCTGCCTATATTTTCCTCTAAGAGTTTGATAGTTTCCAGCCTTACACTTAGGTCTTTAATCCATTTTGAGCTTATTTTTGTTTATGGTGTTAGGGAGTGATCTAACCTCACACATTTACATGTACCTGCCAGTTTTTCCAGCACCACTTATTGAAGAGGCTGTCCTATCTGCACTGTGCATTCCTGCCTCTTTTATCAAAGGTAAGGTGACCATATGTGCATGGGTTTATCTCTGGGCTTTCTATCCTGTTCCATTGATCTATATTTCTGTTTCTGTTCCAGTACCATACTGTCTTGATTACTGTAGCTTTGTAGTATAGTCTGAAGTAAGGGAGCCTGATTCCTCCAACTCTGTTTTTCGTTCTCAAGATTGATTTGGCTATTCTGGGTCTTTTGTATTTCCATGCAAATTGTGAAATTTTTGTTCTAGTTCTGTGAAAAATGCCAGGGGTAGTTTGATAGGGATTGCATTGAATCTGTAGATTGCTTTGGGTAGTAGAGTCATTTTCACAATGTTGATTCTTCGAATCCAAGAACATGGTATATCTCTCCATCTATTTGTATCATATTTCATTTCTTTCATCAGTGTCTTATAATTTTCTGCATACAGGTCTTTTGTATCCTTTGGGAGGCTTATTCCTATATATTTTATTCTTTTTGTTGCAGTGGTAAATGGGAATGTTTTCTTAATTTCACATTCAGATTTATCATCATTACTGTATAGGAATGCCAGATATTTCTGTTCATTAATGTTGTATCCTGGTACTTTACCAGATTCATTGATTAGCTCTAGTAGATTTCTGGTAGCATCTTTAGGATTTCCTATGTATAGTATCATGTGTTTTGCAAACAGTGACAGATTTACTTTTTCTTTTCTGATTTCGATGTGGTATATTTCCTTTTCTTCTCTGATTGCTGTGGCTAAAACTTCCAAAACTATATTGAATAAGACTGGTGATTGTGCGCAACCTTGCATTGTTCCTGATCTTAGTGGAAATGGTTTCAGTTTTTCACCATTGAGGACAATGTTGGCTGTGACTTTGTCATATATGGCCTTTATTATGTTGAGGAAAGTTCTCTCTATGCCTACTTTCTGCAGTGTTTTTATTATAAATGGGTGTTGAATTTTGCCAAAAGCCTTCTCTGGGTCTACTGAGATGATCATATGGTTTCTTTCCATCAGTTTGTTAATATGGTGTATCACGTTGATTGATTTGCGTATATTGAAGAATGCTTGCATTCCTGGAATAAACCCCACTTGATCATGTGAGATGAGCCTCTTAATGTGCTGTCAGATTCTTTTTGCTAGCATTTGGTTGAGGATTCTAGCATCTATATTCATCAGTGGTATTGGCCTCTAGTTTTCTTTCTTTGTGATGTCCTTGTCTGATTTTGGTATCAGGGTGAGGGTGGCCTCGTAGAATGAGATTGTGAGTGTTCCTACTATATCCAGGAAGGATCTCATTCAGATTTGATGAACAAATTAAAATCTTTACAGATAAGAAAAAGCTGAGACTGTTCAGCATCACCAAACAGGCTTTCCAACAAATGCTAAAGGAACTTCTCTAGGCAAAAACCACAAGAGAAGGAAAAGACCTACAATAACAAACCCAAAACAATTAAGAAAATGGGAATAGAAACATACATATCTATAAGTACCTTAACTGTAAACGGATTAAAAGCTCCCACCAAAAGACCTAGACTGGCTGAATTGATACAAAAACAAGACTCATATATGTGCTGTCTACAAGAGACCCACTTCAGACCAAAGGACACATAAAGACTGAAAGTGCAGATATGGAAAAAGATATTCCATGCAAATAGAAACCAAACGAAAGCTGGAGTAGCAATTCTCATATCAGACAAAATAGACTTTAAAATAAAGACTATTAGAAGAGACAAAAAGGACACTACAGAATGATCAAGGGATTGATCCACGAAGAAGATTTAACAATTGTAAATATTTATGCCCCCAATATAGGAACACCTCAATACATAAGACAAATACTAAGAGACATAAAAGGGGAAATAGACAGTAACACATTCAGAGTAGGGAACTTTAACTCCCCACTTTCACCATTGAACAGATCATCCAAAATGAAAATAAATAAGGAGACACAAACTTCAAATGATACATTAAACAAGATGGACTTAATTGATATTTATAGGACATTCCATCCAAAAGCAAAAGAATACACACTTTTCTCAAGTGCTCATGGAACATTCTCCAGGATAGATCATATCTTGGGTCACAAATCAAACCTTTGTAAATTTAAGAATATTGAAATTGTATCAAGTATCTTTTCAAACCACAATTCTATGAGACTTGATATGAATTACAGGAAAAGATCTGTAAAAAATACAAACACTTGGAGGCTAAACAATACACTACTTAATAACCAAGTGATCACTGAAGAAATCAAATAGGAAATCAAAAAATACCTAGAAATAAATGACAATGGAGAGATGATGACCCAAAACCTATGGTATTCAGCAAAAACAGTTCTAAGAGGGAAGTTTATAGCAATACAGTCCTAACTTAAGAAAGAGGAAACATCTAGAATAAACAACCTAACCTTCCACCTAAAGCAATTAGAGAAAGAAGAACAAAAAAAACCCAAAATTAGCAGAAGGTAAGAAATTATAAACATCAGATCAGAAATAAATGAAAAAGAAATGAAGGAAATGATAGCAAAGATCAATAAAACTAAAAGCTGGTTCTTTGGGAAGATAAACAAAATTGGTAAACAATTAGCCAGACTCATCAAGAAAAAAGGGAGAAGACTCAAATAAATAGAAGTAGAAATGAAAAAGAGAAATAACAACTGACACTGCAGAAATACAAAAGATCATGAGAGATTACTACAAGCAACTCTATGACAATAAAGTGGACAACCTGGAAGAAATTGACAAATTCTTAGAAATGCACAACCTGCCATGACTGAATCAGGAAGAAATAGAAAATATGAACAGACCAATCACAAGCACTGAAATTGAAACTGTGATTAAAAATCTTTCAACAAACAAAAGCCCAGGACCAGTTGGGTTCACAGGCGAATTCTATCAAACATTTAGAGATGAGCTAACACCTATACTTCTCAGACTCTTCCATAGAATCCTTCTTAAGAAAAGATAGAAGAATTCTTAAGGACCATTCTGAGTCTTGGGAAAATTTCAAAGATGTATGTACAGGAGGAGACCTTCAAGATGGGGGAAGAGTGAAATGTGGAGATCGCCTTCCTCCCTACAAATATAAGAGAAATACGTCTACATGTGGAACAATTCCTACAGAACACCTACTGAACGCTGGCAGAAGACCTCAGACCTCCCAAAATACAAGAGACTCCCCACGTACCTGGGTAGTGCAAAAGAGAAAAGAAAAACCAGAGACAAAGAATAGGTATGGGACCTGAACCAGTGGGAGGGAGCTGTGAAGGAGGAGAAGTTTCCACACACTAAGAAGCCCCTTCACTGGTGCAGATGGCAGGTGGTGCAGGAGAATCTTCGGAACCATGGAGGAAAGCAAGCAACAGGGGCACAGAGGGCAAAGCAGAGAGATTCCCTCAAAGAGGATCGGTGCCAACCAGCACTAACCATCCCGAGAGGTTTTCTGCTCACTCGCTGGGGGAGGTGGGCCAGGGAGCTGATGCTCAGGCTTCAGAGGTCTGATCCCAGGGAGAAGACTGGGGTTGGTTGTGTGAACACAGCCTGAAGGGAGTTAGTGTACCACAGCTAGCCAGGATGGTGTCTGGGGAAAAGTCTGGAACTGCCAATGAGGCAAGACAGTTTTTCTTACCTCTTTGTTTCACAGTGCACGAGGAGAGGGGATCAAGTGCACTGCCTAAATGAGCTCCAGAGATGGGTTTGAGCCGTGGCTATCAGTGCAGACCACAGAGATGAGCATGAGATGCTAATGCTGCTACTGCAGCCACCAAGAAGCCTGTGTGTGAACACAGGTCATTATCCACACCTCCCTTCCTGGATCCTGTGCAGCCGGTCACTGCCACGGTCCTGTGATCCAGGGACAACTTCCCTGAGAGAACACACAGAACACCTCAGCCTGTTGCAATGTGACACTGGCCTCTGCCACCACAGGCTTGCCCCACATTCCACACCCCTACCTCCCCCTGACCTGAGTGAGCCAGAGCCCCCTAATCAGCTTCTACTTTATTTATTATTTTTAATTTCTTATTTTATTTTTTAATTTTTGGCTGTGTTGGATGTCCGTTGTTTTGGTTCAGCTTTCTCTAGTTGCAGTGAGCCGGGGCTACTCTTCGTTGCAGTGTGCGGGCTTCTCATTGTCATGGCTTCTCTTGTTGCAGAACACAGGCTCTAGGTACACAGGCTTCAGCAGCTGTGGCACATGGACTCAGTAGTTGTGGCTCGTAGTCTCTAGAGCTCAGGCAGTGTAGTTGTGGCACATGGGTTTAGTTGCTCCTCGACATGTGGGATCTTCCCGGGCCAGGGCTCAAACCCATGTCCCTTGCTTTGGCAGACAGATTCTTGACCACTGTGCCACCAGGGAAGCCCTCATCTGCCACTTTAACCTTGTCCTTTCTGAGTGAAGAAGAGACGCCCTCAGATGACTTAGAAAGAAAGGAAGGGCCAAAACCAAAGCTGAAATCCAAGAGCTGTGCAAACAAAGAAGAGAAAGGGAAATCTCTCCCAGCAACCTCAGGAGCAGCGGATTAAACCTCCACAATCAACTTGATGTACCCTGCACCAGTGGAATATCCTAATAGACAACGAATCATCCCAGATTGAGGCATTGGATTTTGGGAACAATGATATTATTTTTTTCCTTTTTGTCTCTCTGTGAGTGTGTATGTGTATGCTTCTGTGTGATTTTGTCTGTATAGCTTTGCTTTTACAATTTGTCCTAGGGTTCTGCCTGTCCGTTTTTGTTTGTTTGCTTGTTTGTTTAGTATACGTTCTACCACTTGTTATCATTGGTGGACTTTTTTTTTGGTTTAGTAGCTCTCTTCTTTCCTTCTTTTTGTAATTACATTTTATTTTTTTATTTTTAATTATTATTTTTACTTTAATTATTTTATTTTATTTGTTTACACTTTTTTCTTTCTTTATCCCCCCCCTTTATATTCAGCCATGTAGATGACAGTGTCTGGGTGCTCTGGCCAGGTGTCAGGTCTGTGCCTCTGAGGTGGGAGAGCCGTGTTCAGGACATTGGTCCACCAGAGACCTCCCAGCTCCATGTAGTATTAAACAGCGTAAACCTCCCATAGATCTCCATCACAATGCCAAAACCAGTTCCACTCAACAACCAGCAAGCTACAGTTTGGGAACTCTATGACAAACAGCTAGCAAGACAGGAATGCAGCACCATCCATTAGCAGAGTGGCTGCCTAAAATCATAATAAGGTCACAGACACCCCAAAACTCATCACTGGATGTGGACCTGACCACCAGAAAGACAAGATTCAGTCTCATCCAACATAACACAAGCACCAGTCCCCTCCAGCAGGAAGCCTACACGATTCAGTGAATCAACCTTAGTCACTGAGGGAAGACCCCCAAAACAAAGAGAACTACGAACCTGCAGCCTGCAAAAACGCGACCACAAACAGAGTAAGTTAAGCAAAATGAGGAGACATAGAAACACACAGCAGATGAAGGAGCAAGGTAAAAACCCAGCAGACAAAACAAATGAAGAGGAAATATGCAGTCTACTTGAAAAAGAATTCAGAATAATGATAGTAAAAATTATCCAAAATCTTGGAAATAGAATGGAGAAAATACCAAAAAAGTTTAAGAAGGACCTAGAAGAATTAAAGAGCAAACAATCAATGATGAACTACACAATAAGTGAAATGCAAAATTTGCTAGAAGGAACCAGTGGCGGAATAACTGAGTCAGAAGAGTGGATAAGTAACCTGGAAGATAAAATAGTGGAAATAACTACTGCAGAGCAGAATAAAGAAAAGAGAATGAAAAGAATTGAGGACAGTCTCAGAGACCTCTGGAAAAAGTTAAACACACCAATATTCTACAGGCAACTCTATGCCAATGAAATGGACAGCCTGGAAAAAATGGACAAATTCTTAGAAATGCAAAACATGCCAAGACTGGACCAGGAAGAAATAGAAAATATGAACAGACCAATCACAAACACTGAAATTGAAACTGTGATTAAAAATCTTGCAACAGAAAAAGACCAGGACCAGAAGGCTTCACAGGCAAATTCTATCAAAAACTTAGAGAAGAGCTAACACCTATCCTTCTCAAATTCTTCCAAAATATAGCAGAGGGAGGAACACTCCCAAACTCATTTTACGAGGCCACCATCATCCTGATACCAAAACCAGACAAAGATGTCAAAAAGAAAGAAAACTACAGGCCAATATCACTGATGAACATAGATGCAAAAATCCTCACCAAAATACTAGCAAACAGAATCCAACTGCACATTAAAAGGATCATACACCATGATCAAGTGTGGTTTATTCCAGGAATGCAAAGATTCTTCAACATAAGCAAATCAATCAACGTGATACACCATATTAAGAAATTGAAGGAGAAAAACCATATGATCATCTCAATGGATGCACAGAAAGCTTTTGACAAATTTCAACACCCATTTATGATAAAAACCCTGCAGAAAGAAGGCATAGAGTGAACTTTCCTCAACATAATAAAGGCCATATATGACAAACCCACAGCCAACCTCAACCTCAATGGTGAAAAAGTGAAACCATTTCCACTAAGATCAGGAACAAGATAAGGTTGCCCACTCTGACTGCTATTATTCAACATAGTTTTGGAAGTTTTAGCCATAGCAATCAGAGAAGAAAAAATAAAGAAAATGAATCCAAATCAGGAAATAAGAAGTAAAATTGTCACTGTTTGCCAATGACATGATACTACAAATAGAGAATCCTAAACATGCTACCAGAAAACTAATAGCACTAATCAATGAATTTTGTAAAGTAGCAGTATACAAAATTAATGCACAGAAATCTCTTGCATTCCTATAGACTAATGATGAAAAATCTGAAAGAGAAATTAAGGAAACACTCCCATTTACCATGGCAACAAAAAGAATAAAATACCTAGGAATACAAAAGACCTGTATGCAGGAGACAAAAGACCTGTATGCAGAAAGCTCTAATACACTGATGAAAGAAATTAATATTGATACAAACAGATGGAGAGATATACCATGTTCTTGGATTGAAAGAATCAATATTGTAAAAAAGACTATAGTATCGAAAGGAATCTACAGATTCAATGCAATGCCTATCAAAATATCAAAGGTATTTTTCACAGAACTAGGACAAAATTTTTCTCAATTTGTATGGAAACATAAAAGGCCCTGAATACCCAAAGCAATCTTGAGAAACAAAAATGGAGCTGGAGGTGTTAGGCTCCCTGAACTCAGATTATACCGCAAAGCTACAGTAATGAAGACACTATGGTACTGGCACAAAAATAGAAATATAGATCAATGGAACAGTACAGAAAGCCCATAGATAAACCCACGCACTTATGAACACCTTATCTTTGATAAAGGAGGCAAGAATATACAGTGGAGAAAGGAGAACCTCTTTAATAAATGGTGCTGGGAAAACTGGACAGGTAAATGTAAAAGTATGAAATTAGAACACTCCCTAACACCATACACAAACATAAATTCTAAATGGATTAAAGACCTAAATGTAAGACCAGACACTATTAAACTCTTAGAGGAAAACAGAGGCAGAACACTCTATGACATAAATCACACTAAGATCCTTTTTGACCCACCTTCTAGAGAAATTGAAATAAAAACAAAAATAAACAGATGAGACTTAATGAAACTTAAAAGCTTTCGCACAGCAAAGGAAGCCATAAACAAGATGAAAAGACAACCCTCAGAATGGGAGAAAATATTTGCAAAGGAAGCAACTGACAAAGGATTAATCTCCAAAATTTATAAGCAGCTCATGCAGCTCAATATCAAAGAAACAAACAACCCAATCCAAAAATGGGCAGAAGACCTAAATAGACATTTCTTCAAAGAAGATATACAGATTGCCAATAACACATGAAAGAATGCTCAACATCACTAATCATTAGAGAAATGCAAATAAAAACTATAATGATGGGGGTTCCCTGGTGGCACAGTGGTTGAGAGTCCATCTGCCAATGCAGGGGTCACGGGTTCTTGCCCCAGTCTGGGAAGATCCCACTTGCCATGGAGTGGCTGGGCCTGAGAGCCATGGCTGCTGAGCCTGCACATCTGGAGCCTGTGCTCTGCAACGGGAGAGGCCACAACAGTAAGAGGTCTGCATACCACAAAAAAAAACAAAAAAACAAAAAACAAAAAAACACACTACAATGATGTATCACCTCACACTAGTCAGAATGTCCATCATCAAAAAAATCTACAAACAATAAATGCTGAAAGGGTGTGGAGAAAACAGAAGCCTTCTGCACTGTTGGTAGGAATGTAAATTGATACAGCCACTATGGAGAACAATATGGAGGCTCCTTATAAAACTAAAAATAAAACTACCATACGACCCAGCAATCCCACTACTGGACATATACCCTTAGAAAACCATAATTCAAGAAGAGTCATGTACCACAATGTGTATTGCAGCTCCATTTACAATACCAGGACATGGAAGCAACCTAAGTGTCCATCAACAGATGAATGGATAAAGAAGTTGTGGCACATATATACAATGGAATATTACTCAGTTATAAAAAGCAGTGAAATTGAATTATTTGTACTGAAGTGGATGGATATAGAGTCTGTCATACAGAGTGAAGTAAGTGAGAGAGAGAAAAACAAATATCATATTCTAACGCATTTTTATGGAATCTAAAAAAAAAGATTATGAAGAACCTAGGGTCAGGATGGGAATATAGATGCAGACCTTCTAGAGAATAGACTTGAGGGCAAGGGGGGGAGGAATGGTAAGCTGGAACAAAGTGAGACAGTGACATGGACATATATACACCAAATATAAAATCAGTAGCTAGTGGGAAGCAGCCCCATAGCATAGGGAAATCAGCTTTGTGCTTTGTGACCACCTAGAGGGGTGGGATAGGGAGGGTGGGATGGAGGAGGATGCAAGAGGGGAGAGATATGGGGATATATGTATATGTAAAGCTGATTAACTTTGTTATAAAGCAGAAAATCAATTATTTATAAATTATACAGCAATAAAGATGTTAAAAAAATGTATGTACAATATACAGTCATGACTTAGGAAGTCATTTTTTTCTGACACTATAATTATCATTTTTTGAATTTTATTTTATTTTTTTGTATATCATTTTCTTATTAGTTATCTATTTTATACATATTAGTGTATCTATGTCAATTCCAATCTCACTATAATTATCTAATCTGATCTTTTTATCCAAAGCTACCATTAATTTGAGGTCATCTCACTCTATTTGATGACGGGATATAGATGTATCAGTATAATTTAATCCCCCATACATACAGAAAGACATAGGCACATATTAATGTGTTTCTGTTTTTGTTTGCTGATTACTTCCATATCTCTAAATGACATATTTATATGGTTTCTTCTCAATTTTATACATTTTTTGTTGGTTTTCTTCCAAAATGGATGAAGCTGTTATTCATTTTCTCTTTTTCTAGTATGATTGTAGCTATTTTTAGTTCATTTATTAATTACCTTTATAGCTTTAACCATTGTATTTGTAACTTTTTTCTTAGTGCTCTTACTTTTCTCTTCAATTCTCCTTTCTTGTCCCCTTTCTCTAGTTCTTCTCTTAAAGGCACTCTTTTAATGGTCCCCTGTAATAACCTTTTACAAAATACTGTGTCCTTGTTTCCATCCTCATTACCTAGTGACTTCTCGCTTCCATTGGAAATGTGTCTCCCACTGTAACTTTTTGGAATTTCTACTATTATTGTTTTCTTTCATCCTTCCTAACCACTATTTATATTCATTTCTGTCACTTCTTCTTCCTCCCATATGCAACTCAAAGTTTCTTCCAGGGGTTCAGTTTTTGGACTTCCACTTTACACACTGTACTTGGAAGCATTCATTTGTTATTATGACTTCAATTTCCACTTTTCTGTGGGTATTTCCAAATCTATATACCTAGACTATTTCTCATCCATACTCTTGTAGGCTATCTCCTCTTTTCAATCAATTTCTAACTTGGAGGAGACACAAAAAATGGATTTGAGACTTAACTCCACAATTAAGTAGCAGTTATTTTGTGATTTGGGCTAAGTCATCTGACAAAAAGAATACCAGTACATAACCTACCATTAAAACAAATTGTTGTTCAGTTTCAATGACAAAGAAGATGTGAAAGGGTTGTGTAAATGTTAAATCACTACACAAGTGTAAGACTTTATTAGTGATATTATTGCCTTTATTATTTTATTAATATTACTCTCGTTTTTTTCTACAATTGGTTTCCCTTTCTGTAGGTATCTTTTTCAAAGCTCAACTTCCCCTAAAAACACTATGACACTTACATTGTTATTTATTTGTCAGGTTGATCCTAATATTGTCTTCCAACCAGACTGAAAGCCCTTCACGGGCAGTAATCAAATCTTTTTTTTTATTAACCATGGCACCCAGAACACTGTTTGGCTTGTAGAAGAAAATTAATACATATATATGACTGATCAACTTTGAGATGTTGCCAGAGCAACCTCCGGTTTTGTTATCTTACAAGTTGAAAGTTTATATTTAGAATAATTTGTGGTATTCAGTAGAATCATCCATTCTCACTTCTTTGTTTCCTCTGTCAACAAATATTTCTTGAGCAAATATTCTGTGCCAAACACTGAGCTGAACAGAGCACATACACAGATACATGCCTTTTTCTGTCATAAAACTTAAGCTCTTCCCCCAGGAAATGAAAACGCCTGCAGCTCATCTTTCACTGTCTTCTCGCTTGAAGCTAGTCTTGCCTGAGAATAGAAATACTCAAAATATCATATAAACATTCCAACTGTATATTCTTTCCTTATCTACTTTATTCTGAAAACAAGAATTGTAGGTCTTCAGAAAAGTATTTTATAAATTTCAGCATTTATTTAAGATGAAAACACTAATTTAAAAAAGAATAGAGGGGGAGAGGGGGAAGAAGGTGGAAGAGTAAGATGTGGAGATCACCTTCCTCCCGAAACATACATCGGAAATACATCTACATGTGGAACAACTCCTACAGAACACCTACTGAACGCTGGCAGAAGAACTCAGACTTCCCAAAAGGCAAGAAACTCCCCACGTACCTGGGGAGAGCAAAAGAAAAAAGAAAAAACAGAGACAAAAGAATAGGGATGGGACCTGCACCTCAGGGAGGGAGCTGTGAAGGCGGAAAGGTTTCCACACACTAGGAAGCCCCTTCGTGGGCAGAGACCGCGGGTGGTGGAGGGGGAAAGTTTTGGAGCTGTGGAGGAGAGCACAGCAACAGTGGTGTGGAGGGCAATGCAGAGAGATTCCCGCACAGAGGATCAGTTCTGACCAGCACTCACCAGCCCGAGAGGCTTGTCTGCTCACCCAACGGGGTGGGAGGGGGCTGGGAGCTGAGGTGCGGGTTTCGGTTGGATCGCAGGGAGAGGACTGGTGGCATGAACACAGCCTGAAGGGGATTGTGCACCACGGCTAGCTGGGAGGAATCCGGGGAAAACTCTGGACCTGACAAAGAGGCAAGAGACATTTTCTTCCCTGTTTGTTTCCTGGTGCTCGAGGAGAGGGGATTAAGAGAGATGCTTAAAGGAGCTCCACAGACGGGACAGAGACAAATCTAACAGCATGGACCACAGAGACAGGCATGAGACGCTAAGGCTGCTGCTGCCACCAACGAGAGACCTGTGTGCGAGCACAGGTCACTATCCACACCTCCCTTCTGGGAAGCCTGTTCAGCCCGCCACCGCCAGGGTCCTGGGATTCAGGGACAACTTCCCTGGAAGAACGCACGGTGCACCTCACACTGGTACAACGTCTCACTGGCCTCTGCCACCATAGGCTCGACCCACACTCCGTACCCCTCCCTCTGCCCAGCCTGAGTGAGCCAGAGCCTCTGAATCAGCGGCTCCTTTAACCCCGTCTTCTCTGAGCGAAGAACAGACACCCTCCGGTGACCTACACGCAGAGGTGGGGCCATATCCAAAGCTGAGCCCCAGAGCTGTATGAAAGAAGAAGAGAAAAGGAAATTAAACGCAGCAGCCTCAGGAGCAGTGGATTAAATATCAACAATCAACTTCATGTACCCTGCATCTGTGGAATACCTGAATGGACAATTAATCACCACAAATTGAGGAAGTAGACTTTGAGAGCAAGATTTATTATTTATTCCCCTTTTGCTATTTTTGTGAGTGTGTATGTGTATGCTTCTGTGTGAGAGTTTGTCTATATAGCTTTGCTTTCAACATTTGTCCTAGAGTTCTGCCCATCCTTATTTATTTTTCTTTTTTTTTAGTTTTTAAAAAGAATTTTTTCTTAATAATTATTTATTTTTTTATTTTAATAACTTTACTTGTTTTATGTTATTTTATCCTCTTTATTTCTTTCTACATTTTCTCTCTTTTATTCTGAGCCATGTGGATGAAAGGATCTTGGTGCTGCAGCAAGGAGTCAGTGCTGTGCCTCTGAGGTGGGAAAGCCAGCTTGAGGACACTGGAGCACAAGAGACCTCCCATCCCCATGTAATATCACATGGCGAATATCTCCCAGAGATCTCCATCTCAACACGAACACCCAGCTTCACTCAACGACCAGCAAGATACACTGCTGGACAACCTATGCCAAACAATTAGCAAGACAGGAAGAAAACACCACTGATTAGCAGAAAGTGTGCTTAAAATCAGAATAAGGCCACAGACACCACAAAACACACCACCAGACGTGGACCTGCCCACCAGAAAGACAAGATCCAGCCTCATCCACCAGAACACAGGCACTAGTCTCCTCCACCAGAAAGCCTACACAACCCACTGAACCAACTTTAGCCACTGGGGACAGACACCAAAACAAGGGGAACTATGAACTTGCAGCCTGCAAAAAGGAGACCACAAACACAGTAAGAAGCAAAATGAGAAGACAGAAAAACACACAGCAGATGAAGGAGCAACATACAAACACACCAGACCTAACAAATGAAGGGAAAATAGGAAGTCTACCTGAAAAAGAATTCAGAATAATGATAGTAAAGATGATCCAAAATCTTGGAAATAGAATAGAGAAAATGCAAGAAACATTTAACAAGGACGTAGAAGAATTAAAGATGAAATAGGCAATGATGAACAACACAATAAATGAAATTAAAAATACTCTAGAAGGGATCAATAGCAGAATAACTGAGGCAGAAGACCGGATAAGTGATCTGGAAGATAAAATAGTGGAAAAAATTACTGCAGAGCAGAATAAAGATAAATGAATGTAAAGAACTGAGGACAGTCTCAGAGACCTCTGGGACAACATTAAATGCACCAATATTCGAATTATATGGGTCCCAGAAGAAGAAGAGGAAAAGAAAGGGACTGAGAAATATTTGAAGAGATTATAGTTGAAAATTTCCCTAATATCGGAAAGGAAAGAGTTAATCAAGTCCAGGAAGCACAGAGAGTCCCATACAGTATAAATCCAAGGAGAACATGCCAAGACATATATAAATAAAACGGTTAAAATTAAATACAAAGAAAACATATTAAAAGAAGTAAGAGAAAAAAACCAAATAACCCACAAGGGAATCCCTGTAACGTTAACAGGTGATCGTTCAGCAGAAACTCTGCAAGCCAGAAGGGACTGGCAGGACAAATTTAAAGTGATGAAGGAGAAAAACCTACAACCAAGATTACTCTACCCAGTAAGCATCTCATTCAGATTTGATGGACAAATTAAAAACATTACAGACAACCAAAAGCTCAGAGAGTTGAGCACCACCAAACCAGCTTTACAACAAATGCTAAAGGACCTTCTCTAGGCAAGAAACACAAGAGAGGGAAATGACCTACAATAACAAACCCAAAACAATTAAGAAAATGGGAATAGGAACATACATATTGATAATTACCTTAAATGTAAATGGATTAAATGCTCCCACCAAAAGAAACAGACTGGCTGAATGGATACAGAAACACGACCCATATATATGCTGTCTACAAGAGACCCACTACAGACCTAGGGACACATACAGACTGAAAGTGAGGGGATGGAAAAAGATAATCCATGCAAATGGAAATCAGAAGAAAGCTGGAGTACCAATTCTCATAGCAGACAAAATAGACATTAAAATAAAGACTATTACAAGAGACAAAGAAGGACACTACATAATGATCAAGGGATCGTTCCAAGAAGAAAACATAGCAATTGTAATATATATACACCCAACATAGGAACATATCAATACATAAGGAAAACACTAACAGCCATAAAAGGGGAAATAGACAGTAACACATTCATACTAGGGGACTTTTACACCCCACTTTCACCAATGGAGAGATCAACCAAAATGAAAATAATTAAGGAATCAAAAGCTTTAAATGATACATTAAACAAGGTGGACTTAATTGATATTTATAAGACATTCCATCCAAAAACAACAGGATACACACTTTTCTCAAGTGCTCATGGAATATTCTCCAGGATAGATCATATCTTCAGTTACAACTCAAGCCTTAGTAAATTTAAGAAAATTGAAATTGTATGAAGTCTTATCCAACCACAATGCTATGTGACTAGATACCTATTACAGGAAAAGATCTGTAAAAAATACAAATACATGGAGGCTAAACAATACACTACTTCATAACGAAGTGATCACTGAAGAATTCAAAGAGGAATTGAACAAATACCTAGAAACAAATGGCAATGGACACACGACACCCAAAACCTATGGGATGCAGCAAAAGCAGTTCTAAGAGGGAAGTTTATAGCAATACAATCATACCTTAAGGAACAGGAAACATCTCGAATAAACAACATAATCTTGCACCTAATGCAATTAGAGAAAGAAGAATGAAAAACCCCCAAAGTTAGCAAAATAAATAAATCATAAAGATCAGATCAGAAATAAATGAAAAAGAAATGAAGGAAACAATAGCAAAGATCAATAAAACTAAAAGCTGGTTCTTTGAGAAGATAAACAGAATTGATAAACCATTAGACAGAATCATCAAGCAAAAAAGGGAGAAGACTCAAATCAATAGAATTACAATTGAAAAAGGAGAAGTAACAAATGACACTGCAGAAATACAAAAGATCATGAGAGATTACTAAAAGCAACTCTATGACAATAAAATGGACAACCTGAAAGAAATGGAAAAATTCTTAGAAATGCACAATCTGCCAAGACTGAATCAGGAAGAAACAGAAAATATGAACAGACCAATCACAAGCACTGAAATTGAAACTGTGATTAAAAATTTTCCAACAAACAAAAGCCCAGGACCAGATGGCTTCACAGGCGAATTCTATCAAACATTTAGAGAAGAGCTAACACCTACTCTTCTCAAACTCTTCCAAAATATAGCAGAGGGAGGAACACTTCCAAGCTCATTCTACGAGGCCACCATCACCCTGATACCAAAACCAGACAAAGGTGTCACAAGGAAAGAAAACTACAGACCAGTATCACTGATGAACATAGAGGCAAAAACCCTCAACAAAACACTAGCACACGGTTTCCAACAGCACATTAAAAAGATTATACACCATGATCAAGTGGGTTTTATTCCAGGAGGCAAGGATTCTTCAATATATGCAAATCAATCAATGTGATACACCAAATTAAAAAAACTGAAGAAAAACCATATGATCATCTCAATAGATGCAGAGAAAGCTTTCGACAAAATTCAACACCCATTATGATAAAATTCCTGCAGAAAGATGGCATAGAGGGAACTTTCCTCAATATAATAAAGGACATATATGTCAAACCCACAGCCAACATCATCCTCAATGATGAAAAACTGAAACCATTTCCACTAAAATCAGGAACAAGAAAAGGTTGCCCACTTTCACCACTAGTATTCAACATAGTTTTGGAAGTTTTAGTCACAGCAATCAGAGAAGAAAAGGAAATAAAAGGAATCCAGGTCTTCCCTGGTGGTGCAGTGGTTGAGAGTCTGCCTACCGATGCAGGGGACTCGGGTTCATGCCCTGGTATGGGAGGATCCCACATGCCGCGGAGCGGCTGGGCCCGGGAGCCCTGGCCACTGGATCTGCACGTCCAGAGCCTGTGCTCCACAATGGGAGAGGCCACAATGGTGAGAGGCCCGTGTACTGCAGAAAAAAAAAAAAAAGGAATCCAAATCAGAAAGGAAGAAGTAAAACTGTCACTGTTTTCAGATGACATGATACTTTACATAGGGAATCCTAAAGATGCTACCAGAAAACTACTAGAGCTAATTAATGAATTTGGTAAAGTGGCAGGATACAAAATTAATACACAGAAATCTCTGGCATTCGTAGACACTAATGATGAAAATTCTGAAATTGAAATCAAGAAAACACTCCCATTTATCACTGTAACAAAAAGAATAAAATATCTTAGAATAAACCTACCTAAGGAGAGAAAAGACCTCTATGCAGAAAATTATAGGACACTGATGTAAGAAATTAAAAATGATAGAAATAGTTGGAGGGATATACCATGTTCTTGGATTGGAAGAATCAACATTGTAAAAATAACTCTACTACCCAAAGCAGTCTACAGATTCAATGCAATCCATACAAAATTACCACTGACATCTTTCACAGAACTAGAATAAAAAGTTTCACAATATTTATGGAAACACAAAAGACCCCGAATAGCCAAAGCAATCTTCAGAACAAAAAATGGAGCTGGAGGAATCAGGTGCCCTTATTTCAGACTATACTACAAAGCTACAGTAATCAAAACAGTATGGTACTGCCACAGAAACAGAAATATAGATCAATGGAACAGGATAGAAAGCCCAGAGATAAACCCACACACATATGGTCCCCTTATCTTTGATAAAGGAGGCAGGAATGTACAGTGGAGAAAGGACAGCCTCTTCAATAAGTGGTGCTGGGAGATCTGGACACGTACATGTAAAAGTATGAGATTAGAACATTCCCTAACACCATAAACAAAAATAAACTCAAAATGGATTAAAGACCTAAATATAAAGTGAGAAACTATCAAACTCTTAGAGAAAAATATAGGCAGAACTCTCTATGACATAAATCACAGCAAGATCCTTTTTGACACACCTCCTAGAGAAATGGAAATAAAAACAAAAATAAACAAATGGGACCTAATGAAACTTCAAAGCTTTTGCACAGCAAAGGAAACCATAAACAAGACCAAAAGACCACCCTCAGAATTGGAGAAAGTATGTGCAAGTGAAGTAACTGACAAAGGATTAATCTCCAAAATTTATAAGCAACTCATGCAGCTGAATAACAAAAAAACAAACAACCCAATCCAAAATTGGGCAGAAGACCTAAATAGATATTTCTCCAAAGAAGATATACAGACTGCCAACAAACACATGAAAGAATTCTCAACATCATTAATCATTAGAGAAATTCAAATCAAAGCTACAATGAGATATCATCTCACACCAGTCAGAATGGCCATCATCAAAAAATCTAGCAACAATAAATGCTGGAGAGCGTTTGGAGTAAATGGAACACTCTTGCAGTGTTGGTGGGAATGTGAATTGGTACAGCCACTATAGAGAACAGTATGGAGATTCCTTAAAAAACTAGCTAAAGAACTACCATATGACCCAGCAATCCCACTATGCACATATACCCTTAGAAAACCGTAATTCAAAAAGTGTCATGTACCGAAATATTCATTGCAGCTCTATTTACAATTGCCAGGATATGGAATCAACCTTAGTGTCCATCATCGGGTGAATGGATAAAGAAGATGTGGTACATATATACAATGGAATAGTACTCAGCCATTAAAAGAAACGAAATTGAGTTATTGTCGTGAGGTGGATGGACCTAGAGTCTGTCATACACAGTGAAGTAAGTCAGAAAGAGAAAGACAAATACCGTATACTAACACATATATATGGAATCTAAGAAAAAATATGTCATGAAGAACCTATGGGTTCAATAGGAATAAAGACACAGACCTATTAGAGAATGGACTTGAGGATATGGAGATAGGGAAGGGTAAGCTGTGACAAAGTGAGAGAGTGGCATGGACATATATACAATACCAAACATAAAATAGATAGCTAGTGGGAAGCAGCCGCATCACACAGGGAGATCAGCTTGGTGCTTTTTGACCACCTAGATGGATGGGATAGGGAGGGTGTGAGGGAGTGAGATGCAAGAGGGAAGAGATATGGGAACATATGTATATGTATAACTGATTCACTTTGTTATAAAGCAGAAAATAACACACCATTGTAAAGCAATTATACTCCATTAAATATTTTTTTTAAAAAAGGAATAGAGGATTCCCTTGTCTCGATAATAGTTATCTATCAAAAGATTACAGAAAACACTAAAATCAAGGCTCATTTTCATTAAGAATAAAAGTAGGTTACGTTAGAGACATCTTAATTATTTTTCTTTCACAATCCTTGTTGGATCCTGTTGACTCAAGGTATGTCCAAATCTGACCACTTGTCAACCACACTGCTGCCATCCTGCTCTCAGCCACTATTTTCTCTCTTGTAGTACTACAGTAGCCTCCTAAGAGATCTTCCAGCTTTTAACCTTTCCTCTATATCCACAACATTGTAAATAGAGTGTTCCTTTAGAAAACGTACATCAGATCATGTCATTCCTCTGCTTAAAAATTTGTAGAGCACCTTTCAGGAGTGAGTGAAATGTTCTGAATCTTGGTTGTGGCAGTGCTTTGACAAATGTATGTGTCTGACAAATCTCAGCAAGTTGTTAAAATGGATTAAATTAAATAGATAAATTTTATTGAACATACATTTAATCAATAAAGTTGTTTGAAAATATATTTAGAATTAACAAAGTTAAGTTAAATCTAAGAGAAACTAACATGAAAAAAACAACAATAATAAACTCTAATACTTCATTTCACTCAGAATTAATGTCAAACTGCTTACTATTGCCAACAAGTTCCTAGATAATCTGAACTGCTGTTCTCTCTGATCTCATGTTTTCCTCTTCATCAATCTGATGAAGCCATATTGTCATCCTTCCGCACATCCCAGGAATATTATTTAGGGCTTTTTTCACTGGTCCATTCCTCTATCTAGAATGTTATTTCCTCAGATTTCCATGTGGCTAATTTTCTCTTTCGAATATTTGCTCAAATATCAATTTTTCAATGAAGTTAATCTAACCACACTATTTAAAATAGCAACAGTCCCCACCCCTGCATGTACTTTTTTCGTATGAAATTTCCTGCTTTCCACAGTGTAATTTACTTATTTGTTGTTTATTTTGTGTATCCTGTGGTAAAAAGTAATCTCTGCGAGGATAAGACACTTTGTTTCTTTACGAATATTCCCAAGAGAGTGGCTGACACTCAAGATTTATTTAATAAGTCAATAATTTGTAATTTATTAGAAATTAGCAAGAAATGAATGAAAGAGTAGCTGGGCACTTTTAAGAATGCAGATGATACTAGATAGTATAATTTTTAGTGTGCCCAGTTCATGAATTAACTTATTCGTTCATTCATTCAACAAGGGTAAAAAAAGAGATATTGAGGAGAGGGGGAAGATGGCAGAAGAGTAAGACGCGGAGATCACCTGCCTCCCCACAGATACATCAGAAATACATCTACACGTGGAACAACTCCTACAGAACACCTACTGAACGCTGGCAGAAGACCTCAGACCTCCCAAAAGGCAAGAAACTCGCCACGTATCTGGATAGGGCAAAATAAAAAAAGAATAAACAGACACAAAAGAATAGGGATGGGACCTGCACCAGTGGGAGGGTGCCATGAAGGAGGAAAGATTTCCACACACTAGAAGCCCCCTCGTGGGTGAAGACTGCGGGTGGCGGAGGGGGAGAGATATGGAGCCACGGAGGAGAGTGCAGCCACAGGCGTGCGGAGGGCAGGCAGAGAGAAACCAGCACAGAGGATCAGTGCCAACCAGCACTCACCAGCCCGAGAGGCTTGTCTGCTCACCTGCCGGAGTGGGTGGGGTCTGGGAGCTGAGACTCGGGCTTCAGTCGGTGCACAGGGAGAGGACTGGTGGCATGAACACAGCTTGAAGGGGTTAGTGCAACATGGCTAGCAGGGAGGGAGTCCGGGAAAAAGACTGGACCTGCCAAAGAGGCAAGAGACATTTTCTCCTCTTTGTTTCCTGGTGTTCGAGGAGAGGGGATTAAGAGCACTGCTTAAAGGAGCTCCAGAGATGGGCGCCAGCCGCGGCTAACAGCACGGACACTAGAGACGGGCACGAGACACTAAGGCTGCTGCTGCCGCCACCAAGAAGCCTGTGTGTGAGCACAGGTCACTCTCCACACCTCCCTTCTGGGGATCCTGTGCAGTCTGCCACTGCCAGGGTCCCGAGATCCAGGGACAACTTACCCAGGAGAATGCATGGTGCACCTCAGGCTGGTGCAACGTCACACCGGTCTCTGCGGATGCAGGCTCACCTGCACACCATACCGCTCCCTCCCCCTGGCCTGAGTGAGCCAGAGCCCCTGAATCAGCGGCTCCTTTAACCCCGTCCGGTCTGAGTGAAGAAGAGACGCCCTCCGGCGACCTACATGCAGAGGCGGGGCCAAATCCAAAGCTGAAAACCAGGAGCTGTGCGAACAAAGAAGAGAAAGGGAAATCTCTCCCAGCAGCTTCAAGAGCAGCAGATTAAATCTCCACAATCAACTTGATGTACCCTGCATCTGTGGAATACCTGAATAGACAACGAATCATCCCAAATTGAGGAGGTGAACTTTGAGAGCAAGATTTAGTATTTTTTTCCCTTTTCCTCTTTTTGTGAGTGTGTATGTGTATGCTTCTGTGTGAGAGTTTGTCTGTATAGCTTTGCTTTCACCATTTGTCCTAGGGTTCTATCTGTCCATTTTTTTTTCTTTTACTTAAAAATTTTTTTCTTAATATTTATCTTTTTATTTAAATAACATTATTTTATTTTACCTTACTTTATTTTATTTTATCCTCTTTCTTTTTTTCATTCATTCTAATTTTTTCTCCATTTTATTCTGAGCCGTGTCGATGAAGCCAGGATTCAGGGTTGTGCCACTGAGGTGGGAGAGCCAACTTGAGGACACTGGTCCACAAGAGACTTCCAAGCTCTGCATAATATCAAATGGCAAAAACCTCCCAGAGATCTCCATCTCAACAGCAACACCCAGCTTAACTCAATGACCAACAAGCTACAGTGCTGGGCACCCTATGCCAAACAACTAGCAAGTCAGGAACACAATCACAACCATTAGCAGAGAGGCTGCCTAAAATCATAATAAGTCCACAGACACCCCAAAACACACCACCAGACATGGACCTTCCCACCAGAAATACAAGATCCAGCCTCATTCACCAGAACACAGGCACTAGTCCCATCCACCAGGAAACCTACACAACCAACTGAACCAAATTTAGACACTGGGGACAGACACCAGAAACAAAGGGAAATATAAACCTTCAGCCTGCGAAAAGGAGACCGCAAACACAGTAAGATAAGCAAAATGAGAATACAGAAAAGCACACAGCAGATGAAGGAGCAAGATAAAAACCCACCAGACCTAGTAAATGAAGAGGAAATAGACAGTCTACCTGAAAAAAATTCAGAACAAATGATAGAAAAGATGATCGAAAATCTTGAAAATAGAATAGTGAAAATGCAAGAAACATTTAACAAGGACCTAGAAGAACTAAAGATGAAACAAGCAACGATGAACAATAAAAGAAATGAAACGATAAATGAAACAAAAAATATTCTAGAAGGGATCAATAGGAGAATAACTGGGGCAGAAAAACAGATAGGTGACCTGGAAGATAGAATATTGGAAAAAACTTCTGCAGAGCAGAAAAAAGAAAAAAAGAATGAACAGAATTGAGGACAGTGTCAGAGACCTCTGGCACAATATTAAACGCACCAACATTTGAATTATAGGGGTTCCAGAAGAAGAAGAGAAAAAGAAAGGGCTTGAGAAAATATTTGAAGAGATTATAGTTGAAAACTTCCCTAATATGGGAAAGGAAAGAGTTAATAAAGTCCAGGCAGCACAGAGAGTCCCATACAGGATAAATACAAGGAGAAACATGCCAAGACACATATTAATCAAACTGTCAAAAATTAAATACAAAGAAAACATATTATAAGCAGCAAGGGAAAAGCAACAAATAACACACAAGTGAATGCCCATAAGGTTAACAGGTGATCTTTCAGCAGAAACTCTGCAAACCAGAAGGGACTGGCAGGACAAATTTAAAGTGATGAAGGAGAAAAACCTACCTCCAATATTATGCTACCAAGCAAGGATTTCATTCAGATTTGTTGGAGAAATTAAAACCTTTACAGAAGGGCAAAAGCTCAGAGAGATCAGCACCACCAAACCAGCTTTACAACAAATGTGAAAGGATGTTCTCTATGCAAGAAACACAAGAGAAGGAAAAGACCTACAATAACAAACACAAAACAATTAAGAAAATAGGAATACGAACATACATATTGATAATTACCTTAAATGTAAATGGATTCAATGCTCCCACCAAAATACACAGACTGGCTGCATGGATACAAAAACAAGGCCCATATATCTGCTGTCTACAAGAGACCCACTTCAGACCTAGAGACACATAGAGACTGAAAGTGAGGAGATGGAAAATGATATTCCATGCAAATGGAAACCAAAAGAAAGCTGGAGTAGCAATTCTCATATCAGACAAAATAGATTTTAAAATAAAGACTATTAGAAGAGAGAAAGAAGGACAATACATAATGATCAAGGGATCGATCCAAGAAGAAGATATAACAATTGTAAATATTTATGTACCCAACATAGGAGCTCCTCAATACATAAGGCAAATACTAACAGCCATAAAAGGGGAAATCGACAGTAACACATTCATAGTAGTGGACTTTAACACTCCACTTTCACCAATAGACATATCATCCAAAATGAAAATAAATAAGGAAACACAGGCTTTAAATGATACATTAAACAAGATGGATTTAATTGATATTTATAGGACATTGCATCCAAAAACAACAGAATACACATTTTTCTCAAGTGCTCATGGAACATTCTCCAGGATAGATCATATCTTGGGTCACAAATTAAGCCTGGGTAAGCTAAAGAAAATTGAAATTGTATCAAGTATCTTTTCTGCCCACAAGGCTATGAAACTAGATATCAACTACAGAAAAAGATCTGTAAAAAATAAAAACAGATGGGGGCTAAACAATACACTACTTAATAATGAAGTGATCACTGAAGAAATCAAATAGGAAATCAAAAAATACCTGGAAACAAATGACAATGGAGACACGACGACCCAAATCCTATGGGATGCAGCAAAAGCAGTTCTAAGAGGGAAGTTTAAACCAATACAATCCTACCTTAAGAAACAGGAAACATATCGAATAAACAACCTAACCTTGCACCTAAAGCAATTAGAGAAAGAACAACAACAACAAAAAAAACAATGTTAGCAGAAATAAAGGAATCAAAAAGATCAGATCAGAAATAAATGAAAAAGAAATGAAGGAAACGATAGCAAAGATCAGTAAAACTAAAAGCCTTTCTTTGAGAAGATAAACAAAATTGATAAATGATTAGCCACACTCATGAAGAAAAAAAGGGAGAGAACTCAAAGCAATAGAATTAGAAATGAAAAAGGAGAAGTAACAACTGACACTGCAGAAATACAAAAGATCATGAGAGATTACTAGAAGCAACTCTATGCCAATAAAATGGACAACCTGGAAGAAATGGACAAATTCTTAGAAATGCACAACCTACCAAGACTGAATCAGGAAGAAATAGATAATATGAAGAGACCAATCACAAGTACTGAAATTGAAACTCTGTTTAAAAATCTTCCAACAAACAAAAGCCCATGACCAGATGGCTTCACAGGCAAATTCTATCAAACATTTAGAGAAGAGCTAACACCTACCCTTCTCAAACTCTTCCAAAATATAGCAGAGAGAGGAAAACTCCCAAACTCATTCTACGAGGCCACCATCACCCTGCTACCAAAACCAGACAAGGATGTCACAAAGAAAGAAAGAAAATTACAGGCCAATAACACTGATGATCATAGATGCAAAAATCCTCAACAAAACACTAGCAAACAGAATCCAACAGCACATTAAAAGGATCATACACCATGATCAAGTGGGGTTTATTTAAGGTATGTAAGGATTCTTCAATATATGCAAATCAATCAATGTGATACATCATATTAACAAATTGAAATAGAAAATCCATATGGTGATCTCAATAGATGCAGAGAAAGCTTTTGACAAAATTCAACAGCCATTTATGATAAAAACCCTGCAGAAAGTAGGCATAGAGGGATCTTTCCTCAACATAATAAAGGCCATATATGACAAACCCACAGCCAACATCATCCTCAGTTGTGAAAAACTGAAAGCATTTCCTCTAAGATTAGGAACAAGACAAGGTTGCCCACTCTCACCACTTTTATTCAACATAGTTTTGGAAGTTTTAGCCACAGCAATCCGAGAAGAAAAGTAAATAAAAGGAATCCAAATCAGAAAAGAAGAAGCAAAGTTGTCACTGTTTGCAGATGACATGATACTATACCTAGAGAATCCTAAATATGCTACAGGAAAACCACTAGAGTTAATCATTGAATTTGGTAAAGTAGCAGGATACAAAACTAATGCACAGAAATCTCTGGCATTCCTATACACTAATGATGAAAAATCTGAAAGTGAAATCAAGAAAACATTCCCATTTACCATTGCAACAAAAAGAATAAAATATCTAGGAATAAACGTACCTAAGGAGACAAAAGACCTATATGCAGAAAATTAAAAGACTCTGAGGAAAGAAATTAAAGATGATACAAATAGATGGAGAGATATACCATGTTCTTGGATGGGAAGAATCCACATTGTGAAAAAGACTCTACTACCCAAAGCAATCTACAGATTCAATGAAATCCCTATCAAACTACTATGGGCATTTTTCACAGAAGTAGAACAAAAAATTTCACAGTTTGTATGGAAACACCAAAGATCCCGAAAAGTCAATGCAATCTTGAGAAAGAATAACGGAGCTGGAGGAATCAGGCTCCCTTACTTCAGACTATACTGCAAAGCTACAGTAATCAAGAGAGTACGTTACTGGCACAAAAACTGAAATATAGATCAATGGAACAGGATAGAAAGCCCAGAGATAAACCCACGCACATATGTTCTCCTTATCTTTGATAAAGGAGGCAGGAATGTACAGTGGAGAACGACAGCCTCTTCAATAAGTGGTGCTGTGAAAACTGGACAGGTACATGTAAAAGTATGATACTAGATCACTCCCTAATACCATACACAAAAAAAAGCTCAAAACGGATTAAAGACCTAAATGTAAGGCCAGAAAATATCAAATTCTTAGAAGAATAGATAGGCAGAACACTCTATGACATAAATTACAGCAAGATCGTTTTTGACCCACCTCCTAGAGAAATGGAAATAAAAACAGAAATAAACAAATGGGACCTAATGGAACTGCAAAGCTTTTGCACAGCAAAGGAAACCATAAACAAGACCAAAAGACATCCCTCAAAATGGGAGAAAATATTTGCAAATGAAGCAACTGACAAAGGATTAATCTCCAAAATTTACAAGCAGCTCATGCAGCTCAATAACAAAAAAATAAACAACCCAGTCCAAAAATGGGCTGAAGACCTAAATAGACATTTCTCCAAAGAAGATATCCAGACTGCCAGCAAACACATGAAAGAATGCTCAACATCATTAATCATTAGGGAAATGCATATCAAAACTACAATGAGATATCATCTCACACCAGTTAGAATGGCCATCATCAAAATATCTATAAACAATAAATGTTGGAGAGGATGTGGAGAAAAGGGAACACTCTTGCACTGCTGGTGGGAATGTGAATTGGTACAGCCACTATGGAGAACAGTATGGAGGTTCCTTAGAAAACTACATATAGAACTACCATATGACCCAGCAATCCCACTACTGGCCATATACCCTGAGAAAACCATAATTCAAAATGAGTTATGTACCAAAATGTTCATTCCAGCTCTATTTACAATAGCCAGGAGATGGAAACAATCTAAGTTTCCATCATCAGGTGAATGGATAAAGAAGGTGTGCCACATATATAAAATGGAATATTACTCAGCCATAAAAGGAAACGAAATTGAGCTATTTGTAATGAGGTGGATGGACCTAGAGTCTGTCATACAGAGTGAAGTAAGTCAGAAAGAGAAAGACAAATACCGTATGCTAACACATACATATGGAATTTAAGAAAAGAAAATGTCCTGAAGAACCTGGGGTTAAGACAGTAATAAAGACATAGACTTACTAGAGAATGGACTTGAGGACATGGGGAGGGGGAATGGTAAGCTGTGACAAAGTGAGAGAGTGGCATGGACATATATACACTACCAAACGTAAAATAGATTGCTAGTGGGAAGCAGCCGCATAGCACAAGGAGATCAGCTCGGTGCTTTGTGACCACCTAGAGGTGTGGGATATTTAGGGTGGGAGGGAGGGAGACGCAACAAGGGAGAGATATGGGAACATATGTATATGTATAACTGATTCACTTTGTTATAAAGCAGAAACTAACACACAATTGTAAAGCAATTATACTCCAATAAAGATTTTAAAAATGAAAAGGAGACATTTAAGCTGGGTCATGAAATATAAGAAATGTTTTTGAAAAACAGAGACAACGGGGCAAGTTTTTATGAAAGAATATCCAACTCGTTAATACCATAGCCAGGCTATGAAATTGCATCATGAGATGGAATATGAGTATGACGTTGAAAGATGATATTAACTGAGGGAACAAACAAAATTTCCAGACCAGAAGCCAGACAAATTCAATGGTGGGCGGGACACAGGCTTGGCAACTGGCATATTAAGCCTAGTGAAATTCTAAGGGACATAAAAGCAGCAGTAGAAAATTGTGATAACTCTACAGCAGTTTTGTTTTCGTTTTAAGAAATACTAAACTATAAAATAAATGGAAGGAAGATGAACAAAGTACTGATTTAGTCCATGATGACTTCTTTGATTTTTTAAAAAATCATATAGTTTAAAAAGATTTCTTTTTGCCTGTTATATAAATGTGTTTGTATACTGCTGCTTTGCTGTGCTCTAAGTGTGCAAGTAATCTACCCCTTTCCCCTCACTCACCATTAGTTTTGATGTATTCTTGCTGACCTGTGACTGTCAAGAATAAACTCTAATTCCATGATCTGCCTTCCTTCGATGATGTTCCATTTCCTGAACATTTCCTAATCTCTTTTATGTATAGGAAAATATTCTACTACTATTCCCTGAATTGTCAAGCTAATTCCTCATTAAGGTGTTACAACTTTAATTTTGATTACTGTTTTAGCTCAGGCTACTATAACAAATACCATAAACTAGATGGCTTAAACAACACTTATTCTCACAGGTTTGGAGGTTAGTCCAAGATCAGGATGCAATCATGACTGGGTACTTACGAAGGACCTCTTCCTGGCTTGTAAATGCTACCTTCTTGCTGTATCCTCACATGACAGAGAGAGCTCTGTTATCTTCATTTCCTTATAATGGTACAAATCCCATCACGGGGAGCTCCACCCTCATGACCTCCTCAAAACCTAAAAATCTCCTTAAAGCCATACCTCTGAATATCATCACATTTGGGATTAGTGCTTCAAAATATGGATTTTTATGGGGACGCAAACATTCAATCCATAGAAGTGATCCATCCATAGCAGTTAACTATAGTTTGAGGTCTTTAAAGATCTTAAAGCCAAAATAAAACTGAATGAATTTCAAAAGTTTGGATTTGGAGTAATGTGAAATGCTTTAGAAAGTGGCATTTCTAGTACCTCTCCCAAATCAATATATATATATATATATATATATATATATATATATATATATATATATGTTATTCCACCTATATTTATGACTAGATCCAGTCAACACTTCATCCCAATTATTTGGGCAGCATCATGATGCAGGAAAGAATACTGAACGTTGAATCAAGAGTGTTATTTTTAACACACATTTCTGAGAATAAAATTAAGATACTTATAATAAACAGGAACAGAATTTGTACAGGAGGAAATAAGCATAAGAAACAAAATCATGTAAAAATATTAACCATGATTAGTAATCAAAGCAACTATTGGAGATCATTTCTTTTATTTTTTTAACATCTTTATTGGAGTATAATTGCTTTAAAATTGTGTGTTAATTTCTCCTTTAAAACAAAGTGAATCAGCTATATATATATATATATATATATATATATATATAGCCCCATATCTCCTCCCTGTTGTGTCTCCCTCCCACCCTCCCTATCCCACCCATCTAAATGGTCACAAAGCACTGAGCTGATCTCCCTGTGCTATGCAGCTGCATCCCACTAGCTATCGATGTTACATTTGGTAGTGTATTTATGTCCATGCCTCTCTCTCACTTTGTCACAGCTTACACTTCCCCCTCCCCATGTCAAGTCCATTTTCTAGTAGGTCTGTATCTTTATTCCCATCCTGACCCTAGGTTCTTCGTAATCTTTTTTCTTTAATTCCATAAAAATGTGTTAGAATATGGTATTTGTTTTTCTCTCTCTGACTTACTTCACTCTGTATGACAGACTCTAGGTCCATCCACCTCACTACAAATAACTCAATTTCGTTTCTTCTTATGGCTGGGTAATAATCCATTGTATGTATGTGCCACATCTTCCTTATCCATTCATCTGTCGATGGACACTTATGTTGCTTCCATCTCCTGGTTATTGTAAATAGAGCTGCAATGAATAATGTGGTACATGACTCTTTTTAAGTTATGGTTTTCTCAGGGTGTATGCCCAGTAATGGGATTGCTGGGTCATATGGTAGTTCTACTTGTAGTTTTTTAAGGAACCTCCATACTGTTCTCCATAGTGGCTGTATCAATTTACATTCCCACCAACAGTGCAAGAGGGTTCCCTTTTCTCCACACCCTCTCCAGCATTTACTGTTTTCAGATTTTTTTTTTTTATTATGGGCATTCTGACTGGTGTGAGGTTATATATCTTTGTAGTTTTTATTTGCATTTCTCTAATGATTAGTGATGTTGAGCGTTCTTTCATGTGTTTTTGTCAATCTGTATATCTTCTTTGGAGAAATGTCTATTTAGGTCTTCTGCTCATTTTTGGATTGGGTTCTTGTTTATTTGATATTGAGCTGCATGAACTGCTTGTAAATTTTAGAGATTAACCCTTTGTCTGTTGCTTCCTTTGCAAATATTTTCTCCCATACTGAGGGTTGTCTTTTCATCTTGTTTATGTTTTCCTTTGCTGTGCAAAAGCTTTTAAGTTTCATTGGGTCCCATTTGTTTATTTTTTTTTATTTCCATTTCTCTAGGAGGTGGGTCAAATAGGATCTTTCTGTGATTTATGTCGTCAGAGTGTTCTGTCTGTTTTCCTCTAAGAGTTTTATAGTGCCTGGGCTTACATTTAGGTCTTTAATCCATTCTGAATTTATTTTTGTGTATGGTGTAGGAAGTGTTCTAATATCATTCCTTTACATGTAACTGTCGAGTTTTCCCAGCACCACTTATTGAAGAGGCAGTCTTTTCTCCATTTTATATTCTTGCCTCCTTTATCACAAATAAGGTGACCATATATGCGTGGGTTTATCTCTGAGTTTTCTATCCTGTTTCGTTGAGCTATATTTCTGTTTTTGTGCCAGTACCATACTGTCTTGATTAATGTAGCTTTGTAGTATAGTCTGAAGTCAGGGAGCCTGATTCCTCCAGCTCCGTTTTGCTTTCTCAAGATTGCTTTGGTTATTTGGGGCCATTTTTGTTTCCATAAAAATTGTGAAATTTTTTTTCTCGTTCTGTGAAAAATGCCAAGATCATTTCTTATCTAATATTGCAATCATATATACATATATATATATACACATATATACCTAAATTTTATAAATACATAACATATAAATTTTATATGTATTATTTATGTGAGATATATATATATATATATATATATATATATATATATATATAATCTTTTTGGAGCTGTTGATGCTTCAGGGACAGTGGTACGTTAATTCCCTGAAGATGGCAAAAGAAGGACAGCATAAACTTGTTTAACCATCCTCTGGACATAGATGGTACCATATAGGAAATGTCACAAATGGGAAAATACTATTTGACTCAGTAATCTCATTAATAGAAATGTATTGTAGTAAAAATATCAGAAGGAAAAAAAAAAAAAACTTTGGGCATGAAGATGATGATTGCAGTACTCTGTAAGAGGAAAACTTTGGAATTAAACTAAATGTATGAAATTAGGACTGTAGTTTACTAAAATATAAAATATAGTATGCATTCATTGAAATACTAATTGTGAAACCTTGAGAATTAGAGGGAAATGTTTATACTATAATGTTAAGAAAAAAATAGGGGAAAATACACTGGGTTAGCAACTAAGAACAATCTGCATGTTTGAGGACAAAGGATAGACAGTAATATGCAAATGTGAAAATACTTGTATTAATGTGGTAGAATTTGGAGAGACTATCAGTATTATAATTGTATTTTTATGTTTTTATGTTATCAATTTTTGAAATTCTAGTCCATTAAAATAGTTGTGAGATCTTAGATTCATAATGTAACATTGCCTAGGACCTGGTTCCTACACAAATGCTGGTGGTTGGACTAGCATTCAGTATGTCACATCTTTCAATGGACATTAGGATCATGCGTAGAAATTGTTGAACAGGTACATTGCTGACTCCACTTCAGACTTTTACTTGGTAGGTCTGGAGTTGGGTCCAGGGACCTGCATTTTTAATAAGAAATAATAAAACTAATATCCAAGTTCCCTTCCACCTATCACATTTTGTGTTTCATTGTGGTCCTTAACACACTGGGAACTCTCTATAATTAGTAGATTGAAAAGTTTTACTTTTTATTTTAATTTTTTCTACTTTATTCCTCAGTCTGAAGCAAAATGGACTCACAAGCTGCTTTAAAGAACAACTGAGCACTTCATTTCACAGACTGTCCTTACCACAGTTAACACTAGCTACTCTCAGGTGAGCATTTCTACTTCTGTGAAACTGTATTAAATAAAAACAAGTCTTCTGTGAGTACCAGGAGCTGAATTTTTTACATGTAATTTATAAAGGTTATTTATAGAGGTGTGTGCTTTATTTACTAAAAGCCTGAAGTACTCAAACCAAAATGCTGCAGCATTTTACACCCTTTCACTTTGGAAGCTGTTTTTGACTTTAGGTTGAAACTTAGCAATCTTCTTTGGGATGCTCTTACCATGTTTTGTTAAATTTCTCTTTTATTTTATATTTAGAAAAAATAAAGAAAATGGAAGGTACCAGATATTTCACACACTTAAAAGAAATAGAGAGCTATATGTAGACAGTAATCCCCACCTGCCACATACATATACATAATTCCAAATGCAATCATTTACATTTAGATATTTTTCTTCAATTTTTTACTTTATTTAATGATAAACTGCAAGTGACCCTCGAAGAATAAGACACATTTATCAACCCTTTTACATATTTCCATGAATATGCTTGTCACATTCTTTCCGAAGAGAGGAAAGTGATGTGGAAAGAAAGATAGATAAATAGATACATACATAGAGACAGATAGTCTGTTCAGGCTGCTATAACAAAAATACCATAAACTTGGTAGCTTATAAACAACAAAAATTTATTTCTCAAAGCTCTGGAGGCTGGGGAGTCCAAGACAAAGCACTGAATATTCAGTGTCTGGTGAGAGCCCACTTTCTGCTTCATAGATGGATCCTCTCACTGTGTCCTCACATAGTGGAAGTGGACTAAGGAGTTCTGTAGGGTCTCTTTTATAAAAGTGTTAATCCCATTCATGAGGGCTCCACCATCCCAAAGCACTTCCCAAAATTCCTACTCTTGTTGGATTAGGCCCTGCACTAATACCATCATATTGGGCATTAGGATTTTAACATAATGAATTTTGAAGAGTACACAAACATTAAATCTATAAAAATGATAGGTCTACAGATAGAATTACAAATAGATATGAATTTGGCAATCTCCTTCGCTTCACCTAGTCTGCTTTCTGGTTTTTTTTATTATAATATTGATTTCCATTTATTCTCAGAAATTACTAGATTTCAGATCCAATTCTTAAATAGGTATCACTTTTATAGCCTTTTTGATAAATTTACACGTGCCCTAAATGACATATAAAAGGTTTTTCATTGAAACATTGTAAATACAAAAAGTTTAGAAACAATCCAATCATCTGTCAATAAGTGATTGGTTGAATATATAAAAATGCTTCATCACAGTGGAATGTCATGTGAATGTGAAAAAGAATAAGGAAGCTCCCTATGTAGTGAGAGATGGAAAGATACCCAGTATAAAGTTAAGTGAAAAAAATCAAGGTGCAGAAGAGAGTATGTGCTCTATGAGCTATAGTATTTTTCCAAAAGGGGGAGAGGGAATATATATATATTTCACATAAAGAAACCTTGGAAGGATACAAAATAAAATAATAAAAGTAATTACATATAAAGGAGGAATGGTGCTTGGAGAAATGAATAGATAAGGGACAAGGATGAAGTTTAGTTCCTATACTGATATTCAGCTAGTATGCATGAATAGAGCCATACGGTTTGATAAAATACTTCCAAAACAGTTGGTAAGTGGCACCTACACTGTTCACCCTCCACCTTAAATGTCACTCTGACCTTCTCCCCTGAAGCCCCAGCGGTTCTCCAGGAATCCAAAGCCAAAATATAATGAGAAGTATAAAAGACTTATTGAGAGAAACACTGATGAGGAGTAAAGGAGAAAGGGAGCAGGAGTAGGTGGGGAGTGGCTTCAGACTATCATGAAATTCTAACCTCTATGAAAGCAGAAAGGAAAGAAAGGAGAGGTGAGTAGGAAGAACCTGACACTGCTGTAACTCAGAGAAAGTCTCAACCAGGCCAATGAGGAGTGAGGGAGTCTGTGTTGGGTTGAAATATCCTGGTCTTAGTGTCCCCATGGTGCTCAATTACTGGCTGAGAACAGTCTAGTGAGAGTGTGGCTGCAGTTTACGCACGGGTGGATCTCAAATTTGCAGCAGTTAGAAGCTGTCAGGTGACTACACTCCTCACATCAGGACTATCACTACACAGATCCACTTCTACTTCCATATTAACTCCTCCAAAGTTTCCCTGGCTTCTCCTCCTTAGGGGAAATTTAAAAGAGAACGGATAAATATTTCTTCTCCAAAAAAGACATACAGATGGCCAACAGACACGTGAAAATATGCTAAATATCACTAATTATAAGAGAAATGCAAATCAAAACTATAATGAAGTATCACTTCACAACAGTCATAATGGCTATCATCAAAAAGTCTACAAATGGGAATTCTCTGGTAGTTCAGTGGTTAGGACTCCACGCTTTCACTACCGAGGGTACTGGTTCAATCCCTGGTCGGGAAATAAGATCCCACTAGCCATGGCCAAAAAGAAAAAAAATGTCTACAAATAATAAATTCTGGGAAGGGTGTGGATAAAAGGGAACCCTCCTATACAGTTGGTGGGAATGTATATTCGTACAACCACTATGGATAACAGTATGGAGGTTCCTTAAGAGACTAAAAATAGAGTTGTCATATGATCCAGCAGATGCACTCCTGGGCATATATCTGGAGAAAACCCTATTTCAAAAAGATACATGCACCCCAATGTTCATAGCCGCACTATTTACAATAGCCTAGACATGGAAACAACCTAAATGTTCATCGACAGATGAAAAGATAAAAAAGATGTGTGTGTATATATATATATATATATATATATATATACACACACACACAGTGGAATATTAGCCATAAAAAATGATTGAAATGATGACACTTGCAGCAACATGGATGGACCTAGAGATTATCATACTAAGTGAAAAGTCAGACAGAGAAAGACAAATATCATAGGACATCACTTATATGTGGAATCTAAAAGAAAAAAAATGATACAAATAAACTTACAAAACAGGAATGTACTCACAGATATAGAAAACACACTTATGGTTATCAAAAGGGATAGAAGGGTTGGGAGAGAGATAGATTAGGAATTTGGGGTTAACATATACACACTACTATATATAAAATAAATAAGGAGGTCCTACTGTATAGCACAGGGAACTATATTTAATATCTTGTAATAACCTATAATGGAAAATAATCTGAAAAATATATATATATGTATAACTGAATCACTTGGCTGTACACATGAAGCTAACACAACATTGTAAATTAACTATACTTCAACTTTTTAAATGGTTATAAAAAAACAAAATAAATAAAAGAGAAGGAATAGTGGGAAAACTATAGCCTCCATCACTGTGGTTGATCTTAGGGCCACAATGGGTAGGCTTCCTACACTATTCATTCTAAACTCCCCTCATCCTCAGGTACTGCTTCTATACGTTCTGATGCCTTACCTAGTGGTACTAAATTAATTCCTGAAGGATTTGAACCCCTAGTAATCATACCCTCCTCAAACCCCTTTCACAGTTAAAACTGGCAAGGGAGTATCCAGAGATGCCCAAGTGGATCATGTGTCTTCTATAGATATTCCTTCCTTCTCATATTGTGAAAAGTAGTTTTACCTCCTCCTGCTCATCAGGTAAAATTACCCTTGTCCAGATGGTGACTCTTCTTCACAATAACTGGCCTCTAGGCATAATGAGTCAAAAGTTCCCTGGCAGTAGCCATAACTTGTACTTCAATAACTACTGTTGTTTTATCCCCTGGCAAGAAAATGTCCCTCTTTTGGGATCAGGACCTATAATTCTGCAGTGGACAGAGCTGATGCAACAAGAATATAGGCCCCCAGTGAGTCATTGGAAGTGATGGTAAGTGAGGCCACTCCTGAGTATATCCCTTGGTTTCTGGGTATAGGTGTTTTTCCTATTGAAAACAAAGCAACATATAGAAGCCTCTGATTTAATGCATATACTGCATCTTAAGGGATGTCACCTGATCTTGCAGAGTATTGCATCTAAGCTAACACTTCATTATGCCTTCAGTAGGTCATTCAAGCTATCTCTGAAACCAGCTGCTTCTGGATAGTGCAATAGGGAATATGACCAGTGGATTTCATGGTCAGGAGCCTCCTTTACTGTGAAGTGAATCCCCTGGTCGGATGCTATACTCCTTCAAGGCAACCACTGAGTGTGACTGTAATGCCATTCATTTTAAGCTTGAAGCTGCATACTGAGCCAACCTATTTACAAACCAATCTCACGCTTTCTCTCCTTTTTATATATCTATAGATGCAAGCTGAGGGAGGGTACAGGTGCAAGTATGATGGATGACATAGAGACATGTGTTACCTGTTCACGCAGCTTACTTATACACTCTGGTCATACTCAAGCTTGATCCCAGAATAACCATGTCCATTTTATGATGGACAGCTGCTGGGCCTGTCTGACTTTTTGACTTTTTTGTAGATCCACCAGAACCTCACGTATAACTGGAAGTTCTGGATGCATGGTCATTTGGTTTCCTATGATACAGCATTTTGTCTCTATTATAGCCCAGTACCATGCCAGAAGCTGGCTCTCAAAGGGCATATAATTCTCTGCTATAGATGGTATGGCTTTGGTCTAGAATCCCAAGGGCCTGCGCTGAGATTCTCACACTGGCACCTGTCATAAGTTTCACCTTGCATTTTTTTCCATCACAGACACCTCCAAAACCATAGCATCTTCTTGATTATGTGGCACAAACAGCAGGGCTACTGACACCACAACCTGGACTTGCTGGCAAACTCTTTTCTGTTTCCAGGCCCCATTGAAATCTGGCAGCCTTTAGTGTCACCTAGTAAATGGAATGGATTCATTTTGGAATGTGGCTCCAGAATCCAAAGAATCCCACCAGGCATCGTGTTTGCTTCTGTGTAGTGGAAAATGTAAAACATAGCAATTTTTCTTTTCTATAAAGGGAACAATGTCTCAGCATGCCCTCAACCACTGGATTCCTGAAATTTTTACTGAAGTTTCATGTTCCTGAATATTTTTAAGATTTATCTTCCATTCTCTGGAATACATGTGTCTTAAAAAGCATTCCAGCATACTATTTACCTTTTGATTATCCTGCCTGATCAGCATGATGTCACTGATGTGATGGATCAGTGTGATATTCTATGGGGTGTCCAGGTGTTCCAGAATTTTTGGACTATAGTATGAGAAAGAATGGAAGATTTAACATAATCCTGAGCAAAACTGTAAATGTATATTGTTGTCTGTCCCATGTAAATTTGAACTCTTTCTGTTTCTATTTTCTGTTTGGATAGAAAATAATCCATTGCCCAAATCAGTACACCTGAGGTCTTACTAAGCCAATCTAGCAATGATATAATGTCCAGCAGAGCAGATCACATTGTGCTAGTCTATAGTTACTCTCCATGATCCATCCAGTTTCCTCAGTGGCCAGACTGACAAATTAAACAGAGATATGAGTGTGACTGTCACCTCTGCATCCTTTAGATCTTTAAAAGAGGTATAAATCATTGCCAACTGGACCCAGAGGTGATTTATTGATTTTTTTCTTATTTCTTTCCTAGAGGGAGGAGAAGTTTCAAAGATTTACACTTGGATTTCCCCACTATAATAGCTCTTACCCCACATTCATGAACCATACAGAGCATTACTCCAACTGCCAAGTATGTAATTGGCAACTATACATTTAGGAGTCAAGGAAATGACTCGACTGGTAGGTTTTCAAGATCCATTAGACCCACTGTAAGCTGAACTATAACCAGGACTCTGTTTATTACCCCTCCACATGTATTTGTTTGCTAGGACTGCCTAGCAAAGTGACAAATGCCTAAGCCACCACAAACTGTGTGACTTAAACAACAGAAATTCATTCTCTCACCATTCTGGAGGCTAGAAGTCCAAAATCAAGGTGCTGACAGAGTTGACTTTTTCTGAGGGCTAAGAGGGAATGACTCTCTCCTTGGCTTATAGACGGCTGTCTTACGCTTCCTCTATGCATGTCTCTGTGTCCAAATTAACTATTTTTATAAGGATACAAGTCATAGTGAATTAGGATATATCCCAGTCAACTCATTTTAACTTGACTACCTCTGTAAAGATGTTATCTCCAAATGAGGTATTGTTCTGAGGTACTAGGGGTTAAGATTTCAACATTTAAATTTGGAGGGGGACACAATTCAACCCATTACGCACTTCCAAGTCCTTACTAAGAAAGATATTGTGATGACGCTTCAGTCCTCTGGATATTAATGGCAAGTCAGATCCTGTGTTCAATAGTCCTCAAAGTATCTGAATATTCCCATTTCCACAGTGTACAGCACAGTACAAGTAAAGGGCTCTATGTCCCATTAAGAAAGAACTGAAGGGAGCTCTACTGTATATCTACTGTATAGATATGTATACATACGTATCTAAAATTCCATATAATATATATAATATTATATATATATATATATATATATTACTTACAATGTTGCAGGGTTCTATCTCATAGGGACTTGACCATATCTTCAATAGGTTCTGGATTTGAATACTGGCTCAGATCCAAGTATTGTGCAAGGAATCATGACTTTAATGGAAGCAACAGTCCTCAGATTCTTGTCTTCTGATTTTAGCTGTTAAGTTTTACTTTCATCACCTACGTACATATTTTGCCCCTAGGGATGCCATGTTTTGTTAACCATATCCTCAGCTCACTCAAGGTTAAGCTGCCGTTGGTGCCTAACCAACTTTGTTAATCATTACAGTAGTTACAACTTCATGGCTTCTGGCAGTTAAGTGCCCCAAACTGACTTCTATTATTTGAGGCCCCACCATTGACTTGGATACTATAAAATCCAATTTTTTGATGGCCTCTCTTACCCACACTGGCCTGCAGAAAGAGCCACTACTGAACTCTTTAATGATGCAAAGTGCCTCTCTCATGAGTGCATTCCTCATGGCCCTAGTGAATGAGATGTCCTCTGGGCCCTCCTGTGGCACATTATCCTTTGCTGTATCTTCTGACCTCACATAATATAACTCTTCCAGCATGTCCCCTTCTTTCAGCATCTTTTTTTTTTGTGTGTGGTACGTGGGCCTCTCACTGTTGTGGCCTCTCCCGTTGTGGAGCACAGGCTCCGGACGCGCAGGCTCAGCGGCCATGGCTCACGGGCCCAGCCGCTCTGCAGCATGTGCGATCTTCCTGGACCGGGGCACGAACCCGAGTCCCCTACATCGGCAAGTGGACTCTCAACCACTGCGCCACCAGAGAAGCCCCTTTCAGCATCGTTTTCCCCCAACTTTGTTGAGGTATAATTGACAAAACTATATATATATTTAAAGCATACAAAGTAATGAGTTTGACATGTATATACATTGTGAAATGATTACCACAATCAAGTTAAGTAACACATCCATCACCATCACCTCACATACATATTTTTAGTGAAAATGCTTAAGATCTACTCCCTTAGCAAATTTAAAGGATACAATACAGTATTACTAACTATAGTCACCACGTTGTACATTAGATCATCGGAACTTGTTTATCTTATAACTAAAATTTGTAACCTTTGACCAACATCACCCCATTTCCCACACCCACCAGCCACTGGCAACCACCATGGAACTTTCTGATTCTACAATTTTGAGTTGTTTTTTGTTCCATTTATCAGTGAGATGATACAGTATTTGTCCTCCTCTCTTGGCCTAATATCACTTAGCATAGTACCCTATAGGTTCATCTAGATTGTTATGAATAGCAGTATTTCCTTCTTTTTATAGCTAAATAATATTCCCTATGTACATATATTTTCTTTATTCATTCATCCATCAATGGACACAGGTTGATTCCATATCTTGGCTATTGTAAATAATGCTTCAAACAAAATAGGAGTACATGTAACTCTTCAATATAGTGTTTTATTTCCTTCATATATATAACCAGAAGTGGGATTGTTGGATCATATGGTAGCTCTATTTTTAATTTTTTAAAGAAACTCTATATTGTATCCCATAATGTCTGTACCAAATGACATTCCCGTCAACAGTGTACAAGGGTTCACTTTTCTCCACAGCCTCACCAGCACCTATTATCTCTTGTATTTTTATAGTAGCTTTTCTGACAGGTGTGGGGTTATATCTCATTGTGGTTTTGGTCTGTATTCCTTGATGATTAGTGATGTTGAACATCTTTTCATATACCTGTTGGTCATATGTGTATCTTTGAAAAATGTTTATCAGGACCATTGTCCACTTTTTAATTGGATTATTATTACTTTTTTCCTATTGAGTTGTATGTGTTCTTTATATATTTTGGAAATTAACCCCATATCAGAATTATGGTTTGCAAATATTTCCTCCTATTTCTTATGTTGCCTTTTCATTTGTCGATTTTTGCCTTTGCTATGCAGAAGCTTTTTATTTTGACATAGTTCCATTGTTTATTTTTACTTTTCTTTCCTGGGCTTATGGTGTCATATCCGAAACACCATAGCCATAATCAATGTCAAGTAACTTTATCCATATGTTTAATTCTAAGAATTTTATTATTTCAAGTCTTACATTTAAGTCTTTAATTCACTTTGAATTAATTTTTGTAAGTGACGTAAGATAAAAGTCCAAATTCCTTCTTTTGCATATGAATATGCAGTTTTCCGAACACCATATATCAAAGGGACTATCCTACTCCTTTGTGTATTGTTGGCACTCTTTTCAAAGATTAGTTGACAGCGTATGAATGGGCTTATTTCTGGACTCTCTAGTCTGTTCCACTGGTCTATATGTCTCTTGTTATGCCAGTCTCATATTGTTTTGATTACTATAGCTTTATAATATAGTGTAAAATCAAGAAGTGTGATGCCTCCAGCTTTGTTTTTTCTTGCTCAACATACATTTAGCTATTTAATAGCCTTTTGTGGTTCTACACAAATTTTAGAATTTTCACTATTTCTGTGAAAAATGCCATTGGAATTTTAGTACGGATTGCATTGAATCTGTAGATAGCTTTGGGTAGTATGGACATTTTAGCAATATTAATACTTTCAATCAAATAACAAGGGATATCTAACCATTTAGTTATGTCTTCTTCAATTTTTTTCATCAGTTCCCTATAGTTTTCACTGTTCAGGATTTTCATCTCCATGATTAAATTTATTACTAAGTATTTTATTTATTGATTGATGTTATTGTAAATGGGGCTGTTTTATTAGTTTCTCAGTCACATAGTTCATTGTTAGTGTATAGAAATGGAACTGATTTATTGTCTGCAACTTTACTGAATTCATTCTAACAGTTTTTTTGGTGGATACTTATGGGTTTTCTCTATATATGGTCATGTCAAAGGTATGGCCAAGATGGCAGAGTAGAAACACCCTGAGCTCACCTCTTCCCACAGGCACATGAAAATTACAACTATTTACAGAGCAACTATCTATGAGAATAACCTGGAGGCTAGCATAAAAGATTTTCCACAAGAAAAGATATAAAGAAGGAACCATAACAAGACAGATAGGAGGGGTAGAAATGTGATATAATCAAGACCCACACCCCTGGGTAGGTGGCACAAAAAAGGGAGGAATTGCAGAGGTTACCCCAAAAGAGTAAGGAGTCTGAACCCCACATTGGACTCCCTAGACCAGAGCTCTTGCACGAGGAAGACAAGCCAACAGAATGTCTGGCTTTGAAGGCCAGCAGAGCTTGCATATGTGAGAGCCAGAGGGCTACAGGAAACAGAGACTATGCTCTTAAAGGGTGCATGCAAAATCTCACCTGTTCCAAGTCCCAGTAGAGAGACAATAAATTAAAAGGAGCCTGGATCTGAGCCACTTGCTGATCTTGGAGAGCTTCCCAGGGAGGCAGGAGGCAACTGGGACAACCCTTGGGGAAATGGATGATGGCAGCAGCCATTTTGGGAAGCTCATTCTACCACAAGGATACTGATGTTGGCAAGCAACATTTTGGAATCCTCCTTCTAGCCTATTAGTACCAGGGGCTTACCCACACACCAGCAGGCTAGCACTAGTCCAGGAACTACCAAGGCTGAGCAGCTAGCTGTGAGGGAACCTGAGCTGGTCCTACAGTGGGCCAGCACCAGGCCCAGGTCCCCTGGCCTCACAGCCACCTGCCCCAGGACACAGCCTACCCACCAGTGGGCTAGCACTGGCCCTGGACCCCTCCAGATCCAGAGCCAGCTTCTAAATTGGTAAATTTTTAGATAGCTCTCATTATAAGCAGGTGTTTTATTGGTACCTTTGGAAAAACAAATTAGAATGTTTGGAAAAATATGTTTTATTGGTACCTATGGAAAAATATCTATATCTATATCTATATCTGTCTATCTATCTATCTATCTATATATGTATATATTGTTTAACTTAAAAACTCCCTTAGTTTCAAACAAACAAACAAAAAAAATGGGTTTGGGAAGCTTTATTTGTGGTTTCTGCTTCCCCTCAATGGGTCTTACAGATACTAATAAAAACATTAGGATAATTAATGTTAAGTAGTCAATTAACAGGGAAATAAGAAAAAACTGAAGGGAGAGTCTACAGACTTCTTCCCAACAAGGTGAAAATTTTAAAGGGACTCATCACAAAAGGATAAAGAAATCTTTAGATGGTTATTAAGCATTGGAATAAATAAAATGGACATTAATGGAATTTTAAGAAAAGGTTTTAATACAACACTACCTTAGGTGGGCCAAAGGGACTCCTATTGGCCCCAATATTAAAGGGCCCCAAAAACGTCTGCTCTATTTACCCTAGTTTAATATATATATATATGTGATATGTGTGTGTGTGTTTGTGTGTGTGTGTGTGTGTGTATAATGTATATATTTTAAAAGTTGAGGGCTTCCCTGGTGGCGCAGTGGTTGAGAGTACGCCTGCCGATGCAGGGGACACGGGTTCGTGCCCTGGTCCGGGAAGATCCCACATGCTGTGGAGCAGCTGGGCCCGTGAGCTGTGGCCGCTGAGCCTGCATGTCCGGAGCCTGTGCTCCTCAACAGGAGAGGCCACAACAGTGAGAGGCCCGCGTACCACAAAAAAAAAAAAAGTTGAAATATTGGCAAATGGGTCTGAGTCCCTTGGCTCAACCCCCTCATTGGGGACGCCAGAGCCTTTTATACAAAAATAGATTAAATAGTCAGGGAATTGAAAAAAAAAGAACGTTTCTGGACTCTTTGTAAAACCAAGGCTTGTTGATGGGGTGCTAATGGAAACAAAATTTAAAGTATAAAAGTTGATAGAAGTGAGTTAAAAGTTTATAATAATTGGTATATTTAAATTGGCTTACCTGGTATTATAAGACAGGGTATATGAATCAGATCCACAGACAACATTAATTAAACATACTAAAGAAAATGAATACAGTTACCTGAGCCTACACAATATAAAGTAAAAACTGGGAGCTAATATTCAAGAGCTTAAAAAATAATGATAGAGATTTTTGCTCTGGGTTTAACCTGTCACTCAGAAAGAGGGTCTTTGTTGAAATCCTTGTGCAAACTTTTGAAGTCATGATAAACTGAACCCTAAAGTTCTAGAACACAGAACTCTTGATTTTTAGTTTAGTTAGAAACCTTCTCACTGATACAAAAAACAGAAAAGAAAATTAACAAAAATATATTTGGGCAAATCGGGCTTTTAATGTCATTTAGACAACAGACAACTATTTGGAGAATTAGAAACAACTGTCTGGGCTGCCCTGGTGGTGCAGAGGTTGAGAGCCCGCCTGCCGATGCAGGGGATGCGGGTTCGTGCCCTGTTCTGGGAAGGTCCTGCATGCTGCGGAGCGGCTGGGCCTGTGAGCCATGGCCACTGAACCTGCGCGTCTGGAGCCTGTGCTCCGCAACGGGAGAGGCCACAGCAGTGAGAGGCCCACATACTGCAAAAAAACAAACAAAAAAACCCCCCACAAAAACAAACAAACAAAAAAAAACTGTCTTGGGACTTCCCTGGTGGTCCAGTGGTAAAGAATTTACCTTACAATGCAGGGGATGCAGGTTCAATCCCTGTTCAGGGAACTAAGATACCACACACTGCAGGACAACCAAGCCTGCATGCCACAACTACTGAGCTCACGCACCTCAATAAGAGAGCCTGTGTGCCACAAACTACAGAGCCCATGCACTCTGGAACCCATGCACTACAACTACAGAGCCCCTGCACCCTGGAACCTGGGCCCCACAACTAGAGAGAAGCCCGCACACTGGAATGAAAGATCCCACATGCCTCAGCAAAGATCCCACGTGCTGCAACTAAGACCCGATGCAGCCAAAAATAATAAATAAATAATAAATAAATCTTTTTTTTAAAAAAATCTGTCTTTATCTTGCAAATCTCTATAAATCAGAAATGTAAATACAGCCCACAATGACCTGCGACTGAGCCTAATTAACTCAATCAGGTAAAACCTGAAACCAAAGGGGATAAAAGCTGGAAGAAGGGCCTTTTACAACACAAACTGTTGGAAAGGCCCCCTAACCCAAAACAGAGTTCATGGCTTCTTTAAGGATTTATTAAGGACAAATACGAATCCTAAAAATCTATTCCACAAATAGTAAAGCCTTAGTCATCTGTGCAAATAAATTGGACTTATTCCAAGTGTTATTTATAAACTAGTAGGTTTTTATTGTAATACCTGATTCATAACTAAGTGCTAAAGTGAAACTATGAGATCTCTAGTTTTGTCTGTTTATATGTCTGTATGTACATTGTTGACTTAAAAAAATGCACAACGTGGGCTTCCCTGTTGGCACAGTGGTTGAGAGTCTGCCTGCCAATGCAGGGGACATGGGTTCGTGCCCTGGTACGGGAAGATCCCACATGCCGTGGAACAGCTGGGCCCGTGAGCCATGGCTGCTGAGCCTGCACGTCCAGAGCCTGTGCTCCGCAACGGGAGAGGCCACAACAGTGAGAGGCCCGTGTACCACAAAAAAAAAAAAAAGTGCACAACGTGAGAGTTGCGAGTTAAGTTTTATTTGGGGCAAAATAAGGACTGCAGCCCAGGAGACAGCATTTCCAATAGCTCTGAGAAACTTCTCTGAGGACGTGAGGGGAGGAGCCAGGATATATAGGAATTTTGCAACAAAGGACCTGTAGTCAGGACGTCAAAAGATTATTATTAATTAAAGAAAACCAGATATCTCAAGTTAAGGAATTTAGCACTTTTCTATGTATGGGAAGATGTAAGAGTCTGGGCTCACTGAAATCATTCCTTTGATATGCACCTCAGCTATCTGGAGCTATCCTGTATTTTCACATCCTGGGTTTCCTCAGGGTCCGGAGTGGCTGCAGCCTGATGCCTGCTAGATGGCAGGTATTCTTTTCAGCCCTGAGTTACCTCAGGGCTCACTGGCTTACGTTGGAAGGCTGCAATTTTCGATGACTGTGACATTCTTTGTTTCCTGATGTGGCAGGAAATATTCCATTATAAATATTCCATTTATCAACATTATACAAATGATATGTCTCTACATCCAGATAATATTATCCAAATTAAATTTGTAAAAGAGCCCTATTTAATTGACTTAAAAGTAAACACTTACAAATTAAATAATTCTGAAAAGGAAATGGGCCAGAATGAATTTCAGTTTCACATGCTATAGGAAATATTTAATATTAAATTAATATCTGGTATTAAAGCTAACTTAAGCTTGCTGGGCTAATCAGGTCTTACTCTTGGTGTACCTAAGTTTACTGAAGGTCAATAAGTTCATATTATTTATCTTGCAGAGCTTGTCAGCAAGAAAAATTAACTTGGTGTGATGATATTATCTTTTATTTATTATTCAATTATTTTATTTCTATAGCTGAATATATTAGATAGATGACACACACCAAATTTAGAAGAGAAACAGGCAATGTGGGAGGCAAAATAAGGCAATAACTGTAGAACAGCTTGACAAATCACTTTTGAATACTCTGGGAGTTAGAAAATTCAGACCTCAAACCTCTTAACTTGTTTCTCCGTTTCTCCAAACAGCTTTAAGAGATTAACCAGTTTTGCCAGTCCCAGCACCACTATTCTTATTTTTCCAGTCTCTTTCACCAGAAGTTATTTATACAAGAAAATTATTCAAAAACTATAGATAGCATATAATAACTCAAGATCAAATATGTTATAGATTACCTTAATTAGATAAGGAGTAACAACTAACAAAATATGCATTTATATTTAAATAGCTATATGCACTTTCCATATCTAAATTAAGAAAAACAGAAAAATTATCTGAATTAAATATAAACATAAAATAAATCTAGACTTTAAAAAAATTGTGTGACATTTATAGTAGTTTTATTGCTCCTTGCAGTGTATTGGAATTGTCTTTATTTATTTTTACATTTTTAAAATATTTTAATTTTATATTTGAGCACAGTTGTTTAACAATATTGTGTTTGTTTCAGGTGCACAGCAAAGTGATTCCATTATATATATATATGAATCTATTCCTTTTCAAATTATTTTCTCATTTAGGTTATTACAGAATATTGAGCAGCATTCCGTGTGCTATACAGTAGGCCCTTGTTGGTTATCAGTTTTAAATATAACAGTGTGTACATGTCAATCCTAAATTCCCTAACTATCCTCCCCCACACTCTTACCCCCTGGTAACCATAAGATCCTTCTCTAAGTCTGTGAGTCTGTTTCTGCTTTGTAAATAAGTTCATATGTAACATTTTTTATAGCTTCCACATAGAAGCGATATACATAATATTTGTCTTTCTCTATGTGACTTACTTCACTCAGTATGATAATCTCCAGGTCCATCCATATTGCTGCAAATGGCATTATTTTATTCTTTTTAATGACTGAGTAATACTCCATTGAATATATGTACCATGTCTTCTTTACATATTCCTCTGTTGATGAACATTTAGGTTGCCTCCATGTCTTCGCTATTGTAAACTGTGTTGCAATGATCATTGGGGTATACGTATCTGTTTGAACCAGGTTTTTCTCCAGATATAAGCCCAGGAGTGTAAATCCTATATCATATAGTAGCTCTATTTTTAGTTTCTTAAGGACCCTCCATACTGCTCTCCATAGTGGCTGCATAAATCTATATTCCCACCAACAGTGTAGAAGGGTTCCCTTTTCTCCATACCCTTTCCAGCATTTACTGTTTGTAGGTTTTTTGATGATAGCCGTTTTGACAGGTATGAAGTGATATCTCATTGTAGTTTTGACTTGCATTTCTCTATTAATTAGTGATGTTTTTTAATTACTTTATTATACTTTACCTCCTTTCTTTCTTTCTTTCTTTCTTTCTTTCCTTCCTTCCCTCCTTTAGACAACAAATCACCCCAAATTGAGGAGGTGGTCTCTGAGAGCAATATTTATGATTTTTCCCCCTTTACCTCTTTTTGTGAGGGTGTATGTGTACGCTTCTGTGTAAGATTTTCTCTGTATAGCTTTGCTTCCAACATTTGTCCTAAGGTCCTATCCGTCCTTAATTTTTTCTAAATAATTTTTAATTCAATAACTTTATTATACTTTATTTTATTTTTACTGTATCTTCTTTCTTTCTTTTTTCCTTCTTTCCCTCGTTCCTTCCTTCCTTCCTCCCTCCCTCCCTCCCTCCTTTCTTTCCGTCTTTCCTTCTTTGCTTCTCTCTTCCTTCCCTCCTTTCCTTCTTTCTTTCCTCATACTTCTACTAATTCTCTCTGCTTTTTCTCCCTTTTATTCTGAGCCGTGTGGATAAAAGGCTCTTGGTGCTCCAGCCAGGAGTCAGGGCTCTGCCTCTGAGGTAGGAGAGCCAACTTCAGGACACTGGTCAACAAGAGACCTCCCAGCTCCACATAATATTAAATGGCGAAAATCTCCCAGAGACCTCCATCTTAACACCAGCACCCAGCTTCACTCAACGACCAGCAAGCCACAGTGCTGGACAACCTATGCCAAACAACTAGCAAAACATGAACACAACCCCACCCATTAGCAGAGAGGCTGCCTAAAATCATAATAAGGCCACAGACACCCCAAAACACACCACCAGACGTGAACATGCCCACTAAAGAGACAAGATCCAGCCTCATCCACCACAACACAGGCACTACTCCCCTCCACCAGGAAGCCTACACAACCCCCTGAACCAACCTTAGCCACTGGAGACAGACATCAAAAACAGCGGGTACAACGAACCTGCAGCCGGCAAAAAGGAGACCCCAAACACAGTAAGATAAGCAAAATGAGAAGACAGAAAAACACACAGCAGATGAAGGAGCAAGATAAAAATGCACCAGACCTAACAAATGAAGAGGAAATAGGCATTCTACCTGAAAAAGAATTCAGAATAATGATAGTAAGGATGATCCGAAATCTTGGAAGTAGAATGGACAAAATGCAAGAAACAGTTAACAAGGACCTAGAAGAAATAAAGATGAAACAAGCAATGATGAACAACGCAATAAATGAAATTAAAAGTACTCTAGATGGGATCAATAACAGAATAACTGAGGCAGAAGAACGGATAAGTGACCTGGAAGATAAAATAGTAGAAATAATTACTGCAGAGCAGAATAAAGAAAAAAGAATGAAAAGAACTGAGGACAGTCTCAGAGACCTCTGGGACAACATTAAACGCACCAACATTCGAATTATAGGGGTTCCAGAAGAAGAAGAGAAAAAAAAGGGACTGAGAAAATATTTGAAGAGATTATAGTTGAAAACTTCCCTAATATGGGAAAGGAAATAGTTAATCAAGTCCAGGAAGCACAGAGAGTCCCATACAGGATAAATACAAGGAGAAATACGCCAAAACACATTTTAATCAAACTGTCAAAAATTAAATACAAAGAAAGCATACTAAAAGCAGCAAGGAAAAACAACAAATAACACACAAGGGAATCCCCATAAGGTTAACAGCTAATCTATCAGCAGAAACTCTACATGCCAGAAGGGAGTGGCAGGACATACTGAAAGTGATGAAGGAGAAAAACCTGCAACCAAGACTACCCAGCAAGGATCTCATTCAGATTTGATGGAGAAATTAAAAACTTTACAGACAAGCAAAAGTTTAGAGAGTTCACCACCACCAAACCAGCTTTACAACAAATGCTATGGGAACTTCTCTAGACAAGAAACACAAAAGAAGGAAAATACCTATAATAATGAACCCAAAACAATTTAGAAAATGGGAATAGGAACATACATATCGATAATTACCTTAAATGTAAATGGAATAAATGCTCCCACCAAAAGAAACAGATTGGCTGAATGGATACAAAAACAAGACCCTTATATAGGCTGTCTACAAGAGACCCACTTCAGACCTAGAGACACATACAGACGGAAAGTAAGGGGATGGAAAAAGATATTCCATGCAAAGGGAAACCAAAAGAAAGCTGGGGTAACAATTCTCATATCAGACAAAATAGACTTTAAAATAAGGACTATTAAAAGAGACAAAGAAGGACACTACATAATGATCAAGAGATCGATCCAAGAAGAAGATATAACAATTGTAAATATTTATGTACCCAACATAGGAGCTCCTCAATACATAAGGCAAATCCTAACAGCCATAAAAGGGGAGATCGACAGTAACACATTCATAGTAGGGGACTTTAACACCCCACTTTCACCAATGGACAGATCATCCAAAATGAAAATAAATAAGGAAACACAAGCTTTAAATGATACATTAAACAAGATGGACTTAATTGATATTTATAGGACACTCCATCCAAAAACAACAGAATACACATTTTTCTCAAGTGCCCATGGAACATTCTCCAGGATAGATCATATCTTGGGTCACAAATCAAGCCTTGGTAAATTTAAGAAAATTGAAATTGTATCAAGTATCTTTTCTGACCACAACGCCATGAGACTAGATATCAATTACAGGAAAAGATCTGTAAAAAATACAAACACATGGAGGCTAAACAATACACTACTTAATACTGAAGTGATCACTGAAGAAATCAAATAGGAAATCAAAAAATACCTGGAAACAAATGACAATGGAGACACAACAACCCAAAACCTATGGGATGCAGCAAAAGCAGTTCTAAGGGGGAAGTTTATAGCAATACAAGCCCACCTTAAGAAGCAGGAAACATCTCGAATAAACAACCTAACCTTGCACCTACAGCAATTAGAGAAAGAAGAACAAAAAACCCCAAAGCTAGCAGAAGGAAAGAAATCATAAAAATCAGATCAGAAATAAATGAAAAAGAAATGAAGGAAACAATAGGAAAGATCAATAAAACCAAAAGCTGGCTCTTTGAGAAGTTAAACAAAATTGATAAACGATTAACCAGACTCATCAAGAAAAAAAGGGAGAAGACTCAAATCAAAAGAATTAGAAATAAAAAAGGAGAAGTAACAACTGACACTGCAGAAATAAAAAAGATCATGAGAGATTACTACAAGCAACTCTATGCCAATAAAATGGACAATCTGGAAGAAATGGACAAATTCTTAGAAATGCACAACCTGCCAAGACTGAATCAGGAAGAAATAGAAAATATGAACAGACCAATCACAAGCACTGAAATTGAAACTGTGATTAAAAATCTTCCAACAAACAAAACCCCAGGACCAGATGGCTTCACAGGCGAATTCTATGAAAAATTTACAGAAGAGCTAACACCTATCCTTCTCAAACTCGTCCAAAATATAGCAGAGGGAGGAACACTCCCAAATTCCTTCTACAAGGCCACCATCACCTTGATACCAAAACCAGACAAGGATGTGACAAAGAAAGAAAACAACAGGCCAATATCAGTGATGAACATAGATGCAAACATCCTCAACAAAATACTAGCAAACAGAATCCAACAGCACATTAAAAGGATCATACACCATGATCAAGTGGGGTTTATGCCAGGAATGCAAGGATTCTCCAATATACACAAATCTATCAATGTGATACACCATATTAACAAATTGAAGGAAAAAACCATATGATCATCTCAATAGATGCAGAGAAAGCTTTCGACAAAATTCAACACCCATTTAAGATAAAAACTCTGCAGAAAGTAGGCATAGAGGGAACTTTCCTCAACATAATAAAGGCCATATATGACAAGCCCACAGGAAATATCATCCTCAATGGTGAAAAACTGAAAGCATTTCCACTAAGATCAGGAACAAGACAAGGTTGCCCACTCTCACCACTCTTATTCAACATAAATTTGGCTAATTTTTAGCCACAGCAATCAGAGAAGAAAAGGAAATAAAAGGAATCCAAATTGGAAAAGAAGAAGTAAAGCTGTCACTGTTTGCAGATGACATGATACTATACATAGAGAATCCTAAAGATGCTACCAGAAAACTACTAGAGCTAATCAATGAATTTGGTAAAGTAGTAGGATACAAAATCAATGCACAGAAATCTTTGGCATTCCTATATACTAATGATGAAAATCTGAAAGTGAAATCAAGAAAACACTCCCATTTACCATTGCAACAAAAAGAATAAAATATCTAGGAATAAACCTACCTAAGGAGACAAAAGACCTGTATGCAGAAAATTATAAGACACTGATGAAATAAATGAAACATGATACAAATAGATGGAGAGATATACCATGTTCTTGGATGGGAAGAATCAACATTGTGAAAATGACTCTACTACCCAAAGCAATCAACAGATTCAATGCAATCCCTACCAAACAACCACTGGCATTTTTCACAGAACTAGAACAAAAAATTTCACAATTTGTGTGGAAACACAAAAGACCCCGAATAGCCAAAGCAATCTTGAGAACGAAAAAAGGAGCTGGAGGAATCAGGCTCCCTGACTTCAGACTATACTACAAAGCTACAGTAAACAAGACAGTATGGTACTGGCACAAAAACAGAAAGATAGATCAATGGAACAGGATAGAAAGCCCATAGATAAAACCACGCACATATGGACACCTTATCTTTGATAAAGGTGGCAGGAATGTACAGTGGAGAAAGGACAGCCTCTTCAATAAATGGTACTGGGAAAACTGGACAGGTGCATGTAAAAGTATGAGATTAGATCACTCCCTAACACCATGCACAAAAATAAGCACAAAATGGATTAAAGACCTAAATGTAAGGCCAGAAACTATCAAACTCTTAGAGGAAAACATAGGCAGAACACTCTATGACATAAATCACAGCAACATCCTTTCTGACCCACCTCCTAGAGTAATGGAAATAAAAACAACAATAAACAAATGGGACCTAATGAAACTTCAAAGCTTTTGCACAGCAAAGGAAACCATAAACAAGACCAAAAGACAACCCTCAGAATGGGAGAAAATATTTGCAAATGAAGCAACTGACAAAGGATTAATCTCCAAAATTTACAAGGAGCTCATGCAGCTGAATAACAAAAAAACAAACAACCCAATCCAAAAATGGGCAGAAGACCTAAATAGACATTTCGCCAAAGAAGATATACAGAATGCCAACAAACGCATGAAAGAATGCTCAACATCATTAATCATTAGAGAAATTCAAATCAAAATTACAATGAGATATCATCTCACACCAGTCAGAATGGCCATCATCAAAAAATCTAGAGGAGGAGAGCGGTTTAAGAGCGCTGCTTGGAGGAACTCCAGAGACGGGCGCGAGCCGCGGCTAAAAGCGCGGACCCCAGAGACGGGCGGGAGACGCTAAGGCTGCTGCTGCCGCCACCAGGGGGCCTGTGTGCGAGCACAGGTCACTCTCCACACCCCTCTTCCGCGGAGCCTGTGCAGCCCGCCACTGCCAGGTTCCCGGGAACCGGGGACAGCTTCCCCGGGAGAACGCACGGCGGGCCTCGGGCTGGTGCGACGTCACGCCGACATCTGCCGCAACGTCACGCCGCCTCTGACGCCGCGGGCCCGCCCCGCACGCAGTGCCCCTCCTTCCCCCCCCACCCCCGGCCTGAGTGAGCCAGAGCCCCCGAATCAGCGGCTCCTTTAACCCTGTCCTGTCTGAGCAAAAAACAGACGCCCTCCAGCGACCTACACGCAGAGGCAGGGCCAAATCCAAAGCTGAGCTCCTGTGAGCTGTGAGAACAAAGAAGAGAAAGGGATATCTCTCCCAGTAGCCTCAGAAGCAGCGGATTAAAGCTCCACAATCAACTTGATATACCCTGCATCTGTGGAATACCTGAATAGACAAGGAATGATCCCAAATTGAAGAGGTGGAATTTAGGAGCGAGATCTATGATTTTTTTCCCTTTTCCTCTTTTTGTGAATGGGTACGTGTATGCTTCTGTGTGAGATCTTGCCTGTATACTCTTGCTTCCACCATTTGTCCTAGGGCTCTATCTGTCCATGGTTTTTAAAAAAATTTTTTTTCTCAATAATTAATTTTAATTGTAATAACTTTATTATACTTTACCTTCGTTCTTTCTTTCTTTCTTTCCTTCTTCCTTCCCTCATTTAGACAACGAATCACCCCAAATTGAGGAGGTGGTCTCTGAGAGCAAGGTTTATGATTTTTCCCCCTTTACCTCTTTTTGTGAAGGTGTATGTGTATGCTTCTGTGTAAGATTTTCTCTGTATAGCTTTGCTTCCAACATTTGTCCTAAGGTTCTATCCATCCCTTTTTTTTTTTCTAAATATTTTTTAATTCAATAACTATATTATACTTTATTTTATTTTTACTGTATCTTCTTTCTTTCTGTCTTTTTTCCTTCTTTCCCTCCTTCCTTCCTTCCTCCCTCCCTCCCTCCCTCCCTCCTTTCTTTCCTTCTTTGCTTCTTTCTTCCTTCCTTCCTTTCCTCCTTTCCTTCTTTCTTTCCTCATACTTCTACTAATTCTCTCTACTTTTTCTCCCTTTTATTCTGAGCCGTGTGGATAAAAGGCTCTTGGTGCTCCAGCCAGGAGTCAGGGCTCTGCCTCTGAGGTAGGAGAGCCAACTTCAGGACACTGGTCAACAAGAGACCTCCCAGCTCCACATAATATTAAATGGCGGAAATCTCCCAGAGACCTCCATCATAACACCAGCAACCAGCTTCACTCAACGACCAGCAAGCCACAGTGCTAGACAACCTATGCCAAACAACTAGCAAAACATGAACACAACCCCACCCATTAGCAGAGAGGCTGCCTAAAATCATAATAAGGCCACAGACACCCCAAAACACACCACCAGACGTGAACCTGCCCACTAAAGAGACAAGATCCAGCCTCATCCACCACAACACAGGCACTAGTCCCCTTCACCAGGAAGCCTACACAACCCACTGAAACAACCTTAGCCACTGGAGACAGACATCAAAAACAACGGGAACTACGAACGTGCAGCCTGCAAAAAGGAGACCCCAAACACAGTAAGATAAGCAAAATGAGAAGACAGAAAAACACACAGCAGATGAAGAAGCAAGATAAAAATGCACCAGACCTAACAAATGAAGAGGAAATAGGCTATCTACCTGAAAAAGAATTCAGAATAATGATAGTACGGATGATCCGAAATCTTGGAAGTAGAATGGACAAAATGCAAGAAACAGTTAACAAGGAACTAGAAGAAATAAAGATGAAACAAGCAATGATGAACAACACAATAAATGAAATTAAAAGTACTCTAGATGGGATCAATAACAGAATAACTGAGGCAGAAGAACGGATAAGTGACCTGGAAGATAAAATAGTGGGAATAACTACTGCAGAGCAGAATAAAGAAAAAAGAATGAAAAGAACTGAGGACAGTCTCAGAGACCTCTGGGACAACATTAAACACACCAACATTCGAATTATAGGGGTTCCAGAAGAAGAAGAGAAAAAGAAAGGGACTGAGAAAATATTTGAAGAGATTATAGTTGAAAACTTCCCTAATATGGGAAAGGAAATAGTTAATCAAGTCCAGGAAGCACAGAGAGTCCCATACAGGATAAATACAAGGAGAAATACGCCAAGACACATATTAATCAAACTGTCAAAAATTAAATACAAAGAAAGCATATTAAAAGCAGCAAGGGAAAAACAACAAATAACACACAAGGGAATCCCCATAAGGTTAACAGCTGATCTCTCAGCAGAAAGCCTACAAGCCAGAAGGGAGTGGCAGGACATACTGAAAGTGATGAAGGAGAAAAACCTGCAACCAAGACTACTCTACCCAGCAAGGATCTCATTCAGATTTGACGGAGAAATTAAAACCTTTACAGACAAGCAAAAGCTGAGAGAGTTCAGCACCACCAAACCAGCTTTACAACAAATGCTAAAGGAACTTCTCTAGACAAGGAACACAAGAGAAGGAAAAGACCTATACTAACGAACCCAAAACAATATAGAAAATGGGAATAGGAACATACATATTGATAATTACCTTAAATGTAAATGGACTAAATGCTCCCACCAAAAGACACAGATTGGCTGAATGGATACAAAAACAAGACCCTTATATATGCTGTCTACAAGAGACCCACTTCAGACCTAGAGACACATACAGACTGAAAATAAGGGGATGGAAAAAGATATTCCATGCAAATGGAAACCAAAAGAAAGCTGGAGTAGCAATTCTCATATCAGACAAAATAGACTTTAAAATAAGGACTATTACAAGAGACAAAGAAGGACACTACATAATGATCAAGGGATCGATCCAAGAAGAAGATATAACAATTGTAAATATTTATGCACCCAACATAGGAGCACCTCAATACATAAGGCAAATCCTAACAGCCATAAAAGGGGAGATCGACAGTAACACATTCATAGTAGGGGACTTTAACACCCCACTTTCACCAATGGACAGATCATCCAAAATGAAAATAAATAAGGAAACACAAGCTTTAAATGATACATTAAACAAGATGGACTTAATTGATATTTATAGGACACTCCATCCAAAAACAACAGAATACACATTTTTCTCAAGTGCTCATGGAACATTCTCCAGGATAGATCATATCTTGGGTCACAAATCAAGTCTTGGTAAATTTAAGAAAATTGAAATTGTATCAAGTATCTTTTCTGACCACAACGCCATGACACTAGATATCAATTACAGGAAAAGATCTGTAAAAAATACAAACACATGGAGGCTAAACAATACACTACTTAATAATGAAGTGATCTCTGAAGAAATCAAAAAGGAAATAAAAAAATACCTGGAAACAAATGACAATGGAGACACAACGACCCAAAACCTATGGGATGCAGCAAAAGCAGTTCTAAGGGGGAAATTTATAGCAATACAAGCCCACCTTAAGAAGCAGGAAACATCTCGAATAAACAACCTAACCTTGCACCTAAAGCAATTAGAGAAAGAAGAACAAAAAACCCCAAAGCTAGCAGAAGGAAAGAAATCATAAAAATCAGATCAGAAATAAATGAAAAAGAAATGAAGGAAACGATAGCAAAGATCAATAAAGCTAAAAGCTGGTTCTTTGAGAAGATAAACAAAATAGATAAACCACTAGCCAGACTCATCAAGAAAAAAGGGAGAAGACTCAAATCAATAGAATTAGAAATGAAAAAGGAGAAGTAACAACTGACACTGCAGAAATAAAAAAAATCATGAGAGATTGCTACAAGCAAATCTATGCCAATAAAATGGACAATCTGGAAGAAATGGACAAATTCTTAGAAATACACAACCTGCCAAGACTGAATCAGGAAGAAATAGAAAATATGAACAGGCCAATCACAAGCACTGAAATTGAAACTGTGATTAAAAATCTTCCAACAAACAAAAGCCCAGGACCAGATGGCTTCACAGGTGAATTCTATCAAACATTTAGAGAAGAGCTAACACATATCCTTCTCAAACTCTTCCAAAATACAGCAGAGGGAGGAACACTCCCAAATTCCTTCTACGAGGCCACCATCACCTTGCTACCAAAACCAGACAAGGATGTCACAAAGAAAGAAAACTACAGGCCAATATCACAAATAAACATAGATGCAAAAATCCTCAACAAAATACTAGCAAACAGAATCCAACAGCACATTAAAAGGATCATACGCCATGATCAAGTGGGGTTTATTCCAGGAATGCAAGGATTCTTCAATATACGCAAATCTATCAATGTGATAAACCATATTAACAAATTGAAGGAGAAAAACCATATGATCATCTCAATAGATGCAGAGAAAGCTTTCGACAAAATTCAACACCCATTTATGATAAAAACCCTGCAGAAAGTAGGCATAGAGGGACCTTTCCTCAACATAATAAAGGCCATATATGACAAGCCCACAGCAAACATCATCCTCAATGGTGAAAAACTGAAAGCATTTCCACTAAGATCAGGAACAAGACAAGGTTGCCCACTCTCACCACTCTTATTCAACATAAATTTGGCTAATTTTTAGCCACAGCAATCAGAGAAGAAAAGGAAATAAAAGGAATCCAAATTGGAAAAGAAGAAGTAAAGCTGTCACTGTTTGCAGATGACATGATACTATACATAGAGAATCCTAAAGATACTACCAGAAAACTATTAGAGCTAATCAATGAATTTGGTAAAGTAGCAGGATACAAAGTTAATGCACAGAAATCTCTGGCATTCCTATATACTAATGATGAAAAATCTGAAAGTGAAATCAAGAAAACACTCCCATTTACCATTGCAACACAAAGAATAAAATATCTAGGAATAAACCTACCTAAGGAGACGAAAGACCTGTATGCAGAAAATTATAAGACACTGATGAAAGAAATTAAAGATGATACAAATAGAGGGAGAGATATACCATGTTCTTGGATGGGAAGAATCAACATTGTGAAAATGACTCTACTACCCAAAGCAATCTACAGATTCAATGCAATCCCTATCAAACTACCACTGGCATTTTTCACAGAACTAGAACAAAAAATTTCGCAATTTGTATGGAAACACAAAAGACCCTGAATAGCCAAAGCAATCTTGAGAACGAAAAAAGGAGCTGGAGGAATCAGGCTCCCTGACTTCAGACTATACTACAAAGCTACAGTAATCAAGACAGTATGGTACTGGCACAAAAACAGAAAGATAGATCACTGGAACAGGATAGAAAGCCCAGAGATAAACCCACGCACCTATGGACACCTTATCTTTGATAAAGGTGGCAGGAATGTACAGTGGAGAAAGGACAGCCTCTTCAATAAATGGTGCTGGGAAAACTGGACAGGTACATGTAAAAGTATGAGATTAGATCACTCCCTAACACCATACACAAAAATAAGCTCAAAATGGATTAAAGACCTAAATGTAAGGCCAGAAACTATCAAACTCTTAGAGGAAAACATAGGCAGAACACTCTATGACATAAATCACAGCAAGATCCTTTCTGACCCACCTCCTAGAGTAATGGAAATAAAAACAAAAATAAACAAATGGGACCTAATGAAACTTCAAAGCTTTTGCACAGCAAAGGAAACCATAATCAAGACCAAAAGACAACCCTCAGAATGGGAGAAAATATTTGCAAATGAAGCAAATGACAAAGGGTTAATCTCCAAAATTTACAAGCAGCTCATGCAGCTCAATAACAAAAAAACAAACAACCCAATCCAAAAATGGGCAGAAGACCTAAATAGACATTTCTCCAAAGAAGATATACAGAATGCCAACAAACACATGAAAGAATGCTCAACATCATTAATCATTAGAGAAATGCAAATCAAAACTACAATGAGATATCATCTCACACCAGTCAGAATGGCCATCATCAAAAAATCTAGAAACAATAAATGCTGGAGAGGGTGTGGAGAAAAGGGAACACTCTTGCACTGCTGGTGGGAATGTGAATTGGTTCAGCCACTATGGAGAACAGTATGGAGGTTCCTTAAAAAACTACAAATAGAATTACCATATGACCCAGCAATCCCACTACTGGGCATATACCCTGAGTAAACCAAAATTCAAAAAGAGTCATGTACCAAAATGTTCATTGCAGCTCTATTTACAATAGCCTGGAGATGGAAACAACCTAAGCGCCCATCATTGGATGAATGGATAAAGAAGATGTGGCACATATATACAATGGAATATTTCTCAGCCTTAAAAAGAAATGAAATTGAGCTATTTGTAATGAGATGGATAGACCTAGAGTCTGTCATACAGAGTGAAGTAAGTCAGAAAGAAAAAGACAAATACCGTATGCTAACACATATATATGGAATTTAAGGGGAAAAAAATGTCATGAAGAACCTAGGGGTAAGACAGGAATAAAGACGCAGACCTACTGGAGAATGGACTTGAGGATATGGGGAGGGGGAGGGGTGAGCTTTGACAGGGCGAGAGAGAGTCATGGACATATACACACTAACAAACGTAGTAAGGTAGATAGCTAGGGGGAAGCAGCCGCAAGGCACAGGGATATTAGCTCGGTGCTTTGTGACAGCCTGGAGGGGTGGGATAGGGAGAGTGGGAGGGAGGGAGACGCAAGAGGGAAGACATATGGGAACATATGTATATGTATAGCTGATTCACTTTGTTATAAAGCAGAAACTAACACACCATTGTAAAGCAATTATACCCCAATAAAGGTATTTAAAAAAAAAATCTAGAAACAATAAATGCTGGAGAGGGTGTGGAGAAAAGGGAACACTCTTGTACTGCTGGTGGGAATGTGAATTGGTTCAGCCACTATGGAGAACAGTATGGAGGTTCCTTAAAAATCTACAAATAGAATTACCATATGACCCAACAATCCCACTACTGGGCATATACCCTGAGAAAACCATAATTCAAAGAGTCATGTACCAAAATGTTCATTGCAGCTCTATTTACAATAGCCCGGAGATGGAAACAACCTAAGTGCCCATCATCGGATGAATGGATAAAGAAGATGTGGCACATATATACAATGGAATATTACTCAGCCTTAAAAAGAAATGAAATCGAGCTATTTGTAATGAGATGGATAGACCTAGAGTCTGTCATACAGAGTGAAGTAAGTCAGAAAGAAAAAGACAAATACCGTATGCTAACACATATATATGGAATTTAAGAAAAAAAAATGTCATGAAGAACCTAGGGGTAAGACAAGGATAAAGACTCAGACCTACTGGAGAACGGACTTGAGGATATGGGGAGGGGGGAGGGGGAGCTGTGACAGGGCGAGAGAGAGTCATGGACATATACACACTAACAAACGTAATAAAGTAGATAGCTAGTGGGCAGCAGCCGCATGGCACAGGGATATTGGCTCGGTGCTTTGTGGCAGCCTGGAGGGGTGGGATAGGGAGGGTGGGAGGGAGGGAGACGCAAGAGGGAAGACATATGGGAACATATGTATATGTATAACTGATTCACTTTGTTATGGGGCAGAAACTAACACACCATTGTAAAGCAATTATACCCTAATAAAGATGTTAAAAAAAAATTTGTGATGTTGAGCATCTTTTCATGTGCCTGTTGGCCATCTGTATGTCTTCTTTGGAGAAATGTCTATTTAGGTCTTCTGCCCATTTATTGATCAGGTTGTATGTTTTATTGATATTGAGCCACATGTGCTGTCTGTAAATTTTGGAGACTAATCCCTAGTTGCTCACATCATTTGCAAATATTTTCTCCCATTCTGTGGGTTTTCTTTTCATTTTTTTATAGTTTCCTATGCTGTGTAAAAGTTTTTATTTTAATTAGGCCCCATTTGTTTATTTTTGCTTTTATTTCCCTTACTCTAGGAGATAACTCAGAAAAGATATTGCTGTGATTTTTGTCAAAGAGTGCTCTGCTTATATTTTCTTCTAAGATTTTTATATTATCCGGTCTTACATTTAGGCCTTTAATCCATTTTGAGTTTACTTTTGTGTATGGTGTTAAAAAGTGTTCTAATTTCAGTTTTTTTAATCTTTAGCTGTCCTCTTTTCCCAGCAGCATTTAGTGAAGACATGGTCTATCCTCCATTGTATATAGTGTTGCCTCCTTTGTTGTAGATTGTCCATAGGTGTGTGGGTTTATTTCTGGGCTTTCTCTCCTGTTCCATTGATCTATATTTCTGCTTTGCAGGCGGTGACATACTATTTTGATGACTGTAACTTTGTTGTATACTCTGAAGTCAGGGATCCTGATTGCTCCAGCTCCACTTTTCTTTCTCAAAATTTCTTTGGCTATTCATGGTTTTTTGTGTTTCCATACAAATTGTGAAGTTTATTTTTCTAGTTCTCTGAAAAATGCCATTGGTAATTTGATAGGCACTGCATTGAATCTGTAGATTGCTTTGGGTAGTATAGCCTTTTTCCCAATGTTTATTCTTCCAATCCAAGTACATGGTATATCTCTCCATCTGTTTGTATCATCTTTAATTTCTTTCATCAGCATCTGATAGTTTTCTGAATACAGTTCTTTTGTCTCCTTAAGTAGATTTATTCCTAGGTATTTTATTCTTTTTAATTTGATGCTAAATGGGATTGTTTCCTTAATTTCTCTGTCTGATCTTTTGTTGTTAGTGTATAGAAATGCAACAGATTTCTGTGTATTAATTTTTTATCCTGAAACTTTAAAAAATTCATTGATGAGTTCTAGTAAGTTTCTGATAACATCTTTAGAATTTTCTATGTATAGTATCATGTCATCTTTAAACAGAAACAATTTTACTTCTTCTTTTCCAATTTGGATTCATTTTGTTTCTTCTTCTTCTCTGATTGTCATGATTAGGACTCCAAAACTATGTTTAATAAAACTAGTGAGACTGCACCTCCTTGTCTTGTTCCGGATCTTAGGGGAAATGCTTTCAGCTTTTCACCATTAGGTATGAGGTTAGCTGTAGTTTTGTCGTATATGGCCTTTATTATGTTGAGGTATATTCACACGATGCCCACTTTCTGGAGAGATTTTATCATAAATGGATGCTGATGTTTGTCAAAAGCTTTTTCTACATCTATTGAGATGATCACATGGTTTTAATTTTTCAATTTGTTGCTGTGGTATATCACACTGATTGATTTGTGGATATTGAAAAATCCTTGCATCCCTGGGATAAATCCCACTTAATCATGGTGTATGATCCTTTAATGTATTGTTAGGTTCAGATTGCTAGTATTTTGTTGAGGATTTTTGTATCTATATTCATCAGTGATATTGACCTGTAATTTTCTGTTTTTGTGACATCGTTGTGTGGTTTTGGTATCAGGGGGATAGTGGCCTGGTAGAATGAGCTTGGGATTGTTCTTTCTTCTGCAATTTTTGGAATAGTTTGAGAAGAATACATTTTAACTCTTCACTAAATGTTTGATAGCATTCACCTACGAAGCCATCTGCTCCTGGATTTTTGTTTGTTGGGAGTTTTATAATCACAGTTTCAATTTCAGTACTTGTGATTGTTCTGTTAATGTTTTCTATATCTTCTTGGTTCAGTATTGTGAGATTGTAACTTTCTAAGAATTTTTCCATTTCTTCCACGTTTTCCATTTTATTGGCAATATGGTTCCTAGTAGTAGTCTCATATGATGTTTTGCAATTCTATTGTGTCAGTTTTAACATTTCCTTTTTCATTTCTAATTTTATTGATTTCAATGTTCTCTCTTTTTTCTTGAGGAGGCTGGCTAAATGTTTATCAATATTGTTTATCTTTTCAAAGAACCAGCTTTTAGTTTCATTAATCTTTTCTATTGTTTACTTCATGTCTATTTCATTTTTTCTGCTCTGATCTTTATGATTTCTTTCCTTCTACTAACATTGTGTTTTGTTTGTTCTTCTTCCTCTAGTTGTTTAGGTGTAAAGTGAGATTGTTTATTTGTGATTTTTCTTGATTCCTGAAGTAAGATTGTACTGCTATACACTTCCCTCTTAGAACTGCTTTTGCTATGTCCCATAGGTTTTGGATTGTCGTGCATTCATTTTCATATGTCTCTAGATATGTTTTGATTTCCTCTTTGATTTTTTCAATGACTTTTGGCTTTTTAGAAGAATATTGTTTAGCCTCCACATGATTGTGTTTTTTACAATTTTTTTGTAGTTGACTTCTAATCTCATACCATTGAGATCAAAAAAGATGCTGGATATGATTTCAGTTGACTTAAATTTACTGAGGCTTGCTTTGTGTCCCAGCATATGATCAATCCTGGAGAATGTTCCATGTGCAGTTGAGAAGAATGTATATATATTTTTTAACCATCTTTATTGGAGTATAATTGCTTTACAATGGTGTGTTACTTTATGCTTCATAAAAAAGTGAATCAGCTATACAGATACATATATCCATATATCTCCTCCCTCTTTTATTTTTTTACATCCTTTTTGGTGTATAATTGTTTTACAATGGTGTGTTAGTTTCCGCTTTATAACAAAGTGAATCAGTTATACATATACATATGTTCCCATATCTCTTCCCTCTTGCATCTCACTCCCTCCCACACTCCCTATCCCACCCCTCTATGTGGCCATGAAGCACCGAGCTGATCACCCTGTGCTATGCAGCTGCTTCCCACTAGCTATCTATTTTAAGTTTGGTAGTGTATATATGTCCATGCCACTCTCTTGCATTGTCCCTGCCCCCTCCCCATATCCTCAAGTCCATTCTCTAGTAGGTCTGTGTCTTTATTCCTGTCTTACCCCTAGGTTCTTCATGACTTTTTTTCTCTTAAATTCCATATATATGTGTTAGCATATGGTATTTGTCTTTCTCTTTCTGACGTACTTCACTCTGTATGACAGATTCTAGGTCCACCCACCTCATTACAAATAGCTCCATTTCGTTTCTTTTTACAGCTGAGTAATATTCCAATTGAATATATGTGCCACATCCTCTTTATCCATTCATCCGATGATGGACACTTAGGTTGTTTCCATCTCTGGGCTATTGTAAATAGAGCTGCAATGAACATTTTGGTACATGACTCATTTTGAATTATGGTATTCTCAGGGTATATACCAAGGATGGGGATTGCTGGGTCATATGGTAGTTCTACTTGCAGTTTTTCAAGGAACCTCCATACTGTTCTCCATAGTGACTGTACCAATTCACATTCCCACCAGCACTGCAAGAGTGTTCCCTTTTCTCCACACCCTCTCCAGCATTTATTGTTTCTAGATTTTGTAATGATGGCCATTCTGACTGGTGTGAGATGATATCTCATTGTAGTTTTGATTTGAATTTCTCTAATGATTAATAATGTTGAGAATACTTTCATGTGTTTGTTGGCAATCTGTATATCTTCTTTGGGGAAATGTCTATTTAGGTCTTCTGCCCATTTTTGGATTGGGTTGTTTGTTTTTTTGTTATTGAGCTGCATGAGCTCCTTGTAAATTTTGTAGATTAATCCTTTGTCAGTTCCTTCATTAGCAAATATTTTCTTCCATTCTGAGGGTTGTCGTTTGGTCTTCTTTATGGTTTCCTTTGCTGTGCAAAAGCATTTAAGTTTCATTAGGTCCCATTCGTTTATTTTTGTTTTTATTTCCATTTCTCTGGCAAATGGGTCAAAAAGGATCTGGCTGTGATTTATGTCATAGAGTATTCTGCCTATGTTTTCCTCTAAGAGTTTGATAGTTTCTGGCCTTACATTTAGGTCTTTAATCCATTTTGAGCTTATTTTTGTGTATGGTGTTAGGGAGTGATCTGATCTCATACTTTTAGATGTACATCTCCAGTTTTCCCAGCACCAAATATTGAAGAGGCTGTCCTTTCTCCGCTGTATATTTCTGCCTCTTTTATCAAAGATAAGGTGACCATATGTGTGTGGGTTTGTCACTGGGCTTTCTGTCCTGTTCCATTGATCTATATTTAAGTTTTTGTGCCAGTACCATACTCTCTTGATTACTGTAGCTTTGTAGTATAGTCTGAAGACAGGGAGGCTGATTCTTCCAGCTCCGTTTTTCATTCTCAAAATTGCTTTGGCTATTCGGGGTCTTTTCTGTTTCCATACAAATGGTGAAATTTTTTGTTCTAGTTCTGTGAAAAATGCCAGTGGTAGTTTGATAGGGATTCCATTTAATCTGTAGATTACTTTGTGTAGTACAGTCACTTTCACAATGTTGATTCTTCCAATCCAAGAACATGGTATATCGCTCAATCGATTTGTATCATCTTTCATTTCCTTCATTAGCATCTTATAATTTTCTGCATACAGGTCTTTTGTCTCCTTAGGTAGGTTTATTCCTAGATATTTTATTCTTTTTCTTGCAATGGTAAATGGGAGTGTTTTCTTGATTTCACTTTCAGATTTTTCATCATTAATGTATAGAAATGCCAGAGATTTCTGTGCATTAATTTTGTATCCTGTTACTTTACCAAATTCATTGATTAGCTCTAGTAGTTATCTGGTAGCATCTTTAGGATTCTCTATGTATAGTATCATGTCATCTGCAAACAGTGACAGCTTTACTTCTTCTTTTCCGATTTGGATTACTTTTATTTCCTTTTCTTCTCTGATTGCTGTGGCTAAAACTTCCAAAATTATGTTGAATAAGAGTGGTGAGAGTGGGCAGTCTTGTCTTGTTCCTGATCTTCGGGGAAATGCTTTCAGTTTCTCACCCTTGAGGACGATGTTGGCTTGTCATATATGGCCTTATTATGTTGAGGAAAGTTCCCTCTATGCCTACTATCTTCACAGTTTTTATCATAAATGTGTGTGGAATATTCTCAAAAGCTTTCTCTGCATCTATTGAGTTGATCATATGGTTTTTCTCCTTCATTTTGTTAATATAGTGTATTACGTTGATTGAGTTGCAAATATTGAAGAATCCTTGCATTCCTGGAATAAACCCCACTTGATCATGGTGTATGATCCTTTTAATATGCTGTTGGATTCTGTTTGCTAGTATTTTGTTGAGGATTTTTGCATCTGTGTTAATCAGTGATATTGGCCTGTAGTTTTCTTTCTTTTTGACATCCTTGTCTGGTTTTGGTATCAGGGTGATGATGGCCACGTAGAATGAGTTTGGGAGTGCTCCTCCCTCTGATATGTTTTGGAAGAGTTTGAGAAGGATAGGTGTTAGCTCTTCTCTAAATGTTTAATAGAATTCGCCTGTGAAGCCATCTGGTCCTGGACTTTGTTTGTTGGAACACAGTTTCAATTTCAGTGCTTGTGATTGGTCTGTTCATATTTTGTATTTCTTCCTGATTCAGTCTTGGCAGGTTGTGCATTTCTAAGAATTTGTCCATTTCTTCCAGGTTGTCCATTTTTTTGGCATAGAGTTGCCTGTAGTAATCTCTCATGATCTTTGTATTTTTGCAGTGTCAGTTGATGCTTCTCCTTTTTCATTTCTAATTGTATTGATTTGAGCCTTCTCCCTTTTTTTCTTGATGAGTCTGGTTAATCGTTTATCAATTTTGTTTATCTTCTCAAAGAACCAGCTTTTATTTTTATTGATATTTCCTATTGTTTCCTTCATTTCTTTTTCATTTATTTCTGATCTGATGTTTATGATTTCTTTCCTTCTGCTAAATTTGTTTGTCTTTTTGTTCTTCTTTCTCTAATTGCTTTAGGTGCAATGTTAGGTTGTTTATTTGAGGTGTTTCCTGTTTCTTAAGGTAGGATTGTATTGCTATAAACTTCCCTCTTAGAACTGCTTTTGCTGCATCCCATAGGTTTTGGGTCATCGTGTCTCCATTGTCATTTTTTTCTAGGTGTTTTTTTATTTCCTCCTTGATTTTTCAGTGATCACTTCGTTATTAAATAATGTATTGTTTAGCCTCCATGTGTTTGTATTTTTTCATATCTTTTCCTGTAATTGATATCTAGTCTCATAGCGTTGTGGTTGGAAAAGGTACTTGATACAATTTCAATTTTCTTAAATTTACCAAGGCTTGATTTCTGACCGAAGATATGATCTATCCTGGAGAATGTTCCATAAGCACTTGAGAAAAGTGTGTATTCAGTTGTTTTAGGATGGAATGTCCTATAAATATCAATTAAGTACATCTTGTTTAATGTATCATTTAAAGCTTGTGTTTCCTTATTTATTTTCATTTTCGATGATGTGTCCTTTGGTGGGAGTGGGGTGTTTAAATCCCCTACTATTAATGTGTTTCTCTCGATTACCCATTTTATGGCTGTTAGTATTTGCCTTATGTTTTGAGGTGCTTCTATGTTGGGTGCACAAATATTTACAAGTGTTATATCTTCTTGGATCGATCCCTTGATCATTCTGTAGTGTCCTTCTTTGTCTCTTCTAATAGTCTTTATTTTAAAGTCTATTTTGTCTGATATGAGAACTGCTACTCCAGCTTTCTTTTGGTTTCCATTTGCATGGAATATCTTTTGCCATCTGCTCACCTTCAGTCTGTATGTATCTCTAGGTCTGAAGTGGGTCTCTTGTATACAGCATATATATGGGTCTTGTTTTTGTATCCATTCAGCCAATCTGTGTCTTTTGGTGGGAGCATTTATTCCATTTACATTTAAGGTAATTATTGATATGTATGTTCCTATTCCCATTTTCTAAATTGTTTTGGGTTCATTATTATAGGTGTTTTCCTTCTCTTGTGTTTCTTGCCTAGAGAAAGTCCTTTAGCATTTGTTGTAAAGCTGGTTTGGTGATGCTGAACTCTCTCAGCTTTTGCTTGTCTGTAAAGTTTTAATTTATTCATTAAATCTGAATTAGATCCTTGCTGGATAGAGTAGTCTTGGTTGCAGATTTTTCTCCTTCATCACTTTAAATATATCCTGCCAGTCCCTTCTGGCTTGCAGAGTTTCTGCTGAATGATCACCTGTTAACCTTATGGGGATTCCCTTGTGTGTTATTTGCTCTTTTTCCCTTGCTGCTTATAATATGTTTTCTTTGTATTTAATTTTTGACAGTTTAATTAATATGTGTCTTAGAGTGTTTCTCCTTGGATTTATCCTGTATGGCTTCCTGGATTTTATTAACTATTTCCTTTCCCACATTAGGGAAGTTTTCAACTATAATCTCTTCAAATATTTTCTCAGTCCCTTTCTTTTTCTCTTCTTCTTCTGGAACCCCTATAATTCGAATGTTGGTGCATTTAATGTTGTCCCAGAGGTCTCTGAGACTGTCCTCCATTCTTTTCATTCTTTTTTCTTTATTCTGCTCTGCAGTATTTATTTCCACAATTTTATCTTCCAGGTCACTTATCCTTTCTTTTTTTTTTTTTTTAAACATCTTTATTGGGGTATAATTGCTTTACAATGGTGTGTTAGTTTCTGCTTTATAACAAAGTGAATCAGTTATACATATACATATGTTCCCATATGTCTTCCCTCTTGCGTCTCCCTCCCTCCCACTCTCCCTATCCCACCCCTCCAGGCTGTCACAAAGCACCGAGCTAGTATCCCTGTGCCTTGCGGCTGCTTCCCCTTAGCTATATACCTTACTACGTTTGTTAGTGTGTATATGTCCATGACTCTCTCTTGCCCTGTCAAAGCTCACCCTTCCCCCTCCCCATATCCTCAAGTCCGTTCTCCAGTACGTCTGCGTCTTTATTCCTGTCTTACCCCTAGGTTCTTCATGACATTTTTTTCCCCTTAAATTCCATATATATGTGTTAGCATACGGTATTTGTCTTTTTCTTTCTGACTTACTTCACTCTGTATGACAGACTCTAGGTCTATCCATCTCATTACAAATAGCTCAATTTCATTTCTTTTTAAGGCTGAGTAATATTCCATTGTATATATGTGCCACATCTTCTTTATCCATTCATCCAATGATGGGCGCTTAGGTTGTTTCCATCTCCAGGCTATTGTAAATAGAGCTGCAATGAACATTTTGGTACATGACTCTTTTTGAATTTTGGCTTTCTCAGGGTATATGCCCAGTAGTGGGATTGCTGGGTCATATGGTAATTCTATTTGTAGTTTTTTAAGGAACCTCCATACTGTTCTCCATAGTGGCTGAACCAATTCACATTCCCACCAGCAGTGCAAGAGTGTTCCCTTTACTCCACACCCTCTCCAGCATTTACTGTTTCTAGATTTTTTGATGATGGCCATTCTGACTGGTGTGAGATGATATCTCATTGTAGTTTTGATTTGCATTTCTCTAATGATTAATGATGTTGAGCATTCTTTCATGTGTTTGTTGGCATTCTGTATATCTTCTTTGGAGAAATGTCTATTTAGGTCTTCTGCCCATTTTTGGATTGGGTTGTTTGTTTTTTTTGTTATTGAGCTGCATGAGCTGCTTGTAAATTTTGGAGATTAACCCTTTGTCATTTGCTTCATTTGCAAATATTTTCTCCCATTCTGAGGGTTGTCTTTTGGTCTTGATTATGGTTTCCTTTGCTGTGCAAAAGCTTTGAAGTTTCATTAGGTCCCATTTGTTTATTGTTGTTTTTATTTCCATTACTCTAGGAGGTGGGTCAGAAAGGATGTTGCTGTGATTTATGTCATAGAGTGTTCTGCCTATGTTTTCCTCTAAGAGTTTGATAGTTTCTGGCCTTACATTTAGGTCTTTAATCCATTTTGAGCTTATTTTTGTGTATGGTGTTAGGGAGTGATCTAATCTCATACTTTTACATGTACCTGTCCAGTTTTCCCAGCACCATTTATTGAAGAGGCTGTCCTTTCTCCACTGTACATTCCTGCCACCTTTATCAAAGATAAGGTGTCCATAGGTGCGTGGGTTTATCTCTGGGCTTTCTATCCTGTTCCAGTGCTCTATCTTTCTGTTTTTGTGCCAGTACCATACTGTCTTGATTACTGTAGCTTTGTAGTATAGTCTGAAGTCAGGGAGCCTGATTCCTCCAGCTCCTTTTTTCGTTCTCAAGATTGCTTTGGCTATTCGGGGTCTTTTGTGTTTCCATACAAATTGCGAAATTTTTTGTTCTAGTTCTGTGAAAAATGCCAGTGGTAGTTTGATAGGGATTGCATTGAATCTGTAGATTGCTTTGGGTAGTAGAGTCATTTTCACAATGTTGATTCTTCCCATCCAAGAACATGGTATATCTCTCCCTCTATTTGTATCATCTTTAATTTCTTTCATCAGTGTCTTATAATTTTCTGCATACAGGTCTTTCGTCTCCTTAGGTAGGTTTATTCCTAGATATTTTATTCTTTGTGTTGCAATGGTAAATGGGAGTGTTTTCTTGATTTCACTTTCAGATTTTTCATCATTAGTATATAGGAATGCCAGAGATTTCTGTGCATTAACTTTGTATCCTGCTACTTTACCAAATTCATTGATTAGCTCTAATAGTTTTCTGGTAGTATCTTTAGGATTCTCTATGTATAGTATCATGTCATCTGCAAACAGTGACAGCTTTACTTCTTCTTTTCCAATTTGGATTCCTTTTATTTCCTTTTCTTCTCTGATTGCTGTGGCTAAAAATTAGCCAAATTTATGTTGAATAAGAGTGGTGAGAGTGGGCAACCTTGTCTTGTTCCTGATCTTAGTGGAAATGCTTTCAGTTTTTCACCATTGAGGATGATGTTTGCTGTGGGCTTGTCATATATGGCCTTTATTATGTTGAGGAAAGGTCCCTCTATGCCTACTTTCTGCAGGGTTTTTATCATAAATGGGTGTTGAATTTTGTCGAAAGCTTTCTCTGCATCTATTGAGATGATCATATGGTTTTTCTCCTTCAATTTGTTAATATGGTTTATCACATTGATAGATTTGCGTATATTGAAGAATCCTTGCATTCCTGGAATAAACCCCACTTGATCATGGTGTATGATCCTTTTAATGTGCTGTTGGATTCTGTTTGCTAGTATTTTGTTGAGGATTTTTGCATCTATGTTTATTTGTGATATTGGCCTGTAGTTTTCTTTCTTTGTGACATCCTTGTCTGGTTTTGGTAGCAAGGTGATGGTGGCCTCGTAGAAGGAATTTGGGAGTGTTCCTCCCTCTGCTGTATTTTGGAAGAGTTTGAGAAGGATATGTGTTAGCTCTTCTCTAAATGTTTGATAGAATTCACCTGTGAAGCCATCTGGTCCTGGGCTTTTGTTTGTTGGAAGATTTTTAATCACAGTTTCAATTTCAGTGCTTGTGATTGGTCTGTTCATATTTTCTATTTCTTCCTGATTCAGTCTTGGCAGGTTGTGTATTTCTAAGAATTTGTCCATTTCTTCCAGATTGTCCATTTTATTGGCATAGATTTGCTTGTAGCAATCTCTCATGATTTTTTTTATTTCTGCAGTGTCAGTTGTTACTTCTCCTTTTTCATTTCTAATTCTATTGATTTGAGTCTTCTCCCTTTTTTCTTGATGAGTCTGGCTAGTGGTTTATCTATTTTGTTTATCTTCTCAAAGAACCAGATTTTAGCTTTATTGATCTTTGCTATCGTTTCCTTCATTTCTTTTTCATTTATTTCTGATCTGATTTTTATGATTTCTTTCCTTCTGCTAGCTTTGGGGTTTTTTTGTTCTTCTTTCTCTAATTGCTTTAGGTGCAAGGTTAGGTTGTTTATTCGAGATGTTTCCTGCTTCTTAAGGTGGGCTTGTATTGCTATAAACTTCCCCCTTAGAACTGCTTTTGCTGCATCCCATAGGTTTTGGGTCGTTGTGTCTCCATTGTCATTTGTTTCTAGGTATTTTTTTATTTCCTCTTTGATTTCTTCAGTGATCACTTCATTATTAAGTAGTGTATTGTTTAGCCTCCATGTGTTTGTATTTTTTACAGATCTTTTCCTGTAATTGATATCTAGTCTCATGGCGTTGTGGTCAGAAAACATACTTGATACAATTTCAATTTTCTTAAATTTACCAAGGCTTGATTTGTGACCCAAGATATGATCTATCCTGGAGAATGTTCCATGAGCACTTGAGAAAAATGTGTATTCTGTTGTTTTTGGATGGAGTGTCCTATAAATATCTATTAAGTCCATCTTGTTTAATGTATCATTTAAAGCTTGTGTTTCCTTATTTATTTTCATTTTGGATGATCTGTCCATGGGTGAAAGTGGGGTGTTAAAGTCCCCTACTATGAATGTGTTACTGTCGATCTCCCCTTTTATGGCTGTTAGGATTTGCCTTATGTATTGAGGTGCTCCTATGTTGGGTGCATAAATATTTACAATTGTTATATCTTCTTCTTGGATCGATCCCTTGATCATTATGTAGTGTCCTTCTTTGTCTCTTGTAATAGTCCTTATTTTAAAGTCTATTTTGTCTGATATGAGAATTGCTACTCCAGCTTTCTTTTGGTTTCCATTTGCATGGAATATCTTTTTCCATCCCCTTATTTTCAGTCTGTATGTGTCTCTAGGTCTGAAGAGGGTCTCTTGTAGACAGCATATATAAGGGTCTTGTTTTTGTATCCATTCAGCCAATCTGTTTCTTTTGGTGGGAGCATTTATTCCATTTACATTTAAGGTAATTATCGATATGTATGTTCCTATTCCCATTTTCTATATTGTTTTGGGTTCGTTAGTATAGGTCTTTTCCTTCTCTTGTGTTCCTTGTCTAGAGAAGTTCCTTTAGCATTTGTTGTAAAGCTGGTTTGGTGGTTGTGAACTCTCTCAGCTTTTCCTTGTCTGTAAAGGTTTTAATTTCTCCATCAAATCTGAATGAGATCCTTGCTGGGTAGAGTAGTCTTGGTTGCAGGTTTTTCTCCTTCATCACTTTCAGTATGTCCTGCCACTCCCTTCTGGCTTGTAGGCTTTCTGCTGAGAGATCAGCTGTTAACCTTATGGGGATTCCCTTGTGTGTTATTTGTTGTTTTTCCTTGCTGCTTTTAATATGCTTTCTTTGTATTTAATTTTTGACAGTTTGATTAATATGTGTCTTGGCGTATTTCTCCTTGTATTTATCCTGTATGGGACTCTCTGTGCTTCCTGGACTTGATTAACTATTTCCTTTCCCATATTAGGGAAGTTTTCAACTATAATCTCTTCAAATATTTTCTCAGTCCCTTTCTTTTTCTCTTCTTCTTCTGGAACCCCTATAATTCGAATGTTGGTGCGTTTAATGTTGTCCCAGAGGTCTCTGAGACTGTCCTCAGTTCTTTTCATTCTTTTTTCTGTATTCTGCTCTGCAGTAGTTATTCCCACTATTTTATCTTCCAGGTCACTTATTCGTTCTTCTGCCTCAGTTATTCTGTTATTGATCCCATCTAGAGTACTTTTAATTTCATTTATTGTGTTGTTCATCATTGCTTGTTTCATCTTTACTTCTTCTAGGTCCTTGTTAACTGTTTCTTGCATTTTGTCCATTCTACTTCCAAGATTTCGGATCATCCGTACTATCATTATCCTGAATTCTTTTTCTGGTAGGCTGCCTATTTCCTCTTCATTTGTTAGGTCTGGTGCATTTTTATCTTGCTCCTTCATCTGCTGTGTGTTTTTCTGTCTTCTCATTTTGCTTATCTTACTGTGTTTGGGGTCTCCTTTTTGCAGGCTGCACGTTTGTAGTTCCCGTTGTTTTTGATGTCTGTCTCCAGTGGCTAAGGTTGTTTCAGTGGGTTGTGTAGGCTTCCTGGTGGAGGGGACTAGTGCCTGTGTTGTGGTGGATGAGGCTGGATCTTGTCTCTTTAGTGGGCAGGTTCACGTCTGGTGGTGTGTTTTGGGGTGTCTGTGGCCTTACTATGATTTTAGGCAGCCTCTCTGCTAATGGGTGGTGTTGTGTTCCTGTTTTGCTAGTTGTTTGGCATATGTTGTCTAGCATTGTGGCTTGCTGGTCGTTGAGTGAAGCTGGGTGCTGGTGTTAAGATGGAGGTCACTGGGAGATTTCCGCCGTTTAATAGTATGTGGAGCTGGGAGGTCTCTTGTTGACCAGTGTCCTGAAGTTGGCTCTCCTACCTCAGAAGCAGAGCCCTGACTCCTGGCTGGAGCACCAAGAGCCTTTCATCCACACGGCTCAGAATAAAAGGGAGAAAAAGTAGAGAGAATTAGTAGAAGTATGAGGAAAGAAAGAAGGAAAGGAGGAAAGGAAGGAAGGAAGAAAGAAGAAAAGAAGAAAGAAAGGAGGGAGGGAGGAAAGAAGGAAGGAAGGAGGGAAAGAAGGAAAAAAGACAGAAAGAAAGAAGATACAGTAAAAATAAAATAAAGTATAATATAGTTATTGAATTAAAAAATATTTTTTTAAAAAAAAGGGACGGATAGAACCTTAGGTCAAATGTTGGGAGCAAAGCTATACAGAGAAAATCTTACACAAAAGCATACACATACACCTTCACAAAAAGAGGTAAAGGGGGAAAAATCATAAATCTTGCTCTCAGAGACCACCTCCTGAGTTTGGGGTGATTCTTTGTCTAAAGGAGGGAAGGAAGGAAGGAAAGAAAGAAGGAACGAAGGTAAAGTATAATAAAGTTATTACAATTAAAATTAATTATTGAGAAAAAAATTTTTTTTAAAAACCATGGACCGATAGAGCCCTAGGACAAATGGTGGAAGCAAGAGTATACAGACAAGATCTCACACAGAAGCATACACGTACACATTCACAAAAAGAGGAAAAGGGAAAAAAATCATAGATCTCGCTCCTAAATTCCACCTCTTCAATTTGGGATCATTCCTTGTCTATTCAGGTATTCCACAGATGCAGGGTACATCAAGTTGATTGTGGAGCTTTAATCCGCTGCTTCTGAGGCTGCTGGGAGAGATTTCCCTTTCTCTTCTTTGTTCTCACAGCTCACAGGAGCTCAGCTTTGGATTTGGCCCTGCCTCTGCGTGTAGGTCGCTGGAGGGCGTCTGTTTTTTGCTCAGACAGGACAGGGTTAAAGGAGCCACTGATTCGGGGGCTCTGGCTCACTCAGGCCGGGGGTGGGGGGGGGAAGGAGGGGCACTGCATGCGGGGTGGGCCTGCGGCGTCAGAGGCGGCGTGACGTTGCGGCAGAGGCCGGCGTGACGTTGCACCAGCCTGAGGCCCACCGTGCGTTCTCCCGGGGAAGTTGTCCCTGGTTCCCGGGAACCTGGCAGTGGCGGGCTGCACAGGCTCCGCGGAAGAGGGGTGTGGAGAGTGACCTGTGCTCGCACATAGGCCCCTTGGTGGCGGCAGCAGTAGCCTTAGCTCCTCCCGCCCGTCTCTGTGGTCCGCGCTTTTAGCCGCGGCTCGCGCCCGTCTCTGGGGTCCGCGCTTTTAGCCGCGGCTCGCGCCCGTCTCTGGAGTTCCTTTAAGCAGCGCTCTTAAACCCCTCTCCTCGCGCACCAGGAAACAAAGAGGGAAGAAAAAGTCTCTTGCCTCTTCGGCAGGTGCAGGCTTTTCCCCGAACTCCCTCCCGGCTAGTCGTGGTGCACTAACCCCTTCAGGCTATGTTCAAGCCGCCAACCCCAGTCCTCTCCCTGCGCTCCGTCCTAAACCGAAACCCGAGCCTCAGCTCGCAGCCCCACCCGCCCCGGCGGGTGAGCAGACAAGCCTCTCGGGCTGGTGGGTGCCAGTCGGCACCGATCATCTGTGCGGGAATCTCCCCGCTTTGCCCTCCGCACCCGTCGCTGTGCACTACTCCGCGGTCCCGAAGCTCCCCCCTCCGCCTCCCGCAGTCTCCACCCACGGAGGGGCTTCCTAGTGTGTGGAAACTTTTCCTCCTTCACAGCTCCCTCCCACTGGTGCAGGTTCCGTCCTTATTCTTTTGTCTCTCTTTTTTCTTTTGCCCTACCCAGGTACGTGGGGAGTTTCTTGCCTTTTGGGAGGTCTGAGGTCTTCTGCCAGCCTTCAGTAGGTGTTCTGTAGGAGTTGTTCCACGTGTAGATGTATTTCTGGTGTATCCGTGGGGAGGAAGGCGATCTCCGCGTCTTACTCTTCCGCCATCTTCAAGGTCCCCCACTTATCCTTTCTTATGCCTCAGGTTTTTTTTGCTATTTACCCCATCTGGAGTATTTTTAATTTCATTTGTTGTGTTGTTCATCGTTGCTTGTTTCATCCTTAGTTCTTCTAGGTCCTTGTTAAATGTTTCCTGCATTTTCTCTATTCTATTTGCAAGATTTTGGATCATCTTTACTATCATTATTCTGATTTCTTTTTCAGGTAGACTGTCTATTTCCTCTTCATTTGTTAGGTCTGGTGGGTTTTTATCTTGCTGTTTCATCTGCTGTGTGTTTTTGTCTCTTCTCATTTTGCTTATCTTTCTGTGTTTGGGGTCTCCTTTTTGCAGGCTGCAGGTTTGTAGTTCCTGTTGTTTTTGGTGTCTCTCCCCAGTGGCTAAAATTGGATCAGTGTGTTGTGTAGCCTTCCTTGTTGAAGGGACTAGTGCCTGTATTCTGGTGGGTGAGGCTGGATCTTGTCTTTCTGGTGGGAAGGTCCACGTCTGGTGGTGTGTTTTGGGATGTCTGTGGACTTAAGATTTTAGGTAGCCTTTCTGCTAATGGGTGGCCTTGTGTTCCTGTCTTCCTAGTTGTTTGGCATAGGGTGTCCAGCACTGTAGCTCGCTGGTCGTTGAGTGAAGCTGGGTGCTGGTGTTGAGATGGAGATATCTGGGAGATTTTGCCATTTGATATTATGTGGAGCTGGGAGTTCTCTTGTGGACCAGTGTCCTGAAGTTTGCTCACCCACCTCAGAGGCACAGCACTGCCTACTGGCTGCAGCACCAAGAGCCTTTCATCCACACGGCTCTGAATAAAAGGGAGAAAAAGCAGAAAGAAAGAAAGAAAGAAAGAAAGAAAGAAAGAAAGAAAGAAAGAAAGAAAGAAAGAAAGAAGGAAAGAAAGAAAGAAGGAAGGAAAGAAAGAAAGGACAGAAGGAAGGAAGGAAGCAAGGATTAAAGAAAGAAAGAAAGGAAAGAAAGAGGAAGGAGGATAAAATAAAGTAAGATAAAATAAAATAAAGTTATTAAAATAAAAAATAATTAGTAAGAAAAATATTTTTTAAGAAAAAAAGAAAAACGGACTTATAGAACCCTAGGACAAGTGGTGAAAGCAAAGCTATACAGACAAGTTCTCACACAGAAGCATGCACATACATGCTCACAGAAAGCAGAAAATGGGAAAAATAATAAATCTTGCTCTCTAAGTCCACCTCCTTAATTTGGGAAGATTTGTTGTCTATTCATGTATTCCACAGATGCAGGGTACATCAAGTTGATTTTGGAGCTTTAATCCACTGCTTCTGAGGCTCCTGGGAGAGATTTCCCTTTGTCTTCTTTGTTCGCACAGCTCCAGGGGCTCAGTTTTGGATTTGGCCCTGCCTCTGCATGTAGGTCTCCAGAGGGCATCTGTTCTTCACTCAGATAAATGGGGTTAAAGGAGCAACTGCTTCGGGGGCTCTGGCACACTCAGACCGGGTGGAGGGAGGGGTGTGGATGCAGGGTGGGCCTGCAGCAGCAGAAGCCAGCGGGATGTTGCACCAGCCTGAGGAGCACCATGAGTTCTCCCGGGGAAGTTGTCCTTGTATCCTGGGACCCTGGCAGTGGCAGGCTGCGCAGGCTCCCCGGAAGGTAGGTGTGGATAGTGACCTGTGTTCACACACAGGCTTCTTGGTGGCAGCAGCAGCAGCCTTAGTGTCTCATGCCCATCTCTGGGGTCCATGCTGTTAGCCATGGCTCACGCCCATCTCTGGACCTCCTTTAAGCAGGGCTCTTAATCCCCTCTCCTCATGCACCAGGAAACAGTGGCAAGAAATATTCTGTTGTCTCTTTGGCAGCTCCAGACTTTTTCCGGGATCCCTCCCAGCTATCCATCGTGCACTAACCCCTTCAGGCTGTGTTCACACCGCCAACCCCTGTCCTCTCCCTGGGATCTAAGCTCAGAAGCCTGAGCCTCAGCTCCCAGACCCTACCCGTCCCAGCATGTGAGCAGACAAGTCTCTTGGGCTGGTGAGTGCCAGTTGGCACTGATCCTCTGTGCGGGAATCTCTCCACTTTACCCTCTGCACCCCTGTTGCTGTGCTCTCCTCCACGGCTCCAAAGTTTCTTCACCCCGCCCCCCACAGTCTCCGCCTGCGAAGGGGTTTCCTAGTGTGTGGAAACTTTTCCTCCTTCACAGCTCCCTCCCACTGGTGCAGTCCCATCCCTATTCTTTTGTCTCTGTTTATTCTTTTTTCTTTTTCCCTACCCAGGTATGTGGAGAGTTTCTTGCCTTTTGGGAGGCCTGAGGTCTGAGGTCTTCTGCCAGCATTCAGTAGGTGTTCTGTAGGAGTTGTTCCACGTGTAGATATATTTCTGGTGTATCTGTGGGGAGGAAGGTGATCTTTGTGTCTTACTCTTCCACCATCTTCCCAATTCCCCTCAGAGAAAAACGTATATTCTGCTGCTTTTGGATGGAATGCTCTATGTATATCAATTAAGCCCATTTGATCTAATGTGTCATTTATAGCCTGTGTTTCCTTATTGATCTCCTGTCTGGATGATCTGTCCATTGATGAAAGTGGGGTGTTAAAGTCCCCCACTATTGCTGTGTTACTGTTGATTTATCCTTTTATGGCTGTTAGTTTTGCCGTATATATTGGGATGCTCCTATGTTTGGTGCATATATATTTACAATTGTTATATTTTCTTCTTGGATTGATCTCTTGGTCATTATGTAGTCTCCTTCTTTATCTCTTGTAACAGTATTTATTTTAAAGTCTATTTTATCTGATATGAATGTTGATACATCTGCTTTCTTTTTATTTCCATTTGCAAGGAATACCTTTTTCCCTCCCCTAACTTTCATTCTGTATGTGTCCCTAGATCTGATGTGGGTCTCTTTAGATAGTACATATATGTGTCTTATTTTTGTATCCAGTCAGCCTGTCTATGTCTTTGGTTGAAGCATTTACTCCATTTACATTTAGAATAATTATTGTTATGTATGTTCTTATTGCCATATTTTAAATTGCTTTGGATTTGTTTTTGTAGGTCTTTATTCTTCCCTTTCTCTTTTGTTGTCTTCCCTTGTGGTTTGGTGACAAACTGTAGTGTTGAGCTTGGATTACTTTTTCTTTTCTGTGTGTGTATCTATTGTAGATTTTTAGGTTGTGGTTATCATGAGGTTTTGATATAGCAGTCTCTATATAAATGAGATTGTTTTAAGTTGCTGGTCTTTTCATTTCAAATTCATTTCCAATATCCTGCATTTATGTTCTCCTCTTCTCACAACTGCTGGTTTTGATATCATATTTGTGTGCAGATGATTTCCTATCTTTACTTTACTGGTTAGATTTTCCATTCATAATTTTTTTGTTTGTTTCTAGTAGTGGCCTTTTCTTTTCCACTTAGAGAAGTTCCTTTAGCTCTTGTTGCCAAGATGGTCTAGTGGTGAATTCTCTTAACTCTTGCTTATCTATAAATCTTTTGCCAATCTGAATGAGATCTTTGCTGTGTAGTGTAATCTTGGTTGCAGGATTTTCCCTTTCATCACTCTAAATATATCATGCCACTCCCTTCTGGCCTGCAGAGTTTCTGCTGAGAAATCAACTGATAATCCTATAGGAGTTCCCTTGTATGTTATTTGTTGCTTTACCATTGTTGCTTTTAATATTTTTTCTTTTTCTTTAATTTTGGTCAATTTAATTACTATGTGCCTCAGCATGTTCCTCCTTGGGTTTATCCTGCTGGGGACTCTCTACTTCCTGATCTGGGTAACTGTTTCCTTTCCTATGTTAGGGAAATTTTCAGCTATTAACTCTTCAAATATTTTCTCACGTCTGTTCTCTCTCTCTTCTCCTGGGATCGCTAAAATGCGAATGTTGGTTTGTCTAATGTTGTCCCAGAGGTCCATTAGACTGTCTTCATTTCTTTTCATTCCTTTTCCTTTATTCTGTTCCACAGCAGTGATTTCCATGATTCTGTCTTCCAGATCACTTATCTGTTCTGCCTCAGTTACTCTGCTATAGATTCCTTCTAGTGTTCTTTTCATGTCAGTTATTGTATTGTTCATCTCTGTTTGTTTGTTCTTAATTCTTCTAGGTCTTTGTTAAATATTTCTTGCATCTTCTCTATCTGTGCTTCCATTCTGTTTCCAAAATCTTGGATCATCTTTACTATGATTACTCTGAGTTCTTTTTCTGGTAGATTTCCTATCTCCACTTCACTTAGTTTATCTTCTTAGGTTTTATCTTGTTTCTTCATCTGAGACATATTCCTCTGCTGTCTCATTTTGTTTAACTTTCTGTGATTGCATTTTCCGTTCTTCAGGCTGAAGGATTGTAGTTCTTCTTGCTTCTGCTCTCTGCCCTCTGGTGAATGAGGCTGTCTAAGAGGATTGTGTAGGTTTCCTGGTGGGAGGGACTGATTCCTGTCCACTGGTGGGTGGAGCTGGGTCTTGTCCCTCTGGTGGGCAGAGCTGTGTTCAGAAAGACTTGAAGCTGCCTGTCTGCTGATGGGTGGGGCTGTGTTCCCACCCTGTTGGTTGTTTGTTCTGAGGTGTCCCAGCACTGGAGCCTACAGGCAGTTGGGTTGGTCTAGGTCTTGGGGAGAAAATGGCAGCCTCCAGGAGGGCTCATACCAATGAGCACACACCAGAACTCCCACAACCAGTGTCTTTGTCCCCACAGTGAGCCACAGCCACTCCTGCCTCAGCAGGAGACCTTCTAATACTAGCAGGTAAATCTGGCCCAGTCTCTTATGAGGCCTCTGCTTTTATCCCTGAGTCCTGGTGCACACAGGACCTGGTGTGTGTGCGCCTTCTAAGAGTGGAATTTCTGTTTCCACCAGTCCTGCGGAATTCCTGTGATCAAACCCATCTGACCTTCAAAACCAGATTCTATGGGGTTCATTCTCCTGTTGCCAAACCACCAGGCTGGGAATCCTGACGTGGGACTCAGGACTTTCACTCCAGTGTGAGAACTTCTGTGGTATAATTATTTTCCAGTTTGTGGATTGCTCACCCAGTGGGTATAGGATTTGATTTTATCTTGATTGTGCCCTTCCTACTGTCTTGTTGTGGCTTCTTTGTTTTTGGACATAAGGTAACTTTTTGATAGGTTTCAGCATTTTTTTTTGTCTGTGGTTGTTCAGCAGTTAGTTATGATTTTGATGTTTTTTAAAGAAGGATTGAGGTAATGTCCTACTCCACCATCTTGCCAGCCAATCTATGGATTTCTCTTTATGCTGGGTTAACTCTTAGCACTCTTCCAGTGGTCAAATAACCTCCTCTCCAAAGCCTTCCTTCACAGTCTCTTGAGCAGCCGAGCTAGTGCCACTGTCACTGAGCAGGGCCAGGGTAGGTAGCACTAGCATTTGCAGCACATAACCCAATCTCAGTCTGCAGCGGGCCACTGTCTCCCACACACTTTTCCTCATCATTGCCAGAGGTGTGCTGTGGGAAACCAAACACAGAGGGATGCCAACAATGAAGAGCCCCACTGGGCAGCAGCCAAATCCATGCAACAAGAAGCTGTCTGAAGAACTAATGATAACCGAGCACCACACTCCACTTTCTCCAAGGTCAGGGGCCCAAAGGGGGTAGAAAGGAGATGCTGAGGAGGAGTTTGGAGGTCCCTCTTTCCCTGTGCCTTCTAACTGGTGGCTCCATGAGTGGCTGCTCTGGTCCTACCTGGGAAGTCTGGGGAAGTGCAAGGCAGCCACTTCACTGCTCCACTCAGCAACAGGAGCAGCCGCAGCTCTGCCACATGCTGACCTTGGACTGCTCCCCATGTCCCCTTGCCTGTGCTGATCACACACATGCATGTGGGATGGGGGAGGGCAGTATAATGATATTTTCATAAGTTATAAAATAAATGTAAATGAGATAAGAGTTTTCAGATGAAATTTTTAGGAATAATTATGTTTTGGGTATGTCTATCTAAAATGGATTCTCCATATTTTTGGTAACTTGAAACTTTAGAGTTTTTCTAAGTTAAGTTAAATGTTGGGAATTCATTGAATATTCAAGTCATTTCAAGTAAGATATAATACTGGAACGTTAATTGTTAAAGTCTAAATTTACCTACATTTTTTTCCTTATGAGAGTGAAACTAAAGATGTTTGGGTCTATCAGACCCAGTGATGTCTTGTATCACGTTGAGGAAAGAAATTATGCTATGAGAAGATGTATATATCTAGAAGTTATGGAATATTCCTAAATTTGCCAATCAGGAAATACCAATATGACAAACAGTTCACGATTACTTGCTGCTTGTGGGTTTCATTAGAGATTAAGGTTTTTAAGGGTTAAAATTGTAATATGTAATTAAAGCTACTAAAAATAATAAGGAAAACATTTCATTACACAAGAAAATAGGATGGTATGAGGAATGGAAATGAGTTTTGTTAAGAGGAGAGAGTGATTTTGTCCTAAATCTGGTTATTTCTAAATGGAAAAAAAAATAAGGGACAAACTAATATGGGTACTGAAAGCTGTGGAAGGTTTATAGAAAGGTAGCCATGAAAAAGAAGTTTTGTGCATAGTCAGGTTGGGATTGGATTTAATTTAATTAGGTAAATGAATTTTGTTATTGAAGTTAGGTTAATGGAAGGATGGAGCTTACTTTTCTCTCTCTCTCTCTCTCTCTGTTGAGAGAGCAAAGTTTTCTTGAAACCTTGAGCTACTTTTGATAATGGATTGTGAGTTTCTTTGCCTTCTAAATGACCTGTGTTTGCCTTAAAGATCTTTTACTTTACTTTGGCTGAATAAGTATTGTTTCACTGTGACCTGTGATCCTATTTGACCAGGTGTTTTAAATTTTCTTTTTATTTTATAAAGTTCCCAAATATCAAATTCTAATTAAGTTTCCTTTGATCTCCAGCTAACTTTGGGATGCTTCTAAAGGACTCTTGAAACATCCTCAAGTGAGATATTTAATTTAGTTTTATTTGGTAAGTTAAATTTCATGGAAAACATTGTCAGATAAGTGGTGATAAAAACCTTCTTATGTTATATTTTGTATGTAGATGTCATTAATACAGTTATTCCAAAGTTTATATGGAATTCCTAAAAATGTGATATGTCCTGGTATAATTTTATCAGTCATAATTCTAGTTATTATCTTAAAATATTATATGTCACAGAAAACTAAGTTTCCTGTCAATTGCATTGTAATCAGATCTTTAACCTTGCCATTTTAAGCCTTTTGTTGTTTATAGACAATCATTGTTTTGCTCTATGCTTTTATAAAGTAAAGATCTTCAAGAAGATTCATAAAAAGGATATTTTGACAAATATAATTTTCTGATAAATTTTAGATCATATCACTGAAATGGGTAAGATATTACAAAACTCTAATGGAAAACCTGATGCCTTCCTCCAGATTGACAGGAATTTATTACACAGGACTGAATGAACTGATAAATATGATTTATAATTTTATGACTTTTTTCCTAAAATATACTGGTTTTTAATCTTTGTTTTTCTGAAAATCTTTCCTCTTATGATAACCATGACATACAAAAAATTGATAAAGTATACATTTGTAAATGAAGATGAAATGTTTATATTTTTCTGTTTGATCCCTCCAGAATTTGGCTTCTCCAGCTGGCCCGCTGTGGACTTGATGGCTTATTGAAACCAGATTACAGCTAGTTCTACTAATCATTGTTTTAATTTGTCCTTTCCTGTTATTTTTAAATTATTTATGCCTTATGCCTCTCTGCTGTACTATGACTTTATTAATGTTACAGCTGTATTACCTATATCCTTGTTGTCTCTTGCATTACCCAATGTGTAACCAGGCCTCTGACAAAATTAATGAAGGCTAAACATCTTGAGGTAGTTGATCACATATATAACTCTATATAGAATAACTGTAGTAGTGCAACTCTAGATATGGGAAGAAGCAACAAGAGAAAACATTTCCTGGATCATAATAGACTAGTAAAACAGGCAATCCAGAGAATTCTAGATTGTCAACAGGGCCTAATCCAAAAATTAGCACATTGAGTGGCCTATCAACAGAATCTTTGCTTGATCTAGGAATGAGCCCTCCTAGCATGGTGGGACAAAATTGGTCATGAAATGTCTCCCAAACTTTGGTCTAATTTACGACCAGTAGGAGGCACTGTGGACAAGAATGTCACCTGCCATTTCAGTAAACAAAGGATGTTCTGACCATAAAGCCATCAGTCACTTCTATTGCCACCCCTGTGGTGCACCCTGAAGAGAATTTGGGATGGATAAAAACAGATTGCCTGTCACCAAACCATCAGCCAACCCCAATGACATACCCTGAAGGGAATTCATTATGGAGAAAAACAGGATAGTTTTTCTATCTATGGCCCTAGATTGTTAAGATACATACCAAATGAATGATTTCAATAAGCCCAGACTCTTGCCTCTTCCCATACATAGAAAAGTGCTAAAATCATTAACTTGAGATGTCTGTGTTTGTGATTAGCAGTAATCTTTTTTTTTTTTTTTTTGCGGTACGCAGGCCTCTCACTGTTGTGGCCTCTCCCATTGCGGAGTACAGGCTCCGGACGCGCAGGCTCAATGGCCATGGCTCACGGGCCCAACCGCCCCGCGGCATGTGGGATCTTCCCGGACCGGGGCAGGAACCCCTGTCCCCTGCATCGGCAGGCGTACTCTCAACCACTGCGCCACCAGGGAAGCCCAGCAGTAATCTTTTGATGTTCAACGGCATGGGTTTTTTTCAGCAAAAACTCTTATGTATTCTGGCTCCTCTCTTACCTCTTTGGAACAGTCCCTAAAAGCTATTTGAGAGGCTCTATCCCCGGCTATAGTTCTCAGTAAGCCTACTGAATAAAACATAATTCTCAACTTTTAGGTTGTGCATTTTTTTAGTCAACATCAGTCATGGAGAATCCACAGAGCCAGGGTCTGGAATACAGGTACTCATGGAGTGACAGAAGCTTCAGGATCCAGGGTGCTGACTGGCCTGCAGCAGTGATTGCTCCAGTGCTTGAGATGTGGGTATATGCTGAGCAGCCATGAAGTCAGGGTCCAGAGCACGGGTGCACATGGAAAGATAGCAGCTCTGGGGTCCAGACAGTGAATGGCCTACAGCACTGGCAGCTCTGATGCCTGAAACACAGGCACAAGCAAAGTATCTGTGGAGCAGGTATCTGGAGGACAGAACATATGCACAGCAGCTACAGACCAGGTCTGAAGTGTGGGCACATATGGCGCAGCCATGGCTCTGGGGTCTTGGACCTGTGCAGGTTTGGAGGGGTGGCAGTCCTTGTTCTTGGGAAGTATAATAAAAACTCCTTCTGGGAGGTGCACAGCAGTGTCTCCCTCTCTGGGGTATCAGCAGTGGCATGGCTATTCATCACTTCATTGGTGAAAGCTGCTGGTGTCTTCTGTGGAGCAGGCCCCTGAGGGGGCTACACTGTAGGTCAATGAACACTACAGGGTCCTACACTGTTAATCCTGTGAGGGGAGTTGGCAACTGTTGTGGGGGCTATTGAGATGTTTAGCAGCAAAGGCTACAAAGGTCCTCCAAAGAGCAAGCCACTGGGGAATGTGTTTGTATCTGCTGCATAGCTGATACTTATAGCCCTCATCCTTTTTCTTTGTTCCTAGCCATCTCCATATAACAGCTAAGCTGATCTCCACAGTGATCCTTTATAGCGGTTATTCTCCAATTTTTGCTCCACTGTGTTGCTGTTGGTTCTTCACTGGAATTTGGAGCCCCTCCAAGGGCTATTTTTATTCATGGATAGCTGTCTAATTATTGTTTTGGAGGGGGAAATAAATGCTGGTATCTCTTACTCTGCCATCTTGGTGATGTCACTCCCCTCCAAAACATAATTCCTGCCTCTATTATCTGCCGTAACAACTCAGGCATTTCAGTTTTATTTAGTGTGGTTCACCATTTTCACCAGGCTTCTATTACTACTCTAGCAGCGATTTTGCCCTGTTCTCTGTGTTCCTTCCCAGAATGTTATGTCCTATTTTGCAAGGAAGTACTCCTAATAGAATTCTTACTTATTTAGACTTATGTTCCAACCTCCCCTAACAGGCACCTCCAAAATCCTATCCCAATCATATTCTCATGGCTCATTTTGGTATATTCTATTTACTGCAGGGCCTTTGATGTATAGTCTTCTTTCTTCCTTATCAAGATCAGTATATCTCCAGATGGGTTATAACTGGAGTTTAACCTAGTTATCAGCCTGGCAACCAACAAAATTGTTGTGGGAAACTCTTGACAGGACACTTGTCCCTCTGCAGAAGAGAAACCCCTGCAGTGTGCTCCTAAATAGGGGAAATGCTAGCTCTTACTGAGAATCAGGCCACCTCTGCAAGCTCTGTAGGTCCCACATAGTCTACAGATCCATGATTCTCAGAAGCAGCCACTTAGATACACCCAGCTCATATTTAGGGTCCTAAGTTTTCCAAGCCAGGACTCTGAATTTAACATAAGAAATATGCCTTGGCTGAGCACTTTAAATATCTCTGGCATTCCATTATTCTATCTATTAAGCTGAGTTTGCTTTCCAGATATGTCTGCTCTTCCAATTCAGGAGATAATGGCCCATCTGTAAGCTACAAAGGAAAATCTCACACTTTTTAACTGCAGAAGATCTCACACTTAACATTTAACTGTCTGTTAACCACTCTCTGCAGTATGTAAAAACAATTTAATGATAAACAGCCAGCTCTATTGTCCTTATCAATGTTTCCGCCATATGTTTCAAGTATCTGAATCATTACAATGGCAATGGTGTCTTCCTCTATTGGAATATTTTCCTAGGTTATCATGAGTAGAAGTTTGAGTATATGGGCCATCATCTTGTGCCCATTCATGATGAGGGTCCTCCTTTCTAGCTGAACAGGGACTCATCCAGTGCCCAAATACTATACTACAATATCTTAAACAAAATATTGACATAGATAGGTCTGGGTTGGCTTTTGACAAAGTCATAATGCAATTGCTCAATTAGGGGACCTGCCTGCTTTCTCAGACAACTTCTGGTAAAAAGTGTGTCAATTCAGGCACTCCCTTACCTTGGCTTCAGTTTTTCCATATATACAATGACAGAGTTGCCTCTAAAGCATCTAGGTACCTATTGATTCATAAAATGCAAAGAGAATCTTTGAAGGATGAACTACCAAAGCTCTTAAACCCACCTCTCTGTGGGTTCCCTTGACTGATTTTGGTCCTGTACTGCCACCAGCAAATCTCATTTCAAACCAGAGTTTGACTGTCAGAATATCTCTATGTAGACAAGTATGGGGCACACTTCACTTGGATACGATGATTGCTCAGAATGATTACTGCTTTTATTTAAGTAATAAAGTGTCATCTTGGCATGAAAGGCTATCTATCACCATAGATATTTTGGGTTTAAGCTGTAATTTCTCCACTAGGTAGCTGTATGATCTATGACAAGTGCCTGAGCTCTCCCAAACCCCACTATTCCCTCATGTGCAATTTAGATTTTCCCAACTGAGAAATTCCCAGAATTAGGAATATTTTTGTTAACAATTGTAAAATTAGAATAAAACTGGTTTAATTAAAGTAGAGAAGAAAATTTTTATTTACACAACTGAAAATTTCAAAGTAGGACTAGGGTTCCAGATCATGCAAGAAAGAACTTTTATCTCGTGTCTGATACAGGTTCTCTAAATGTGAATGGCATGATAACCACAGCAGCCTTAGATTAAAATACCATACAATCCACAGTAGAGAGCATTTTCCCCCAAATATCTAGAGGTTAGATTCTACAGAACACTCTGGTTGGGTTATTTGCCTACCCACAGACCAATTATGGTATCCATAATAAGAAATTTTGATTGATCAGCCATGATCGCATACTCAACATTATGGTAGTAGAGGTGGAGCTCCTTGACTGATAATCCCACTAGAATCATATAAAATGAGGGAGGCAGATTTCCTTTAAAAAAAAAAAGTGTTAAACTGAGCAGACCAAAAATATCAGGTGTCTTCTCACTGAGGTTCTCTGTATTTTTGTCCACCTCAAATAAGCCTGGAAAATTATGCAAAAGCAACCCTTTCCCACTCATATATCCAATTTATGGATGAGAGTGCTTTCAACTCTTTGATAGAATATGAGCTATATTTTCAAAAAATCTATGCCTTCCTGATTTCAGGAAATTTTAATTGGATATACTAGGCAGGGAAAAACAATAAAATTGCCAGTGGATAATATTATCTGTGGTCATCCCACATTGGTACAACACTAAGAAAGAAATGGTAGCAAAAATATAACAAAGGCTACAGAGGTTTGAATATGGAAGCCATCAGGAGCACTTGTGATTTTTTGGGATTCTGTAAGAGGGCTCAGCCTTAGCATCAAACATATAACCATATTCTGCCAAAAGAATCCCATTTATCATTGCATCAAAAAGAATGAAATACCTAGGGATAATCCTACCTAAGGAGGCAAAAGACCTGTACTCCAAAAACTGTAAGCCGCTGATAAAAAAAATGAAGCTGACACAAACAGATGGAAAGATATACTGTGTTCTTGGATTGGAAGAATCAATACTGTCAAAATGACTATACTACCCAAGGAAGTCTACAGATACAATGCAATCAAAATCAAATTACCACTGGTATTTTCACAGAACTACAATAAACAATTTTAAAATTTGTATGGGAAAACAAAAGGCCCTGAATAGCCAAAACAATCTTGAGAAAGAATAACAGAGATAAAGGAATCACACTCCCTGACTTCAGACTATACTACAAAGCTACAGTAATCAAAACAGTATGGTACTGGCACAAAAATAGACATATAGATCAATGAAACAGGATAGAAAGCCCAGAAATAAACCCATGCACTTAAGATTAATTAATCTATGATAAAGGAGGGAATAATATACAGTGGAGAAAAGACAGTCTCTTCAATAAGTGGCGCTGGGAAAACTGGACAGCTACATGTAAAGAAATGATATTAGAACATCTCTAACACCATATACAAAAATAAACTCAAAATGGATTAAAGACCTAAAGGTAAGACCTGAAAACCTAAAATCCCTAGAGAAGAACATAGGCAGCATACTTTATCTAAATTCTGTCAATAGTTTTTGGATCATTCTCCTAAGGAAAACCAAATGAAAGTAAAAATAAACAAATGGGACCTATTTAAATTTAAAAGCTTTTGTACAGCAAAGGAAACCATAAACAAAATGAAAAGAAAACCTACAGATGGAGAGAAAACATTTTGCAAATGAGACTACCAACAAGGGATTAATTTCAATAATATGCACACAGCTCATATAGCTTAATATCAAAAAAACAAAAAACTCAATAAAAAAATGGGCAGAAGGGGGTTTCCCTGGTGGCACAGTGGTTGGGAATCTGCCTGCCAATGCAGGGGACACGGGTTCAAGCCCTGGTTTGGGAAGATCCCACATGCCACGGAGCAACTAGGCCCATGAGCCACAACTACTGAGCCTATGCGTCTGGAGCCTGTGCTCTACAGCAAGAGAGGCCGCGATAGTGAGAGGTCCGTGCACCATGATGAAGAGTGGCCCCCACTTGCCACAGCTGGGGAAAGCCCTCACAGAAGTGAAGACCCAACACAGCCAAAAATAAATAAATAAATTTATTTTTTTTAAAAATGGGCAGAAGACCTAAATAGACATTTCTCCAAAAAAGACATACAGATGTCCAACAGGCACATGAAAAGATGCTCAGTATCATTAATTATTAGAAAAATACAAATTAAAACTACAATGAGGTATCACCTCACATCAGTCAGAATGGCCATCATTAAAATGCCTACAAATAATAAATGTTGGAGATGGTGTGGAGAAAAGGAAGCCTTCTACACTGTTGCTGGGAATGTAAATTGGTGCAGCCACTCTGGAGAACGATATGATGTTCCTTAAAAACTAAATATACTACTACCCTATGATCCAGCAATGCCACTCCTGGGCATATATCTGAAGCAAACTCTAATTGGAAAAGATGCATACATCCCAGTGTTCACAGCAGCACTATTTACAATGGCCAAGACATGGAAGCAACCTACATGTCCACTGACAGATGAATGGATAAAGAAGATGCGATATATATACACAATGGAATATTACTCAGCCATAAAGAAGGACGAAATACTGCCAGTTGCAGCAACATGGATGGGCCTAGAGACTATTATATTATGTGAAGTAAGTCAAGCAGAGAAAGACAAATATCATATGGTATCACTTATATGTGGAATCTAAGAAATGATATAAATGAACTTATTTACAAAACAGCGATAGACTCACAGACATAGAAAACAAACTTATGGTTACCAAAAGAGAAAGGTGAAGGGGGAGGGACAAATTAGGAGGTTGGGATTAACAGATACACACTACTATATATAAAATAGATAACCAACAAGGACCTACTGTATAGCACACAGAACTATATTGAATATCTTGTAATAACCTATAATGGAAAAGAATATGAAAAAGAATATATATATATATATACACACATATATTCATATATATATATATATATGAGTCACTTTGCTGTGCACCTGAAACTAATACAACACGTTAATTATACTTCAATTTTAAAAAAAATTGTTAAAAAATGGTAAAGTTTTTTAAAAGTCTAAAAAAAAAGAAGAAAGCCATAGATTTATCATTGCGAGACTATCTTTGACATATGGTCTTGTAGTCAGACAAGCTGTTGTAAAAAAAGGTACCTTTCTCCTCACAGGTATGATAGATAACAAGTAAAGCCACTGGTCCTTAGTTTATTAAAAGACAAAAAACTAAGATTCTGAATCTGTCTAATGTTTGCTAAAAGAGTCATTATCTGGGCAGGAGCCAAAGGGGTTGGATTTTTAATAGACATAACTACTTTTTATTTTCTATTTTAATTTCCAAATAAAATCAACATATGTGAAGATGAATTCTGATGTGTAATAGTTCTTCGTATTTTGAACACATCAGGGCCCAGGACTAATGGAAATATCAGGTCTTGTTTAGTCTTGTGGGCCCTTCTTATTAATTTTTTATTTGGTCTTCTAGAAAGTTTGTGTGATTGTGAGGAAGGGAGAAGTGTCAAGGGAAGAGACGACTGAGTGTTAACAAGTGAAAAACACAGGGAAGATGAATGCCTCTAAACTGAGTGACACTGAAAACTAGCAAAGGAAGACAAAAGTAAAGCAAGCAGGTAAAGAGGAAATAATGAGACATGTAAGTGAGGTGACAGGAGATTATAATAGGATGACAAAGTGGAAGAGAGACTATGCAAAGGGAATGGGTGGGGTTGTGAGGAAGAGAAGGTGGGAAAGGCAAAGGTGGGGATAAAGGATATAAGACAATGTGGGTAGGGCACATAAAATTTTGACCACATAGAATTTTGAGGTCAAAGGATTTGTAACCCTATGTTGAAGAGCCTCTGGGAAGACTCTCTGGGTAGTGGGCCATAAGAGAAAACATTTTTTCCTTTCTCTGAGATACATCTCTTGTCTCATGAGTCTTCACAAACTTACCGAAGGACCTTTGCCTCTCCATTGGATTAGGGAACCTGAGAGACCTCTAAGAAAATCTCCATCACTGACTAATTCAAAGTAAAAGCAAGTTTCTTCCTTTAATACAGCTTGAGTAGCTTATTTTCTTTTGTGTGTAGAGCCATATATTCTCATTATAGAACAAGATCTTCACTCACATACCACTACAATGGTCATTTTAGCAAAAGACCACTGTGGTTGCTTGCTCTAAATTTTCAGTGCCTAACTCTGCAGAGGCAGAATTTTTGTATTTTCAATTGGGAAAATGAATGAATTGTTTAATGGGCCTGTTATTTGTGTGATGAGTTAGAAAAATAAAAAGAACGAATGTGATACATTGGAAATTAATCATCCACAGAAACCAGATTTGTCAAATTCAAACAACCTTAATTTTTAAAATTTTTGTTGCATATAAAGATGTTTTGAGAATAAAAAGGAGTCATTCAGAAAGCAATTGACTTCAGAAAGTAACTGACTAAAAGTAGGGGTAAATTATGGTAACACTATGTACCATGGAATCTTAAGGCATTTATTTAAATTGTAAAAAAAAGACATTCATTCATACATCTAATATGACTCTAATATACCTATGCATATTTATCTAATATATACACACATATATATGCATACATACACATATACATATATAATACTGTGTACATATATATGTATATACATGCATATATATGTATGTAATGGCAGATATTGCATTATCACAGAGGCACAGAGGATATTTCAGTAACCAGAGTAAACAGTCTCTAACTTCATTCTGCCAGACAAGTGAGCCCACCAGTGTCTTCTAAAACTACAAAGACATATTAAATTATGTTCATTATAATTTTATTGCAAGTCATATACTATTATGGTCTAAGTCCTTGAAATTCTTATATATGGGTGTACATACGTGTTACATGGCATGAACTCCCTTTGAATCACACATCAGTTTAAAAAGAAGGGTAACACTTTTATTCAACATAGTTTTGGAACTCCTACCATGGCAATCAGAGAAGAAAAAAAAATAAAAGGAATCCAAATCAGCAAAGAAGTAAAACTGTCACTGTTTGCAGGCAACATGATACTATACATAGAAAATCCAAAATATGATACCAGAAAATGACTAGAACTCATAAATGAATTTGGTGAAGTGGCAGGTTACAAAATTAATACACAGAAATCTGTTTCATTTCTATACACTAACAATGAAAAATCAGAGAGAGAAATCAAGGAAACAATCCCATTTACCATTGCATCAAAAAGAATAAAATACCTAGGAATAAACCTACATAAGAGACAAAAGACCTGTACTCTGAAAACTATAAGACACTGTTGAAAGAAATCGAAGATGACACAAACAGATGGAAAATATACCATGTTTTTGGATTGGAAGAATCAATATTATGAAAATGACTATATTACCCCAGGCAATCTACAGATTCAATGCAATCCCTATCAAACTACCAATGGCGTTTTTCACAGAACTAGAAGAAAAAATCTTAACATTTGTGTGGAGACACAAAAAAAACCCCAAAAGCCAAAGTAATCTTGAGAGGAAAAAAAAAGCAACAAAAAAAACGGAGCTGGAGGAATCAGGCTCCCTGCCTTCGGACCATACTACAAAGCTACAGTCATCAAAACAGTATGGTATTGGCAAAAATACAGAAATATAGCTCAGTGAAACAGGCTAGAAAGCCTAGAAATGAACCCATGCACCTATGGTAAATTAATCTATGACAAATGAGGCAAGACTATACAATGGAGAAAAAACAATCTCTTCAATAAGTGGTGCTGGAAAAACTGGATGGCCACAGGTAAAAAATGAAATTAGAACATTTTCAAGCACCATACACAAAAATAAACTCAGAATGGATTAAAGACCTAAATGTAAGATTGGATACTGTAAAACTCTTAGAGGAAGACATAGGCAGAACACTCTCTGAAATAAATCTCAGCAATATCTTTTTCAATCCATCTCCCAGAATAATGGAAGTAAAAACAAAAATAAACAAATGGGACATAAGTAAACTCAAAGCTTTTGCAAAACAAAGGAAAGCATCAACAAAACAAAAGGACAACACACAGAATGGGAGAAAATATTTGCAAATGATACAACAGACAAAAGATTAGTCTTCAAAACTTACAAACAGCTCGTGTGTCTCAATACCATAAAAACAAACAACCCAATCAAAAAATGGGCAGAAGACCTAAATAGACATTTCACAAAAGAAGACATACAGATGGCCAACAAACACATGAAAAGATGCTCAGCATCACTAATTATTAGAAAAATGCAAATCAAAACTACAATGAGATATCATTTCACACTGGTCATAATGTCCATCATAAAAATTCTACAAATAATAAATGCTGGAGAGGGTGTGGAGAAAAGGGAACTCTCCTACACTATTGATGAGAAAGTAAACTGGTACAGCCACTATGGAGAACAGTATTGAGATTACTTAAAAAACTAAAAATAGAGCTACCATAAGATCCAGCAATCCCAGTCTTGGACACATATCTAGAGAAAAACTTGGTTAGAAAGAATACATGCACCCCAATGTTCATTGCAGCACAGTTTACTATAGCCAAGACATGGAAGTAACCTAAATGCCCATTGACAGATGGTGTTGTTTTAAGTGATTTGCATATATTAACTCATTTAAACCTCACAAAAATCTTTAAGGAAGATATAATTATTATAACCCCCATTTCATAGATAAGATTAAATAACATGCTTCTGATCTTATAGCCAGTTCATGCCAGAGTTAGAATTCAAACTGAGGCAATGTGGACCCAGGGTCTATTAACTTAATCACCATACACACTGACTTTCTAAGATATGTTCCCAACTTTCATGAGGTTCCCAGTCTTATGCTAAAGCAGTGAGCTGGTCAAAGGTAGCTTATGACATTTCTCAGCTGAAGATTCAAAAAGTCATATATGTAATTTTCCCATAGCATATATCTGGTTTCCAGCATCCTTTGAAATGTGAATCATATATTTTGAATTACTTTACCACAGCATCAACCTGTACACCCCTCTATTTCCATCTTCAGAGACTCTTCTTCAAGAATAATACCATTAATTACAAAAATAATGAAGGCATGACACCTACTGGAAAGAGAGGAGGTAACCATAACATGTTGAAGTTTGAATGAAATGGTACACAACCTGCTTTACTTTTTATCATTGGACATAGTGGAATTGTTCTTTTCCCATTTGAAATTACCTGAAGTTTATGTAATTAAAGATTCTATCTGCCTTTTCCAAGCCAGGGTATTTTTACTTCTTTCATATTATTAGTTTCTCTTCTTTATATTCCCTAAGATGACTTAAGTCATTTCCTAGCCCTTGCTGGCTAGCAACATGACCATGCTTAATGACTATAAAAAGAAACTAGGCTAGATCTCATTGTTTACAAAAAGTACATTAATCTGAGCTCACAGCTTGGTTTAAAATAAGTAGTGCAGAAAAGGACTGGAGGCTGTTACAATATTTACTCAGGGAAAAATCCATAGTAAAATTATAATTAATAGCAATAACAATAAAAGAGTTGTGAGACTCAAGTGTCAAAATGCATGTAATGTATTCAAAAGAATATATGACACATAGTACAAACTTAATAAATTTCATTTAAGGTTATTAGTACTACTAGTACTTGTATTATTTTTAATTCCTGAGCTAAGTAACATTGGAGGAAGATGTTTGGGAGAAAATATTCTGTGTGTGGTTTTAGAAAAGGTAAAAATTATTGTGAATTGAAGAAATACAATATAGACATAACTAACAGTGTACAGGTGATGTGGTAAGCAGAATAACGGTCCCCCCAAAGATATCCACATCCTAATCCAAGGAGCCTGTGAATATGTTACATGGCAAAAGGGATTTAAGTTTGCAAATGAAATTAAGGTTACTAATCATCTGACCTTAAAATAAGGAGATTATCCTAGATTACCCAGGTGGGCTCAATGTCATCACAGGATCACTTAATGGGGGAGAAGGAGGCAGAAAATTTAATGTCAGAATGATGTGATGTAGGAAAGACTTGACTAGCCATTCCTAGTTTTAAAGATGGAGGAAGGAACCATAAGGCAAGGAATGCAGGTGGCTTCCAGAAGCTAGAGAAAACAAGGAAATGGATTCACCTAGAGAGCCTCCAGAAAAGAATACAGCCCTGCCAATACCTATATCTTAGTGCTCCTATGAGGCCCATGCTGGAATTATGACCTCTAAAACCATAAAATAACAAAGTTGTATTGTTTTAAACCACTAATGTTGTGGTAATTTGTTACAGCAGCAAGAGAAAACTAATACAAGTGACTAATGAAAGTCAGATATTATTTTCTACACAAAACCAATGCAGTGTACTGGGTAAGAGCAGTGTTTTAACTTAGGGCTATAGAATCAGATCATCTTTGAATCTTAGATCCACTTACTGGTTGTGTGAGCTTGGTCAAATAACTTAATCTCTTTGAATCTCAGTCTCCATATCTGTTGGAATACACCTCATAGAGTTGTTGTGAAGGTTAAGTGTAAAGTACTAGCATAGTTCCTGGCATGCACTAAATTGTCAATAATAGTTAACTATTATTTTATCCATATGTAACAGGTGAGACCCTAAGCTGTAAAGGGGAAAAAAAAGGCCACCAATGAAAGAAGAGGTCACAGAGAAGAAAATTGAAGAAATTATTTTTTTTTCTCTTCTGCTTTGTGATGGTCCTGGCTGTAAGTGCTGTATGGTTACTGTTAAGATTCCTGAAGAGCAAACACCACACACACAAAGCTAATGCAAGCCACAGTGTCAGATGAAAGCCAAAGAGAAACCAGAACCCAGGTCTCTTTATTGCCATGCTGTGCTAGTTTCATCTCTTCAACTAGATGGTAAGACAGTGTCAGATGAAAGCCAAAGAGAAACCAGAACCCAGGTCTCTTTGTTGCCATGCTGTGCTAGTTTCATCTCTTCAACTAGATGGTAAGACAGTGTCAGATGAAAGCCAAAGAGAAACTAGAACCCAGGTCTCTTTATTGTCATGCTGTGCGAGTTTCATCTCTTCAACTAGACAATAAGTTCTGCAAAGATGGACTGTGCCAAATACTTCAAGTAGTCCTCGCACTAAGTCTTGCACAGTACTGGGGGCAACAAATGCCCATGGAGTGCTTTCCATGAATGAGACTAGCAGCAGAGCCAGCACTCATTCCACTCACTACAGAAGCGGGATGTGGCCAAAAGAAAGAAATTTAAAAAAACAAAACAAACAAACAAACAAAAACATTGAAGAATTGAGAAATTGATTCCTCTGGAGGAAACAGTTTTCTATAACAGGTCTCATTTGCCTTCATAGAAATAACTTTTGGATTATACCACCTGAACAGACTTGAGCATTAATGTACTTATGGTATCCAAAATTATGGAATCTAAATTTTTGTGTCAATTAATATTTGAGAATGCATCAAAACTAAATCCATCACTTTTTGAGGGGACAAGGTACCATGTGAAACAAGCCAAAATCAAGGAATTTCCTATCACTCTAGGCTATATCAGGGGTCGCCAACCCCCGGGCCATGGACCAGTGTCCATAGCCTGTTAGGAACTGAGATGCACAGGAGGAGGTGGGCGGCTGGCGAGCAAGTGAAGCTTCATCTGTATTTACAGCCACTCCCCATCACTCACATTACTGCCTGAGCTCCACCTCTTATCAAATCAGCGGTGGCATTAGATTCTCATAGGAGTGCGAACCCTAATGTGGATTGTGAATGAGAGGGATCTAGGTTGTGCACTCCTTATGAGAATATAATACCTGATGATCTGAGGAGGAGCTGAAGCGGTGATGCTAGCGCTGGTGAGTGGCTTCAAATACAGATTATCATTAGCAGAGAGGTTTGACTGCACAGAGACAATAATAAATCAATTGCTTGCAGACTCATATCAAAGCCCTCTCAGTGAGTGGCAAGTGAAAACAAGCTCAGGGCTCCCACTGATTCTGCATTATAGTGAGTTGTATAATTATTTCATTATATATTACAATGTAATAAAAATAGAAGTAAAGTGCACAATAAATGTAATGTGCTTGAATCACCCCAAAACCATCCCCTACCCAAGGTCCATGGAAAAATTGTCTTGCACAAAACTGGTCTCACAAAACTGGCCAAAAACTTTGGAGACCACTGGGATATATCATGGCCACTTTGGATTTCTGTAACATACCACAGTGTCTCTGAAATTGCAGATATAATGAATTTACTGTATCATCCAAATGAATCTTCGTACAATTCTGCTCTAAAATTTTTGATGTCTCCTCAGTGGTTCAGATGTTTCATTTTAAAGAATCAGGTAGGTTGTGTTAGTAATGACGTGTGATTAGGCCATTTAGGTAGTGTTGGGACAACATAATATTGCAAATCCAAATGTAGGCAAATTATATATTAACTAAATTTGAAAGACAATGACACTTACATGAAGAATTTTGTATGTATGAGGTTTTTTTAATGTTTATTTTATATTGGAGTAGAGATAATATACAATGTATTAGTTTCAGGTGTACAGCAAAGTGATTCAGTTACACATATACATATATCTATTCTTTTTCAGATTCTTTTCCCACATAGGTTATTACTGAGTAATGAGTAGAGTTACCTGTGCCACACAGATGGAGCTTGTTGATTATCTAATTTATATATAATAGTGTTTATAGGTTAATCCCCACATCCTAAATTATCCTTCTCCCATTTGGGAACCATAATTTTGCTTCCTTGTCTGTGAGAGTCTCTTTCTGTTTTGTAAATAAGTTCATTTGTACTATTTTTTAGATTCCATATAAAGGGAAATTATATAATATTTGTATTTCTCTGACTTTACTTAGTGTGATAATCTCCAGGTCAATTCAATCCTGTTGTTTCAAATGGCATTATTTCATTCTTTTTATGACTAATACTCCATTTCACACACACACACACACACACACACACACACATATATATACATACATATATATATATACCACATCTTCTTTATACATTCATCTGTTGAAGCACACTTAGGTTGCTTCCATGACTTGGCTATTGTAAATAGTGCTGCAAAGGATATTGGAGTGTATGTATCTTTTCCAATTGTGCTTTTCTCCAGCTGCAGTGCCCCAGGAGTGGAGTTGCTGTATCATATGGTAGTTCTACACTTACTTTTTGAAGGAACCTCCACACTGCTTCTCCATAGTGGCTGAACCAATTTACAGTCTCACCAACAGTGTAGGAAAGTTGCCATTTCTCCACACAATCTTCAGCATTTATTGTTTATAGACTTTTTGATGATGACCATTCTGACTGGTGTGAGGTTATACCTCATTGTAGTTTTGATTTTCATTTCTCTAATAATTAGCGATGTTAAGCATCTTTTCATGTGCTTTTTGACCATCTGTATGTCTACCTTGAAGGAATGTCTATTTAGATCTATTTTTTGACTGGGTTGTTTGTCTTTTTTATTATTGAGCTGCATGAGTTGTTTGTATATTTTAGAGATTAATCCCTTGTCAGCTGCATCATTTACAAATATTTTCTCCTAGTCTATAGGTTGACTTTTTGTTTTATGGTTTCCATTGCTATGCAAATGCTTTGAAGTTTAATTAGGTCCCGTTGGTTTATTTTTGTTTTTATTTTTATTACACTAGGAGGTAGAGCCAAAAAATATTGCTGCTACTTGTATCAAAGAGTGTTCTTCCTATGTTTTCTTCTAAGAGTTTTATAGTATCTTGTATTACATTTAGGTCTTTAATCCATTTTGAGTTTATTTTTGTGTATGGTGTTAGAGAATGTTCTAATTTCATTTTTTTACATGTAGCTGTCCAGTTTTCCCAGCACGACTTATTGAAGAGGCTGTCTTTTCTCCATTGTATATTCTTGCCTCCTTTGTCATAGATTAATTGACCATAGCTGTGTGGGTTTATTTCTGGACTTTTGATCCTGTTCCATTGATCTATACATCTGTTTTTGTGCCAGTACCATACTGTTTTGATTACTGTAGCTTTATAATACTGTCTGAAGTCAGGGAGCCTGATTCCTCGAGCTCTATTTTTCTTTCTCAAGATTGTTATAGCTATTCGGGGTCATTTGTGTTTCCATACAAATTTTAAGATTTTTTTTGTTCTAGGTTTGCAAAAAAAAATGCCATTGATAATTTGAATGGCATTGCATTGCATCTACAGATTGCCTTGGGTAGAATAGTCATTTTGACAACATTGATTCTTCCCGTCCAAGAACATGGTATATCTTTCCATCTGTTTGTGTCATCTTTGATTTCTTCAACAGCGTCTTGTAGTTTTTGGAGTACAGGTTTTTCCTCTTTAGGTAGGTTTTTAAAAATTTTTTATTGGCATATAGTTGATTTACAATGTTGTGTTAGTTTCTGCTGTACAGCAAAGTGAATCAGTTATACATATAGATATAGCCAATCTTTTTTATATTCTTTTCCCATATCAGTCATTACAGAGTATTGAGAAGAGTTCCTGTGCTATACAGTATGTCATAATTAGGTATCTATTTTATATATAGTAGTATGTATATGTCAATCCCAATCTCCTAGTGTATCCCCCTCCCAGGCTTCCTCCCTGGAAACCATAAGTTTGTTTTCTACTTCTGTGACTCTATTTCTGTTGTGTAAACAAGTTCATTTGTATCATTTTTTTAGATTCCAAATATAAGTGATAATATATGACATTTGTATTTCTCAGTCTGACTTACTTCACCCAGTATGATGATCTCTATGTCCATCCATGTTGCTGCAAATGTTATTATTTCATTCTTTTAATGGCTACTATTCCATTGTGTATATGTACCACATTTTCCTTATCCACTCCTCTTTCGATGGACGTTTAGGTTGCATCCATGTCCTGGCTAATGTAAATAGTGCAGCAATGAATGTTGAGGTACATGTATCATTTTGAACCATGGTTTTCTTTGGATATATTCCCAAGAATGCAATATCAGGATTATATGATAGCTCTATTTTTAGTTTTTTAAGGAACCTCCATACTGTTCTCCATAGTGGCTATACCAATTTATATTCTCACCAACAGTGTTGGAGCATCCCCTTTTCTCCACACCCTCTCCAGTACTTATTGTTTGTAGGTATTTTGATGATGGTCATTCTGAATGGTGTGGGGAGATACATTATTGTAGTTTTGATTTACATTTCTCTAATAATTAGTGATACTGAGCATATTTTCATTTGCCTGTTGGTCATCTGTATATCTTCTTTGGTGAAAGGTCTATTTAGATGTTCTGCCCATATTTTGACTGTTTTTTTTTTTTCATTTTGAGCAGTGTGAGATGTTGTATATTTTGGAGATTAATCCCTTGTTGATCCCTTGATTTGTAAATATTTTCTCCTATTCTATGGGTTGTCTTTTTGTTTTGTTTATGGTTTATTTTGCTGTGCAAAACCTTTTAAGTTTAATTTTGTCCCAGTTTAATTTTTTTTTTTATTATTTTCATTCCTCTAGTAGGTGGATCAAAAACGATCTTACTGTGATTTATGTCAGAGAGTATTCTGCCTATGTTTTCCTCTTTTATATCATCCAGCCTTACATTTAGGTCTTTAACCCGTTTTGCGTTTATTTTTGTGTATGGTGTTAGGGAGTGTTGTAAATTCATTCTTTTACATGTCACTGTCCAGTTTTCACAGCACCATTAATTGAAGAGACTGTCTTTTCTCCTTTGTATAGTCTTGCCTCCTTTGTCATAGATTAGGTGACCATAGGTACTTGGGTTTATCTCTGGATTTTCTCTTCTGTTCCATTGATCTACATTTCTGTTTTGGGGCCAGTACAATACTGTTTTGATGACTGTAGCTTTGTAGTATAGTCTGAAGTCAGGGAGTGTGATTCATCCAACTCAGTTTTTCTTTCTCAAGATTGCTTTGGTTATTCAGGGTCTTTTGTGTTTCCATACAAAGTGTGAAAAGTGCCATTTGTAATTTGATAGGGATTACATTGAATCTGTAGATTGATTTGTGTAGTATAGTCATTTTGACAATATTGATTCTTTTAATCCAAGAGCATGTTATATCTCTCCATCTGTTTGTGTCTTCTTTGTGTTTTCGCATCAGTGTCTTATAGTTTTCAGAGTACAGGTCTTTTGACTCCTTAGGTAGGTTTATTCCTAGGTATTTTATTATTTTTGATGTTATAGTAAATGGGACTGTTTCCTTAATTTGTCTTTCTGATCTTTTATTGTAAGTGTAAAGATGTGCAACAGATTTCTGTGTATTAATTTTGTATCCTGCAACTTTACTCAATTCATTTATGAGCTATAGTAGTTTTCTAGTAGCATCTTTCGGATTTTCTATGTATAGTATCATGTCATCTGCAAACAGTGACAATTTTACTTCTTCTTTTCCAATTTGGATTCCTTTTATTTCTTTTTCTTCTCTGATCGTTGTGGCTAGGACTTCCAATATTATGTTGAATAAAAGTAACAAGAGTGGACATACTTGTCTCATTCCTGATCATGGAGGAAATGTTTTCAGCTTTTCACTGTTTAGTATGATGTTAGCTGTGAGTTTTACATGTAGAGCCTTTATTTCTTGAGGTATGTTCCCTCTATGTCCACTTTCTGGAGAGTTTTTATCATAAATTGCTGTTGAATTTTGTCAAAAGATTTTTCTGCATCTACTGAGATGATCATATGGTTTTTATTCTTCAATTTGTTAATATGGAGCATCACATTGATTTCTGTATATTGAAGAATCCTTGCCTCCCTGGGATAAATCCCATTTTATCATGGTGTGTGATCATTTTAATGTACTGTTGGATTTGGATTGCTAGTATTTTGTCAAGGATTTTTGTGTCTATGTTCATCAGTGATATTGGCCCCTAATTTTCTTTCTTTGTGGTATCTTTGTTCACCTGCAATCCTCACAGAGTGAGAATAGAGTAAGGGCTCCCACAAAACAATCCACAATAATGGCGGGATGCTGGTTGTCCCCTTCAGGTTCTCTTTGCCCACTGGAGGATCCAGAGATCCAGGGGAGACCTCTCAACATGGTCCTCTGCTAGTGTAGTGGAGGGGTAATGCAGTCAGTGTGTAAATGATTCTATTAAGGTACAGACTTCTAGTTATAAGATAAATAAGTAATAGAGATAAAATGTACAACATGCTAAATATTATTAACACTGTTTTATGTTATATATGAAATTTGTTAAGACAGGAAATCTTAAGAGTTCTCACACAAGGAAATTTTTTTTTCTATTTCTTTAATTTTGTTTCAATAAAAGATGATAGATATTCTGGTAATCATTTCATGATATATGCAAGTCAAATAATTATGTTATATACATTAAACTTATACAGTGCTATATGTCAATTACATTCAATAGAACTGCAAGAAAGAAAAAGACAATAAATGCTGTCATAGACGTGGAGTGAAGGAAACTCTTGTGCACTGCTGATGGGTTTGTAAAATGGTAGAGCCACTGTGGAAAACAGTATGGAAGATGCTGAAAAAATTAAAAAATTAAAACTACCATATATGATCCAGAAATTTCACTTCTGCGAATATATCCAAAGGAAAAAAAAAAACACTATCTCAAAAATACATGCACCCCAATGTTCATAGCAGCACTATTTACAATAGCCATGACATGGAAACAACCTTAATGTCCATCAGTGGATGAATAAAGAAGTTGTTCTATATATGTACAATGGAATATTATTTAGCCATAAAAGCATGGAATTTCTGCCATTTGCAACAATATGACTAGACCATGCAGGCATTATGCTATGTTAAGTAAAGCAGGCATAGAAAGGCAAATACTGTATGATCCCACTTATATGTGGAATCTAAAAAAAAAAAAAGCTCATAGAAAAAGAAATCATACTTGTTATTAACAGAAGTGGAGATTAGGGGAAGGGGGAATCAGAGCAAGGTGTTCAAAATGTCCAAACTTCCAGTTATAAGATAAATAAATATTAGAAATTTAATGTACAATGTGAAGACTATAGTTAACACTACTGTATGATATATAGGAAAGTTGTTAAATGAGTAAATCCTAAGAGTTCTCTTCAAAAGAAATTTTCTTCCCTTTTTTCTTTTTTTCTTTCTTCTTAGTGTATCTATATGAGAAAATGGATGTTAGCTGAAACTATTGTGGTATTCACTTAACAATATATGTAAATCAAACTATCATGCTGTACACCTTAAATTTATACAATGATGTATGTCAATTATTTCTCAATAAAAATGGAAAAACAGACCAAATATATATGAAACAAGAATTTTTAAACATTGAACAACAAGGCCTCACAGGATCCCTGATAATAGGAAAACAAATAACATAAGCCCTAAAATTGCCCTAGCTTACTGTGGGAAAGGAGTTTCCAAGATATAATGCAGGAAGAAAAAATGCAAAAAGAGTCTGATATTCTCACTCGGTTGAGGAGACAGGGTGGAGGATTTGAGGAGACCAAAGAGTTATAAAGGGCAGAGCACTAGAGAGGAAAAGTCTGCACAGAGTGGGAGCTCTGGAGATGGACAGAGGCCTCTCCTTCGAGTCTTCCACTGAGTTCTGATCATGTACATGAGGAAACCACCACCAAACTATTAGAAAGGAGTAGGCAGAACAATTTTTGGAGCTCAAACAGGGTTGTGAATAGTTCACATTCTCGAAAACCAAAGTCAAGAAATCCCTTAATGAATGGGACATCAGATAGAGAAGGATATTACCTCAGAAGACAGGACAAATTAACCCTAAACCAAAATATTTTTGTAGCTCTGGTATCACCTAAAAACTCTTAAAAGAAAACCTTGAAATGATCGAACTGTTTCCAAATATCTTAATTATGTAGGAGAACAAAGCTTTTTAAAAAAGCAAAAAAAATTCAACACTCAACAATGTACAATTTGCAATGTCTTGTATTAAATCAAGAAGTACCAGGCATGCAAAGAAGCAGAAAAATACATCCCATAATGAGGAGAAAAATCAATCAATAGATACAGTCCCCAAAATAACACATATAATATAATTAGCAGACAAGGATATTAAAACAACTATTTGTAAATGTACCTACATGCTCACTACCTACCCACAAGGTCATAAATATACTCTTATGTTAAACAGCTTGGGATAGACTTTTGTGTATATGCAAGATAGAAGTCAAGATACACATTTTTTTTTTACTATATGGCTATCCAACTGACCAAGCATCATTAATGGACAAAAAACATATCTGTCATAAATAAAGTTTTCATATATGAATAAGCCTCCTTTTGGTCTACTCTGTTTTGTTAGTCTACATGTCTAAATCTCCCCAGCTGTTTTACATTAAGAACACTTCAAAGAAAAATGCTACTTTTCTAGTGGTCTCTTTTCACATGTTTCCCAGTTGCCAATGTATAGATGTACACCATAGGCTAAGTTAATCCTTACCTGTCCCTTTCTCTGCAACCTGGCATAGACTCATGGGAAACTGGTTAATGTCTGTCATGCCTGACTCATATCTACAGGAAACCATTAGGAAGAGTAATTTTTGTCTTCTTTCAATTGGTAATGGCACTTTGGCCTAAGGTCATTTCTCAAAATTTGGTATGCTTGTAATAGAGTTCTCAGACATTAACCAAAGAATGAGATCCCAGATGCTCCCTCATTAAGACACCCCCAAACATCATGAGTTTCATGAGACCCCTGATAAATAAAGGAATGCCTCCTCTTAGAAAAATCTTCTATTGGGATGCCTAAAAAGGTTCGCCCTCAGCACTGAATAACCTCTAAAATAATGTTTGCACTAGCTCCTGAAAATGCAATTACATCTGTGAGGACTCTTTCTAGCATTTTGTACTTTTGAATACATGGCTTATACCTAAATTCCTTTATTTGGGAGATTTGGTGGCATTCTGCTCTATATCCACTAGGTGGCAGAATAGCCCTAAGTTTTTATGCTGCTGGGTTCTCAGAAGTACTGTTTCCATTTTCAAATGTATTGACTACCCTGTGTAGTTTTCAACTGCATAATGATTCTTGGGAATCACAGACAAGGACAAGGTCATCAAATGTTTGATTAAGCAATATGTGCAGAGATATGTGTAGAGAGGAAGCTCTCTATTTTCAAAACTGCACACACTGTTCTAGGCCCTGAAACACTCAATCTGTCTAGAGCACACATCTTATTTGCATTCCCTTTCAAGCAAAGTCCTAAATGCTTATTAAAATGCCAGTCACTTCTGAGTTCATTTCAGCACCTACTTCATACACTCACATATAGAAACATTAAGCATATTTTACATAATGAAAACATTTAGTATAGTCCATAAACCAAATATCCTGTTTCATTAATTTTATAAATATTTTAACATCTCTTCTTCTCTTTATTTATTTTTTTTGAATATTTTCTAATTCCCTAATTATTTCCTCTTTAACATGGTTTTGGGATCCTGAACAAGATGGCAGAGTAGAAGGACGTGCTCTGACTGGCTCTTGTGAGAACTCCAGAATCACAACTAGATGCTGGACAATCATTGACAGGAAGACAATGGAACTCACCAACAAAGATACCCCACATCCAAAGACAAAGGAGAAGCCAAAATGAGATGGTAGGAGGGGCACAACCACAGTAAAATCGAATCCCATAACTGCTGGGTGGGTGACTCACAGACTGGAGAACACTTATACCACAGAAGTCCACCCACTGGAGTGAAGGTTCTGAGCCGCACGTCAGGCTTCCCAACCTGGGGGTCCAGCAACAGGAGGAGGAATTCCTAGAGAATCAGACTTTGAAGCCTAGTAGGATTTGATTGCAGGACCTCAACAGGACTGGGGGAAACAGAGACTCCACTCTTGGAGGGCACACACAAAGTAGTGTGTGCATCATAACCAAGGGGAAGGAGCAGTGACCACAGGGGACACTGAACCAGACCTACCTGTTAGGGTTGGAGGGTCTCCTGCAGAGGCGGGGGGAGGCTGTGGCTAACTGTGGGGACAAGTACACTGGCAGCAGAAGTTCTGGGAAGTACTCCTTGGCATAAGCCCTCCCAGAGTTTGCCATTAGCCCCACCAAAGAGCCCAGGTAGGCTCCAGTGTTGGGTTGCCTCAGGCCAAACAAACAACAGGGAGGGAACCCAGCACCACCCATCAGAAGTCAAGCCGATTAAAGTTTTACTGACCTCTGCCCACCAGAGAAACAGCACTACTCACCACCATCCCCTCCCATCAGGAAACATGCACAAGCCTCTTAGATAGCCTCATCCACCAGAGGGCAGACAGCAGAAGCAAAAAGAGCTACAATCCCGCAACCTGTGGAACAAAAACCACATTCACAGAAAGATAGACAAGATGAAAAGGCAGACAGCTATGTACCAGATGAAGGAACAAGATAAAACCCCGGAAAAACAACAAAATGAATTGGAGATAGGCAACCGTCCACAAAAAGAATTCAGAATAATGATAGTGAAGATGATCCAGGACCTCGGAAAAACAATGGAGGCAAAGATCGAGAAGGTGCCAGAAAAGTTTAACAAAGACCTAGAAGAATTAAAGAACAAACAAACAGAGATGAACAATACAATAACTGAAATGAAAACTACACTAGAAGGAAGCAATAGCATAATTACTGAGACAGAAGAACAGATAAGTGACCTGGAAGACAGAATGGTGGAATTCACTGCTGTGGAACAGAATAAAGAAAAAAGAATGAAAAGAAATGAAGACAGCCTAAGAGACCTCTGGGACAACATTAAATGTAACAACATTTGCATAATAGGGGTCCCAGAAGGAGAAGAGAGAAAGGACCCAAGAAAATATTTGAAGATATTTTAGTAGAAAACTTCCCTAACATGGGAAAGGAAATAGCCACACAAGTCCAGGAAGTGCAGTGAGTCCCTACAGGATAAACCCAAAGAGAAACACACTGAGACACATAGTAATCAAATTGGCAAAAATTAAACACAAAGAAAAATTATTGAAAGCAGCAAGAGAAAAATGACAAATAACATACACAGGAACTCCCATAAGGTTAACAGCTGATTTCCCAGCAGAAACTCTACAAGACAGAAGGGAGTGGTATGATATACTTAAAGTGATGAAAGGGAAGAACCTGCAACCAAGATTACTCTACCCCACAAGGATCTCATTCAGATTCGATGGAGAAATCTAAAGCTTTACAGACAAGCATAAGCTAAAAGAATTCAGCACCACCAAACCAGCTCTACAACAAATGCTAAAGGAACTTCCTTAAGTGGGAAACACAAGACAAGAAAAGGACCTACAAAAACAAACTCAAAACAATTTAAAAAATGATCATAGGAACATACATATCGATAACTACCTTAAACATGAATGGATTAAATGCTCCAACCAAAAGACACAGGCTTGCTGAATGGATACAAAAACAAGACACATATATATGCTGTCTACAAGAGACCCACTTCAGACCTAGGGACACATACAGACTTACATTGAGGGGATGGAAAAAGATATTCCATGCAGATGGAAATCAAAAGAAAGCTGGAGTAACAATACTCATATCAGATAAAATAGACTTTCAAATAAAGAATGTTACAAGAGACAAGGAAGGACACTACATAATGATCAAGGGATCAATCCAAGAAGAAGATATAACAATTATAAATATATATGCACCCAACTTAGGAGCACCACAATACATAAGGCAACAGCTATAAAAGAGGAAATCGACAGTAACAAAATAATAGTGGAGCACTTCAACACCTCACCTACACCAGTGGAAAGATCATCCAAAATGAAAATAAGTAAGGAAATGGAAGCTTTAAATAACACAATAGACCAGATAGACTTAATTGATATTTATAGCACATTCCATCCAAAAATAGCAGATTACATTTTCTTCTCAAGTGAAAACAGAACATTCTCCAGGATAGAAAATATCTTGCATCACTAATCAAGCCTCAGTAAATTTAAGAAAATTGAAATCATATCAAACATCTTTTCTGACCAAAATGCTATGAGATTAGAAATGAATTACAGGGGAAAAAAAAGTAAAAAAACACAAACACATAGAGAATAAACAATACATTACTAAATAACCAAGAGATCACTGAAGAAATCAAAGAGGAAATCAAAAACTACCGAGAGACAAATGACAATGAAAACACAACAACCCAAAACCTATGGGATGCAGCAAAAGCAGTTCTAAGTGGAAAGTTTATAGCTCTTAAAGTCTACATCAAGAAACAAGAAAAATCTTAATAAACCATCTAACCTTATACCTAAAGGCACTAGAGAAAGAAGAACAAACAAAACCCAAAGTTAGAAGAAGGAAAGAAATTATAATGATCAGAGCAGAAATAAATGAAATAGAAACTAAGAAAACAATAGCAAAGATCAGTAAAACTAAAAGCTCGTTCTTTGAGAAGATAAACAAAATTGATAAACCATTAGCCAGACTCATCACGAAAAAGAGGGAGAGGACTCAAATCAAGACAAGGATGTCCACTCTCACCACTATTTTTCAACATAGTTTTGGAAGTCCTAGCCACGGCAATCAGAGAAGAAAAAGAAATAAAAGGAATACAAATTGGAAAATAAGAAGTAAAACTGTCACTGTTTGCAGATGACATGATACTATATAGAGAGAATCTTAAAGATGCTACCAGAAAACTACTAGAGCTAATCAATGAATTTGGTAAAGTTGCAGGATACAAAATTAATGCACAGAAATCTCTTGCATTCCTATACACTAATGATGAAAAATCTGAAAGAGAAATTAAGGAAACACTCCCATTTACCATTGCAACAAAAATAATAAAATACCTAGGAATAAACCTACCCAGGGAGACAAAAGACCTATATGCAGAAAACTGTAAGACACTGATGAAAGAAATTAAAGATGATACCAACAGATGGAGAGATATACCATGTTCCTGGACTGGAAGAATCAATATTGTGAAAATGACTATACTACCCAAAGCAAACTACAGATTCAATGCAATCCCTATCAAATTGCCAATGGCATTTTTTATGGAAATAGAACAAAACATCTTAAAATTTGTATGTGGACACAAAAGACCCTGAATAGCCAAAGCAGTCTTGAGGGAAATAAAACGGAGCTGGAGGAGTCAGACTCCCTGACTTCAGACTATACTACAAAGTTACAGTAATCAAGACAACATGGTACTGGCAAAAAAACATAAACACAGACCAATGGAACAAGATAGAAAGCCCAGAGGTAAACCCATGTACCTATGGTCAACTAATCTAAGACAAAGGAGGCAAAGATATACAATGGAGAAAAGACAGTCTCTTCAATAAGTTGTGCTGGGAAAACTGGACAACTACATGTTAAAAAATGAAATTAGAACACTCCCTAACACCATACACAAAAATAAACTCAAAATGGATTAGAGACCTAAATGTAAGACCAGACACTCTAAAACTCTTAGAGGAAAATGTAGGAAGAACACTCTTTGACATAAATCACAGCAAGATCTTTTTTGACCCACCTCCTACAGTAATGGAAATAAAAACAAAAATAAACAAATGCAACCTAATGAAACTTCAAAGCTTTTGCCCAGCAAAGGAAACCCTAAGCAAGACTAAAAGACAACCCTCAGAATGGGAGAAAATATTTGCAAGCAAATCAATGGACAAAGGATAAATCTCCAATATATATAAACAGCTCATGCAGTTCAATATTGAAAAAACAAACAACCCAATCCAAAAATGGGAAGAAGACCTAAATAGACATTTCTCCAAAGAAGAGATACAGATGGCCAGGAAGCACATGAAAAGCTGCCCAACATCACTAATTATTAGAGAAATGCAAATCAAAACTACAATGAGTTATCACCTCACACTGGTCAGAATGGTGATCATCAGAAAATCTACAAACAATAAATGCTGGAGAGGATGTGGAGAAAAGGGAACCCTCTTGCACTGTTGGTAGGAATGTAAATTGATACAGCCACTATGGAGGACAGTATGGAGGTTCCTTAAAAAACTAAAAATAGAATTACCTTATGATCCAGCAATCCCACTACTGGGCATATTCCCAGAGAAAACCATAATTCAAAAAGACACATGCACCCCAATGTTCATTGCAGCAGTATTTACAATAGGCAGATCATGGAAACAACCTAGATGCCCATCGACAGATGAATGGATAAAGAATTTGTGGTACATCTATACAATGGAATATTACTCAGCCATAAAACAGAATGAAATTGGGTCATTTGTTGCATTGTGGATGGATCTAGAGATTGTCAAACAGAGTGAAGTAAGTCAGAAAGAGAAAAACAAATATCGTATATTAACACATGTATGTAGATGGAACCTAAGAAAATGGTACAGATGAACAGATTTGCAGGACAGATGTTGAGACATAGATGTAGAAAACAAACGTATGGACACCAAGGGGGGAAAGCCGCAGGGGGGTACGGGTGGGAGTGTGATGAATTGGGCAATTGGGCTTGACATGTATACACTGATGTGTATAAAATTGATGACTAATAAGAACCTGCTGTTTAAAAAAAGAAATAAAATAAAATTTTAAATAAAGTTTGCCATTTCATGAAAAAACAACAACAAAAAAAAAACCCTTGGTTTTTATGAAGCTTCAAGCCAGAATGCTGATGATGAAATCAACCCCTCCCTAATTTATCAGTACTACATATGACTAAAGAAAGCTAAAGTCAGCAAAATGATAGGAACTTGATATGTTATTATTCAAGTGTTGTAACCCTCTTCAAATGTGTTTTGTTGACATCCTTTTTAAATGGTCTTATTAAAGTTTGCTACAGGATCTGTCCTCTCCTCTCCTTCCCCAATCCCAGGCTTATTTACATATAATTGACACATAACATAATGTAAGTTTAAGTTGTATAGCATGATAATTAGATACATATATGTATTGTGAAATGATTACCACAGTAAAGTTAGTTAATACATCCATCACCTCAAATAATTACAGTTTTTGGTAATGAGAACATTTAAGAACATCTCTTAGCAATTTACAAGTATATAATGCAGTATTGTTAACTACAATCACCATGCTGAATATTAGATCCCCAGAAGTTATTCATCTTTTAACTGGAAGTTTATACCATTTGACAAATATCTCTGCATTTCTCACAACCCCCAGCCCCTGGCAAACATCATTCTATTCTGTTTCTATGAGTTTGAGTTACATATTTTTTTAGATTCCACACAATAGTGAGATCTTTTGGTATTTATTTTTCACTATCTGATTTACTTCACTTAGCATAATGCCCTCAAGTTCCACTCATGTTATCACAAGTGTCAGGATTTCCCATTTTTATGCCTGAATAATATTCCATATACACCACATTTCCTTTGTTTATTTATCCATGGATGAACACTTAAGTTGTTTCTATGCCTTGTCTACTGTGAACAATCTGCAATGAACATGGGGTGCAAATAACACTTTGAAATGGTAATGTCATTTCTTTGGGATATATACTCAGAAGTGGGATTGCTGAATGATATGACAGGTCTATCTTTAATTTTTTGAGGAATCTCCATACTGGTTTTTATAGTTTTTGTATCAATTTACATTCTCATCAAAAGTTCATTAGGGTTCCCTTTTCTCCACATATTTGCCAACACTTGTTCTCTCTTATTATTTTGATAATAGCCATTCTAACACGTTTGAGGTGATATCTCATTATGATTTTGATTTGCTTTTGATTTTTATTTCCCTGATTATTATGGGAAATGATTATGATTATATGATTATTATGGATATTGATCATCTTTTCACATACCTGTTGGACATTTGTATGTTTTCTTTGGGAAAATGCCTATTCAGAATCTCTGCTCATTTTTAATTGGATTATTTTGGGGGATTGCTATTTATTTGTAGGAGTTTCTTATATACTTTGGATATTAACCCCATAACAGAGATATGATTTTCAAATATTTTCTATTCTGTAGATTGCTTTTAATTTTGTTGATTATTGCTTTTGCTGTACAGAAACATCTTAGTATGATGTAGTCCCATTTGTTGATTTTTGCTTTGGTTGCCTATTGTTATAAAATTAAAAAAAAAAATCTTAGCCAAAAGCAATATCAAGGAGCTTTTCACCTGAGTTTTCTTCTAGGAATTTTATGGCTTTGGGTGTTACAATTCAGTCTTTAATCCATTTCAAGCTATTTTTTGTGAGTGGTGCAAGATAAGGTTCCTGTTTCATTCTTTTGCATGTGAATATCCAATTTTCCCAATATCATTTATTGAAAACTATCTTTTCCCCACTGAGCTTTTTTGGATTCCTAGTCAAATATTAGTTGACCATATATGCATTGGTTTCTTTCTGTACTCTGGTTTCTGCTCTATTGGTATATGTTTCTCTTTTTATGCCAGCACCATACTGCTTTGATTGCTAATGCACTGTAATGCAGTTTGAAATCACAAAGTATGATGCCTCCAGCTTTGCTCTTCTCTCTAAAGATTGCTTTAGCTATTTGGTGTCTTTTGAGATTCCATACTAATTTTCATATTGTTTTATTCTATTTTTTGTGAGAAATGCTATTGGACTTTTGCAGGAATTAAAACAAATCTATAAATGGCTTCGGATGGTATGGACATTTTCACAATATTAATTCTTCTGATCCATGACTATGGGAAATCTTTCTATTTATTTGTACCTTCTTCAATTCATCTCATCAATGTCTCATATTTTTCAGTGTACAGACCTGTCAGCCCCTTGGTAACATTTATTCTTAAGTATTTTATTGTTTTTGGTGCTACTGCAAGAGGAATTATTTTATTTCTCTTTCAGATATTTCATTGTTAGTGTACAGAATAGCAAATAATTTTGCATGGTGATTTTGTATACTGCAACATTACTGAATTTGTTAATTCTAATAATTTTTTGGGTGGCATCTTTGTGGCTTTCTATACATAAGATCATGCCATCTGCAAACAGAGATAATTTTACTTCTTCCTTTCTGATTTTCGTGGCTTTTGTTTCTTTTTTCTTACTTAATGGTTCTGGCTAAGACTTCCCACACTATGTGGAATAGGAGTGGTAAGAGTGGGCACTTTTTCCTTGTTCCTAATTTTAGAGGGAAAGCTTTTAGTTTTACACCATTATGATGTTAGCCATGGGTTTACAATTTATGGCCCTTATTATGTTGAGGTACATTCCTTCTATACCAGTGTTGACAGCTTGTATCAAGAAAAGATGTTGAATTTTTTCAAATGCCTTTTCTACATCCATTAACAGGATCATACAATTTTTATCCTTTCTATTAATGTGGTGTACCACGTTCACTGATTTGCATATATTGAACTCTTCTTAGATCCCGGGGATAAATCTCACTTTTTCATGGTGTGTGATCTGTTTAATGTGCTGTTGGACTCACTTTGCTAGAATTTTGTTGAGAATATTTGCATCTATATTCATCTCTTTACTTAGCCTGTAGTTTTCTTTTTTGTAGTGTCTTTATCTGGGTTTTGGTATGAGAGTAATGCTGGCCTTATAAAAGGAGTGTTTCCTCCTTTTCAACTTTGTAGAAGTGTTTTAGAATTCTTAATTAGTGCTGTTAATTCTTCTGTAAATATTTGATAGAATTTTGATCCCAGGGGTCTCTGTTTTTAATTTTTATTATTTATATTAGAACACAGTTGATTAATAATGTTGTTAGTTTCAAATGTATGGCAAAGTGATTCAGTTATACATATACATGTATCTATTCTTTTTTCAAATTCTTTTCCCATTTAGGTTATTACAGAATACGTTTCTCTTTGATGGGAAACTCTTGATTGTTGTTTCAATATCCTTAGTTGTTATTTGTCCTTTCAGACTTTCTATTTCTTTGTGTTTCACTCTTTGTAGGCTTAATGTTTCTAGGAATTTATCCATTTCTCTTAGGTTATCTAATTTGTTGACATTTAATTTCTCACAGTAGATTTTATGTTGCCTTGTATTTCTGTGGTGTCAGTTGTAATGTCCCCACTTTCATTTGTAATTTTGTTTATTTGAATCTTCTTTTTTTTCTTGATTAGTCCAGCTAAAGATTTATCAATCTGGTGTATCTTTGCAAAAAAAGTCTTAGTTTTATTAGTTTTTTTCTGTTGTCTTTCTTGTCTTTCTTTCACTTATATCTGTGCTAATTTTTATTATTTCCTTCTCTCCGCTAACTTTCAGTTTGTTCATATTTTTTTCTAATTTCTTGAGGTGTAAAGTTAGGTTGTTTATCTGAGACCTTTCTTTTTTTTATGTAAGCATTTATCACTCTAAACTTCTCTCTTAGAATGGCTTTTGCTGAATCCCATAAGTTTTAGTATGTTGTGTTTTCATTTTCATTTGTCTCTAAATATCTTTCTTATTTCTCTTTTGATTCCTTCTTTCACCCACTGTTTGTCAGGAGTATGCTGTTTAATTTCTATTTATTTTGTGGATTTTTGTGTTTTCCTCCTGTTGTTGATTTCTAATTTTATACTATTATGGTCAGAAAAGATTTTAAATATGCTTTTCATATTATTAAATTTCTTAAGGCTTCCTTTTTGTTCCAGCATATGGTCTATCCTGGAAAATATTCCATGTGTGCTTGAGAAAAATGTGTATTCTGGTGCTGTTGGATGAAATGTTCTTTATATGTTTTTTCTGTCATGTCCATTTCATCCATAGTGTTATTCATTTCTGCAGTTTCTTTATTAATTTTCTGTCTGGATGATCTATCCAATGTTTAAGATGGAGTATTGAAGTCCACTACTATTATTGTAATTCTGTCTTATTCTCACTTACTTCTGTTAATATTTGCTATAAATATTTAGACAGTCTACTGTTGAGTGTATATATAATAGTTACATTCTCTTGATGAATTGACCCCTTTATCACTATATAGTGACATTCTTTGTCTCTCCTGACCAATTTTGACAGAAGGTCTATTTTATTTTTTTTAAGTATAGCACTCCTATTGTCTTTGGATTACCATTTGCATTGAATATCTTTTAACATCTTTTCACTTTCAATATGCATCCTTAAAGCTAAAGCGAGTCTCTTGTAGGCAGCATATACTTGGATCTTTTTTTTGCCAAAAGTCTTACTTTCAGTTTTAAGGTTCATTGGATTTGCTGGCAAAATAACCTCTATACACTCAGCTAAACAAGAATTTAGATAGAGTTTATTGAATTAGCAAAGACTACAGTATATTAATTAAGAAAAGAATGGTAAACTCATCAAAAAATCTAGAAACAATAAATGCTGGATTGGGTGTGGAGAAAAGGAACACTCTTGCACTGCTGGTGGGAATGTAAATTGGTACAACCACTGTGGAGAACAGTATGGAGGTTCCTTAAAAAACTACAAATAGAACAACCATATGACCCAGCAATCCCACTACTGGGCATATACCCTGAGAAAACCATAATTCAAAAAGAGTCATGTACCAAAATGTTCATTGCAGCTCTATTTACAATAGCCCAGAGATGGAAACAACCTAAGTGTCCATTATCAGATGAATGGATAAAGAAGATGTGGCACTTATATACAATGGAATATTACTCAGCCATAAAAAGAAACAAAATTGAGCAATTCGTAATGAGGTGGATAGACCTAGAGTCTGTCATACAGAGTGAAGTAAGTCAGAAAGAGAAAGACAAATACCATATGCTAACACATATATATATGGAATTTAAGAAAAAAATGTCATGAAGAACCTAGGGGTAAGACAGGAATAAAAACACAAAGCTACTAGAGAATGGACTTGAGGATATGGGAAGGGGGAAAGGTAAGCTGTGACAAAGCAAGAGAGAGGCATGGACATATATACACTACCAAACATAAGGTAGATAGCTAGTGGGAAGCAGCTGCATAGCACAGGGAGATCAGCTCGGTGCTTTGTGACCGCCTGGAGGGGTGGGATAGGGAGGGTGGGAGGGAGGGAGACGCAAGAGGGAAGAGTTATGGGAACATATGTATACGTATAACTGATTCACTTTTTTATAAAACAGAAACTAACACACCATTGTAAAGCAATTATACTCCAATAAAGATGTAAAAAAAAAAAAAGAACACACATAACAAATGTTTGTGAAGATATGGAGAAAAGGGAACTCTCGTACACTGTTGATGGGAATGTAAATTGGTGTAGCCACTGTGGAAGACAGTATGAAGGTTCCTCAAAAAACTAAAATTAGAACTATCATATGACCCAGAAATTCTACTCTTGGGTATATATCCAAAGAAAACAAAAGTACTAATTTGAAAACATACAAGCACCCCAATGTTCACAGCAGCATGATTTACAATAGCTAAGACATGGAAGCAAACTATGTGTCCATCAACAGATGAATTGATAAAGATGCGGTACATATATACAATGGAGTACTACTCAGCCATAAAAAAATGAAATATTGCCATTTACAGCAACATGGATGGGCTTGTAGGGTAGATAGAAAAATACTGTATGCTATCACTTATATGTGGAATCTAAAAAGTACAACAAACTAGTGAATATAACAAAGAATGAAAAGACAGATATAGAGAACAAAGTAGTGGTTACAAGTTGGGAGAGAGAAGGTGGAGGGGCAATACAGGGGTAAGGTATTAAGAGGTACAAACTATTATGTATAAAATTACCTACAAGGATATATAGTACAACATAGGGAATATAGCCAATATTTTATAATAACTATAAATGGAGTGTAACCTTTAAAAATTGTGAATCACTATATTGTACACTTGTAACTTATATAATATGTACAACAACTATATTTCAATACAAATTAAAAAAACAAGAATTGTATAACTAAGAAAGAATAGTAAAGAGAGGTTTATACATCACCGAATTGGAGAAGCACCTACATCCAGATCCAAGCAGTGCTGGGAAGTCCCAAGTGACAGCAATCTGGAGCCCCAGTTGGGAAGGGTCCTGGGTGGTGCATCCACCCCACAGGTGAGACTTCAGATTGGAGTTCTGGGGGCTTCCGTTTAGAATTCCAGGTCACAAAATGACATCAGTTTGCATGCAAAAATGCAGCTCTGGATTCACTTTAAAAATGCTGTTGGTTTCACCATGTGAGTCACAGTATTTTATAGACCCCGGGGGACTGGCCAGGTCCTCAGGGCTCAAGAAATTCCAAGACATACTCCCTTTCTTATCGTAAGTGCTGCTTGACTTGCTAGCAGCAATTCTTAGGTGTGCAACCAGGCGTGCAGTCCAGACAAAGTCACAGGTCAGTCAGAGGTCTGCTTCTGCCTCTGAAGCCTGAACACTACTTTATTAATTTTCCCAACAATCTTGTTTCTTCATAATTCAGCTACTTTTTTGCTTTTTGATTGGTAATTTAGTCCATTTTGCCTTAAGTAATTATTGATAGATGAGGACTTGCTACTGCCATTTTGTTAATTGTTTGCTGATTTTTTTGTTCCTTCCTTCCTCACTGCTGTCTTGTTTTTTGATTTTTTTTTGTAGTAGTGTAGTTTAATTCCTTTCTCTTTATCTTTTGTGTATCTATTATATATTTTTTTCTTTTTGGTTGCCATGAGGCTTACAAAAAGCATATTATAGATATAACAGTCTATTTTAAGTTGAAAACAACTTACCTTCAATCTCATACAAAAACTGTACAATTTTACTTCTCCCCTCATGTTTTATACAAATGAAGTCACACTATATTTTTATATTGTACATCTATTACCAAATTATTGTAGCTATAGTTATTTTTAATATTATTGTTTTCAACTTTTATACTAGAGATAAAAATAATTTAAGCATCACAATTACAGTATTAGGATATTTTGAATTTGACTATATGTCAAATTCAAAAGGAACAGTCAGTTTTATACTTTTATATTGCTAATTAGTGTCATTTCATTTCTACTAGAAGAACTGTCTTTAGTATTTCATGTAAGGCAGATTTAGCAATCCCACTCCTGGGCCTATAACTGGAGAAAGCTATAATTTGAAAAGATACATGCACCCCAATGTTCATAGCAGCACAATTTACAATAGCCAAAACATGGAAGCAACCTAAATGTCCATCAACAGATGAATGGATAAAGAAGATGCAGTATATATACACAGTGGAATATTACTCAGCCATAAAAATGAATGAAATTATGCCATTTAAAGCAACATGGATTGACCTAGAGATTATCATACTAAGTGAAATAAGTCACGCAGAGAAAGAGAAATACCATATGATATTGCTTATATGTGTAATCTAAAAAATGATACAAATAAACTTACCTACATAACAGAAAAAGGAACAGACCTTCAAGGTTCATCCATGTTGTTACAAATGGAAGGATTTCATTCATTTTATGCGTGAGCAGTATTCCATTATACATCTATATAACTGTGTATATCTATATACATAGATATCACATATTTTTCATCCATTCATTCATTGATAGATACTTGGGTTATTTCCATATCTTGGTTATATTATGCTGCAATGGACATGAGGGTGCATATATCCTTACAAATTAGTGTTTTTGTGTTCTTTAGATAAATATTCAGAAGTGGAATGCCTGGGTCATATGGTAGTTCTATTTTTAATTTTTTGAGGAATCTTCATACTGTTTTCTGTAGTGGCTGCACCAATTTACAGTCCAACCACCAGTTTGCAAGGGTTACTTTTTCGCCACATCTTCACCAACAGTTGTTATTATTTATCATTTCAATAATAGCCATTCTAACAGATGTGAGGTGATATGTCACTGTGATTTTGATTTGCATTTCCCTAATGATTAGTAATGCTGAGCATCTTTTCATGTGCCTTTTGACCATCTGTATGATCTCTTTGGAAAAATATTTATTTAAATCTTCTGCCCATTTTCTAATCAGATTGTTTGGTTTCTTGCTATTTAGTTGTTTGAGCTCTTTATATATTTTGGATATTAAAACTTTAGCAAACAAATTTGAAAATATTTTCTCCCATTTATTACATTGCCTTTTCATTTTGTTGGTGGTTTCATTTGCTTTCCTTTGCTGTGCAGCTTTTTAGTTTGATGTAGTTCCACATGTTTACTTTTGCTTTTGTTAGCTTTGTAGTATAGTTTGAAATCAGGGAGCATGATACCTCCAGATTGTTCTTTTTTTCTCAAGAATGTTTTGGCTATTCAGGATATGTTGTAATTCCTTACAGATTTTAGAATCATTTGTTCTAGCTCTGTGAAATATGCCATTGGAATTTTGATAGGGATTGTGCTAAATCTGTAGATTGCTTTGGGTAGTAGAAACATTTTAGCAATACTAATTCTTCCAAGCCATGAACATAAAATACATTTTCATTCATTTGTGTCACCTTCAATTTCTTTAATCAGTGTCATAGCTTTCAGTGTACAGGTCTGTTACCTCCTTATTGAAATTTATCCCTAGGTATTTTATTCTTTATGATGCAATTGTAAATGGGATGGTTTTCTTAATTTATCTTTCCGATAATTTGTTATTAGTGTATAGAAAAGCCATAGATGCCTGTATATTGGTTTTGGATCTGGTGACTTCACTGAATTTATTTATTAGTTCTAAAAGTTTCTAGTGGAGTCTTTAGCTTTTCCTATATTTAATATCATGTCATTTGCAGCTAGTGATAAGTTTACTTCTTCCTTTCTGATTTGGATGCCTTTTTTTTCTTGTCTAATTTCTGTGAGTAAGACTTTCAATATTGTGTTGAATAAATGTGATGAGAGTGGGCATCCTTGTCTTGTTCTCTGATCTTAGAGGAAAATCTTTCAGCTTTTCACCACTGAGTATGATGTTAGCTGTGGCTTGTCATATATGGCTTTTAATATGTTGAGGTAAATTTCCTCTAAACCCATTTTGTTGAGAGTTTTTATCACAAATAGATGTTGAATTTTCTCAGTTGCTTTTTCTGCATTTATTGAGAGGATTTTATGGTTTGTGTCCTTCATTTTGTTAATGTGCTGTATCATGTTGATTGATTTGTGGATGTTGAACCCTCCTTTCATCCCTGAAATAAATCACACTTTGTCATAGTGTATGATTCCTTAATGTATTGTAGGATTCAGTTTGCTAATACTTTGTTGAGGATTTTTGCATCTATGTTCCTCAAGATGATTGGGCACAACTTTTTACTAAGAAATCTGGGTGATGTGGTAAAGTTCCACCTTCCTTTCAGCAACACAGAATCATCAAATACATTCAAATTTTCCTAGTCTTTGACATTCATTAGGCCTTATGCCAGGCTGAAGGCACATAAAACCAACATTATAATTGAAGGTCACAGATTAATTCACTGAATTTAGTTATGGGTGAGGTATTTTAAATGTTGAAGATGATCTTCACCCTGCAAAATTTTCTACAATAATAACTAACCTTCACTGAACATTTTTGATATACCAAATTTTATGTTTTATGCTTTATATGGATGATCTCATCTAACCCTCAAAACCCAATGAATTGTGTTGTTATTATATCTGTTTCATAAATGAAGAAACTTAGATTCAGTAAATTTTAGTAATGTGCTTAGGGTCATAAAGGTAGTGTGTGTCAGATAAATTTCAAAGTCTACTCTTCTAACCACTGTGCTATGAAGCCTACATGAACACTGAATTACAATATCTATTAATAATATAAATTGGAACCACTGGTGACATAATGAAATTGTTGGTTTAAGGAGGAACCTATAATCATTGTAAGATACTTTTGAAGTTATTTCTCCACACTGATCCCAAAAAAAAAAGAACCAACTGATTTGGAAGACAAAACATAGGGAAAGCCACCTTTGAAGCATGGAGCTCCAGGAACAAGCAGATTCCTTCTACATATCAAATTCAACCCCTGGAACTTAGATGATATCATATAGTGACATTTTTTTCCAAGAGAAACTTGAAAATATCTGGATGTTTTGAAATCTTCCAATATTTAAATATGGGTGATTATTTTTTAAAAAAAGCATTGTGTGGGTCAAACTCAACATGTGTGAAAGCAGTTTTCAGAATGTAGACCACCAGTCTGGAATTAGTAGCTAATATATTCATGTTTTATATCCATTATCTATTTTAATCCTCAGAAATGACCCAATGAAATGTGCTGTTATTATCTCCACCTCATAAATGAAACAACTAAGATTCAGTGATCTTTAATAATTTAACTAAGGTCACAGAGCTAGCAAGTGACAGAGGATATTATTGATTACTGATCTTAACTCTATCACTGGCTTGAAACTATCTTGACTCTGGTGAACACACTGAACAAGATAGCCCAATATGTGTTTGGTCACCTTCAGCCGTGGAAAGTACAGTCTGGTTTATATATGTTGTCTTTCAGTTTCATAAACTGGCCAAGTATAGTGACTTGAGCCTGGAGCTCAACATATATCTTAATTTTCAAGGACCTTGTTTAGGAGATTGAAGGTGTAATTCCACTTCTCTACTCCACATAGTTGATAAACTATGCTATAGAAGAGGACACAGGTACTTCATTTATTCATGCATTCACTCATGTATTTATATGAACACATATTAAGCATCAAGCACTATGCTGGACAATAGATATACACAGTCTACTACCTGTCAGTCTTCAACTTTCTCTATAGGAAACTAGGAAATAACCCAATCCAAGAAGTAGAAACAATCTAAAAGATTTGTGAAAACTTTATGTATCAAACCTCAAGGGAAAACAATGTTCAACATAAAATTGACAATTTTAACATAATTACAAATTAACTGCCCTTTGACCAATTTAACTTCTAAAACTTTATCCTATAGATATACTGACACATTTTATAAATGATAGATCTATAAAATTATTCATTATAGTATAGTCTGTAATGTCATTATAGTACAGATATCATAGAAATTAATGGAGTAAGAGTCTCCAAAATTTCTCTCCTCCATAAAAGCAGTGAGAAAGCTGGTAAAATAAAAGTCAGAAACCACTTCTTTTTTTTTTTTGCGGTACACGGGTCTCTCACTGTTGTGGCCTCTCCTGTTGCGGAGCACAGGCTCCAGATGCACAGGCTCAGTGGCCATGGCTCACGGGCCTAGCCGCTCCATGGCATGTGGGATCCTCCAGGATTGGGGCACGAACCTGTGTCCCCTGCATTGGCAGGCAGTCTCTCAACCACTGTGCCATCAGGGAAGCCCAGAAACCACTTTTTTAGAATTCTAAAAATTAACCAGAGGCTTGCAGCAATCTGGGGAGTGTTTAGTTTTTGTAATGGCTTTAAATAAGTTATTTAAAATATTTTTGAAGAAGTAAGAAAACTATATTTTTAGAACTAAAGAAAAACATATGAGAATGACTTTTCAGCAAAGGGAATATCAATAAAGAGGTAGAAATTATTTTTTTAGAAAACAATAACTAAATAGAAATTCTGGAGTTGAAAAGTATAATTATTTAAATAACTCCTCACCACAAGAGGTCAACAACAGTTTAAGCAGACAAAAGAAACAATCCATGAACTTGAAGATGGGTCAATTGATGTTACCAAGTCTGAGGAACAGAAAGAAAAATGATGAAGCAAAATGAACAGAGCCTCAGGGACCTATGGATACCATCAACCTATTAAAATACACATACTAGGAGTCCAGAAGGAAAGGAGAGAGAGGAGGTGAAAGAAAGACTATATGAAAAAATAACCCCACAAAACTTCAAAATTTGATGAAAACATTAATATATGTATCCAAAATCTCAAAAAATTCTAAGGTAAACTCAAAGAGATCATACCTAGACATGTTATTACCAATCTGTCTAAAGACATAAAGAAGATCTTGAAAGTAGACAGGGAGAAGTTGACTCATTACATGCAGATGATTCTCAGTAGAGTGGGTTTCTCATCAGAAACCATAGAGGCCAAAAAGCACTGGAATGACATTTTCAAAGTGATAAAAGAAAAACACTGTCAACCAAAAATTCTATATCTAATAAAAGAAAGATTTTAATTAGTAACTCAATTTTCTGCCTTAAGGAATTAGTAAAACAAGAGCAAACTGAACCATACCAAGCAGAAAGAAAGAGAAAAATAAAAATTATAGTGGGAAAAAATGAAATGAAGGGTAGAAAAACAACAAACCAAAAGTTGATTCTTTGAAAATATTAAAAAGAAATTAAAAAGCCTTTATTTCGGAAAAATATAGAGAGCAGAGAAAAGATGACTAAAATTACTAAAATCAATAATGAAACAAAGAACATTCACATTACAGAAATAAAAAGGATTATAAGGTAATACAGCAAAAAATCTTATGTAAACAAATTACATAACTTAGAAAAAGAAAAATTCCTAGGAAGAGAGAAAATATCAAAACTGTATCCAAAGAAATGGGAAATCTGAATAAACCTACAAAAGTAAAGATATTTAATTAGTAATTTAAAAGCTACCAATAAGGTGTGACCAAATTGGCCGAGGAAGACCCTGAGCTCACCTCATCCCAGTCCCACTCCAAAATCACAACTATTTACAGACTACTGATGAGGAGAACAACCTAACAACTAGTAGAAAAGATCTTCTACAACTACAGATGTAAAAAAAGGAACCACAAGAAGATGGGTGGGAAAGACAGAAACATGGTATAGTCAAGACCCACACCCCAGGATAGGTGACCCATAAATGTGAGGATAACCACAATTGTAGAGATTCTTCCTAAGGAATGAAGGGTCTGGACCCTATATTAGTCTCCCCAACTCAAGGGTCCTGCATCAGGAAGAAATCCCAGAATATTTGGATTTGAAGGCTAGTGGGGATTGCTTTTGGGAGAGCAATAGGATTGTAGGAAATAGCAACTCTGCTTTTAAAAGGTACATACAAAATATCACATACTCTGAAACCCAGGGCAAAAGCAGTAATTTTAAAGGAACCTGGGTCAGACCTACTTGCTAATCTTGGAGAACCTCCTTGTGAAGCAAGAGGAAACTGGGACTCACTCTGGAGAAATAGAGATGGAAGCACCCATTTTGGGAAGCTAATTCTACCATGAGGGTACGGGTGCTGGCAAGTGCCATTTTGGATTCCTTCATCTAGCTTATAAGTACTAGGATCCAACCTGCCCACAAGCCAATCAGCACCAGTCCTGGGGTCCCCAGGCAAAACAACTAGCTTTACAGGGACACAACTAGCCTTGCAGCCTTCCCACCAGGAGGCTGACAGCTGCTGTAGGCCTTTCTGAGACTCCAGCCATCCCAGGACTTAGCCCTACCTACCAGACGACCCAGGATCTGGTTCACCTTACAAGAGAACAAATACCAGCTCCAGGGCCCTCAGCCTGAGACCCTGGGATACAATACCATCCATCAGTGGGCTGGCACTAAGCCTAGGACACATCCTCACCCACCTGTGGGCAGGCACCAGCCCCTTGACTACCTGGGTCCTGGCACCACACACCAGGAACAGAAACCAGCTCCCAGACATGTTGCACACCTTAGTCAGTAGCCCCAACCATCAGTGGGCTGGCACTAGCCCCAGTGACCTGGCCTTATGTATGAGCAGGTGGACTCCTGGCCCAATGCCAGCCACCCAAGGATATGTTTCTGTACACCAGTGGGCCAGCACTAGTACCAGTAAACCCTAGGGCTCCACAGCCAGTCATCCCAAGACCTGGCTCTGCTTACCAACAAGCTGGCATCAGCCATGGGGCCACTTGCCCCTGAATCCAGCCACCTGTGATGCAGCACTGCCCACCAGCAGCTGGTAGCCTTTGTCCTAGGTAAGGCCTGGAAAGCAACTGGGCCAGGAGCCAGTCATGCTTACCAGCATCCCCATTGTAATCAGCCCCACCACAACAGAAGGGCCCATGCAGTCCATATAAGGGGCAACCCTAGAGAATATAGTTGCTGTGAACAGAGGGGCGTGTTCTGCTGGACACCACAGGACATCTCCTACATAAGACTACTTCTCAGAGATGCAGAAATGTAACCGACTTACTTAACACATAAAAATAAAAACAGAGAATCAGACAAAACAAGACAAAAGAGGAATGTTTTGGAAATGAAGAACAAAATAGAACGCTAGAAGAAGATCTAAGTGAAGGGGAGATAAGCAGTCTACCCAAAAAAGAGTTCAAGATAATGATGATAAAGATGATCAATGAACTTGGGGGAATGGATGAACACTGTGAGAAGTTTAACAAAGAGTTAAAATATATAAAGGAGAACTAAACAGAGCTGAAGAATACAATGATTGAAATTTAAAAATACACTGGACGTAATATACAGTAGATTAGATAATATAGAGAAATGGATCAACAATTTGGAAAACAGAATAGTGGAAATCAATCAAGCTGAACAGAAAAAATAAAATAAAATAAAATCTAGGACAGTTTAAGAAACCTTTGAAACAACACCAAGACTACTAAAATTCACATAATAGAAGTCTCAGAGAGAGAAGAGAGAGAAAGGGAAAGAACATATTAGAAGACATAATAGATAAAAGCAACAAGTTATGTACAAGGGAATTCCCATTAGGCTATCAGTGGACTTTTCAGCAGAAACTGCAGACCAGAAGGAAGTCGCATGATATACTTAAAGTGATGGAAGGAGAGAAACCACAATTAAGAATACTCTACCTGGAAGGGCTATCATTCAGGTTTGAAGGAAAGACAAGCAAAAGCTAAAAGAGTTCAGCACCACTAAACCAGCTCTATGAGAAATGTTAAAAAGGATTTCTCTAAGTGGAAAAAAAGGCCACAACAAAAATTTGAAAATTACAAAAGGAAAAATCTCATTGGTAAAGGCAAGTATACAATAAATGTAGTAGATCAAACATTTATAAAGCTAGTAAGAAGGTTAAAAGGCAAATGAAGTAAAATCATCTATATCCACAATAAGTAGTTAAGGGATACACAAAACCAAAAGATGTAAAATATGATGTCAAAAGCAGTAAATGTGGGAGTGGATTTAAGGGAGTTAAGGGATACACAAAACCCAAAGTTATTAGATGGAAAGAAATAATAAAGATCAAAGCAGAAATAAATGAAATAGAGACTAAAAAACATAGAAAAGATCAATGAAACTTAGAGCTGATTCTTCGAAAAGATAAAATAATAAACATTTAGCCAGAGTCATGAAGAAAAATGAGGGGGCCCAAATAAATAAAAGTCCGAAATGAAAAAGGAGAGTTACAACAAATACCACATAAATACAAAAGATCAAAAAGAGATTACTATGAAAAATTATATGCCAGTAAAATGGACAAGCTAGAAGAAATGGAAAAATTTCTAGTAATGCACAATCTCCCAAGACAGAATGAGAAAGAAATAGAAAATATGAACAGATCAATTATCAGTAATAAAATTGAATCACTAATAAAAAATACCTAACAATAAACAAAAGTCTAGGATAGATGGCTTCCCAGGTGAATTCTAACAGACATTTAAAGATGAGTTAACACCCATTCTTCTCAAACTATTCCAAGAAATTGCAGAGAAAGGAATGCTTCCAAATTCATTCTATGAGACCTGCATCACGCTGATACAAACACCAGAAAAAGATATCACAGAAAAAAAGTAAATTACAGCCCAATATCACTGATAAACATAAATGCAAAAATCCTCAAAAAATTATTAGCAAACCAAAATCAACAACACATTAAAAGGATGAAATTCCACGATCAAGTGGGATTTATCCCAAAGATGTAAAGGCTGGTTCAATATCTGAAAATCAATTAATGTGATACACCACATTAACAAATTGAAGAATAAAAACCATATGATCATCTCAATAGATGCAGAAAAAGCTTTTGACAAAACTCAACATCCATTTATGTTAAAAACTCTCAAGAAAGTGTGTATAGAGGGATTAAACATAAACATAATAAGGGCCATATATGACAAGCCCACAGCTAACATCATACTCAATGGTGAAAAGCTGAAAGCATTTCCTGTAAGATCAGGAACAAGACAATGATGCCCACTCTAGCCACTCTGATTCACTTTAGTATTGTAAGTCCTACCTACAGCAATCAGATAAGAAAAAGAAATAAAAGGAATCCCAATTGGGAAGAAAGAAGTAAAATAGTCACTGTTTGTAGACGCCATAATACTATATATAGAAAATCCTAAAGAGGCCACCAAGAAATTATTAGAACCCACTAATGAATTTGGTGAAGTTGCAGGATTCAAAATCAATATACAGAAATGTGTTGTGTTTCTATATACTAACAATGAAAGATCAGAAAGAGAAACTGAGAAAACAATTTCATTTACAATTACACCAAAAGAATAAAATAACTAGAAATAAATCTAATGGAGGTAAAACACCTGTGCTCTGAAAATAAGACACAGATGAAAGAAATTAAAGACAGCACTACCAAATGAAAAGATATACTGTATTCATAGATTGGAAGAATTAATAATGTTAAAATGATCATACTACCCAAGGCAATCTAGATTCAAAATAATCCCTATCAAAATACCAATGGCATTTTACAGAGAACTAGAACAAGTAATTCTAAAGTTTTTATGTAAGACACAAAAGACCTGAACAGCCAAAACAATGATGATATAGAAGAACAAAACTAGAGATATCAGACTACAGATTTCAAATAATACTACAAAGCTACATTTAAGAAACCAGTATGGTGCAGGTACAAAAGCAGACACATAGATCAATGGAAAAGAATAGAGGGCCCAGAGATAAACCAATACTTACGTGGGCAATTAGTGTATGATAAAGGAGGCAAGAATATACAATGAGGATAAGACAGTCTCTTTAATAAATTATGCTGGGAAAACTGGACAACTACATGCAAAAAAAGTCAAATTGGACTACTTTCTCAAACAATATACAGAAATGAACTGAAAATGATTAAAGACTTAAATGTAAGACCTGAAATCATAAAACTTCTATAGGAAAACATGCACAGTACATTCTTTGACATAAGTCTTAGTAATATTTTTTTTGGATATGTCTCCTCAGGCAAAGGAAACAAAGGCAAAAATAAACAAATTAGACTACATTACATTGAAAAGGTTTTGCAAAGCAAAGGAAACTAGGAACAAAACGAAAAAAACTGCCTACTGAATGAGAGAGCATATTTGCAAAGGATGTATTTGAGAAGGGATTAAGATCCAAAACATACAAAGAACTCATACACCTCAACATCAAAAAACAAACAACCTAATTAAAAAATGGGCAGCAGACTTTAATAGACATTTTCCCAAAGAATACATACAGATGGCCAACAGGCACATGTAAAGGGGCTCAATATCACTAATCAAAACTAATCACCTCACACCTGTCAGAATGTTTATCATCAAAAAGGCAACAAATAACAATTGTTGGCAAGGATGTAGAGAAAAAGGAATCACTGTACACTGTTGGCGGGAATGTAAATTGGTGCTGGCAGCCAATCTGGAAAGCAGTATGAATATTCCTCTAAAAAATAACATAGAAGTACTACATGATCCAGAAATTCCACTCCTGTATATTTATCTGATGGAAATGAAAACACTAATTTGAATAGACATATGCACCCCTATGTTCACTGAAGTATTATTTACAATAGCCAAGATATGGAAGCAACTTAAGTGCCCATCAATAGATGAATGGATAAAGAAGATGTGATATATATGTATATATGTGTGTATATGTATACACACACACACACACACACACACAGTGGAATCACTATAATGTGTGTACCAGGAACTAATATTGTGTTTAGGTCAATTATACTTCAAAAGAAACCGAACAAGTGGGACTTCCCTGGAAGTCCAGTGGTTAAGACTCCAGGCTTGCAATACAGGGGGCGCAGGTTCAATCCCTGGTCGGGAAACTAAGATCCCACATGCCATGTGGTGTGGCCAAAACAAACAAACAAACTCATAGAAACAATGATCAGATTTTCAGTTATCAGAGGTGGGGGTGCAGAGAAAGGGAATTAGATGAAGGTGGTCAAAATGTACAAGTTTACAGTTATAAGATAAACAAGTACTAGGGATATAATATACAACATGATAAACATATAACACTGCTGTATGTTATATATTAAAGTTGCTTAGAGAGTAATACTAAGAGATCTCATAACAAGGAAAATATGTTTCTCTATTTCTATAATTTTGTATCTATATGAGATGATGGATGTTCACTAAACTTACTGTGTTAATCATTTCATGATGTATATAAGTCAAATCATTATGCTGTACAACTTAAACTTATACAGTGCTGTATGCCAATTATATTGTAATAAAACTGTAAGGAAAAAATGAGTTAAAAAGTAAAATCTACCAACAAACAATTGTTCAGAACCAGATGGCTTAACTGGTAATTTCTACCTAACATTTAAAGAAAGATTAACACCAATTCTTTAGAAATGCCTCCAAAAAATAAAAGGTAACGCTTCAAATTCATTCTATGAGGACAGTATTACCTTGATACCAAAACCAGACAAATATATCACAAGAAAGTAACACTACAGACCAATATCTGATATGAATGTAGACCCTCAAATCCTCAAAATAATAACAAATAGAATCCAGGAATTTATAAAAATGATTATACACCATCACCAAGCATGATTTATCCTTATATTGGAAATTGGTTCAACACACAAAAAAATCAATTAACATAATACACCATATTAATAGGATAAAGGAAAAAAACAGAAAAATGACAAAATTCAACACCTTTTCATGATAAACACTGAACAAATTCGAAATATAGGACAACTTTCTCAAACCAATAAAGGGCATCTATGAAAAACCTACAGCTACCAATGTACTTGCTGGTGAAAGACTGAATTTTTGTCTCAACATTTCTATTTGAAATTGTACTGGAAGTTCAACTCAAGGCAATTAAACAAGAAACAGACATAAAAGGCATCCAATTAGGTGAGGAAGAAGTAAAACTATCTCTATTTGAAGATGACATGATCTTAGAGACAATTCTAAGGAATCCACACAAAATATTACATGTAATAAACAAGTTCAGCAAAGTTGCAAGATACAAGATCAGTTTATAAAAATCAGTTCTACTTCTATACATTAAGAATGTAAATTCAAAAATGAAATTAAGAAAAAAATTCCATTTACTATAGTATCAAAAAGAATAAAATACTGAGGAATAAATTTAGCAAAAGAAGTACACTGAAAACTACAAAACATTGTTGAAAGAAATTAAAGAAGAACTTCATAAATAAAAAGACACTCTGTGTTTATTGATTGGAAGACTTAATATTATTAGAATGGCCATAATCCCCCAAATCAATCTATAGATTCAAGCAATCCCTATCTAAATTACAACTGCAAAAATGTGGAGAAACTGGAATCCTTGTATACTGCTGCTGGGAATGTAAAATGGTGCAGTCACTTTGGCAAACAGTCTGACAGTTCCTCATAATATTAGAGAGTTACCATAAGAACCAGTAATTTCACTCCTATGTATGACCCAAGAACAATAAAAACGTATGTCCACACAGGAACATATATACACCAACGTTCATTGCAGTATTATTTATAATGGTTAAAAATTTTAAAGAACCCAATTGTCAAACAATTGATGAATGGGTAAACTAAAGGTGTTATTCTATACAGAGAAATAATATTCAGCAATAAAAATGAAGTACTGATACATATTATAACATGGATGAACCTCAATAACATTATGCTAGGTGAGTAAAGCAGAAACAGCTACATATTGTATGATTCCATTTATATGAAATGTCCAAAACAAGTAAATCCATAGAGACAGAATGCAGATTAGTGGTTGCCAGGGGTAGGGGAGAGAGGGGAATGGGGAGAAAATGTTAATGAGTATGGGATTTCTTTTGGGGGGTATGATGAAAATGTTATGAAATTAGTTGTGATGGTAGTACAACTTTGTGAATATACTAAAAATCACTGAATCATACCCTTTTAAAGGGTGAATTTTATTTTTTCCAGTTCTATTGTTATATAACTGACACATAGCATTGTATTAGATTAAGGTGTACAACACAATTTTATATATATATATACATATATATATATCACATTTTCTTTATCCATATATTAGCTAATAAACATTTAAGTTTCCATGTCTTGGCCATTGTGAATATTGCTACAGTGAACCTGAAGGTGCAGATGTCTCTTTCTTAATAGTGATTTCATTTCCTTTGAATATATACCCAGAAGTGGAATTGCTGGATCATGTGGTAGTTTTATTTTTAATTTTTGAGGAATCTCCATACAGTTTTCCATAGTGACTGCACCAACTTACATTGCCACCAATAGTGCACAAGCGTTCTCTTTTCTCCACATCCTAGCCAGCCCTTGCTATCTCTTGTCTTTTTGATGATAACCATTCTAACAGATGTGAGGTGATGTTTCATTGTGTTGGATTATATTTTTTAATTCATAAAATATAATTTTACTGTTTTAAATATTTTTCCAGCTTTATTGAGATACAATTGACAGATAACTTTGTGTAAGTTTAAGGAGTACAGCAATGATGATTTGATATACATATATATTTTGAAATGATTACCACAATAAAGTTATTTAACACATCCATCACCTCACATAATTACAATTTGTGTGTGTGTGGTGAAAACATTTAAGTCTTGGCAACTTTCAGTATATAATACAAAACTGTTAACTATTGTCACCATGCTGGATTAGCTCCCCAGAACATGTTCATCTTAAAACTGGAAGTTTGTACACTTTGTCCAACATCTCCCCATTTCTCCCACCCTCCATGCCCTGGCGATCAACATTCTATTCTCTACTTCTGAGGTTTTTTTTTTTAATTCCACATATAAGTGAGACCACACAGTATTTGACTTCCTTTTTCTGTTTATTTCACTTAGCATAAGGCCCTCAAAGTCTTTCCATATTTTCACAAATGGCAGGCTTCCCTTCTTTTATATGGCTGAATAATATTCCAAAGAACCTGCCTATTTTCATATTGGGTTATTTGTTTTTTTGTTATTGAGTTGTAGAAGTTCCTTATATATTTCAGATAGTAGCTCCTTATGAGATATATGATTTGCAAATATTTTCTCTCATTCCATAGGTTAACTTTTAATTTTGTTGATTGTTTCCTTTGATGCACAGAAGCAATCTGGATTTAGAACTTGAGGTCGTGGACTTCAAGCTGATGTCATGATGGAATGAGACTTAACTGGCCTAATAGCTTTTGCCTCCTCCCTCTGGGAGCCCTGAGCTGCCATTTTACAAGTCTGACAACCTCACTGGACAGACATTGTCTACATGGCCCTCTATCTACATGGAGAAGGAGAGAGAAACAGAAGAGCCTGGTCTTTCAGCCATTCCTAACAAGACCATTCATATGAGTGAAGTCATCTTAGACCCACCTTAAAATCCCAATAGTCAGCTGAATAACAGAGAGTGACCTCAGTCCATGCCACATGGAATAGAAGAATTATTCAGTCAAGTTCTGCATAAATTAATTACAGTCAGATGCAGAGCAGTGTATGGTGAGATATAGCCCTGTATGTGGACAGATACAGGATTGCGTATCATCAAACATAGACCTGTGTATAGCAAGATACAACCCTGTGTGTAGACAGATACAGACCTGTATGTGATCATGTGAAATACATATGCATATACATATACAAATGCATTGATATAGGTAGTCAGATATTGATTGATCCATGTGTTGTCAGACACAGGCCTGTGTTCACATATAGACACATATGTGCAATTGGATACAGACTAACGTATCACTGAATATGTACATACATGAAGTCATACATCCACATGAGGTTGCATACAGATCTGAGTGTGTGGTGGGATACACACACGTGTATTGGTGAATACAAGCCTATGAATTCTTGGATAAAGACATATCCCCATGGCTTTGAGAATTGTGTGGTAATTCATCCAGCAAAAGACACTAAGCCCTTTCTGACCAGCTCACTGAAAATGTGAGTCAAATGTAAATAAGAGAATCTTCTTTTTAAATAAGAAAACCAAAATGCAAGACTTATGTACAATCTATGGAGATGGTTACAAATTTTTATTGAGACATCAATTAATTTTTCACAATATATGTCTTATTCTGTTTGGTAAAACAAGATATCAAAGCATGTAATATTCCACAAAATAAATATGCAGAGTTGTGACATTCTAAATATATATTTTTTTGCTGATGAAAGAAATCAAAAGTGACACAAAGACATGGAAAGATATACTGTGTTCTTGGATTGGAAGAATCAATGTTGTTAAAATTACCATACTACCTAAGGCAATCTACAGATTCAATGCAATCTTTATCAAATTAGCAATGGCATTTTTCACAGAAATAGAACAAAAATGTTTACAATTTGTATGGAAACAAAAAAAACCCAGAATAGCCAAAACAATCTTGAGAAAGAAGAACAGAGCTGGAGGAATTACACTCCCTGACTTCAGACAATACTACAAAGAAACAATAATCAAAACAGTATGGTACTGGCACAAAAACAGACATATAGATCAAAGGAACAGGATCAAAAACACCAAGAAATAAACCCATACACCTATGATCAATTAATCTACAACAAAGGAGGCAAGGATATACAAAGCAGAAAAGACAGTCACTTCAATAAGTGGTGCTGGGAAAACTGGACAGCTACATGTAAAAGCATGATATTAGAACATTCTCTAACACCATATACAAAAATAAGCTCAAATAGATTAAAGACCTAAATGTAACACTGGATACTGTAAAATTCCTAGAGGAAAACATAGGCAGAACACTCTTTGATATAAACAGCAGCAATAATTTTTTGGCTCTATCTCCTAGAGTAATGGAAATAAAAACAAAAATAAACAAATGGGACCTAACTAAACTTAAAATCTTTTGCACAGCAAAGGAAATTATAAACAAAACAAAAATACAACCACCGGCTGGGAGAAAATATTTGCAAATGAAGCTACAAACAAGAAATTAATTTCAAAAAAATTTACAAACAGCTCATACACCTTAATATCAAAGAAACAAGCAACCCATTCAAAAAATGGGCAGAAGACCTAAAAAACATTTCTCCAAATAAGACATACAGATGGCCAAATGACACATGAAAAGATGCTCAGTATCACTAATTATTAGAGAAATGCATATCAAAACTACAATGAGGTATCACCTTACATCAGTCAGAATGGCCATAACTAAAAAATCTACAAATAATAAATGCTGGAGAGGGTGTGGAGGAAAAGGAAGCCTCCTACACTATGGGTGGGAATGTAAATTGGTACAGCCACTATGGAGAACAGTATGGAGGTTCCTTAAGAAACTAAAAATAGAGTTACCATATGATCCTGCAATCCCACTCCTGGGCATGTATCCAGAAAAATCTCTAATTTGAAAAGATACATGCATCCCAATATTCATAGCAGCTCTCTTTACAATAGCCAAGGCATGGAAGCAATCTAAATGTCCATCAACAGATGAATGGATAAAGAAGATGTGGCACATATATACAATGGAATATTACTCAGCCATTAAAAAAAAATGAAACTGAGTTATCTGTAGTGAGGTGGATGGACCTAGAGTCTGTCATACAGATTGAAGTAAGTCAGAAAGAGAAAAACAAATACCATATGCTAACACATATATATGGAATCTAAAAGAAAAAAACAAGGTTCTGGCAAACCTAGGGACAGGATAGGAATAAAGACACAGATGTAGAAAATGGACTTGAGGACACAGGGAGGGGGAAGGATAAGCTGGGATGAAGTGAGAGAGTAGCATTGACATAGATCCACTACCAAATGTAAAATAGATAGCTAGTGGGAAGTAGCTGCATCGCACAGGGAGATCAGCTCAGTGCTTTGTGACCACCTAGAGGGGTGGGATAGGGAGGGTGGGAGGGAGATGCAAGACGGAGAGGATATGGGGATATATATGTATACATATAGCTGCTTCACTTTGTTATACCGCAGGAGCTAACACAACATTGTAAAGCAATTATACTCCAATAAAGATGTTAAAAAAAATTAAAAAAAGAATAAAATAATGTAATTTACAGCAACATGGATGGACCTAGAGATTATCATATTAAGTAAAGTAAGTCAGGCAGAGAAAGACAAATATAATATATCACTAACATGTGGAATCTAAAAATATGATATAAATAAACTTATTTACAAAAGAGAAATAGACTCACAGACCTAGAATACAAACTTATTGTTACCAAAGGGTATTGCAGGGTGTGGGGGCAGTGATAAATTAGGAGTTTGGGATTGACATATACACACTACTATATATAAAATAGATAAACAACAAGGACTTGAAGCTATAACACATGGAACTATATTCAATACCTTGTGATAACATATAATGGAAAAGAATCTGAAAAAGAATATATATATATATATATATGCTCACACGTATATATATATATATATATATATGTATGTATGTATAAGTGAATCACTTTGCTGTACACCTGAAACTAACACGACATTGTAAATTAACTATACTTCAATTTTAAAAATAGTTAAAATAAATAAATATATTTTTATGGGAAGTTTTCAAACTTTATGAAATGACTCTAAAGTTTATCAGGAAAAATAAATATTTAGAAACGGCAGGAAGCATTTGAAAAACGTGAGTAATTAGTGGAGGTTATCCCTACCAGGTATAAGTACATATTAGAAATCCTTGACTATTGAAATATGTTAGTTGTAGGAGAATATATCAAAGTAGAAGGAGGAAGGGGCAGAGGGGGAAGAAGAGGAGAAAGAGGAAAAGAAATGGCACCAAAATTGAACCTTCTAGATGGTGTATAACCAGATATATTAAATAGAAAATTTTCAAAATATTACTTAATAATGTTGCCAGGTTATTTCACCTGTTTGGGATATATAGGCTTAGATATTTCCTCATCACAAACAAAAATAAATTCTAGATGGGTTAAAAAATAAAGTGTTTTGAAAATTTATTAAAAAAACACGAGGCTAAAATTTATAAAAATCAGTAGAAGGAAATTGAATTTTCCAAGAGCAATGTGACAGAAAATATCAAAAAGTAAAAGCATATTAATATGTAAAATCTTTGTATAAAAATACTCATAATTATAACATAAATAATATATTTATAGCAAATGCCAAAAAAGAGTAAATATTTGTAGCAAATATGTATATTTAACATAGAAAGAGTTAATCAAAAGTTATCTATAAATATTCTAATTCCAATAGATCAAGAAGAATTCAAGTAATTGAGAAGTTTTGTGGAGTGAATTCTACATCCCATATATTGTGCAAGGCAGAGAGAACACAAAGACAATTAGTAATTTTCCTGACTTCAGGGAGCTTATAAACCAATGAACATAGACAATTAACACATTTTTATCTCATCACTTGAAATAACTCTACAAATTTCAAACTTAACTAAATTTCTAACTTAGTCGATTTGGGCTGCTATTACAGAATACCACAGACTGAGTGGAACAACAAAATTTATTTTTCACACTTTCAAAGGCTTGGAAGTCCAAGATCAAGGTGCCAGCAGATTTCCTGTCTGGTGAGGGTCCACTTTCTGGTTCATAGACAGCCATCTTTTTGCTGTGTCCTCACATGGCAGAAGAGTCAGGTGAGCTCTCTGGGGTCTCTTATAAGTGCATTAATCCCATTCATGAGGTATCCACCTTCATGAAGTAATAATTTCCAAAAGGGCCCAACTCCAAATACAACCACATTATAAATTATTTAACTTATGAATTTGGACACAAGCTCTCAGTCTATAACAACACACAAAAGTAGGAGGAATTAATTATATGAATTCTGATAAACTCAAGTGCTTGATATTAATTGGTGAATAGTATTATGTTTGGGAAAATTTTGAGATAATATAATAAATCTCCATGTAATAATAATAGGGGTAAAACTCAGGATATAATTTTTCTCATACAGTTTGATTTACCATTGAAAATCACCCATTGCCCCATAGCCTAAAGCCCTCATGAATCCAGACTAAATAAGGGAGGCAGAATAATAAGTTCCTTTTGCCACATGCTTCCAAACATAGTAAAGGGTGATAATATTTTGTTTCAAGCCTGATTTGGACAGAGAGAGGATTTTATGGATGATGTCTCTGTCAAATAAAACAATATATTCTGCCCTCTTTTTTTTTTTTTTCAAGTTTTACTATGAAGGTACAGTAATCAAAAGAATGGGGTTTTGGCGTAAGGACAGACATGTAGGAACAGAGTGTCTAGAAATAGACCCACACATATACAGGCCATTGGATTTTGACAAAGGTTCCATGATAATCCAATGGAGAAATGATAGTTTTTCCCACAAACTTTTAAAAGATCCTGAACACTTACAAGATATACAAAAAATAATTCAAAATCATAGACCTAAATGGAAGAGCTAAACTATAAAATTTACAGAAGAAAACATAGGAAAACCTTTGTCACTTGGGTTAGGCAAAGTATTTTTAGACAAGACACTAAAAGCATGAACCACAAAAGAAAAAAAATTGGTAAACTGCACTACATCAAAAATTTAAATTTCTGCTCTTTAACATGAAAAAAACAAGCTATAGACTTAAGAGAAAATATTTCTATAACACATATCTGAGAAAAGACTTGTATCCAAAATAAATAAATGAATCTTCCAATTAAATTATAAGAAGGCAACCCTACAAAAACTGAACCAAAAATTTGAATAGATGTTTCACTAAAGTTATATGTATAGCAAATAAGCATGTGAAAATAAGCTTAGTATTATTTTTCATTACAAAAGTGCATATTAAAACCCCCAATTCAGGGGAGGGATAAATTAGGAGGTTGGGATTAACAGATACACACCACTATACATAAAATAGATAATCAACAAGGACCTACTGCATAACACAGGGAACTCTACTCAATATTCTGAAATAACCTATACAGGAAAAGAATCTGAAAAAGAATGGATACTTAACAATCTGTGTTTCATTAATAAGAGAGATGAGAATGGTATATGTTTCCAGTAACTTTCTTAAAAGTGATATATGAAATACCTGGTGTCAAGTCCTCTGGTGCATGTTTCTAAACTGAAGTATAGTTGATTTAAAAAATAATATTAGTTTCAGGTGTACAACATTTTGATTCAATATTTTTATAGATTGTACTCCATTTAAAATTATTAGAAAATAATTGCTATATTTCTCTGTGCTCTACAATATATCCTTGCTGCTTATAAATTTTACAGATAGTAGTTTGTATCTCTTGAACACATACCCTTATCTCACCCCTCCCTCATTCCTTCTCCCTTCTGGTAACCACTAGTTTTTCTCTCTGTGAGTCTGTTTCTGTTTCGCTATATAATCTCATTTTTTAATTTATTTAGGATCCATGTATAAATGACTACATAGAATATTTGTCACTATCTGAATCATTTCACTAAGCATAATACTCTCTAAGTCCATTCACATAGTTGCAAATTTCATTTTTTATGGCTGAGTAATATTCCACTGTATATATATATATATATATATATATATATATACAAAATCTTCTTTATCCATTCATCTGGTGATGCACATTTAGGCTGCTTCCATATTTTGGTTATTATAAATAATGCTGCTATGAACATTGAGGTGCATGTATCTTTTCTAATTAGTATTTTCATTTTATTCAGGTACATACCCAGGAGTAGAATTGCTGGGTCATATGGTAGTTCTTCTTTTAGTTTCTGAGAAACCTCCAGACTGTTTTTCACAGTGGCTGCACCAATTTACATTCCCACCAACTGTGTAAAAGCGTTCCCTGTTCTCAACATCCTTGCCAACATTTGTTATTTGTCATCGTTTTGATGATAGCCATTCTGACAGGTGTGAGGTGATATCTCACTGTGGTTTTGCATTTTTCTGATGATTAGTGATGAGCATCTTTTCATGTGCCTTTTGTCCATTTGTATGTCCTCTTTGGGAAAATGACTATTCAGTTCTTCTGCCCATTTTTAATGGAGTTGTTTGGGTTTTTTTGCTGTTGAACTGTCTGAGATATTTATATATTTTGGATATTAACCCTTTATCAGTCATAACATTTGCAAATATTTTCTCCAACTCAGTAGGTTGTCTTTCATTTTGTCGATGGCTTCCTTTGCTGTGCAAAAGTTTTTATATTTTATTATGCTGCATTTATTTATTTTTACTTTTATTTCTTTTGTCTTAGGAGATAGATCCAAAAAAATATTGCTATGATTTATGTCAAAGAGTATTCTATCTATGTTTGCTTCGAGGACTTTTATGGTTTCTGACCTTACAGTTAAGTCTTTAATCTATTTTATTTTGTTTATGTATATGGTATGAGAAATTGTTCTAATCTCATTTTTTTCCATGTAGCTGTTCAGTTTTCCAGCACCACTTATTGAAGATAATGTCTTTTTCCATTGTATATTCCTGCCTTCTTTGTTGTAGATTAATTAACCATAAGTGGGTGGGTTTATCACTGGGCTTCCTATTTTATTTCATTAACCTATGTGTATATTTTCGTGCCAGTACAATTCTGTTTTGACTACTGTAGCATTCTAGTATAGTCTGAAATCAGGGAGCATGATACCTCCAGCTCTTTCTTTTTTTTCAGGATTGCTTTGGCAATTTGGGGTCTTTTATGGTTCCATAAAAAATTTCAGATTATTTGTCTAGTTCTGTGAAAAATGTCATGGGTATTTGATGGGGATTGCATTAAATCAGTAGATTGCTTTGAATACAATGGACATTTTAATAATATTAATTCTTCCAATCCAAGAACATAGGATACCTTTCCATTTCTTTATATCATCTTCACATTCATTCCTCAATGTTTTATAGCTTTCAGAGCATAGGTCTTTCACCTCCTTGGTTAAGTTTATCCCTAGGAATTTTATTCCTTTTTAATGTGAATTTAAATGGGATTGTCATCCTTTCTCTTTCTGATTGGTCATTAATATTGAATAGAAAAGCAACACACTTCTATATATCTTGTATCCTGCAACAGTACTGAAATCATTTTTTAGTTCTAATAACTTTGTAGTGCTTTTTGGGGAGACTTTTGGGTTTCCTACATATAGTATCATGTCATCTTTGAATAGTGACAGTTTTATTTCTTTCCTTCCAAACTACATGCCTGTTATTGCTTTTCCTTGTTTGATTCCTGTGCCTAGGACTTCTAATACTATGTGAAATAGAAGTGGTGAGAGTGGGCATCCTTTTCTTTCCCTGATTTAGAGGAAATGCTTTTAGATTTCACCATTGAGTATGACGTTGTGGTAGGTTTGTCATAAATGGCCTTTATTATGTTGAGGTATGTTCCCACTATGTCCACTTCCAGGAGAGTTTTTATCATAAATCGTTGCTGAATTTTCTCAAAAGCTTTTTCTACATCTATTGAGATAATCACATGATTTTTATTCTTCAATTTTTTGCCTTATTGATTTTCTGTCTGGATAATCAATCCATTGATATCAGTGGGGTGTTAAAGTCTCCTACTATTATTGTATTATTGCCCAGATCTCCCTTTATATCTGTTAGTATTTTCTATATGTAGGTGCTTCTATATTGGATGCATATATGTTAATGAGTGTAATATCCTCTTCTTTTACTGATCCCTTTATCATTATATAATACCTGTCTTTCTTTATGGCATTCATTTTTTTTTAAACATCATTATTGGAGTATAATTGCTTTACAATGGTGTGTTAGTTTCTGCTTTATGAAAAGTGAATCAGCTATACATACACATATATATCCATATCTCCTCCCTCTTGTGTCTCCCTCCTACCCTCCCTATCCCACCCCTCTTGATGGTCACAAAGCACCAAGGTAATCTCCATGTGCTATTCGGCTGCTTTCCACTAGCTATCTATTTTACATTTGGTAGCATATATTAGTCCATGCCAATCTCTCACTTCGTTCAAGCTTAACCTTCCCCTCCCCATCTCTTCAAGTCCCTTCTCTAAATCTGCATCATTATGCCTGTCCTGCCCCTGGGATCCTCACAACCATTTTTTGAAATATTCCGTATATGTAAGTTAGCATATGGTATTTGTTTTTCTCTTTCTGACTTACTTCACTTACTTCACAGACTCTAGGTCCATCCACCTCATTACAGATAACTCAAATTCGTTTCTTAGTGTGGCTGAGTAATATTCAATTGTATATATGTGCCACATCTCCTATATCCATTCATCTGTCCATGGACACTTAGGTTGTTCCATATCCTGGCTATTGTAAATAGAGCTGAAATGAACATTGTGGTACATGTCTCTTTTTGAATTATGGGTTTCTCAGGGTATATGCCTAGTAGTGGGAATACTGGATTGTATGGTAGTTCTATTTTTTCATTTTTTAAGGAAACTGCATACTGTTCTTCATAGTGGCTATATCAATTTCCATTCCTACCAACAGTGTAAGAGGGTTCCCTTTTCTCCACACCCTCTCCAGGATTTACTGTTTGGAGATTTTTTTTTTATGATGGCCATTTGGACTGGTGTGAAGTGATACCTCACTGTAGCTTTGATTTGCAGTTCTCTAATGATTAGTGATGTTTAGCATTCCTTCATATGTTTGTCAGAAATCTGTATATCTTCTTTGGAGAAATGTTTAATTAGGTCTTCTGCCCATTTTTGGATTGGGTTGTTAGTTTTGTGCATATTGAGCTGCATGAGCTGCTTGTAAATTTTGGAAATTAGCCCTTTGCCAGTTGTTTCATTTGCAAATATTTTCTCCCATTCTGGGTGTTGTCGTTTCGTCTTGTTTATGGTTTCCTTTGCTGTGCAAAAGTTTTTAAGTTTCATTAGGTCCCATTTGTTTATTTTTGTTTTTATTTCCATTTCTCTAGGAGGTGGGTCATAAAGGATCTTGCTGTGATTTGTGTCATAGAGTGTTCTGCCTATGTTTTCCTCTAAGGGTTTTATAGTCCCTGGCCTTACATTTAGGTCTTTAATCCATTTTGAGCTTATTTTTGTGTATGGTGTTAGGGAGTGTTCTATTTTCATTCTTTTACATGTAGCTGTCCAGTTTTCCCAGCACCACTTATTGAAGAGGTTTCTTTTCTCCATCGTATATTCTTGCCTCCTTTATCAAAAATAAGGTGACCATATGTGCGTGGGTTTGTCTCTGGGTTTCTATCCTGTTCCATTGACTTATATTTCTGTTTTAGTGCCATTACCATATTGTCTTGATTACTGTAGCTTTGTAATATAGTCTGAAGTCAGGGAGCCTGATTCCTCCAGTTTCATATTTCTTTCTCAAGATTGCTTTGGCTATTCGGGGTCTTTTGTGTTTCCATACAAATTGTGAAATTTTTTGTTCTACTTCTGTGAAAAATGCCAGTAGTAGTTTGAAAGGCATTGCAGGGAATCTGTAGATTGCTTTGGGTAGTAGAGTCATTTTCACAATGTTGATTCTTCCAATCCAAGAACATGGTATATCTCTCCATCTGTTTGTATCATCTTTAATTTCTTTCATCAGTGTCTTATAATTTTCTGCATACAGGTCTTTTGTCTCCTTAGGTAGTTTTATTCCTAGGTATTTTATTCTTTTTGTGGCAACCATATATGGGAGTGTTTCCTTAATTTCTCTTTCAGATTTTTCATCATTGGTGTATAGGAATGCAAGAGATTTCTGTGCATTAATTTTGTTTCCTGCTACTTTACCAAATTCATTGATTATCTCTAGTAGTTTTCTGGTAACATCTTTAGGATTCCCTATGTATTGTATCATGTCATCTGCAAACAGTGACAGCTTTACTTCTTTTCTGATTTGGATTCCTTTTATTTCTTTTTCTTCTCTGATTGCTGTGGTTTAAACTTCCAAAACTATGCTGAATAATAATGGTGAGAGTGGGCAACCTTGTCCTTTTCATGATCTTAGTGGAAATGTTTTGTTTTTCACCATTAAAAACGATGTTGGCTGTGGGTTTGTCATATATGGCCTTTATTTTGTTAAGGTAAGTTCTGTCTCTCCCTACTTTCTGGAGGTTTTTTTTTTTATCATAAATGGGTGTTGAATTTTGTCAAAAGGTTTTTCTGCATCTGTTGTGATGATCATATGGTTTTTATCCTTCAATTTGTTAATACGGTGTATCACATTGATTTATTTGCATATATTGAAGAATCCTTGCATTCCTGGAATAAGCTCCACTTGATCATGGTGTATGATCCTATTAATGTGCTGTTGGGTTCTGTTTGCTAGTATTTTGTTGAGGATTTTTGCATCTCTGTTCATCATTGATATTGGCCTGTAGTTTTCTTTCTTTGTGACATCTTTATCTGGTTTGGGTATCATGGTGATGGTGGTCTTGTAGAATGAGTTTGGGAGTATTCCTTGCTCTGCTATCTTTTGGAAGAGTTTGAAAAGGATAGGTGTTAGCTCTTCTCTAAATGTTTGATAGAATTCACCTGTGAAGCCAGCTGGTCCTTGGATTTTGTTTGTTGGAAGATTTTTAATCACTGTCTCAATTTCAGTACTTGTGACTGGTCTGTTTATATTTTCTATTTCTTCCTTGTTCAGTCTAGGAAGGTTGTGCTTTTCTAAGAATTTGTCCATTTCTTCCAGCTTGTCCATTTTATTGGCATATTGTTGCTTGTAGAAATCTGTCATGATCCTTGTTGACCATTGAGGGGAGCCAGGTCTTTGTGTTGAGATGGAGACATCTGGGAGACCTCTTGCCAATTAATATTCCCTGGGGCTGGGACTTCTTTGGCAACCCAATGTCCTGGACTCAGCTCTCCCACCTCAGAGGCTCAGGTCTCACCCCTGTCCAGAGCACCATGACCCCGCAAGCTGTATGGTGTGGAAACAAAGGGAAAAATAAAGAAAACAAACAGACACACAGAAGGACACACACACACACACACACACACACACACACACACACACATACACAAAGGAGAGAAAACAAAAAAGAAGAAAGCAGCCAAATAAACGAACACAAAAGTGAAAACAAACACTGAAAGTAAATAACAAAAGCATAAAACCCAAAACAAATTAAAAGCAGAAAGCAAACTCTAGGTAGGTCTCTGGACCTGCTGTGGGCACTGTGGGGCCAGCTCAGACTCTGACCTGGCCTTAGTCCTCCATGTACTTGTCCCCAAAGTCCACAGGCTCAATTGTGGGAACACTCATTATCTATTCAGATATTCCACAGATGCAGGGTTTACCAGGCTGATTGCAGGGATTTAATCTGCTGTTCCTGCAACTGCACAGAGAGAGTTCCCTTTCCCTTCTTTGATCTCACTACCCCTGGAGTTCAAATTTGGTTTAGGCCCTGTCTCTGCACTGGGTCACCCTCAGGCGTCTGTTCCCCATCCAGGCAAGAGGGGCAAAAGCAGTGGCTAATTAGGGCTCACTTGCTCACTCAGGCCAGGGAGAAGAAGGGATACGACAGTCACAATTAGGATATTCAGGGACTGACTTCAGCAACAGAGACCAGCAGGAAGTTGCAACAGTCTGAGGTGTGTCATTTGCTCTCCCGGGGAATTTGGCCCCAGCTCGCAGGACCCTTGGCAGTGGTGGGTTGCACAGACTCCCATGAAGGTTTGGTCGGTGACCTGCGCTTGCTCACAGGAACCTTGGTGGCAGCAGCGGCTGTGGTAGGTAGCCGTCGTGCCCACCTCTGGGGTCCTAGATAGCAGCTGTGGCTTGCACCCAGTCCTAGAAGTCATGTAGGTGGTGCCCTGCTCTCTGTGAGCACACGGAGAAAGAAGCTCCTATGGTGGGCACACCCCTCTCCTCATGAACCCACAACAATGGTCTTGCCTCTCTGGAAGGCCCAGGTTTCTTCCCGGACTCCCTCAGCTGTGGTGCACTAGCCCCCTCAGGCTGTCTTCATGCAGCCAACTGAAGTTCTCTTCCTGGGGTCTGACCTCTGCCTAAGCCTCAGCACCCAGTCCCCACCAACCCTGGCAGGCAAGCAAGCGTCTCAAGCTGGGGAGTGCTGGTTGGCACCGATCCTCTGTGCGGGATTCTCTCCAATTTGCCCTCTGCACTCTTGTCACTGCACTCTCCTCTGAGGCTCTGAAGCTCTCCCATGTCCCTGCCAGTCAGGGGGCTACCTAGCGTGTGGAAACTTTTCCTCCTTCACACCTCCCTCCCAGAGGTGCAGGTCCTCTCCTAATTCCTTTGTCACTTTTTTTTCTCCTGTTTTCTGTTGTCTTACCCAATTATGTGGAGATTTTCTTGCTTTTTTGGAAGTCTGAGGTCTTCTGCCAGTGTTCAGTAGGTGTTTTGTACGAGTTGTTCCACATATAGATGTATTTTTGATGTATATGTGGGGAAGAAGGTAAGCTCCACATCTTACTCCTCTGCAATCTTCCCAAAACTCCCATCCTTTCACTTTCAATCTTTGTTTGTCTTTCACCCTAAAGTGAGTCTGTCATAGGCAGCATAATGTAGGTTCTTGGGTTTTTTTTTAATACAATCTCTAACTCTGTGTCTTTTGATCAGCACATTTATCCCATTGACATTTAAAGTAATTATTGATAGGTATGTAATTACAGACATTTTAATCCTTGTTTTCCAGTTGTTTTTGTAGTTCTTCTTTGTTCATTTCTCCTTCTTTTTGTTTTTCCTTCTGTGGTTTGATGATTTTCTTTTGTAGTATGCTTGAATTCCTTTCTTTTTATTCTCTGTGATTCTACTGTATGTTTTTGATTTGTGGTTATCATGTAGTACAAGTATGTTGACCCATAACTATACAGATCTGCTTTAAACTGATAGTCATTCAAGTTCAAACTCATTCTAAAAGATCTACATTTTTATACTCCCCTCCCCCACATTTTGTGATTTTGATATCCTATTTTACATCTTCATACTTACCCTTTTACTATTAATTGTGGTTATAATTGCTTTTACAATTGTTTGTTTTTTAATCTATGTACTGGTTTATTTAAGTGATCTTCAATCCTTTTATATATTTAGCTTTTGTATTGTTATTTTCCCTTTCCTATAGATTCTTACTTCTTTTCTATTGAGAGAAGACCCATCGATATTTATTTTATTGTAGGTTCAGTAGTTCCGAGTTGTTTTAGTTTTTTCTTGTCTGAGAAATTCTTTATCTCTCCTTCTATTCTAAATGATAATCTTGCTGGGTAGTGTATCCTACATTGCAGGCTTTTCTGTTTGAAGACTTTGCATATATCATGACACTCTGGCCTGCAAATTTCTTCAGAGAAATCAGCTGATAGCCTCACGGGGGTTCCTTTCTAACTGACTCTTTGTTTTTCTCTTGCTTCCTTTACAATCCTTTCTTTAAATTTCACCTTTTTAATTACAATATGTCTTGGTGTGAAACGATTTGAGTTTGTCTTGTTTGGGACCCTCTGTGTTTCCTATAAATGGATACCTATTTCTTTCTTTAGGTTTGGACACTTTTCAGCCATAATTTCTTCAAATATATTTTTGATCCCCCCTCTCTCTCTTCTCCTTCTGGAACCCCTATTATGCATAGGTTGCCATACTTTATATTAACCCATAGGTCTCATCTGTTGCTTTTACTTTTTTTTTTCACTTGTCTTTCTGTCTGCTGTTCTGATTGGATGATTTCTATTATTCCAGATCACTTATTTGTTTTTCTGCATTACTTAATGTGCAATAACATCACTTCTAGATTGGTTTTTATCTCAACAATTGACTTGTCTATTTTTGATTGGTTCATCTTTAAAGTTTCTAGTTCCTCGTTACAGTGATCTGCATTTCTATTGATAAACTTTCTTAATTCCTTTAGCATCGTAATTACCCTCTTTTTGAACTTGCAGTATAGTAGATTGGTGAGGTCTGTTTCTTTATTTGTTCTTTTAGGGGATTTCTCTTATTGTTTAAATTGGGAGTAGCTCCTCTGCATTTTCATTTTACCTAACTTCCTCTCTATATATAAATTTAGGAGAAACAGTTAACTACTGCGGCCTTGAAGGGGTGTTTTAATTTGGGAACATCCCTTTGTAGACTGTGTGTCCAATATTTTTGGTGCAAGGGCTGGTTTTGGTATGGATGCCAGCCACATCTTTCCTCAGAATGTGCTGACTGTTATCCCCTTGATAGGGCGTGTGGTTGGTGTTTTGGTGTCCAGAGACTGTGCTGGATGTGAGGCGGGTCTTCCTCTTTGCTTCATGGCTATCTCTGTACCTGTAACCTGTGTGGCATGGTGTCTGCTCTGCAATTGTTAGGGTAGAGGCCCTAAGGGTTGGAGTCCATTAAGCTCCATTGCCCTTGAGTAAATGTCCTACCTTAAAGGAAGTGATTGCTGAAGCATGTGAAACCAATGAGGTCTCAGCAAACTTACGCACTGCCCATGTATGTGTCCATGGTTCTGCTCAGAAGCAGCCCAAGGTCGAGTCCTTTCTCTGCTGTGTTTGTCCCAGATCTAGTGCAAGGCTTTGATGTGGAGTAGGCTGTGGTTTGCGATTTAGGGTTGTGACTGCGGGAATTGAGTTGGCCTTTGTGCTTCCTGAGATCTGGGCTGCCTCTATGGCAGACTTCTCCCAGGACCTGTCTGCCCCAGATCTAGGGCTAAGCTACGGCATGGAGTGGGTGGAGCCAGGGTGCTTTTGCTGGGCAAGGAAACACTGCATATTCCTGCCCAGGTCCTGCCTGACCAAGATTCAGTGTTAGCACATTCTTGTGGTGCCGACCACTGTGTACACTGACAGGGTTTGCCCATCTAGTTTCACCTCCTTGTGCACAAGCTGACAGTGTCTACACAGACTTGCCACCCACACCAGTGCATGCACTGAATGGTGTCCACGGCTCTGCCTAGATCACACCCCAGGCACCTGGGTCTGTCTCTTTGTAGCTAGACTGAATCCTTGCCTTGATCTTGTGCTAGGCTGTGATGTGGAATGAGCAGAGCTGGGATGTTCACTCCCTCAGATTGGGAAGTGTAGTGAGGTGGCAGCAGCCAGTGCAAGGCTCTCTCTTATCTGATTTTTAGCAAGCCAACATGTTCACACTCTTCATGAATAGAGTCTAGGTTTCTCCAGCCCTTCTATCTGTCTCAGTAGATTTCCCAGGAGGCAAGGGGGTTTGTCTTCTCTGTGCTGGACCTCAGAACTAGGTTTCCCAGATTGTGAGTTGACCTACTCACAACCCAGGGTGAGGGTCCACCTGTATGGATCTTCTTCTTCTTACAGATCCCTCCCAGGGGCACATGTCCTGACATGATGCCTTTATTTACTTGTCCTACCCAGTTACATGGAGATCTTTTTTGCAGCTTTGGTATTATAGGAGTTCTCCTGCCACTTTCCAGTTAGTTTTCCATGAGAATTGTTCCACGTGTAGATGTATTTTTGAGGTATTTGTAGGGGAAGGTGAGCTCCACATCCTCCTATTCTGCTGTCTTGACCCCCTCTCAATAGTTATTTTAATAGTCATATTTATTATGTGAATATACTGCAATACACTTAAGCCATCTTGTTTAACATTCAGTTTTGTTCTTTATATTTGCCTTTGATTCATTTGACAAATATTTAATAAGTGTTTGCCATGTGTCAGGCACTGTGTATGTCACTAGGAATATAGCAGGGGTATGTGTGTGTGTTTGTGTGTGTGTGTGTGTGTGTGTGTAGTCTTCATAATGCTTCAGTTCAAGCTATTATAAATAATGCTACCACAAAAAACTCGAATAATAAATCTATATCTGTCTTTTCTCAATATGTCTTTTGCATAGATTCTTAAGAGTGGAATTACTAAGTTAGAGGATATGAACATTAAAAGGCTGTTGATATAAATTGCCAAATATCTCATTAGAAAGGTTGTATCATTTTATGAGCTTGTAAAAATTATTCAGGCAAGCATCATGTCTGTCTTCCTTATACAACTATATTCTCATCACCTAAGACAATGCCTGTAACATATTAGATGGTTTATACATGTTTTTAAAAAGTAAATGAGTAAACAAAACCTCATCAACAATCTATTAGATAGTGGCTATCTCCCCTCTCTTCGCCATAATGTAGTTTAATGGCTAAAAGTGTACTTTCAAGCCAGGCTACCTGGTTGTGCATTTTTCCTTTGTTTCTTAGTAGCTTTGTGAGCTTGGGCAAATTACTTGACCTCTGTAAGTCTCAATTTTCTCATCTGTAAAGTGGAGCTAATGCAATTGTTGACTTCTTAGGGTTGTTGTAAAGGTTAATACACTGATCCTTAAATATTGCCTGCCATATAATAAGCACTCAATAAATGTTAACTCTAGCTATTTTTATAGTTTTTAAAATTCTATATTAAAAGACTAAATTTACCAGTATAGTATCTCATTGTTATATGCTGAATTCACTTGATCATGATTATATATACACATTCTGAGTCTTAGAGTTTCTCTTATTAATTTGTATACATTCTGTGTTAAAAAAAAGAATATAAAACAAGCAAACAAACCTTAGAATCTTGAGACATATAGATCTTGTTTGAATTCTGATTCTATCACTAACTTTGTGAATTTGAGGGAGGTAATTAACTTCTCTGTGCCTCCATTATGTTGTCTATATCATGAAGATAGCAAAAATGTCTACTTTAAAAGCTTTTGCTAATGATTAAATGACCTATACTTACAAAGCACTTTTTAAACTTCCAGATATATAGTACAGTAATGGCTCAATCAGTGTTAGTTATTTCCACATCTCACCAAGACTGTGACCGTCCTCTTGTTTCAAAATCACTTTCCATCCCTATTCCTTTTTCCATACTACTTCTAGACTAGTCTTACAAAGGACAGCTTTGCTCACGATACTTAGCTCTCTCTGCTCAAAAGCCTAGACTGTCTCCCCATTACTTACTAAATTAAGTCCAAACTTAGCCTAGCATTTTAAATCTTTCCACTTTCTGATTTCAAATTACCTTTACAGCCTTCTCTACATCAATGCCTCTTCCCCAAATTGGACCCCTTGCTGTTCTCTGAATCATCACTTTCACTTCTCCACACACTTACTGTTATGGACTGAGCATTTGTGTGCTCCTAAAATTCATAGGTTGAATACCCAACCCCCAGCGCAATGGTATTAGGAGGTGGGGCTTTGGGGAAGTAATTAAGTTTAATGAGGTAATGAGGGTAGAACCCCCATGATGGTTTCAATGCCCTTATGAGAAGAGGGAGAGACACCAGAGCTTCCTATCTGTCCGCCATGTGAGGATACAGCCATCTGCAAGCCATGAAAAAGCTCTAACCAGGAACCAAAACTGACTGGCACCTTAATCTTGGACTTCCTAAACTTCAGAACTATAGAAATAAATGTCTGTTATTCAAGCCACCCAAGCCTATGGTATTTTGTTATGGCAAAACAACCTAAGACACTTACTCATGCTAATCTCTTTGCTTGAAATGCCTTTTATTCCATGTATATCTAGCAAAATTCATGCAAGTCTGATTCAAATGCCATCTGTTCCAAGTAAGGTTTCTTGTCCCCTTGATGAAAAGATGTGCTTAGTGCCTCCTCTGAAGCCAAACTGCAGTACTTTGTATACTTGTGTTATCCTCCATGGGACAATAAGCTGCTTAAGGCAGGGACCTTGTCTCCTTTATCTTCCAGTGCTAAATACCCAATCGGTGCTCAACATCAACTTGTTAAATTGAAAACGTAGTAATTATAACTGGAATGCAAAAAAGAAGACTAATTCCTGGGCTTGTTTCTCAGAATTCCAATACTAAGTTGCTTTGGTGAAAAGTAGGGGACTGTTGAATACGTTCTAGGAAGAAGATGAAAAGATTACTGAAAATATTTTTAGAAATGTATTTATTTGATAAAAAAGTTTTATGGAGAACCTACTGGGTATATGTAAGGTGATTCTGTTGTAAGCATAGTCTTTAGTCCTAAAAGTTTAAAGTTTCTCAGACTAATATGTTTCAACTCATTTGCCAGGCAAGAGTGAAAGGGAGGCAGAGCAAGTGTGCAGGCAAGAATGGGTTAAAAAAAAAACTTGCCAAAAGTTTTATAAAGATGCAATAGGGTTAGAGGGAGTAAAACAAAAACAAAACAAAAACTTGATTGAGATGTCCAAATACAAGAAAACCACAGAATTTCTCCCTTCTTCCTACCCTGGCAGCCTAGCCTGAATCACTCATTCATCTTTTATTCATTCATTTGTTCTATTCAACAAACCTTTACTGAGTGACTATTATGTGGAGAACTGTGCTTGGCCTGTAGGGGAGAAAAGGGAGCTCACAGTCTGGGAGCAGAGGTAGCTACATAAATAACAATTATACTAGCCAGACAGCATAAAGAGTGTGTGTTCTGGGAGATCAAGAGAAGCAGGGGCCATTGGGCTGGAGTTAACTCACAGAGTGAAGCAAATCATAAAGTTTCTTCCTGCTGCTATTCAGTTCACTGGCAGCTCCAGAATCCGTGAGGAGCATCTCTGACATTTGTGGAATTTATGATCCTTTGACCATACATTTTCTTGTCAGTTTTTCTCCAAACTGGTGCAAAAAGGGTTCGGGGTGGCATTTGGGGATTTTACTTCTCTTTGTTTTTGTTTTTATTCTTAAATTTGAATTCATTATATGTGCTGTCCATTCTTTCTCTGAATATGGTTTCCCCAATTTTAAAATGGGAGTTGGTAGGAAAAATACAGTACCATACACTACACAGCTTTTGCTTTATTGCCAGTGTTTCTGACACAGTCATGGATGCCTTTTTATTATAAAAGCCTAGCTGACCAGTTTTTCTGTACATCTGAGAGTTTGATTCATTATAATCAGCTGCCAAATAAGTTCTTATACAAATAATTCCTATCTAAAGAAGGTGTTTCATTTCTAGGGGTTTTATATCTTATGAGCCAGTCAACAGCATTTGTGGCACAGCTTCTAGGTGACAATGTATCAAGTGCTTTGAGGAATTTTTGAAACAGCACATGCAGCCCATGTGCACAAACAACAAAACACTCACAGCTATAATCAGCCATAAACGGCAAAAGATCCAGGATAAAGGGAGAAAGCAAGCCAGATCAAGCTAATGGAACTAGTAGGCTGACCACAGACCACCATTTGGTGGGCACCAGTGTCTCATCACAAAGGCAACTAAACATTCAAGTTACATCTGTCTGCTCTGTCTCAAATCATTGGGACAGATGGTCTCCATTCCTTAAGCCCTTTGCTTCTAGAACACAGCATGAAGAAGACAGATCTGGTGTTGGAATTGGATTGATGAAGATTTGAATCCTGGATCTGTCACATACTAACTCTGTGGCTGTGAGTAATTAATTGATTTCCCTTCTCCCATTGTGCAGAATGGAGATGGCAATCACACCTGCTTCACTGAATTATTTTGAAAATTCAATGAAATTATAAATACAAAGTGCATGGAAGATAGTTTATGTACCCAACTAATACAAGCTCTTTTCCTTCTGCCCTTTTCATGAGATGCAAAGAACACAGCATTTAGGAGTCAGAAGATATCAACTAGTTATGTGACTCTGGTCAAGTCATACAAACTTTCCAGGCCTCAGTTTTCTTACCTTACTTACAAACTTGTTGGAAGTGCTCCAGAGCAAAACGGATGAGAATATAAAATTATTTTGCAAAATCATAATGCAATGGAAATGTAAGGTGTTCTCATTAGTATGCTCAGCAGCACTTCTATTATCATGAGGAAGATAATCTAGTTATTGCCACTCTCCTAAATTTATTTTCAACCTTCCTTCCTCCTAAATTTATTTTCAACCTTCCTTCGTCCTAAATTTATTTTCTAATAGAATGAGTCAAACCTGCTGCTGTTGCTAATTAAAATGCTCTTATAGGTGAATGAAAATATAACCCGTCGTGTGCGTATGTGTGTGTGTGTGTGTGTGTGTATGTGTGTATGTGAATGGGTGATTGAGGGGTTGGGCGTTTCATATATCAATCTACTCTTTTAAGCACCTCATTTCTTGGAAGTTTGAATTTCAGGCCATTTTTTTTCCTTTGAGGCTCAGAGTAAACTAATTAGATTTGTTTTGTCCAGTATGTGTGTTTCTTTTTCTTATAAATGTATTTTTATTGCAGAAGAAATTATGCAAACTAAAGAAAAGAATAAAGTAACCCATTGCTCTAGCACATCCACTGTGAACTTTTTGGCATTTTGATACTTTTGCCAAGTGTTTCTCTCCATTGTGAAGGTAGAAATAAAATCAAAAGGAGAGAACAATACACAGCTCAATAAAAAACAGATTTCCCTAAAATTAACAGCCATTCAGGAATCTTTTTTGCCTTGTCATTCTGTCCTATGCTCACAGGCAAGGGCTCTCTTACACTCTGGATATTCCTTACAAAAGCCCTTGTCAAAGTGTGGTTTTAGAACCACCTGCATCAAAGTCATCTAAGAGCATGTTAAAAATGCAGTACCACAGGACCCACCCAAGACCCATTGAATTAAAACATCTCGCAGTGGTGCTGCCAAACTACATTTTTAACAGGCTCCCTAGATGATTCTATAACAATAATGAATGTCTCAAATAAATTTAATAGAAAAACTTTATAAAATATGCAAACATGGTAAAAAATTCAAACAGTTCAAAAGAGTATACAATGAAAAATAAACCTTCATATATCCCTGGTTGTACACTGCTCTCCTACCCAGACACAACCACTGTTACCCATTTGTTGAATACCTTCTTAGAAGTATTTTTTTAGCATATATAAGCATTACGACTATATAAATATGTATATGAATATGTATATGTGTATATATATTTATATATGTATATATATGCTTGATAATCTGCATGTCAATAAACTAGACAAGTGATACACACTCCAGTTACACAATCATTATAGATACTGCCTAGTATAGTGTTTGGCATGGAATAGCTGCCCCAAATACTTTTAAAATTGAGATATAATTATAATATCATATATTTCACTCATTTAAAGCATAAAATTCAGTGGAATTTAGTATATTCACAATGTTGTGCAACTATCACCACTATTTAACTTGAGAACATTTTTATCATCCCCAAAAAGAAACCCCATACCCATTAGCAGTCACTCCCCATTCTTCTTTTCCCCCAGCCCCTGGCAACCACCAATCTACTTTCTGTCTCTTTGGAATTGATTATTCTTGACATTTCATATAAATGAAAACACACAGTAAGTGACTTCTTGTGTCTGGCTATGTACACTTAGCATATTTTCAAGGTTCATCCTCATTGTACCATGTACTAGCACTTTATACTCACTTCCCTCAGCACCATTTGTTTAAAGACTATTCTTTTCTCCATTGAATTATTTTGGCATCCTGGTTGAAAACCAATTAACCACGAATACATCATATTATTTCTGGACTCTAAATTCTATTCCATTAATCTATAAATCTATTCTTATGCCAGTACCACAATGTATTTATTACTGTAAGTTTGTAGCAAGTTTTGAAACCGGGAAATATGAGTCCTCCAATTTTATTCTTATTTTTCAAGATTGTTTTGGCTATTCTGGGTACCTTACATTTCCATATACATGATTTTTTTTCCATTTACTTAGGTCTTCTTTAATTTACTTCAACAATATTTGCAGTTCTTTTTCCTTTTGTATTGAAGTATAGTTGATTTACAATGTTTCAGGTGCACAGCAAAGTAATTCAGGTACACACATATATTATATTATATATATATATATTTTTCAGATTCTTTTCCATTATATGTTATTACAAAATATTCAATATACTTCCCTGGGCTGTACAGTAGGTCCTTGTTTATCTATTTTATATATAGTAGTGTGTATATGTTCATCTCAAATTCCTGATTTATCCCTCCCCCCTTTCTTTTTTGGTAACCATGTTTGTTTTCTATGTCTGTAAGTCTATTTCTGTTTTGTAAATAACTTGATTTGTGTATTTTTTTAGATTCCACATATAAGTGATAGCATATGATATGTGTCTTTCTCTGTCTGACTTACTTCACTTAGTATGATAAACTCTAGGTCCATCCATGTTGCTTCAAATGGCATTATTTCATTCTTCTTTATGGCTGAGTAATATTCCATTCATATGTATGTATGTGTATATATATGTATATGTGTGTGTGTATATGTAACGTATATATAAATATGTGGTATATATATATATATATATATATATATATATATATACCACATCTTCTTTTTCCATTCATCAACGGACATTTAGGTTGCTTCCATTCTTGGCTATTATAAATAGTGCTCCTATGAACATTGGGGTGCATGTATCTTTTCGAATTAGAATTTTCATCTTTTCCAGATAAATGCCAAGGAGTGGAATTGCTGGATCATATGGTAGCTCTATTTTTAGTTTCTTAAGGAACCTCCATACTGTTCTCTATAGTGGCTGCACCAATTTACATTCCCACCAACAATGTACAAGAGCTCCTTTTTCTCCACACACCCTCCAGCATTTATTATTTGTAGACTTTATTTTTATCGGAGTATAGTTGCTTTACACTGTTGTGTTAGTTTCTGCTGTACAGCAAAGTGATACAGCCATGCATATACATATATCCCATCTTTCTGGATTTCCTTCCCATTTAGGTCACCACAGAGCACCGAGTAGACTTCCCTGTGTTATACAGTAGGTTCTCATTAGTTATCTATTTTATACATAATAGTGCATATATGTCAATCCCAATCTCCCAATTCATCCTACCCTCACCCTTTTTCCCCCTTGGTATTGATATGTTTGTTCTCTTCGTCTGTGTCTCTATTTTTGCTTTGCAAATAAGATCATCTTTACCGTTTCTCTAGATTCCACATGTATGAGTTAATATATGATATTTGTTTTTCTCTTTCTGACTTACTTCACTCTGTATGACAGTCTCTAGGTCCATCCACGTCTCTGGAAATGGCACAATTTTGTTCCTTTTTATGGCTAAGTAAGATTCCTTTGTATACATGTACCACATCTTCTTTATCCATTCACCTGCTGATGGACATTTAGGTTGCTTTCATGTCCTGGCTATTGTAAATACTGCCACAATGAACATTGGGGTGCATGTATCTTTTTGAATTATGGTTTTCTCTAGGTATATGCCCAGGAATGGGATTGCTGGTCACATGGTGGTTCTATTTTTAGTTTTTTAAGGAACCTCCATACTGTTCTCCATGGTGGCTGTATCAATTTACATTCCCACCAGCAGTGCAAGAAGGTTCCCTTTTTTCCACACCCTCTCCAGCATTTATTTTTTGTAGATTTTTTGATGATGGCCTTTCTGACTGGTATGAGGTGATACTTCATTGTAGTTTTGATTTGCATTTCTCTAATAATTAGTGATGTTGAGCATCTTTTCATGTGTTTGTTAACCACCTGTATGTCTTCTTTGGAGAAATATCTATCTACGTCCTCTGCCCATTTTTTGAATGGGTTGTTTGTTTCTTTGATATTGAGCTATATAAGCTGTTTGTATATTTTGGAAATTAATTCCTTGTCAGTTGCCTCATTTGCAAATGTCTTCTCCCATTCTGTAGGTAGTCTTCTAGTTTTGTTTATGTTTCCCTTTGCTGTGCAAAAAGGTTTAAGTTTAATTAGGTCCTATTTCTTTATTTTTGCTTTTGTTTCCACTACTCTAGGAGATGAATCTAAATTAATAATGCTGCCATTTTCAATTTTCTGCATACATGCTTTGAAGTTCTTTTGTCTACTTTATCCTTATATATTTTATTATTTTTAAGTTACAGTAAATGTAATTATTTTCTTAATTTCATTTTTGAATTGTTTATTCCTAGTGTATAGAAATATAATTGATTTTTGTATATTGATCTCATATCTTGCAACCTTGATGAACTCATTTGTTAACTCTAATAGTTTTTTAGTTAATCCTTATGATGTTTTCTATATAGAAGATCATGTCATCTGCAAATAGATGTAGTTTTATTTCTTCCTTTCCAATCATGGATTACTTTTATTTCATTCTTCTTCCTAATTGCCCTAGTTAGAATCTCTAGTACAATGTTGAATAAAAATGAGAGTCCTCATCCTTGTCTTATTTCTGATCTTATGGGGAAAACATCTAGTCTTTACCATGAAATATTAAGTTAGCTGTGGGTTTTGTGTACAGGCACTCTATAAGGTTTAGGAAGTTCCTTTACATTCCTAGTATGTTGAGGGTTTTTACCATTAAAGGGTGTTGGATTTTAACAAATGCTTTTTTCTGTGTCTATTGAAATGAACATATGGCTTTTATCCATTAGTATAATAATATGGTATAGTACATTAATTGATTTTCACAGGTTGAACCAACCATGCAATCCAGGGATAAATCCCACTTGGTCATGATATATAATCCTTTTTATATGTTGTTGGATTTGTTTTTTTTTTTTAGTATTTTGTTAATGATTTCTCTGTCTATATTCATAAGCAAAATTGGTCTGTAGTTTTATTTTCTTATCAGGTTTTGATATCAGACTAATACTGGCCTTAAAAAATGAGTTGAGTGGCATTCCCTCCTCTTCTATTTTTTGGAAGAATGTGTGAAAATTTGGTATTAATCCTCTTGTTATTGATTTCTAATGACATACCATAGTTAGGGAAGATATTTGGTATGATTTCAATCTTCATGAATTTGCTAAGAATTGTTTTATGGTTTAACATGCGGTCTATCCTAGAAAATGTTCCATATGCTCTTGAGAAGAATGTGTATTCTGCTGTTGTCTGATGGATTGGATTGTTCTGTATATGTCTGTTAGTGTTATTTGATCTATAGTGTTTTTCAAATTTGCTGTTTCCTTATTGATTCTCTGTCTGGATGATATATCCATTGTTGATTGTGGAGTACTGAAGTCCCCATATACCACTGCATTACTATTTATTTCTCCTTTTAGCTCTGTTCGCTTTTACATTATATGTTTAGGTGTCCAATTTGGTGCATAAACATTTACAATTTTTATATCTTCTTGACATATTGTCCCTTTATCATTATATGACCTTCTTTGTCTTTTTTTTACTGATATAAGAATAGCTACCCCTGCCTTATTTGGTTATCATTTGCTTGAAATATCTTTTTCCATCCCCTCACTCTTAGTCTATGTGTGTCTTTAGGGCTAAAATGAGTCTCTTGTGGGCAGAATTGTGTTAGCTTTTATTTATCCATTCAACCATTCTTTGTCTTTTAATTGGAGAATTTAATCTATTTACATTTAAAGTAATTATTGATAGGTAAGGAATTACTGTTGCCGTTTTGTTGATTTCTGGTTGTTTTGTAGGTTCCTTGCTTCTTAACTTGTTGTCTTTTTCTGTGCTTTTGATATCTTTTGGTATCAGTATGCTTTTACTTCTTTATCATGTTCTTTTGTGTAACTGCTTCAGGTTTTTCCTTTGTGGTTTCCATGAGGCTTACAATAAAAACCTTAAAATGATAACACCCTGTTTTAAACTAATAACAACTTAACGTCAATAGTATTCATGAGTTTTACACTTTACTCCTCCTCTCCTTCACATTTTAGGTTATTGATGCTACAATTTATATGTTTTATATTGTGTAACCAATAACAGATTATTGTAGACATGGTTATTTTTACTATGTTTTTTTCTTAACTTTTAAACTGGTGTTGAAATTGAATTACACACCACCATCACCATATTGCAGAATCTAACTTTAACAATATATTTACCATTACCACTGAGTTTTATGTTACCTTCTTATTTTATTTATTTATTTATTTTTCGGTACACAGGCCTCACTGTTGTGGCCTCTCCCGTTGCAGGGCACAGGCTCTGGACGTGCAGGCTCAGTGGCCATGGCTCACGGGCCCAGCCGCTCCATGGCATGTGGGATCTTCCCGGACCAGGGCATGAACCTGTGTCCCCTGCCTTGGCAGGTGGACTCTCAACCACTGCTCCACCAGGGAAGCCCCCTTCTTATGTTTTTATGATGTTGATTATCATTCTTTTACTTCCACTCAAAGAACTCCCTTTAGGAAGATAGGTCTTAAAGGGGGTATGGCAGATCTAGTGGTGATGAACTCCTTTGGCTTTTGTTTGTTCAGAAAAACCTCTATCTCTATTTCTGAAGAACAGCTTTGACAGGCATAGAATACTTGATTGACTTATTTTCCAATATTTTGAATATATCTTTTCTTTTTCTCCTGACCTGAAACATTTCTGTGAAAAAAGCCACTGATAGTCTTATGGGGGTTCCTTCGTATGTACTTATCTCTTTTCTCTTGTTGCTTTCAAAATTATTTCTTTACCTTTGGATTTTGACAATTTAATTATAATGTGTTTCAGTGTAAACTTATTCAGGTTCAACCTATATGGCATCTTTTGGGCTTCATGGATCTGAATATCTTCCCAGGTTTGGGAAGTTTTCGGCCACTATTGCTTTAAATATACTTTCTGTCTTGTTCTCTTTCTCTTCTTTTGGAATTCCCATAATGAGGATATTGTTTCTTTTGTTTGTCTCTTATAAGTTCCACGGGCTTTCTTCACTCTTTTTCATTCTTTTTTCTTTTTGTTCCTCTAATTTCAAATGTCCTGTCTTCTAGGTCACTGATTCTTTCTTCTGTATGGTCAAGTCCACTTTTGAAGCTCTCTATTGATTCTTCACTCCAGTCATTGTATTTTTCAGCTCCGGAATCTCTGTTTAATTTTTTATTGTTTCTATTTCCTTGTTGAACTTCTCATTTTGCTCATTTATGGTTTTCCTAATTTCATTTAACTGTCTGCCTGTGTATTCTTGTAGTTTACTAAACTACTTTAAGAGAATTAGTCTGAATTCTTTGTCTGACAATTTATAGGTCTCCATTTATTTAGGGTCAGTTACTGGAGTTTTATTAATTTCCTTTTGTGTTGTCATGTTTATCTTATTTTTCATGATCCTTGATTTATTAAAAGGGTATCTGCGATTTTTAGTAAGTGGTCTCCTCTTTCAGACTTTACAGGTTTGCTTTGGCAGAGACAGTTCTTCAGCAGTCAGCTCAATTTGAGCGTCTGGACATGCCTACTGGTAATGTCCTTCTGCAGGTGGGACTTGCTATAAAGGACTATTTAGGGGTGAGGTCACTGACCAAGCTCTAACATCTGGGGGAGGGAATGCTGCTGACTGAAAACAGTTGCATAGGATTGCTGGCTTGGTTCTCTGCCCAAGTGAGATGGAAGAATGGGCTCCATGGTTGACTGGGTTCTTTCATAAGGTTTCTACACTGTCAGAACTGGGTACTACACTCAGAAGTAGGCAGGGCTATTAATTGCCTTTCCTAATATGACAGGGCAGCAGGACAAGCCACAGGGCCTGCCCATCTTGCTGTTTGGAGACCAGAATTAGGCAGGACCCTGCATTGAATTCTACAGCCAGACAGGGACACCAGTTTTGCTCTGCAGATGAGGAAAGCCACAGGTTGTGCTCTCTGTTCAAGTGCCATTGTATGTAGTATTGTTGGTTGGGCTATACAGCTTTGGCTATTTCTCTGGTCAGGCAGGCCAAAGACTGTATTCAGCAATGGGAGAAGCTATGAATTAGTTTCCCTGCCTGGGTGGAGGAGGAGAACCAGCTCTAAGGCTTGCAAGGTTCTTTTTTGTCATCTTGACTGAAGCCAACCTGTGTCCCAAGTAGTCTGGCCAAACAGGGATACTGGCCTTGCTCTGCAGATGATCAGCTCTGCCTGCTGAACTTTGTTCATGTGTCACTGAGCTACACAGCTTCCAGTTGTCCTGACCAGCCTTTTTGATCTGGCAGAGCTGTAAGTTACACTCAGTAGTTGACCAGGATATGACTCAGGTTCCCTGCCTGGGTGGGATAGGAAAGCTAGTTCCAAGCAACCTACCAGATATTCCAGATCAGGCATTTTGGTCAGGAGGGGCCAGGAGCTATACTCAGCAGTGGCAGGGATACGAATTAGCTCCCTGCATGTGTGGCATGGGAGGGCCCACTCTAAGCAGGCTCCCAGGTGTTCCAGATCAGACTTCCTGGTCAGAAGGGGGCCAGGAACTACACTCAGAAGTACGTGGGGTTGTGACTTAGTTCCCTTTCCTGGGAAGAGCAACTGAACTGACTCCACATCCAGCAAGACTCTTTGCTTGTGATCTTGAATCAAGCCAACCTGATCCCCACATTCCCTGGCTGAACAGGGTACTGGCTTTTCTCTGTGGATGATCAGTTTTGCCTGTTGTACTCTCCGCTTGAACGTTGTTGGGCTACACAGCTTCCAGGTATTCTAGCCAGCCTTTCTGGATGAGGTGGGGCTTGGAGCTACACTCAGAAGTTGGCAAGGCTATGACTCAGCTCCCCTGCCTTGGTGGGGGCCAACCAGGTAACAGTGTTGATAATGTTCTTCTTCTGAGGACCCAAATCAAGCAGACCTGAACTTTGCCAAGTTCCCTGGTCAGACTGTGCCACCATTTGACTCTGCAGATGAGCAAAGCAGCTGGTTGGGACTACTACTTGGGTGCTGCAGGAAGGAACTTGGTTTGCTAAGAGCTGAATGCTTGTTGTTTCAAGCCCTTCCCGCCTTCTCCATCACAATCAGATTCCTAGTGGTCAAACCCTGCATATTCTGCCATACTCCGCACAGGGCAAGATCAGAGTGGGGGCTCCCTAGAAGTGGCACACGATGCTGGAGGAAATGGATGTCCTCCTGGACTCTTTTTTCCCACTGGAGGAACTATAGACTCAGGGGGGCCTTCTCAGTGCAGCACTATACGCGTCTGGGGGAGAAGCAAGGCAGTTTGCACGTAGCCACTCTTCTTATCCTTTTAATTCAGTCTGTCTTGGTCTCTGTAGTGCATGAGGGTGCTTCAGCCTCACGTCCATGTTCTAGAATTTTCTCAGTGGTGTCTTGTCAATGAATAGTTGTTAGTTTTTCTTCTTGTGAGGGGAAATGAAGTCAGGAACAACCTATGTTGCCAGGTTGGTGACATCACTCCAGTATTAATTCTTTCTAAATGTTTGTCAGAATTCTCTAGGGAAGCCCTCTGAGCCTGTACTTTTCTTTGTGTGTAGTTGTTTTTATTACTAATTCAATATTTATACTTACTGTAGTTCTGTTCAGATTTTTCTATTTTTAATTGAGCCAGTTTTAGTAGTGTGTTTTTCAAAGAATTTTTCATTTTATCTATGTTATCTATTTTACCAACATGTTCATGGTATTCCCTTATTATCCTTTTTATTTTGGTAAGATAAGAAATAACATCTTCTTTTTCATTCCTGATATTAATAACTTGATTTTTTTTCTTAGTCAGTATAGCAAAGTTTTGCTTATTTTATTGAACTTTTCCAAGTACTAATTTTCTGTTTCTTCGATATTTCCTTATTACTTAAAAAAATTCTCTATTTCAATAAACCTACACACATATGGTCACCTTTTCTTTGATAAAGGAGGCAGGAATGTACAGTGGAGAAAGGACAGCCTCTACAATAAGTGGTGCTGGGAAAACTGGACAGGTACATGTAAAAGTATGAGATTAGATCACTCCCTAACACCATACACAAAAATAAGCTCAAAATGGATTAAAGACCTAAATGTAAGGCCAGAAACTATCAAACTCTTAGAGGAAAACATAGGCAGAACACTGTATGATATAAATCACAGCAAGATCCTTTTTGACCCACCTCCTAGAGAAATGGAAATAAAAACAAAAATAAACAAATGGGACCTAATGAAACTTAAAAGCTTTTGCACAGCAAAGGAAACCATAAACAAGACCAAAATACACCCCTCAGAATGGGAGAGAATATTTGAAAATGAAGCAAATGAAAAAGGATTAATCTCCAAAATTTATAAGCAGCCCATGCAGCTCAAAAGAAACAAACAATCCAATCCAAATATGGGCAGAAGACCTAAATAGATATTTCTCCAAAGAAGATACAGACTACCAGCAAACACATGAAAGAATGCTCAACATCATTAATCATTAGAGAAATGCAAATCAAAACTACAATGAGATATCATCTCACACCAGTCAGAATGGCCATCATCAAAAAATCTAGAAACAATAAATGCTGGAGAGGGTGTGGAGAAAAGGGAACACTCTTGCAGTGCTGGTGGGAATGTGAATTGGTTCAGCCACTATGGAGAACAGTATGGAGGTTCCTTAAAAAACTACAAATAGAAGAACCCTATGACCCAGCAATCCCACTACTGGGCATTTACCCTGAGAAAATCAAAATTCAAAAAGAGTCATGTACCAAAATGTTCATTGCAGCTCTATTTACAATAGCCCAGAGATGGAAACAACCTAAGCGCCCATCCTCGGATGAATGGATAAAGAAGATGTGGCACATATATACAATGGAATATTACTCAGCCTTAAAAATAAATGAAATTGAGCTATTTGTAATGAGATGGATAGACCTAGAGTCTGTCATACAGAGTGAAGTAAGTCAGAAAGTAAAAGACAAATTCTGTATGCTAACACATATATATGGAATTTAAGGGAAAAAAATGTCATGAAGAACCTAGGGGTAAGACAGGAATAAAGACGCAGACCTACTGGAGAATGGACTTGAGGATATGGGGAGGGGGAAGGGTGAGCTGTGAAAGGGCGAGAGAGAGTCATGGACATATACACACTAACAAACGTAGTAAGGTAGATAGCTAGGGGGAAGCAGCCGCAAGGCACAGGGATATTAGCTCGGTGCTTTGTGACAGCCTGGAGGGGTGGGATAGGGAGAGTGGGAGGGAGGGAGATGCAAGAGGGAAGACATATGGGAACATATGTATATGTATAACTGATTCACTTTGTTATAAAGCAGAAACTAACACACCATTGTAAAGCAATTATACCCCAATAAATATGTTTAAAAAAACAAAAAAAAGAGTCATGTACCAAAATGTTCATTGCAGCTCTATTTACAATAGCTCAGAGATGGAAACAACCTAAGTGTCCATCATCAGATGAATGGATAAAGAAGATGTAGCACATATATACAATGGAATATTACTCAGCCATAAAAAGAAACGAAATTGAGCTATTTGTAATGAGGTGGATAGACCTAGAGTCTGTCATACAGAGTGAAGTAAATCAGAAAGAGAAAGACAAATACTGTATGCTAACACACATATATGGAATTTAAGAAAAAAATATGTCATGAAGAGCCTAGGGGTAAGACAGGAATAAAGACACAGACTTAGTAGAGAATGGACTTCAGGATATGGGGAAGTGGAAGGGTAAGCTGTGACAAAGCGAGAGAGAGGCATGGACATATATACACTACCAAACGTAAGGTACATAGCTAGTGGGAAGCAGCCGCATAGCACAGGGAGATCAGCTTGGTGCTTTGTGACTGCCTGCAGGGGTGGGATAGGGAGGGTGGGAGGGAGGGAGACGCAAGAGGGAGGAGATATGGGAACATATGTATATGTATAACTGATTCACTTTGTTATAGAGCGGAAACTAGCACACCATTGTAAAGCAATTATACTCCAATAAAGATGTAAAAAAAACCAAACAAACAAATTCCTTGTAATCCTGCATGAAATAAGCTACAGCTATATAGTAACACAGGATTCTAATTTTTGAAAAGAATGATAGATGATTCAATGAAGCATTTATAAAGGAAGGAAAAGCATGTTGCTTAAGGAAAAATTTCTTTATAACATGGGATAGATAGATAGGGATGCATGAAAAGAAATGAGGGAGGGATAGAGGGAGGAAGGAAGGATAGATGGGTGGATGGATGGGTAATAGGCAGATAAATTGATGGATGGATAAATGGATAGATGGACAGACAGACTGAGCTACCCTCATCCAAGGCCACAGCCAAGGTCGCTATAACATCAATAACTGTATGGTCATCCTGCACTGTGTCTCCATTCACTGAAATAATCCAGATTAGTAAAAGCAGCTGGCCTTTTCTGTTTTTGATTAGAAACTGGAAGAAAGCTATTCAAAAATGTTAGGATAATTCTAATATTTTGACACCAAACAGCTTCCGGATTAGGCAAATCAGAGAGGGAAACTACCTTACAAACTAAATGATTGTGTTGTTCTGGAGAATGGATAGCTCTTCAGATAAGAGAGAAAAGCAAAATCAGTTTGGTTCTGAGGCAAATGATGGGCACAGATGAAAAAAAAATGTGTCTACTGAGGAGAGACATCAGCGTATTCCAGATCTGAACATACATATCTGAAAACCTGTCCTCATAAAAACACATTTGTAAGGAGGCAGAAAGCTCTTCAGAGGCCCTTTATTTTACAGAAGGGAAAAGAGTGGTCCAAGTAGAGAAGTAAGCTGCTGGGCAAGGCCACAGGCTGGCTGGCGAGACAGCAACATGACCAATGGCATTGATCCAGCCATCCTGTTACTCTGCCATGATGCCTCTGAACTCATCCTGAAACCTCTCCCTGTCTTAAACTGGGTCATCTTCTCACTCCTATGGGCTAATGTACTATTCACTCTTAGTTCTTTCTTGCCAGTCCCGCGGAGACAGCCCATTACTTATGATAGTGGCAGAAACCACCTGCCCCATGACCCACAATGTCAGAGGCAGCTCAGGGAGGACCCTCGACCCTGGCCAGGGACCTGGTTGCAGGTCAGATGTTTCACAAAGCTGCTCCTGTACTTCTTCTTAGGAAATCTCTGTCTATCCTGAAAAGCATTCCAAAATGATGCACGTTACAGAAGGAATGAATATGAAATTATTCATATGACAGCTGAACTAGTTTTTAAGCCATTTTACTTATAAACAGGATTTATCTGATTGGAGATGTGAAGGTGGCTTTTCTAGAGCTTTCCCTCCCCCAAGAAATGCTTAGAGTGAAAAAAATAAACTAAGTGGTTTAGAGAAAAGAGAAGGGCTTGAGGGAAGTACTATTGATTTTTTTGGAAATTAGATTACCACATTATTGCTTTTTAGGAGGTTATATCCCTATTAAACAATAATTTATTCTTCAACAAACTTCTTTGACAAAAGTTTTGTAATTGGAAGCAGGAATGAATGACTGAAACTAAGCATGCTTTGCAAACAGTGAAATAAGGCAACCTGTATCCCCAAATAGTTAATAAATTATTAAATAGCTACAAAAAAAAGAAAAACAATTCTCTATTTCACTTATTTCTGCTCTCATCTTTATCATTTCCTTCTTTCTGCTTGCTTTGGAGTTAGTTGTTTGCTCTGCTTGTCCTAGTGTCTTAAGATGGAAAATTAGGGTACTAATTTGGGATCTTCCTCCTATCCAGCCTAGATGTCAAAGAATACCATTTCAGTAGTGTATTCAACAGCAACCTAAATTTATTACTTTTTGATCCTGGGTAAATCCAAGAAACCACATTTGTCACTCTCGTACCTAGGCTGTAGAGCATCTTAGAAGTGCTGAGCTAGAGTGAAAATGCACATTAGGTCCCACATTCTTAGAAATTCAATATGATAGCTATTGGTATTTAAAATATACTTTTCAAGTTTTTCAACATTGAAGAATTGGCACTCACACATACATACTTAGTGGGAGTGAAAATTGATAACTTCCTGGAGGACAAATTGGCAATATCTTTCAAATTTTAAATGTATATCCTTGACGACCCTATGACCTAAAAATCCCACTTATAAGAATCTATCATGTGTGAATACTGATATAAATTCACATGGTTATTCTTTCTAGTATTGTTTATAACATGGGAAAATTGGATGTGTTTCAAAAGACTATCAATAACAGACTAAATGCATTACTGCACATCCACAAAATGGAACATTAGGTAGACATTGAACAAAATGAGGTAGGTATTGTCGTGGAAAGAAATATTGTTAATTAAATAAAATCTCATTATGTTTGAAAAATCAGGTATACAATATGTATAGTAAAGAAAAATGTGCACAAAATTATTTTTACATACATAAGAAAGTATTTGGAAAGATACACTCTAAAATATTAATGCAGGTTACTTTGAGGGGTGGAATGGAGAGAAAACAGGTGGGTGAGGTGGGATTTGACTTCTTACTAAAACAGCTCAGTAATATTTGAGTTTGTTACAGTAAGCATGCATCCTTTCATAAAAAAATAGTAATAATACAAGATTTTCACATTTTAAGTCAAGAACTAAACATTGATCTGTACACTGAACTGAAAGGTATAGGCACTCTATATCCCTCACTGTCTATAAAAGTTATGGGAAACAAAGTCGGGGTGACTGAAGATAACTTTCAAAGCCATACAATACCCTTTTCTGATGGTACAAACTGAATTTCTCTTACAAAGTTTATCTTATTTCAATACCTATAATTTACATTGAAGGGCTCTTACTTTGATCTGATATTAAGCCTCTTTTTAGAAACACTCCTAAAAGTCTCCTACAATGGAGTTAAACTAATCTTCTTTAGAAAAAAGGTAACAATTCAACCACCTCTTCCGTATGAGAGAATAGCCCAAGGCAAGGTTTTGGAGACAAGGTCCTGAGGAGGGGGAAGGAAATATGGAAAGCATAAGATGGTGAAAAATAAAAGGAAGAAACACAAGGGATGCCAAATATTCTGCTGTTTGGGTTTGGAGAGCTAAAGTGTACACTTCAGAAATAACTTGCAGAACTCACTTTCTTGGTGTGTACAGAGCTTTCACACACCACTGCACTCTCTCCCCCAAACCTCACCCAGCCTATGTTTCAGTGCCAGACAAAGTTAAATCAAGTAGGATGAGGTAAGAAAGGTTTAATTCTACTTGAGTTACCATTGACATTATCATTTATTACACAAGTATAAAAACAAGCTACAGGGGACTGTTTCTGAAACAGAGTCTTTTCTCAAAAAACAGTAAAGTGTACCAACTAACTAAAAGGAAGCTCTGCTTAGTAGTTTAATTCTTCAGAGACAGGAGTAAGGAAAAAATTTCCTTTCTTCTCCCACACAGGCTACTGTCTTCCTAATTAGGCTAATGAGAGATTTCTAGCCCTCTAAAACTCTGTGTCCTGAGTCAGTCTCCACTTTGCAAGGCCTCCCCATTTCACTGGTTCATAAGAATGAATTTGGCTTCTTAACCAGAGTTGAATGTACTCCACCCACACAAATTTAAAGCTCAAGAAGAGGCTCAATTTTTTTGTCATGTCCATTTCTTCTCTTTTCTTAATTTCAAAGTCAAAAAAAAAAAAGAAAAAGAAAAAGCAGGGCTATAGCCATAAAATTTCCTCTGCACTGACCATTGGGTATTCTTAGTGAACTGTAGGAGTACTGTTTATTAGGTAGAAATATCAGGGTCATTTTTAACCATCAATTATGTTAAACTAATCTCTCTGTGGCCACAGCACCCTAGACACATAGGACGCATTCTGACATATAATCTTAGAGGCTTACTGGCATTTTTTCCCTTGTTTTGTTAATTGCTACAAACTACTTACCTAGAATTTTATAAGAAAGTTCTCAAAGGACAGTGTATCCAATAATAACTCTCCAAGGATCATGACACTTTTAAAAGTAATTTCTAATTTTATTTCTATAAGGTGTATATTTCCATAACACAATGACACCAATTTTTAAGATTGTAGATTCAACCCTACATCCAAAGACAAAGAAGATGCCACTACAAAATGGTAGGAGGGGGGCAATCATGATAAAATCAAATCCCAAACACGCCAGCTGGGCAACCCACATACTGGAAAATAATTCTACCACAGAAGTTCTCCCATAGGAGTGGAAGTTCTGACTGAGCCCCACATGAGGCTCCCAGTCTGGGGTCTGGCAATGGGAGGGGGAGCCCCCAGAGAGTCTAGCATTGAAGGCCAGCAGGGATTGAACACAGGAAATACACAGGACTGGGGGAAACAGAAACTCTACTCTTGAAGGGCACACACAAGTCTTGTGCACACCAGGACCCGGGCAAGAAAGTGGTGATCTCATAAGTGACTGGGGCAGACTTACCTGGTAGTAGTGGAGGGACCCCTGCAGAGATAGGGGGTGGTTATGGCTCACTGTGGGGAAAGGGACACTGGCAATGGCAGCTCTGGTGAGTGTCATTAATATGGGTCCTATAGAAGGCTGCCATTTTCTCACCAAGACTGGGCCCCACCCAACACCCTGCATGCTCCAGTGCTGGGACGCCTCATGGCAGACAACCAATAAGTTGGGAACACAGCCCCAACAATCAGCAGAAAGGCTGCTTAAAATCTTCCTGAATAAACAGCTGCTTGATAATAAACAAATCCCCAGACACAGCCCTGACAACCAGAGGGATAAGACCCAGCTCAACTTGCCAGTGGGTGAGAAACATTCCTTTGCACCAGGAATCCTGCACAAGCCTCTTAGCCTCATCCAACATGGGGCAGACATAAGAAGACAGAAGAACTATAAACCTTCAGCATGCAGAAAGGAAACTGCAATCACAGAAAGTTGGACAAATGAGACAGCAGAGGAATATGTTCCAGAAGAAGGAAAAAGATAAAATCTCAGAAGAACAACTAGGTGAAGTGGAGATATACAATCTACCTGAAAAATAATTCACAGTAATGAGAGTAAAGATGATTCAGGATCTTGGGAAAAAATGGAGGCACCGATCGAGAAGATTCAAGAAATGTTTAAGAAAGACCTAGAAGAACTAAAGAAGAAACAGACAGAAACAAACAATACAATAAATGAAATGAAAAATAAACTAGAAGGAATCAATAGTAGAATAACTGAGGCAGAAGAACGGGTAAGTGGCCTGCCAGACAGAATGGTGGAAATCACTGCCATGGAACAAAATAAAGAAAAAATAATGGAAAAATGAGGACAGTCTAAGAGACCTCTGGGACAACATTAAACACACCAACATTTACATTATAGGGGTTCCCAGAAGGAAAACAGAAAGAGAAATGAGAAAAGACCTGAGAGAATATTTGAAGAGATAATAGCTGAAAACGTCCCTAACATGGGAAAGGAAAGAGTCATCCAAATCCAGGAAGCACAAAGAGTCCCAGGCAAGATAAACTGAAGGAGGAACAGGCTGAGACACATAGTAATCAAATAGACAAAAATTAAAGACACAAAAAATATTAAAGGCAACAAGGGAAAAGCAACAAATAACATACAAGGGAACCCCAATAAGGTTATCAGCTGATTTCTCAGCAGAAATTCTTCAGGCCAGAAGCGAGTGGTATGATATATTTAAAGTGATGAAAGGGAAGAATCTACAAACAAGAATATTCTACCTAACAAAGTTTTTATTAAGATATGATGAAGTAATCAAAAACTTTACAGAAAACCAAAAGCTAAGAAAATTCAGTACTACCAAACCAGCTTTGCAATGAATGCTAAAGAAATTCTCTAGGTGGAAAAGAAAAGGTCAAAACTAAAAACAAGAAAATTATGAATGGAAAAGCTCACCAGTAAAGACAAACATACAGTAAATATAGGAAACCATCTGCACACAAATATGATATCAAAACCAGCAATGGTGAGGAGAGTACAAATACAGGTTGTTGGAAATGCATTTGAAGCTAAATGACCAGCAACTTAAAACAGTCTTATGTATACATAGACTGCTATATCAAAACCTCATGATAAATGCAAAACAAAAATGTAAAATAGATACCACACAAAAAGAAAAAGGAATACAAAGACAACACTAAAATTAGTCATCAAATTTCAAGAGAAGAGAACAAAAGAGGAAAGGAAGAAAAAAGACCTATAAAAAACAATCAAAACAATTAACAAAATGGTGGTAACAACATATGTATTGATAGTTACCTTAAACATCAATGAATTAAAAGCTCCAACCAAAAGACATAGAGTGGCTGAATGGATACAAAAACAACAATCATATATATTCTGTCTACAAAAGACCAACTTCAGATCAAGGGACACATACGGACTGAAAGTATGGGGATGGAAAATTATATTCTGTACAAATGGAAATCAAAAGAAACCTGGAGTAACAGTACTCATATCAGACAAAATAGACTTTAAAATAAAGACTGTTACAAGAGACAAGGAAGGACACTACATAATGATCAAGAGATCAATACAAGAAGAAGACAGGATTGCGGTTGGGTCTGAGCCCCTGTGGTGGGAGCACCAGGCCAAAAATGATAGACTAACAAGGAAGTTCAGACTCCAGGGAATATTAATCATTGTAAGGTCTCCCAGAGGTCCTCATCTCTGCACCAAGACCTGGCTCTACACAAGAGCCTGCAAACTCCAGTGCTAGAAGCCTCAGGGCAAAGAACCAGTAAGATAGGAAAGGAGCCCCACCCATCAAAAAAAAAAAATAGATGCTAAAATATATGTTACTGAGGAAGGAGCAAGGTAAAAACCTACAAGACCAAACAAATGAAGAGGAAATAGACAACCTATATGAAAAAAAAATTCAGAGTAATGATAATAAAGATGATTCAAAATCTCAGAAATGAACGGAAGAAATGATCAAGAAAATCAAAGAAATGTTTAACAAACACCTAGAAGAACTAAAGAAAAACGAAACAGTGATGAACAACACAATAACTGAAATGAAAAGTACAGTAGAAGGAATCTATAGCAGAGTGACTGAGGCAGAAGAACGAATAAGTGAGCACAAATTTAGAAACATGGAAATAACAGCTGAGGAGCAGAATAAAGAAAAAAGAACGAAAAGGATTGAGGACAGTATCAGAGACCTCTGGGACAAAACTAAATGCACCAACATTCAAATTATAGGGACCCCAGAAGAAGAAGAGAAAGAGAGAGGGCCTGAGAAAATATGTGAAGAGATTATAGTCAAAAACTTCTTAACATGAGAAAGGAAATAGCCACCCAAGTTCAGGAAGAGCAGAGAGTACCATACAGGGTAAACCCAAGGAGAAACACAGTGAGACACATATTAATCAACTAACAAAAATTAAACACAAAGAAAAAATATAAAATGCAGCAAGGGAAAAGCAAAAAATAACAAACAAGGGAATCCCAGTAAGGTTATCAGCTGATTTTTCAGCAGAAACTGCAACCAGAAGGGAGTGGCAAGATGTATTTAAAGTGATGAAAGGAGAAAACCTACAACCAAGATTAATCTACCCAGCAAGGATCTTATACAGATTTGACAGAGAAATCAAAAGGTTTAGAGACAAGAAAAACATAAGAGAATTCAACATCACCAAACCAGCTTTACAACAAATATGAAAGGAAATTCTCTAGGTGGAAAACACAAGAGAAGAAAAAGACCCACAAAAACAAACCCAAAACAATGAAGAAAATGTTAATAGGAACATACATATCGATAATTACCATGAATGTAAATGGATTAAATGCTCCAGCCAAAAGACACAGACGGGCTGAATGGATACAAAAACAAGAACTGTATATATGCTATCTACAAGAGACCATCTTCAAACCTAGGGACACATACAGCATGAAAGTGAGGAGATGGAAAATTTTCCCAGGCAAATGGAAATAACAAGAAAGCTGGAAGGAGGACCTTCAAGATGGCAGGGGAGTAAGACATCGAGATCACCTTCCTCACCACAAATACATCAAAAATACATCTACATATGGAACAACTCCTATAGAACAACTACTGAACACTGGCAAAAGACCTCAGACTTCCCAAAAGGCAAGAAACTCGCCACATACCTGGCTAGGGCAAAAGAAAAAAGAAAAGTCAGAGACAAAAAGTATAAGGATGGGACCTTCACCTCTGGGAGGGAGCTGTAAAGGAGGAAAAGTTTCCACACACTAGGAAGCCCCTTCACTGGTGGAGACGGGGGGGGAGGGGGGAAGCTTCAGAACCACAGAGGATAACAGAGCAACAGGGGTGCAAAGGGCAAAGTATACACATTCCAACACAGAAGATAGGTGCCAACCAACACTCACCAGCCTGAGAAGCTTCTCTGCTCACCTGCTGGGGCGGGTGGAGGCTGGGTGCTGAGGCTCAGGCATCGGAGGTCAGATCCCAGGGAGAGGACTGGGATTGGCTGCATGAACACAGCCTAAAGGGGGTTATTGCACCACATCTAGCAGGGAGGGAGTCCAGGAAAATGTCTGGACCTGCCTAAAAGGCAAGAGACCATTGTTTCAGGGTGCTCGAGGAAAGGAGATTCAGAGCACCACCTAAAGTAGATCAGAGACCGGTGCAAGCCATGGCTATCAGTGCAGACAAGAGACGGGCATGAAATGCTAACACTGCTGCTACAACCACCAAGAATCCTGTGTGCAAGTACAGGTCACTATCCACACCTCCCCTCCCAGGAGCCTGTGCAGCCTGCCATTGGCAGGGTCCTGTGATCCAGGGACAACTTCCCCAGGAGAAAACATGGCATGCCTCAGGCTGTTGCAATGTCACGCCAGCGTCTGACACCACAGGCTCACTCCATATTGTGTATCCCTCCCTCCCCCAGGCCTGAGAGAGCCAGAGCCCACTAATCAGCTGCACTTTTAACCCCCTCCTGTCTGGGCAAAGAACAGATGCCAGAGGGCAACCTACATGCAGAGGCAGGGCCAAATCCAAAGCTGATCCCCAGGAGCTGTGCAAACAAACCAGAAAAAGGGAAATTTCTCCATGCAGCTTCAAGAGAAGTTGATTAAATTTCCACAATCAACTAGATGAACCCTGCAAGTGTGGAATACATGAATAGACAAAAAATGATGCCAAAATTGAGGTGGTGGACTTTAGGAGTAACTATACACTTGGGTTTTGCTGTATGTGACCAACTAGTTTCTGATTTATATATTTATCTTAGTTTAGTATTTAGCACTTGTTATCATTGGTGGATTTGATTATTGATTTGGTTGCTGTCTTATTTTTTAAATTACTTTTAAATACTTTATTTTAATAATATTTCCTTAATTTTTATTTTAACAACTTTATTTTATTTTTCTTTCTTTCTTTTTGTTTTTCTCCCTTGTCTTCTGAGATGTGTGGCTGACAGGGTCTTGATGCTCTGGCTGGGTGTCAGGTCTGAGCCTCGGAGGTGGGAGAGCTGAGTGCAGGACACAGGACCACCAGACATCTCCCGGCTCAACATAGTATCAATTGGCATGAGCCCTCCCAGAGATCTCCTTCTCAAAGCTACGACCCAGCTCCACTCAACAAGCAGCAAGCTCCAGTCCTGGACACCCCGTTCCAAACAACTAGCAAGACAGGAACACAAACCCACCCAATAGCAGAGAGGCTGCCTAAAATCATACTAAGTTCACACACACCTCAAAACACACCACCCAACGTGGCACTGCCCACCAGAAAGACAAGATCCAGCCACACCCACCAGAGCACAGGCACCAGTCCCCTCCACCAAGAAAACTACAAAAGCCACTGAACCAACCTCAACCACTGGGGGCAGACACCAAAAATAACGGGAACTACGAACGTGCATCCTGCAAAAAGGAGAACCCAAACACAGTAAGTTAAACAAAATGAGAAGACAGAAAAATACACAGCAGATGAAGAAGCAAGGTAAAAATCCTACCAGACTAAAGAAATGAAGAGGAAATAGGCAGTGTACATGAAAAATAATTCAGAGTAATGATAGTAAAGATGATCCAAAATCTTGGAAATAGAATAGAGAAAATACAAGAAACGTTTAACAAGGACCTAGAAGAACTAAAGAGCAAGCAAAGGAGGAGCTTCAAGATGGAGGAAGAATAAGATACAGAGATAACCTTCCTCCCCACAAATATATCAGAAATACATCTACATGTGGAACAACTCCTAAAAAACACCTACTGAATGCTGGCAGAAGACCTCAGACCTCCCAAAACGAAAGAAACAACCCACGTAGCTGGGTAGGGCAAAAAAAACAAAAAAAACAAAAAAAACAAAAACAAAAAAAGAGAGACCAAAGAATAGGGACAGGACAAGCACGAGTGAGAGGGAGCCGTGAAAGAGGAAAGGTTTCCACACACTAGGAAGCCCCTTTGTGGGCAGAGACTGCGAGTGGCGGAGGGGGCTAGCTTTGGAGCCATGGAGGAGAGCACAGCAACAGGGGTGCAGAGGACAAAGCAGAGAGATTCCTGCACAGAGGAGCGGTGCCGACCAGCACTCACCAGCCCGAGAGGCTTACCTGCTCATCCGCTGGGATTGGGGGGGTTGGGGGCTGGGAGCTGAGGCTCGGGCTTCGGTTGGATCCCAGGGAGACGACTGGGGTTGGCTGCATGAACACAGCCTGAAGGGGGATAGTGCGCCACAGCTAGCCGGGAGGGAGTCCGAGAAAAAGTCTGAAGCTGCCAAAGTGACAAGAGACTTTTTCTTGCCTCTTTGTTTCCTGGTGTGAGAGGAGAGGGGATTAAGAGCGCTGCTTAAAGGAGCTCCAGAGACGGGCGCGAGCTGCGGATACCAGCGCAAACCCCAGAGATGGGCCTGAGACACTAAGGCTGCTGCTGCAGCCACAAAGAAGCCTGTGTGTAAGCACAGGTCACTATCAACATCTCCCCTCCTGGGAGCCTGTGCAGCCTGCCACTGCCAGGGTCCAGTGATCCAGGGACAACTTCCCCTGGAGAACGCATGGCGCAAATCAGGCTGATGCAATGTCATGCCGGCCTCTGTCATGGCAAGCTCACCCTGCATCCATACCCCTCCTTTCTCCTGGCATGAGTGAGCCAGAGCCCCCAAATCAGCTGCTCCTTTAACCCTGTCCTGTCTGAGAAAAGAACAGAGGCCCTCAGGTGACCTATACGCAGAGGTAGGTCCAAATTCAAAGCTAAACCCCTAGAGGTGTGCAGACAAAGAAGAGAAAGGGAAATTTGTCCCAGCAGCCTCAGCAGCAGCGGATTAAATCTCCACAATCAACTTGATGTACCTTGCATCTGTGGAATACCGGAATAGAAAACACATCACACCAAATTGAGGAGGTGGATTTTGGGAGCAACAATATATATATTTTTTCCCTTTTTCTCTTTTTGAGAGTGTGTATGTGTAAGTATCGGGGTGTGATTTTTTCTGTATAGCTTTGCTTTTACCCTTTGTCCTAGGGTTCTGTCTGTCTGTTCTTTTATGGGTTTTTTTTAAATAACTTAAAAAAATTCTTTCTTAATAATTACTTTTTATTTTAATAACTTTATTTTATTTTATTATACTTTTAAATTTAATTTAATTTTATTTTTTCTTCTTTCTTTCTATCTTTTTTTCCTCCCTTTTATTCTGAGCCGTGTGGAGGACAGGCTCTTGGTGCTCCAGCCAGGCGTCAGGGCAGTGCAGCTGAGGTGGGAGAGTCAAGTTCAGGACACTAGTCCACAACAGCCCTCCCTGCTCCACGTAATATCAAACGGTGAAAATCTCCCAGTGATCTCCATCTAAAGTCCAATACCCAGCTCCACTCACCACACAGCAAGCTACAGTGCAGGACACCCTATGCCAAACAACTAGCAAGACAGGAACACAACCCCATCAATCAGCAGAGAGGCTGCCTAAAATAATAATAACACCACAGCCACCCCAAAACACACCATGAGACATGGACCTGCCCACCAGAGGGACAAGATCAAGCTTCATCCACCACAACACAGGCACTAGTCCCCTCCACCAGGAAGCCTACACAACCCACTGAACCAAACTTAGCCACTGGGGACAGACACCAAAAACAATGGGAACTATGAAACTGCAGCCTGTGAAAAGGAGACCTCAAACACAGTAAGTTAAGCAAAATGAGAAGACAGAGAAACACACAGCAGATGAAGGAGCAAAGCAAAAACCTACCAGACATAATAAATGAAGAGGAAATAGGCAGTCTACCTGAAAAATAATTCAGAATAATGATAGTAAAGATGATCCAAAATCTTGGAAATAGAATGGAGAAAATACAAGAAATGCTTAAAAAGGACCTAGAAGAACTAAAGAGCAAACAAACAGTGATGAACAACAAAATAACTGAAATTAAAAATTCTCTAGAAGGAATCAATAGCAGAAAAACTGAGGCAGAAGAACGGACAAGTGACCTGGAATATAAAATATTGGAAATAACTACTGCAGAGCAAAATAAAGAAAAAAGAATGAAAAGAATTGAGTACAGTCTCAGAGACCTCTGGGACAACATGAAATGTACCAACAATTGAATTATAGGGATTGCAGAAGAAGAAGAGAAAAAGAAAGGGATGAAGAAAATATTTGAAGAGATTATAGTTGAAAACTTCCTGAATATGGGAAAGGAAATAGTTAATCAAGTCCAGGAAGCACAGAGATTCACATACAGGATAAATCCAAGGAGAAACATGGCAAGACATATATTAATCAAACTATCAAAAATTAAATCCAAAGAAAACATATTAAAAGCAGCAAGTGAAAAACAACAAATAACACACAAGGGAATCCCCATAAGGATAACAGGTGATCTTTCAGCAGAAACTCTGCAAGCTAGAATAGAGTGGCAGGAAATATTTAAAGTGATGAAGGAGAAAAACCTTCAACCAAGATTACTCTACCCAGCAAGGATCTCATTCAGATTTGACAAAGAAATTAAAATCTTTACAGAAAAAGCTAGGAGAATTCAGCAACACCAAACCAGGTTTACAACAAATGCTAAAGGAACTTCTCTAGGCAAGAAACACAAGAGAATGAAAAGACCTACAAAAGTAAACCCGTCAAAATTAAGAAAATGGTAACAGGAAAATACATATCGATAATTACCTTAAATGTAAAAAGATTAAATGCTCCAACCAAATGACATAGAGTGACTGACTGGATACAAAAACAAGATCCATATATATGCTGTCTACAAGAGAACCACTTCAGAACTAGGGTCACATACAGACTGAAAGTGAGGGGATGGTAAAAGATATTCCATGCAAATGGAAATCAAAAGAAAGCTGGAGCAGCAATTCTCATATAAGACAAAATAAACTTTAAAATATAGACTATTACAAGAGACAAAGTAGGACACTACATAATGATCAAGGGATCAATCCAAGTAGATATAACAATTGTAAATATTTATGCACGAAACACAGGAGCACCTCAATACATAAGGCAAATACTAACAGCCATAAAAGGGGAAATCGACAGTAACAGTATCATAGTAGGGGACTTTAACACCCCACTTTCACCAAAGGACAGATCATCCAAAATGAAAATAAATAAGGAAACACAAGCTTTAAATGATACATTATACAACATGCACTTAACTGATATTTATAGGACATTCTATCCAAAAACAACAGAATACACATTCTTCTCAAGTGCTCATGGAATATTCTCCAGGATAGATCATATCTTGAGTCACAAATCAAGCCTTGGTAAAAATAAGAAAATTGAAGTCATATCAAGTATCTTTTGTGACCAAAATGCTATGAGACTAGATATCAATTACAGGAAAAAAATATGTAAGAAATACAAACACATGGAGGCTAAACAACACACTACTTAATAACCTAGAGAACCATGAAGAAATCAAAGAGGGAATCAAAAAATACCTAGAAAAAAATGACAGTGAAAACACGATGATCCAAAACCTATGGGATGCAGAAAAAGCAGTTCTAAGAGAGAAGTATATAGAAATACAACCTTCCTCAAGAAAAAAGAAACATCTCAAATAAACAACCTAACCTTACAGCTAAAATAATTAGAGGAAGAAGAACAACAACAAAAAAAAAACCAAGTTAGCTGAAGGAAAGAAATCATAATGGTCAGATCAGAAATAAATTAAAAAGAAATGAAGGAAATAATTGAAAAGATCAATAAAACTAAAAGCTGGTTCTTTGAGAAGATAAACAAAATTGATAAACCATTAGCCAGATTCATCAAAAAAAAAAAAGAGAGAGAGAGAAGAATCAAATCAACAGAATTAGAAATGAAAAAGGAGAAGTAACAACTGACACTGCAGTAATATAAATGATCATGAGGGATTACTACAAGCAACTCTATGCCAATAAAATGGACAACCTGGAAGAAATGGACAAATTCTTAGAAAAGCAGAACCTTCCATGACTGAACCAGGAAGAAACAGAAAATATAAACAGACCAATCACAAGCACTGAAATTGAAACTGTGACTAAAAATCTTCCAACAAACAAAAGCCCAGGACCAGACGGCTTCACAAGCAAAGTCTATGAAACATTTACAGAAGAGCTAACACCTATCCTTCTCAAACTCTTCCAAAATATAGCAGAAGGGGAAACCCTCCCAAACTCATTCTATGAGACCACCATCACCCTGATATCAAAACCAGAAAAAGATGTCACAAAAAAGCAAAGTACAGGCCAATATCACTGATGAACATAGATGAAAAATTCCTCAACAAAATACTGGTAAAAAAAAATTCAACAGCACATTAAAAGGGTCATACACCATGATAAAATGGGGTTTATCCCAGGAATGCAGGACTTCTTTAAGATTCAGAAATCAATCAATTGACACACCATATTAACAAATTGAAGGATAAAACCATATGATAATCTGAATAGATGCAGTAAAACCTTTCAACAAAATGTAACACCCATTTATGATCAAAACTCTCCAAAAATTAGGTGTAGAGGGAACTTACCTCAACATAATAAAGGCTATGTATGACAAATCCACAGCTATCATCGTTCTCAATGGTGAATAACTGAAACCAGTTCCACTAAGATCAGGAAGAAGACAAGGTTGCCCACTCTCACCACTATTACTCAACATAGTTTTGGAAGTTTTAGCCACAGCAATCAGAGTAGAAAAAGAAATAAAATGAACCGAAATTGGAAAACATTTAACACTGTTACTGTTTACAGATGGTATGATACTATACATAGAGAATCCTAAAGATGCTACCAGAAAACTACTAGAGCTAATCAATGAATTCGTTAAAGTAACAGGATAAAAAATGAATGCACAGAAATCTCTTGCATTCGTATACAATAATGACAAAATCTATGAAAGAGAAATTAGGGAAACACTTCCATTTACCACTGAAACAAAAAGAATAAAAAACCTAGGAATAAACCTCCCTAAGGAAACAAATGATCTGTATGCAGAAAACTATAAGACACTGATGAAGGGAATTAAAGATGATACAAACAGATGGAGACATATACCATGATCTTGGTTGGAAGAATCAGTATTGTGAAAATGACAATACTACCCAAAGAAATCTACAGATTCAATGCAATCCCTATCAAATTACCAGTGGCATTTTTTATAGAACTAGAACAAAAGATTTCAGAATTTGTATGGAAACTCAAAAGACCCCAAATAGTCAAAGCAATCTTGAGAAAGAAAAACGGAGCTGGAGGAATCAGGCGCCCTGACTTCAGACTATACTACAAAGCTACAGTAATCAAGACATTATGGTACTGGCACAAAAACAGAAATACAGATCAATGGAAAAGGATAGAATGCCCATAGATAAACCCACCCACATATGGTCATCTTATTTTTGACAATGGTGGCAAGAATATATAATGAAGACAGTCTCTTCAAGAAGTGATGCTGGGAAAACTGGACAGCTACATGTAAAAGAATGAAATTAGAACACTTCCTAACACCATACACAAGAATAAACTCAAAATGGATTAAAGACCCAAATGTAAGGCCAGAAACCCTAGAACTCTTAGAGGAAAACATAGGCAGAAAACTCTATGAAATAAATCACAGCAAGATCCTTTTTGGCCCACCTCCTAGAAAAATGGAAATAAAACAAAAATAAACACATGGGACCTAATGAAACTTGAAAGCTTTTGCACAACAAAGGAAACCATAAATAAGACGAAAAGACAACCTTCAGAATGGGAAAAAAATATTTGCTAATGAAGCAAGTAACACAGTATTAATCTCCTATATATACAAGCAGCTCATGCAGTTCAATATTCAAAAAATGAACAACTGAATCCAAAAATGGGTAGAAGATCTAAATAGACATTTCTCCAAAGATATACAGATTGCCAGCAAACACATGAAAGGATGCTCAACATCACTAATCATTAGAGGAATCCAAATTAAAACCACAGTGAGGTATCACCTCATACCAGTCAGAATGGTCATCATCAAAATATCTACAAACAATAAATGTTGGAGAGCGTGTGAAGAAAAGGGAACCCTCTTGCACTTTTGGTGGGAATGTAAGTTGATACAGCCACTATGGAGAACAGTATGGAGGTTCCTTAAAAATCTAAAAGTAGAACTACTATATGACCCAGCAATCCTACTACTGGGCATATACCTTGAGAAAACTATAATTCAAAAAGGGTCATATACCACAATATTCCCTGCAGCACTATTTACAATAGCCAGGACATGGATTCAACCTAAGTGTTCATCAACAGATGAATGGACAAAGAAGATGTGGCACATATATAGAATGGAATATTAGCCATAAAAAGAATCAAAGTTAGTTTATTTATAGTGAGGTGGTTGGGCCTAGAGTCTGTTATACAGAGTGAAGTAAGCCAGAAAGAGAAAAACAAATACTGTATGTTAACACATATATATGGAATCTAAAAAAAAAAAGTCTTTCTGATGAACCTAAGGGCAGGATAGGACTAAGTCTCAGAGGTAGAGAATGGACTTGCAGACATGGGGCGGGGGAAGGGTATGCAGGGATGAAGTGATAGAGTAGCATTTACATGTATACACTATCAAATGTAAAATTGTTAGCTAGTGGGAAGCAGCTGCATAGCACAGGGAGATCAGCTCAGTGCTCTTTGACCACCTAGAAGGGCGGGATAGGGGGTGTGGGAGGAAGATGCAAGAGGGAGAGTATATGGGGATATATGTATACATGTAGCTGATTCACTTTGTTATACAGCAGAAACTAACAACATTTTAAAGCAATTATACTCGAATAAAGATGTTATAAAATATGACAAAGTAGGAAAAATTTTTTGCAATAATAGATCATAGATAAAGTGTTAACAGCTCTAAGTTATATAAAAAAAAACTTTTAAAAGCTGAGGAATAAAGACTGAAATCCTATAGACACAAACTTATGAAAATATATTCGACTTCACTCATATTTAGAGAAATGCAAACTGAAAGTCTACTGAGGTATCATTTCTCACTCCTCAGCTTGGAAAAATTACCAGAGCCCTGAACTATAGTCTCTGACTCATGAGGTCATCAGATGCTCAGAACCAGACATATTCAGAGAAAAAGATATAGGGAGATGGAGACAAGATGGTAGAGTACAAGGACATGAGCTCACCTCTTCTTAGGAAAACACCAAAATAACAATTAGCTGCTGAACCATCATCGATAAAAAAAAGCTGGAACCTACCAAAAAAGATACCGTCCATCAAAAGCCCAAGAAGAAGCCATAACAAGAAGGTAGTAGGGGTGCAATTGTGATAAAATCAAATCCCATACCTGCTGGGTGGGTGACCTATAAACTGAAAAATACTTATACTAATGAAGTTCTACTATAGGAATGAAAGTTCCAAGCCCCATGTCAGGCTCCCCTGTCTAAGGGTCTGGCAATGGGTGGAGAAGCCCCCAGAGAATCTGGCTTTGATGGCAACCAGGGTTTGATTGCAGAAATTCTACAGGATTGGGGAAACAGAAACTCCACTCTTTGATGGTGCACACAAGCACTTGTGCACACCAAGACCCAGGGAAAAAGCAGTGACTTCATAGGAGACAGGAACAGAACTACCTGCCAGTATCAGAGTGTCTCTTCTCGAGTTGGGGGTCGGATGTGGCTCACTGCAGGGACAAAGACACTGGCAGCAGTTCTTTTCCTGAGTACTCATTGGTGTGAGCCATCTTGGAACCCACCATTTTCTCACCAAAACCTGGACCCACCATAGGCTGCAGTGATGGGATGTGTCAAGCCAAACAGCCAAGAGGGTGGGAACACAGCCTCACCCATCAGCAGACAGGTTGCTTAAAGTTTTCCTGAGCATACAGCTGCCTCCTAATCACACCCCTTTACATGGCCTGGCCCACCAGAGTTACAAGACCAAGCTCCACCCACCAGTGGGCAGGAAACAATCCCTCTCACCAGGAAGCCTGCACAAGCCTCTTAGACACCTCAACCCCCAGAGGGCACACATCAGAAGCAAGAAAAACTACAACCTTGCAGCCTGTGGAAGAGAAACTGCAATTACAGAAAGTTAGGTAAAATGAGATGGCAGAGAAATGTGAAGGAACAAGATAAAACCCCAGAAGAACAACTAAGTGAAGTAGAGACAAGCATATCTATAATGATAGTAATGATGATACAAGATCTCTGAAAAAGAATGGAGGCACAGATTGCGAAGATACAAGAAATGTTTAACAAAGACCTAGAAGAACTAAAGAACAAACAGAGATGAACAATACAATAACTGAAATGAAAAATACACTAGAAGGAATCAATAGCAGAATAACTGTGGCAGAAGAATGAATAAGTGTGTTGGAAGACAGAATGTTGGAAATCACTGACATGGAACAGAATAAAGAAAAAAGAATGAAAAGAAATGAAGACAGTCTAAGATATCTCGGGGACAGCATTAAATGAACCAACGTTCACATTACAGGGGTCTCAGAAGGAGAAGAGAGAGAGAAAAGACCCAAGAAAATATTTGAAGAGATAATAGCTGAAAACATACCAAACATGGGAAAGGAAATACCCAAGCCCAGGAAGCACAGAGAGTCCCAGGGAGGACAAACACAAGGAGGAACATGACAAAAGACACAGTAAAAAAATATTGACAAAATTAAAAACAAAGAAAAAATAATAAAAGCAAGAAGGGAAAAGCAATAAATAATATACAAGGGAATTCCCATAAGGTTAACAGCTGATACTTCAGTAGAAACTCTGCAGTCCAAAAGAGAGTGCCATGCTATATTAAAGTGATGAAAGGAAGAATGTACAGCCAAGAATGCTCTATCCAGCAAGGGTCTCATTCAGATTCAACGGAGAAATCAAAAGTTTTACAGACAAGCAAAAGATAAGAGAATTCAGCACCACCACACCACATTTGAAACAAATGCTAAAGGAACTTCTCTGGACTGAAAACAAAAAGCCACAACTAGAAACAAGAGAATTACAAATGGCAAAGTTTACCAGTAAAGGCAAACATACAGTAAAGGTAGGAAATCATCCACACACAACAATGATTTCAAAACCAGCAATTGTGAGGAGAGTACAAATTAAGGATATAGAAAATGCATCTGAAATTAAAAGCCCAGAAAATTAAAACAATTAAAACAATCATACACACACACACAGAGAGAGAGAGAGAGAGAGAGAGAGAGACTGCTATAGCAAAACCTCATGGTAACTGCAAACTGAAAATCTACAATAGCTGCACACACAAAAAAGAAAAAGGAATCCAAACACAGCACTAAAGTAATTCATCAAACCACAAGAGAACAAAAGAGTGAGGGAAGAAAAAACACCTACAGAAACAAATCAAAAACAAGAAAATGGCAATAAGAACATAAATATAGGTAATTACCTTAAATGTAAATGGACTAAATGCTCCAACCAAAAGACAGAGACTGGCTGAATGGATATAAAAACAAGACGCATATATATGCTGTCTACAAGAGACCCATTTCTGCTTTAGGGACACAAAAATAATGAAAATAAGGGGATGGAAAAAGGTATTCCATGGAAATCAAAGAAACCTGGAGTAGCGATACTCATTAAAAAATAGACTTTAAAATAAAGACTGTTACAAGAGACAAAGAAGGATACTACATAATGATCAAGATATCAATCCAAGAAGAAGATATAACAACTGTAAGCATATATGCACCCAACATAGGAAGACGTGAATATATAAGGCAAATACTAACAGTCATCAAAGGAGAAATCAACAGTAACACAGTAATAGTGGGGGACTTTAACACTCCACTTACATCAATGGACAGATTATCCAGACAGAAAATCAATAAGGTAAACAAAGGTCCTAAATGACACATTAGACCAGATGGACTTAATTGATATTTATAGAGCATTCCATCCCAAAGCAGAAGAATACACATTCTTCTCAAGTGCACATGGAATATTCTCCAGGATTGATCACATGCTGGGTCACAAAGTGAGCCTTGGTAAATTTAAGAAAATTGAAATCATAGCAAGCATCTTTTACGACAAAAACACAATGAGACTAGAAATCACCTACATGAAAAAAAAATGTAAAAAGCACAAACACGTGGAGGCTAAACAATATGCTATTCAACAACCAGTGGATCACTGAAGAAATCAAAGAGGAAATCAAAAAATATCTAGAGACAATGGAAAAAGAAAACATGATGATACAAAACCTATGGGATGCAGCAAAAGCAGTCCTAAGAGGGAAGTTAATAGCAATACTATCTTACATCAGGAAACAAGAAAAATACCAAATAAACAACCTAACCTTATACCTAAAACAACTAGAGCAAGAAGAACAAGCAAAACCCGAAGTTGATAGAAGGAAAGAAATTATAAAGAACACAGAAGAAATGAATGAAATAGAGACAAAGAAAACATTAGAAAAGATCAATGAAACTAAAATCTGGTTCTTTGAAAAGATAAACAAAATAGATAAATCTTTAGCTTAGACTCAACAAGAAAAAAAGGGAGAGGGCCCAAATTAGTAAAATTATAAATGAAAAAGGGGAAGTTACCACAGAAATACAAAGGATTATAAGACACTACTACAAGCAGCTATACACCAATAAAATGGACAACCTAGAAGAAATTGACAAATTCTTAGAAAGGTACAATTTCCCAAGACTGAACCAAGAAGAAATAGAAAATATGAACAGACCAATCACAAGTACTAAAATTGAAACTGTGATTAAAAACTTGCAACAAACAAAAGTTCAGGACCAGATGGCTTCATAGGCAAATTCTAACAAACATTTAGAGAAGAATTAACACCTACCCTTCTGAAACTATTCCAAGAAATTGCAGGAAAAGTTAAGCCACCCAGTCTCATTCTATGAGGCCACCGACACCCTGATACCAAAAACAGACAAAGATATCATAAAGAAACAAAATTACAGGCCAATATCACTGATTAACATAGCAGCAAAGTCCTCAACAAAATACTAGCAAACCAAATCCAACAATAAATTAAAAGGATCATATGCCATCATTAAGTGGGATTTATCACAGGGATGCAAGTATTTTTCAATATCTGCAAATCAATCAACATGATATACTGCATTAACAAACTGAAGAATAAAATCTATATGATCATCTCAATAGATACAGAAAAGGCTTTTGACAAAGTTCAACACCTATTTATGATTAAAAACTCTCCAGAAAGTGAGCATAGAGGGACATACCTCAATATAATAAAGGCCATATATGACAACCCACAGTTAACATCATACACATCAGTGAAAAGCTGAAAGCATTCTTTTAAGATCAGGAACAAGACAAGGATGTCCACTCTTGCCACTATTATTCAACATAGTTTTGGAAGTCCTAGCCATGGCAATCAGAGAAGAAAAAGAAATAAAAGGAATTCAAATTAGAAAAGAAGAAGTAAAACTGTTGCTGTTTGCAGATGAAATGATACTATACATAGAAAATTCTAAAGATGCTACCAGAAAACTACCACAGCTCATCAATGAATTTGGTAAATTTGCAGGAAACAAAATTAATACACAGAAATCTGTGGCATTCCTGTACACTAAGAATGAAAAATTGGAAAGAGAAATTAAATTAAAAATTCCGATTTACCATAGCCTCGAAAAGAATAAAATACTTGAGGATAAACCTACCTAAGGAAGTAAAAGACCTGTACTCCAAAAAGTGTAAGATGCTGAAGAAAGAAATGGAAGATGACACAACTAGATGGAAAGATAGACCATGTCCTGGGAGTGGAAGAATCAATATTTTCAAAATGACTATCCAATCCAAAGCAATCTACAGATTCAAGGCAATCCTTATCAAATTACCAATAGCATTTTTCACAGAAATAGAACAAAACATTTTAAAATTTGTAGGGAAACAGAAAAGACTCCAAATAGCTAAAGCAATCTTGTGAAAGAAAAATGGAGCTGGAGGAATCAGGCTCTCTGACTTTGGACTATACTGCAATAACCAAAACTGTATGGCACTGGCAGAAAAACAGAAACATAGATCAATTTAATAGGTTAGAAAGCCCAGAAATAAACCCATGCACCTATGGTTAATGAATCTACAACAAAGGAGGCAAGACTATATGATGGAGAAAAGACAGTCTCTTCAATAAGTGGTGCTGGGAAAACTGGAGAGCTACATGTAAAAAATTGAATTAGAACATTCTTTAACACCATACACAAAAATAAACTCAAAATGTATTAGAGACCTAAATATAAAGCCTGATACTCTAAAACTCTTAGAGGAAAACAGGCAGAACGCTCTTTGCCATAAATTACAGCAAGATCTTTTTGGATCTCTCTCTTAGAGTAATGTAAATAAAAACAAAAATAAACAAATGGGGCCTAATTAAACTCAAAAGCTTCTCACAGCAAAGGAAACCATAAACAAAAGAAAAGGAAAACCCACAGAATGGGAGAAAATATATGCAAACAATGCGACTGACAAGGGATTAATCTCCAAAATTCACAAAAAGTTCATGTGGCTCAATATCAAAAAAACAAACAACCTAATCAGAAAAATGAGCAGAAGACCACAACAGACATTTCTCCAAAGAAGATATACAGATGGCCAACAAGCACATGAAAAGATGCTCATCACCACTAATTATTAGAGAAATGCAAATAAAAACTACAATGAGGTATCACCTCACACCAGTCAGAATGGCCATCATCAAAAAGACTACAAACAGTAAATGTTGGAGAGGGTGTGGAGAAAAGGGAATCCTCCTACACTGTTAGTGGGAATGGAAATTGGTACAGCCACTGTGGAGAACAGTATGGAGGTTCCTTAAATATCTAAAAACAGATCTACCATATGATGCCACCATCCCACTCCTGGGCATATATCTGAAGAAAACCATGGCTCAAAATAATGCATGCACCTCAATGATCATTGCAGCTCTGTTTACAATAGCCAAAATGGAAGCAACCTAAATGTCCATCATCAGATGAATGGATAAAGATGTGGTACATATATACAATGGAATATAACTCATTCATTAAAAAGAATGAAATAGGGCTTCCCTGTTGGCACAGTGGTTGAGAGTCTGCCTGCCGATGCATGGGACATGGGTTCGTGCCCCTGTCTGGTAAGATCCCACATGCCGTGGAGTGGCTGGGTCTGCAGCCATGGCTGCTGAGCCAGCACGTCCAGAGCCTGTGCTCCACAACGGGAGAGGCCACAACAGTGAGAGGCCCGTGTACCACAAAAAAAAGAATGAAATAATGCCATTTGCAGCTACATGGATGGACCTGGAGATTATCGTACTAAGTGTAGTAAGTCACGCAAAGAAAGACAATATCATATGATATTGCTTACATGCAGAATTAAAAAATAATAATACAAATGAACTTATTTACAAAACAGAAGCAGACTCAGAGAACGAACTTGTGTGGAAGGGTGGGGAGGAGGAATAGAGTGGGAATATGGGATTGCCATATACACACAACTCTATTTAAAATAGATAACCAACAAGGACCTACTGTATAGCACAGCGAACTCTACTCAATATTCTGTAATAACCTAAATGGGAAAAGAATTTTAAAAAGAATAGATACATGTATATGTATAATTAAATCACTTTACAGTACACCTGAAACTAACACAACACTGTTAATCAAGTATGTTCCAATATAAAATGAAAATTAAAAAAATATAATACAACACTGTAAAAAAATCTGTAAAAATCTATAATCTCCAATAAAAATTGGAAAAGAACTTGAAAAATAATAGATACACGTATATGTACAACTGAATCACTTTGCTGTATGCCTGAAACTAACACAACATTGTTAATCAACTATACTCCAATACACAATAAAAATTTTAAAGAAGTACCGAAGTCCTTCAATATACTCGGCTGATGAGGCTAGGAACAACAGGTTATCTCATACATGCTGGGGAGAATGCAAAATAGCTTTATGACTTTGCAGGGAATTTTGGCAGTATGTAATAAAACTACATATTTACTTACCGTTCAATCGAGCAATCTCACTTTTAGAAATTTACTCTGACCATGCAACTTCAAAAATAAGAAAACTTATATACTCCCATGCTTTCACATTTATGTAGTTTCCAATATTTTACAATAACAAACTAGGCTGCCATAAATAACGGTAAAAAGGAATATGGAGGATATCTATAAACCTATACGAATTTCCAAAATATATTAAGTGTAAAAGCAAAGTGCAAGAGAACACAGAGTATTCGATCTTTTATGCAAGAAAAGAGGGAAAATAATAAAGCATGCATTTATCTGTTTATCTTTACATAAAGAAATACTGAAAGGATGAACCAGAAAACAATGAAATTGGCTACATATAAGGGGTGTGGGAAAATGGGGTAGAGAGGATACTGAAGGGAGTGATAGTTCTCTGAGTATACCTTTCTGTACAGTTTTGACTTTTGAAAACACTGAAATTCTATGTATTCTTAAAAATAAAATTAATACAATAGGTGAAGATCGTCAAAAGGTTCAAACGTCTAGCTATAAGATAAATAAGTAATGAAGATGTAATATACAGCATGGTGACCATAGTTAATACTGTATTGTATATTTGAAAGTTGTTAAGAAACTAGATCTTAAAAGTTCTCATCACAATAAAATAAATTATAACTTGTGTGGTGATGGATATTAAACTAAATTTATTCTGGTAATCATTTTGCAATATATACATATATCAAACCATTACGTTGTACACCTAAAACTAATACAAGGTTATATGTCAATTATATCTCAAATTAAATTAAATTAAACCAATAAGAATAGAAAGGGGGAGGTAAAATTCAAATGAAATTAAACAAACCCAAATGAACATCAAATGAAAAACATAACCACACTGAAGAGAAAGAACAACAAACTTAGTCATTAAGTCATCCAGCATCCCTACCTGACTGAGGAAACTGCACGTCACCTAGAGTTCATGGTCCTGAAAGTACATTGTTTAAGTGGAACATACTTTAAGTACTCTGTTTGGGGAAGAGTGGCATGTGAATTTTATGTAGACATAGGCATTTAAAAAAGTGTATATGTGGGAAGGATACTGGGTAGCCAATAGGGGAATAGCGGACATGATTTGTTATGCTGCACCAATTTGCCCTTATTATGGCTACATCAATTTCCATCTGAAGGATCACTCCTCTTCCCATTTTCTATTCAAGTATTTCTTTCAGAGTTGACTCTAGCCCCAAGAGTTAAACATGAGGGAAAATGTAATGTTTGGACCTGTTACTGCCATCTTGCCATCATGTAGAGCCTGAGAATGGGTCAGCATTGAAAATAGATCTGAAGGATGGAGAAAAAATGTCCTCATGATACTGCCTAAGACATGAATCCAGTCAACAAACCCCCTTTGCTTGTTTAAGTCAGTTTGAGTTAGGTGTTAGCATTGCAACTAAAAAGATCCTAATGGATTTGCTACAACACCATGGTTAAAGACATTATTTAGTTCAGTGCCCCTTATATAAGGTTATCCTATGTTAAATACTTTCAAAACTTCAGCATCAGCAAAAAGCATCTCTTGCAGAACTGGCATGCTTCTTGTCACGTAATTGTTATATAATCTGCTGAGTTTCTTGTCTTGCCTTCCCTGTCAGGAAACTCAGAGCTCAATTTAATGTTCAGTTAAATGACCCGTTAGCCCTGGCTCTCAGCACACTTTCCTTACCATTTTTCACAGTTTTGTTTTTGTGTTTCAATTTTAACGGCCTTATTGCATACATATTTATTACTATAAATAACCTTGAATCTCCTTTAGAAGAATGAAGAATAAAATCAGTAATAGTGTCTGGCAAGAAAACACAACATACATCTGTTAAGTAAAAATTGCATCTATTAACAAAGAGAATGTATTTTTTGTCAGAATCTGAATAATCAGAGGAAGTAAAATACAGTGGCTTACTTTACAATACTAAAAGAAAATATAAAATACCTATGTTTAGAAAATATAACAAATGTATCTGATAGTCTTGAAGCAAAAGGAGAGAGAAAGGCAAGGCTTGGCTCCTAACTTGTGCTTAGGCAGGGAGATGGGGCATGGAGATGAGGGAAAGAGATAAAGAAACAGAGGCTGTTGTAGGCTTGAATAGAGCAGGTTCTAATTCTAGAAAAATCCAGTGGTAAAAGAACATAAACACTACCTTCACAAATAGGTCCCCAAAATTTTCAATCTATCTCTCCAAGTAAATAGGAGGGCACTGGGGGAATCATGGGAGAAACAAATTGTGGTCTGCTTCTTCTACCCCTCACCCTACCCTCCAAGTCAACCTAAGAAGATTAAACCAAGTTGAGCCTGGTAGGACTAAATTATTTCAGGGCACCAGTCAACAAAAATGCATTCTTTATCCTGGTAGCTAATGTTTAAAAGACAAATGCAGAATGAAGTATACATTAGTGGGAAGAAGTTTCTTAAAGTATTATGATGTATAAGCAGTGATCAGATATTTTATTAAGGGATGGGGTAGATGGGAGGCATGAAAGAAGCAAAAGCATAAGAGTGATGAAAAAGATGTGGCCAATGAGAAAGCAATTTCTGAAGTCTTCGCAAAGTTGTACTAGGGTCTATCTATTTACTTTTAGGAAGTTGAGAAAAACAGAAGAGGTACATGGAGATTCTGATTGCCAGGCTCTAGATGCATTTCTGAACCTCATATGAAATTAAGTCTCTACATGTGTATGCATAGCTGCTATAACCTAACATGGCCTACAAATGTTAGGGGATATAATTTCTGTTATTCTATTTGATTTCAAGCTTAAAATAAATTTTCCAATATTTAGAGACTAAGATTTTCATTTGTCCTTACTGTAGAAAAGATTAAGTTGTCACCTTAACTTACAGACAGATGAATTCTCCTGATAAGTCCTAAAAATACTGTAAGTTTTCATCTTTATTTTCTTGAATTCCCATGCCTTTTAATAACATTAGAAGAGTAATCCTAAAGTGGGAAAATATTACAGTTCAAATATCAAGGTTATATGCATAAACAAATGATATCTTGATATGCCTTTTTTACAACTGGCTCCTGAACAATGTATAGCAATTTTCAATGAAATATGCAAGAAGATATACGTGTGTATAAAAGCTGACACAATTTTATATCCATAAATGATCAAGCAAGGTCTAATGTAAAATGTTAGAAAGTTGCAGCCTTTTTATTTAGTACCCAGAGAATGCTAGTAATTTAACATGATATCTTGATAAATGTTGCTCACAGAGTTTTAACAAGAATAAAAATAAATAAAATTTCTATGTCATGTTTGGCATGCTGTAAATTCAAAATGATAGCTATTTCTTTAGCAGCACTATGAGGGGGAAAAACACTATAAAATGCAGTACTGGATTTGGTCTTACACAAAAAATGTAATACAATAAAAACTTTAATGTCAAAAGGAACAGTATCTTAAAGAAAACATTTATAAAATAAATTATGGTATAAACTCCATAATGCAGGCAGAAAAAGAAAATACTAAAAATCTGACTACTGAGGACCTTTTCTTTCAATTTCAGCTTTTAAATTTTTAAGTACACATGAATCAAATATACACACAACTTCTTCTTAATGCCATTTCTGTCTTGAGAAGTGCAAAAAACGTCAGTAAATATCATATTTCTTACATCAGAAAATAAGCCGATGAATCCCAAAGTGCTTGGGAAGTGTTGGCAGGACAATTTTTTTTTTTTGCCACTGTGGCTATAGCAAACTATGCTCTTTCTGCATAAATCCTATGTAACTCACAACTACCAACACTATTTACTGTTAAAAAAAAATCAAACACAGGAAAACCTCTTTCTCCTTTTCTTGTAGTATGGAATTTAATGCAAAATAAATTCTCATTTCCAAACCATGCTTGCATTTGGATATTTAATCAAAGTTTCTTGTATAACTTTTATTTATTTATTTTTAAAATATTTATTTATTTATTTATTTATGGCTGTGTTGGGTCTTCATTGCTGTGAGTGGGCTTTCTCTAGCTGCAGCGAGTGGGAGCTACTCTTCATTGCAGTGCGCGGGCTTCTCATTGCAGTGGCTTCTCTTGTTGTGGAGCATAGGCTCTAGGTGCACGGGCTTCAGTAGTTACAGCATATGGACTCAGTAGTTGTGGCTCAGGGGCTCTAGAACACAGGCTCAGTAGTTATGGTGCTGGGCTTAGTTTCTCCACGGCATGTGGGATCTCCCTGGACCAGGGCTCGAACCCCTGTCCCCTGCATTGGCAGGCGGATTCTTAACCACTGCACCACCAGGGAAGTTCCCTTGTATAACTTTTTAAATGGTTGCTTCTTGCTACACTGCTTCCGTGAAGTTTAAAATGATTTTATCATACTAAAAAACAAACAACATTTTTGCTATAAGTGGCATCAATTTCAGAGGGAGAGAATTTGAAAAGAGAACTCAAATGTGACCTGAGAAATCTTAGTTGATAGGAAAGAAAAGAAGCAAATAAATCTAATTGGTCACATTCTGATAATTTATTAAGAAACTAATGCACTTTGTACATTCTCTAAAACTGTCCCACATAAAATTAGATGCTTAATAAGACATTTTTTGATGAGTAAATTAGTTCATGTTATTACACAAACAAAATGAAAGCAAAAGTCATCCAAAGAAGTTCTATTGTACACGGTTTAGAAATGTGAATATAAAACAAATTCGAATGTGTCTATCATATACATATGTATATATACATATATATGTCTATATTCTTAAGCATTCAGCTAAGAATTCTTGCTGGTCAATAAACTAAAAGGTACATAATTTGTGGAATATTATCTAACTAAGCAATCTTGAATTTCTATATTATAAAAATTATTTTCCTTTGTGTTTTTCTTCATATTTCAAAGAAGCTTATGCCTATAATTTAGGGTTTACTATACCTTCAAGTATTAGCAATCAAACTGAATTTTAGATGATCAAGCTTTATCATTTCATTCAAATTATATGACGGACTTCACTATATTGTATGACTAAAACCAGGAACAGTGCATCCATGAGCATAATGTATTGATAATAATCACTATCAATGACACTACACTCTTGCATAGGAAGGCAGGTAGCACACTACTGAATTATTCTGTTAATTCATTTTGAGATACATGCCAAAAATACTCGAATAAGCTTTGAAATGTAAGAACCTGTTCTAAAGGAGTTTAAGTGTAGTTGACCAATCTATACTTAATATGGCTTGCATTCTTGTTGAGGAATAACATTGTGATAAATAGGTTCTCTGTGCCCTGAAATCTAGTCAAAGGATCTGGAGACTTTGACTGCACTGATAGTTTGCATTCAATCTTTCTGTGCTCTTGTTTCTCTATCAATAAAATAGGAATAGAGTCTGGGGCTAGGGGGGAGACTACTTATGCTATATGGACTATGTAATATGAGAAACAAGAATACAGATAAATATGGGCTTAACAACAACTGCCTGCCTCCACACAATTCTGTCATAAAAGTTCATTGTGAAGTTCATTGTGATGAAAGAGCTTGGAAGTTTTTAAGAGAAAATGTAGATTGAGAAGTAGTAAGGAAGGAGCTGTGCAAAAAAACAAAAAACAAAAAAAACCACAAAAAGGACACTTTTTTTTTTGATAATCTGATACTAGGGGCACGTTGTGTAAGTTCCTTGCCCCAAAATATCTTCCCTGATAATAACTGATTTTAAAATTATTCTCATCTGGCTAGACTGCCTGAAAATCCAGCAACTAGAAACTCATTTGATTAATGGACCTCTTCCTTGAAAAATGTCAAATTATCTATTAGCCACTGCCAGAAAAATGTGAATTAATTTAATAAAATCGCTTTCCTTTCACCTTTTTGCTGAAAATAGTTGCTCTGTGAGAATGGAAGTTCTGATTCATGGAAGGGGAAGGGTAGAGGTCCTTTTGGAGCACAGAATCCTTCTGGATTAAGCTTTAATCATTGCAGTCCTCTGTGAGCTACTCAAGTAGGATAGCACGCAGGAGCTGGAAAGTCAGGAGGAAGAGAATGTAGAGAATGCCAAAGACATACTTTGCCTAGTTTAAAGCCTAAGTTTTCTAGTTGATCTTAAAGCCAAGGTAAGTGGTTCTTTTCCTTCTTCATATATGAAGGGCCTCTTACTGTCAGGAAAATGCTACTCAATCAGTATGAATAAGTTTCTGTGGGAAGTACTATTTTAACATGATGTTTCAAAGAGGAGGCATTATAGACCAGAAGTCCCCAACCTTTTTAGCACCAGGGACTGGTTTCATGGAAGACAATTTTTCCATGGATCGGGGTGGGGCGGGGTGGTTCAGGCAGTAATGCAAGTGATGGGGAGCGATGGGGAGCAGCAGATGAAGCTTCGCTCGTTTGCCCACCCACCGCTCACCTTCTGCTGTGTGGCCTGGTTCCTAACAGGCCGTAGACCGGTATGGGTGTGCGGCCTGGGGGATTGGGGACCCCTGTTATAAACACCAAGCATCTATTCTTAAGGTTTCAAATTGCCTATACATATAAAATCTCTTTGGGCTAACCAGAGGTGCTATCAAAATGCTTTACTATGTTTAATTACCAATGGCAATGAATGACAAAAATCAAAGTTTAGGCATTCATGGATCTAAGAAAATAGGCTAAAGTTTGATTTTCATGAAATAACTAAAACCATTGCTTTTTTCCACAAAATCACCAATACCAGCACTACATTTTAATTTTCATACAAATGGTTTCCTGAGTTTATTCATAATAATATGTGCTTTAGTACAATAGATGGTAAAGTCTATCTGGGAAAATCTGGTTTTTCCCTTCGAGAAAAACAATACAATATCCTCTCCTTTCCAGAACAACAATAAAACCCCCAAACTGTGCTATGATTAAATACTACCAAGAACCATCAACTAGAAAGAAAAGCAATGTAAAATAGTGTTCACAAATCCATTAGAAACCAAAGTATTCTAAAGTCTCAAAGAAAGGATTTGTTTATACTGGTTAAGTATTTGTAGAAATCCCATCAAAAAAATGTCCCATTCATATCTGCTCTTGTTGCTCTAGAGTTCTAACCAAAATAGGCGTGGTTAGGTATCCCTACTTGGGTTCCTCCTACAGAATGAGGGTGTAATTTGAAGTTTTCCCTTATAATAAGGTTGCCCCCTACTACTGTTAAGCTACCATGTTTGAATTTTCCAGAAGAAAGCTCTCACAATTATTGGAAAAATCCACTAGCACATCTGCATCTTTTATACACTGTCAATCCTCACTGAGTGATAAGGAATCATGCTGTTCATTGCTTATTTCTGATCACGTTCCTTTCACGAAGGGACTGTATGACATGATCTTTCTGAGCAAACTCATTGAAAAATTAAGATCATCTACTTTCAAAAACTACTGACTATTGAAAGACTGAAAGTTATTTTGTGGTCATTTTTCATTTTCCAACTTTACTTACCCTAATTCTACTACTACAAAAGCATACACAGAAAGAGCATCTCTGTCCTGAAAAGCTGAACACCAAAATCATACCTCTGAGTTTGTCATATCAATTCTGATAAGAAGATATAACATCACAAACAAGATAATGACAAGAGGAAAATAAGCCAGAATATAAGAACACAAACTGTCACACACAAGTACTTCTAGTAATAAAGCAAAATGAGGAAAGAAAAAGCCAAACTGTGACATAAAAATCTACAAGATATGATCCCAGTATGTTTCTAAGTAATGTTTTACATGTAACACTAGATGTTCTTTAATGTCTTTCCATTATTGCAAAAAGACACCTCAAAACAAGGATACATACTTTTATATATCACACACAAGAAATAGACTTTTGTGAATGGAATATACATCACTTACATTATAAAGAGAATTATGTATAGTTTCTTTTATTAAATACAGAAGTTACAAGTCTCCTAGACTAAATTGTATACTTCAGCACTCAGTAATCACCTCTCTCTGAACTAAGCAAAATAAAATACACAGCAAACAGAATACCAAGCACGCACAAGTAGATCACTTATATTCACTAAAGAAAAGTATAATATCCTCCAGTTTACATTCATGAGTTCCTTCTGTCAGTAGCAGTAGCAGTAGCAGTAGCAGCAGTAGTAGTAGTAGTAATGGTATTTAAAGTAGTAGTAATGGTATTTTCTTCAACAACACAAAAAGATTCTTTCAAATTCCATCATTTAGAGAAAACAATATATACTACGCAGTGGTTCTGAATCATAAAATTTAATAATAGGACAAATTTGGTCAGACCTTTTTATTATAAATATGATTTTAAAATGTGTTCAAATTTTATGCATATCATTAACATTACTTCCTATTTAAAAAGACTTTATCTTCTTGAAGTAAACTATTATGTAGCATTATCTAAAGTTTACTGAAGTGCATTATAACTATATGATGTGTGCTAAGCTCACAAGTCCAAGATAGTAAAGTTTCAACTATATGACCATAGGATTAAAGATATATTAATATGCTACACTGTAATTCAAAGCACATGGAAGTCCAATAAACAACAGTGTAGTTCATTATAAAGGGACAGATGATAATTAAATCCAATTGGTTAACTTGAAAGTCAGCTTACATAACACCAAGGTAGTGCCAACACCATGTACTTTATTTTCAAAGGCTTAACTATGACCTATTCAGTAGATTACAACACCAATATAAAGCCTTTGGCTAAAATTTTCTTCACTTGTACTACAATTCCATTAGATGTAAAATTTACAGAAGCCTTATGAAAACCTTTATTTCTAGATGAGGCTCTTTATGGATAATACACAGGTCTGTCGGCACACATTATCTGTGATTTAATTCTCCTGTAAAATTTAGCATCAACCATATTAGGAGTTAACATATTAGCATAAATGATTTTTTAATCTGGCACCAAACGACTATGTTTACATTTTAGTAACTACAGAGTCAAATGAACGGAGTCCTTTGGTTACACACAATAAGCTTCTACAATACATTTTTTGTTTGTTTTTCTTAAAAAAAAAAAGAAGCCTATCCTTTCAGGATCTAATGTTAAAAAATACTGACATTGCTTGGCATTATACTATTATACTTCCATCTTAATTGTTGGTAATGATTCCCCAAACCATTATTTTACACAACCAGAAAAACTATTAAAGTAAATTTATTTGAAAGGAACTTTAGAAGTTAATGTGCAGAGAAGTTGGTAGGACCTTGTAGATACCAATTTTATACTTAAATATACACTTGGACACTACTGAAAAACAATGTGGTATGAATATTGTGGACCTGTATATGTTTTTAATCTCACTCCCCCTTAAAAAAAGGAAGCTTAAACAGAATATTCAAGTAATGTAGTAGAAAACAATGCCTTTGATATAAGATTAGACAAAAAGCCACACATTTAAATTTTTATTCATCCAGTTAGGCTGAGGAACACTAAAAATCTTACAGGCCAGTTGATGTTCGCTTTTTCATGCTCCGTCGTTGAGCTAAGCTTGAAGCAGCAACAGGCTCTAGGACTGGTTGAAAGGTCTTGTGAGTCAGGGCAGAATATGTGGCGACCACTGCTCCCTAAAATAATGAAAAATATCACAAAATGAATAACAATCTCTGGAAGTAAGAAAACTTCCACATTATATCATGAGAAATTTAACTAGAATACAACTTCTTCCCCCCAGGAAAATAATTGAGAATCCTTAATCTGTGCATTGATGCTCCCTTGATTAATTAACACTTGATTACTTGTATATTTTTTGCTTCAATAACTATGCTTCTTACAAATTTTTAAAACACTAAAATGTATTATTTTTATCAGTCTTTCAAAACTCTTTGAATTTGCTTTTAAATATCTTTTTAGTCTTATTTTTAATAAGAATTGTATACATTTAAGGTATATAACATGTTATTTTGATATCTATAGTAAAATTATTACTACAGTCAAGCTAGTCAACACATTTTCTCTTCACACAGTTATCACTTTTTGTGTGATGAGAGCACCTGAAATCTTAGAAAATTTCCAGTACTCAATATAGTATTATTAACTATAGTCATCAGGCTTCACATTAGATCTCTAGACTTATTCATCCTACATAACTGTAACTTTGTATACCTTAACCAATATCTCCCCATTTCCACCACCTCTGTGCCCCTGGTAACCACTGTTCTACTCTCTGTTTCTACATATATGACTTTTTTAGATTCCACATATAAGAGAGATCATGTACTATTTTTCTTTCTGTGTCTACATTATTTCACTTAGCAATAATGTCTTATGGGTTCATCTATGTTGTGGCAAATGGCAAGATCTCCTTTTAAAAAGCTGAATAATATTCTATTATATATAATATATTCCATACACATACACACACACACATCACAATTTCTTTACCCTCAGAGATTATCTGCACTCCCATGTTCATTCCAGCAATATCACAATGGCCAAGATATGGAAACATCTTAGTGTCCATCAAGAGATAAATGGATAAAACACTAAACTTTAAAATCTAGGTTCAATGCCTATAAATATGGAAACCAATGGTTATTAATTTAGGAACCACTAGCCATCTTTTGTTTCCATACAAAACTTGAATTTAGTCTGCTCCTAGCCCCAGTGTCTCTTAAGAGCAAGTCAAATACAATCAAGAAAATTTTATTTATCATCAGTAAGGCAGTAGCTAAAGAAGTTTGTTACTTAAAAAAGCAAACCAAAACAAAAAATCTATAAATATACCTTTAAAAAGTAAAGATACTTTAAAGTAATTATATGTGTCATCAGTGGATGGCATGCAATGGCATTATTAGTATCAAGCATTTAGAAAGTGCTTAAAAGTATGTTTGTTTTACCTTAACAACATGTGATGTATCATTTCTACTTGGCTGATCATTTGGCAACTGATCTCTGTGGGTTATCCATGAGTGTTTTAATACTTGTTCTGTAGTGTACCGCTGCTGTGGGTCCATATGCAGCATATGGGAAAGCAAATCCTAAATTAAAATGAAAAAAATATATATATACATACATGAAACTACATATCATTAAAGGTTTTAGTAAAATATATCATTTCACATTTTCTCAAAGTATGAGAGGATTAATAGCTTTGCAATCTGTTTTAGTTGACCTATCATTAGGGTAAACAAAACCCATATACTGCATAGTTAACTGTCAAAAGAGAATCTTAAAACAGATTTTTCAAAATACAGCATATCCTTATTTACCATTCTAAAATCAGGGGATACCAATTCTGTGTAACTTGAATGTGGTTAGTGAGGGAGGAGAAAAATGTAAAGTAGCAGGAACTATGGTGGAATATGCTAAATGGTCAGGAGGAGAAAGGAACTATAGATCTTTGCTGGTAATCTGGGCCCCAAAGTATAAGTGTATCTGTATACAGATACAACATCATAGAAGGGGAGTCCCATGTTGTTAATATGCTCAGTAACTGGTGGTTTACTGTATAAAATACTAAAGAAAGCAAAACATAAATCCAAGGTTAGCAGCTGATTTCTAGCAATGTAGTGGTCAGAATATCATATATTTTTCATCAGAGTAAATGTAAATATGCTTATTTTCTCTATGTTGTAATAAAAACTTATAAATGTAATATAACCTCATAGTAAAACACAATTTTAAATCTATTAAATGATGTAACAATTTAAAATAAACTCTCTACCAAGCATCTTTTATAGAAAGGAGAATTAAACTCTCCTTAACAAGCATCTTCTAATATAGAAACAAAAGCATTTGTGAACTTTTTATCACTAGCAGAGGTAGTGAGAAACCAAAGACTACACTGTAATGTCAGAATTTGAAGAATAATGTAATTGGTTGAAACTATGTAGAGGAGTAGAACAACCAATCAAAAAAATCTATTGGAAAAAGAACATATGTGCAGAAATAAATGAAAAAATAATATTAAAAAGAACATAACAGTGAATTACATCAATAAAACAGACATAAATGATAATCATAAAAATGATTAAAGTTCCCAGAACTTCTGTGCCTCTGGCCAAGATGATGTAAAACCAGGAACTGGATTCACTCAACTGGTTGAAACCCAGCCCCTCCAAAAAAACATACCCATAAAATATAGGAAGCAACAGTTTTCAAGAGATCAGATATTAGGCAATGAAGGAAAGTAACCCCTAAAAGATGGGAAACAAATCAAGTAAGCCCTATGATTGCTCTAGCTTAGAACCTTGAAAGAGTTTTCAGGATGCTGAGTAGGTAAGGAAAACTCAGGCAGAGCCTGGCAGATTCCCTGTGGTGATGAAGCAGAACTGAGAGTCAGGGAAGATCAGGGCAGAAAAAGCAAGAAAGATTAATGAAGAGGTAAGAGGAGCAGAGAGAGAACCCTGTAGGGGGTCTCTTTCAAGTGTCTTCACCACAAACCCATATGTGGTGAAAAAAATAACAAAGGTCATGGGAAGAACTGTATGAAAGGATTAGAGGGAAATGGGAGTTCATGCAGGGTGAAGAATATTGCCTGTTCCCACCAGTCAGACTGGAAAATCTCATATTCATTGAGTATTTGGTAGAGAACTTGAAAGAAACCTGCCTGAGTAGTGAGTATCCCTAGATTAAACACTACTCTGGTCCTGCCTAAAAATATCTTAAAATGAAGGCACAAAAGTATCAATTGTTTTCCCTAATTTAACTCAGAAAGTAGCTCAAGAATGGGAATACAAAAGCATCCAGCACTCACCAAGGTAAAATTCACTATGTCAAGCTTCTTATCCAAAATTACAAGGCATACAAAAGAGAAGGAAAATACAATGCAAAATGAAAAGAAAAAAATCAATCAATCAAAATTGACCCACAACTGAAACATATGTTCAAAAGTTAAGTAGAGAGACATAAAAAGAAACAAATAAAACAGCGATGAAAACTAAAATGTGAGACAAAAAAATAAAAAGAACCAAATAGGATTAATGGCAAATTTAAGATGGCAGGTAAAAAGACTGGTGAAGACACAGCAATAAACACTATAAAAAAGAAAAAAAAAGTGCAAAACAAGCAAGCAAAAGAGCAGAGCATCAATGAGCTATGGGACAACTTCAACTGACAAAGCACACAACTACAATTAGAGTCCCAGAAAGTAAGAGGGAAGAAAACAATATTTGAAGAAATAATGTCTCTAAAATTTCCAGATTTTATGGAAACTATGAACCCACATATCAAAGAAGGTCAGTGAACCCCAAGTAAAAGAAATAAAGAAAATTACACCAAGGGACATCAAACCAAATTGCTCAAAACCCAAGACAGAGAAAACTTTAAAAGTAACTGAGAAATGAAAAAGACATGTTACATATGATGAAACAAAGATAAAAATAAAAGCCCCATAGGCACATACATTAAGCTGCCCTGGGACAACCCCACCCACCAGTGGTGAGGTACCAGCCCTAGGTCCCCCCAGACCCTGCAGACAGTCACCTAGGCCCCTGGTCCCACCTACTATCAAGGCAGCACCAGCCTTGGGACCACTGGGGATGAACAGCCACTCATGCCAGGACCCAGCCCTGCCCAACAGTGGGCTGGCAGCCACCACGACACAGGGCCTGGCAACCAACTGGGCTGGGAGCCAGCCCTGTCTGCCAGCACACCCAGAGTAGTGGCCCCACCACAACAGAAGAACCCACGCAGCACACACATGGGGCACCCCTAGGACATATAGCTCTGGTGACCAGAGTGGAGTATGCTGATTGGCCCCATAGGATATCTCCTACATAATGCCACTTCTCCAAGATCAGGAAACATGACTGACCTACTTAATAAATAGAAATAAACACAGAGAACTGGGTAAAATGAGGAGACAGAGGAATATGTTCCAAACAAAGGAACAAGACAGAATCTCAGAAGAACTAAACAAACTGGAAGAGAGCAACCTACCCAATAAAGACTTCAAGGTAATGATCATAAAACTGCTCAATGAACTTGGGAGAATAATGGATGAACACAGTGAGAAGTCTAACAAAGAGTTACAAAGTATAAAGAACCATAAAACAGAGCTGAAGAATACAATAGTTGAAATTAAAAAAAAAAAAAATAACACTAAGAAGGAATCAAGAGTACATGACATGATACAGAGAAACAGATCAGTGAACTGAAAGACAGAATAATGTAAATCACCCAAGCTGAACAGAAAAAGGGAACAAAAGAATTTAAGAAATGAGGATAGCTTTTAAAAGATTTCTGGAAAAAATACCAAGAGTACAAATATTCACATTATAAGGGTCCCAAAGGAGAAGAGAGAAAGGGACACAATTTATCTGAAGAAATATTAACTGGAAACTTCCCCTACCTGTGAAAGGAAATGGACATCCAGGTCCAGGAAGCAACTGAGTCCAAAACAAGCTGAACAAAAAGAGATCCACACCAAGGCACACTATAACTAAAACGGCAAAAATTATAGATAGGGAATCTTAAAAACGGCAAGAGAAAAGCAACTAGTTACATACAAAGGGATTCCCATAAGACTTTCAGTTGACTTTTCAGCAGAACCTGCAAGCCAGAAGGGAGTGCCAAAGTGATGTATTCAAAGTGATGAAAGGACAAAACATACAACAAAGACTACTCTACCCAGCAAGGCTATCTTCAGATTTGAAGGAGAGAGAATGTTTTACAGAGAAGCAAGCACTAAAAGAGTTAGGTATCACTAAACCAATGGCTCTCCAAGAAATGCTACAGGGACTTCTATAAGTAGCAAAGACAAGACCAAAACTAGAAATATAAAAATTACAAAAGACAAAATCTCACTGGTAAAGGCAAAGGCACAGTAAAGGTCAACCACTTATAAAACTACTAGGAAGGTTAAAAGACAAGAGTGGTAAAATCACCTATATATACACATAAAGTAGTTAAGAAATACACATAAAAAACATGGAAAATATGATGTTAAAAACATTAAACATAAGAGGGGTATAAAAATGCAGGGTTTTTAGATGAGTTCAAACTTAAGAGATCATCAACTGAAAATAATCATATATATTGTGAAATACGAACATCATGGTAACCACAAAGCAAAAACCTGTAACAGACATACACACACACACACACACACACACACATGAGAGAGGGAGAAAGGAATCCAAACATAACACTAGTGATAATCATCAAATCACAAGGGAAGAGAGCAAAAGATGAAGAAAGATAAAAAAGACAAAAACAACCAGAAAAAAATTAACAAAATGGCAATAAGTATTGATACATACCTATTGATAATTATTTAAAATGTAAATAAATTAAATGTTCCAATCAAAATACATAGAAAGTGGCTGAATGACTAAAAAAAACAAGACCATCTATATGATACCTATAAGAGACTCACTTCAGATGTAAACACACACAAAAACTGAATGTGACATGATAAAAAAGGTATTCCATCCAAATGGAAATGAAAAGAAAGCTGGGGTAGCAATACTTATATTAGATGAATAGACTTTGAAACAAAGACTGTAACAAGAGACAAAGAAGGACATTACATAATGATGAAGGGGTCAATCCAGCAAGATGTATATCAATTGTAAATATATATGAAACCAAAGTTGGAATACCTAAATACATAATGCAAATACTGACATTAAAGGACAAATTGACAGTAACACAATAATAGTAGTCAATGTCAATATCACACTTACATCAATGGAGAGATCATCCAGACAGAAAATCAATAAGGAAAAACTGGTCTTAAATGACACATTAGACTAGATGGAAATAATACAAATATACAGAACTTTTTTATCCAAAAACAACAAAACACACATTTTTTTCAAGGGCACATGGAACATGCTCCAAAGACAGTTCACATGCTGGGTTGCAAAACAAGCCTCAATAAATTTAAGAAGACTGAAATCATATAAAGCATATTTTCCAACAATGGTATGAGACTAGAAATCAAGTACAAGAACAACAATAAAACACTTAAAAAAAAAACCCCACACATGTGGAGTCTAAACAACATGCACTAAACAACCAATGGATCACTGTAGAAATCAAAGAGGAAATCAAAAAATAATTAGAGACAAATGAAAGCAAAAACACAATGATCTACAATCTATGGGCCACAGCAAAAGCAGTTATTAGAGGGAAGTGGATAGTGATCCACACCTATATCAGGAAGCAAGAAAAATGCCAAACAATCTAAACTTACACTTAAAGGAACTAGAAAAAGAAGAAAGAAACAAAATTCAAAGTTAGTAGAAAGAAAGAAATAATAAAGATCAGAGCAGAAACAAATGAAATAGAGATTAAAAACCTCTAGCCAGACTCATCAAGAAAAAAAGAGAAAGAGCCCAAATCAATAAAATCAGAAGGGAAAGAGGATAAATAACTAATAGCACAGAAATAAAAAGGATCATAAGAGATTACTACAAACAGTTATACTCCAAAAAATGGACAATCTAGAAAAAAATGGATAAATTCCTAGAAACATACAATCTTCCAAGACTGAACCAGGAAGAACTAGAAAATGTGGACAGACCAATTACCAGTAATAAAACTGAATCAGTAATAAAAACAATTCCCAACAAACAAAAGTCCAGGACAAATGGCTTCACTGATGAATTCTAAAAACATTTAAATAAGAGTTAACACACATCCTTCTCAAAGAATTCCTAGAAAATTAAACAAAAAAAGAATACTTTTGAACTCATTTTATAAGGCAAGCATAGCCCTGATACCAAAACCAAAGATACCACCAAAAAAAGGAAAATTACAAGCTAATATCACTGATGAACATAGATAAAAAACCCTCAATAAAATATTAGCAAACTAAATTGAACAACCTATTAAGCGGAACACAAAATGATAAAGTAGGATTTATCCCAGGGATGTAAAGGATGCTTCAGTATCTGCAAATCAATCAATGTGATACACCACATTAACAAATTGAAGAAGAAAAATCATATGATTATCTCAATAGATGCTGCAAATGCATTTGAAAAAAATTAAACATCATTTATGATAAAAACTCTAAACAAAGTTGGTATAGAGGTAATATATCTCAACATAATAAAGGCCATATATGACAAAACCCACAGCTAACATCATAGTCAATGATGAAATCTAAAAGTTTTTCCTCTAAAATCAGGAACAAGATAAAGACATCCACTCTCACCACTTGTATTTAACATAGTACTAGAAGTCCTCACCAAAGGAATCAGACAAGGAAAAGAAATAAAATCAATAAGGAACACAGTCCTTAAGTGACACATTACACCAGATGGACTTAACTGATATCTATAGAGTGTTCCATCCAAAAGGATCAGAATACACATTCTTTTCAAGTGCACACTGAACAGTCTCCAGGATAGATCACATGCTAGGCAACAAAGCAAGCCTTGGTAAATTTAAGAAAATTGAAATCATATCTAGCATCTTTTCTAACCATGATGCTATGAGATTAGAAATCAACTACAAGAAAGAAACTGCAAAAAGAACCACAAGCACATGTAGGCTAAACAATATGCTCCTAATCAACCAATGGATCACTGAAGAAATCAAAGAAGAAATAAAAAAAAAACCTAGAGACAAGTGAAAATGAAAGCATGAAGATCCAAAAGATATGGGATGTAGCAAAAGCAGTTCTAAGATGGAAGTTTATAGCAATACAAGCTTACCTCAGGAAACAAGACAAATCTCAAATAAGGAAGCTAACCTTACACCTAAAGGAACTGGAGAGAGAAGAACAAACAAAACCCAAAGGTAGTAGAAGGAAACACAAAGATCTGAGCAGAAATAAATTAAATAGACACTAAGAAAACAATAGAAAAGATTAATGAAACTAAAAGCTGGTTCTTTGAAAAGATAAACAAAATTGATAAACCTTTAGCTGGACTCATCAAGAAAACAAGGGAAAGGGCCCAAATTAAGAAAATTAAAAATGAAAAAGGAGAAGTTTCAACGAACACCACAGAAATACAAAGGATCATGAGAGATTACTACAAGCAACTGTATGCCAATAAAATGGACAACCTAGAAGAAATGGACAAACTCTCAGAAAGGTACAATCTCCCAAGACTTAATCAGGAAGAAATAGAAAATACGAATAGACCAATTACATGTAGTGAAATTGAATCTGTGATTTAAAGCTCTAAACAAAATACCTATGACATTATTCAAAGAACTAGAACAAATAATCCTAAAATTTATATGGAACCATAAAAGACCCAGAATTGCCAAAGCAATCCTGAGGAAAAATAACAAAGCAGGAGGCATAACCAACCTTCCCAGATTTCAGACAATACTATGAAGCTACAGTAATCAAAACAGCGTAGTTCTGGCACAAAAGGAGACAGATCAATGGAACAGAGCAGAGAGCCCAGAAATAAACCCACACACCTATGTGCAATTAATCGTTGACAAAAGAGGCAAGAATATACAATGGGGAAAAGACAGTCTCTACAGCAAGTGATGCTGGGAAAGCTGGACAGTCACATGTAAATCAATGAAGCTAGAACACACTCTCTCACAACATACACAAAAATAAACTCAAAATGGCTTAAAGACTTAAATATAACACAAGATACTATAAAACTCCTAGAAGAGAGTGTAACAGGGAAGAGCCAATCCTGACTCCATGTTGGATCTGTTTCTTTACTTTAACCTTTGCTTCCTGTTACTTTTGTTCACTGACAGGATACTGTCTATACATAATGGCCTGCCTTGGGGAACCCTGCCCCTCTGCGTGAATGTTAAACCAAAGTGCCTTTGTTCAGGGAAACATCCTGATCCTGTCTACCTGTGAATGGCTGCAAGAAAGAAGAAATTAACACATCTCCTCCCCAAGGCTGGCCATTCCAGGAGATATTTGCTAGACATAGCCTTTTTATTTTACTTCCTCACCTCCTCCCTCTTTCTCTTCTATAAAACAAATGGGCATCCAGACCCCGATAAGATGGTTTTTTGGAGACATTAACCTGCCATCTTCTCGGTCTGCCAGCTTCCCAAAAAAAGTCATATTCCGTGCCTCAACACCTCATCTCCCAATTTATTGACCAGTCATGCGGCAAGCAGAGCGAGCATGGATTCGGTAACAAGAACACAGGCAAAACATTCTCTGACATACATTCTACTAATGTTTTCTTAGGTCAGTCTCACACAGCAACAGAAAAAAAAGCAAAAATAAATAGGACCTAATCAAACATATAAGCTTTGGCACAGTAAAGGAAACCATAAACAAAACGAAAAGACAACCTACGGACTAGAATAAAATATTTGCAAATCATGTAACCAACAAGGGTTTAATTTCCAAAATATACAAATAGCTCCTACAATTCAATAACAAAAAAACACAAATAACTCAAATGAAAAATGGGCAGAACACCTAAATAGACGCTTCTCCAAAGAAGACATACAGATGGCCAAAAGGCACATGAAAAGATGCTCATTATCACTAATTATTAGAGAAATGCAAATCAACATTACAATGAGGTATCATCTCAAACCAGGCAAAATGGCCATCATTAAAATGTCTACAAATAATAAATGCTAGAGAGGGTGTGGAGAAAAGGGAACCCTCTTACGCTGTTGGTGGGAATGCAAATTGGTGCAGCCATAATGGAAAACAGTACAGAGGTTCTCAAAAAACTAAAAATAAAGGTGCCAAATGATCCAGCAATCCTACTCATGGGCATATACCCAGGCAATACTATAATTCAAAAAGATACATTCACCTCTATGTTGATAGCAGCACTATGTACAATAGCCAAGACATGGAAGCAACCATTGCTAAGTGTCCATCAACAGATGAATGGATAAAGAAGTTCTGGTACATACATAGAACGGAATATTACTCAGCCATAAAAAAATAATGAAATAATGCCATTTGCAAGAACATGGATGGACCTGGAGATTATCATGTTAAGTGAAGTAAGTCATAAAGAGAAAGACAAATACCATATGATATCACTTTTATGTGGAATCTAAAATACAATACAAAAGAACATATCTACGAAACAAAAACTGACTAACAAATATAGAGAAGAGACTTGTGGTTGCCAGGTGGGGAGGGTGGGGGAAGGAAGGATTGGGAATTCTGGATTAGCAGATACAAACTATTATATGTAGGAGGGATAAACAACACGGTCCTACTGTATAGCACAGGGAGCCATATTCAATATCCTGTGATAAACCATAATGGGGGACTTCTGGGAAGATGGCAGAAGATTAAGACACGGAGATCACCTTCCTTCCCACAGATACACAAGAAATACATCTACACGTGGAACAACTCCTACAGAACACCTACTGAACACTGGCAGAAGACCTCAGACCTCCCAAAAGGCAAGAAACTACCCATGTACCTGGGTAGGGAAAAAGAAAAAAGAATAAACAGAGACAAAAGAATGGGGACGGACCCGCACCAGTGGGAGGGAGCTGTGAAGGAGGGAAGGTTTCCACACACTAGGAGCCCCTTCGTGGGCAGAGACTGCGGGAGGTGGAGGGGGGGAGCTTCGGGGATGCGGAGGAGATCGTAGGCACAGGGGTGTGGAGGGCAAAGCGGGGAGATTCCCGCACAGAAGATCAGGGCCGACTGGCACTCACCAGCCCGAGAGGCTTGTCTGCTCCCCCGCCGGGATGGACGGGGCTGGGAGCTGAGGCTCGGGCTTCGGTTGGAGCACAGGGAGAGGACTGGGGTTGGTGGCGTGAACACAGCCTGCAGGGGGTTAGTGCACTACGGCTGGACGGGAGGGAGTATGGGGAAAAGTCTGGACCTGCCAAAGAGGCAAGAAACTTTTTCTTCCCTCTTTGATTCCTTGAGCGCGAGGAGATGGGATTAAGAACGCTGCTTAAAGGAGCTCCAGAGACGGGTGTGACCCGCGGCTAATAGCGTGGACCCTAGAGACAGGCATGAGACACTAAGGCTGCTGCTGCTGCCACCAAGAAGCCTGTGTGTGAGCACAGGTCACTATCCACATCCCCCTTCCAGGGAGCCTGTGCAGCCCGCCACTGCCAGGGTCCCGTGATATAGGCACAACTCCCCAGGGAGAATGCACGGTGCGCCTCAGGCTGGTGCAACGTCATGGTGGCCTCTGCCACCGCAGGCTCGCCCCGCATTCCGTGCCCCTCCCTACCCCTGGCCTGAGTGAGCCAGAACCCCCGAATCAGCTGCTCCTTTAACCCCATCCTATCTGAGCGAAGAACAGACGCCGTCCAGCGACCTACACACAGAGGCGGGGCCAAATCCAAAGCTGAGCCCCTGGGAGCTGTGAGAACAAAGAAGAGAAAGGGAAATCTCTCCCAGCAGCCTCAGAAACAGTGGATTAAAGCTCCACAATCAATTTGATGTACCCTGTATCTGTGGAAAACATGAATAGACAAAGAGTCATCCCAAATTAAGGAGGTGGACTTTGACAGCAAGATTTATGATGTTTTTCCCTTTTTCACTTTTTGCGTGTATGTCTATACTTCTGTGTGTGATTTTGTCTGTATAGCTTTGCTTCCACCATTTGTCCGAGGTTTCTATCCATTCGTATTTTTTTAAAAAAATTTTCTTAATAATTAGTTTTTATTTTAATAACTTTATTTTATTTTACTTTATCTTTGTTCCTTCTTTCCTTCCTTCCCTCCTTTAGACAACGAATGATCCCAAATTGAGGAGGTGGACTTTGAGAGCATGATTTATGATTCTTTCCCCTTTTCCTTTTTTTGTGAGTGTTTATTTGTATGGTTCTGTGTGAGATTTTCTCCATATAGCTTTGCTTCCATTTGTCCCAGGGTTCTATGCGCCTGTTTTTTTGTTTTCTTTTTCTCTTAATAAATATTTTCTTTATTTTAATAACTTTATTATATTTTATCTTACTTTACTTTATTTTACTTTATCTTCTTTCTTTCTTTTCTCCTTCCTTCGCTCCTTCCTTCCACCCTCCCTCCCTCCCTCCATTCTTTCTTTTTCTATCTTTCTTTCTTTCTGCTTCTACTAATTCTTCTTTCTACTTTTTCTCCCTTTTCTTCTGAGCCGTGTGGAAGAAAGGCTCTTGGTGCTGCAGGCAGGAGTTAGTGCTGTGCCTCTGAGGTGGGAGAGCCAACTTCAGGACACTGGTCCACAAGAGACGTCCCAGCTCCACATAATATCAAACAGTGAAAATCTCCCAGAGATCTCCATCTCAACACCAGCACCCAGCTTCACTCAACGACCAGCAAGCAACAGTGCTGGACATGCTATGCCAAACTACTAGCAAGAGAGGAACACAACCCCACCCATTAGCAGAGAGGCTGCCCAAAATCATAATAAGTCCACAGGCACCCCAAAACACACAACCAGACGTGGACCTGCCCACCAGAAAGATAAGATCCAGCCTCAACCACCAGAGCACAGGCACTAGTCCCCTCCACCAGGGGGACTACAGAACCCACTGGACCAACATTGGCCACTGGGGACAGACATCAAATACAACGGGAACTACGAACCTGCAGCCTGCAAAAAGGAGACCACAAACACAGTAACATAAGCAAAATGAGAAGACAGAAAAACACACAGCAGATGAAGGAGCAAGATAAAAACCCACCAGACCTAACAAATGAAGAGGAAATAGGGAGTCTACCAAAAAGAATTCAGAAAAATGATAGTAAGGATGATCCAACATCTTGGAAATAGAATAGACAAAATGCAGGAAACATTAAACAAGGATCTAGAATAAATAAAGATGAAACAAACAATGATAAACAACAAAATAAATGAAATGAAAAATTCTCTAGATGGATTCAATAGCAGAATAACTGAGGCAGAAGAACGGATAAGTGACCTGGAAGATAGAATAGTGGAAATAACTACTGCAGAGCAGAATAAAGAAAAAAGAATGAAAAGAACTGAGGACAGTCTCAGAGACTTCTGGGAAAACATTAAATGCACCAACATTCGAATTGTAGGGGTTCCAGAAGAAGAAGAGAAAACGAAAGCAACTGAGAAAATATTTGAAGAGATTATAGTTGAAAACTTCCCTAATATGGGAAAGGAAATAGTTAATCAAGTCCAGGAAGCACAGAGAGTCCCATACAGGATAAATCCAAGGAGAAATACGCCAAGACACATATTAACCAAACTGTCAAAAATTAAATACAAAGAAAACATATTAAAAGCAGCAAGGGAAAAACAACAAATAACGCACAAGGGAATCCCCATAAGGTTAACAGTTGAACTTTCAGCAGAAACTCTTCAAGCCAGAAGACACTGGCAAGACATATTTAACGTGATGAAGGAGAAAAATCTGCAACAAAGATTCCTCTACCCAGCAAGGATCTCATTCAGATTTGATGGAGAAATTAAAAGCTTTACAGACAAGCAAAAGCTGAGAGAGTTCAGCACCACCAAACCAGCTCAACAACAACTGCTAAAGGAACTTCTCTAGGCAAGAAACACAAGAGAAGGAAAAGACCTACAATAACTAATCCAAAACAATTAAGAAAATGGGAATAGGAACATACATATCGATAATCACCTTAAATGTAAAGGGACTAAATGCTCCCACCAAAAGACACAGATTGGTGGAGTGGACACAAAAACAAGATCCATATATTTGCTATCTACAAGAGACCCACTTCAGACCTAGAGACACATACAGATGGAAAGTAAGGGGATGGAAAAAGATATTTCATGCAAATAGAAACCAAAAGAAAGCTGGAGTAGCAATTCTCATATTAGACAAAATAGACTTTAAAATAAAGACTTTTAGAAGAGACAAAGAAGGACACTACATAATGATCAAGGGATTGATCCAAGAAGAAGATATAACAATTGTAAATATTTATGCACCCAACATAGGAGCACCTCAATATATAAGGCAAATACTAACAGCCATAAAAGGGGAAATCGACAGTAACACATTCATACTAGGGGACTTTAACACCCCAATTTTACCAATGAACAGATCATCCAAAATGAAAATAAATAAGGAAACACAAGATTTAAATTACACATTAAACAAGATGGACTTAATTGATATTTATAGGACATTCCATTCAAAAACTACAGAATACACATTTTTCTCTAGTGCTCATGGAACATTCTCCAGGATAGATCATATCTTGGGTCACAAATCAAGCCTTGGTAAATTTAAGAAAATTGAAAATGTATCAAGTACCTTTTCCAACCACAACGCTATTAGACTAGATATCAATTACAGGAAAAGATCTGTAAGAAATACAAACACATGGAGGTTAAACAATACACTACTTAATAACGAAGTGATCACTGAAGAAATAAAACAGTAAATAAAAAAATACCTAGAAACAAATGACAATGGAGACACGACGCCCCAAAATCTATGGAACGCAGCAAAAGCAGTTCTAAGAGGGGAGTTTATAGCAATACAATCCTACCTTAAGAAACAGGAAACATCTCGAATAAACAACCTAACCTTGCACCTAAAGCAATTAGAGAAAGAAGAGTAAAAAAAAAAAATCCAAAGTTAGCAGAATGAAAGAAATCATAAAAATCACATCAGAAATAAATGAAAAAGAAATGAAGGAAATGATAGCAAAAATGAATAAAACTAAAAGCTGGTTCTTTGAGAAGATAAAATTGATAAACCATTAGTGAGACTCATCAAGAAAAAAAGGGAGAAAACTCAAATCAATAGAATTAGAAATGAAAAAAGAGAAGTAACAACTGACACTTCAGAAATACAAAAGACCATGAGAGATTACTACAAGCAAATCTATGTCAATAAAATGGACAACCTGGAAGAAATGGATAAATTCCTAGAAAGGCACAACCTGACAAGACTGAAGCAAGAAGAAATAGAATATATGAAAAGACCAATCACAAGCACTGAAATTGAAACTGTGATTAAAAATCTTCCAACAAAAGCCCAGGACCAGATGGCTTCACAGGCGAATTCTATCAATCATTTAGAGAAGAGCTAAAACCTATGCTTCTCAAACTCTTCCAAAATATAGCAGAGGGAGGAACACTCCCAAACTCATTCTACAAGGCCATCATCACCCTGATACCAAAACCAGACAAGGATGTCAGAAAGAGAAAACTACAGGCTAATATCACTGATGAACATCGATGCAAAAACCTTCAACAAAATACTAGCAAACAGAATCCAAAAGCACATTAAACGGATCATACACCATGATCAAGTGGGGTTTATTCCAGGAATGCAAGGATTCTTCAATATACGCAAATCAATGAACATGATACACCATATTAACAAATTGAAGGAGAAAAAACATATGATCATCTCAATAGATGCAGAGAAAGCTTTCAACAAAATTCAACAACGATTTATGATAAAAACCCTGCAGAAAGTAGGCATAGAGGGAACTTTCCTCAACATAATAAAGGGCATATATGACAAACCCACAGCCAACATCATCCTCAATGCTGAAAAACTGAAAGCATTTCCACTAAGATCAGAAACAAGACAAGGTTGCCCACTCTCACCACTCTTATTCAACATAGTTTTGGAAGTTTTAGCCACAGCAATCAGAGAAGAAAGGAAATAAAAGGAATCCAAATCGGAAAAGAAGAAGTAAAGCTGTCACTGTTTGCAGATGACATGATACTATACATAGAGAATCCTAAAGATGCTACCAGAAAACTACTAGAGATAATCAATGAATTTGGTAAAGTAGCAGGATACAAAATTAATGCACAGAAATCTCTGGCATTCCTACATACTAATGATGAAAAATCTGAAACTGAAATCAAGAAAACACTCCCATTTACCATTGCAACAAAAAGAATAAAATATCTAGGAATAAACCTACCTAAGGAGACAAAAGACCTGTATGCAGAAAATTATAAGACACTGATGAAGGAAATTAATATGATACAAATAGAGGGAGAGATATACCATGTTCTTGGATTGGAAGAATCAACATTGTGAAAATGACTCTGCTACCCAAAACAATCTACAGATTCAATGCAATCCCTATCAAACTACCACTGGCATTTTTCACAGAACTAGAACAAAAAGTTTCGCAATTTGTATGGAAACACAAAAGACCCCGAATAGCCAAAGCAATGTTGAGAACGAAAAAAGGAGCTGGAGGAATCAGGCTCCCTGACTTCAGACAATACTACAAATCTACAGTAATCAAGACAGTATGGTACTGGCACAAAAACAGAAAGATAGATCAATGGAACAGGATAGAAAGCCCAGAGATAAACCCATGCACATATGGACACCTTATCTTTGATAAAGGTGGCAGGAATGTACAGTGGAGAAAGGACAGCCTCTTCAATAAGTGGTGCTGGGAAAACTGGACAGGTACATGTAAAAGTATGAGATTAGATCACTCCCTAACACCATACACAAAGATAAGCTCAAAATGGATTAAAGACCTAAATGTAAGGCCAGAAACTATCAAACTCTTAGAGGAAAACATAGGCAGAACACTCTATGACGTAAATCACAGCAAGATCCTTTCTGACCCACCTCCTAGAGTAATGGAAATAAAAACAAAAATAAAGAAATGGGACCTAATGAAACTTCAAAGCTTTTGCACAGCAAACGAAACCATAAACAAGACCAAAAGACAACCCTCAGAATGGGAGAAAATATTTGCAAATGAAGCAACTGACAAAGGATTAATCTCCAAAATTTACAAGCAGCTCATGCAGCTCAATAACAAAAAAACAAACAACCCAATCCAAAAATGGGCAGAAGACCTAAATAGACATTTTTCCAAAGAAGATATACAGATTGCCAACAAACACGTGAAAGGATGCTCAACATCGCTAATCATTAGAGAAATGCAAATCAAAACTACAATGAGATATCATCTCACACCAGTCAGAATGGCCATCATCAAAAAATCTAGAAACAATAAATGCTGGAGAGGGTGTGGAGAAAAGGGAACACTCTTGCACTGCTGGTGGGAATGTGAATTGGTTCAGCCACTATGGAGAACAGTATGGAGGTTCCTTAAAAACTACGAATAGAACTACCATATGACCCAGCAATCCCACTACTGGGCATTTACCCTGAGAAAACCAAAATTCAAAAAGAGTCATGTACCGAAATGTTCATTGCAGCTCTATTTACAATAGCCCAGAGGTGGAAACAACCTAAGTGCCCGTCATCGGATGAATGGATAAAGAAGATGTGGCACATATACACAATGGAATATTACTCAGCCTTAAAAAGAAACGAAATTGAGCTATTTGTAATGAGGTGGACAGAGCTAGAGTCTGTCATACAGAGTGAAGTAAGTCAGAAAGAAAAAGACAAATACCGTATGCTAACACATATATATGGAATTTAAGAAAAAAAATGTCATGAAGAACCTAGGGGTAAGACAGGAATAAAGACGCAGACCTACTGGAGAATGGACTTGAGGATATGGGGAGGGGGAAGGGTGAGCTGTGAAAGGGCGAGAGAGAGTCATGGACATATACACACTAACAAACGTAGTAAGGTAGATAGCTAGTGGGAAGCAGCCGCATGGCACAGGGATATTAGCTCGGTGCTTTGTGACAGCCTGGAGGGGTGGGATAGGGAGGGTGGGAGGAAGGGACACGCAAGAGGGAAGACATATGGGAACATATGTATATGTATAACTGATTCACTTTGTTATAAAGCAGAAACTACCACACCATTGTAAAGCAATTATACCCCAATAAAGATGTTAAAAAAAAAAAGAAGATGTGGCACATATATACAATGGAATATTACTCAGCCATAAAAAGAAACGAAATTGAGCTGTTTGTAATGCAGTGGATAGACCTAGAGTCTGTCATACAGAGTGAAGTAAGTCAGAAAGAGTCAAATACCGTATGCTAACACATATATATGGAATTTAAGAAAAAAATGTCATGAAGAGCCTAGGGGTGAAACAGGAATAAAGACACAGACGTACTAGAGAATGGATATGAGGAGGGGGTAGTGTAAGATGTGACAAAGCGAGAGGCATGGACATATATACACTACCAAACGTAAGGTAGATAGCTAGTTAGAAGCAGCCGCATAGCACAGGGAGATCAGCTCGGTGCTTTGTGACCGCCTGGACAGGTGGGATAGGGAGGGTGGGAGGGAGGGAGACGCAAGAGGGAAGAGATATGGGAACATATGTATATATATAACTGATTCATTTTGTTGTAAAGCAGAAAGTAACACACCATTGTAAAATAATTATACTCCAATAAAGGTTTAAAAAAACATAATGGAAAAGAATATATCTATCTATCTATCTATCTATATGTAACTGAGTCACTTTGCTGTACAGCAGAAATTAATGTGAATGAACTGTACTCGAATAAAATTACCAAAGAAACACTCCCAACAAATAAAAATCTTGGACCAGATAGCTATACAGGCGAATTCTACCAAACGTTGAGAGCACAGTTAGCACCTATCCTTCTGAACCTAGTCCAAAATATTGCAGAGGGGCTTCCCTGGTGGCGCAGTGGTTGAGAGTCTGCCTGCCGATGCAGGTGACCCGGGTTCGTGCCTTGGTACGGGAAGATCCCAAACGCCACGGAGTGGCTGGGCCCGTGAGCCATGGCCGCTGAGCCTACACATCTGGAGCTTGTGTTCCACAATGGGAGAGGCCACAACAGTGAGAGGCCTGCATACCGAAAAAAATAAGAAAATAAAAATAAAAAACGAAAACAAAAATTGCAGAGGAAGGAACACATCCAAACTTATTCTGTGAGGCCACCATAACCCCGATACTAAAATCAGACAAAGATATCATAAAAAAAGAAAATTACAGGCCAATATCACCAATGAACAAAAGACACAAAAATTTTCAACAAAATACTAGAAATCTGAATACAATGATACATTAGAAGGATCATACAAGAAGATCAAATGGAATTCTTCCCAGGGATATGAGGATTTTTCAATATCTGCAAACCAAATATTGTGATACACCACACTGACAAGTTGAAGAATAAAAACCATATGATCATCTCAACAGATGCAGAAAAAGCTTTTGACAAAATTCAACATCAATTTATGATAAAAACTCTCCAAAAAGTGAGCAAAGAGGGAACCTACCTCAACATAACAAAATCCATATGTGAAAAACCCACAGCTAACATCATACCCAACAGTGAAAAGCTGAAAGCTTTTCCTCTAAGATCAGGAACAAGACACGGATGTGCATTTTGCTACTTTTATTCAACATAGTGTTGGAAGTCCCATACACGGCTATCAGAGAAGAAAAAGAAATAAAAATAATTCAAATTGGAAAAGAAGTAAAATGGTCACTGCCTGCTGATGACATGATACTATACATAGAAAATCCTAAAGATGCTACCAGAAAACTACTAGACCTTATCCATGAATTTGGTAAAGTTTCAGGATACAAAATTAATTCACAGTAATCTCTTTCATTCCTATACACTAACAATGAAAGATCAGAAAGAGAAATTAAGGAAACATTCTCATTTACCACTGTATCAAAAAGAATAGGAGCTTTAAGATGGCGGAAGAGTAAGATGAGGAGATCACCTTCCTCCCCAGAGATACATCAGAAATACATATGCATGTGGAACTGCTCCTGTAGAATACCTACTGAATGCTGGCAGGAGTCCTCAGACCTCCCAAACGGTGAGAAACTCCCCACGTACCTGGGTAGGGCAAAAGAAAAAAGAAAAAACAGAAACAAAGAATAGGGATGGGACCTGCACCTGGAGGGAACTGTGAAGGAGGAAAGGTATTCACACACTAGAAGCCCCTTCACGGGCAGAGACTGTGGGTGGTGGAGGGTGGAAGCTTCAGAGCCACGGAGGAGAGCACAGCAACAGGGGTGTGGAGGGCAAAGCGGAGAGATTCCCGCACAGAGGACCGGTGCCGACCTGCACTCTCCAGCCCGAGAGGCTTGTCTGCTCACCCACCAGGGAGGGCGGGGGCTGGGAGATGAGGCTCGGGCTTCAGAGATCAGATCCCAGGGAGAGGACTGGGGTTGGTTGCGTGAACACAGGCTGAAGGGGGCTAGTGCACCATGGCTAACTTGGAGGGAGTCCAGGAAATAGTCTGGACCTGCCGAAGAAGCAAGAGACTTTTTCTTCTCTCTTTGTTTCCTGGTGCGTGAGGAGAGGGGATTAAGAGCGCCGATTGAAGGAGCTCAGAGACGGGCGCGAGCCAGCGCTATAAGCGCGGACCCAAGAGACGGGCATGAGACGCTAAGGCTGCTGCTGCAGCCACCAAGAAACCTGTGTGCGAGCACAGGTCACTATCCATACCTCCCCTCCCAGGAGACTGTACAGCCCACCACTGCCAGGATCCTGAGTACCAAGGAAAACTTCCCTGGGAGAATGCATGGTGTGTCTCAGGCTGGTGCAACGTCACGCTGGCTGCTGACGCCACAGGGTCACCCCACATCCGAACCCTCCCTCCCCCCAGACTGAGCCATAGCTTCTGAATAAGCTGCTCCATTAACCCCATCCTGTCTGAGGGGGAACAGATGCCCTCAGGTGACCTACACGGAGAGGCGGGTACAAATCCAAAGCTGAGCCCCTGGAGCTGTGCGAACAAAGAAGAGAAAAGGAAATCTCTCCCAGCAGCCTCAGAAGGAGCAGATTAAATCTCCACAATCAACTTGAGGTACCCTGCATGTGTGGAATACCTGAATAGACAACGAATCATCCCAAATTGAGGAGGTGGAGTTTGGGAGTAAAGATATATTATTTTTGCCCCTTTTTCTCTTCTTGTGAATGTGTATGTGTATGCTTCTGTGTGTGATTTTGTCTGCATAGCTTTGTTTTCACCATTTGTCCTAGGGTTCTTTCCATCCATTGTTTGTTTGCTTTTTTACTTTCTAAAAGTATTTTCTTAATAATTATGTCTATTTTGTATTTTAGTAACTTTATTTTATCTTTTTTCTTTCGTTCGTTCTTTCTAAATTTTCTCCCCTTTATTCTGAGCCACGTGGAAGAAAGTCTCTTGGTGTTCCAGACAGGAGTCAGTGCTGTACTTCTGAGGTGGGAGAGCCAACTTCAGGACACTGGTCCACAAGAGACCTCCCAGCTCCAGGTAATATCAAATGGGAAAAAACTCCCAGAGATCTCCATCTCAATGCCAAGACCCAACTCCACTCAACGACCAGCAAGCTACAGTGCTGGACACCCTATGCCAAACAACTAGCAGGACAGGAACACAGCACCATCCATTAACAGAGAGGCTGCCTAAAATCATAATAAGGCCACAGACATACCAAAATACACCACCGGTCGTGGACATGCCCACCAGAAAGACAAGATGCAGCTTCATCCACCAGAACACAGGCACTAATCCCCTACAGCAGGAGGCCTACATAACGAACTGAACCAAACTTAGCCACTAGGTACAGACACCAAAAACAACAGGAACTACAAACCTGCAGCCTGCGAAAAGCAGACCCCAAACACATTATGTTAAACAAAATGAGAATACAGAAAAACACACAGCAGATGAAGGATCAAGGTAAAAACCCAACAGACATAACATATGAAGAGGAAATAGGCAGTCTACCTAAAAAATAATTCAGAATAATGATAGTAAATATGATCCAAAATCTTGGAAATACAACAGAGAAAATACAAGAAACTTTTAACAAGGACCTAGAAGAACTAAAGTGCTAACAAGCAAAGATGAACAACAAGATAAATGAAATGAAAAATTCTCTACAAGGGATCAATAGAAGAATAACTGAGGCAGAAGAATGGATAAGTGACCTGGAAGATAGAATAGTGGAAATAACTACTGCAGAGCAGAATAAAGAAAAAAGAATGAAAAGAACTGAGGACAGTCTCAGAGACCTCTGGGACAACATTAAACACAACAACATTCGAATTATAGGTGTCCCACAAGAAGAAGAGAAATGGAAAGGGACTGAGAAAATATTTGAACAGATTATAATTGAAAACTTCCCTAATATGGGAAAGGAAATAGTTAATCAATTCCAGGAAGCACAGAGAGTCCCATACAGGATAAATGCAAGAGGAAATATGCCAAGACACATATTAATCAAACTATCAAATATTAAATACAAAGAATATATATTAAAAGCAGCAAGGGAAAAACAACAAATAACACACAAGGGAATCCCCCTAGGATTAACTGCTGATCTTTCAGCAGTAACTCTGCAAGCCAGAGGGGACTGGCAGGACATATTTAAAGTGATGAAGGAGAAACACCTACAACCAAGAGTACTGTATCCAGCAAGGATCTCGTTCAGATTTGATGGAGAAATTAAAACCATTACAGACAAGCAAAAGCTGAGAGGGTTCAGCACCACCAAACCAGCTTTACAACAAATGATAAAGGAAATTCTCTAGGCAAGAAATACAAGAGAAGGAAAAGACCTACAATAACAAACCCAAAACAATTAAGAAAATGGGGAAAGGAACATACATATCGATAATAAACTTAAATGTAAATGGATAAAATGCCCCCAACAAAAGACGCAGACTGATTGAATGGATACAAAGACAAGACCCATATATATGCTGTCTACAAGAGACCCACTCTGACCTAGGGACACATACAGACTGAAAGTGAGGGGATGGAAAAAGATATTCCATGCAAATGGAAATCAAAAGAAAGCTGAAGTAGCAATTCTCATATGAGACAAAATAGACTTTAAAATAAAGACTTTTAGAGGAGACAAAGAAGGACACTACATAATGATCAAGAGACTGATCCAAGAAGAAGATATAACAATTGTAAATATTTATGCACCCAACATAGGAGCGTTTCAATACATAAGGGAAATACTAACAGCCATAAAAGGGGAAATCAACAGTAACACAATCATAGTAGGGGATTTTAACACCCCACATTCACCAATGGACAGATCATCCAAAAGGAAAATAAAAAAGGAAACACTAGCTTTAAATGATACATTAAATAGATGAACTTAATTGATATTTATAGGACATTCCATCCAAAAAAATACAGAATACACATTCTTCTCATGTGATCATGCAACACTCTCCAGGATAGATCATATCTTGGGTCACAAATCAAGGCTTGGTAAATTTAAGAATTATAAATTGTATCAAGTTATTTTCCGACCACAATGCTATAAGACTAGATATCAATTACAGGAAAAGATCTGTAAAAATACAACACGTGGAGGCTAAACAATACACTACTTAATAACCAAGTGATCACTGAAGAAATCAAAGAGGAAATCAAAAAATACCTAGAAACAAATGACAATGGAGACACGACGACCCAAAACCTATGGGATGCAGCAAAAGCAGTTCTAAGAGGGAAGTTTATAGCAATACAATCCTACCTTAAGAAACAGGAAACATCTCAAATAAACAACCTAACATTGCACCTAAAGCAATTAGAGAAAGAAGAACACAAAACCCCCAAAGTTAGCAGAAGGAAAGAAATCATAAATATCACATCAGAAATAAATGAAAATAAAATGAAGGAAACGATAGCAAAGATCAATAAAACTAAAAGCTGGTTCTTTGAGAAGATAAACAAAATTGATAAACCATTAGCCAGACTCATTAAGAAAAAAAGGGAGAAGACTCAAATCAATAGAATTAGAAATGAAAAAGGAGAAGTAACAACTGACACTGCAGAAATACAAAAGATCATGAGAGATTACTACAAGCAACTATATGCCAATAAAATGGACAACCTGGAAGAAATGGACTAATTCTTAGAAATGCACAACCTTCCAAGACTGAACCAGGAAGAAATAGAAAATATGAAAAGACCAATCACAAGCACTGAAATTGAAACTGTGATTAAAAATCTTCCAACAACAAAAGCCCAGGACCAGACAGCTTCACAGGCGAATTCTATCAACCATTTAGAAAACAGCTAACACCTATCCTTCTCAAACTCTTCCAAAATATAACAGAGGGAGGAACACTCCCAAACTCATTCTACGAGGCCTCCATCACCCTGATACCAAAAGCAGACAACGATGTCACAAGGAAAGAAAACTACAGGCCAATATCACTGCTGAACATAGATGCAAGAATCCTCAACACAATACTAGCAAACAGAATTCAACAGCACATTAAAAGGATCATACACCATGATCAAGTGGGGTTTATCCCAGGAATGAAAGGATTCTTCAATATATGCAAATAAATCAATGTGATACACCATATTAACAAATTGAAGGAGAAAAATCATTTGGTCATCTAAATCAATGCAGAGAAAGCTTTTGACAAAATTCAACATGCATTTGTGATAAAAACCCTTCAGAAAGTAGGCATAGAGGGAACTTTCCTCAACATAATAAAGGACATATATGACAAACCCACAGCCAGCATCATCCTCAATGGTGAAAAACTGAAGCCATTTCCACTAAGATCAGGAAAAGACAAGGTTGCCCACTCTTACCACTAGTATTCAACATAGTTTTGGAAGTTTTCGCCACAACAACCAGAGAAGAAAAAAAAATGAAAGGAATCCAAATTGGAAAAGAAGTAGTAAAGCTATCTCTGTTTGCAGATGACATAATACTATACATAGAGCATCCTAAAGATGCTACCAGAAAACAGCTAGAGCTAATCAATGAATTTAGTAAAGTAGCAGGATACAAAATAAATGCACAGAAATCTCTGGCATTCCTATACATTACTGATGAAAAATCTGAAAGTGAAATCAAGAAAACACTTCCATTTAATACTGCAACAAAAAGAATAAAATATCAAGGAATAAACCTACCTAAGGAGACAAAAGACCTGTATGCAGAAAATTATAAGACACTGATGAAAGAAATTAAAGGTGATACAAATATATGGAAAGATATACCATGTTCTTGGAGTGGAAGAATCAACATTGTGAAAATGACTCTTCTACCCAAAGCAATCTACAGATTTAATGCAATCCCTATCAAACTACCACTGGCATTTTTCACAGAACTAGAACAAAAAAATTCACAATTTGTAAAGAAACACAAAAGACCCCGAATAGCCAACGCAATCTTGAGAACGAAAAATGGAGCTGGAGGAATCAGGCTCCCTGACTTCAGAGTACACTACAAAGTTACAGTAATCAAGACAGTATGGTACTGTCACAAAAATGGAAATATAGATCAATGGAACAGGATAGAAAGCCCAGAGATAATCCCAAGCACATATGGTCACCTTATCTTTGCTAAAGGTGGCAAGAATATACAGTGGAGAAAAGACAGCCTCTTCAATAAGTGCTGCTGGCAAAACTGGATAGGTACATGTAAAAGTATGAAATTAGAACAGTCCCTAACACCATACATGAAAATAAAGTCAAAATGGATTAAAGACCTAAATGTAAGGCCAGACACTATGAAACTCTTAGAGAAAATCATAGGCAGAACACTCTATGACATTAATCACAGCAAGATCCTTTTTGACCCACCTGTTAGAAAAATGGAAATAAAAACAAAAATAAACAAATGGGACCTAATGAAACTTAAAACCTTTGCACAGGAAAGGAAACCCTAAACAAAACCAAAGGACAACCCTCAGAATGGGAGAAAATATTTGCAAATGAAGCAACTGACAAAGGATTAATCTCCAAAATTTACATGCAGCTCAATATAAAAAAAAAAAAACAAAAATCCCAATTCAAAAATGGGCTGAAGACCTAAATAGACATTTCTCCAAAGAAGATATACAGATTGACAACAAACAGATGAAAGAATGTTCAACATCATTAATAATTAGAGAAATGCAAATCAAAACTAAAATAAAATATTATTTCACACTGGTCAGAATGGCCATCATCAAAAAATCTAGAAACAATAAATGCTGGAGAGGGTGTGGGGAAAAGGGAACACTCTTGCACTGTTGCTGGGAATGTAAATTGATACAGCCACTATGGAGAACAGTATGGAGGTTCCTTAAAAAATAAAAATGGAACCACCATATGACCCAGCAATCCCACTACTGGGTATGTACCCTGCGAAAGCCATAATTCAAAAAGAGTCATGTACCGAAATGTTCATTGCAGCTCTACTTACAATAGCCAGGACACGGAAGCAACATAGGTGTCCATCAATAGATGAATGGATAAAGAAGATGGGCACATATATAAAATGGAATATTACTCAGCCATAAACAGAAACGAAATAGAGTTATTTGTAGTGAGGTGGATGGACCTAGAGCCTGTCATACAGAGTAAAGTAAGTCAGAAAGAGAAAAGCAAATACCGTATGCTAACATATATATATGTAATCTAAGAAAAAACAAAAAAGGTCATGAAGAACCTAGGGGCAAGAGGGGAATAAAGATACAGACCTACTAGAGAATGGACTTGAGGATATGGGGAGGGGGAAGGATAAGGTGTGATAAAGTGGGAGAGTAGCATGGACATATATACACTTCCAAACGTAAAATAGATAGCTAGTGGGAAGCAGCTGCAGAGCACAGGGAGATCAGCTCGGTGTTTTGTGACCACCTAGACGGGTGGGATAGGGAGTGTGGGAGGGAGGGAGATGCAAGTGGCAAGAGATATGGGAACATATGTATATGTATAACTGATTCACTTTGTTATAAAGCAGAAACTAACACACCATTTTAAAGCAATTATACTCCAATATAGATGTTAAAAAAAGAATAAAATACATAGGAATGAACTTACCTAAGGAGGCAAAAACCTGTACTCTGAAAACTATAAGAAAATGATGAAAGCAATGGAAGATGACACAAACAGATGGAGAGATATACCATGTTCTTGTATTGGAAGAATCAATATTGTGAAAATGAATATACTACCCAAGGCTATCTACAGATTCAACGAAAACCCTATCAAATTACCAATGGCATTTTTCACAGAACTAGAACAAAAAATTTTTAAATTTGTATGGAAACACAGAAGAACCTGAATAGGCCAAACAAACTTTAGAAAGAAAAACAGAGCTGGAGGAATCACACTCTGTGTCTTCAGACTATACTACAAAGCTACAGTAATCAGAACAGTATGGTACTGGTACAAAAATAGAAATATATATCAATGGAATAAGACAGAAAGCCCAGAAATAAACACACACATCTTTGGTCAATTAATCTACACCAAGAGAGGCAAGAGGATAGAATGGAGAAAAGACAGTCTCCTTCATAAGTGGTGCTGGGAAAACTGGATAGCTACATGTAAAAGAATGAAATTGGAATATTCTCGAACACCATACACAAAAATAAGCTTAAAATGGAATAAAGAACTAAATGTGGGGTTTCCGTGGTGGCACAGTGTTTAAGAATCCACCTGCCATCCATGAACACAGGTTTGAGCCTGGGTCCTGGAAGATCCCACATGCCATGGAGCAACTAAGTCTTTGTGCCACAACTTCTGGGCCTGTGCTTTACAGCCCACGAGCCTAGAGCCTGTGCTCCACAAGAAGAGAAGCCACCTCAATGAGAAGCCCATGCACCTCAACGAACAGTAGCCCCCACTCCCACAACTACAGAAAGCCTGTGCATGGCAACAAAGACCCAACACATTCAGAAATAAATAAAATTTTAAAAAATGACCTAACTGTATGACTGGACACCATAAAACTCCTTGAGGAAAACACAGGCAGAACACTCTTTGACATGAATTGCAGCAATTTCTTTTTGGCTCTGTCTCCTAGAGTAATGAAAAAATAAATAAATAAACAAATGGGACCTAATTAAACTTAAAACCTTTTGTACAGAAAAGGAAACCACAAACAAAATGAAAAGACATCTTATGGACTAATTAAAGGATTAATCTCTGAAATATACAAACAGCCCAGGTAGCTCAATATCAAAAAATGAAAGAACCCAATCAATAAATAGGCAGAAAATCTAAATAGACATTTCTCCAAAGAAGACATACAGATGGCCAACAGGCACATGAAAAGATGTTTAACATTGCTAATTATTAGAGAAATACAAATCAAAACTACAATGAGGTATCACATCACACTGGTCAGGATGACCATCATCAAAATGTCTACAAACAATAAATGCTGGAGAGGGTGTGGAGAAAAGGAAACCCTCCTACATTGTTGGTAGAAATGTAAGTTGGTGCAGCCATTATGGAGAGCAGTATGGAGGTTCCTAAAAAAAAATTAAAATATTGTTACCATACGATCCTACAATCCTACTCCTGGGCATATATCTGGAGAAAACCATAATTCAAAAAGATACATGCATCCCAGTGTTCATTGCAGCACTATTTACAATAGCTAAGACTTGGAAACAACCTAAATGTCAATCAACAGATGAAATGAGAAAGATGTTTTATACATATACAATGAAATAATACTCAGCCATGAAGAAGAATGAAATAATGCCAATTGCAGCAACATGGATGGACCTAGAGATTATCGTACTAAGTGAAGTAAGCCAGATAGAGAAAGACAAATATCATATCATTTATATGTGGAATGTAAAAAAAGGGATTCAAAATTAACATATTTACGAAACAGAAACAGATTTACAGATGTAGAAAACAAACTTATGGTTACCAAAGGGAAATGGTGGCGGGGGAGGGAAAAATTGTAGGTTTGGGAGTAACATATACACACTAATATATATAAAATAGATAAATAACAAGGACCTACTGTATAGCACAGGGATATAGCACAGTATACTCAATATTTTGTAATAACCTATATGGGAAAATAATCTGAAAAAGAATATATACATGTATATGTACAACTGAATCACTTTGCTGTTCACCTGAAACTAACACAGCATTGTAAATCAACTATACTTCAATTTAAAAAAAAGAAATAAAATACATCAAATTGCAAGGGAAGGAGTAAAACTGTCACTATTTGCAGATTACATGATGCTATATAGAGAAAATTCATGTCTCCACCAAAATGCTATTAGAACAAATAAATTTAGTAAAGTTGCAGGATACAAAATTAATATTCAGAAATCTACTGCTTTTCTATACATGAATAATAACCTATCAGAAAGAGAAAGCAAGAAAACAATCCCATTTAAAATCACATTAAAAAGAATAAAATACTTAGGAATAAACTTAACCTGGGAAGTGAAAGACTATCCTCTGAAAAGTGTAAAACATTGATGTAGGAAACTGAAGACAATAAAATGAAATGAAAGATATCCTTTGTTCTTGGATTGAAAGAATATTGTTAAAATGTCCATACTACCCAAAGCAATCTACATATTTAATGCAATCTCTATCAAAATACCCATGACATTTCTCAGAGAACTAGAACAAATAATCTTAAAATTTATATGGAACCAGAAAAGACCCCAAATTGCCAAAGCAATCTTGAGAAAAAATAACAAAGCTGTAGATATCATGCTCCCTGATGTCAAATTATACTACAAACCTACAGTAATCAAAACATTATGGTACTGGCACAAAAACAGACACATAGATCAATGGAAAAGAACATGGCCCAGAAACAAATTGATGCATATATGGTCAATTAATCTCCAACAAAGGAGGCAAAACAATACAGTGGGGAAAAGACAGTTTCTTCAATAAAAGGTGTTGAGAAAACTGAATAATTACATGCAAAAGAATCAAACTGGACTACTTTCTCACACCGTATACAATAATAAACTAAAAATAGATTAAAGAATTAAGACCTGAAACCATAAAACTCCTAGAAGAAAACATAAACAGTACACTCTTTGACATCAGACATAGCAATATTTTTTGAACATGTGTCCTCAGGAAAAGGAAACAAAACCAAAAATAAAGAAATGGGACAACATCAAACTAAAAAAAAACTTTTGCACAGCAAAGGAAACTATCAAGAAAACAAAAAGGCTGCCTACTGAATGGAAGAAAATATTTGTAAATAATATTACTGATAAGGAGTTAACATCCAAAATACACAAACAACTCATACACTCAACAGCAAAAGTACAAACAACCTGATTAAGAAATGGACAGGAAACCTGAATCAACATTTTTCCAAAGGCCTACAGATGGCCAGCAGACTAATGAAAAGATGCTCAACATCACTAATTATCAAGGAAATGAAAATCAAAACCACACTGAGATACCACCTCACATCTGTCAGAATGGCTATTATCAAAAAGACAACAAACAACAAGTGTTGGCAAGAATGTGAAGAAGTGTTGGGAGAGAATGTGGAGAAGAGGGATCCCTCATGCACTGTTGTTGGTAGGACTGTAAATTGGTGCAGCCACAAAGGAAAACAGTATTGAGGTTCCTCAACAAATTAAAAATAGAACTGCCATATGATCCAGCAACTTCATCTGGGTATTTACCCGAAGAAAACAAAAAACACTAATCCAAAAAGTTATATGCAGTCCAATGTTCATTGTGGCAATTTTTACAATAGCCAAGATATGGAAGCAATCTACATGTCCATCAATAACAAATGCATATATATGTGTATATATATGTGTGTATATATACACACACATTCAATGGAATTTTAATAAACCACTAAAAATGAAATCTTGCCATTTGCAAGAACATGAGTGGATCTAGAAGGTACTATGTGAAGTGAAATAAGTCAGAGAAAGACAAATACCACATGATATCACTTATATGTGGAATCTACAAAAACAAAATGAACACACATAACAAGACATAAATAGTGTTATAGATACAAAGAACAAGCAGGTGTTTGTGAGAGAGGAGGGGAGTACAGTGAAGAAAGAAATAGGTAAGGGAGATTAAGAGGTACAAACTTCTAGTTGTGCAATAAATGAGTAATGGGTATGAAATATACAGTGTGGGAAATATAGTCAATCTTTGGTGACATATTGTAACTAGACTTATCGTGGTGACCAATTTGAAATTTATAGAAACATTGAATCACTATGTTGTGTAACAGGAACTTAACACAGTGTTGTAGGTCAATTATATTTCAAAAACAAACAAGCAAATTCATAGAAAAAGAGATCAGATTTGTGGTTACCAGAGGCAGGGTGTGGGGGAAATAGAACTGTGTGAAGTAGCTAAAAAGTACAAACTTCTAGTTACAAGATAAGTAAGTACTAAGGATGTAACATACAACATGATAAATATAATTAAAATGCTGTATATTTTATATGAAAGTTGTTAGAGTAAATTCTAAGATTTCTCATTACAAGTAAAAAATTGGGTTTTATTTATTTAATTTTGTATCTATATGAGATGCTGTATGTTCACTAAACTTACTGTGACAAATATTTCATGATGTATATAAGTCAAATCATTATGTTGCACACCTTAATCTTATACAGTGCTGTATGTCAATTATATCTCAAAAAACTGGAAATTAAAAAAAAACACAAAGAAATGAAAATCTAGAATTTTATACTGAGTGAATATATCTTTCAATAATAATGGAGAAAATTACCAGGGATTAAGAAGGTCACTTCATAATGATAAAGGGGACAACTAATCAAGAGGTCAAATTTATAAACGATTTATGCACCTAAAAACAGAGCTTCAAAATACATGAAGCAAAAACTGATATATCTGTAAAGAGAAAAAGACCAATCCATAATTATGGTTGAAATATGAAAGTAGACATCACAACAGTGTCTACAGACACTAATAGATTAGTAAGGAGATTTTATGAAAAACTTTATGACATCATATTCAACAATGAACAATTTCCTTGAAAGGAAAAGAATACCAATGCTCACTCAAGGAGAAATAAAGAAAACCCCAAGCCCAGATGAATTCACTGGTGAATTATAACTGTAAAATAAATAAAGGAAACCTCATTTAAAATGGAGTCTTGCCTAAAGGTTGCCCTAGTTTGCTTGTCCTGAATTGCAATTCTCTGCTTTTCCCCAAATAAACTCATTTTCCTGGTAAAATAACTGGCTCTTCTGTTTTTTTTTTAAGGTCAATATAACAAATATTTTAAAAGCAATTCCAATTCTAAATAATTCTTCCAGAAAATTGAAGAAGAGGTAATGTTTCCCAACTCATTTAATGAGACCATTATTACCCTGATACCAAAATCAGAAAGATATTACAAGAAATCCACAAACCAAAATCCCTCATCAACATAATATAAAACTTGTGAACAAAAATTTAGCAAATCAAGTTCAGTTATATGTACATATAAAAAGGATAACATATCACGACGAAGTGTTTATCCTGGGGATACAAGGTTAGTTTAATTGAAAATCAATGTAATTATAAATGTTATAATAAAAAACAAAAAAACATGTAATTTACCTCAACAGATATACAAACAGCATTTGAAAAAAATCCAACATCCATCCCTAAGAAAAATGTTCATCAAACTGGGAACAGAATGGAACTTCCTCAACCTAATTAAAAGCATCTATGTAAAATCACAGCCAACATCATACTTAATGGTAAAAAAAAGAATGATTTCCCTCAAGACCAGGAACAAAATAAGAATGTCCATCCTCTTCACTTCTGTAACACTATACTGCAAGTTCTAGCCATTGAAAATAAAGAAAATACATCCATGAGAAAGAATTAAAACTCTTTATTCATGAATGGCATGATTGTGTACATTGAAAAACTGATGAAAGCTACTAGAATGTCATTTTATCAAAGTTGTAGTATACAAGTTCAATATAAAAAAACAACTGCATTTCTAAATACTAGCAGCAAAAAAAAATTTGCTGAACATGAATTTATAAACAATGCCATTTATGATAGCATGAAAAATAGGAAACAGGTAAAATACACAATAAAAGATGTGTAAGATGTGTACATTGACAACTATAAAACATTGATGAAATTAAAGAAGGTCTAACGAATTGGAAAGAGATACCATGTTCATGGATCAGAAGACTCAGTGTTGTTAAAATGTCAGTTCTCCCCCAATTGACTTATAGATCTAACCCCATCTCAATCAAAATCCTAGTAGCCTTTTTTGGTGGAAACTGAAAAGCTGACTCTAAAATTCATAAAGAAATGCAAAGGACACATTTCAAAACAACTCTGAATAAGTAGAAAACGGTTGGATGATTAGCAGTACCTAATTTCAAAACTTAATTATAAAGAAACAGTAATGAAGGCAGTGTGGCAACGGAGTAAAGACAGACAGATTAATGGAACAGAATAGAAAGTACAGTAAGTCCCCCACATACAAACCTTTAAGTTGCGAACTTTCAAAGATGCGAACATGCATTCGCATGTCCAATCATGTACAAGTGGCTGTGCTTTTGTGTACTTCACTGTACAGTACTGTATAGAGTACAGTAGTAGAGTATCTTTATTTCAAGCCCAGGATGTCTGGAAGTAAGTGTAAAAGCAGTGGTGATGTAGCTGGTACTGCTAAGAAGCACCAGGAATTGGAAGCCCAGAGAAAGGACAAAGAGAGATAATAGGAAGAAGAAGTAACTGAAGAATCAAAGAGATTCACGACACAGGAAATGGCAAGGGGATTTTCTTTATTTGAGGAGGCACAGGATCTTTAGTTTCTGAGGCACAGGATCTGAATGTAGAACGGTACACGAAGGTTGCAGCAGCCGTTCAGAATGCAATCCAGTGCTGTGTCATTTATGACGAGAAAAAAAGAGCTACTGCCAAGATATCACTGGATCATTTTTTCTAGAGGGTAGATAAAATTGAATCCAGCAAGGAACCAGAACCTGTGCCATCAACGTCAAGCATGAGTGAAATTGCAGCTTTCCCTCTGTCTCCTACTGCTGATGATCCTTCAGCTCTACCATCTCCCACCTCCTCTCCCTCCTCCAGTCAGTAACGCTTCTTGCCTCTTCACTCAATGCCAATGCCCTGTATGCCAGCTGTTGTACTATACTACTGTATTTTTCAAGGTGCTGTACAATTAAAAATGTTTTATTTTTTTGTTTGTTCATTTTTTATGTATCATTTGTGTGAAAATATTATAAAGCTATTACAGTACAGTACTATAGAGCCAATTCTGATAGTTGGGTGCCTATGCTAACTTTGTTGGACTTACGAACAAACTGGACTTATGAACGTGCTCTTGGAACGGAACTCGTTCGTATGTAGTGGACTTACTTTATAGAAATAGAACTATGCATATTTAGGCAGCTGATTTTTGATCAAGATAGAAATGTAATTCCGCAGAGAATGGACAGTATTTTCAACAAATGGTGCTGGAATAATCAGGTGTCTGTGTGGAAAAATTAGTTTTGAACCATATATTGCACCAAAAACAAATACTGAATCAAAATGTATCATAGATCTAAAGATAAAACCTAAAACTATAAAACTTCTAAAAGAAAACACAGGGGCAAACACTTGAAATTTTGGGCAAGGCAAATATTTCTTAGCTATAACACCAAAAATATGCTGCAGATAAGAAAATAAAAGTGAAACACTGTCTTTATCAACATTAGAAACAATTAAGAGAATTAAATGACAATTTATAGACTGAGAGAAAATATTTGTAAGGCATAGCTCTGATAAAGGACTTACATCTAGACTATATTAGGAACTCTCAAAACTCAATAATAAAAAAGTGACCAAAATAAAAAAAGGGGGTAAAAGATGTCAATGGGCAATTCAAAGAAGATAAATGGATGGCAAGTAAGCACATGAAAAAATGCTCAACATCGTTAGTTACTAGGGAAGTGCAAATTAAAATAATATGAGATACCATTACATACATTTTAAAAGAGCTAAAATTAAAAAAGAATGATCATTATGAAGTGTTGGTGGGGGCTTCCCTGGTGGTCCAGTGGTTAAGAATCCGCACTTCCAATGTAGGGGGCGCAGGTTCAAACCATGGTTGGGGAACTAAGATCCCACATGCCGCACGGCCAAAGAAGAAAAAAAAAAACAAACAACAACAACAAAAAACAAACAAATCAAGTATTGGCAAGGATATGGAAGAACTAAAACTCTCATACACTACTGGTGGGAATGTAAAATGGTACAGGAACTAAAAAACAGTTTGGTGGTTTCTTAAAAAGTTAAATATATGATCCAATCATTCTACTCCTGAGTATTCATACAAAAATGAAAGGCATGCATCCATGTAAACACTTTCACATGGATACTCACTGCAGCTTTACTGGAATATCACAAAACTGCCAACAACCCAAATGTCCATCAACAGGTAAATGGACAAACTGTTGTGTATCCATACAATGATTATTCAGTGATGTAAAGTAACAAAATATTGATACACTCCAACAACATGGATGAATCTCAAAATAATTATGAGAGAAAGACACAAAAAAAGAGTATACATTATATGTTTACATTTATAATCATTTCGAGAAAATGTAAACTAACCCATAGCATCAAACAGTAGGTCCCTTGTTGCCAGGGAGTGAGGGGTGGGGGATTGTGAGTTCAGGATGTGAGGCAGGAGGGAAGGATTATAAAGGAACATGAGGAAACTTTTAGGGGTGATGCATATGTTTATTATCTTGATTTTGTGATGGTTTCATTGGTGTGTAAATATGTCATGACATTAAATTATATATTCATTTTGTTATGTAGCACCCCTCAGTAAAGTTGTTTTAAAAAATCAATGGTCTAGCCCAAAACAATAGGTTCCTCTACTCCCACTCACCAAAGTATGTTTCAACATATAAATTAACTATACATACTAAAATTTAACACTACTCTGCTCCTCATTAAACCTTATTTGAGCTTTAGTACTTTCCTGTGGATTCTGAGGGGTTACTGAAAGGTACAGGTAGTGATGGTGAGAGAATGAAAAAAAATTTTAGGAGATGGGCCTATACAAATATTGAAATATACTACTATGGCTCTAATTTCACTCATGAGGGTTTTTACTGCTAATGGGAATTTCAAAGATTAACATTTGATCATCAAAGTGCTTTATACATTCTTAATGATATTAGCTAACACTAACTGAACACTTATTATGACTATGTGCTACATTTATTAACCTGGTTTATCTTCATAACAACCCTGAGGTAGGTACTATTACTATCTTCACTTTACAGATGTGAAAACTAAGGCATGAAGAGGTTAAGCACCATTCCCAAGGTCACATAGCTTTTAAGTATGTAACACATAACTAGTAAGTAAGGATAGGCATCCAGGCAGTCAGTCAGAGTCTGGCTCATAAGTACTAAACTATACTACCTCTCAATCTTCCCTATTAAACTCAATATTGATGTCTGAATTTTACATAATTAATTGCTGCTTTCTTTCTAAAGTAATAACTATCATGTACACACAATAAGTGCTCAATGTTCACAGCACTAAGTAAGCATTCATGAAAAATATCAAAACCTGTTTCAGAAAAAAAAAATCAGTTTTTCATAACAAAGTTCAACAATATTGCTTTATTATATATTCATTGAAAAAATTTAACTGAAATTAAGGACAGTTAAAGCTAAGATGGCCATACAATTTGTTATCCAAAATGGGAAAGTTGAGAGCCAAAGGCATAAACCAGGACTGTTCCAAGCAAACTGTGATATATGGTGAACCCTGTTAAAGCAAAAAGGATATAATTATTTCTGGGTTAAAATTCAGCTAAGTTATATAAGACTGAAATTGTCAATTTATATTTGGAGACAAAGACTGATTTCCAAAAACAAAGTGGATTCTCCTTAAATGAAAATGAAAATGCAGTAAACATGGCCATATCCTAAATGCTTATAAAACTTTTTAATTATTGTTTCCTTGGAAAGATGAACAGAATGCTGCTTAGTTTACAATATCAAATAGCTTCATAGCACAGTATCAACATTTTGCTACTTCTTTTAAAGAACTTGAAGTTGTTTTAATAGGGCTTAATCTATCTTACTTCTTTTTAACCTCCCTGAAAAATAAGAAGTAAAATCTCCTTGACAGAATGACGAGAGGATGGATGACAGATGAAAAAGCAAATGTGTCATTATCTTAGGTAATATTCACTGAATTTTCTTGATAGCTAAGAGGAAAATGAGCTCACCCACAGTACACAAAAATCTGTCCCTACATTATGAATAATTTTGCACTTTTTTCAAAGTAGATATAGTAGTGTTGGCCAGTTTTAAGAAAAGATACTGAGCTACGACAAGAATGATCACTTATATACAATCACTGGGTATTTAGTTAGATAATCTAGTTGGAAGAAAGCCATTACTAATTAAAATGATTAACTTAATCTAATCTAGACTTAAACATTTCCTATTTTTTTAATATCCATTTTAAGTAAAAGTCAGCAAAACTCTAAATTCTTTGAACACTAATACGGGAGAATAGCAATTTTCCTATTCTTCTCACAGTACTCAGATGGCAAATTCATTAAAGCTTGGAAACTATTGATTAATAATTCATCACTTCTATTTCCAATTTAATCATGTGACTGAGATAAACCATTATTTTCACTGCAGTTATTACTAATTATACTGCAAGCACTTTAATTTGGTCAAATGTATTACAATTCATACTTCCTCAGTATAAAAGACTGAGTTCCATACATAAGTAACACTTTCTGCCCTGATTAAAGGTAACAACAAATTATCCCTCACAATTAAATAAGAATAAAATTCTAATTATTGAATTTGCTAGTGCACTTCCCTAGCTTTGTTTAGACATTGTAGTCTTTCTCTAGTATTATTTGGCACAAGGTGTTTGAAAGCTATAGTACTAGAAGTTCTAGAAGTATTTCAGTATAGTGTTTTTGTTTTTGTTTTAAATTTTTATTGGAGTATAGTTGATTTACAATGTTGTGTTAGTTTCAGGTGTACAGCAAAGTGAATCAGTTATACATACATCATATATCCAATTTTTTTTTACATTATTTTCTCATATAGGTCATTACAGAGTATTGAGTAGAATTCCTTGTGCTATACAGCAGGTTCTTATTAGTTAACTATTTTACATATAGTAGTGTGTATATGTCAATCCCAATCTCCAAATTCATCCCCCCCCATTATCCCCTGGTAACTGTAAGTTTGTTTTCTACATCTGTGACTCTACATCTATTTTGTAAATAAGTTTATTTGTACCTTTTTTTAGATTCCACATATAAGTGATATCATATATTTGTCTTCCTCTGACTTACTTCACTCAGTATGATAATCTCTAGGTCCATCCATGTTGCTGCAGTCAGCATTATTTTGTTCTTTTTTACGGCTGAGTAATATTCCATTGCATATATGTACCACATATTCTTTATCCATCCCTCTGTTGATGGACATTTAGATTGCTACCATGTCCTGGCTATTGTAAATAGTGTTGCAATGAACATTGGGGTGCATCTATCATTTTGAATTATGGTTTTGTCTGGGTATATGCCCAGGATTGGGGATTGCTGGGTCGTATGGTAGCTCTATTTCTAGTTTTTTTAAAGAAGCTCCATACTGTTCTCCATAGTGGCTGTACCAATTTACATTCCCAACAACAGTGCAGGAGGGTTCTCTTTTCTCCACACCCTCTCCAGCATTTATTGTTTGTAGATTTTTCGATGATGGCCATTCTGACCGGTGTGAGGTGATACCTCATTGCAATTTTGATTTGCACTTCTCTAATAATTTGTGATGTTGAGCATCTTTTTATGAGCTTTTTTTTGCCACCTGCATGTCTTCTTTGGAGAAATGTCTATTTAGATCTTCCACCCACTTTTTGATTGAGTTGTTTGTTTTTTTGATATTGAGCTACATGAGCTGTTCGTATATTTTGGAGATTAATCCCTTGTTGGTTGCCCCATTTGCCAATATTTTCTCCCATTCTGAAGGCTGTCTTTTTGTTTTGTTTATGGTTTCCTTTGCTGTGCAAAAGCTTTTAAGTTTAATTAGATCCCACTTGTTTATTTTTGTTTTTAGTTTCATTACTCTAGGAGGTGGATCCAAAAAGATCTTGCTGCAATTTATGCCAAAGAGTGTTCTGCTTATGTTTTCCTCTAAGAGTTTTATAGTGTCCAGCCTTACATTTCAATATAGTGTTTTAACTGTAAAGCTGCTGTTCAACATAGACTAAGTAACAAGTAATAAGCTTTGGTATACTTAATTTCCATATTATAGGAAAGAAGTAGGTGAACGATAACACCTTTCCTCTGAGCCTTAAAGGGTTATAGACCTCTTTCTTCTCCATTCCATCCACATAATCCAAGCTAATCAAGCCTTTCTTCCTCCAGAAAGTCTTCCCTAACATGCGGTAGACTGAAAAGAGTACTGGACTGAAAATCAATTCCAGCTATGCCACTCAGTGTATGACCATGGACAAGATAAATTCTGCACACCTTGGTTTATCTCTCTGCAAAATGATGGACCAGATCCCACCTAGCTCTAGAAATCTATGACTTTTAAATATGCAAACAAAAGACTTCACTTAAAAGCAACTTCAAGCCAAAAATGGTAAAGAAATATTTACATAAAACCTGACCACTTATTTCGAATTTATAGCCATTCACAGTGGTACATATATACAATAGAATATTACTCAGCTATAAAAAGGAATGAAATTGGGTCATTTGTTGAGATGTGGAAGGATCTGGAGACTGTCATACAGAGTGAAGTAAGTCAGAAAGAGAAAAACAAATACCATATATTAACGCAGATATGTGGAACCTAGAAAAATGGTACAGATGAACCGGTTTGCAGGGAAGAAATTGAGACACAGATGTAGAGAACAAACGTATGGACACCAAAGGGGGAAAGGCACGGGGGGCTGGGGGGGTGTGATGAATTGGGCGATTGGGATTGACATGTATACACTGATGTGTATAAAACTGATGACTAATAAGAACCTGCTGTATAAAAAAAAAAAGAACCAAAACAGCCAAGACAATTTTGAAGAGGAAGAAGATATGGTAGTGATAAGGTGTGGAGACTTATTTATGCAATAACAAGACTTTTAAAATAAAAGTAGTGTAATGTTGGCATGGGAGTGGGCAAGTACTGTATGTCAATGTAACAGTTCAGAGTGCTCAAGAAATGACCCACATATAATGAGAACTTGGTGTTATTGTAAATTGGCATTATATTGATTAATCAAAAAAAACGACCACTTATTCCAAATGTATAGTCATTCACAATAGGAAAATACTTATATTTCTATATTGGACAAAAAAAAAGCTTAGAGTGTAAATTAACAATGCAAGGTATACTTGAGGAAAAGATTAAATAGCTTGTGAAAAGAGTATTCAATTAAGTATTTATTATGCTAGGTATGATAGGAAATGCAAAAGTGAATATGACATTTAAAGCTCCCTGAGTGGGAAAAGTAAAAATGCATACAAATGAATATATAACCAGGGAGAAAGTGATTAAGTACTAATACTCTAATAAAAGTACATACAATGCAGTAATAGGAATGCAGTTGAGGAAAAGCACATGTTATCTTTTTAAAGAAGGCAAGGGAGGAAGCCACAAATAACCATCCTGTAAAAACTTCTACTGGGCAATTCTTTTTTTGGTCAAGGGTGTATGTATTTGAAATAAGTGACATTTTACTTACTTAAATTATTGTAAAATTTAGATAGAAATGCCTTGTAATTAATCAGGTATTACTGTGTTTATTTTTAATATACTGTGACACCATGAAAATTTCATTACTCTCTTGCCTCTTCTACTTTTGTTTTGTTTACCAGATTCTTCTCCTTGTCCCCACTGTTTAACAAAAGGGAAGCAGCAATGTCAATGTTCTCAATGCTGAAACTATTGCAGCAATAAGACACAGAAAGCTAACATGACTTCCACTATCACCCCCACCCCCACCCCATTTAACTGAATGAACAAATTCTAGGAACTGTGCATGGACAGGAGGCAAACAGCTTCTGATAGTGACACTCACCAATGTCAAGAAAAGCACTGGAAAGGGAAAAACAACTTATAAGGAACTATAATTGAGTAAAACAATTGTCATGAGGTGACAGTAAATGTTACAGTTTTCCCAACTAATATATCTATTGATATCTGTTATTCCTTAAGCATTACACAGACACAAACATAAAACACACAGAGCATGGAAAACCAAAAATCTAAGCACAAGTGGCATATAAATCTCTATTTCAGCATTAGATTCACTGTTGCTAGTTATTTTTTTTAGAGGAACACAAGAGTTTCATGTGTATAGCTTTAAACATTGGAATTGTTCCTTGGGAAAATGTACTTTTTGACGCATGACCTGGCTGATTAGAAAATACATATATTTAATGAATAATATTAGTAGTTTAAATCACTTTATAAAGGGAAATCTGACAAATTATAAAATAAACCAAATTGCATAGCAATGGAATTTTGGAATTGGAAGGAACCAAAGGGAGAACTTAATCCCCAAATTTTACAGATGAGCAAACTGAGGCAGGTAGTTAGTAGATCAAAAACTAGCACTCAGTTCTCTTGGCTTCCAATCAGGTGTTCCTTTTACTACACCACACAGCACACTTGTGTTATGGCTAAGATCCAAACACAATCCCCTCCCTGTGTTTCTAATGTTTGAAAGGTAATGATAATCAAATCCCTGATTTTTTAATTCTACAGTGATCAGGATACAAGATTTACTCCATAATGTTTAGCTAATGTCCCTGAGACAATTAGGTTTTATCATTAGCAGATATTAAATACAAGCAAATCCTTTTGTCTTAAAATGTTTTCTACTTCAAAATGTAGCTTAAATGCTTCAGGGCCCTATAAACCACATGCTGACAACTTTGGGTTGTTGTTTTAAAACTTAAAATTTTTAGACTATAAATGTAAGAATTAATATTCAAGCCTTGACCTATTATTTTTTTCCCTAAATTAAGTAAGGCCAGTTACTTTGAAACTTCACTAATAACAACAGCCACTAGCCACCTGTGGCTATTAAGCACTTTTAAAATGTAGGTACGTCCAAATTCAGATGGGCTATAGGTATAAAAGACACACAAGAATTTGAAAAATTAGTATGAAAAAAGAATGTAAAATCTCACTAATTTTTAAAATATTGATTAGATGTTGAAATATTTTGGATATACCAGGTTAAATAAAATATATTATTAACATTAATTTTGCCTGTTTTTTTTAATGTGACTACTAGAAATTTTAAAATTACATACGTGGCTTGCATATTGAACATTTCTATTGGACAGCTCTTAGCCATCAATCATAAATATCTAGGTACAACTGATAAAAAGTTTGTATATTCTCTAAGAATAAGTTAACATATAAAAATCACCTACATAATCACTAGTCAATGTCTGTGCTAAAGAAGATATGATGTGTAAAAACATACTAAATGCAGAAACCAACTTTAGTTGGCTTTATGTATTTTTCCTCAGTAGATTTACATTTTTGGTTTTGGTTAATACTGGAAGTGGTTTATATTCCCTGATCACATGTGAACTGATAAGAGAGAAATGTGTCCCAGAAGCATGGCAAAAAAAAAAAAAAATTCAGCCTTTGTCTTCTTCAATTCACACATATATGTGAGTTGACTTAAAAACAAATACTGTGATTTAAAAACAAATACTGACATAAAACACCATCAGATACTCTGCAAATGCAGACTAGGCTATAACTTAAAGATTTCAGGAATTAACAGTAATTCAACAAAACAAAACATTTATAATTTATACCTTTGCTCCATCTGAAATACTGTCCCAGTTTCCACCACTCAAAGAGAACTTTCCATTGCCTATATGCAGCAGTATCTCTTCAGGAGTATCATTGGGGCCATTAGCAAATGGAGTATAGCTATTAATAAAAAAAGATTTAAGTATACATAAGGGCCTAACATATATATTAAATCTAACTGAAAGTGATGAGTATAGAACTATAAGGATATATTTACTATAGCAAATTAAGAATACCACCTAAAATTTCCCTTTACTGTTCATATCAAATTTTATATTTCAAACAATAAACTTAATCCTAATGAATTATTTAATAAAATGAAGAGTCTTGTCTACATCAATCATTTTTTTTTGCCTTTGATCAGTTAATCAATGCAAAATAAAATAAAGGTAGCTTTTTATGTAGCTCTACATTCTGAAAATCAGACCAGAATGAAACATGCAAATTTTATATTCTCACGGGCATAAGTTAGCAAACCAAATATACCTACTATGAAGAAATTGTTAATTTTATATATTCATAATATATTTATTGAATTGGCTCAAAGTTATTCATTAGCATTTTATCAATATTATCAGTGAAAACAAGTTAACAATAGTTTTAATTAATGTTTATGAAAAACTGGTTAAATATTTATATCAATGTAACAGAAAAATCCTCTATAGCCATTAAAATTATTACATGGATCAGTATTCATGGACAGGAAGACAAATACATTGTATGAAGTTAAAATAGTTTAAAAAATAATTATAGAATGACAAAAAGTGATCAGTTTTATACCATTGTAGCAAATGGAACTAAAAATGGTATTCAAATTTGGGAACAGAAAGACTTATGGTTAAAAAGTATGAGGAAGATGTCTTAATATGTTAATGTGTTAATTCTCTCATGTAACCATTAAGTTGACAAAAACACACATACATATGCACACACACAAAATGTTTTGTTTAGTCATAAAGTAAATATTTGAAAGCAGCTATCTAGAAATTGTATCCCATGGTTTGAAACCAATACTGCTGATTGCTGTTCACATGAAAACTTGAGCTACCCTTAACTTTAGCACTTGCTGTGGTCTATAACTATTTTGCCTATGTCTAAAAGTACGTGGAATATACTGACATGTAATTATCACCAAGCCAATAAATAATTTAGAGTCACCATTTTCATAACTTATCTTTATAAAGCTCCTGCTACATCAAGCATATTTAATTATACTAAATGGCTTCTTTAAAAACTCACACCTAAGTACATTATAATTATATTATAATTCTTCAAATTTCATTCTATACATTAGACTTTGCTAAACCTAGCCTTTATCTATGGCTACACATTTTTACTCCTAAATAAAAGTGCTACTCATTATTAAAACAGCACTTGTATTATTTATAAATTAACAATATTAACACAATCCAATGGTTACATTTTTTAGTATTTCTTTATCCTTTTAAAAGAAGGCAGCTGTGCGTGTTTCTGTAGTTTAGTATTGTTACCACTTTATTTAGCTTTGTTATAAAGCTCGATCTTACTAAATCTCTATTGCCAAGAGAACCAAAATTCAAGTACTTAAAAAAAATTAACATCAGCAAGTTCAGTGGGTAAGCACCTGCTGAACCATGAAATTATTTTATGCTCAAGTAAACATTTTCAAAAAGTAATGCACTCAAATGTAAAATATCAAAATAAAAATAAATGCTTTATTTTGAAGTTTTAGTTCTAATTGAACAATCTTTTAATTATATATCTAAATAATGCCTCCTTAAACACCTTACCTTATGTTTTTTTAATTTTATAAGTATATAATATATAATATTTTAAAATATTGATAGCATTTTCCTTAAGGTTATTTTCATCTGTCCTCTTTCTAGATGAAAATATACAGGTGAAATTCAAATAATTATATGAATTAATTTGAGTATATAAATTTCTTACCCAGCCAACATTGTGTAAAAAAGGACTCCCAGACTCCAAATATCACAAGCAGCATCATAGCCTTGTTGCATAAGAACCTGAGAAAGAAATACTCATCTGGTACTACTCAGTATAAACTCAGTTTTCTCATCTAAAAGAAAGTTGTGCTTCTAATAATCTCACAAATGTTCACAATTTAGCTCATTTTAATCTTTTCAAAAATAGATTCACAATGTTAAAGGGAAAGTCTTCTGCAATTAACAAGCATTCAATAAGTGGCTATTAATGTGATTAAGCAACATGAGTGATACAAAAAAACAGCCTTTAAAGATATGATCCCTGACCTCAATGAGCTTTCACTCCTCCTCTCAGGAAATCCAGACACATCAAAATTTAAAATAATATGTATAGAGAGCTTAATATATTCTACACAGAGTACTGTCTTTTAACCCTAACACTGACTCTATGAGATAGATATTACTTCCATTTTGAAGATGAGGAAACTGACGTAAATGATAAGTAATTTGCCCAATATCACAAAACTAGTGAGTAGTGGAGCAGGCATTCTTACTCTAGTGTCTGTGATTTTAATATCTATGATAATTGCCTCCTTATTACACAAGAGGTGGTAAGATAATATATAATCTCATGAAAGCAAGATGAATTTATATTTTATATACAAGGCTCATGTCTTAAAAAAAATCAGTATATTTCTGGATCACAAACACACATTTGATAAATTCTGAATGGTTTTGTTAATTTTTCATATAATAATTTAGGTAGTTTTTTCTTTTGAGACTAGTATTAATAAAAGTCAAATAACATATTTATTATATATTCATGTGAATATTCTCTGTGAAGTTAATAGCTAGTTTGAGGTGAAATGAGGCCTTTTTTTAAATTTAGAAAAACAAGCCCACTGCTAAAGCCTTTAGACATAGGAACAAAATAGAAACATTATTAATGCGTTAACACTGGGGATTGTATAACCACCAGAATGGACAATTTCATTTATAAAAGGCTAAAAATATTAATGTTTAGCTTTGACAATGGCCAGACTTGAATAATAAGTATCTAACTAACTTAAAATTCAAGATATTATGTTTTTTTCATAGTCAAAGTGTATTTATAAGAACACACGTATCTGCAAACTTGGGAAGCTGAGTAGGCTATCAAAATACCTATTTAGCTGGCTTATGTAAATAACACTAGTGGAGACTACAAAGGCCCTAATAAATAATGAGGTAGAGCTAAACAATTCACATCACGATAAGCCTAACCTGGCATCCTCTAGTGAAACATAAACCTCTCCTGCTTTTTTCCCTTATCTCTTTCCTTTTCTCATCACTTCCTTTTTTTAATACATTTATTTATTTAATTTATTTATAATTCTTGGCTGCATTGGGTCTTTGTTGCTGTGCGCAGGCTTTCTCTAGTTGCGGTGAGTGGGGGTTACTCTTCGTTGCGGTGCACGGGCTTCTCATTGCAGTGGCTTCTCTTGTTGTGGAGCATGGGCTCTAGGCATGCGGACTTCAGTAGTTGTGGCTTGTGGGCTTCAGTAGTTGTGGAGCACAGGCTCTAGAGCACAGGCTCAGTAGCTGTGGTGCACAGGCTTAGTTGCTCTACGGCATGTTGGATCTTCCCGGACCAGGGCTCGAACCCATGTCCGCTGCATTGGCAAGAGGATTCTTAACCACTGCTACACCAGGGAAGCCCTCTCATCATTTCTTGCAGTTCTGGGCATCACCATGTTTTCCCTGGTTCCCTTAGGACAATATTTTTAAAGGTTCCCGGATGATCCAATGCAAAGCCAAGGCTGAGGGACTGCTTAGTGAACTAGTTGGACAGGCAAGGGTTAATCAGTGAGTCAGCTATAGGTATTTCATACTCCCAAAACCTTCAGAGTTAATGAGAAGAAAGGCACTGGAGGGATCATATTGCTTAATCTAATTAGGATCAATCATGAAAAACTTGGTTTAGATTTACCACACACTTAAACCCATTTTGTAGGTGTAAAGAAGAGGCAGTCTACTTTTGTTCTAGATATCAATGTCCTATTAATAGTGAGAACATAGAGCCATAAAAAAAAAAGGCAAGGTAGCGGGATGAATGAAAGAGTACAATGTAGAAAGTAACGTGTTTCATACCTTCTTACTTGCATCAAGTTAAATACAAAGAAGATAGAAGTCAGAATTAAAGTAGTTAATGACTTTACTTTCTCTCTCATTTGGCTTCCCAAATCATCAAAATGTAACATAGACAGAGATGCTCATTCAGATAAATTCATATTTGGAGCAAAACATATGACAGCCTAAAGTCAGAGCAAAGCAGGGTAATTTCACATTTACTTTTTAAAAAGAGTTGCAGGCATAGCATCCATCCAATATATTGTAAATTCCTTTAGTTCAGGATCATTCTTAGACCTCAGTAGACATTAAATGTCAGTTGAATAATATGATAGATTTGCTTTTATAAAAGAATAAATATTTTTTGAGATACATTAATTTTTGTGACATAGGTATAGTACAAAAGCACATCTATTAAGTAAATAAGCCTTAAGAGGTTAACTGAATTGATGCATATCAAAAAAGTGAATGAATATTCCTTATTGTTCAGCTGAAATTAGTACTACTAATTAGTTTCTCTTTTAGCAAATAAGGGATCTTAACGAACTGTGATGAATAATGAATTTATACTCTCATAAATGCTATTATTTATTCAAATATCTGCATGGATACTTGAATCTTTCTGATTCTAGTTGAAAAGATAATGCATTTCATACACTTCACTAATAATTTTTGAAGGGGTCTGAAATTTTAGAAACAAATCTTACCCCAAACCTGTTTTACATTTATAACAATTTACAAATATGCATTGATTGCTAGCAGAGGCTTCAGCTCTTGATAATAAAACTTTTCAAAGCATTTTGAAAATACAAATTCTAACCTAGCCAAAGGTAGTTCAGACACTAGAGGCATTAGTTACAGACAAGTGGTCTCCACATGCCCACCTGAAAACCTTCACTATTACAATGGTGAGAGTGTCTTACTACAATGGAAGTCTGTTAGGATAAAAAGCATCAATGGGCTGTATTCTACTCTGCAGATTTGTACTCATTTACCTAGGAAAATGTTTACCTAGCCATTAATCTAAAAATGTTTACCTAACCATTAATCTAAACACAGGCATACTGTATATTTTTCATTTTAATGAGATGAGAAGTATACAGTATACCCTATATTTAACAGAAGAGCCTTAATCTCAAATTTCTATCTTCCTATTCTATAAAACCATTAAAATGCCCTAGAAAAGCTAATTTATTATGTCTAAGGTATCTCTTACACCTGGGGGCAGTACAATAACCCCTTCTTGGATCATGCATGCATCCCAATTTTTGTTTTGGGACATACAGTTTCTATATATTTTAATGTGATAAAAATTTGTACATTCATTATTCTATGAATATAATTAAAATATAGATTAGAGCACATTCTCTGCATACATACACAATTTCTTACAGGGAAAATCTTATCATAAAAACCCTGTAAAGCAGGTGTTATACTTCTTCCTCAACATTAACATCTTAAAGGAAGATTTAATAAATTTTAACATGGGAACTTTTCACTATTAGAAAGTTATTTTCCTATTTTCTATGTTTCTATTTTCTTCACTAGAAATATTATTTTTCTAATAGCTACATTAAAATACAGATTTGTTGATATTTCAATATAAGAAATATGCTGTATCTTGTATTATATCTGATGTGCAATATTATCCATAAAGGACTAGTATTTAATGCAAAAAAAAACCATGCACATGAGATAGGAATTCATCCTCAAATTATTCTTCTTCTGACTTGGAAAATTCAATTTTTCTAACCTGAGGATATCTGTGTATTTTGATTTGTGTTAAACATCCGATAATTCATATGACTTAGCATTATTCATAACATATAAGAACAGTTCTTGACTTTTACAAAGAAAACTTATAAAGAATCTATATGACCAATGCCATCCCTGATTCATTTTTCATCACCCATACTTTCACTGCTGTGGGAGTTGCTACTGTCAAAGCTCCCATCCCCATTATCAGAACTGACAGACTGCTGGAGCTTGCCAAATGTGAAACGTGCACCCCTTGACTTCCTCATCTTCACCTTTCCTGTCTCTTCTAAGATCTACATACGAATGTTATTTGCCAAGAAAAACCCTACCGCTTATAAAAAACCCTGTGAAGCTGTTTTCTCCATGAATTAGAAGATCTTAAAGATAATCGGGGATGGCATTGCCCATGTTATGTATAATGCTAAACAATATAAATCACCTCATGTTCAGCACAAACCAAAATATCTGAAAATCTATCCTGGCTTTGTTACACAGTGAATGCTGATATTAAGTATTTTGAGCCTCAGTTTCCTCCTTTAGAATATTTAATATGTTTAAGGTGAGGTTATCTTCACTCTCTGCCCTGCTCTAAAAGGGTATGATTCTGAAACCACTATGTAACCCAGCAGAATATAGAATAATCTGATTATTACATTCAGGTTGGTTTCAGATGCTAGTTATTAGTTTGAATATTTATATTGGGAGTTATCAGAATTCAATGATTTAAAGAGCTTTATAGCTGGGAAAGGACAAGATAACTCAGCTTTTACCTACCTACCATAACATATACATGATATCAAATACATTTAACTAAAGGAAAAGAATGAAAGGCAAATACTGAAGTTTTAAAGAATACCTCAGGTGCCACAAAGTTTGCAGTGTAGCATGGAGTTAAGAGAAGTCCATTTTCTCCTCGAAGTTGTTTTGCAAACCCAAAATCACAGATCCTAATGGAGTCTGCGTTGGCTGATTCATCCACGTATAAAATATTACTGGGTTTAAGATCACGATGAACAACCTTGAACATTAAAAAAAATGCTTTACAATTCTATAGCTAACTAAATATCTGTGGAATAAAACATTGTAAGTTAATATATTTCCAGGAAAGGGAAATGTCTCAATCATAAAATTTTGAAAATGATACTTTCTCCAACCATGATTGCCCTGACAACCTGAAGTACACAGACAAAATTATCTCTATCAGACAGATGTGCCAGGTTTTTTATTTTTGTTTGTTTCTTTTTGCGGTACGTGGGCCCTCACTGTTGTGGCCTCTCCCGTTGCGAAGCACAGGCTCCAGACACGCAGGCTCAGCGGCCATGGCTCACGGGCCCAGCCGCTCCGTGGCATGTGGGATCCTCCTGGACCGGGGCACGAACCCGTGTCCCCTGCATCGGCAGGCGGACTCTCAACCACTGCGCCACCAGGGAAGCCCCAGATGTGCCAGTTTTTATCAAGCCACCAGTTTTGTTAACCACTTCCAATCTCAAAACTCAATTATCAGTTCCACTTGTAGATATAATGGACTAAGACCCTACTCAACACCCCCTCCCCACGGTAAACAACTATAAAACCTAAGTAGAAAAATCAACTACCTTGAAGGTACTGGGGAATGAGCAAAAGGAGACAAGACTCTGGTGGGGAGTACATACTTGTCAAAAAGCAGATTTTTCAGCACAAACCCTCCTAAGAAAATTACCCACTGAAAACAGAACAAAAAATAATCACTGGAGAAAAATAACAGAATATAATCAATCTCTGTACATTAATACACAAATGTGCAGTACACAATCCAAAATTATCTGATATACAAAGAACCCCTCCCCCCAAAACAGATCACAATTTCAAGAAAAAAGAAAATCAGTTCCAACTCCAATATAAACCATGTTGGACCTAACAGCAAGCATTTTAAAGTGGCTATTATTGTGATATGATAGATGTGCTAGGTAATGCTATGGTAGCAAAATAACATATAAATGTCTCAAATCAACATGTATACCTTAAACGTACACAAAGTTATATGTCAATTATAGCTCATCAAAATGCCTTTGTTCAACATTCACAAGACTAAATAAATATAAGAGAAATTTTAAAAAATAACGTAGTAAAACAAAACACTTTCAATGCATGAAAACTCGGCAGAAAAACAGAAACAGTAAGAACCAAATGAAATGCTAGAAATGGAAAATATTCTGAAATTCTCTGTGATGATTTTCTTTCTGATACACTATCTACTTCATTCAATCTAGTCCTATTTTTAATCAGCAGTTTACTACATTAAAAGGTCTTTCAAGACAAGGATCAAGACTTAAACCCATGGTTGAATCTGCAATACCTTTTATAATGTCTGGCATGTAGAAATGCTCAACACATGTTTGTCGTTAATTTACTTAATTGATGTAGTGTTTAATTTCTAAAATAATAAACAAAAGAGAAGATGTTTATCATTTTCTTCTTCTCAAAAATTCTGGTCATCCTTTATTTTAGAGTGGGTTGATAAAGACAATCAAGGAATTAAATTATTATAGAATTACTCCTTTAGCATTATACAATTTACATTTCAAAATGCTGAAAACGTACTCTGTAAAACCACACTCAAAAATGAGTTCTGGCCCCTGTAGTATTTTCATTATGTCATTTCTGAGTCATTCATTGTTTTATTGTTTATATGTAAGTGGGTACATATCTACTACTACAACTATTCAAACTTACATTTTTAAATTATTTGTGACTCTGTTTTCTTGTTTAGCTATATATATAATAAAAGTTACCTTGTTTTGATAACTCAGTTCATTCGCTTTCTTTATGAAGAGATAGGAAGCAAAATAACAGGCCTGCGCCTCCACTAGAAATTTCAATATAGTAATACTTCAAATGTTTAGAATCCAAATTTCTCACTGTATTGGGGGAGGGGCTGGCAACAATCAAGATATGCAGTCTTGCCAGAACTTTCATGTTAAGCATAGTATAATCTGAATAATATTCACAACATGCCCTTGGATAACTCTTTTATGTTTCACTTTTAAGTTTGATTAGGTTTAATAATTTAAAAGTCAAGGTTAGATATATAATTCAAACCACTTTTAAAACTAATATGCTATTAAATTAGGGCTAACAGGTAGAGTGAAGAAAATTAATAAGGTATTACCCAATTTCCTAATCCTATAACCTTCACTAAATTATGAATTTTATTAGGCTATTCCGTATAAAAATATGTGATAAAAAGTAATTCATTTTAGGTGTCATATCCTATATATTATTTTGTGAAGATATAAACCCCAGAATTAAAAGGAAGACTATAACTACAACTTACTCCTTGACAATGAAGATAGTCAACTGTGTTAGTTATTATAAACAGTACATCACTAGCTTCCCGTTCTGAAAAACATTTTTGTTTGAGAATACGGTCAAGTAGCTCTCCTCCTTTCATCAAATCCGTAACAAGGTAAACATATCTACCATCATCATAAACCTAAAAAAGAACATATTTTCAAAATGATATTATTTATAATTACAATTCTGAAATGTTTTAAATTATATTTACTTTGCTTTTCTAATGAACCTCTAGTGTTAAAAAATATTATTCCTTTAGTATTAATATAGTGCAGGCTCTACTGAAGGTTAAACTGGCTAAATGGACTCTTACACCATTCTGTGAGACCATGTTAAACATATAATTGTATTAACTTTTGAAGTTTTCTGTTATACTTCATCAAAGAATATAAATGGAAAAATAGAACTTTGTGCCTCTCAAATGGCATCTGTCTCATTTTTTTACTGTATTATAGGCACTTTCCTTCCTTAATGATAGTAAGCTTCCTTATGGCAGTAAATATATTATTTGTTTTTTAATATCTTCCCCATAGTCTATTATCTGACATGGTGTCTTAAATATTTGTTGAATTCAAATACTATATCAAGGAGAATATATTAAAAATATGTACACCCTTTTATTCAGAGCACGTGATATCTACATCTACACATACAAACCATATGTGTAGACATATATCTATCCACACACATACATACATTTATATATAAAATAATATTTAAGGATTATAAATCAAAATGCATATCATATTATCTGAAACAAACTGATCAAGGTGATGGTTTATTGTCTGCCTTTTCTACAGAGGAAAGAGCATTATTTTCTTTACATGAAAAGTCAGCATTCAGTAACATCTATTACTATGAGTCATATGTTCACTTTAAAAAAAGTAGACTAATACTATTTCAGCCAAGCAACAATACACAGTGCTACAGCCAATTGCTGTACAATCAAGAAAGTAAAATCTCCTAGAATTTGGCAGATTCCCAATCTCCTGTATCTTCTATACTTGTAGTACTAGAGAATAATAAATGTTGCTGGTGATAATGTTAACTAGTTAACAGCTAGAATACATTCAAGTAATCAGGACACTCTCATTTACCAACCGTCATAATTCCTTTCTGACGTTTTATAAGAAGGGTAGTAGTATAAAATCATCAGGGGAAAAAGAAGAACTGAAGTGGCAAATTTAAGAGTCTTAAGATTTTGTGGCATGAAAGTAAACATACCATGGACATGAAAAGTTTCAATAAGAAAATAAAGTGCCAAGTCATAACTTCATTAGCTTAGCTGATACACAGATTTTAAATACCTACATCCTTTAAAGTTATAATGTTAGGGTGTTGTCCATAGCGCATCAAAATTTCAATTTCTTCTGAGGGGTCTCTTTTACTTTTGTCAATGATCTAAGAAATAAGACAAGAAAAATCTCAGAGGAAAAATATTTTCTTTGTCTAAAAATGAATGACATAATTTAAATTTGGTTATATTTTCAAGCAAATAATAAAACTCAAGAGTAATGTTTGTCTCACATTATTTTAATATTTAAAAACTTCCTATAACTGAAACAATAAAAAACAGCACTTTCTTCAACATTATATTCCATCTAACTAAAACTATACTGATAATTTGATCCAAATGTGACAGTAATTGTCACAATTGCTCAATCTTAACATACTACATTAAAATAAAATTATTCAAAAGCAAGACATTCATGAAACACACTGTTCCTCCAAAATAAGTCTTTTTTTATTGAACAAAATAAAGTCTTGGAAAGAAATTCAAAATGAAAATATTAAGTCTTAAGAGGTTTTCCTCATCATTTTATCTTTGCTTTCTCCACTTGCTCCACTGAAAAACTGTCAGTTGACCTGCAATTTAACTTACACATATAAAACAAAAAAAAAAAAGTTAGCCTCAGAGACAATACCTTCACTGCAAATTCCATGTTGGTAGCAGTGTGTATGCATCGTTTGCAAACAGAATAGGAGCCAACACCAATATCCTCTTTCAATTCATACGCTTCACCAAATTGTGCAGCATTTCCATTTATCTGTTTTTGTTAAAAAGTAAAATACAAAATAGAATGATATGGTTTCACATTTTTTATCTTCTCTCCTAAGTATACATTCTTCTTAAATCTTTTAAAAATCAAGAATAATTCTAGAGAAGTTTTATCAGTATTTATAAATGGTTTACACAGATTCTGAACTGATCCTAAATTGTAGACTTTCTAGATCCCCAAAGCCAATACAATAATTAAATCAACTAGCTAATACATCACCCATTACATTTTCTTGCCAAAAGAGATCACATAAATATAATTAAAGGTTACTACTGTCTGCTTTTTTCCAAAACATATGGAGACATCTTTAATTCATTATACAGAGATAAATGAAGCAGTTGAAAATCACTTAAAAATCACTGTACATCCATTAGCAATAACTGAAAGAAATAATTATCCCTAATCTGAATAATCTAAGTGGAATTTACCTGAACAATTGGTAATACATTTGCACTTGTGATCGGAGTGATTTTATATTCTTCTGCAATAGAAGTTGCAACAAAGCTGAATCCTTTGAAGAGTTGATGAGCATTAGCACTAGCTGGCAAACCAGGAGAATCTAATGTCCAAATAATTATATTTAATTAGAGCTACACAGAATTTTATGATATGAAATGTGAACATTTCTTTGAATATAAAGGAAACCATTAAATGTTATCATCAGACATACTATATTAGGTATTTGATTTATTTTATATTATCTGTTTCCCCATACTATTATGCAAGCTCCATGTAGATTATAATTTTTGTCTGTTCTGTTCACTTCTGCACTGTCACTGCTTAGTACATAGTAGGTATTCAATATTTGTTGAATGAATGTATGAAACAGATGCCAATAAAAGTAAACCTCATTAAATTGTAAACTATAAGAGTCAGAGTGATATATCTCATATCTTACCTCTTACCCCCATCCTCTAATGCATTAGCATGTCAAAAAACTTTTAAAGTAAGAAAAAAAGAAAACGTTCACCCTTTGCTCTAGTCTCTGCTTCCCTAGTAAATATTTCCCATGTAAAGCCTCTGTTTGAAAGGTGTCCAAGCAATGCTGTATATAGGATCCACACTTCCACACAGGGCAAACCACCCTCTGCAAACTTACAATTTTTTTAGTTTTTACCTAAGAAGCTAGTTTACTTTTTTAACCATCTAACTGAATAAAAGCCCTGATGTTACACATAAACATGCATTACCTTTAGGTGTTTTTGCAGTAAATTCAGGATCAAAACAAAAAGTATCATCTGGTTTTCCAGAAGCCGGTTTGAAAGGAGGCTGAACTTCTCTCTTATATAATTTCTAGAAGAAATAACAGAATAACACAGAAACGTATTCATACTTGAAAAATTATTGAAGCAGAATATGATATTCACAGTCCTTAACAGAAGACTCACAATTTCATAAATGAAATTTCAACAGGCTTCAGATACCTGTTAACCAAATTCTAACCTCTTAACCAAATTCTGTGTATCATCTAAACTTGAGAGATAATGTACAGAATCAAATGAGACCAAGAAACACAGCAGCAATGCCACAGGTTGCATTCACGAGGAATAATTCTGTTCAGTTTTGGATTTCAAAAACTGACTTGAATTCTCACTGGTAAAATAACCATACAGAACATATCACAATGTTACCATGCAGAAATAACTAATAACATTCTAGGATATCAAAATTAATAATTAGTCTAACTCCAAGAAATATTCATTATACCTATTTTGTTTTCACATAATAATATGCATTAGATGCACTGTTTAGAGCTCTTTTTACAGAATTCAAAAATTGAAACTTGTCTAACAATCTAACTTCCTAAAATTTATGTTTTAGAAAGACATATAAAATATCTTACAACATAACTGTTTTTTGGAAATCTACTTTTTTAAAAGCTCACAGTCTCGCAGTGAGGGAAAATTAATAGAGGATTACTTTAAAGTAATTTTCATTTATTTAAACATGTACACATTCCACTCTTTTATTATTTAAGAGGAATAAACAAACTGTTTAGATATAAAAATAATGGAAAAATAATTTCTAGTTTTTCTAGTTAAAGAAAAAGGAAGAGCAGAGAAGCATTAGAAAAAAATGACAAGGGAATGCAAGGACACCGAAAGAGGGATGCACACATATATGACAAAGGGCAGACTCCCATGCAGTATGTTCACTGCGTGGCCTTTCAGGTTATTAATACTATTAATGTGTTGCAGTTTTACAACTATAAAAACTAAATCAAAATATTAACTTCTGAAACCTGTTCTACAAGCCAGAAAAAATAATAATTTGGTCAGTGAATAGTGGCTCTCTACCTCTGCCTTAGAAACCAAAAGAGACACTTTTTCTTTAGGGATAATTTTCAATACCAGTGCCAGAATTAAATAATCAAAAACACTTACCTATGATGATTAATAGTATATAAAATACATAAAGCTGTGTTGTAAACAACAATAAAAAGTGAGCTTTTCTAAGAAAAGCTCATTAGTCTGGGAGTTGCAACTTAAAAAAATTTAATACATGACTTTGCAGAATTTCACAATGTTTCTGTTTTCATGTTCTCTCAAAATTTAGTAAAATACCTATATACAAAGATTTTCACTTCTTAACAAATTAAATTTGTTCTAATACATGACAAAGAACCATTTGAAATTAAATAACATCTTAGATTCTTTAGAATTCATTTTTCTATAAGAATCTGTCCTATGATTCATCCCCTTTCTCCTCTCTCTTCTTCCCCCCACATTCCCCAACCTAGAATAGGGGAGAATATTAACCATATTTTACAGGTAAGACAAATGAGCAACAAAAATTTACTACATATCATCCACACATCTACTGGTTCAAGGTAATTGCATGAAATGCTACACCTGTAAATAAAATCTCATACTAAAAATAAAACAAATGGATTAAGTTTATCAGCAAAGTCCATATACTACCATTTACTCTTGAGTTTTTGCTTTTATTAAAGGTACTCAGTAACGAACTTGCTACTGAACTTACATTCCAGTCAATATTTGCAAAAAAAAGATGTCTTTTGATTTCGTCAACTCCTTCTGAGCCTATAAAAATGGAAAGAACGTTTTTACCAGTCTGAATTTTTTAATCTGCTTACCTGGCTTCCAGGCTATTATCTGTAAATAGGAGTACACACATTTCATAGATTCCTTGAAGTGAAAAGTTTACGATTTCTTATCTGATGTTTTATTAATTGGTCCTCTGAATTTAATATAATAAAAAAATAGTTGATGTTCATGCTGAAGCACATAAGGTATCATGAAATACTAAAATACCTTCTGAATCAAATAAAAATCATGTCTAACATAGCATTAAAATTTAAGCAATTTTCATTTTCTTTTTTTTTTTTTTTTTTTGCGGTACACCGTCCTCTCACTGTTGTGGCCTCTCCCGTTATGGAGCACAGGCTCTGGACGTGCAGGCTCAGTGGCCATGGCTCACAGGCCCAGTCGCTCCATGGCACGTGGTATCTTCCCGGACTGGGGCACGAACCCGTGTCCCCTGCATTGGCAGGCGGACTCTCAACCACTGTGCCACCAGGGAAGCCCCTTCATTTTCTTCATAATTCAATTTATGATCTCATATCTATAGGCCAAATTAAAAATGCAATGAATAAAGTGGCATTGAAATTTTAACACATGGACATAAACAGGATAATAGGATCACATTTGGATCCAGGGAAAGGCTACTAGAAAGTAGCCAAATAATGAGCAGTTATGGAAACATAACATTTATCTTGATGAATATTGTAAGGGACAAAATAATTATCTTCAAATATCTAAAAGGATTACCTACAGAAGGGAGAACTCTGTGAATTATGTCAAAAGAGACATTCATATGATATAATGATATATATTAAACATAAGTTCTGAATAACTAGACCACTCCATTTTTAATGATGGGCATAACAGAGTTTACTGGAATCTTTGCATACATAAAACATAGAATTCTACGTATAAACACATAACAGCAGTAAATGAACTTAGGCCAGAAAACATAAAGTCATAATTATCCTCCCAAAGCATGTCGTATATTGTTATAAAAGCTAAGAAAATAAATAATACCCAATCTATTTGCTGGATTCCTTTTGAATAACATCCTTAGAAGACTTTGTGCTTCAGCACTAAGAAACTGAGGCATTCCAAGTTTTGCTCTGGAAAAGAGGATTTCAGAAAATTTCATTTAAATCTAGCCATACTTCTAAATTTATAAATCCCAAAAATAATTTTAAAGAATGCTATCACAATGGCAAATAATGTCCCCTATACGGTGGAAGGGAATGAGACAGTGAAAAATGTTCTTTTGTGTCAAATGAAAACCATAACAAGTTTCTCAAAACTGAAAGCAAGGAATTTTTCCCAAAAGAAAAAAAAATGTTTACACTTACTTTAATATCATATTCATGGTCTCATTTCTGTCTTTACCTTGAAATGGCAGAGTACCAGTAAGCATTTCAAACTAAAACAAACAAAAAATACCACAAGTCAACTTAGTAAAACTTAGAATTTACAATGAAATTCTTCAGGAAAAAAAATGAGACTTGTAATACATGATCATCAAATCATGCAGAATCTACATGATAGTAGGTCAAAACAGGACCAGAAAACTAGGTCGCTTAAGGAAATACACCTCTGGTACCCCACAGTATATAGGCCAAATGAGAGGTGATTTGTAGCAAATGTAACCTACCATTTTTTCAATCCTAAATTCCTCAAACCAAAGCAATGTGGAAATAGACACAAGGCATTTTCTTTTAAAACAAAGATAAGCTTTTAAAGCAGACATTTAACAGTGAAAGAAAAGCAAAAATAAGTACTGAGCCATTTCAAATTCATACATGCTCAAGAAAGATAATCATTCTCATTCCCTTTGCTCTCTTTACGAAAAAAAAAAAAGGAACCAAACAAGAAGCTACACACACAGATACACACACCACACACTGATATATGTATTTTAATTTGAGACAGTTGTACACAGCATAATGAAAACTTTTTCCCTAAGAGAGTTAATTGAAATGTGGATAACTAGAACATTAAATAATCATATTTAAAAGAAAAAGTAGGTCTGAAAATGAAGACCATTATAGCTCACTAGAGAGAAACGTTTTTATATCCCTAATATTTAAATCTTAAGCTTAGATTCAAAAATGGCTTTGGCCTCAGTCCTCTGTTCATTTATTTGAACTTACAACCTTAGTTAGCTTATGCATTCAACTCTCTCCTGAGGACTGATGACTCTCAAATCGATTCCAGTTTCAATCTCTCTCAATCCCCAGTTTTCCCTTCCAAATCTAAAGTAATGGTTCTCAACTGGAGCCTGAAGAGATAGGGGTAGGAGTCATAGAAAGGGAATGAAGACGAAGGGAAGTATGGTGTACGGGGATCATCTCTCTCAAGCTCCAGTTCCCTGTCGCCAAACCTAAAATAATGGTTCTCTCCTGGGGACTGGAGGAATAAGAGGTGGAAAGGCAAGAACAAAAAGAAAAAGAGAAGGATAGTACATTGGAATCACACCTTCCCCTCAAATAAACTATATGCTGGCTGGCAGAGTAATTTTTTGTTGTTGCTGTTGTTTTTTAAGGTCTTCAGATGATTCTGATGCTCTCTCCACTGCCCTCTCCTAATTCATTACTATCAAGGGGTTAAACACTAACCCACAGTAACCTATGAAACGTGTTAAAAATAAATTATTTCCCCACTTTCAAAATCAGCTGTCCTTCCAAGCTATCTCTTTTCTATTGAACTACCTTTCTTTCGATCCCCTGAAGTTTTAGAGGTATCTCTATCTTTGACCCTTCCCCTCTGCTTCATCTGTGGCATTTAATCTGTTACTAAGGTCAGCCACTTCTTACCTTTAAATGTCTTTAAGATCTCCTTTTTTTCATTCTGTAATCTTACAACTGTCTTCTAAGGAGAACTTCTTGGTCTCCCTACTTTTAGTTTCCTCCATTTGCAAGCCATTTATATAATGCTACCAAGGTTAATTTTCCTAAAATACATTTTTTCTCTAATTACTGTCGTGTTCAAGAATCTACAAAAGTTTCCAACCACCCAGAGGATTGCGTGCAAATCCTTATAGGCTTATAGTCTCATTTCCTCCACCTTCACCCTCATTCTCCACTACTACTCTAGTCAAACTGGTTCTCCAGGTCTTTCCTAATACTATCACAATACTATTCTTCTTGACACACAGCTATTTGACTTTTATCCATTCTTTAGGGCTTAATTTAAGTTCTATCTCCTCCACTTTTCTTACATCAACTTATATGAATTCTTGCCTGAACTTCTAAGGTACTTCCAGGCAGTTTATTTAGCTATTCCATTTGTTTCCCCAACCAGATAGCATGCTTTCTTAGGTCATGGAAAATGCCAAATATTGTACTTCTATCTGTTCCCACCCCACTGCCCTTACCAAATCCCAGGCTTATAATAGCCACTTAATATATTGATACATCATACGGTAATTCAGTGATAAAGAGGCAAAAATGGATTATCAGGCTTCTAGAGCAAATTGTATCTGATTCAATAGCTATTCACTTATCACCCTACTTAATACTACAAATTCTATGCTTAATCTTATACCAAATCAGTCAGTCCATATGCTCATTATGCTAGATACTGTGGGAGATTATAAGTAGTAGAAGACAGGATTGCCCTCCTTAAGAGGTTTACAATCTTTCTAGGGACATGCTTGAAAAAATGTGACAATAAGATAATATACCATAAGGTGCTAAATTCTGTGATACCTAGTTAAAATACCATGTAACTACTAAACACAGTATTCTGAAATCTAAAATCTGGTATGCCTTTATCTAAGTTTTAAATTTGAATAACTTGTAAAAGAATGCTGCCATTTACCTTTTAATCTAGCAACTAAAAGAAATCAGAACACCAAAACCCTAATTTTTATTGTATAACAGCTAGCCAATCAAGTTTTTTAACAGTCATGAACTTGAGAACCCTATTCTCACCTAACACATCCCAACACTCAGATTAAAATTCTAAACAATACTAATTGTATATTGGCATAATTAAAAAAAACACTACTTACCATAAGTACACCATATGACCACCAATCTGCACTCTGGGAATGACCTCTTCTATTTACTACTTCAGGAGCCATATACTCCACTGTACCACAAAATGAGTAGGCCTTCTTCTCCTGATCTACTGATTCTTTGCTGAGTCCAAAATCTATAATAACAATATTACACAAAAACATATCTGAAGATCTTCAGAAAATAGAAAATACCAAAAGAAACTGAACTATGAATTAAACCTACTCATGATGGCTTACGATTACCATTAAGAAAGCTCCTTACCTCAGTTAAGCCTCATCCTCAAAATACATGTTTTCATGTCTATACAGGAATATGATTCAACAATTTTGAAAGGACAATTAAATCAACACTGTCATAGTGATCTAATTTTTAAAACAGACTAAGACAAAAAATGATAGTAATTTGCACTTTGTAAAATATTAGAAAAGCAAATTTTGCTTTGGTTTTGGTGAACTTCCACTTTGTTTATGGTCTTCGAAGAGCTAAAGATACTAATATATAAAAATCAATCTTATTTCTATATACCAGCAATAAAAAATTGAAAGGTGAAATTTTAAAAGTACTATTTATAACACCACCAAAAAACCCTCATGAAATCCACAGGTATAAATATACAAAGAATGTATATACAAGACCTGCATGCTGAAAACTATAAACATCAATGAAAGGAATCAGAGTAGATCTAAGTAAATGGAGAGAGATACTGGTCATGATTTGGAAGATTCAATGTTGTTAAAGATGTCAATTCTCCCTAAACTGATCTACAGAGTCAATGAAACATTAATAAAAATCCCAGCAAGATTTCTTCTGTAAAAATCAACAAGCTGAATTTAAAATTTATGTAAAAAGACAAAGTAAATAGAATAGCCAAAACAATTCTGAATAAAAAAGGAAAATTCAAGGACTCACACTACCTGACTTCAATACTTACTATAAAGCTATAGTAATCAAGACAGTGTTGTACTGGAGAAAGACTACACACACACATACATATATGAATGCAACAAAACAGCATCCAAGAATAGACTGACATATACAGTCGCTCTGCTATTCTTGTTTTAAAACTGCAAATTTGTTCCAATGTGATTGATACCTTATTGTTACCTTTCAGAGATTTATACCACTCCACAAATGTCCTTTGTTGTACTATTTCTGACAAAACTGACATTTAACACTAGAGTTTGCTTGGCGAATATAACATGAATTTCAAATTTCAGCTTGGTTTATGTGCAATTTTGCCCACAAGAAATAATAGGTGAAACACTAGAAAACTGCACCTAGTTGAACTGAGCCAAGCAGAAATACATACATGCACACACGTCAAATATCTACCAACTATTTCAGCACATCATGTGTGTTACAAGCCACTTCTGTTCACCTGTAGTATTAGAACTCCCAATTCCAGATAATTTACCTCCCACTACTTCACAATAACTTACAAACTGCAACCTTTCTGATGCCAATTATACAAGCAAATTTCAGGATTTTTTCAAGGTAAGGTATCATATTTATTGTAGTATTTATCTATTCTTAATCAGTTAGAACATATAAAACAATGCCATCATTTTTAACAGCTTCCTATCTTTCTTTAATGTGTCACTGGTTATATATTTTAGTGTTAAACCCCGAACAACATTTTCTCCATAAGTCATATTTTTTACTACGCAATTATGCATAGTACAGTGATTTTTAAGATCATATGTGTTGCATTATAACAGAACTGGCTATATATATAGCCAACTGATTTCTGACAAAGATGTAAAAGCAATTCCATGGAGAAAAGGTCAGTCTTTTCAACAAATGGTGCCAGAATAACAGAATATTGATATACAAAAATCCGTCCTCATACCATACCTCATAAAAAAACATTAATTCAAAATGAATCATAGACCTAAGTGTAAAACCTAAAACTACAAAATTTCCAAAAGAAATACAGGATAAAATCTTTGTGAGCTTGGGTTAGGCAAAGATTTCTTAGATACAACATCAAAAGTATAATCCAGGGCTTCCCTGGTGGTGCAATGGTTAAGAATCTGCCTGCCAATGCAGGAGACATGAGTTCGAGCCCTGGTCCAGTAAGATCCCACATGCTGAGGAGCAACTAAGCCTGTGCGCCACAACTACAGAGCCTGCGCTCTAGAGTCCGTGAGCCACAACTACTGAAGCCCGCATGCTACAACTACTGAAGCCCATGCGCCTAGAGCTCATGATCTGCAACAAGAGAAGACTGCAATGGAAGCCCACGCAATGCAACGAAGAGTAGCCCCCACTTGCCGCAACTAGAGAAAGCCTGGATGCAGCAACAAAGACCCAATGCAGCCAAAAATAAATAAAATAAATATATATATTTTAAAAAGTATAGTCCATAAAAGAAAAAAGTTGATAACTGGATTTTATCAAAGTCAAAAAGTGCTCTTCAAAATATATTGTTCAGAAAATCAAAAAGAAACTGGAGACTGGAAGAAAATATTTGAAAATCACATATCATATAAAGGACTTGTATTCAGAGTATATTTTTAAAAACTCAAATTCAGTAATAAGAAAACAAACAACCCAAATTTTTTAATGGACAAAAAAACCTGAACAGATACTTCTCCAAAGAAATACATGAAAAGATGCTCAATGTCATCATTTGTTAGGGAAATGCAAAATAAAATCACAGTGAGGTACTACTCTATGCCTTTTACTAGAGCTAAAATAAAAAAGTACTGACAATACCAAGTAATGGCACGGATGCAGAGCAACTGGAACTCTCATACATCGCTGATGGGTATGCAAAATGGTACAAGCACTTTGGAAAACAGTTTGGAGGTTTCTCATTAAGTTAAACACACACTTCCCATATGATCAACCAATCCCACCACTTGGGTATTTACTGATGTGAAATAAAAAATTATGTTCACATAAAACCTGTACAAAAATATTTCTAGTTGCTTTATTTGTCACTGTCAAAAACAGGAAACAACCCAAAAGCCCTTTAATTGGGGATTGGATAAACAAACCATGGTACCATCATAAAATGGAATACTACTCAGCAATAAAAAAAGAAATTACTGATACACACAACAATATAGATGAATCTCAAATGCATACTAAATAAATAAAGCCAGATTCAAAAGAGTATATACTGTCTTCCTATTTGTATTATTTTGTGGAAAAGGCAAAACCATAGGACCAGAAAGCAGATTGGTGGTTGTCAAGGGGTAAAGGGAGAATTGACTTATAATGGGAAAATTCTGGGGAGTGAGGGAACTGTTTTATATCTTGATGCTGACTGTATGCATTTGTCAAAGTTTGCAGAACTATACACAAAAAAGTAACTTTAAAAAATAAACTTTTGTATTTTGAGGCAACTGTAGACTCACACGCAATTATGTGAAATACTACAGAGATCCCGTTTACCCTTTAGCCAGTCTCCCTCATGGTATTATCTTACAAAGCTATATTACAACATCACAACCACAATAATGACAATGATGCAGTCAAGATACAAATTAGTTCCATTATCACAAGAACAATGAGTTTTACTCTACGTAAATTATACCTTAATTCTATAAATGAAAAAATTATGAGCCCTATAATTCTCTTTTAAAATAAAATACAATATTAATACTTAATTTTAGGACCCCTTGAAACTGATTTTTTAACCATACTCAATATTTTCATTTAAAAATTACTAATTCTTGTATAATAACTGAATGCATTATGATTTTCAGCATAATTTTAAAAAATCTTTTCAATGTACTATGCTCTTTCTCCACATTTTAAGGCTTTTAAACTCTGCAATTCCATTTCAAAATTAAATTTAATGAAACCTAGTCTCTGAGGTCAGTTCAGCTGAATATAACAACATACCTTGTAGAGAAGAACACTGGCTTCTTTGGCCATTCCACAGAGAAGGAAGAGGGGAAGAGAATTTTCTTATCCTCTGTTACCTTTCAGAGATTACACCACTCCATAAAGGTCCTTTGCTGTACTATCTCTGACAAAACTGACATTTAACACTAGAATTTGCTCAGCAATCAACGGACAAAAATTTTTACAATAATAAGAGTTAGCTACAAGATTAAATAAGACATATGTTAATCAGTGTTTTTTCCAAAACACTAATTTGAAAAGAAAATGTAGAAATCAGCTATATAAAGGGTTTTTGGCAGGGGGGTGAGATATACCTTTGTTTCCTTAAATGACTCTTTTAAAGACGTTAAATTTTAAAAGCATGTCCAAAACACAACACTTTTATGAGTATCTACTATATGTAAAAGTAATTTCAGTGCCTAATTTTCAGATAGCCATAAAAATTACTTAAAACTATTTTCTTATGTATACATTTTTTTCTTATTCAGCTCAAGTACTGTGTGATTTAATTTCTGACACTGCATATTTTATCTTCCCTCTCTTTATAAAAATTACTTCTGAATTATGTCCCTCAGAAGTGATTCTGGAGACTCCAGATTCCCTTTCCCACCCAGGTTTGTGATACTCTTACATCCATCCTTGTCCAAATGCCCTGACCCTCCACATCCATAGCACCCTCTCCTCACACCTGATTCCCAGTTCTGGCCTCTCCTGCCTTTTCATTTACAGGGCTGTGTTGTTAGTTGAGTTAATGTCTCAGAGAAATTAGATCCTTTGCCTAAAATGAGAACCCTAAGGGCTCACTGAAAGTACTACACATGACTTAGCACATTTACCAGACCAGCCAAAGCATTCAAACTTGAACAAGGAAAACTGAACTCAGGAAGAGACAGCTATGGAATCTTTCTGTCTGCTTCTAAAAAGATGCCAATGTGACCTGTGCTTCCTCTACAAATTCCACAGGCTGTGATAGAAATGAATAACATAGTTCACCAAATAAACCAAAAGAATAACCATAGTTCATCGAGCAAATAGTACTCGATGATAGCATTCAAAATGGAAGGAAGGAGATAGGAAGAGAAGGAGGGAAAAAAGGAAGGGAAGGAAGGACGAAAAAGGCACAGCAGGTAAGAAAGCAAGAAAGGAAGGAAAAGAAAATAAAGAAAAAGAAAGGAAGTATAAAAATAAAAAGAAATTAAAGGAAAGAATGAAAAAAAAATGAAATGTCTTAAAACACTTGCTATGAATGGTCACACTTTAACCAACCTTACTGGAATGTTGTGAGGTTACATCCATAAATTTATTATTCATTACAAGACTTTGAATTCTGTTATAATCATGAAACTGTAAATTATCTAATATTTATCATTGTGTACTTTCTTTAAAGGAATATTGGTGTCACTTTAAAGGAAAATAGATTAAATTGTTTAAAAATATATATAAATCACAGTTTCTTCCTGTCACAAGCCTTGTGTCCCTTGCTTATAAATTAACATTGATTCTAACTACTCTTTACTCCTCAGCCCGTTTAAGTCCAAAAGGTGTAAAAGCAGAATTCATATTATAAGACTAAATATAAAACAAGTTGACATCATTATTCACCCAATTAACCTTAATGTAGAAGAGAGATATAGGTTGAATTTATTCTACTCTTTCCCCACCCATGACAAAACAGGCATAACTTATTAAGAAAAATGAAAAGAATTAAATTCTAATTAGCATTGCAACTAAAGATTGACTGTTGTAAAATAAAAATTATTATATAAAATTTCAAAACTCTACTGTTCTCTTCATATTTCTCTTCCTTATCCTCTTTGAATCTCTTTAAATCTTCTTTGCTTCTTTCATATAGTAGAAAGAGAATCAGGCTATGAATCAAAAAATGATTTACTAAACTTTACTTGAACTTTGTCACATTTACTTGAGCTTTCAAGTTAACAACTTCATACTTTATTTTTACATTGAAGAAGTATACTTAGGAATTTAAAGCAACTTACCTTTAAAGTGCACTGGTCCAAAATTCTCTGTAAAGCCCACATCTTCATTTTATCTCTGTTTTAACATTCTGATAATTAAATACAGAATTTACTATCTATTTAAAACATAAGTAACCTTTTGAGATTGGCTCACTCAGCACAATGCCCTTGAGTCCATCCAAGTTGCTGTATATATCAAGAGTTATTTCCTTTTTATTGCTGGGTAGTATTCCATTGCATAGATGTATCACAGTTTGTTTATCCATTCACTCTCTGAAGGACATTTGGGACATTTCCAGCCTTGGGCTATTACAAACAGAGCTGCTATGAAAATTCATGTTTAGGTTTTTTGTGTGCATGTAAGTATTTATTTCTCTAGGATAAATGTTCAGGTGTGTGACTACTATACAGTTCTATTTATATCATATTCTTAAAATAACAAACTTAGAGATATAGAACAGATAAGTGGTTGCCAGGATTTAGGGAAGGTGGGAAGGGTGACTATAAATGGGCAGCACAGGAGAGTTCTTTTGTGGTTATAGATCAGTTTTGCTTATTGATTGTGGTGATGGTATTTGACTCTACATATGTGAATAAAATGTCATGGAGATATACACAAAGACAAACAAAAAAAGAATATGTGCAAAAACTGGTGAAATTTAAGTAAAGTATATAGTCTAGTTAGTTGTAACTGTACCTATCAATTTCCTGGGTTTGATAATGCACTGTAATTTTGTAAAATGTCACCATTGGGGGAAGCTGGGTGACGGTACACAGGACCTCTTGGTACTATTTTTGCAACTTATTGTGAGTCTATAATTATTTGAAAATTAAAGGGTGTTTTTTAATGGTATAATAAGGATACTTTATGCCTAAAGGTCCTGTGAAAATTATCAGTGTTTCACATACAGTAAACGCTCAACATTCAAAATAAAGTAAAATAAAATGTGTTTTTACAAAAGAAAGAATAAAATGAACCTCTTATTATGAAACACTTGGTTCAGAAGTTTATAATTCACTATATTTCAAATGTGATAACTACTTATGATAAATCTTTCAGCCTAGACTGAAACAAAAATGATGTGATTTTTCCTAGAAAACCAAATGTCATTTCTTAATGAGGACAGTGACTCTACCATATAATTTTTTGGTATTACAATTAGAGCATATTGAGAGTTATCTTATCCACCCTTTAAATGAATTTTAGTTCACCAAAGAAATAAACAAAATGCAAATTAAATCAAGAAAGAGGGAAAAAAACAGGCTTAGACAAATATATATATTAAAATAACAAAAAATATAAAACAGGCTTAGGGTAGAATGAGAAAATTTGCATACCTGTTAACTTGATATGTCCTATTTCATCAAGCAAAATGCTGTAAAGCAAAATTCACATTCAACAATGTGGGATAAAATATTTTTACATAAAATATTTACATAAAAATCATCATAAAAGAGGTCAATATCTATTTGATATACTGGAAAATTTTGAAATGACTAATTTAAAATCAATGGGTATCTTATGAAGACTACTTTTTAAAGTAAGTTTCATATAACTGTATAATTCATGTATATTTTCATATAATCTTTAAAATATAAGACTTAATGGAGAAAAAAGTAGTTATAGAAATACTGGTAACAGGGATACATAAAGACAATATAGCTTTACTTTTCTGGCTTCAGGTCTCTATATACAATTCCTAATCGGTGCAGATGATCCAAAGCAAGGGCCAGTTCTGCGAGGTAGAATTTCACATCTTCCTCTGTAAACAGAACCTAGAATAAAATAATAATTTACCATTTGATCTTTTTTTTAATGTTGAATTTATTTAAAATTTCTTCTTTAAAAACCAGTAAACAGACAAATCTAGGCAAACAAGAAAATAAAAGAAGTATATAGATGGAACTAAACTATTTAAGAATCCTTCTCAGACTTCCCTGGTGGCGCAGTGGTTAAGAACCCGCCTGCCAATGCAGGGGAAACAGGTTGGAGCCCTGGTCCGAGAAGATCCCACATGCCGTGGAGCAACTAAGCCAGTGCGCCACAACCACTGATCCTGCGCTCTAAAGCCCTCAAGCCACAACTACTGACCCCATGTGCTGCAGCTACTGAAGCCCACGTGCCTAGAGCCCGTGCTCTGCAACAAGAGAAGCCACCATAATGAGAAGCCTGCGTACCACAACGAAGAGTAGCCCTCGCTCACTGCAACTAGAGAAAGCCCGCATGCAGCAACGAAGACCCAATGCAGCCAAAAAATAAAAGTAAATAAATAAATTAAAATAAATAAATAAATAAAATAAAATATACTGAAAAATTTTTAAAAATCCTTCTCTTCAACATTTTAATGTAGATCTTCCTAAAACATATTATGTAGCTTGCATATCTTTTTACCCTGAATGTACTGCACAGGATTTACCTTTTTAAAAATGACTTAGTGTCATAATTCGGTTATTATATTTAGTACACTACTATATAGGGATGCTCTCAGGATCTTTGCAGTACATTAGATATTTTGTTTTAGCATTGGTAATTCCACTATTTCTACTATTTTCTCTTTCACTGTCTACTATCACTTCTCAGGAATTTTGCTTTTAGCAGCTCTACTAACCTAAAGCTTCAATTATACCAACAAAAGTTGTCGAATTAGTAACTCATATTAGACACGGTTCTAAACCCAATCTCTGACCTAAGGGGTAGCTCCAAGACTCTTCTGCTAGTAGAATACATGAGCTTAAAGGCACTGAATTCCTCAATCTTTTTCTGCCTGGGAACAGAGGTGCTATGATGAAGTGAAAAGTGCACTGGACTTAGAATTAGAATTAGCAGTGTAATGTTTGACATTTCACTTAGCCCTCAGGGCTTCAGTTTCCAAATCTGTAAAATAAGGATAATAGTATCTGCTACATCTACTTAACAAGGTTGTTTTAAGAGTCAGCTTAGTTTATGTGGGGAAAAATACTTTGTAAATTGTAAAATCCTATGTGTGTAACCATGAGGTATTATTGTTATAGGTTTATGTCTATATCCATTCAAAAGTGAGTGTTAATTTACACACAAAATTGGGCATTACTCAACCATTACATGTAATTTTTAAGATTTATCAAGGGCTTCCAATTGGCAAAACAAATAACTTGTCTAGAAATTGGTTATTTTCATTAAAGAAATATCTAGATTATTAGGAAAACTCAAAATTTTAATGAAATATCATAAAATCTTATAACTGGCTTGCCCACTTAGAATTATGGCCACTGAATTACATTATGCAGACTCAGGTACTAGTAAAATTTCTGAGAATGAGCAATGAAAGATAAATTTTGATATTATACCCACTTTTTAAAATGTTCTATAGAAAAACAATGATTGTTCATTATCTAAGTTTCAGGAGAATTCATTTGAATATTATAATGGTAAAAGTATAAGAGCATCATTTTCACTTGGTATTTTATTAAGAAGAAAAACAGATGTTACCTATTTCACTTCTGAGGAAGGCTAATCAAAACGTTCATGGAAATTTAACACATAAGAAAACCCTAAACAAAAGTCTTTCAAACGCTAAAAGAAGAAAACTGCCTAGTTTACAGTTTATGACAAGCATATTATCTTGTCATGAAATTGTCTCTGAGGAAAGCTTCATGATGGACACAAATAAGAAACTTATTAAGTAACTATCACGTGCCAGCCACTTTTCATTATGTTATTACAATCTGTTATTACAATCTTCTAAACAACCCTATGAGGTAGGTATTATCACCACCTTACATATGGAGACTCAAAGTGATAAAGTAACTTGCCTAGAAAAACACAGTAAGAAGCAGGCAGGATTTGAACTCAGAAATAATTGTCCCTAAGAACTACCTCTTCCCCAGAAGCCACTTCTGCCATATGTTATGTTACAACGTTTTAAGTTTCAGGTTCACTACCATTAATGTTTATCTATTCACTAATTATCCTGAGTCTCTCCCTAAATAAAAATCATCTAAAGCCCCAGCACCGTGAGGTAAGGACTGCTAGTCTTTCTGTCTGCTCTTCAAGTCGTTCACGTATGTATGTATGAGGGTGTGTGTTTTAACATATTTGAGATCACACTACATAAACTATTTAGTGGCCTCCTTTTTCCCCACTTAATATTATATTATAGGCATTCTTCTATATCTTTAACTTATTAATAAAGAGTTTTCAATAGCTGTACAATCTCAACATACTAATTTACTATAATTTACCTAATGTTCATTTAGGTTAGTTCCAGTTTTTCACTATTATAAATAACTCTGTAATATGCATATATATTTTTGATATTTATGGTTATTTCCCCAAAATGGATTTCTGAGAAATAAAAAAGCAAATACTAGGCAGTCAAGGAGAATAAATAGTCCAAGACTCTCGACATACAGAACAAAATTATTTGTCAAAGGGTTACAATAACTTACATTCCCATCAGCAGCTTATGAAAGCATTTGTCTTACCACATCCATGACAGCATTGAATATATCCTTTTAAAATATCTTTTCTAATTTGATATATAAAAATGGAATCAATTGTTCTGATTCTTAGGCTATATAATTTTCCATGTCTAGTGGCCTTTCCATTTTTTTAGTGAATTATCAGCAATGTTTTTGCCTATGTTCCATTATTTACTTACTGTTTTTTCAATTGGTACAAGCCCTTTAAATATTAAAAATGTCAGTCCTCCATCATATTATTTGTAAACATTTTCCCCACTTTGTGCTGGTTTTTGATGTTCAGTAATTCTTAATTTTATGTAGTCAAATTTATATATAATTTCTGTATGATTTTACTTCATTACTTTAATGATTTAGGAGACCTCCATTCAATAGCCAACTACACATTCAGTTGCATTTTCTTTTAGCATGAGAAGTTTTCCAGATTTAGCTCTTTAATGTAAGTAATATTTATCTTTGTATGTGGTAGTGATAACAATTTAAAATGTTTTTTTTCTGAAATTCCTAACCAATTTCTCATATACGGTTTACTGAACAATCAATCTCTTTGCCATTAACTTGTGATTCTTCCTCTATTATAATAATATATGGTAAGTCATATATACCAGAATATTCCTGGACTATACAGTATGTTTCTAATCTTGTGTTGATACTGTGATGGTTTGCTTATAGCAGTAGCTTTATAAAGTTTTAAACAAGAGGTAGGGCAAGGAAATGGTGTTCTTTATTTTCAAAATGTCTTAGTTCTTTTCACTTGTTTACTTTTCCAAAAACGCTGATAAAATCATCTGTCAATTTCAAACAAGAATTCCTATTGGGACTTTGTTTGAAATTTTGTTAAGTCTACAAATTGATTCTGGAAGAACTGGAAGTTTTATAATTCTCAGCCATTCATCTCATTGTATTTTCTTGACATTAGCAAAATATGGTATGATCTAAGAGGTTGTGTGTGTGTGTGTGTGTGTGTGTGTGTTTGTGAGGAGAGAAATTTGGGGAGGTGCTGTTCCCTTTAAAATATATATGACATACATTATAAATTTCTTTAACAAATACAAAAATGTATTTTTAAAAGTCTTTTTCTAAGGCATAAAGTTCTCATTTTTGATGATATAGCAGTTTTTTGTACATACACATGAAGTATAACCAATAAAAAACTTATTAATAAGCTGTCTATAGAAGTAACCATTAAATCATTTCTTAGCAGCCTGTTCAATGAATATACGAATTTACTGTCTTTTGGGAAATGCATTTAAAATGCTTGTTCTTACCTAATATTCCAGACTTAGGAATCAAAACTTACTGACTGCATCTCTGTGCTAGTATGGGTTTAGATAGTCCCACATCGAGAATGGAGGTCTGAAGAGTTTAAAAGAAAATCAGAAATGACTACAAGTAAGAATCTCTCAAACATATTCTTCACACTTCTACAATCTGACACAAGAAATCATGAATACTTGTTATACTATTGTCCCTCTGTGTCTTGGAACCAGCTTTTAATAAGGTCCTTTAAAGACCCTCTGGGAAGGGGGTCCTAGACAGACCCTATCACATACTGAACTCTGTTTTAGAGTAAAGAATATACCAAGGTCACAGTCTATGTTCATGCATGGAATGTTCTATACTGGAGGTAGACAGGTAGAAGCAGACAGAGAGACAGGTTTTAGCCACTTAAGCACTAGCTAGCATCCCAGAATCACACTGTTCCTTTCTCACAGCAAGTTCTAGAATTCTGAGAATCAAGAGTAGTTTTCTCATATTTTAATTATGGAAGTGAAATGTTGAACCACTATTACCCAATTAAAATTCTACTCCCAGACTACCACTTCAAGACAAAATGAGGTAGACAAAGACAGGATTTAATCTCCCATCTGAAACAACTAAAATACAGGACAAAATATATGAAATGACACTTTTCAAGACACTGGACATCACAACGAAGGACAGTGAATATTGAGAGATGGAAACAACCATACAACTGTCCTAGCTCACTACCTGGAAAGAGTTCTTAAGCAGCAATGCAGGGAGGGCAAAGTCAGGCCAGAGCCTGGAAGTCTCCTGAGTTGATGAGATGGAGCTGAGAGAGTGGGGAGACAAGAAGGACAGAATTCATAAGATAAGAGTACAGAAGGGAGAATTACAGAGAGAGAACTGTAGAGTTATGTAGAAGGTCTCTCTCAAGTATTCAGCAGAGAAATGCTCAGCACATGTGAGGAAACCTGAGCCAGAAAAATAACCAATGGAAGTATTAGAGGGACTAATCCATGGAACTCACACAGGGCCAGGAATAGTTCCTATTACCTCCACACAGAGCAGAAAACCTCATAATTCACAGGGCACTGGACAGAGTAATCAGATGCTTCACAGTGGTGTAAAATCATCCCGATTATACACTGCTCTGGTCCAGTTTAACAATCTGAAATAAACTAGTTCCGCACAAATTCCAGAACAAAGTTCAATAATATTTATAGGAATACAAAACAATCCATCACCTAACAAGGTGAATTTCAGGATGTCTGCCATCCAATGAAGAATTCCCAATCGTGGATCTAAGGAAACTACTTGAGCCCAGGAAAAGAACAACCCTAAAAGATTTTTAAAAAAGAATTCACAGAGCTCACAAAGGACCAGGATAAGTCCTGTACCAAACAGTGAGAGTGAAAAATCTCATAATTGATAGGCTGGTTAGAGTACTAAGAAGGGTCATGTTTCAGTATTGGGAAAAATTAATCCTAAATTCTGCTTTGGTACCACATAACACAGGTTAAAAGCAAGACTCAACAGGCTAACTGCATCTCAGAACAAAGCTAAATACTACTTATAAGAAAACACAAGTATCTAGAGTACAAGAAAATTAAATTCATAACACCTGCCATCCAATAAAAAATGACCTGCCGTCCAATAAAAAATGACCATACAATTATGCTGCCACTGAAGCACAAAAGCAACCATAGACAATACTTAAACAAATGGGTGTGGTTGTGTTCCAATAAAACTTTATTTACAAAAAAATCAACAGGCCATATTTGGCCTGAGACTATAGATTCCTGACTCCTGCATTAAAAATTTATACTACAAACCCTAAAGCAACTACTAAAATAACACAACAACAAAATGTTATTTTGATAAAAAGCCAACCAAAGGTATAAAAATAAAATCATGTAAAATAATTAATTAAAAATAAGGCAGCAGGGCTTCCCTGGTGGCACAGGGGTTGAGAGTCCGCCTGCCGATGCAGGGGACACGGGTTCGTGCCCCAGTCCAGGAAGATCCCATATGCCGCAGAGCGGCTAGGCCTGTGAGCCATGGCCGTTGAGCCTGCACGTCCAGAGCCTGTGCTCCGCAACGGGAGAGGCCACAACAGTGAGAGGCCCACGTACCACAAAAAAAAAAAAAAAAAAGAGGCAGCAAAGGAGAAATAAAAGAACAAAGAACAGAAGGGACAAAAATAACTCCATGAATAGAAAGATGGAGATTCAAACCCAACCATATCAACAGTCAGATTAAATGTTACAAGTCTGACACACCCATTAAAAAGCATAGATTTTCAGACTGTATAAAAGACAGGGAGAATTACATGCTGCCTTAAGTACTGCACATTAAATATAAGGACAAATAGATTAAATAAAAATATGGAAAACAATATACTAAACTACCACTAATTTTTTAAAAACCTGGAGTGCCTGTATTAATATCGACAGAGATTTCAAAGCAAAGAACATTAGCAAGGATAAAATAAGTCATCTCATAATGACAAAGGGTAAATTCACCAAGAGGGAATGATAACCCTAAAGGTTTACGCACTTAATAACAGAACTTTGAAATACATGAAGCAAAATCTGACAGAAATTCAGGAAGAAATAGATAAATCCATAATTATAGTAAAAGGTTTCAATCCCTGTCTCTCAAAAAATGTTAGAACATGTAGAGAAAAAATTAGGAAGAATATAGTAGACTTAATACCACTATCAACCAACTTAATCTAATCGACATTTACAGAACCTTCTACTACCCAAAAGCAGAATACACATTCTTCTCAAGTACACATGGAACATTTACCAAGATATACCATATTCTGAAGCATAAAATAATTTAAGTGAATTTAAGAGAATTCAAGTCATACAAAGTGTGCTTTATGACTACAATAAAATTAATTTAGAAATCAATAATAGAAATTTATCTGGAAACTGCCTAAATATTTTTAAATTAATTAGCATACTTCTAAATAACCCATGAGACAAAGAAGAAATAAAAGGAAATTAGAAAATACGGTGAACTAAAAGAAAATAAAAACATCACATATCAAAATTTGTGAGATGATGCTAAAGCAGTATTTAGAGGGAAACTTGTAACACTATATGCTTATATTAGAAAAGAAGAAAAGGTCTCAAATCAATAATTTCTGCTTCCATCTTAAAAACCAGAAAAGCTAGTGAAACACAAAATTAAGTAGAGAAAAATGAAGTAATAAAAATTAAAGTGGAAAACAATGAAACAGAAAACAAATACAATAGAAAAAATCAGTGAAACCAAAAGCTGGCTGATTCTCTAAGAAGAACAATAAAATTGATAAACCTCTAGCAAGGCTAAGTGAGATAAAAAAAGAAGATACAAAATACCAACATCAGGAATGATGATATCAACATCACTAACGATTCTATACCTATAAAAGTCATAAGGGGATATTATGAAAACTTTATGCCAGTGAATTTGATAACTTTGATGAAATGGACAAATTCCTTAAAAGACACAAGATACTAAAGCTCATTCAAAAAGAAAGATGAACTGAATGGCCCTAAGTATATTAAATAAATTGAATTTATAGTTAAACACCATACCATTAAAAAAAACACTTCAGGCCCATATAGCTTCACTAGTGAATACTACCAATCATTTAATGACAATTTAACATTGAACTTTTCCAAAAAATTGAAGAGGAGAAAATTCTACCCAACTCATTCTATGAAACCAGAATTGCTCAGACACCAAAATTAGATATAAACAATAAAGAAAACAACAGTCAAATATCTCTCATGAAAATAGATGCAAAAATTCTTAACAAACTTTTAGTAAATAACGTCCAATATGCAAAAAGGATAATACATCATGACTACATGGGGTTCATCCACAGATGCAAGGCTGCTTCAACATTTGACAATCAATCAATGTAATTCACCATATTAAAATATTAAAGAAGAAAAAAACATGATCATCATCTCAATAACTGCAAAAAAAAAAGGATTTGACAAAATCTAACATACATTCCTGATAAAAACCCAACAAACTAGTAATAGAAGGGAACTTTTTCAACCTGATAAAGAACATGCAAAAAGACCTATACTTAACTTTGTAATTTATGGTGAAAATATGCTTTCTCCCCTAAAATCAGAAATAAGGCAAGAATGTCTGCTCTTACCAATACTTTTCAACACTGATCTGGAGGATCAAGCCAGTGTAACAAAGACAAATAAATGATGTCCATAATGGAAAAGAAGAAGTAAAACTCCTTATGTGCAGATTACCAATAGAAAGTTCTAGTTGTAGTCTACCAAAAAGTTGCTAGATAAAATCAGTAATTTTAGTTATACTGTGGGATACAAAGTCCAATATACAAAAATAGTAATCATATTTCCATCCAATTTGAAAATAAAATTAAGAAAGTAATTCAAGTTACAACAGAATTTTTTAAAAAGAAAATACTTAGAGATAAATCTGACAAAAGACATGCAAGACCTGTACACTGAAAATGACAAGACACTGCCGAGAGAAATTACAGAAAACTTAAATAAATGGAGAGAGATACTATGTTCATGGATTGGAAGACTCAGTACTGTGAAAATGTCAGTTATTGGCAAGTTGAACTACAGATTCAATACAATCCCAATCAAAATCCCAGCAGGCTTTTTTGTAGAAAGTGAAAAGCTGATTTTTAAATTGATATGGAAATGCAAAGGACCTAGAAGAGGCAAAACAACTTTGAAAAAGAAGAGCAAAGCTCAAGGATTTGCAGTACCTGACTTTAAGACATATTATAAAAGTATAGTAATCAAGAAAGTGTTGTATTGGCATAAAGACAGACAAACAGATCAACTGAACAGAACAGTGTCTACAAATAGATCTTCACATATACGGTCAATCGATTTTCAACAAAAAATGCAAGGTAATTGAGTGGAGAAAGCACAGTATTCTCCAATGATGATGCTAAAACAATGAGATATCTATATACGATAAAAAGGACTTCAACACACATTTATCACCATATATGAAAATGAACTCAAAATTGATTATAAACATAAATGTAAAACCAGAAACTACAAAACTTCTAGAAAATATAAGAGAAAATCTTTGTGACCTAGGATTAGGCGAATATTCCTTAAGCAGGACACCAAAAAACACAATTCATAAAAGGAAAAAATATATATAAATCAGACTTCATCAAAATTAAGAACTTCTGCTTTTTGAAAGACCCTGTAAAGAGTATGAAAGGACAAGTCATAGACCAGAAGAAAATATTTTCAAACATACATGATAAAGGACTTACCATCCAAAATATATAAAGACTCAAAATTCAGTAAGAAAATTACCCAATAGAAAATGGGCCAAAGATTTAAACAGACATTTCATCAGAAAAGATAGATATATGTCAACTAAGCACATGAAGAGATGCCTAACATCATCAGTTATTAGGGTAATGCAATTCAAAACCACAATATGGTATCACTACACACTTACCAGATGTTCAAAATTAAAACAAGACTGACCATACCAAATGTTGGTAAGGAGATGGAGCAACTGAAACTCTCATATACTGCTGGTGGGAATGTAAAAATTATATAACAAATTATATAACAATTTTCTTTGGAAAACAGTTTGACAGTGTCTTTAAAATGTTAAAATATAGACCTACTATATAACCCAGTCATTATATTCTTAGGTATTTAACCATGAAAGATGAACACATGTCCATACAATCACTTGCACATGAAAGTTTGTAGCAGCTTTATTAGTAATATCCAAAAATTGCAAAAAAACACACATATCCATCAACAAGTGAATGAATAAACAAATCATTGTATATCCATACAGTGGAATACCACTCAGCAATAAAAAGGAACTACTGATATGTGCAACAACTTGCATGAATCCCAAAATAATTATGCTGAGTTTAAAAGCCAGACCAAGAAAAGAACACATACTATGTGATTCCATTTATATAAAGTCCTAGAACATGCAAACCAAACAGTGACAGAAAGCAGATTGAGTAGGGGTCAGGCAGGAGGGAAGCATTAAAAAAGGGCATAAGAAAACTGTTGGGGATGATGAATAAACTAAATATTTTTATTGTGTTGATGGTTTCACAAGTTTATACAAATGTCAAAAATTATCAAAGCATGTACTTTAATATGTGCAGTTCAGTGTATGTCAACTGTACCTCCATGAAGCTGTTTTAAACATGAATAAATTAAACACTACTCCCAGAGGCATTTTGGTAGCTTGAGTAGCCAAAGTCCTAGGTTTGCCCCTAGCTACTTCATCCAGTTATTTATACTGATCTTGTGCCTAAGAGAAAAATGAGTAACACATTGAGATGATCTAAATGACAGGCAGACAGAAAATGCCATTAACTGGCACATTCACTAAATACTATGTAACAAAAAAAGAATAATTAAAATTTCCGTGGGAAAAAAAGTAATTAGCAAAAGAAAAAAAAACAATTATTCTTAGTTTTGTTTCAATAAAGTATAGCAAAAATTTACAAATACTCACCTCTTTGGATAATCTTGTGAAGACATCTCCTCCCCTGAGAAAATCCAGTATTAAGTACAGCTTCCCTTCAGTCTGAAAGGCTAATTAGAAATTAGAATGTAGTAATAATAACTTTTAAGGCTTACAAAGCTTAGCATAGTTTTTAATTAATATATATGTTTAGAAGTTTATTACTGAACACTATAAAGCAATTAAGCATTTACTCACATGGTCCATGACTGGATAACATTATCTCAAAATTAAAACTAGTGTTGAAAAAGCTATAAACCCCTTGTCAGAACATAATCAACCTTGGATGCAGCTTTACACAGAAACTTGTACCACCGTCGTTTTCCTGATTTATGGAGCACCATGTTCTACTGCAATTGCCTTAACTCTACTTCCCCACCTACTGAAAATCTGCTAATTCTGTCAAGCTCAACAAAAATGCCACCCCCTCTATTTAGCTTTCTTCTATTAAGGATTTCCCTCTTTTCACATTTCCCTGTAGCATCCTTAACCTCTTCCCCATCAGAATTACTTGTTACTACTTTTGAGATCTCATTGCACTTTATTTATGTCTCTCTTATGGTACTTAATCCATTTTGATTTATACAATTAATTGGACTTACATGTCTGTGTTCCCTATAGATTATAAATTTCTTGAGATCAGAGATTATTTCACCTCTAGAGCCCACTGAATTGAATAGAATGTTTTGAACACAACTGGTGTTTAGTGATTAATCTAATGATATCCTAGAGACTCAAGAAAGGAGATCTTTAGATAATACGACTACTCTCATTCCATTAGGGTAATGGGGAATAAAAGAATAATGGGTGGAAAATTCTAGAGGGATTTTTACAGAGAGAGTTGGGTACATACTATAATGCATTATTTGTCAAAATTACCTAAGAATAAAATCAATAGCTGCTATCTTTTTAAATTTCAAAAATTGAGAGTGACATAGTAGATTGGATCAGTGATTTAATAATGTATATGCCATTGAATTCTCCAGGAAAGCCAAATGGCACAATCTCATGCATACATTAAACTAGCAATGGAGCCATGATTAAAACTCAGAACTGCATGGATTGGAAGAATTAATATTGGTGACCCAAAGCAATCTACAGATACAATGCAATCACTATCAAAATAACAATGGCATTTTTCACAGAAATAGCACAAATAGTTTTAAAATTTGTATGGAAACACAAAAGACCCTGAATAGCAAAAACAATAATGGAAAAGAAGAATAAAGCTAGAGGCATCACACTTCCTGACTTTTAGACCATGCTAAAAGCTACAAAAATCAAAACAGTATGGTACGGTCACAAAAAGAGCCATACAGATCAATGGAACAGAATAGAGACCACAGAAATAAACCCACGCACTTATGGTCAATTAATCTATGACAAAGGAGGCAAGAATATACAATGGAGAAAAACAGTCTCTTCAATAAGTGGTGCTGGGAAAACTGGACAGCTGCATGTAAAAGAATGAAATTAGAACATTCTCTAACACCACATACAAAAATAAGCTCAAAATGTATTAAAGACCTAAACCATAAAATTCCTAGAAGAGAACACAGGCAGAATACTCTTTGACATAAATCGTAGCAATGTTTTTTTTGGAACTGACTCCTCAGGAAATGGAAACAAAAGCAAAAATAAGCAAATGGGACCTAATTAAAATTAAAAGCTTTTGCACAGCAAAGGAAACCATCAATGAAATGAAGAAACCTACTGAATGGGAGAAAATATTTGCAAATGATAGGACCAATAAGGAATTCATATCCAAAATATATAAATAGCTCATATATCTCATCATCAGAAAAAACAAACAACCCAATTAAAAAGTGGGCAGAACACCTGAATGGACATTTTTCCAAAGAATATATACAGATAGCCAACTGGCACATGAAAAAATGCTCAACATCGCTAATCATCAGAGTATCAAAACCCCATATCAAAACAATGATGACGTATCACTTCACACCTGTCAGAATGGCTATAATCAAAAACTCTACAAATAACAAATGTTGGAGAAGATGTAGAGAAAAAGGAACTCTCATACACTGTCAATAGGAATGTAAATTGGTGCAGCCACTGTGGAAAACAGTATGGAGGTTCATCAAAAAAATAAAAAATATAACTATCATACGATCCAGCAATTCCACTCCTGGGTATATATATGAAGAAAAAGAAAATATTACCACAAAAAATATATGCACCCCAATGTTCACAGCAACATTTTTTACAATAGCCAAGATAGAGAAGCAACCTAAGTGTCCACCAACAGGTGAATGGATAAAAAAGATGTGGTGGGAGGAATCAGGAAGAGGGCAGAAGACTAAGACACGGAGATCACCTTCCTCCCCACAGATACACCAGAAATACATCTACACGTGGAACAACTCCTACAGAACACCTACTGAACACTGGCAGAAGACCACAGACCTCCCAAAAGGCAAGAAACTCCCCACGTACCTGGGTAGGGCAAAAGAAAAGAGAATAAACAGAGACAAAAGAATAGGGATGGGACCCGCACCAGTGGGAGGGAGCCGTGAAGGAGGAAAGGTTTCCACACATTAGGAAGCCCCTTTGCAGGCGGAGACTGTAGGTGGCGGAGGTGGGAAGCTTCAGAGCAGCGGAGGAGAGCACAGCAACAGGGGTGCGGAAGGCAAAGCGGAGAGATTCCCGTACAGAGGATTGGTGGAGACCAGCACACACCAGCACTAGAGGCTTGTCTGCTCACCCGCCGGGGCGGGCGGGTCTGGGAGCTGAGGATCGGGTTTTGGTCAGAGCGCAGGGAGAGGACTGGGGTTGGTGGCGTGAATACAGCCTGCAGGGGGTTAGTGCACCACGGCTAGCCGGGATGGAGTCCGGGGAAAAGTCTGGACCTGCTGAAGAGGCAAGAGACCTTTTCTTCCCTCTTTGTTTCCTGGTGCGTGAGGAGAGGGGATTAAGAGCCCTGCTTAAAGGAGCTCCAGAGACGGGCATGAGCCATGGCTAATAGCGTGGACCCCAGAGACGGTCATGAGATGCTAAGGCTGCTGCTGCGGCCACCAAGAAGCCTGTGTGTGAGAACAGGTCACTATCCACACCTCCCTTTCAGGGAGCCTGTGCAGCCCGCCACTGCCAGGGTCCCAGGATCCAGGGACAACTTCCCTGGGAGAACGCACTGCACGCCTCAGGCTGGTGCAACGTCCCGCTGCCCTCTGCCACTGCAAGCTCACCCCACATCCGCACCCGTGCCTCCCCGTGGCCTGAGTGAGCCAGAGCCTCCGAAGCAGCTGCTCCTTTAACCCCTTCCTGTCTGAGTGAAGAAGAGATGCCCTGCGGCGACCTACACGCAGAGGTGGGGCAAAATCCAAAGCTGAGCCCCAGGAGCTGTGCGAACAGAAAAGAGAAAGGGAAATCTTTCCCAGCAGCCTCAGAAACATCAGATTAAAGCTCCACAATCAACTTGAAGTACCCTGCATCTGTAGAATATATGAATAGACAACGAATCAGCCCAAATTGAGGAGGTGGATTTTGAGAGCAAGATTTATTATTTTTTTCCACTTTTCCTCTTTTTGTGAGTGTGTATGTCTATGCTTCTGTGTGAGATTTTGTCTGTATAGCTTTCTTTCACCATTTGTCCTAGGCTTCTATACATCCGTTTTGTTTTTTCTTTTAAAAAAGTTTCTTTCTTAATAATTATTTTTATTTTAATAACTATTTTATCTTTATTTCATTTTATCCTTTCCTTCTTTCTGTATTTCTTTCTTTGTTTCATTCTTTCTTTCTTTCATTCTACATTTTCTCCCTTTTATTATGATTCATGTGGATGAAAGGCTCTTGGTGCTTTAGCCAGGAAGTGCTGTGCCTCTGAGGTGGGAGAGCCAACTTCAGGACACTGGGCCACAAAAGACCTCCCAGCTCCACATAACATCAAAAGGCAAAAATCTCCCAGAGCTCTCCATCTCAACACCAGCATGCAGCTTCCCTCAATGACCAGCAAGCTACAGTGCTTGACACCCTATGCCAAACAACTAGGAAGACAGGAACACAACCCCACCCATTAGCAGAGAGGCTGCCTAAAATCATAAGTCCACAGACACCCCAAAATACACCGCCAAACGTGGACCTGCCCACCAGAAAGACAAGATCCAGCCTCATCCAATAAAACACAGGTACTAGTCCCCTCCACCAGGAAGCCTACACAACCACTGAACCAACTTTAGCCCCTGGGGACAGACACCAAAAAAAACAGGAACTATGAACCTGCAGCCTGCAAAACGGAGACCCCAAACACAGTAAGATAAGCAAAATGAGAAGACAGAAAAACACACAGCAGATGAAAGCGCAAGATAAAAACCCACCAGACCTAACAAATGAAAAGGAAATAGGCGGTCTACCTGAAGAAGAATTCAGAATAATGATAGTAAAGATGACCCAAAATCTTGGAAATAGAACACACAATATGCAAGAAACATTTAACAAGGACCTAGAAGAGCTAAAGAGGAAACAAGCAATGATGAACAACACAGCTAATGAAATTAAAAATACTCCAGATGAGATCAATAGCAGAATAACCGAGGCAGAATAACGGATAAGTGACCTGGAAGATAAAATAGTGGAAATAACTACTGCAGAGCAGAAGAAAGAAAAAAGAATGAAAAGAACTGAGGACAGTCTCAGAGACCACTGGGACAACATTAAACGAACCAACATTCGAATTATAGGGGTTCCAGAAGAAGAAGAGAAAAAGAAAGGGACTGAGAAAATATTTCAAGGGATTATAGTTGAAAACTTCCCTAATATGGGAAAGGAAATAGTTAATCAAGTCCAGGAAGCACAGAGAGTCCCATAAAGGATAAATCCAAGGAGAAACATGCCAAGACATATATTAATCAAACTGTCAAAAATTAAATACAAAGAAAATATATTAAAAGCAGCAAGGGAAGAACAACAAATAACACACAGGGAATCACCATAAGGTTAACAGCTGATCTTTCAGCAGAAACTGTGCAAGCGAGAAGGGAGTGGCAGGACATATTTAAAGTGATGAAGGAGAAAAACCTACAACCAAGATTACCCTACACAGCAAGGATCTCATTCAGATTTGATGGAGAAATTAAAACATTTACCGACAAGCAAAAGCAGAGAGAGTTCAGCACCACCAAACCAGCTTTACAACAAATGCTAAAGGAACTTCTCTAGTCAAGAAACACAAAGAGAAGGAAAACACCTACAATAACAAACACAAAACAATTAAGAAAATGGGAATAGGAACATACATATTGATAACTACCTTAAATGTAAATGGACTAAATGCTCCCACCAAAAGACACACACTGCCTGAATGGATACAAAAACAAGATCCATAAATATGTTGTCTACAAGAGACACACTTCAGGCCTAGAGACACATACAGACTGAAAGTGAGGGATTGGAAAAAAATATTCCATTCAAATGTAAAGCAAAAGAAAGCTGGAGTAGCAATTCTCATATCAGACAAAATAAACTTTAAAATAAAGACTATTACAAGAGACAAAAAGGACACTACATAATGATAAAGGAATCGATCCAAGAAGAAGATATAAGACTTGTAAATACTTATGCACCCAACATAGAAGCAGTTGAATACATAAGGCAAATACTAACAGCCATAAAACGGGAAATCGACAGTAACACATTCATAGTAGGGGACTTTACCACCCCACTTTCACCAATGGACAGATCATCCAAAATGAAAATAAATAAGGAAACACAAGCTTTAAATGATACATTAAACAAGATGGACTTAATTGATATTTATATGACATTCCATCCAAAAGCAACAGAATACACATTTTTCTGAAGTGCTCATGGAACATTCTCCAGGATAGATCATATCTTGGGTCACAAATCAAGCCTTAGTAAATTTAAGAAAATTGAAATTTTATCAAGTATCTTTCCCGACCACAATGCTATGAGACTAAATATTAATTACACGAAAAGATGTGTAAAAAATACAAACACATGGAGGCTAAACAATACACTACTTAATAACTAAGTGATCACTGAAGAAATCAAAGAGGAAATCAAAAAATACCTAGAAACAAATGACAACGGAGACACGATGACCCAAAACCTATGGGATGCAGCAAAAGCAGTTCTAAGAGGGAAGTTTATAGCAATACAATCCTACCTTAAGAAACAGGAAACATCTCGAATAAACAACCTAACCTTGCACCTAAAGCAATTAGAGAAAGAAGAACAAAAAACCCAAAGTTAGCAGAAGGAAATAAATCATAAAGATCAGATCAGAAATAAATGAAAAAGAAATGAAGGAAACAATAGCAAAGATCAATAAAACTAAAAGCTGGTTCTTTGAGAATATAAACAAAATTGATAAACCATTAGTCAGACTCATCAAGAAAAAAAGGGTGAAGACTCAAACCAATAGTATCAGAAATGAAAAAGGAGAAGTAACAACCGACACTGCAGAAATACAAAAGATCATGAGAGATTACTACAGGCAACTCTATGCCAATAAAATGGACAACCTGGAAGAAATGGACAAATTATTAGAAATGCACAACCAGACAAGACTGAATCAGGAAGAAATACAAAATATGAACAGACCAATCACAAGCACTGAAATTGAAACTGTGATTAAAAATCTTCCAACAAACAAAAGCCAAGGACCACATGGCTTCACAAGCAAATTCTATCTAACATTTACTGAAGAGCTAACACCTATCCTTCTCAAACTCTTCCAAAATATAGCAGAGGGAGGAACACTCCCAAACTCATTCTATGAGGCCACCATCACCCTGATACCAAACCCAGAAAAGGATGTCACAAAGAAAGAAAACTACAGGCCAATATCACTGATGAACATAAATGCAAAAATCCTCAATGAAATACTAGCAAACAGAATGCAACAGCACATTAAAAGGACCATACACCACGATAAAGTGGGGTTTATTCCAGGAATGCAAGGATTCTTCAATATATGCAAATCGATCAACGTGATACACCAGATTAACAAATTGAAGGAGAAAAACCATATGCTCATCTCAATAGAGGCAGAGAAAGCTTTTGACAAAATTCAACACCCATTTATGATAAAAACCCTCCAGAAAGTAGGCACAGAGGGAACTTTCCTCAACACAATAAAGGGCATATATGACAAACCCACAGCCAACATCATCCTCAATGGTGAAAAACTGAAAGCATTTCCACTAAGATCAGGAACAAGACAAGGTTGCCCACTCTCACCACTCTTATTCAACATAGTTTTGGAAGTTTTAGCCACAGCAATCAGAGAAGAAAAGGAAATAAAAGGAATCCAAATCGGAAAAGAAGAAGTAAAGCTGTCACTGTTTGCAGATGACATGATACTATACATAGAGAATCCTAAAGATGCTACCAGAAAACTACTAGAGATAATCAATGAATTTGGTAAAGTGGAAGGATACAAAATTAATGCACAGAAATCTCTGGCATTCCTATACACTAATGATGAAAAATCTGAACGTGAAATCAAGAAAACACTCCCATTTACCACTGTAACAAAAAGGATAAAATACCTAGGAATAAATCTACCTAAGGAGACAAAAGACCTGTATGCAGAAAATTATAAAACACTGATGAAAGAAACTAAAGATGATACAAATAGATGGAGAGATATACAATGTTGTTGGATTGGAAGAATCAACATTGTGAAAATGACTCTACTACCCAAAGCAATCTACAGATTCAATGCAATCCCTATCAAACTACCACTGGCATTTTTCACAAAACTGGAACAAAAAATTTCACAATTTGTATGGAAACACAAAAGACCCCGAATACCCAAAGGAATCTTGAGAACGAAAAAGGGAGCTGGAGGAATCAGGCTCCCTTACTTCAGACTATACTACAAAGCTACAGTAGTCAAGACAGTATGGTACTGGCACAAAAACAGAAATATAGAGCAATGGAACAGAATAGAAAGCCCAGAGATAAACCCATGCAAATATAATCACCTTAACTTTGATTATCAAGGCAGGAATGTACAGTGGAGAAAGGACAGACTCTTCAATAAGTGGTGATGGGAAAACTGAACAGGTACATGTAAAAGTATGAGATTAGATCACTCCCTAACACCATACACAAAAATAAGCTCAAAATGGATTAAACACCTAAATGTACGGCCAGAAACTATCAAACTCTTAGAGGAAAACATAGGCAGCACTCTCTGTGACATAAATCACAGCCATATCCTTTTTGACCCACCTCCTAGAGAAATGGAAATAAAAACAAAAATAAACAAATGAGACCAAATGAAACTTCAAAGCTTTTGCACAGGAAAGGAAACCATAAATAAGACCTAAAGACAGCCCTCAGAATGGGAGAGAATATTTGCAAATGAAGCAACTGACAAAGGATTAATCTGCAAAGTTTATAAGCAGCTCATGCAGCTCAATAAGAAGAAAAAGCCAAACAACCCAATCCAAAAATGGGCAGAAGATCTAAATAGACATTTCTCCAAAGAAGATATACAGATTGCCAACAAACACATGAAAGAATGCTCAACATCATTAATCATTAGAGAAATGCAAATCAAAACTACAATGAGATATCATCTCACACCGGTCAGAATGGCCATCATCAAAAATCTAGAAACAATAAATGCTGGAGAGGGTGTGGAGAAAAGGGAACACTCTTGCACTGCTGGTGGGAATGTGAATTGGTACAGCCACTATGAAGAACAGTGTGGATGTTCCCTAAAAAACTAAAAATAGATCTACCATATGACACAGCTATCCCACTACTGGGCATATACCCTGAGAAAACCATAATTCAAAAAGAGTCATGTACCAAAGTGTTCACTGCAGCTCTATTTACAATAGCCAGGAGATGGAAACAACCTAAGTGTCCATCATCGGATGAATGGATAAAGAAGATGTGGCACATATATACAATGGAATACTACTCAGCCATAAAAAGAAACAAAATTGAGTTATTTGTAGTGAGGTGAATGGACCTAGAGTCTGTCATACAGAGTGAAGTAAGTCAGAAAGGGAAAGACAAATTTCATATGCTAACACATATATATGGAATATAAGAAAAAAAATATGTCATGAAGTACCTAGGTGTAAGATGGGAATAAAGACACAGACCTACTATAGAATGGACTTGCGGATATGGGGAGTGGGAAGGGTAAGCTGTGACAAAGTGAGAAAGTGGCATGGACATGTATACACTACCAAATGTAAAATAGATAGCTAGTGGGAAGCAGCCACGTAGCATAGGGAGATCAGCTTGGTGCTTTGTGACCACCTGGATGGGTGGGATAGGGAGTGTGGGAGGGAGGGAGATGCAAGAGGGAGGAGATATGGGAACATATGTATATGTATAAGTGATTCACTTTGTTATAAAGCAGAAACTAACACACCATTTTAAAGCAATTATTCTTCAATAAGAAAAAAATAAAAGAAAAACAAAAAGATGTGGCGTACACACACACACACACACACACACACACACACACACACACAGATTATTAATCAGCCATAAAAAAGAATGAAATATTGCCATTTCAACAACATGAATGGACATAGAGAATATTATGCTTAGTGAAAATCAAAGACAAAAATTATATGATATCACTTCTAAGTGGAATCTTAAAAATAAAACCCACTAGGGAATATAACTAAAAAGAAACAGACTCATAGATATAGAGAACAAACTAGTGTTTACCAATGGGGAGAGGGAGGGAGATGGGGCAAGATAGGGGTAGGGGATTAAGAGGTACAAACTACTATGTATAAAATAAGTAACCTACAAGGATATATAGTACAACACAAGGATTCATCACCAATATTTTATAGTAAATATAAATGGGATATAACCTTAAAATTGTGAAACACTATATTGTACACCTGAAACTTATGTAATACTGTAAGTCAACTATATCGCAATTAAAAAAAAAACAAAAAAAACCTCAGAACTGTCTGACTCCAAATTCATGTTCTTTCCATTGTACCTATTGCTTCTCACTTGTATTCCTCTCCTGCCAAACGTAAGAAAAAATAACTCAAATAGACTAATATACCATATGGTCCTCTTCAACAGAATGAGGTAGTACGATTAATATGCTCATTATGAACATGTAAGAGGAGCCCTTCCAAACACAAAAATGCTTTGAAGAAATTGTCACAGTAGTTTATAGCCTAAGATCCCTGGAGGTATAGCCTAGTACAGAAATACTACTAGACAAGTAATCAGATGACACTATCTTGTTACCTTAGACAAGTTAACCAACAAATACAGGAAAGACAACTAAAAGCTAGATATTAATTCTTATTTCAGATAAATACATTTTACATAGTTGAATGTATTAAATCATTCCATATTCATTTCCTGTTTGAAGTATTTATATCCTGTTATATTATTGTCTGAAAGGAAATCTTAGTTCTCTAATTCCATATGTTTTTTAAAAAAAGATTACATACCATAGTGCAACTTGACAATAAATGGATGATTTACTTCCACCAGTATATCCCTCTCCATCTTTGTCCGAACTCTGTCTCGAACTAAAAATTACAGAAGGGTAGAATATATTGCTCTCGTATATAATTTCAGTAGAGATCCCATCAGTAATTCACCAAACAAAAATACAGAAATATAAAACATAACTTTGTAAGTGCCCAAATTTGCAGTCTATATTCCTAGACAGTAATTACCATATTCTCAGAAAGCTAACAAATTCAGTTCAGATCTAGAGATGTGTTAAGGAGACACAAAGTTATTTGGTGAATAAGCATTTATTATATATTAGTCTCCAAATTGTTCAAATGAGTTTATTGATTAAAACTGAGCACAGTGTTATTGTTATCACAGCCTGGAAGACAGTGTATATAAGTGTATGCAGGTGGCTGTGCTTTCTCAATATGCAATACCAAAACAGATAGACAGAAAAAATAAGAATCTTGAAATAAAAGAATATAGTTTAATAAAATAAGTTCACTTTAAATAAAACATGTCACTTTTTATCCCATTAAAATTTTACTAGGGTACACTCTCACTAAATTAGGGTATATGCCAATATCTAACCTAGAAATATCACTTACCACTAGAAATCTGTAACAATTACTAATGTTAAAAGGAAACTAAATCTACTCATCTTATATAAGCAGTACACAGCATATTTCTTAAAACAAGCTTTACCACATTCTATTTTAATAAGCTTTCCAATTTTCTACCTTTTAAAGAAGCTTTCTTTAACACCTTCATTGCATAGAGCTGTCCAGCATCAGGACCAGTCTTCTTTCTAACAAGAAAAACCTAATAGGAGAATTAAAATTAAAACAGTGAAATTCACATCCCAAGCCATTCCTGCTAAACATATACATTAGCACATAAATACAGCCTTGCATTTTCTCTAATTTTATAAAGATATACCTTTCTCTACAAATTATACTTGGTTAATATTTCCTCACTTTCAGTCACTTAGTGAATCACACTCCCGTACATCCTATTGTGGAAAAGAAAATTTAAAAGAACATTTGAGAAGTTTCTGATGTAAGAGATAAATAATATAACAAAAGACAATTTGAGCTAAGGGAGCTCCTTATAAAACCCAAGCTCCTTTTTGTTACCTTAATAAGGAGCAAACAAATGTGATGACCATTAATTTGATACCTTCATTTCTACTTCCCTATTGGTCCATTTTAGAAGTTACCAGGTATTTTATTTTCTAATAAGAAATCAGGCAATTCTTATCTGTCTGCCAAGAAAAAGAATCAAGATGGCAAATATTTCAATAAAGAAATGAAAGTTAAATTATTTAAAGTTACCAAGTAAGCTTAAGTAATAATATCTCATATTTTCAAACCAGTATTATGACTCATTAAAGCTAAGTTTTAAAAAGCCTCAGTTATGAAGATAATTATGAGTATATTACAGTTTTATGAGTTATTTATTAGTAAAGGGTTGTTTCAATTTTTTAATTATTTAGTAAAACGTGTTCACTGCCTTACCTGCCATCCTCAACTCTAACAAGTTCTATTCAAGTGTTGCTTAACTTTAAAATGTGGTCAAGTAACTAACTTGTTCACACAAAACTGCAGATGGGAGAGATTTTAAGTAATTTTTTGTCTTGCCTCTTTCCTAAGGTAGAGCTTAAAACCCTTTAATCCAAATATTTTATGTGATAATTATGTATCAGCCAACTGGGCAGGTGAGGGGGTGGAATCTTTACTTCATTTAATCTCTGCTTCTCCTATTCTTTATATCAGATCTAAACTCAAGGACCATTTCAGGTTTACAGTTTTCATACTCATCTAGTGTAGTGCTTCTCACACTTTCTGTGTAGACCAACCAGTCTTTTTTTCCCCCTTTTCTCCAAGTCCATTGCAGACCATACTTCTATAAAATATAATCAAAATGAATTATTTAGAAAACTGAAATTTAAATGTCATAAAATACAATCCCTTTTTATACTAATTGATTCTACACATAAAATTACTTTGTCAAATTTCTGTAAAAGTTGCTAAATGCTTACTCTCAGTTTTTGAACATGTCTTACAGTAAGCCAGTAACAGTTCATACCACACTTGGAGTAGACTAATCAAGAGAATTCACATATTAACAGATGGCTGGGTTTTGCAACATAAAACTATCTTTGGAGAAAATAAAAGTTCAGGGCTTGAACCAAATCATAAATTTGCATATCACCATAAACATTTCTGTACTGAAAGAACTAACAAAGCTACTACCCTATGTTACTTTCATGTCTAATATCTACTCTGAACTCCAACAAGATCTCCCCAAACAATGCAGAACCCCAAGGAAGTGTGCATTGCCACAGAAGATTTCAGTAGCTTCATTCCATGGAGTTAGTTTTAGTGCATTTAAACTTGGAGAGGATAGTCCGAAAAATCCATGATTTTTCACTGATGAAAATAGTAAGCAATGGAACAGAATGTCAAATTTAACACACCTATAGCCTACCCTCGGTCTCCTTTATAATGAAGATTCACTAGAAAATAAAATTAGTATTTTATAAATGAACAGTGCTAAATCAGGCTTTTTAATCACAGAAGAATATATTCAATCTGGGTTAGAGAGAATACAAACACAAACTAGATTACCATGGGGTTCTAAATGTCATATAAAACTTACTGAGTGAGCTAAAGAAGCTATGACCCCAGATGCACATTTTCTTATCTGTATTTTTCAAGTTTCCTGCTGTTGGCAAACAAGCGGACTTGTACGTATTTGTATAGCTGATTTAAGTCTATATCAGTTTTTTAAACAGCAGGTTAAATTAATTGCCATAACACACACACACACACACACACACACACACACACACACACAAAAGCTTCAAAGCTAAGCAAATGGCATTAACCCTAAGCACCAGACTTAAAGTTTTCATTCAGTTTTACTGACATGGGCAAATAAAGGTAGATAAACAGTTTCCTCTTTCCTAATCAATATCATGTGACCAAGATGTTGACAACAAAGGAGTCAAGTCATTTCGTGAGTGTTGACTACACCACAAGTAAGAGAACTATCTTTCTCAGTCTCTTCCAAGAAAGCAATTCTCAATATTTTTGGTCTCAAGAATTCTTTTACTTTGCTGTACAGTAGAAACTAACATAACATTGTAAAGCAGCTATACTCCAATAAATATTAAAAAAATAAAAATAAAAACCTTAAAGATGATAAACATAATAAAAAAAATAATTCTTTTACAATCCTAAAAATTACTGATGACTCTAAAGTACTTTTGTTTTTGTGGGTTATATCTATTGATATTTACTATATTAGAAATTAAAACAGAAAAAAATTAACTATGTATTGATTCATTAAAAATAATAAATACCTGTTATATGTGAATATAAATATTTTTATACAGATAACTATATTTTTTCCAAAACAAAAAAATCAATGAGAAGATTGACACTGATCTACATTTTTGCAAGTCTCTAATATCTGGCTTAACAGAAGACAGTTGGATTCTCATATCTGCTTCTACATTCAATCTGTTGCAATTAAGTTATTTTGCTTAAATTATAAGAAGAAAATCAGGCCTCACACAGATATGTATTTGGAAAAGGGAGTACTATTTTAATAGCCTTTCCATATAATTGTAGTTATTCTTTTTTGATACGACACAAGAATTTGACAAGTGGCAGTTTCTTAAAGATTAGTTGCAATGAAAAATCTGAACCCACATCAATTAACTGTCCATATTCTTTTATATAATAATCCATGGTCTACCTGACACTTTGAATGGATTTTGTACTGATGTCTGATTTGATAACATCATGTGTTTGGTCAACTCAAAAACATTGGTTCACTGAGTTATTCAGATCTTCCAAAAGTTGACAGTAGCAATCTCATCAGGAAAGTCTTTTGAGTATTGAGAACAGTTGAGCCCACAGTGGCAAATAAAAATTTTCCAAAATTCTAATTTTTTGCTTCAAAGCTCGAATTTTATCATTGACAAAATTATTATCAGTTGTTTTCCATGAAATAACAGGTTCTCTCCATTCATTTTTGAGAAAACATCTACCAAATACCCAAGTTTAAGTAACCATAGTTTGTCGATCATTCTTTCAAGTAAAAATGCTTTTCCATGAAAAAAGTGTGTAATTTAGCTCACAACTCAAAAAATTGCAAAAGTGCTCTGTCTTGAGACAATCATACTTTTGGTATGCAGCTAAAGTACTTTGTGTACTTCTCAATTTCATCACACAATATTAAGAAGATGTGTACTCAAGGGTTGATACTTGATAAATTTAATCACTGTTAAAACCTCATCGAGGACATTCTTAAGTAAAACACATTTTTTTAACTGTAAGTGGGTGACAGTGAAGAATATGATTACTGATGTAGTTTAAAATCACTTCCTTGACTGTGCCAAAGTGCCAAAAGTTTTACGAATAATATCTTAGTATTATAAAACAGTCTTGACCTTGAGAACCCCCTGAAAGTGTCCTGTGGATATCCAGGGGTAGTAGACTCCACTTTGAGAACCACTGTTCTAGAACACAGCCTTTAGTGGAGTTGCAAAGAATGGAATACAGAGGGTAAAAAGAGGCAATTAAAGAAGAAAGAAAAACCCAAAGCACAAAGCACAAAGCAGCCACTTTTCCCCTATCTCTTAAAAACCTCACTAGTATCTCAATATGGCATCTAATAGAAGCCATCATTAACAGTCTAGAGATATAACTGTTTATTTGTTCATTACCTGATTTGTTCTTTTCAGGTCTAATGAGTGAACTTTCCTAGCATAAGAAAACATCATCTCACTCTACTCTCTTCCCATCATCAACTACAGAAGAAGCTGCATGACTTCAAACTACTGTTTCTAAAAACATCTGTTTCCTGATCAGAGAGGTTTCTTTTCAGTCACTCTAATCCAATTCTCAGAAATTGTTCAGAAGAGAAATGAATGAGTGAATTACTCCAATATACTTTTCTCTCTGTCATATGGACTTTTATATTTTCCGTTAAGAAGTGTTTGCTGAAGTGAACTGCAGAACTGCACAGCTTTAACACTGATTGAAGAGAAAGTACCATTTGCAAGAAATTTTAAGTTGTAAACATATATTTTTAAAACTATCTCTTGATAGCTAATCAATTACTAAGGAGGGCAAGGGTTTGATATTTTCAAAAATCCATTTTTAAGTCCTATATTTAAAGGCTTTACTACCACAAAAGCAAAAACAATATGAAGCATGAATGTTAAAATGTATGTATGCTTTGTGTAAATGATTTGACATGTGAAATATATGAAAGGCTAGTCTGACAATGTCAAACATGTTTTCAAGTGTTTTATTTTATTGTGTTTTAAAATAAGTAATGTAAGTTGTTTGGTATACTTCATTTCAATTCACACATTACTTGATGTGCTTAGTACAGAATTTTATATGCATCTTTTATGATAATGCATGCTTCTTTAAAGTACAATTTTACAACTGATTTTCGTAGGATTTTTCCCGATTAAATAGACTATATAGATGTTCAATGTCACAAAGCATTATATAGGTTAAAATTCCATTTATTGCATTTTAACAATGGGACTTTCACAGAAAAACTTATAAATAAGACTGCAGCCCAAAGTTTCTTGGAATTGCTCCTACACTTATCTGATTCACAGCCTTGGCCAAATTCCTGAATAGGTTCAGCATATAACAAGTCCCACCCACACAATGCCTACGCAAATGGCATAATACTGACAAGCAAGTATGTTCACATCCTAGGAAGAAAGAAATAAGCCACCTCCTTAATATTTCTTTGGTTGATGAACTGCACAAGGATCACTATTCTGTATTTTAGTATTAGGAATTTTTTAAAGGCTTCTATGATATCCTTGTTAAACCAAAGTTCCTGTACAAAGCTGAGTGTTCCCTGAATTTTTTAAGGACTGCATTGACAACTTGTCAGCGTGTTGCTATAATTAATGTGAAGATGTTACTGAAGACATTTTATCATGTTATACTGTATTTTCTTCATGAAGCCCCATAAGAAAAATTTCTCTGGTCTGTTTCTTAAAGATACTGTCGATAATCATACAATTAAATGTTTCAGCCTCTTTATAATGGCTGCCAAAATATTTGTCTTCACTTTTGCCCCATTTCTAGGCCCTTATACCATGCATCTGTGAACAACAGAGTTTATTCCTGGCTTCATCTCATCTTTCCTGCTCTAATTTTTCTGCTTCCATCATCTTCCCCACTTATTTTAAATTTTATTTTATTTAGTATTCATCTATGAAAGCCTTAAATCCTTTCTGGAACAAAGCTGTATATAAATAAATACACATATGAATAAATTTATATATATCAAATGACAAAACAAATACTTTTAATGGCTTGAAATGATTGCCTGGTGATATTTTATTTGAGTCGCTATGTAAGCATTTATATATTGGGGATGTAAAAGAACTTCATCTCTGTTCTAAAATTAACATCATAAAATATAATGTAAAATATTTGTTTATATACTGTACTTTTAGTAACTTTAAAAAATAAAGGTGTTCAAAATGCACATGCCTACTCTACAGGTCAGTTCTATAAATACACCCCCCACACATACAATCTATTGAAAGCTCCTTCTAGTTTTACTCCCCCTAGCACAACTATTCAAGTCCTATCTCCTTGTCATCATATACCTCCTGTACCAATTCACTGCCAAACCATAATCCACCTTAGCTTGTACTTTTTGTGTCCTGAAAATGTTTCTCTATATTTTACATGTTGTATTCTATACCACACAGGTATCAGATTACTTTAAGACAATTATGTCTACTTTATATTAACCAATGCTGTTTTTTAAAGTGTTATACACAAACCAGGTGTTCAATAAATGTCTTTCTTTTATAATGTTTCAGAGCATAATAACTAAGCAATGCTCAACTTCCTTACTTTCCCCTTTGAAACTAAATCTCAGCCACCCTGAAATTAGTAGTTTCTCATTAACTTCCTCCCCTTAAATTGCCACTGTTGCTGTTTCCTAAAGGCTGTTACTTAATATGTGTATGCAATACTTTTCGTGTCTTAGATGTTAGGTATACAAGTCAGGAACCAGACCTACATACATCTTTTCCAAGAATTATATACCATTAAGCCCTTAATAACCAATTTTAATAATGAGTGTCAGAGTTTATCTTCCTCAATTTTGCTTTTTCCCTTGAAATTTAAGCCCTTTGAAGGCAGGAGTTTCACATAATCCATATATCACCCAGTACTTACCATAGCTGTACTTTACACACATATTTGCTTTAAAAGATGATAGATTAATTCATGTATTCAGTACATGAATTGATACATACATTCTGACTTCTGTGATAGAGCTAAGGAATACAGATGAAATCACCAATAAAGAAAGCAAAGGTCATGCCAGCATGTGAACAGAGAAACAAGATCTCTTTTACAAAATTCAAAGTTTCTTGATTTAGGCAGCTAATAAATAGCATGCTATATTTTGTCCTAGAGATATCAGTGATCCCAGGGGATTAGAAAACCTTTATTATTACAGAGAAGAATAAAGAAATTGAACTAAAAATACAACAGAAATAAAAAGCAGTAAAATTAGAGCCGCCTTTGTGTGTATCCTTTGACAATTTAGAAACAGCACATTTATCAGATTTCTACCTATGTGTATACTTTTTTGCTAAATGTTTAGAAGAAAAACAAATGGGGAAAAAGGCATCCATTACCTTTCCAAAGGATCCCTGACCAAGAACTTTGAGTAACTCAAATTGTGCAGGATCTGCTTTCTCATATCCTTCCTTAACGTGATGAGTAATAGGGATTTCTTTAACAACTCCTTCATCCTGAAAAAAGAAATCCAAGCAATACTCAAATATACTTACAACATCTTATTATTAGCTCCATTTAGAACCAGAAATCACAACAGAAATAATTTAATACCTAACTCCTTAAATCTAGCACAGAGTTTTATGGGCTACTAGCATCGCCATTTCCTGGGTTTTCTAACATATAGAGATAGAACATCACCACCACCACCCCTATTATATAATTTCATGTAAACAGAAGCATGTAAAATCTATGCTTCAGCTTCTGTTCCAACTAGGTAGAGACAGAAGTAAAACATCAACAACTAACAGAGTCTTAAGAACCTCAATGGAGTATGACTTATGAGGTAGATGCAGAGAAAGTCAAGAGATAGATAAAACCTTGTAAATTGTGGGACATGACAAAAAATGTGAACCTCAAGAGTTCTTTTAAATAGTATTTCACTATACCATTTTAAGTAGTCAGTAATATATGAATATTTAAATGTCCAGCTAGCCATATCAATGAAAAAGAAACTAGCCTAGACAAACAAAATCTGCAAAGCCCAAAAATATGTTTCCAGGCCATGAGCCTACTTTTATTGAAACTTTATATATAAATTATATGCCAGATTTACTACCACCTGGGTCAGGCAGAAGGAAGTCACCTTGGAAGTGTTTCTGCTCCTTCATATAGGACTCTATATCAAGACTACACTCAGTAGTCTTGAACTGTAATTCTAGTCCCTAGCACAGTAGCTAGGATGAAAAAAAACCCTCAAATGTATTATATATCACAAAATAACAAAATCTGGGATATATTATCCAACCTTCTGACTCTATAGGGGAGAAAACTGAGACACACAGAGTTTAAGTTCACGTGACTAGTTAATCATGATGTCTAGAAGTCTTGGTAGCTTTCCATTATATCATATCAATTCTGGTCTGGATGGCAAGAATGTTCCCAATCCATTCACCCTTTAATTAACTGATTAATCAATGGTGACTGTGGTAATAATGGGCAAGAGCATGGTCCCAAGTAAGCTGGCTTCATGGCAGCTAAAATAACTGCCATGTTACATAAGTAGTCATACATTTACTCTCAAAGAAGGGTATCCAGCAGAGGAGTTTTAGCTTTAGGTATTAAGAACCACTAATCAGTCAGAAATGAAGTATCTGTTCTGAAAATATGTCCATGGATGTTTCTTATACATCAAAAGAGTATTTCACTGGACTCTTTTTTTTTAATTTAACATCTTTTTTGGAGTATAATTGCTTTACAATGGTGTGTTAGTTTCTGCTTTATATCAAAGTGAATCAGTTATACATATACATATGTTCCCATCTCTCCTCCCTCTTGTGTCTCCTTCCCTCCCACCCTCTCTATCCCACCCCTCTAGGTGGTCACAAAGCACCGAGTTGATCTCCCTGTGCTATGCGGCTGCTTCCCACTAGCTATCTATTTTATGTTTGGTAGTGTATATATGTCCATGCCACTCTCTCACTTTGTCACAGCTTACCTTCCCCCTCCCCATATCCTCAAGTCCATTCTCTAGTAGGTCTGTGTCTTTATTCCTGTCTTACCCCTAGGTTCTTCATGACTTTTTTTCTCTTAGATTCCATATATATGTGTTAGCATACGGTATTTGTTTTTCTCTTTCTGACTTACTTCACTCTGTATGACAGACTCTAGGTCCATCCACCTCACTACAAATAACAATTTTGTTTCTTTTTATGGCTGAGTAATATTCCATTGTGTATATGTGCCACATCTTCTTTATCCATTCATCCAATGATGGACACCTAGGTTGCTTCCATCTCCTGGCTATTGTAAATAGAGCTGCAATGAACATTTTGGTACATGACTCTTTTTGAATTTTGGTTTTCTCAGGGTATATGCCCAGTAGTGGGATTGCTGGGTCATATGGTAGTTCTATTTGTAGTTTTGTAAGGAACCTCCATACTGTTCTCCATAGTGGCTGTACCAATACACATTCCCACCAGCACTGCAAGAGTGTTCCCTTTTCTCCACACCCTCTCCAGCATTTATTGTTTCTAGATTTTTTGATGATGGCCATTATGACCAGTGTGAGATGATATCTCATTGTAGTTTTGATTTGCATTTCTCTAATGATTAATGATGTTGAGCATTCTTTCATGTGTTTGTTGGCAATCTGTATATCTTCTTTGGAGAAATGTCTATTTAGGTCTTCTGCCCATTTTTGGATTGGGTTGCTTGTTTTTTTGTTATTGAGCTGCATGAGCTGCTTGTAAATTTTGGAGATTAATCCTTTGTCAGTTGCTTCATTTGCAAATATTTTCTTCCATTCTGAGGGTTTCACTGGACTCTTTTAAATAGCTATGAGAGTGAGTTTCCCCTTTTCAAGGCATCTTTTTTGTAAAAAGTCAAGGACCTTTTTTAATGCACATACATATGTTCTGTAGCTGACATTTTGGAATTATATTAAAGTATGGCATATCTTTATGCACTTTTGCACTACATGTACATCAAAAGCAATGTCAAATTGTATACTCTTATTAATATTATTTTAACTGATTTTATACCACATATTATGAATGTAGTAATAGTCTTCAAAGAATGGTATATAACAAAAGCATACTGGAAGTTTTCTCCAGTGTAAAGAACATTGACGGAAGAGTCACAGCCTAATTTTTCCTCCTAGTTCTCCCATGCATAAGCTAAGCAGCCTTGGCCAAATCACAAACTACTCTACTTCAGTGTTCTCACATGACAAACAGATTATGTTAGACTGTTCTTTAAAGTCCCCTTCAAGTCTGTGATATTACATTGAACACAATATAATATTTTAATGTTTAAGAAGGCACTTCAGTTTCTGCCACATTTAAGATCATCATTATAAACATGGGTCATGACATCGGTTTTTAAAAACATTCAGAGCTAGGAAACAACTGTACTCTATCCTACTTAGTTTCACCAAACCTAAGCAAGTCTTCAAAAGGAAATATCTGCTCAATGCCTCTTCTAATTAAAATCCACATATGCCCATCTTTTAAAAATGCAATATCTCTTTCGATTTTCAGCAGCATTACACTATAAAATTTCAAACATGAAAATGCTATTAGATAAGAAAAGACATCTTTTTCCAGCAGACAGCCAGCAAAGAATATTGTTACACTGTGTCCTAACAACTTATTACCTTGTCTTTCTCTCCCACTAGACAGGTAAGCAACCTGTATCCAGGTAATATCACATTCATGTCTGCATTCATAATGCTTAGCACAATATTTGTTTGACCTTATGGGAGCAGACAGCACAAAAAATCCAACCAATTTCATAAAAAGGGAATGAAGAGAAACTTATTTTCTAAAATAAAGATTTGTAACAGTAAAATTAATCAATAAGAAACTTCAAAATTATTTTTAAATACCTTTTGAAAAAACAGAAAATTATGTATGAATAATTTATTTTTAAACATATAAAGGTAATAGGGAAACAGGAGATTCATTCTGAATAATGGAATTATGTCAATTTTGAATATAACTGACTTTGTGATGACAATATATCTAAATTGAATAATATAAGCATTTTTCCTTAGATATGAGGAATATAAATAAACATTTTTCCAGATAATTCATGATTTGGCCATGCCACATGGCATGCGGGAACTTATTTACCCAACCAGAGATCGAACCCGCACTCCCTGCAGTGGAAGTGCAGACTCCTAACCACTGGACCACCAGGGAATTCCTCATGATCAGTATTTTTATTACACTGTGTTGTACTCAACACAAATGAAGGGTATAATGACCCCAGAATCTGCACTTTTAAAAAAATGCTGATATTAACTTACTGATTGATCATCTGCCTGTTATAGATATATGTTCCTAGACAAACAACTATATGTATATTACTAAATTATAGATAGTTTGCCTTTAAGTAGACAGTTGTTTACAATGCTCTAGTTTCAAAAAAATCACTTATAAAATATTTATTCAATATGCATGTTTGGTTCCCACCCTCAGAGATTATGGTTCATTAGAATTAGGATGGGGTGGGGGGAAGGAGTCAAGATGGCAGAATAGGAGGAGACAGAATTCATCTCTCCTGTCAAGTGCATAAAGAATACATCCATAAATGGAACAATTCTCATAAAGCACCGGATGAACATTAGTGGAAGACTTCAGACACCTAAAAGGACAAGAAAAACCCCCTTGCAATGGGGTAGGATGAAAGAAAGAAAAAAAGAAAAGGGGACTCAGGAAGGTGAAGTTCTTGTTGTTGTTTTAATTTTTTTTTAATATATATTTTTCTATTTTTACTTTGATTTTTTTGTTGTTTTGTGTTTTTTTCTTGTATTTAGCCCTTTTTTCCATTTTTGATCATTTTTATGTGTTTGTTTTATGTTTCTTTGCTTTTTTTGATGTTTGCTTTCTGTTCTTATTCTGCTTTTCTTTTTTTTTCCCCTAGTTTAGCCTTTATTGACTGCTTTCATTTTTGAGTTATTTTGTTTGTTCTCGTTTTATGTTTTCTTGGGGTTTTTTGTGTGTTTCTTTGTTTCTGTTTGTTTGCTTTTGTTTTAATCAATTGTCTTGGGTTTGGTTTGTATGTTTGTTTTCTTTCTTTTCCTGTGTTGTTGTTGTTGCAGTTTGTTGGGTTTTGTTTCTGCTATTTGCATTGGGTTTTGTCTGTCTGTTGGTTTTCTTTTCCCTTTTTTTCTTTTTCCTCTGGCCACAATGCGCTGCTTGCAGGCTCTTCATTCCCTGGCCAAGGGTCAGGGCTGGGCCTCCTGGGTGGGAGTACTGAGTCCAGGATGCTACATCACCAGAGGATTCCCAGGCCCAGGGAATATTAAAGTACCGTGTTTTTTTTGTTTTTGCAGTACGTGGGCCTCTCACTGTTGTGGCCTCTCCCATTGCGGAGCACAGGCTCCGAACGCGCAGGCTCAGCGGCCATGGCTCACAGGTGCAGCCACTCCATGGCATGTGGTATCTTCGTGGACCGGGGCACGAACCCGTGTCCCCTGCATCAGCAGGCAGACTCTCAACCACTGCGCCACCAGGGAAGCCCCAGGCCCAGGGAATATTAATTGGTGTGTGTTCTCCTGTAGGTATCCATCTCGACACCAAGCCCTGGTTCCGCCCAACTGCCTGCAGGCTTTACTGCTTGACACCTCACGCCAAACAACCAGCAACAGAGGAACACAGCCAAACCCATCAGCAGACAGGCTCCTAAAATCGTACTAAGCTCACAGACACCCCAAAACACACTAACTGATGGGGCCCTGCCTATCAGAGGGAAAAGACTCAGCTACACCCACCAAAGCACAGGCACCAGTCCCTCCCACCAGGAAGCCTACACAAACCCCTGCACAACCTCACCCACCAGGGGGCAGATAACAGAAGCAAAATGAACTACGACCCTGGAGCCTGTGGAAAGCAGACCATGAACACAGTAAGTTAGACAAAATGACAGAGAAATATGCTGCAGACAAAGAAGCAAGGTAAAATCCCACAAGACCAAATAATGAAGAGGAAAGAGGCAATCTACTTGACAAAGAATTCAGAGTAATGACAGTAAAGATGATCCAAGATCGTGAAAATAAAATGGAGGTATGGATCAAGAAGATACAAGAAATGTTTAACAAGGACCTAGAGGAGTAAGAACAAACAATCAGTGATCAACAACACAATAAATGAAATGAAAAATACACTAGAAGGAATAAACAGCAGAATAACTAAGGCAGAAGAAGAGATAAGTGAGCTGGAAGACAGAATGGTGGAAATAACTGCCATGGAGCAGAATAAAGAAAAAAGAAAGAAAAGAAACGAGGAACGTCTCAGAGACAACATTGAACGCACCAACATCTGAATTATACGGGTCCCAGAAGAAGAAGTGGAAGAGAAAGTGTCTGAGAAAATATTTCAAGAGATTATAGTCAAAAACTTCCCTGAAATGGGAAAGGAAATAGTCACCTAGGTCCAGGAAGCACAGAGATTCCCATACAGGATAAAACCAAGGAGAAACATGCCAACACATATTAATCAAACTAACAAAATTAAATACAAACAAAAAACATTAAAAGCAGCAAGGGTAAAGCAACAAATAACACACATGGGAATACCCATAAGGATACAAGCTGATTTTTCAGCAAGAACTATGCAGCCAGAAGTGAGTGGCAGAATATATTTAACGTGATAAAAGCGAAAAAACCTATTACCAAGATAACTCTACCAGTAAGGATCTCATTCACATTCGATGGAGAAATCAAAAGCTTTACAGACAAGCACAAGCTAACAGAATTCAACACAACCAATCCAGCTTTACAACAAATGCTAAAGAAACTTCTCTAGGCGGGAAGTACAAGAGAAGAAAATGACCTACCAAAACAAACCTAAAGCAACAAACCTAAAGAGCTAACACCTATCTTTCTCAAACTCTTCCAAAAAATTGCAGAGGGAGGAGCACTCCCAAGCTCATTCTACAAGGCCACTATCACCCTGATACCAAAACCAGAAAAAGATATCACAAAAAAGAAAATTACAGGCCAATATCACTGATGAACATATATGAAAAAATCCTGAATAAAATACTAGCAAATTGGATCAAGGGGAAGATGGCAGAAGAGTAAGATGTGGAGATCACCTTCCTCCCCACAGATACATCAGAAATACATCTACACGTGGAATAACTCCTACAGAACACATACTGAATGCTGGCAGAAGATCTCAGACCTCCCAAAAGGCAAGGAACTCCCCACATACCTGGGTAGGGCAAAAGAAAAAAAACAGAGACAAAAGAATAGGGACAGGACCTGCACCAGTGGGAGGGAGCCGAGAAGGAGGAAAGGTTTCCACACACAAGAAGCCCCTTCGCGGGCAGACTGCGGGTGGCGGAGGGGTGAAGCTTCGGCACTGTGGAGGACAGCACAGCAACAGGGGTGCAGAGGGCAAAGTGGAGAGACTTCCGCACAGAGGATCAGTGCTGACCAGCACTCACCAGCACTAGAGGCTTGCCTGCTCACCCACCGGGACGGGCGGGGCTGGGAGCTGAGGCTCGGGCTTCGGTCAGAGCGCAGGGAGACAACTGGCAGCGAGAACACAGCATGAAGGGGTTAGTGGACCACGGCTAGCCAGGAGGGAGTCCAGGAAAAAGTCTAGACCTGCAAATGAGGCAAGAGACTTTTTCTTCCCTCTTTGTTTCCTGGTGCGCGAGGAGAGGGGATTAAGAGCACTGCTTAAAGGAGCTCCAGAGATGGGCGCCAGCCACGGCTAACAGCGTGGACCCCAGAGACGGGCATGAGACGTTAAGGCTCCTGCTACTGCCAACAAGAAGCCTGTGTGCAAGCACAGGTCACTCTCCACACCTCCCTTACGGGGAGCCTGTGCAGCCCGCCTCTGCCAGGGTCCCGGGATACAGGGACAACTTCACCGGGAGAACACACGGCGCACCTGACGCTGGGGCAACGTCACACTGGCCTTTGCCTCCGTAGGTTTGTCCCACACTCCGTACCCCTCCCTCCGCCTAGCCTGAGTGAGCCGGAGCCCCAGAATCAGTGGCTCCTTTAACCCCGTCCTGTCTGAGTAAAGAACAGACACCCTCAGGTGACCTACATGCAGAGGCGGGGCCAAATCCAAAGCTGAGCCCCAGGAGCTGTGCGAACAAAGAAGAGAAAGGGAAATCTCTCCCAGGAGCCTCAGGAGCAGCGGATGAAATCTCCACAAACAACTTGATGTACCCTGCATCTGTGGAATACCTGAATAGACAACGAATCATCCCAAATAGAGGAGGTGGACTTTGGGAGCAAGATTTATTATTTTTTCCCCTTTTCCTCTTTTTCTGAGTGTGTATGTGTATGCTTTTGTGTGAGATTTTGTCTGTATAGCTTTGTCTTAACCATTTGTCCTAGGATTCTATCCATCCGTTTTTTCTCTTTTTTAACTTTTTAAAAAATCGTTTCTTTAATCATTTTCTTTTTATTTTAATCACTTTATTTTACTTCACCTTACTTTATTTTATTTTATTTTATCCTCTTTGTTTCTTTCTTTTTATTTGTTCGCACTTTTATTTTGAGCCATGTGGATGAAAGGCTCTTGGTGCTGCAGCCAGAAGTCAGTGCTGTGCCTCTGAGTTGGGAGAGCCAACTTCAGGACACTGGTCTACAAGAGACCTCCCAGCTCCATGTAATATCAAACGGCAAAAATCTCCCAGGCATCTCTATCTCAACACCAACACCCAGCTTCACTCAATGATCAGCAAGCTACAGTGCTGGACACCCTATGCCAAACAACTAGCAAGACAGGAACACAACCCCATCCGTTAGCAGAGAGGCTGCCTAAAATCATAGTAAGTCCAGAGACACCCCAAAATGCACCACCCGACGTGGAACTGCCCACCATCAACCACCAGAACACTGGCACTACTCCCCTCCACCAGGAAATCTAAACAACACATTGAACCAACGTTAGCCACTGGGGACAGACACCAAAAAACAACGGAAACTACGAACCTGCAGCCTGCAAAAAGGGGACCCCAAACACAGTAAGATAAGCAAACTGAGAAGACAGAAAAACACACAGCAGATGAAGGAGCAAGATAAAAACCCACCAGACCTAACAAATGAAGAGCAAATAGGCAGTGTACCTGAAAAAGTATTCAGAATAATGATAGTAAAGATGATCCAAAATCTTGGAAATAAAATAGAGAAAATGCAAGAAAAATTTAACAAGGACCTAGAAGAACTAAAGATGAAACATGCAACGATGAACAACACAATAAATGAAATTAAAAATACTCTAGAAAGGATCAATAGAAGAATAACTGAGACAGAAGAATGGATAAGTGACCTGGAAGATAAAATATTGGAAATAACTACTGCAGAGCAGATGAAATAAAAAACAATGAAAAGAATTGAGGACAGGTACAGAGACTTCTGGGAGAACATTAAACGCAACAACGTTCGAATTATAGGGGTTCCAAAAGAAGAAGAGAAGAAGAAAGGGACTGAGAAAATATTTGAAGAGATTATAGTTGAAAACTTCCCTAATATGGGAAAGGAAATAGTTAATCAAGTCCAGGAAGCACAGAGAGTCCCATACAGGATAAATCCAAGGAGAAACACACAAAGACACATATTAATTAAACTTTCAAAAATTAAATACAAAGAAAACATACTAAAAGCAGGAAGGGAAAAACACCAAATAACACACAAGGGAATCCACACAAGGTTAACAGGTGATCTTTCAGGAGAAACTCTGCAAACCAGAAGGGAGAGGCAGGACATATTTAAAGTGATGAAGGAGAAAAACCTACAACGAAGATTACCCTACACAGCAAGGATCTCATTCAGATTTGATGGAGAAATTAAAACCTTTACAGACAAGCAAAAGTTGAGAGAGTTCAGCACCACCAAACCAGCTTTACAAAAAATGCTAAAGGAACTTCTCTAGTCAAGAAACGCAAGAGAAGGAAAAGACCTACAATAACAAACCCAAAACAATTAAGAAAATGGGAATAGGAACATACATATCAATTATTACCTTAAAAGTAAATGGATTAAATGCTCCCACCAAAAGACACACACTGGCTGAATGGATATAAAAACAAGACCCATATATATGCTGTCTACAAGACACCCACTTCAGACCTAGGGACACATCCAGACTGAAAGTGAGGGGATGGAAGAAGATATTCAATGCAAATGGAAATCAGAAGAAAGCTGCAGTAGCAATTCTCATATCAGAAAAAATAGACTTTAAAATAAAGACTATTACAAGAGACAAAGAAGGACACTACATAATGATCAAGAGATCGATCCAAGAAGAATATATAACAATTGTAGCTATTTATGCACGCAACACAGGAGCACCTCAATACATAAGGCAAATAGTAACAGCCATAAAAGGGGAAATTGACAGTGATACATTCATAGTAGGGGCCTTTAACACCCCACTTTCACCAATGGACAGATCATCCAAAATGAAAATAAATAAGGAAACACAAGCTTTAAATGATACATTAAACAAGATGGACTTAATTGATATTTATAGGACATTCCATCCAAAAACAACAGAATACACATTTTTCTCAAGTGCTCATGGAACATTCTCCAGGATAGATCATATACATCATATCTTGGGTCACAAATCAAACCTTGGTAAATTTAAGAAAATTGAAATTTTATCAAGTATCTTTCCTGACCAAAACGCTATGAGACTAGGTATCAATTACACGAAAAGATCTGTAAAAACAACAAACACATGGAGGCTAAACAATACACTACTTAATAACGAAGTGATCACTGAAGAAATCAAAGAGTAAACCAAAAAATACCTAGAAACAAAAGACAATGGAGACACAATGACCCAAAACCTATGGAACGCAGCAAAAGCAGTTCTAAGAGGGAAGTTTACAGCAATAAAATCCTACCTTAAGAAACAGGAAACATCTCGAATAAACAACCTAACCTTGTACCTAAAGCAATTAGAGAAAGAAGAACAAAAATCTCCCAAAGTTAGCAGAAGGAAAGAAATCATAAAGATCAGAACTGAAATAAATGAAAAAGAAATGAAGGAAACGATAGCAAAGATCAATAAAACTAAAAGCTGTTTCTTTGAGAAGATAAACAAAATTGATAAACCATTAGCCAGACTCATCAAGAAAAAAAGAGAGAAGACTCAAATCAATAGAACTAGAAAAGAAAAAGGAGAAGTAACAACTGACACTGCAGAAATATAAAAGATCATGAGAGATTACTACAAGCATCTCTATGCCAATAAAATGAACATCCTGGAAGAAATAGTCAAATTCTTAGAAATGCACAACCTGACAAGACTGAATCAGGAAGAAATACAAAATATGAACAGACCAATCACAAGCACTGAAATTGAAACTGTGATTAAAAATCTTCCAGCAAACAAAGGACCAGGACCAGATGGCTTCACAGGCGAATGCTATCAAACATTTAGAGAAGAGCAAACACCTATCCTTCTCAAACTCTTCCAAAATATAGCAGAGGGAGGAACACTTCCAAACTCATTCTACGAGGCCACCATCACCCTGATAACAAAACCAGACAAAGATGTCACAAAGAAAGAAAACTACAGGCCAATAACACTGATGAACATAGATGCAAAAATCCTCAACAAAATACTAGCAAACAGAATCCAAAAGCCCATTAAAAGGATCATACACCATGATCAAGTGGGGTTTATTCCAGGAATGCAAGGATTCTTCAATATACGCAAATCAATCAATGTGATACACCATATTAACCAATTGAAGGAGAAAAACCATATGGTCATCTCAATAGATGCAGAGAAAGCTGTCAACAAAATTCAACACCCATTTATGGTAAAAACCCTGCAGAAAGTAGGCATAGAGGGAACTTTCCTCAACATAATAAAGGCCATATATGACAAACCCACAGTCAACATCGTCCTCAACGGTGGGAAACTGAAAGCATTTCCACTAAGATCAGGATCAAGACAAGGTTGCCCACTCTCACCACTCTTATTCAACATAGTCTTGGAAGTTGTAGCCACAACAATCAGAGAAGAAAAGGCAATAAAAGGAATCCAAATCAGAAAAGAAGAAGTAAAGCTGTCACTGTTTGCAGATGACATGATACTATACATAGAGAATCCTAAAGATGCTACCAGAAAACTACGAGAGCTAATCAATGAATTTGGTAAAGTAGCAGGATACAAAATTAATGCACAGAAATCTCTGGCATTCCTATACACTCATGCTGAATAATCTAAAAGTGAAATCGAAAAAACACTCCCATTTACCATTGCAACAGAAAGAATAAAATATCTAGGAATAAACCTACCGAAGGAGACAAAAGACCTGTATGCAGAAAATTATAAGACACTGATGAAAGAAATTAAAGATGGCACAAATAGATGGAGAGATATACCATGTTCTTGGATTGGAAGAATCAACATTGTGAAAATGACTCTACTACCCAAAGCAATCTACAGATTCAGTGCAATCCCTATCAAACTACCACTGGCATTTTTCACAGAACTAGAACAAAAATTTCACAATTTGTAAGGAAACACAAAAGACCCCGAATAGCCAAAGCAATCTTGAGAACGAAAAACCGAGCTTAAGGAATCAGGCTCCCTTACTTCAGACTATACTACAAAGCTACAGTAATCCAGACAGTATGGTACTGGAACAAAAACTGAAATATAGATCAATGGAACACATAGAAAGCCCAGAGATAAACCCATGCACATATGGTCAACTTATCTTTGATAAACGAGGCAGGAATGTACACTGGAGAAAGGACAGCCTCTTCATTAAGTGGTGCTGGGAAAACTGGACAGGTACATATAAAAGTATGAGATTAGATTACTCCCTAACACCATACACAAAAATAAGCTCAAAATGGATTAAACACCTAAATGTAAGGCCGGAAACTATCAAACCCTTAGAGGAAAACATAGGCAGAACACTCTATGACATAAATCACAGCAATATCCTTTTTGACCCACCTCCTAGAGAAGTGGAAATAAAAACAAAAATAAACAAATGGGACCTCATGAAACTTCAAAGCTTTTGCACAGCAAACGAAACCATAAATAAGACCAAAAGACAACCCGCAGAATGGGAGAAAATATTTTCAAATGAAGCAACTGACAAAGGATTAATCTCCAAAATTTACAAGCAGCTCATGCACCTCAATGACAAAAAATCAAACAACCCAATCCACAAATGGGCAGAAGATCTAAATAGACATTTCTCCAAAGAAGATATACAGATTGCCAACAAACACATGAAAGAATGCTCAACACCATTAATCATCAGAGAAATGCAAATCAAAACTACAATGAGATATCTTCTCACACCAGTCAGAATGGTCATCATCAAAAAATCTAGAAACAATAAATGCTGGAGAGGGTGTGGAGAAAAGGGAACACTCTTGAACTTCTGGTGGGAATATGAATTGGTACAGCCACTATGGAGAACAGTATGAAGGTTCCTTAAAGAACTACAAATAGAACTACCATATGACCCAGCAATCCCAATACTGGGCCTATACCCTGAGAAAACCATAATTCAAAAAGAGTCATGTACCAAAATGTTCATTACAGCTCTATTTACAATAGCCAGGAGATGGAACTAACCTAAATGTCCATCATCGTATTAATGGATAAAGAAGATGTGGCACATATATACAATGGAATATTACTCAGCCATAAAAAGAAACAAAATTGAGCTATTTATAATGAGGTGGATAGACCTAGAGTATGTCATACAGAGTGAAGTGAGAAAGAGAAAGACAAATACCGTATGCTAACACATATATATGGAATCTAAGAAAAAAAATGTCATGAAGAACCTAGGGGTAAGACAGGAATAAAGACACAGACATACTAGAGAATGGATTTGAGGATATGGGGCGGGGGTAGGGTAAGCTGTGACAAAGTGAGAGAGTGGCATGGACATATATACACTACCAAATGTAAAATAGGTATCTAGTGGGAAGCAGCCGCATAGCACAGGGAGATCAGCTCAGTGCTTTGTGACCACCTAGAGGGGTGGGAAATGGAGGGTGGGAGCTAGCGAGATGCAAGAAGGAAGAGATATGGGAACATATGTATATGTATAACTGATTCACTTTGTTATAAAGCAGAAACTAACACACCATTGTAAAGCAATTATACTCCCATAAAGATGTAAAAAAAAAAGAGTGAGATAGTGTAGTATAAAAAAAAATACTAGCTCAGGAAATCCAACAACACATTAAAAGGATCATACACCATGATCAAGTGGGATTTATTCTCAGGATGCAAGGATTCTTCAACATATGCAAATTAGTCAATGTGACACACCATATTAACAAACTGAAGAATAAAATCTATATGACCATCTCAATAGATGCAGAAAAAGCTTTTAACAAAATTCAGTACCCATTTATGATAAAAACTCTAAAGAAAGTGGCCAGAGGGAACCTACCTCAACATAATAAAAGCCATATATGACAAACCCACAGCAAAAATCATTCTCAATGGTGAAAATTGTAAAGCATTTCCTCTAATATCAGGAACAAGATGAGGATATCCTATCTCGCCACTATTACTCAACATAGCTTTGGAAGTCCCAGCCACGGCTATCAGAGAAGAAAAAGAAATAAAAGTAATCCAAATTGGAAAAGAAAAAGTAAAACTGTCACTGTTTACAGATGACATGATACTATACATGGAAAATCCTAAATATGCCACCACAAACCTACTAGAGCTAATCAATGAATTTAGTAAAGTCACAGGATACAAAATCAATACACACATATCTCCTGCATTCCTATACACTAAGAACAAAAGATCAGAAAGAGAAATTAAGGAAACAATCCCAATTACCACTGCAACAAAAATAATAAAATACCTAGGAATAAACCTACCTAAGGAAGCAAAAGACCTGTATGCACAAAACTGTAAGATACTGATAAAAGAAATCAAAGATGACACAAACAGATTGAGAGATATACCATGTTCGTGGTTGGAAGAGTCAATATTGTGAAAATGACTACACTACCCAAAGCAATCTACAGATTCAATGCAATCCCTATCAAATTACGAACAGCATTTTTCACAGAATTAGAACAAAAATATTTACAATTTGTATGGAAACACAAAAGACCCCGAATAGCCAAAGCAATCTTGAGAAAGGAAACCTGAGCTGGAGACATCAGGCTCCCTGACTTCAGACTATACTATAAAGCTACAGTAATCAAGACAGTATGGTACTGGCACAAAAAGGGAAATATAGATCAATGGAAAAGGACAGAAAGCCCAGAGATAAACCCATGCACCTACAGTAACCTAATCTATGACAAAGGGTGCAAGAATATACAATGGAGAAAAGACAGCCTCTTTAATAAGTGGTGCTGGGAAAACTGGACAGCTACATGTAAAAGAATGAAATTAGAATACCCCCTAACAACATACATAAAAATAAGCTCAAAATGGATTAAAGACCTAAACGTAAGGCCAGACACTATCATACTCTTAGAGGAAACACAGCAGAACACTCTTTGACATAAATTGCAGGAAGATCTTTTTTTAACCCACCTTCTAGAGTAATAAGAATAAAAACAAAAATAAACAAATGGGACCTAAATAAACTTAAAAGCTTTTGTGCAGTAAGTGAAACCATAAACAAGATGAAAAGATAACCCTCAGAATGGGGGAAAATATTTACCAATGAAGCAACTGACAAGGATTAATCTCCAAAATATACAAACAGCTCATACAACTCAATATCAAAAAAACAATCCAATCAAAAAATGGGTGGAAGACCTAAATAGACATTTCTCCAAAGAAGACATACAGATGGCCAACAAACACATGAAAAGACACTCAACATCACTAATTATTAGAGAAATGTATGTCAAATCTACAATGAGGTATCACCTCACACTGGTCAGAATGGCCATCATCAAAAATCTACAAACAATAAATACTGGAGAGCGTATGGAGAAAAGGGAACCCTCTTGCACTGCTGGTGGGAATGTAAATTGATACAGTCACCATGGAGAACAGTATGGAGGTTCCTTAAAACACTAAAAATAGAATTACCATATGACCCAGCAATCCCACTACTAGGCATATACCCAGAGAAAACCATATTTCAAAAAGATACATGCTTCCCTGGTGGCGCAGTAGTTGAGAGTCTGCTTGCCGATGCAAGGGACACGGGTTCGTGCCCCAGTCCCTGAAGGTCCCAAATGCCGCCGAGCAGCTGGGCCCGTGAGCCATGGCCACTGAGCCTGAGCGTCCAGAGCCTGGGCTCCGCAACGGGAGAGGCCACAGCAGTGAGAGGCCTGTGTATCACAAAAAAAAAAAAAAGATACACACACCCCAATTGTTCACTGCAGCACCATTTAAAATAGCCAGGACATGGAAGCAGCCTATATGTCCATCAACAGAGGAATGGGTAAATATGATATGGTACATGTATACAATGGAGTATTACTCAGCCATTCAAAGGACCAAAATTGGGTCATTTGTAGAGACGTGGATGGACGTAGAGACTGTCATACAGAGTGAAGTAAGTCAGAAAGAGAAAGACAAATATTGTATATTAACAAATATATGTGGAATCTAGAAAAATGGTATAGATGATCTTACTTGCAAAGCAGAAATAGAGACACAGACGTAGAGAACAAGAGTATGCATACCAAGGAGGAAAGGGTGGGGGTGGGATGAACTGGGAGATTGGGATTGACATATATACACTACTATGTATAAAATAGATAACTAATGAGAACCTACTGTATACCACAGGGAACTCTACTTGGTGCTCTGTTGTGACCTAAATGGGAAGGAAATCCAAAAAAGAGGGGATATATTATGTATACATATGGCTGATTCACTTTGCTGTACAGCAGCAACTGACACAGCAGCCTAAAGAAGCTATATTCCAAAAAAAAAAAAAAAAGGATGTAGGATGGGGCTCAGGCATAGGCATATGTGTTTTTTAAAATGTTCCCAGATGATTCTAATAAATTGTCAGAATTGGGAAACACTATTTAGGTGCTTCTAAGATATATAGTTAGATTGATAGATAGATGTGCACACAAATATATACACACATATACACACACAAATGGCTACTTATTACAGAAGTGCTGTTGTATTTGTATGCCACTAGCTCTTTTGTAGTGCCAAATTATCTGGTATCCTCCTGTTCCGTCACTTCCAATATTGGCCTTTCTTATTTCATCTTCTCCCTGCCCCATTCTTGTCTATTGCCTAAAAATTCTCAGCTTTCCCGAGGTTATATTTATTGATGCTTACTATTAAAATATTCTTTTTTTTTCTCATCTGAAATCCTCCTTCCTCCCTCTACCTTCCTTTCTTCTGGTTCTGCACCATTCTGAAAGCTTAAGAATGTCAGCAATCTAGCTCAAAATAAGGTAGTAATGTACTTAACAGTGATCCATTTGTTTTTCCTGAGTGAATCATCTTCCAAAAAATTCTTCCTATTCTGGTACAATAAAGTTGTGATATATCACCTTCTCTTCTCATAATACAGTCTTTTCTCTATATTCACTCACTCAAAAAATCAACAACATTCATGAAGCACATGCTATGTATCAGGCACTATACTACACACTGGGGATACAGAGATAAAATGTGGACTTGAGGAGAGCAAATGTTGTCAGAAATATCATGTCCCTTAATAAAACAAAAAGGTATACAATATGTTATGGGATGAAACATGTCCCCTCAAATGCATATGCTGAAGTCCTAACCCACAGTACCTCAGAATGTGACTGTATTTGGAGATAGGGCCTTTAAAGAGGTAATTAAGGTAAAATTAGGTCAATAGGGTGGGCCCTAATCCAATATGACTGGTGTTCTTATAAGAAGAAGAGATTAGGCACAGACACACACACAGGAAAAATCATGTGAAGGCATAGGGAGAAGACAACCATCTACAAGCAAAGCAGAGAAGCCTCAGAAGAAACAAACCCTGCCAACACCTTGATCTCGAACTTATAGCCTCTAGAATTGTGAGAAAACAAATTTGTTATTTAAGTCACCTAGTATGTGGTACTTAGTTATGACAGCCCTAGAAAACTTATACTCAGTATACCTAATCATAGTTATCTGTGTAAAAAAAGTTGGTACTATAAAATTAAGATTTAATGACTTTGAAATAGGGATTACTATTCTTTCCAACATCAAATGACAAATTTGAGGCAAGGATCATTATGAGTTAGATGTTCTTTTTTTGATCTTCATAGTAATTGTTGATAAACAGAAAAACTATGAAGGCTTAACCACAACCAAAATAATGTGCTCTGACCTCTAAAATCTGCAATCATCTTTTTCAATTCAGGGAGCCAACAATGCTATAACACTGGAGAAACATACTGTGATGACAATCTATTAGGAAGCCATACTATATAACTCTATTACAACAGTTTCATAGGACTGTGGAACTCAGCATAGATACCCACAGAAAACACACAAAACAAAAGAAGAGGGATTTTTAAAGTCTAAATTTTTGGTTTTTATGTAATAATGCAACATCCACCTACCTGTTCAAACATTTGCTTTATTTGTGGATAGACAGGCCAGTTTGATCACTCTGAAATTCCAAGAAGCATTAAAACTACAGATTTGTTAGAAGATACATGCAGAGTTCTGGAAAAGCATCTTGACATACCGTTTTCATGCAGTGAATAATCCAGGGTCATTGAAAACCAAGCCAAGTGTCAGCATACTTTGAAAGAAGGCTAACAGTAATAATAATTTACACGTCAAAACGCCACTAGAGTGAACTAAACACATCAAATGATGTACACACTGGAAAGTAATTGCAGGATACTTAGGTTTGCAAAATTGTATCAATTTGTAGTGATGTCGAAAAACAAAAAAGGGTGACAAACTAGTTCCCACTGGGGTTGGCTTATTCTATTCAATACTTACTAGAGTCAGCTCTTTAGTTCCCTCATATATAAAATGGGAATAAAACCTACCCAATCCATTTCAGATCTTGGTTATAAGAGTCAACTGAGAATTCTGAAACATCACAAAACACCTATAAAAATTAAAGCTATTAAACTTATTTTTACTATTAACCTTTGCATCCCTTGTGGTGCAGCATACAACTCCACTTTATAGTGGCTGCCCACCAACATTTAATTGAACAATAATTGTTTTGCAAATCTGTAGTAGAAGAGTTCCAATTATTATTAATTTTTTAAGAATTATTTATTTATTTATTTATTTATTTATTTTGGGTTGCATTGGGTCTTCATTGCGGCACGCGGGCTTTCTCTAATTGTGGTGAGCGGGGGCAACTCTTTGTTGTGGTGCGCATGCTTCTCATTGTGGTGGCTTCTCTTGTTGAGGAGCATGGGCTTTAGGTGCGTGGGCTTCAGTAGTTGTGGCACGTCGGCTCAGTAGTTGTGGCTCACAGGCTCTAGAGTGCAGACTCAATAGTTGTGGCACACGGGCTTAGATGCTCCGTGGCATGTGGGATCTTCCCGGACCAGGGATCGAACCCGTGTCCCCTGCATTGGCAGGCGTATTCTTAACCACTGTGCCACCAGGGAAGTCCCCCAATTACTTTCTAAACAGGGTGAGTGAATAAAAACCAGAAGCAAGCATCAACTTTGAAAGGGAAGAAAAATGCTGAAGCAGAGAAAGGCTAAATGTCCATCAAAATGGAAAGACAAATAGTGGAACGAAAAACACCATATAAGGAGCAGACCCTCCAACTTAAAATACTCCCTACTTATGGCTACACAAAACTTTAAGTAAAACACCCTTGTGAGACTATTTTTTAAAAGATTCTTATGAGAGATACACATCAAGAATGGTTTCTAAAATTCGAAACTGATGGCTTAAAAACGTCAGGAAATCAGTTTTATTTTTTGAATATATATTTTCAGTTAAAAGTTACATTTACATTTCTGGATAATAAAAATATAAATCAAATTAGAGACTAAAATATTGCTGACCTTGTGCTAATAAAATATACAAAATCTTCTTTTAAAATTTCTAAAATACTGGTAGCATTAAAAATATGTATTTTATTTCAGGGAATGATAACCATTCCATACAAACTTTAAAAGTAAATATAGGGGAGACCTTCAAGATGGTGGAGGAGTAAGACGTGGAAATCACCTTCCTCCCCACAAATACATCAGAAATACATCTACATGTGGAACAACTCCTACAGAACACCTACTGAATGCTGGCAGGAGACCACAGATTTCCCAAAAGGCAAGAAACTCCCCACATACCTGGGAAGGGCAAAAGAAAAAACAGAGACAAAAGAATAGGGACAGGACCTGCACCTCTGGGAGGGAGCTGTGAAGGAGGAAAAGTTTCCGCACAATAGGAAGCTCCTTCACTGGCAGAGACAGGGTGTGATGGGGGGAAGCTTCAGAGCCATGGCAGAGAGTGCAGCAACAGGGGTGCAGAGGGCAAAGCAGAGAGATTCCTGCACAGAGGATCAGTGCCGACCAGTACTCACCAGCCTGAGAGGCTTCTCTGCTCACCTGCCTGGACGGGTGGGGGCTGGAAGCTGAGGCTCCAGCTTCCGAGGTCAGATCCCAGGGAGACGACTGTGGTTGGCTGCGTGAACACACCCTGAAGTGGCTAGTGTGCCACAGCTCACCAGGAGGGAGACCGGGAAAAAGTCTGGAACTGCCTAAGAGGCAAGAGACCATTGTTTCGGGGTGCGAGAGAAGAGGGGATTCAGAGTACCGCCTAAATGATCTCCAGAGATGGGCGTGAGCCACGGCTATCAGTGCAGACACCAGAGACAGGCATGACACACTAAGGCTGCTGCTGCAGCCACCAAGAAGCCTGTGTGCAAGCACAGGTCACTATCCACACTTCACCTCCCAGAAGCATGTGCAGCCCATCACTGCCAGGATCCCATGAGCCAGGAACAACCTCCCTGGGAGAACACACAGCGCACCTCAGGCTGTTGCAACGTTACTCCAGCCTCTGCCTCGGCAGGCTCACCCTGCATTCCACACCCCGCCTTTCCCCCGACCTGTGTGAGCCAGAGCCCCTAATCACCTGGTACTTTAACCCCATCCTGTCTGAGAGAAGAACAGACGCCCTTAGTGGACCTACACACAGAGGCAGGGCCAAATCCAAAGCTGAACCCCAGGAGCTGTGTGAACAAAGAAGAGAAAGGGAAATTTCTCCCAGCAGCCTCAGGAGCAGTAGATTAAATCTCCACAATCAACTTGATGTACCCTGCATCTCTGGGATACCTGAATAGACAACAAATCATCCTAAAATTGAGGCAGTGGACTTTGGGAGCAACTGTAGACTTGGGGTTTGCTTTCTGCATCTAATTTGTTTCTGGTTTTATGTTTATCTTAGTTTAGTATTTAGAGTTTATTATCATTGGTAGATTTGGTTATTAATTTGGTTGCTCTCTTCCTTTTAAAATGTTTTTATATATAGCTATTTTTTTTCCTTTTTCCCTTTTTGTGATGGTGTGTGTGTATGCTTCTTTGTGTGATTTTCTCTGTATACCTTTGCTTTAACCATTTGTCCAAGGGTTCTGTCTGTCCATTTTTTTATTATGTTTTACATTTCTTTTAATTTTAATAATTATTTAAAATTTTTATTTTAATAACTTTATTGTATTGTATTATATTGTATGTTTTTCTTTCCTTCTTTCTTTTTTCTCCATTTTATTCTGAGCCGTGTGGCTGACAGGGTCTTGGTGCTCCAGCCGGGTGTCAGGCCTGTGAGTCTGAGGTGGAGAGCCAATTGCAGGACATTGGTCCACCAGAAACCTCCCAGGTCTATGTAATATCAAATGGTGAAAGCTCTCCCAGAGATCTCCATCTCAATGCTAAGACCCAGTTCTACTCAATGACCAGCAAGCTACAGTGCTGGACAAGCTATGCAAAACAACTAGCAAGACAGGAACAAACCCACACCCATTAGCAGAGAGGCTGCCTAAAATCAAAATAAGGTTACAGACACCCCCAAAATAAACCACCGGACATGGTCCTTCCCACAAGAAAGACAAGATCCAACCGCATGCAGCATAACACAGGCACCAGTCCCCTCCACCAGGGAGCCTACACAACCCACTGAACCAACCTTAGCCACTAGGAGCAGACACCAAAAACAAAGGGAACTACGAACCTGCAGTCTGCGAAAAGGAGACCCCAAACACAGTAAGGTAAGCAAAATGAGAAGACACAGAAATACACAGCAGATGAAGGAGCAAGGTAAAAACCCACCAGACCAAACAAATGAAGAGGAAATAGTCTACCTGGAAAAAAACAGAGTAATGATAGAAAAGATGATCCAAAATCTTAGAAATAGAATGGAGAAGCTACAAGAAACGTTTAGAAAGAACCGAGAACTAAAGAGCAAACAAACAATGATGAGCAACACAATAAATGAAATTTAAAATTCTCTAGAAGAAATTGACAGCAGAGTAACTGAGGCAGAAGAACGGATAAGTGACTTGGAAGATAAAACAGTGGAAATAACTACTGCAGAGCAAACAAAGGAAAAAAATAATAAAAATAATTGAGGACAGTCTCAGAGACCTCTGGGACAACATTAAATGCACCAACATTCTATTTATCGAGGTCCCAGAAGAAGAAGAGAAAAAGAAAGATACTGAGAAATTATTTGAAGAGATTATAGTTGAAAACTTCCTTAAAATGGGAAAGGAAATAGTCAATCAAGTCCAGGAAGTGCAGAGAGTCCCATACAGGATAAATCTAAGGAGAAACAAGCCAACACACATATTAAACAAAGTATCAAAAATTAAATACAAAGAAAACATATTAAAAGCAGCAAAAGAAAAACAAAAAGTAACATACAAGGGAATCCCCATAAGGTTAGCAACTGAACTTTCAGCAGGAACTCTTCAAGGCAAAAGGGAAAGTCAGGACATATTTAAAGTGATGAAAGGGAAAAACATAAACCAAGATTACCCAGCAAGGTTCTCATTCAGATTCGAAGGAAAAATTAAAACTTTGACAAACAAGCAAAAGCTAAGAGAATTCAGCAGCACCAAACCAGCTTTACAACAAATGCTAAAGGAACTTCTCTAGGCAGGAAACATAACAGAAGGAAAAGACCGACAATAACAAACCAAAACAATTAAGAAAATGGTAATAGGAACATACATATTGGTAACTACCTTAAACGTAAATGGATTAAATGCTCCAACCAAAAGACATAAACTGGACAAGTGGATAAAAAACAAGACCCGTATGTATGCTGTCTACAAGAGACCCACTTTAGATCTAGGGACACATACAGACTAAAAGTGAAGAGATGGAAAAAGTTATTCCATGCAAATGGAAATCAAAAGAAAGCTAGTGTAGCAATTCTCATGTCAGAAAAACTGGACTTTAAAATAAAGACTATTACAAGAGACAAAGAAGGACACTACCTAATGATCAAGGGATCAATCCAAGAAGAAGATGTAACGATTGTAAATATTTATGCACCCAACATAGGAGCACCTCAATACATAAGAAAAATGCTAAGAGCCTTAAAAGGGGAAATTGACAATAACACAAGCATAGAAGGGGACTTTAACACCCCACTTTCACCAATGGACAGATCATCCAAAATGAAAAAAATAAGGAAACACAAGCTTTGAATTATACATTATACAAGATTGACTTAATTGATATATATATATAAGACATTTTATCCAAAAACAAGAGAATACACTTTCTTCTCAAGTACTCATGGAACATTCTCCAAGATAGATCATATCTTGGGTCACAAATAAAGCCTTGGTAAATTAAAGAAAATTGAATTTGTATCAACTATTTTTTCCGACCATAACACTATGAGACTAGGATCAATTGCACGAAAAAAACTGTAAAAAATACAAACACATGGAGGCCAAACAATCCACTACTAAATAACCAAGAGATCACTGAAGAAATCAAAGAGGAAAAAAATACCTAGAAACAACTGACAATGAAAACAGGATGACCCAAAACCTATGGGATTCACCAAAAGCAGTTCTAAGAGGGAAGTTTACAGCAATACAATCCTACCTCAAGAAACAAGAAACATTTCAAATAAACAACCAAACATTACACCAAAAGCAACTAGAGAAAGGAGAAAAAAAAAAACCAAAGTTAGCAGAAGGAAAGAAATCATAAAGATCACATCAGAAATAAATGAAAAAGAAATGAAGGAAACAATAACAAAGGTTAATAAAACTAAATGCTGGTTCTTTGAGAAGATAAACAAAATTGATAAACCATTATCCAGACTCATCAAGAAAAAAAGGGAGAAGACTCAAATCAATACAATTAGAAATAAAAAACGAGAAGTAACAACTGCCATGGCACAAATACAAAAGAGCATGAGAGATTACTACAAGCAACTATATGCCAATAAAATGGACAACCTGGAAGAAATGGACAAATTTTTCAAAAGCACAACCTTCTGAGACTGAACCAGGAAGATATAGAAAATATGAACAGACCAATCACAAGCACTGAAATTGAAACTGTGATTAAAAACTTTCCAAGAAACAAAATCCCAGGACCAGATGGCTTCACAAGCAAATTCTATCAAACATTTAGAGAACAGTTAAAACCTATCCTTCTCAAAATCTTCCAAAATATACCAGAGGGAGGAACACTCCCAAACTCATTCTAGGAGGCCACCATCACCCTGATAACAAAACCAGAAAAAGATGTCACAAAGAAAGAAAACTAAAGGCCAATAACACTGATGAACATAGATGCAAAAATCCTCAGCAAAATACTAGCAAACAGAATTCCCAGCACATTAAGAGGATCATACACCATGATCAAGTGGGGTGTATCCCAGGAATGCAAGGATTCTACAACATATTCAAATCAATCAATGTGATACAACATATTAACTAATTCAAGGAGAAAAACCATATGACCATCTCAATAGATGGAAAAAAAGCTTTGGACAAAATTCAACACCCATTTATGATAAGAACCCCACAGAAAGTAGGCATAGAGGGAACTTACCTCAACATAATAAAGACCATATATGACAAACCCACAGCCAACATCATTCTCAATGGTCAAAAGCTGAAACCGTTTCTGCTAAGATCAGGAAAAAGACAAGGTTGTCCACTCTCACCACTATTAATTAACATAGTTTTGGAAGTTTTAGCCACAGTGATGAGACAAGAAAAAGAAATAAAAGGAATCCAAATCGGAAAAGCAGAAGAAAAAATGTCACTGTTTGAAGATGACATGATACTATACATAGAGAATCCTAAAGGTACTCCAGAAACTTACTAGGCCTAATCAATGAATTTGGTAAAGTAGCAGGATACAAAATTAATGCACAGAAATCTCTGGCATTCCTATACATTCATGATGAAAAACCTGAAAGAGAAATTAAGGAAACACTCCCATTTACCATTGCAACAAAAAGAATAAAATAGCTAGGAATAAACCTACGTAAGGAGACAAGAGACCTCTATTTAGAAAACTATAGGACAATGATGAAACAACTTAAAGATGACACAAACAGATGGAGAGCTATACCACGTTCTTGGATTAGGAGAATCAATATTGGGGAAATGATTGTACTACCCAAAGCAATCTACAGATTCAATGTAATCCCTATCAAACTACCAATGGCATTTTTCACAGAAGTAGAACAAAAAATTCCACAATTTGTATGCAAACACAAAAAACCGAAAATAGCGAAAGCAATCTTGAGAAAGAAAAACGGAGCTGGAGGAATCAGGCTCCCAGACTTCAGACTATATTACAAAGCTACAGTAATCAAGACAGTATGGTACTGGCACAAAAACAGAAATATAGATCAATGGAACAGGATAGAAAGCCTAGAGATAAACCCAGTCACATATGGTAACCTTATTTTTGAAAAAGGGGGCAAGAATATCCAATGAAGAATAGACAGCCTCTTCAATAAGTGGTGCTGGGAAAACTGGGCAGTTACATATAAAAGAATGAAATTAGAACACTCCCTACCACCATACACAAAAATAAACTCAAAATGTATTAAAGACCTAAATGTAAGACCAGACACTATAAAACTCTTAGAGGAAAACATAGGCAGAACACTCTCTGACATAAATCACAGCAAGATCCTTTTCGACCCAACTCCTAGAGAAATGGAAATAAAAACAAAAGTAAACAAATGGTACTTAATGAAACTTAAAAGCTTTTGCACAGTAAAGGAAAACATAAACAAGACAAAAAGTCAACCCTCAGAATGGGAGAAAATATTGGCAAATGAAGCAACAGACAAATTAGTAATCTCAAAAATTTACAAGCAGCACATGTAGCTCAATATCAAGAAAACAAACAACCCAATCCAAAAATTGATTGAAGACCTAAATAGACATTTCTCCGAAGAACATATACAGATTGCCAACAAACACATGAACGGATGCTCAACATCACTAATCAGTAGAGAAATGCAAATCAAAACTACAATGAGGTATCACCTCACACCAGTCAGATGTCCATCATCAAAAGCTCTACAAATAATAAATGCTGGAGAGGATGTGGAGAAAAGGGAACCATCTTGCACTGTTGATGGGAATGTAAATTGATACAGCCACTGTGGAGAACAGTATGGAAGTTCCTTAAAAAACTAAAAATAGAACTACCATATGACCCAGCAATCCCACTACTGGGCATATACCCTGAGAAAATCATAATTCAAAAAATGTCATGTATCACAGTGTTCATTGCAGCTCTATTTACAATAGCCAGGACATGTTAGCAACCTAAGTGTCCATCAACAGATGACTGGATTAAGAAGATGTGGCACATATATACAATAGAATATTACTCAGCCAAAAAGAGAAATGAAATTGAGTTATTTGTAGTGAGGTGGATGGACCTAGAGTCTGTCATGAAGAGTGAAGTCAGAAAGAGAAAAACAAATACCTTATGTTTACACATATATATGGAATCTAAAAAAGAAAAAAAATGGTTCTGAAAAACATAGAGTCCGGACAGGAATAAAGACACAGATGTAGTGAATGTACTTGAGGACATGGGGAGGTGGAAGGGTAAGCTGAAACGAAGTGAGAGAGTGGCATGGACATATATATATATATACTATTAAATGTAAACAAGATAGCTAGTGGGAAGCAGCTACATAGCACAGGGAGATCAGCTCAGTGCTTTGTGACCACCTAGAAGGCTGGGATAGGGAGGGTGGGAGGAAGATGCAAGAGGGAGGAGACATGGGGATATATGTATATGTACAGCTGATTCAGTTTGTTATAAAGCAGAAACTAATACACCATTGTAAAGCAATTATACTTCAATAAAGTTGTTAAAAAAAAGATATAGCCACTCTTTGCAACACACACACACACACACACACACACACAAACACACACACACAAAATTAAATATAAATGGGTCATAAGCTACCAAATATGATACCTATGCTTATTTTGACAATGTAAAAAATTAACTCATTTCAGTCATCTACTAATGAAAAATCATAATGTATTTTTTCTAACCTGGAGAGTGTTTGGAGAATTATGGGACCAAATGGTGAAATATGATATCAGGTAAGTTTTATCAGTGACCTATTACTGAATGCTTACCAAATGTGAAGGCTGTCTTCAGCCTTCAGGGAGATGGACAAATTCCTCATAACAAATCTAGACATATTTAAATTGTATTAACTATAATTCAGCTTTGCCAATCATATGCTATATATATGGAGTGTGGGAAGCATTTTATTTAATTTTGCTTGTTTTAATTGAGGAAATCAAATGACCATGAAAGTCTAAAGTGACAATAATTTCAATGGAGCAGGCTGGTTATCTAAAACACTCAATCACAAAGCAGCATCAGGCCAGGATAGGCAATACGTAAACTTCAAATTTAAAGAATACTGTTTCAAAGAATCTATGCATCATACAGCAGTCTCTACAATCGACCATTATGTAAAAAAATAAAAAAAAACAAAGCCACCCACAAAAAAACACACAGCTGCCAGCATCACATTGGAATAGGCAACCACAACAAAAAATAAATAAATAAATAAAAACAAATCCTATATATGAAAATATTAAAAAGGGGGAAGATAAATTTATATGGTTGAGAAACACTTAGGATTAGAAACCAAGATGGGGGAGTAAAAGAACGTGCTCTCACTCCGTCTTGTGAGAACACCAGAATCACAACTAGCTGCTGGACAATCATCAACACGAAGACACTGGAACTCAGCAAAAAAGATACCCCACATCCAAAGACAAAGGAGAAGCCAGAATGAGATGGTAGGAGGGGTGCAATCACAGTAAAATCAAGTCCCATAACTGGTGGGTTGGTGACTCACAGACTGGAGAACACTTATACCACAAAAGTCCACCCACTGGACTGAAGGATCTGAGCCCCGTGTCAGGCTTCCCAACCTGGAGGTCCAGCAACAGGAGGAGGATTTCGTAGAGAATCAGACTTTGAAGGCTACTGGGATTTGATTGCAGGACTTCAACAGGACTGGGGGAAACAGAGACTCCACTCTTGGAAGGCACACAGAAAGTAGTGTGTGCATCGGGACCCAGGGGAAGGAGCAGTGACCCCAGGGGACACTGAAACACACCAAACTGCTAGTGTTGGAGGGTCTCCTGCAGAGGTGGGGGATTGCTGTGGCTCACCGTGGGGACAAGGACACTGGCAGCAGAAGCTCTGGGAAATATTCCTTGGTGTGAGTCCTCCCAGAGTCAGCCATTCGCCCCACCAAAGAGCCCAGGGAGGCTCCAGTGTTGGGTTGCCTCAGGCCAAACAACCAACAGGGAGGGAACCCAGACCCACCCATCAGCAGTCAAGTAGATTCAAGGTTTACTGAGCTCTGCCCAGGAGAGCAACAGTCAGCTCTACCCACCACCAGTCCCTCCCATCAGGAAACTTGTACAAGGCTTTTAGATAGCCTCATCCACCAGAGGGCAGACAGCAGAAACAAGAACTACAATCCTGCAGCCTGTGGAAGAAAAACCACATTCACAGAAAGGTAGACAAGATGAAAAGGCAGAGGGCTAGGTACCAGATGAAGGAACAAGATAAAACTCCAGAAAAACAACTAAATGAAGTGGAGATAGGCAACCTTCCAGAAAATGAATTCAGAATAATGATAGTGAAGATGATCCAGGACCTCGGAAAAACAATGGAGGCAAAGATCGAGAAGATGCAAGAAATGTTTAACAAAGACCTAGAAGAATTAAAGAACAAACAAACAGAGATGAACAATACAATAACTGAAATGAAAACTACACTAGAAGGAAGCAATAGAAGAATTACTGAGACAGAAGAACAGATAAGTGACCTGGAAGACAGAATGGTGGAATTCACTGCTGTGGAACAGAATAAAGAGAAAAGAATGAAAAGAAATGAAGACAGCCTAAGAGACCTCTGCGACAAAATTAACCACAACAACATTCGCATTATAGTGGTCCCAGAAGGAGAAGAGAGAGAGAAAGGACCCAAGAAAATATGTGAATAGATTATAGTCAAAAACTTCCCTAACATGGGAAAGCAAATAGCCACCGAAGTCCAGGAAACGCAGAGAGTCCCATACAGGAGGAACCCAAGGAGAAACACACCGAGACACATAGTAATTAAATTGGCAAATATTAAAGACAAAGAAAACTTATGGAAAGCAGCAAGGGAAAAACAACAAAACTCATACAAGGTAACTCCCATAATGTTAGCAGCTGATTTCTCAGCACAAACTCTACAAGCCAGAGGGGAGTGGCATGATATACTTAAAGTGATGAAAGGGAAGAACCTACAACCAACATTACTCTACCTGGCAAGGATCTCATTCAGATTCGATGGAGAAATCAAAAGCTTTACACACAAGCAAAAGCTAAGAGAATTCAGCACCACCAAACCAGCTCTACAACAAATGCTAAAGGAACTTCTCTAAGTGGGAAACACAAGAAAAGAAAAGGACCTACAAAAACAAACCCACAACAAACAAGAAAATCGTCATAGGAACATACATATCGATAAGTACATTAAACATGAATGGATTAAATGCTCCAACCAAAAGACACAGGCTGGCTTAATGGATAGAAAAACAATAACCATCTATATGCTGTCTACAAGAGACCCACTTCAGACATAGGGACACATACAGACTAAAAGGGAGGGGATGGAAAAAGATATTCCATGCAAATGGAAATCAAAGGAAAGCTGACTAGCAATATTCATATAAGATAAAATAGACATTAAAATAAAGAATGTTACAAGAGACAAGGAAGGACACTACATAATGATCAAGCGATCAATTCAAGAAGAGGATGCAACAATTATAAATATATATGCACCCAACATAGGAGCACCTCAATACATAAGGCAACTGCAAACAGCTATAAAAGGGGATATTCACAGCAACACAATAATAGCAGGGGACTTTAACACCTCCCTTACACCAATGGACAGATCATCCAAAATGAAAATAAATACGGAAACAGAAGCTTTAAATGACACAATAGACGAGATAGATTTAATTGATATCTATAGGACATTCCATCCAAAAACAGCAGGTTACATTTTCTTCTCAAGTGCGCACAGAACATTCTCCAGGATAGATCACATCTTGGGTCACAAATCAAGCCTCAGTAAAGTTAAGAAAATTGAAATCATATCAAGCATCTTTTCTGACCACAACGCCATGAGATTAGAAATCAATTACAGAGAAAAAAAACATAACAAACACAAACATATGGAGGTTAAACAATATGTTACTAAATAACCAAGAGATCACTGAAGAAATCAAAGAGGAAATCAAAAGATACCTAGAGACAAATGACGATGAAAACACGACGATCCCAAACCTATGGGATGCAGCAAAAGCAGTTCTAAGAGGGAAGTTTATCACTATACAAGCCTACCTCAAGAAACAAGAAAAATCTCAAACAATCTAACCTTACACCTAAGAGAACTAGAGAAAGAAGAACAAACAAAACCCAAAGTTAGCAGAAAGAAAGAAATCACCTAGATCAGAGCAGAGATAAATGAAATGGAAACAAAGAAAACAATAGCAAAGATCAATAAACCTAAAAGCTTGTTCTTTGAGAAGATAAACCAAATTGATAAACCATTAGCCAGACTCATCACGAAAAAGAGGGAGAGGACTCAAATCAATAAAATTTGAAATGAAAAAGGAGGAGTTACAACAGACACCGCAGAAATACAAAGCATCCTAAGAGACTACTATAAGCAACTCTATGCCAATAAAATGGACAACCTGGAAGAAATAGACAAATACTTAGAAAGGTGTAACCTTCCAAGACTGAACCAGGAAGAAATAGAAAGTAGGAACAGACCAATCACAAGTAATGAAACTGAAACTGTGATTAAAAATCTTCCAACAAACAAAAGTCCAGGACCAGATGGCTTCACAGGTGAATTCTATCAAACATTTAGACAAGAGCTAACACCCATCCTTCTCAAACTCTTCCAAAAAATTGCAGAGTAAGGAACATTCCCATACTCGTTCTATGAGGTCACCATCACACTGATACCAAAACCAGACAAAGATACTACAAAAAAAGAAAATTACAGACCAATATCACTAATGAATATAGATGCAAAAATCCTCAACAAAATACTAGCAGACAGATTCCAACAACACATTAAAGGATCATATACCATGATCAAGTGGGATTCATCCCAGGGATGCAAGGATTCTTCAATATATGTAAATCAATCAGTGTGATAAACCATATTAACAAATTGAAGAACAAAAACCATATGATCATCTCAATAGATGCAGAAAAAGCTTTTGACAAAATTCAACACGCATTTATGATAAAAACTCTCCAGAAAGTGGCACAGAGGGAACCTAATTCAACATAATAAATGCTATATACAACAAACCCACAGCAAACATCATTCTCAATGGTGAAAAACTGAAATCATTTCCTCTAAGATTAGGAACAAGACAAGGATGTCCACTCTCACCATTATTATTCAACATAGTTTTGGAATTCCTAGCCATGGCAATGAGAGAAGAAAAAGAAATGAAAGGAACACAAATTGGAAAAGAAGAAGTAAAACTGTCACTGTTTGCACATGACATGATACTATGTATAGAGAATCCTAAAGATGCCACCAGAAAACTACTAGAGCTAATCAATTAATTTGGTAAAGTTGCAGGATACAAAATTAATGCACAGAAATTTCTTGCATTCCTATACATTAATGATGAAAAATCTGAAAGAGAAATTAAGGAAACACTTCTATTTATCATAGCAACAAAAATAATAAACTACCTTGGAATAAACCTACCTAGGGAGACAAAAGACCTGTATGCAGAAAACTATAAGACACTGATGAAAGAAATGAAAGATGATAGCAACAGATGGAGAGATATACCATGTTCTTGGATTGGAAGAATCAATATTTTGAAAATGACTATACTACCCAAAGCAATCTACAGATTCAATGCAATCCCTATCGAATTACCAATGGCATTTTTTATGGAACTAGGACAAAAAAATCTTAAAATTTGTATGGAGACACAGAAGACCCCAAATAGCTAAAACAGTCTTGAGGGAAAAAAACGGAGCTGGAGGAGTCAGACTCCCTGACTTCAGACTATACTACAAAGCTACAGTAATCAAGACAATATGGTACTGGCACAAAAACAGAAACACAGATCAATGGAAAAAGATAGAGAGCCCAGAGATAAACCCATGCACCTATGGTCAACTAATCTATGACAAAGGTGCCAAGGATATACAATGGAGAAAAGACAGTCTCTTCAATAAGTGGTGCTGGGAAAACTGGACAGCTACATGTAAAAGAATGAAATTAGAACAATCCCTAACACAATACACAAAAATAAACTCAAAATGGATTAGAGACCTAAATGTAAGACCAGACACTATAAAACTCTTAGAGGAAAACATAGGAAGAACACTCTCTGACATAAATCACAGCAAGATATTTTCTGATCCACCTCCTACAGTAATGAAAGTAAAAACAAAAATAAACAAATGGGACCTAATAGAACTTCAAAGCTTTTGCACAGAAAAGGAAACAATAAGATGAAAAGAGAACCCTCAGAATGGGAGAAAATATTTGCAAACAAATGAACGGACAAAAGATTAATCTCCAAAATATATAAACAGCTCATGCAGCTCGATATTAAAAAAACAAAAACCTAATCCAAAACTGGGCAGAAGACCTAAATAGATATTTTTCCAAAGAAGACATACAGATGGCCAAGAAGCACATGAAAAGCTGCTCAACATCACTAATTATTAGAGAAATGCAAATCAAAACTACAATAAGGTATCACCTCACACTGGTCAGAATGGCCACCATCAAAATCTACAAACAGTAAATGCTGGAGAGGGTGTGGAGAAAAGGGAACCCTCTTGCACTGTTGGTGGGAATGTAAATTGATACAGCCACTATGGAGAACAGTATGGAGGTTCCTTAAAAAACTAAAAATAGAATTACCATATGATCCAGCAATCCCACTACTGGGCATATACCCAGAGAAAACCATAATTCAAAAAGACACATACACCCTAATGTTCATTGCAGCACTATTTACAATAGCCAGGTCATGGAAGCAACCTAAATGCACATTGACAGATGAATGGATAAAGAAGATGTGGTACATATATACAATGGAATATTACACAGCCATAAAAAGGAACGAAATCGGGTGATTTGTTGAGAATTGGATGGATCTAAAGACTGTTATACAGAGTGAAGTAAGTAAGTGAAGAAAGAGAAAAACAAATATCGTAGATTAACACATATATGTGGAACCTAGAAAAATGGTACAGATGAACCAGTTTGCAGGGCAGAAATTGAGACACAGATGTAGAGAACAAACATATGGACACCAAAGGGGGGAAAGTGGCAGGGTTTGGGTGTGGGTGTGTGATGAATTGGGCGATTGGGATTGACATGTATACAGTGATGTGTATAAAATTGATGAGTAATAAGGACCTGCTGTATAAAAGAATAAAGTAAAATTCGAAAATTAAAAAAAAAATAACCCCAACGCTCACAATGACCCCAACTCCAGCCACACACTAAGCCCTGACACCTGGCACAGGGTGAGGTTTAACCCCAGTGGCAGACAAGCCCTAAATCTTAGTAGTCCCTGGACATTTGCTCAGGCCCTAAATTCTCCCATGAACCCAGTCCTTCATGTGGAAAATTAAACCTCTCTAGCCGTGCTACAGTTCCCAAACTTAGCCCTACTCTCCAAAACTTTCCCTACAAAAAACCCACTGGGTTTTCTAAAGATTCTTACTACTAGAATCTAGAGGCACAAGAAAACAGATGGACTAAACAGATGGGAAAGGCCCCCGAGTGGTCAGCTTGTTGATGCTGGAAGGTCCCTTAGAGAGCATCCCACCTCACTTCCTCATTTTACAGCCAGGCCCACAGAAGTTAATAAGTAACTTGCTCAAGGTCACACAGTAAGTCCACAGCAGAACCAGAATGGGAACCCAGGCCTCCTCTCAATCCAGTGCTCTCTCTGTCCTGCCTCCCTCAGAGAGAGTAGGGAGCATCACTCATCTGGTAAAACAGCTCCCAGAATTTCCTTTGGGAACCCACTTTTCCCCTGTTCTCTACCCAGGATTTTGGTCAAATCCAATCCACGCAGCACCAAGTATTCCCATGGCCCTGTGATCAGTTATGGGCTAGACTCAGGAGCCAGGTGAGGCAAGGCAAAATAATTAAAAAATAAAATAAAATTTATATGGTTAGTGTTTCTTATCACCCAGATCATTTAATTGACACAAAATGAATATGTGAACTCTCACACAGCAGAAATACATAATGTTTTAAGGACCAATAACTCAGGCCACAAATTAAATCAAATCCTTGGAAGTGATTCTAGGTTCCTTATTCTGCAAAACTTTAGATTCCCCTTTCTAGCCACTGAAGTTGACTGCCTAATGTAAATCACATTAACATCGAGCACTATATTTTTACTGTCTTTCCATTAAAACTGTACTTCTTGGCTCATTTTTTAAGATTAATTTTTATTGGAATATAGTTGATTTACAATGCTGTGTTAGTTTCTGCTGTACAGCAAAGTGAATCAGTTATACATATACATACATCGACTACTTTTTAGATTCTTTTCCCATATAGGTCATTACAGAGTATCGAGTAGAGTTCCCTGTGCTATACAGTAGGTTCTTATTAGTTATCTATTTTATATATAGTAGTGTGTATATGTCAATCACAATCTCCCAATTTATCCCTCCCCCCTTCCCCTTTGGTAACCATAAGTTTGTTTTCTACATCTGTGACTCTGTTTTGTAAATAAGTTCTTTTGTACCATCGTTTTTTTTATTAAAGTTAGAAAGGTAAATATTTAGCAATAACCCTATGCATATGTCTATGTGTTTACATTGGCTACACATGTACACATACATACATACACACACACATTTTTTTCCCTCCTGTGTTGGGGGGCATGGTATTTCCCTGTTAATTTATTAATACTGAAATGCACACTTCCCCATTGCCTTTGTATTTCCTTACACTCTATTGTTTATAAACTAACAACATAAATATTACTATGCCTTAGCGCATATGATCTGCAGATAAAGCTCTAGATGATTTTGATAGAAGTTTACATTTAATTACATTCAAAATTAACATAAAAGTTATTATGTAAATTACAAAAGCTAAAATGACAACATTTTACCTCCCATCTTGTTAATCAGAACTGAGATTATTGTTACAACATCAGTATCTGCAGAGAAAGTTGATTTTTACATAGGACATTTCAAAGGAGAGTCTTGGACAAACCCAATTTTAATCTCTCTGCTGGTTCCTATCTGAGAAAAATTCACTTTAACCGGTTTCAGGGGGAAAATAAAGACATGAAGGATGATTTTATCCACAACTAAATAAGAAAAGAACAGTGCTTGCCTTATTTTCCACTTCTTTGCATCTACACAATACACAACTGACCTAACATGAGGCACACTGGGTCATTAAGCCTTGATTCTGCTACTTATTAGTTTTATGGCCTAGTATAAATCATAATAACCTCTACAGGTCTCAGTAGACTTATCTATACAATGAAGGTATTATAGAATGCTATCTCTGAGGCTCCTTCCAGGTTTAAACAAAATCTACAATTCTATGAAAATATCTATAGAAATGATAATCAAAATAACAACATCGATGGGGATGTCTACTTTAGTCAGACCCTCCCTAAAATCTTAAGAACTCTCTTCTGTATAACTAGATCTTGTAAAATGAGAGACTAGGATTACAGGCCTTGCATAGAATGACCTAATAGCTAAGCAGTCTTTTAAACTAGTTAGAAATTTCCTGAAATAATTTACATGCAATCCTTTTTGAAAGCCAGGAAATAGATTTTTAAATGACCTCAGTTTATCCTTTTAGTTAAATGTTTTCTCGTTAGATCTCCTTTCTACCCTAAAGTTGAAGACAGTCTTATTTAATTCAGTGGATTCTATATTTAAATAATCCAGTTACTCATATACTGGTAATAAAAATTTCATCCATTACACTTAAAATGTGTAAATTTCATGGCATGCAAATTATGCCCCAATAAAGTTGTTAAAAAAAAACTTTATGGATAAGAATTTCTGGCAAGAAAATCTGGCCTGTATTTTGAACTGTTGCCGTTTTATTAATAATTGAATTTGCTTATTAACTTACCTAAATACATTTCTTTGATAGAAGATTTTCTCCTTTCATATTATTCTCTTTCCTTATAGTCTAAAAATGTAGCTTAATAAGTTAACATGGGTACTTACTTGGCAAGAATCTGCTTCTCCCTCTTCCATTGGCTCATCAACCATTTTAAGACCATTCACCTGAAAAATATTGTTCAAAAACTGAAGTTCAAGAGTAATAGAACAAGAGTAGTAACTAAGAAAAATATAACCCTAGGCACTGCCCTTCACAATTTAACAAGATCCACACTTACTGAAACACAAAAGGACAAAGGACACATAGAAGGTACTTAAAAAAGGAACATTATTAATATGATTTCCAGATTGTCTTTGAAAATCCTTGAATTTCAGAGCTGTGTATTTCATTTCATATTGTTTAGAGCTTTGCTATGGTGAATGAACATATACTGAACATATGACCTGTATACATTCACTAGGACTGTCCCAAACCAAATATATATGAGACAGGAAAAATACCACAGAGGAAATTTATTGTGAGAATATATTCAAAGCAAATTAGGATGGGAAGAATTTCATATAATTGCACTGTTGTGAATTCCTTTCCTTTCGATCAGTTCAATTAAAATTTGAGTTACTCTACAGAAGAAATAGTAAACTATAGGAGAAAAATATAAATGGCCATGGAAACAAAATTATTTCAAAATACAAAGCTTAGTGTATAATAATACTCTTCAAGCAATACTTCAGGAATGAGTAAGCATAGAGAACTTAGATCAAGGGTCTGCAGGCTGTAGCCCATGGGCCAAATCTGGCCCACTGTTTTTATAAATAATATTTTACTGGAACACAGACACATCCATTTGTTTCCATGTTATCTATGGCTGCTTTCTCACTTCAACAGCAGAGTTGAACAGGTGACAGAGAACCTATGCCTGCAAAGCCTAAAATATTTACTGTTTGGCCCTTTACAGAAAAAGTCTACCAACCACTGATCTAAAATGTTTGAAAATTAAGCAACAGCAAGATGGTCTATAAAATAAATTTTACCACTGTCTATTTATGAGTCCACAGAAAATTTTTTAAATATTAAAAAAGAAAGAGAGAAGAAAAAAGTAAATTAAATAGAGCTTCTGACGACAGCCAAGATGGAATAAGACTATCTCTCCTCTGATTATTAACTAAAAACTTTGGACAAAACACAAAAAGCAACTACCTGAGGACTCTGAAAACTAAATAATAGCAAGCAGATTAGGAAGGGAAATCAAAATTTGAATAGTAACTAGTACTCTGGTGAGTTTCTTGGGTTTATTTTTCACCTTTATCTCTTGATTTTGAACCAAGGAGACACTGAGTCATGGAACACCTGTATGAACAAAATTTCCAAGAGAAATCCCACTTTCTAAACAAAGGACCAGAAAAAGACACACTTTTGAGCTGGTGAGCATAATGAGAACCCTACGTTTTCTTTCTTTCCCACTTTTTTCCCCTTTTTTGACTGCCATTCCTGCTCCAAGGCAAGCCTCATTCATGAGAAAACCTCTCTCTCTGGTCAGAGGAACCAGAAAAAGAGGCTCATATAAGAAGAGTATGGGGGGTAATCCCTGTTGTTGTTTTTTTCACTCTCTCCTTCACTTCACCCCAACAGGCAGCCCCAACAGTGCAAAGCTATGTAACAGCATGAAAGGCTAAGACTATGCAAGAAATTCAAATTTCTGGTCAGAGGAAGAAGAATAAAAGGTCCATGTCAACTGGAGAATCCGTAGAGGAAATCATGGAGGAGATCAAATGGGAAAAGGATATTCCCTAATTCTGTGTATGAACAGACACAGTCCTGGCCTCAACAGCAAACTGCACATGTGTGGAATAGAACCAAAGAAGTCTAAAAAAGGCTTTGAAAATGGAACTGCAATATCAATCACTGCTCAAGTCTCAGACTAAACCACTGACTTAGCACAGGCACTAAGTGGCAAATGCAGGGTTCTGACCCAAACACTCTGAAAACATATTTAACATTGGAACCAACATCCAAAAGGGAGAGATAAAACTTGGGAGTCTGAACCTAACCACACAGACTGTCTGATGAAACAATCAAAATCAGCAGGTATCAATTCCAGGACAACTCCAATGTTGAAATAGCTAACAAGGACTTTAAGCAGCTATTATAACTATGCTCTTTTGGGTGAAAATAAATACACTTGAATGGGAAGATTAAAAGTTATAGACAGAGAAAAAGAAATTATAAAAAAACAAATGTAAATAACTTTAAAACTAAAAATTACAATGTATGAAATATTTTTAAAATGCTGGATGGGCTCAGTAAAAGAATGGAGATGGCAGAGGAAATCATAAATGAAGACAGATCAATAGAAATTAACCACTATGAAGAAGAGAATGAAAATTATTAAAAGCAAATGAACAGAGTCTTAGAGACATGTGGAACAATATCAGAAGATCTAAAATCTATATCATTAACATCACAGAAAAAATTAAATAAATAATGGCAATTCAATTCACATAAAATGTTAAGAGGAAAGTCTGTAGAGACAGAAGGTAAATCAGTGGTTCCTTAGGGCTGGGGGATGGGGAGATGGGGTGATAGCTAAAACTATAGTAAAAGCTTTCTATTTGATGTGACAAAGAAGTTCTAAAATTGACTGTGGTGATAGTTGTACATATTTGTGAACTGTATACTAAGTATACACAAGGTTGTCCATTTTAAATGCGTGAATTATGTGGTATGTGAATTATGCTTCAATAAAGCTATTTTTTTAAAAAAAGGCTGAGAATTTCCCAAATTTGGTGAAAACTATAAATTTACAGTTTTAAGAAGCTCAGTGAAACCCAAAAAGTATAAAATTAAAGAAAGCCACCTCAAGACATACCTGAATTAAACTACTCTAAATCAAAAGAAAAAAGGAAGAAATTTTGAAAGTAATGAGAGAAAAACACATTACACAGACATCAACTTAAATAACTGCAGACTTCTTATGAGAAATCATGGAGGTCAGAAACCAGTAAGAGAATATTTACCTGAGATAAATGGAAACTTATGTTAACATAAAAATCTCTATACATGAATGTGTATAGCAGCTTTGTTCATAACTTTTTTGGAAACATTCCAGATGTCCTTCAAAGTGGAGAAAGAATAGAATACTACTCAATAAAAAGGAAAAGACTATTGATACTTGTAACAACATGGATAAATTTTAAATGCATTGTGCTGACAAAGAATCCAAACCCAAAAGGCTAAATATTGTATGATTACATGTATATGACACTGAAAAATGCTATAGGGAAAGAATTCATATCACTGGTTTCCAGGGGAAGGGGAGACAGGAAGACGGAATACTATCCAGCAATGAAAAGGAATTATCTATTGATATATTCAACAACATGGGTGAATCTCAAATACATTATATAGTAAATGGGAAAAAACAGCCTCAAAAGGCTACGTACTGTATGATTCCATTTATAGGACATTCTTGAAAAGGTAAAACTATAAGGCATGGAGAATGGATTAGCAGTTGTCAGGTTAGGCCCAGGGGTAGGCACCAATGGGAATCACGGGGGGTGGCGGGGGGGAATGATGGGACTAATCTATACCTTGATTGTGGTGGTGGTTACACAACTCTACGTATTTGTCCAAGCTCAGAACCTTATGTGAAAAAGAGTGAATTTTACTGTAGGTAAATTTTAAAATTAACTTATTAAATAGTAATTTACCCTGCATTATTTACTTGGCTAGCATCTTTCTTCTAAAATCTCAACAAGAACCAAATAAATGATGGTTCATCACCAATTATGTCCTTATCTTACTTGACCTTGCTGTAGCATGTCACAGTTGACCAACCACTGTCTTCTATTTGTGTTTTTGTGATACCATACTTTAATTTTCTTTTACTCCAATTTCTTTGCTCTTTTCAGTATCCTTGAAACATTGTAGATCCTCAGGAAATGGACTTGGCTCACCTTCTCATCTCGCTCCTCATTCTTTCCCCAGATAGCTAATTTACTGACATGACTAACATTTACTCAGACACTACTCTTTTGAGATCCTGATCCATATAACGAACTGCCTATTTGACATTTCCACTTGCTCATCTCACATGTCTCAAAAATAACCAATACAAAAACAAATTAGTGATCTCCCCCCCACACACACATAAATCTGCTTTCCTCCAGGGTTCCCGATTTCAATAAACAGCACCACTATTTATCATCTTAACTCAAAAGCACATATAGACTATGGGGAATGAAAAAAAAATACGGTAATGAATTCATCACTAGCGTATAGGAAAAGGCACATTCAGCAAGAGAGTCCACAAACCAATATTAAGACAGAATACTGATAATTTCAGAATACTGAAATTTTACTACAAAATGGCTCTCAGGACTATCTGTAGAAAAAGGTAATACTGCTTTCCTCTGTTACCTCAGTTACTGGTTACTTCCAATTCATACCATCTTACGATTAATTTAGCATGAAGCATAAGAATATTCATTCCTATAAAGGACCTCAGTATTCAGTGATATTTACTATAAATTAAGTCATTTTTACCAGCATGAAAATAAAAACATTTTCAGAATTCTCTGGGACGATAAACCTTTATTTCAAAAATAAAATTTATAATTTGAAAAAACAAGCAGATAGGCTGTTTTCCCCAACTAAGTGCCAAATAGGGAAGAAAAAAATTCCTACATAAGATTCTGAAAAGCTTATCAACAATTATAAAGATAGTAATAATTTACTCAAATACTCAAACCCAAGTGAACACCCTCTCATATCAGAGCCTAGTGGAGAATTCTTTTAAATTATTTTCATCCTCTCAGAAAATAATTAAATAGATCACTTTAAAAGATTCTGGACAAATAGAAATACTAAACTGAGTCAAAGTACTCACCTGATCTCAGAAAATCATATAGGTCACCCCAAAACTATCATTTTCTTACTGCTAATGACAAAAGCAGCTCATCATGGAAAATTAAACTGAGAAAAAATATTTTCCCTTCAGATCCTTAGAATTGGAGGTGGTGTGGGAAATGAACACATAAGTGCACAGAGTTTTGTAAAAAGACTGCAATCTGGCCATGCTAACACTATTAAGCATACATCTGTTTCTCAGTGTCAGACTCAAGAAGCTCATGACTTGGTGTTGACAGGTATACTGAAGAAAGAAGTAGAGAGATAAACAAGCAAGGAAGAACAAGGTACAAGGTAAGCGAGAAGTATGGGTGATGTAAATCATTAACAAAACATACCTAGGACACCAGTATTCACAACAAATTTGATAGTATTATAAACTTTCAAGTAGTCTCCAGGATCCCCAAATTCCACCCAGTAGACAAAAGTCCTATATTTATATAGTACCTAATGTTAAAATTGTTTAAGAAGTTCACATATAAAGAAAATGTTCTCTCTCAAATAAGCTTCATGTTTACAGGTTAGTTGCTGAAAGATTCAGAAACAAGAGTTCTTCAATTATTTTCACTTCATTTAAATAGCTACAGCAAATCAGATCTAAATTTGGAGGTGGGTCCACATCTGCCTAAAACAAAGGTCTTTGTCTGTATATAGGCATACTTCAGAAATATTGCAGGTTCAGTTCCAGACCACCACAATAAAGAGATTATTGCAATAAGGCAAGTCACACAAATGTTTTGGTTTCCCAATGCATATAAAAGTTATGTTTACACTATATTGTAGTCTATTAAGTGTACAATAGCATTGTGTCTTAAAAAACAATGTACATACCTTAATTTAAAAATAGTTTATTGCTAAAAACTTCTAACCATCATCTGAGCCTTCAGTGAATTGTAGCAGTAACATCAAAGATCACTGATCACAGATCTTGGCTGCCGACATGCCATCCAGACTAAGGGAGACCCAAACACTTAAGGGCCATGTGAGCCATAGCCATGACTGCATTGGCAAACACGAGAAGTATCCAGGAGGCCAGGGTAATGCTGGTGGCATGCATCAACACAGGATCAACTTTTACAAATATCATCCAGGTTACTTTGGGAAAGTTGGTATGAGTTGTGAAAAGAACTATGTCAGGAATGAATGACATGTGACCTGAGGACCTCCATGTTTGCTATTCATGCTGGACTTTTGCTGAACGCTCTAACTTAAAACTGCTGAATAGTTCCTGTGTTGCTAAAAGCAAAGAATAATGCTGAGAACTGGATTTGTTCTGGACTAAAGAAAACAAACCTTTCCCTAGTAATGAATGAGATACATTTCAAAACCCAATTGCATGTAAAGAACAATTTTACCCTCCAATCCAAATTCTTGGTAAACAACCTATGAAAGCCTATGTTAACTGCCCTCTTTTTCCTGTTAAAAAACCTGTTATTTTCTTCCAGTGGGACACTATTCTGGGTTCCTCCAGAATCTGTGATCCCCGAATTGCAATTCTAAGACCCCAAATAAACTGTCTTTCTGCCTCTTTACAGTTCATGGTCCTTTTGGTTGACATTTTTGGTGTCAGAATTGGGATCCAAAGCAGTCTTCCTCCCATCTCCAAAGCCGCCGTGGATTCGAGCAAGATACTTGCATGAGCCCCTTGTGCTCTGTCGCCTCCCCAGTGGCGTTGGGTCTGGGTAATAAGTCCTCTCAGTCCCAAACCCCCCTCCTAGGTTGAGAGTCAGGCCCATATTGTGGGTGTCTTTTGTTTGGTCAATTGCTTAAGGGCTTGCTCCCTTTTGGTGAGTGCACTATAATGGGATGTTCATAGTCTAAGACTGTTTTGGGGGAGGATTCTTGCCCATCTGGGACTCCAGCTGGGTACCTGTACAAAAATTATGGTGCTGCCTCTTGTGCTTAGCTAGATGAATGGTAATGGTATACCAGAGATAACATCTGGCTACAATAGGGAACTTCTGAAATTTCAAAATTGGTCTTTTTATGTGCACAATTAGAAGCTAAAGGGTTTAAAACTAAACAAATAGAATGGGAAGCCTATTTCAATTAGTACATTGAAGCCTCCCAGTGAGCTCATGAAACCCAAAAGGTTTGCAAATCTAAAACTGCTTCACTTCAGGATACTGTTTCCAAACTCACTGCTGCAAATAAAGATCTATGCTCTCATCTAAATACTCCAGAAAAGGCTCAAGGGCCCTCTTCCTCCCCTCTTTCTCCTTTGGCTCCTACGTATCCTAAACTTGCTGAGCTGCCATTCTATCTTTCTGTTTCTCCTATTCCTCCTCCAAAATCTTTACCCCCACCTCCTAGCCCTCCAATAAAAACCTTTCCCTTTGTCACTACTTTGAACACTGATGGCATTTGCCATCTGGTAGACTACAGGCCTTCATCCCCTGCAGAATTACGGGTCATAGCCAAGGAATTTCCCAAGGTCACTGAGGATCCCCTCCGCTTTGAAGAAGAATTTAACCTTGTGATATAAACCTATGATCCAGGCTTCTCTGACTTGTATCAACTAAAAAGAATCTTAGTTGGAGAAAATCAAGCCAGACACTGCAAACTACTGCCAGCTGGCTTCACCCTTTAGATGATATCCACAGAAAGGACATCAGTGTGATGGCACCAGCTTCTCAGGTGGCTCAAGCCCTTCATGAAGCAATTCCTTAGGCTTTTCCGCGCCCCACTGACTGGGGAAAATTCAGTCTACTACACAAAGACCTGATAAAACTGTCCATGATTATCATTCATACCTAAAATTAGTATTCTGGGAAAACTCCAGACTACATGCTGGGGTAAACAATATTCAACCCTCTTTAATTCAATCTTTGTTGGGGACTAGATGAGGAACTTGGACTGCTGATGAAATGGGTACAATCAAATTGGGAAACAGTGGTCTCTCCTGATCTAGTCAATTTGGCTAATCAGCTATCTAACAATCAAATGTACAAAAAAATGTAAGACTACAAAAATCATGAATTTGCAACTGCATCAACTGGCTGCTGCTGCTCAGTGGCCACCTCAATGGAAAGACCAGAGTTCCCATAAGGGCCCCTTCCAGGAGCCAAGTGCCCACCACTATTGTAAGTAGACTGGCCACTGGAAGAATTGCCTAAAGTTAAAAAGAAGGTCCTATTAGCAGGCCGAGACCACTTGCTCTGACTTTTTTCATGAACTTTCTGAGAAATTTGAGAAGTGCCTCCTTTTTGTACACTCATGAATAGAGATGCTCTGAGGAAAGTGTCGGGGTCTTTCCAGTACTCCCATTGGGAGAACTGGACCTTTTTATAGGAGCCACGGCTATTATTGTTCTTATGGACACAGGAGCAACTTTGTCTTGAACCCCACCAGCCTCAAGGCCCCCCTTCTTCAGAGTACAGAAAAAGTACAAATGGTGGCCCCCTTGTCTTTCAAGATAAGCTCTCTTTAGGGAACTCACCAGTTCCTTCTTGCTCCTTCTGCTCATGTACACCTTTTGGGCTGAGACCTCCTGGAAAAATTACAACGTAATATTTCCTCTTCCCCAAAAGGGGAAATACACTTACAAATCCTTGACTCCTCAAGATCTACTTCTAACTCTAGTCCTAATATTGAGATCCCCTCCTTGCTCCTGTCTTGTCAACTCCCAATCACAAGGATTTGCTAAATTCTGTTCTTCCTATCTATGGCCCACCTCTTTAAATAACATAGGATGCATTCATTCAGCACCACCAATTAAGATCCAGGTAGACCCTAATAAAACTTTGCCTCACCTCAGATGATACCCTCTCAGGCTTGAGGTCCTGGAAGGAATTTATCTCAATGTAGAGGCACACCTCCAGAAGGGCCTAATGAGCCCATACCCCAGTACCTGCAACACACCAATTCTTCCCGTATGCAAGCCTCATGGTCAAGGCTGGCATTTTGTTCAAGATCTTCAAGCTATAAACAATACAGTCATACCGTGTCACCCTGTGGTCCCCAACCCTCATACCATTCTCAAGTTAATCCCTCTAAACACACAGTTTTTTACAGTCAGAGATTTATGTAGTGCTTTCTTCAGCATTCCTTTCCACCCAGATAGTCAGTACCTGTTTGCCTTTATGTGGGAAGGACATCAATTTACTTGGACCGTTATGCCTCAGAGCTACACAGACAGCCCTACTTATTTTTCACAGATCTTGAGACAAGACTTGGCCAATTTATATTTTTCCCAAGGCTCTACTTTACTCCAATATGGTGATGATCTTTTGTTATGCTCCCCCCATTGAGAAAGCAAGCCTCAAGAATAGCCTACAGCTCCTCACTCAGCTAGCACATAAAAAACATAACGTCTCAAGGGCTAAGTTCCAATTTGTTCGAGATATAAACAAAGAAGAGCAAAGAGTGTTTCTGCTCACCACCCAGTTCTACAAGGATTAAGTCACAACCCACTGCAGTCACTGACCAACAGCACGGTCTGAGAGGAAATTAAGACAATAACAGGATGCTCTGTGCTTTGGACAAGCACGCCCCTTAAATAGTTAGATATATATCTCAGGAAGAATTTTAATGAACCCAGATTCTTGCATCTTCCCATACATAGAAAAGCACTGAAATCATAACTTGAGATATCTGTTCTTCGTGACTAGCAGTAATCTTTTAGGAAGATGCATTATGCTTGCCTGCACATATTCTCCAGCTAAAAAATCATATATATACTGGCTTCTCCCCTACCTCCGTGGAGCAGTTCCCTCAGAGCTATGGAGAGGCTGTCTCCTGGGCATATAAAAAGGTGTTCATTAAGGTCCTTGAATAAAACTTCAACTCACAACTCTTATGTTATGTGTTTTTCTTTAAGTCAACAAAACCAAGGTAGGATGCCTGAGTCATTTGTTTACCCCTCAAAGGCTAATGCTGGATACTACATACATCCAAGGCATATCACAGTTTCCCCTTCCTGTCACCAAATGCCAGTTGAGAGGCTTTTCTGGGCTAGCAGGCTATTATAGGAGTTGGGTCCCCAATTTCTCCTTTTATGCAAAACCCTTTTATTCCCTTTTAAAGGACAAGAGACACAATCCTCTTGTTTAGAATCGTGAGGCTGAGTCAGCTTTTAAAACTTTAAAAACTCAGTTGGCCACAGCCCCTGCTTTAGGAAATCCTAATTATTCTCTTCCCTTTATACTATGAAGTTAATGGAAATACCCTTGGAGTGCTCGTTCAGCTGCACGGAGACAAAAGCATGCCTATCGGCTATCATAGCCAACAGTTGGAACCCTGAACTCAAGGACTTCCACCTTGCCTTTGAGCAACAGCAGCCACTGCTGCTCTTCTGCAGACTACAGAACAGACAGTTATAGGGTCTTCTTTACAAGTGTTTGTCTCTCACTCTGTTGAGATACTCAGGAACTCACACTATACACAACACAATCTGCTAGCTGACTTACATCTTATGAAATCTTATTGCTTTCCTCTCCAAATGTCACTTTGTCTCACTGTAACTCCCTAAATACTGCTATTCTCTTACCATCACCAAGAGATGAGACCCCACATGACTGCATAACCACAACTGATCTTTTGACTAGTCCACATCCAGATTTACAAGAAACACCTTTAGACAACTCCGATGCTTCTTAGTTTTCCGATGACCCCTACTTACGAAATGATGATGGGCATCTGAAAACTGGGTATGCTATCACTATTCCCTTCACTTTAATAGAATCCAATGCTTGGCCCTTTACTTCTTCAGCCCAACAAGCTGAACTATAAGCACTCACTCATGCCTGCACTCTGGGCTCTGGCAAACACACTAACATTTACACAGATAGCAGGTATGCTTTTGGAGTAGCTCATGACTTTGGAATGCTTTGGAAACACAGAGGTCTCCTGACCTCAGGGGGGAATGAAATTTAAAGTGGCCCCTTTATTAAGGCCTTACAGGATGCAATCTTGCTCACAACAACTGACAATAATAATGGTCCTAGCATGTCCCAAAGACAACACTGAGGAAGGAAAGGGGACTAATGAGCAGATAGAGCCACTAAGGTGGCAGCATTACAAGATTCAGGCTCCATAAAGGAACCTCCTCCTGTTGGTCATTCTATTTACACCGTGTTACCTACTACTTGGAAGGACACCAAGATTGAAAGGGTATTATCAGAGATGGGCAATTGCATGCTACAGCTAAGGAAGAGGTGAGTTTCTGAAGGATGCACATTTGATCAACATACTGGGCTTTGGTATGGGCCAAATGGTTGCCCTGCTCTTTCTGAAGTCACTCAAGAAACCATGTTAAGATTAACATATGAAATGACTCATTGGGGAACTGATAAAATGAAAGCCTGGGGAAAACAATACTTTTTGAAACCTTTTCCCACAGTAGCAACCAAAATATGTCAGAGGTGTCAGATCTGTCCTAAGTAAAACCTACTCATACTTCTCAAGGCCACTTTCCTTTGCCTCCTGGTTCCTTTGCTGTCTGGCAACTGGATTCTATCCAGCTGCCTCACTCTCAAGGATACAGATATGTTCTGGTGATGGTCTGCATGTATTCCCATTGGTTAGAAGCATTTCCTTACAAACGAGCAAATGCCCTTGCAGTAGACAAAATACTGTTGGAAAGGACTATTCCTACTTGGGGAATGCCCTTGGAATTACATAAAGATAAAGGTATCCACTTCACTGGACAAATTCTAAATGCTGTTTGTGATCTGGCCTGTATTACATTTCCACTGTGCCTATCATCTTCAATCTTCTGGTCTAGTAGAAAGACCAATGGCATAATCAAAACTCAATTGGCAAAACTCTCTAAGGCCTTCAGCCTTTGTTGGCTTAAATTGCTACCCATAGTTCTATTAAACTGAAGATCTATACCCTTTGGAAAACAGAAACTGTCACCATTTGAAATAATCACTGGAAGGCCCATGATTCATGACTCAGGACTGTATGAGCCACTTCTAGTCGAGGGAGACCTTTTACATTATTGTTAAAGTCTCATTACAGCTCTAAAGAAAAATGAGCACCTGGTTGAAAAATCTTTTCACACTGTGCTCCCAGGGGACAAAGGTATAGACCACCACAATTTACAACCAGGGGACTATGTTTATTGGAAAAGACATCTTTTAAAGGACTCCTTACAGCCCAGATGGAAGGGACCCTATCATAATACTTTTAACCAACCCCTATGCTGCTAAACTTAAAAGCACTGATTCTTGGATTCATTTTTCACATTTTAAAAAGGTGTTTCCACCTGAGTGGGCCTCTGAAACAGTTGGAGACCTAAAGCTGAAATTGACCCAGAAGTGAAACAGATGACACCTGATATAGATGGCTCTTCCAAGACTCTGGACCAGGCCAGTACTCTCCATGATCCCCAGAAATGAAATTTCTCTCATTACCCTTGTTTTAATTGTGGTCACCATAGAGTTGTGATATCTCCTTCATTATGTAATATCTGGTGATGCATCAACCTACCACTCTCCTTATACTCCTTATATTAGACACATTTTCAAAGAGTGAAAATTTTCATGAATGGGTTTACACCTAGAATGACAGTTCAGAAAAAGTGACCCTGGCCCTTTGGTCCCCTAATTTTGAAGGACTGGAGAACTGAACTTTTGGGACTCTTCCTTGTGGCTACAGGTTTCTTAATGCTCTGTGCCCTACTACATACAGTGGGCATCCTCTGTTGGTGGTAATTCTATGAAAACCATAGATCTTGCTTTAACTCTGCTGGGAATAAGCCTCTGGCCCCAATTCTTGGCCATCTGATTAATCTGTTCAGCTTGGGATTCTTTCAATAACCAAGGCCAATGAGGCACCCTTACTCCCCTTTATATTAAAATGGCTGACTTTTCTTGGGATAGTTCTTTCACTAGAGTTATGTTGTTATAATGTCTCTCTTAATATCCATACAGACCCCTTACGCCTGGGAAAATAATCCCTTAGTCCACATTTCCCAAAGTCTAGCCACTGCAGGAAATCAAACAGACTGTTGGATATATCATCAGTGCCCCAGACTACTCACTGAGTACTGAGATCCCCTTACCTTAGCTACCTCCAATCTTACTGCTATCCCCCCACCATGTCTTGTTTAGAATTCATCTATTCTCCTAGCATATTGTGTCCATCTACTCAAATCCACAGTTCCCTTTCCCTGTTTGGTCAACAGAACTAGACCAAATGCCCAACAGTTCCTTAGGAACATTTGTTCCAAGAGAATCCTGAGGTTACCTGGAAACATCAGATCCAGCTTCCAAACACCCACATTTACCTCACTGTGCAACAACAAAACATATTATCATGATAACCCCCATTTTGTTTTCAGGATTAATATAATGTTCTTAAAGCAGCTGGCACAGTGTCTGACATGTGCTAAATAAACACCTGATGTGTGAATGTTTTCTTGCCAAAAAGAAAATACAGGAAAAAAGTATATGAAACATTTTAGTTAATAATTCACCAAAGGTGCATAATGCTACCTGTGTGCAAAATAATATATCTGTGAGTCAAAACTTACTGCTACATCATCATATGCTACTGATTTAACAGATTTAGTTTTGACATTCTATCGTGGGAACATTACTCTTAAATAATGATAGAATCATTTTTGAAAACAATCTTCCAAATCAACCCATAAAGGTACATACATTCATGCATAGATGCCTTACTTTAAGAATCACAAATTGGAGAGAAGTGAAAAGTATCTTTGCATATTTTTACTATAACACATTTTATCAATTTCACTAACAGTCTTTTAGTTGGGCATTTCCAAAAATAAGTCTTTTTGTTTTGCTTTCCACATAGAAGGTTTAATTTGTATCCTGAGTTTTAAACTACTAAATATTTTCAAAGGTTTATTAATAGTTATGGCCATTTCCCCAGTAGACTTTTTATATTTTTAATATTTTAGATTGAATTCTACAGTCAACAGACTACTTATAGATAATTTGATAGCACCTGCAATGTTCATTAAAATGATTTGCTTTGATCTTATGGTTTTCTAATTATACAATATTCCTGTTGTTTTTACCCCAATAGGTTAGTCCTTTCAAACATACCCACCTAACCACTGTCACTGCTTCAGGGAAGATTTAAGAAAGGGCAATTGTGTTTCAAATCAATCTGAAAGAGTTATTATTTTGGGGGGTTTTTTGCCTGCACCACTAAGATTTGTGAGATCTTAGTTCCCTGACCAGGGATAGGAAGAGTGGAGTCTTTTTTTTTTTTTTTAACATCTTTATTGGAGTATAATTGCTTTACAATGGTGTGTTAGTTTCTGCTGTACAAGAAAATGAATCAGCTATAAGTATACATATATCCCCATATCCCCTCCCTCTTGCGTCTCCCTCCCACCCTCCCTATCCCACCCCTCTAGGTGGTCACAAACCACCTAGCTGATCTTCCTGTGCTATGCGGCTGCTTCCCACTAGCTATCTATTTTACGTTTGGTAGTATATATATGCCCATGCCACTCTCTCACTTTGTCACAGCTTACCCTTCCCCCTCCCCATATCCTCAAGTCCACATGCTAGTAGGTCACACACTGGACAGCACAGGAATTCCTCTGAAAGAGTTATCTGATTAAAAGACAGTCTCGGGTTGGGAAAGAGAGAACCACCTCTGAGCTATTCGGTTAGTCAGGTATTTAAAAACAAATATGAGACTCTGCTATAAAGTAAAATAGCTGATAAAACACATCCATGTTCAAATCAAAGCATAATAACAGAGTCCAAATTTAAATATGAATGATCATTGAAGTATTTACCATTTCAGGTTACCTGTGCTTTTTTCTTTCGTATTGCTGACAATGTTATTTTTTTAATTAATTTTTATTGGAGTAGAGTATAGTTGCTTTACAATGTTGTGTTAATTTCTACTGCAGAGCAAAATGAATCAGCCATACATACACATATATCCCCGTCTTTCTGGATTTCCCTCCCATTTAGGACACCACAGTGAATTAAGTACAGTTCCCTGTGCTATACAGTATGTTCCCTTCAGTTGTCTATTTTATATATAGTATCAACAGTGTATATGTGTCAATCCCAATATCCCAATTCTTCCCACTCCATCCCTTTCCCCCTTGCTATCCATACATTTATCCTCTGTGTCCCTATTTCTGCCTGGCAAATAAGGTCATCTTTACCATTTTTCTAGATTCCACATATATGCGTTAATATACAATATTTGTTTTTTGTTTTCTCTTTCTGACTTACTTCACTCTGTATGACACTCTCTAGGTCCATCCACATCTCTACAAATGACCCAATTTCGTTCCTTTTAATGGCTGAGTAATATTCCATTGTGTATATGTACCACATATTATTTATCCATTCCTCTGTTGATGGACATTTAGGTTGCTTCCATATCCTGGCTATTGTAAATAGTGCTGCTATGAACATTGGGGTGCATGTGTCTTTTTTTTAAGATCTTTATTAGAGTATAATTGCTTTACAATGGCGTGTTAGTTTCTGCTTTATAACAAAGTGAATCAGCTATACATATACATATATCCCCATATCTCCTCCCTCTTGCGTCTCCCTCCCACACTCCTTATCCCACCCCTCTAGGTAGACACAAAGAACCGAGCTGATCTCCCTGTGCTATGTGGCTGCTTCTCACTATCTATTTTACATTTGGTAGTGTATATATGCCCATGCCATTCTCTCACTTCATCCTAGCTTACCCTTCCCCCTCCCCGTGTCCTCAAGTCCATACTCTATATCTGTTTTTATTCCTGTCCTGTCCCTAGGTTCTTCAAAATCACTTTTTTTTTAGATTCCATATATATGTATTAGCATATAGTATTTGTTTCTTCTCCTTCTGACTTACTTCACTCTGTATGACAGTCCCTAGGTCCATCCACCTCACTACAAATAACTCAATTTCATTTCTTTCTATGGCTGAGTAATATTCCATTGTATATATGTGCCACAACTTCTTTATCCATTCATCTATCAATGGACACTTAGGTTGCTTCCATGTCCTGGCTATTGTAAATAGAGCTGCAAGGAACATTGTGGTACATGACTCTTTTTGAATTATGATTTTCTCAGGGTATATGCCCAGTAGTGGGACTACTGGGTCATACAGTAGTTTTATTTTTAGTATTTTAAGGAACCTCCATACTGTTTTCCATAGTGGCTGTATCAATTTACATTCCCACAAACAGTTTAAGAGGATTCCGTTTTCTCCACACCCTCTCCAGCATTTACTGTTTGTAGATTTTGATGATGGCCATTCTAACCAGTGTGAGGTGATACCTCACTGTAGTTTTGATTTGCATTTCTCTAATCATTAGTGATGTTGAGCATCTTTTCATATGTTTGTTGGCCATCTATATGTCTTCTTTGGAGAAGTGTCTATTTGGGTCTTCTACCATTTTTTGATTGAGTTGTTTGTTTTTTTGTTATTGAGCTGCATGAGCTGCTTGTATATTTTGGAGATTCAAAGCAATCCCTATCAAATTACCAATGGCATTTTTCACAGAACTAGAAAAAAAATTTACCATTTGTATGGAAACACAAAAGACCCCGAATAGCCAAAGCAATCTTGAGAAAGAAAAATGGAGCTGGAGGAATCAGGCTCCCTGACTTCAGACTATACTACAAACCTACAGTAATCAAGACAGCATGGTACTGGCACAAAAACAGAAATATAGATCAATGGAACACGATAGAAAGCACAGAGATAAATCCACACACCTATGGTCCCCTTATCTATGACAAAGGAGGCAAAAATATATTGGGTTGGCCAAAAAGTTCCTTCAGTTTTAAAGTAAAAATAAAAGACACATTTTTCATTTTCACCAAGAACTTTATTGGACAACATATTCACCATTTTCTCCCACTACTTTCTTCCATTTTTCAGGCAATTTCATAATTCCATCTTCCCAAAACTTTTTATCTTTTTGAGCAAAGAACTCTTCCAGGTGCCTTTTACAGTCTTCCAGGGAATTGAAATTTTTTCCATTAAGAGGATTTTGTAAAGACTGAAATAAATCTGAAGGTGCAATATCTGATGAATATGACAGATGAATCAGAACTTCCCAGCAAAGCTGTAACAGATTTTGCCTGGTCATCAAAGAAACATGCAGTCTTGCATTATTCTGATGGAAGATTATGCATTTTCTGTTGACTAATTCTGGACACTTTTTGTCGGGTGCTGCTTTGAGTTGGTCTACTTGGGAGCAGCATTTGTTGGAATTAATGATTTGGTTTTCTGGAAGGAGCTCATATTAGAAGACTCCCTTCCAATCCCAACATATACACAACATCACCTTCTTTGGATGAAGACTGGCCTTTAGTGTGGTTGGTGGTGGTGCATTTCACTTGCCCCACAATCTCTTCCGTTCCACATTATTGTACAGTATCCACCTTTCATGGCCCATCACAATTTGTTTTAAAAACAGAACATTCTTGTTACATTTCAGTAGAGAATCGCATGCAGAAATACGGTCAAGAAGGTTTTTTTCACTTCACATACGTGGAACCCAAACATTAAAGTGATTCACATAACCAAGCTGGTGCAAATGATTTTCAGCACTTGATTTGGATATTTTGAGTATGTTGGATATCTCCCGCATGGCATAACGTCGATTGTTCTCAATTAATGTCTCGATTTGATAGCTATCAACTTCAACTGATCTACCAGACTGTGGAGCATTGTCCAGCAAGAAATCTCCAGCACAAAACTTCACAAACCAGTTTTGACATGTTTGATCAATCACAGCACAAATCTGTTTTTGCACTTCAGTTGCGCTTTTACCTTTCTTGAAATAATAAAGCATAATACACTGAAAACATTGCTTTTTTCCTTTCATCTTCAATATTAAAATGGCTACACAAAAATTCACCTATTTTGATAAGATTTTTTTAAATGCACTCTATGACAGCTGTCACAATACAATCTAACAAAAATGTTTTGAATGAAGTTAACGACAACTAAGCACTACTAGAGCCATCTTACAGAAAAAACTGAATGAAACTTTTTGCCAACCCAACACAATGGAGAAAAGACAGCCTCTTCATTAGGTGGTGCTGAGAAAACTGGACAGCTAAATGTAGAAGAATGAAATTAGAACACCCCCTAACACCATACACAAAAATAAACTCAAAACGTTCCTATTCCATTTTTTAAATTGTTTTGGGTTTGTTATTGTAGGTCTTTTTCTTCTCTTGTGTTTCTTTCCTAGAGAGGTTCCTTCAGCATTTGTTGTAAAGCTGGTTTGGTGGTGCTGAACTCCCTCAGCTTTTGCTTTTCTGTAAAGGTTTTCATTTCTCCATCAAATCTGAATGAGATCCTTGCTGCATAGAGTAATCCTGGCTGTAGGTTTTTCTCCTTCATCACTTTAAATATGTCCTGCCACTCCCTTCTGGCTTGCAGAGTTTCTGCTGAAAGATCAGCTGTTAACCTTATGGGGATTCCCTTGTGTGTTATTTGTTGTTTTTCCCTTGCTGCTTTTAATATGTTTTCTTTGTATTTAATTTTTGAGAGTTTGATTAATATGTGTCTTGGCGTATTTCTCCTTGGATTTATCCTGTATGGGACTCTCTGTGCTTCCTGGACTTGATTAACTATTTCCTTTCCCATATTAGGGAAGTTTTCAACTATAATCTCTTGAAATATTTTCTCAGTCCCTTTCTTTTTCTCTTCTTCTTCTGGAACCCCTATAATTCGAATGTTGGTACATTTAACGTTGTCCCAGAGGTCTCTGAGACTGTCCTCAGTTCTTTTCATTCTTTTTTCTTTCTTCTGCTCTGCAGTAGTTATTTCCACTATTTTATTTTCCAGGTCACTTATCCATTCTTCTGCCTCAGTAATTCTGCTAATGATCCCTTCTAGAGTATTTTTAATTTCATTTATTGTGTTGTTCATCGTTGCTTGTTTCCTCTTTAGCTCTTCTAGGTCCTTGTTAAATGTTTCTTGCATTTTGTCTATTCTATTTCCAAGATTTTGGACCATCTTTACTATCATTATTCTGAATTATTTTTCAGGTAGACTGCCTATTTCCTCTTCATTTGTCAGGTCTGGTGGGTTTTTATCTTGCGCTTTCATCTGCTGTGTGTTTTTCTGTCTTCTCATTTTGCTTATCCTACTGTGTTTGGGGTCTCCGTTTTTCAGGCTGCAGGTTCATAGTTCCTGTTGTTTTTGGTGTCTGTCCCCAGTGGCTAAAGTTGGTTCAGTGGGTTGTGTAGGCTTCCTGGTGGAGGGGACTAGTGCCTGTGTTCTGGTGGATGAGGCTGGATCTTGTCTTTCTGGTGGGTAGGTCCACGTCTGCTGGTGTGTTTTGGGGTATCTGTGGCCTTATTATGATTTTAGGCAGCCTCTCTGCTAATGGGTGGGGTTGTGTTCCTGTCTTGCTAGTTTTTTGGCACAGGGTGTCCAGCACTGTAGCTTTCTGGTCGTTGAGTGAAGCTGGGTGCTGGTGTTGATATGGAGATATCTGGGAGATTTTCGCCGTTTGATATTACGTGGAGCTGGGAGGTCTCTTGTGGACCAGTGTCCTGAAGTTGGCTCTCCCACCTCAGAGGCACAGCACTGACTCCTGGCTGGAGCACCAAGAGCCTTTCATCCACACAGCTCAGAATAAAAGGGAGAAAAAGTAGAAAGAAAGAAAGAAAGAAAAATGATAAAAAAAAATAAAAGAAAATAAAGATAAAAGAAAATAAAGTTATTGAAATAAAAAGTAAAAAAATAATTATTAAGAAAAAAAAATTTTTTTAAAGTAAGAAAAAAAAACAGACGGACAGAACCCTAGGACAAATGATGAAAGCAAAGCTATACAGACAAAATCTCAAACAGAAGCATACACATACACACTCACAGAAAGAGGAAAAGGGGAAAAAATAATAAATCTTGCTCTCAAAGTCCACCTCCTCAATTTGGGATGTTTCGTTGTCTATTCAGGTATTCCACAGATGCAGGCTACATCATGTTGATTGTGGAGATTTAATCCGCTGCTCCTGAGGTTGCTGGGAGATATTTCCCTTTCTCTCCTTTGTTCGCTCAGCTCCCGGGGCTCACCTTTGGATTTGGCCCCGCCTCTGCATGTAGGTCGCCGGGGGGCATCTGTTCTTTGCTCAGACAGGACAGGGTTAAAGGAGCAGCTGTTTCAGGGGCTCTGGCTCACTCAGGCCAGGGGGAGGGAGGGGCACATAATTCAAAAAGGGTCATGTACCAAAATGTTCATTGCAGCTCTATTTACAATATAGGAGATGGAAGCAACCTAAGTGTCCATCATTGGATGAATGAATGGATAAAGAAGATGTGGCACATATACAAAATGGAATATTCCTCAGCCATAAACAGAGATGAAATTGAGTTATTTGTAGTGAGGTGGATGGACCTAGAGTCTGTCATACAGAGTGAAGTAAGTCAGAAAGAGAAAGACAAATACCGTATGCTAACACATATATATGGAATCTAAGAGAAAAAAAATGTCATGAAGAGCCTAGGGGTAAGATGGGAATAAAGACACAGACCTACTAGAGAATGGACTTGAGGATATGGGGAGGGGGAAGGTAAGCTGTGACAAAGTGAGAGAGTGGCATGGACGTATATACACTACCAAACGTAAAATAGATAGCTAGTGGGAAGCAGCCACATAGCACGGGGAGATCAGCTCGGTGCTTTGTGACCAGCTAGAGGGGTGGGATAGGGAGGGTAGGAGGGAGGGCAATGCAAGAGGGAAGAGATATGGGAACATATGTATATGTATAACTGATTCGCTTTGTTATAAAGCAGAAACTAACACACCATTGTAAAGCAATTATACTCCAATAAAGATGTCAAAAAAAACCTATAGATAACATCATAAAAAAATAAAATAAAATAAAGTCAAAATGGATTAAAGACCTAAATGTAAGGCCAGACACTGTAGAACTCTTAGAGGAAAATATAGGCATAACACTCTTTGACATAAATTGCAGCGAGATCTTTTTTGACCCTCCTCCTAGAGTAATGAAAACAAAAACGAAAATAAACACATGGAACCTATTAAATTTAAAAGTTTTTGCAGAGCAAAGGAAACCATAAATAAGACAAAAAGACAACCCTAAAGATGGGAGAAAATATTTGCAAACAAAGCAACTGACAAAGGATTAATCTCTAAAATACCTGTGCTTTTGAATGTTAACTCACCTTTATCAAGACTCAATGTCACATCTTCCCTTTTTTCCTTCCACCTTACCACACACAGACTTCTATCCATAAATACTGTCTTACTTAGGTGTCTGTCGCATTCCTCTATCACACTGTAAGTTCCTGAGGAAAGGATCATGTCTTATGACTCTTTGTAACCCCAATATCTAGCATATTATCTATAATATAATTGATCCTGGAAAAATATTTTTGGGATGGAATGACTGAATTTGTAATCTGAAAGAATTAAATGTAAAAATAACTTCAGTAATAAGTAGCTGCTATAGGTTTTCCTTAGTATTTATTAATTTTCTTACTTGAAACATTTAAAAGCAACTTGGAAACTTAATTTCATGAAGTATTTCCAGTAGTCATTTTGCTTATCATTTCTGACTGAATTTTAAATTCTAACAGCCAACAGAAATTGAACTTCTTCAAAATCATTTTAAAAACACATAGCTTTGGTCATTCGTAAGATATTTTTCAGAAAAAAAGGATAAATTCTTGATAATTCATATACTGCATGGGAGTTATTTCAAAGGTTCATATTTTTTTTTTCAGTAAGGTTCATAACCCTAAATTTTGTCAGCAGATAAGTACAAACTTAACTTTGCAAACCACATTTTAAAGCCAGTTGTCTAAACTGGGCCCCATAGGCTAATCTTTTTTTAAATATTTTTAAAGGATTGTTTAAAACATATTCAATAGAGATTATAAAAGGCAAACAAACTCTAAAATATTTATCTGACTCTTAACAGAAAAAGTGTACCACTCCTTGGTCTAACTATATAATTTTTTAGTAATTAGAAGCATTTACTTTTAAAAATGCACAAGAGTACCAAATTGGCCTAGCAAAGAAATAACAAACTAAAATTATCTACTGTATGGGATTATAATTGCTGCAGTACACACAAATATTGCTTCATCCAGATTATATTCATAAGTTCATACCACTCCACCTGTATTTTCAATTTACTTTTACTCCAATGTCCCTTGTACCTGGTAAATTAAAAAAAAAAAAGGCCAGCAGAATGGATTCTTATTTTCCATGCTTTTTGAAACCAATAACTTTATTGACAGAAACTTGTGATAATCACCTCCCTTAAGGCAGGAAGAAGAGTATGTTAGATTTTTAGAAGTTGTTAGCCCTAATAAGAGACTAATGAATATTTAGTTCACTTTTTGGAACTGGCATAATTCAGTCAAATCATTTTCAGTATTTCACTGGGCCATACTAAGTGTTACAAGGATTTAAAACAAATAGAGTCAAGTACACTGCTTTTTAAAAACAAAGAATCTAAAAATGTAAAAACTGAAATAATGATGATGACATTTCTGTTTCTCTCAAATTAAAAAGAGACAATGACTCTAAAGTTACTAAATTTATTCAATTGGGATGAGTCTTCAAAATAATACCCTAATTCAGGATCACTCTGTATCTTCAGAGACGTTGTTATTTCTAGAAAAAGAGTCATGCCATGGCCCTCTTAATAATCTCTCTGCAACACAGAGCCCAAAAGTTTAAATAAAAGGGCCTAAGTCAGTCCTATGTTATCTAGCCAAGCCCATGTTTCCCAGCGACTGCTTACATTATCTGTTAAAATTGGTCACATAAGCTATTATTTATCTTGCTACCCAGCTTCTGAATAATCTCATTATGAAAACAATGAGGATAAACCTAATTTCAAAATTTTACTACTACTACTACAATAGCCATTTATGTTCTCTGCCATATTTTAGCATACACCTCAGAAACTTGGAGGTGAAATATACAAGATCAAACACAACCATCACTAGCAACTTGAAGGGTAACCTGCTAACCCAGAAAACCAACATGTAGACTCTTCATTATTTCTATATCAATAACTAAGAGACCCAAATTCAAAGACAATTCATTAGGAAAATATACTTCCTTTCCCATGCAGCAAAAATGGCTGTAGAAGAGCACTAAATAAAAGAAAAAGGGACACATGCCCCCAAATAATAATCTTCCTCAACTGCCATAATCCACTGCCAGGAGTGGAGGTACATAAAGCAAAAATAAGACAAATAGAATTGCCATACATACTGAGGCTCCACTCTTGATAGCTGATTTGAATAGGAGGAAATCTATTAATATTTTTTAAAACTATCAATATTTTTAAAAAGCAAAGGAGTTGGAAGGAGTTATCAGTGAACCTGTGAGTAATTTCACAGGAGTATGGAATTAAGACATTAATACCCCAGAAAAATTAAAATTTTAAAAAGCTTTCTGTCAGCCTAAATGTGTTGGTCTTTGTGACATAATATACTGTCCTTTCAAACATTTCCTTGTGACTATGAAGAATGGATGGATATACAGTTAATTGGTTTTCAGTCATCACAGTAGAAACTCGGAGCAATAACCAAATGAATTCTATCTAGTAACTAACACAATAACTTACACAGGTAGGCATTTAATGATCATTTGCTTAATTAATGCATGCAAAATAATATTTAGAACCAATTAAAACCAATCTAAGTATCATCATGCTTTTAAAAGGACTGGTAGTTGTGCAAATGATAGGTTACTATGAGTTGAGCTAAGCATATCAATATTATATATATATTAGAAGGTATCTGTGGAACATTTTAAAACTTTGGTCCAGTGACAGTAAAGCAGCTTCCCTGGTTACTGTTCAGGTAGGATTATGTTTACTCTGTGTGGCTGAAATCAGAGCTAATGACTTTAATGGTTCTAAATAGATCCAAAATGTTCCCCATGCCAAGGCACTGGCCATCTGGCCAGTCTCATATGAACTACAACATATGCTTTGGAACTTTTACTTTCAAAGGATACACGTATTGTGTGTAGTACAGATGAATGCACATATATATATAGCATTCTTTAGCAGTAATTCTTCTCACCGTAGTAACTTCTTAGAGATATGAGGTCCATGAAATTTCATTAAAATATAACCTTGGGGAATGTGAGATAAGTCTAAATTGTCCATTGAGTTATTTATCTGGCTAAAAGAAGTACTTTGTCTAGGACACCTAAATCTTAGAGTTAAGACAAGAGTTGAAAACAATAAATTTATTATTCTTGTCAAATATTATACATAAAGAACATTTTATTTAGTTCTCAAAATAATCAGAGATAAACACATTAATTTCCATTTTATATATGAGGAAACTGAAGACCTTTACTCTGCTTCTGCACTTTTCTCAGAAATCAGTTGAGCCTATTTGTGTGTATCTATTTCTGGGTTCCCTATTCTGTTCCACTGATCTATGTGTCTATTCTTCCAATACCACACCACCTTAATTACTTGTTACTGCACTACCATCCCATATAGAGTGATTTCTTGCACTTTAGTCTTCTTTTTCAAAATTGTTATAGATATTCTAGGTCCTGTACTTTTACATATGAAATTTAGAATAAACTTGTCTATGTCTACATAAAACCTTGTTGGATTTTATTGACCTTCATTTTGAGTAAAAATAGCTATTGAATCAGCAGCTCTGATTTACTGATCTGATATGGTTGTCAACAACTTCTCTGTATCTTCTCCTTATCTTCAACATCGTCCTTATAAGGGAGACAACAATGTATAGAGGAAAAAGCATGAATTTAAAACGATCTACGTTCAAATTCCAGCTGTGCCTTCCACTGATTTATATGTCTTTCTCATCTGTCTAAAAGATGAGATGTATCAAAAAGATACACCTTTTCTCACCAAACTGTTTTGAAGAGTGAATAAAACTGAAAAGATAATACATGCTCAATAAATGTCATTTATTTCTCCCTTAAGTTAAGCGATACATTTAAGATGGAATGGAGTCCAATGTCTTTTTGGGTAAAAAATTTACATTGGGTGTTAAAATTACTATTTCCTCTTAAAGTCTGTCCCCAACCACTTTACAGGAGAGAGAGACAGGTCCTATAGTAAGAATAATTATTCGTCGCCTTTGAAATTTTTGTTAGAGATGTGATAGGATATTTTATTCACAACGGAGTCACTATCCCCTTACTTAGCTAGAAATAAGGTATGCAGATTATTTAGCTTCCAAATTATAAGGCTAAACTGTATCAAAAATCAGCTGGGACACTATATCTCTTATGGAAAAGCAAATTCCTCAAAACTACACAGCAAGAGCATACAAGACAGTTCAAATACTTCCTTTGCCCCAGTCATATCTTAGAACAACAACAGAATAAAACATACAGAAAATCATTACAATTCACAGAAAATTTATTTTAGAGCTAATTGCTAGCTTAGGAACTGATATGCTTTTTTCCTGTTGAATAATGAGAACTATATGACTATTTCTCTTTTTACTTTGGCCTAGAGCTATGGTTCTTTATCCTTGGCTGTACATCATAATCATCTGGGAAATGATGCCCAGGCACCCCCCAGATAGTTAAATATGAATCTCTGTGTTAGGCACTAGCATGGAAAAAAATTTTTTTTAATTCCCAGGTATATCTGATCTATAGTCAAAACTGAGAACTACCAGCCCAAGGAAATTCAAGGCCAAATTTGCAATTCAACTATATTTTAAATGTGTAGCAAACCTCTAGAACCTGCTTACCTGTGTTCTAGTTCGCCCTCCAACTCCATCCTCCATCCTTTCCATATACCTTCTACTTTATGTTTTCCTGTATCCTGAATATCAAAATGATTTTTATTGGATTTTATTTCCTATAAACCATCTCAAATACTTGATGAAATGAAGCAAGGAATAAGCAAAACACACTCTCCCTCTCAATCTGTCTCTATCTCTCTCTCTCTCTCTCTCTCTCACACACACACACACACACACACACACACAGCAGGACCTACTTCAAATGTACAGATACAAGTTAAAATCCAGCAGCAAAATCAGTTACATAGAATGCCTCCAGGGCAATTCAGAAAACATCTCTATTATCTACAAAAGCCAGTTTAAGCTTAGCTCTAAATCTCTCTCCCATTCAACTCCCTTCCCACCTAAAAACAAACAAAATAAAACAATATAGACAAAGAAAAACAACTACTATCATCAAGAACAGTAAATAATCTTTAGAAATATCATAAATGTGTAAATATTATACAGCAAATTCTGACAAAGTACTAAAATGTAAGACCTCAAGATTCGAAGTACTTACCAGATCCTGAGAACTGCTGCTAAAGATAATGACAGCATCCACCAAGAGAGAAATAACAAGGGAAAAAATCTTTACTTCCCTCTCAAAATTATACATGAGAGAGACTTAGAGGGGTGGTACTGAAACGACAATATGGCCTGAGAAAGCAACGACACCAAGTCAGGCCTTATTTTGGAATGGTGAGGTAATGATTACCTCTCGATGAAATAATCAAGGTAGGGAAATATAGAGGTCCTGCCCTGAAGGAACTGACCTGAATATTTCCAGACCAGGCTGGTTCAAAGGAAGATAGTCTTGGAGAAACTGGGAAGGCACCAGTGGTGGTGAGGGGTCAGGGCCCTGTTGGCCACTCCCCACTTGCTAGTCCAAATAAACCTGGTGAAAGTATATAAGAAATACAGATGTCCCTGTTCTCTTTTCCACATTCTAGAAAGAAGCACCAGTCACTATTTTCAGCACAGCCCTCTGCACTGGGGGCTGCTATTTAAGATGAATATTGATAAAGCAAAAATTACAGGCCTGAGCACCATTTTAAAAGCACTGAAAAACTTTTTAGCTAGTAGTAAGTGCATTCACCATTATTAGTAAAGATTTTAAGCATGCCAAGCATAACCAGAAATCTTTAGAGTGGCTTGCTCTTGTTCAAGACACTATGGTGGGGGGGGTCATTTTAGCTTTCTATCTCCCTATGCTGCAAATATCTATTTATATTAGTCCAGTGGCTAGCACAGACCCTTTTATTGGCAGACAAGCATTAAATATCTGTTATATTGAATTAAGTCCTACCACAACACTCCTAATTTCTCTTACTCCCCAACATCTAATCAGTTGCCAAACTATTTTAAGTCTGCAAGGTATCTCCCATCAGTCTTCACCTTTTACCCCTTTTGTCCTAGTTTAAAAATCTCATTACTACTTCTACTGATTAATATTCCCTACCCTCAGTCTCTCCCCAACTCCAATCTATCCTATACACTGCCATCCGTTATCGCCAGCATAGGTCTGGTCATGTCATTCATGAACTCAAAAATCTTCAGTAGCTCCCATTTACAGAACAACACTGGAAACCCTTAAATTAGCTTTAAAAGCCCCATACAATCTGGGCCTTGCCTACCTTTAGATGAATACCTCATCTCACACTATATCCCCATTCTCACATCACAGACATATCCTAGCAATATCAGATTCCTCCTTCCTCCAAGAACACCTCATAAAAGGGAAAGCTGGAGCTATGACCATGGCTACCTAAATCCCAAGGTTTTAACATAGTTTACAATAATTCAGAGTTTAGGGGCAGAGCAAGGGGCATGATGATGACTGTGGGGAAAGAGAAGGAACTGGAGGCCTACTATGTGCAAAGCACCTTGCCAAGTGAATTAAACACAGTACAGTATTCAGTATTCAGTTTTTACATAACAACTCTTGAAGATGGTTCTTCTCCCACTTACAGATGAAGAAATTGAGGCTCAGAAAGGTTAGGTAACTTGCATTGGGCCACACAGCTAGTATATGTTGGAGGTGAGATTGGAACCCAGATTAAACTGGCCTCCAAAGCCCATATTCTTTCCCCTATTACTACAGGGTCTCATGAAGTTAATTAAAACTAGCAGTTTTTCCCAATATGACATATATTTGACATCCTAGTTAAATTTTTAGAGTCTGTGGCTTTAGCTCCAAACTGTTTTTAGCAGTGAACTGTATTACTTTCAAAGCTAACTTCCTTAAACAAAAGCAGTATTGCTAAAGAAATAAGTACCGATTAAAATTTAATATAATATGATGATATGATATAATATACAATTTGAAAACTCTATAGTAAACTCCATCAGGAACCAAGCACTCCCTCACCAAAACACAAAACGCACAAACCATGTACATGGCACTACCTCATGAAAAGTCCACTTTACTAAAACAGGCTATTCTTAATGACCCTTGTCCAGGAATGACCAATACCTATCACACCTCCTAATTCTTGCTTGAAACCTCTGAAACATTTTCCCACAGGACAATTTTACAAACAGTGATTAGGCTCTTCATCATTATACCTCTTCCCTGATCCTGACAGAATCCAGGCAACAGGTAAAATATGGCTGCCTGAGGGTTGATACCCTTTGAAGTCCCTATTCCCAGTAGACCTAATTGAGACAGTCCCTGTAAGAGTTCTCACAACCAAAGCTTCTTGCTTATCCTATTTCCCCTCTCCCAAGAACCCTCTTCTCAGGAGTCAATAGAGCCCATATTTCCATTTTTCAGGCCCATTCTCCACCTCTCACTGGAGCCAACCTAATTCTTGTTTGAAACCTCTGACACATTTTCCCATAGGACAATTTTACAAACAATGATTAGACTCTTCATCACTGTACCTCACTATTGTGCACTGGTCTAAAAATGTAACTATCCTTAATAATTTTTTCCTGTGAAAAAATATGTTGAGTCTAAACAACCAACTCTCACACTTCTGAATGATAATTCAAAGGTTAACAGCTGCCCATGAAACAAGACAGGTAAAAGATGTTGAAAAACACTCCACAATATATAATAGTGTATATAATCTTTAATTTTACCAAGATTTAACACACACAGAAATAGACATTAAAGTTTCCTTTGACATTAAAGTCAACAGATTCTTACTTACATTTTCTTTAAGGACTCCAACACATTTTCAAAAAATATATTCTACAATGAAAGCACCCTTAGTCCTAAAAACTATCACGATTGAGGGCTGCAAAGCTCATGCTCAAGGTTAACATTTCTAAAGCCAACATCAACAAACATGTAATTAAAATAAATATAAATTCTGGGAAGTAAAATTGTTTCCTTCTTATCAAAAGAATACCATTATAAACAAACATCAATAACAACAACAACAACAACAACAACAACAACAAAACCCTCTTCTAAGTACTAAGCAGGTCTAAGCAGATTCAGATGTAGCATTTAGTTTTCACCAAGAATATTTTTAATTAAGTCACTTGCAGGGTTAAATCTAACCAATCATAACTGTTTTAGACAAAGAAGGCAGAAATACTATCTTTACCACATTACCTTCACCTTTCGTTTTACTTCATAGGGATTAACAATTTCCACTCCAGTATTTTTCCAAATTGCTGAGGTAGAGAGACCCATTGTTAAATCTCTATAATACCTAAAACATACTGCAAACAATAAAAAAAACCATATGCAGTAATTACAATTTAAAACATTTCTACATTCAAAGTTAACAAAAATAATGAGTAGGCATGCGAAACCCCCCCCATCCCAACCTTATATCCAAGCATTTAACTGTTTTTATAAACCAGATGCCTGGAACTACAAGTCAATAGATTACATGCATAAATAAAACAAAATTCCTCTCCCCTTGAATAGTATTCTAGAAAATTCTTGCAACTATGAAACATTCCAAGAAGAAATAAACCCCTCTTCATTTATCCTGTTCTTAAGAGATGTAGAATATTAAAATGTACTTAGGAATTCCTTATTGTACTAGTAAAATATTTCCTATAAGTAGAGAGGGTTCAACTTTAGACTCCTTCCATGTTTCCACTACATTTCTTGTTAAATGTTATTCTGGCATGTAACTTTAACCCCAGTTCAGTTGGAAATTTGAAAAGAAAAAAGAACAAGTTAGACAGCAGTCCAACGTGTATTTTTAAGGATGAAGCAAGTACTTCAAGACAAATTTGCACCTAGAGATGTGGAGGCTTGCGAGTCCTACCTCAAAATATCCTACTGTGAATCAATTTGGCATTCAGTATTTTTAGGTCTGTGATTGTGATGGTCTCTACTGTACTACTAGGCTGTCAATGATTAGGTTATCAGAAAAATATCTGACTTTCTATCCACAAAGTCTCGTTTTTGTGTTTAAGTGTCTCTTGCTTTAATAACAAGAACAAACAACAAAGCAGCAATAATAAAAACAAAGTACCTGTGCACATCTAAGTTCTCACTGTACAGCTGACCAAAGCCCAACCAGAACAGTTTCAAAGTAAGAAGAGCGGGAAGAGAGGCGAACCAAAATACTTCGGTTGAACCTCGCTGTCTTACCAAAGATTGGTCTCATAAGGGCTGGGGCTTACTTTGCGTGTTCTTTTACTGACCAACGGGGCGGGGACAACAGTTGGGCAAGGGAGAAGGGGCGGGAGGAAGAGGGCAGTAGAATTCAGGGGACCGCAAAGGAGGCTGCAGAACATCACCTGAATGTAGATAAAGAAACCTCGCCTCCAGTTAATCTCCACTTAGGTTGTTACAAAGAACCACAATAAGCCACAAAGAAATGAGAAAAGGATCACTCATCCCTATGTGCATATCTCCCCAGAGTTTGTCACTCTGCTGTGTTTCTGTTGCGCTGGGTTCCTAAGGCGCCCGGGGTTCAATAGAGAGCTGCAGTCAGCAGCTGTCCCCCAAAATGTTCCCAACTAGCAAACTTGGCGCAGCGTAGAAAGAGGGACACGCGGAGCCAGGCGCGGCACCTGGCGCATCCCCCAGTTCCACTTCAGGTCGCAAAGTGAAGAAACTTAGTCACAACTCTGGCGTGGCCCGCGAGGCAGTCACTCCGCCCGAGGCCGAGCCCGGGCCCGGGCTGCACTCACTCCCAACTCCAGAGCCCGCCGCCCAGTCCCCGCCGGCTCCCAGGCGAAAGCTCGGTTTGGGCAGAGCGTGCTCCGCCGCCCCGCAGCCTCAAGGAGGCTGGCCTGGGCACTTCGCTTCCCAGCCCCACGCCCCTTCTCTCTCGGGCCCCCGGCAATGGTCCTGAGAGAAGGAGGGTCGCAGCTCCAGCCCCTCTTGGCCACCGCACTAACCTCGCAGCTGCTTGCGCTGCCGCCGAACAGCTCCATTTCTCGGTCCCAGAGCTCGTCTTGAGGAGCGAACGGTAGCATCGCCCCTTCAGGAGCACTCGAACAGGAGCTGCCAACCGCCCGCGCGGCCGCGCATCCCGTCTTTGGAGCTTGCCTGCCACTGCCGCCGCCGCTGCCGCCGCCGGGATCCCCAGCCTTGCCTTCTGCGACAGCTGCCCTCGCCGTGGGGTCCCTCAGAGACTCGGAGCGAGGGGTCGCCGCCGCCGCAGGCTGCTACTCCCCATAGAGAAGACAACTCTGTGCTGCCTCTCCAAGAGCTGCCGCTTGGCTCGTGCTCACCACTGCCGCCGCTGCAGCCTCCGCGACAGTCGCTCAGCAGTGACTCCCCCCGCGGCCACCCCGCTTCCTCGGGCCCCCTCCCAGCTCCCAGTTCTGTCAATATGGCGGCAGCGGCGGCTTTACCTGTGCGGCGCCTGGAACCCCCCACCGCGGCGGCACAGCAGCGTCACCCGAACGTCAATGGAGATTCCCCAGCCTGGGGTGAAGGGGGGGTGGGAAAGAGGGGGTGGGTGGGTGTGGGAGACGGCGTGGTGGGGGGTGGGAAAGAGGGGAGGGGGGCGTGCTGGGCGGGGGAGGCGGGAGAGGAGTAGTAAAATCCTCTGCTAGCTCCTCGGTAAATCTGCCCTCTCCACGGAGCATGCGCGGCGTTGTTCACACAGGCTCAGCAGGCCCTCTCAAGTCTACCGAGCAGTCTTGCGGGCGGGAGGATTCCCAAAAAGGTTGGGGGAACCGGGGACCCTCCTGAGCGTTGGAGGGGTCAGTGTCAGGGGAGGACTCCAGTAACATCTGCTTGCCGGGCTCGCAAAAGCAGGCGCCCTATACGCCGAACCACGCCCGTTTTGGTACTTAGTGACAAATACTAGGGCGGGGGTTTTAATCCATTTTACATTATCCTCCTAGAAGCTGGTGACAGGAATAAAATCCTTTTAAAATAAAACAATACACCTGCGCTCCCTAACTCCCGGCCCCCCGCTTGTTCCGCTCACGGTGTTGGTGTTTACGCTGGTTGTCTTCATATTATTGATGACACACAATGTTTCCAGTATTCACATACACCACCACTTATTGGACTCTACTTGTGGCAGTAAAGGCAGAATGTATGAAGCTAACCTCACCTCCACCCCGCTCTGGGTATATTGGACCTATAGTGACAGTAATTATCATTTTTCTCTCTTCTCCAAATCAAACATTTACTGCTTTGCTACTCTAAGCCACACGCTGTACTAGGCGCTAGCAATTTAACTGAGATAAAGGACAGCCTCATACATGGGAGATGATCAAGATCCTGCTCATGGAAATACTTCAGAACTTAAAGTTAAAAAGTTATTCCATATTTGACACTTAAAAGAACTTAAAAAAGCAACTGTAACAGCGACTAAGCCAGCTCAGTATCTTGGAGAGGTTTCTAATGGTAGACATAAAGCACCCCCTCCCACCTACTACACCTAGGGCCGTGGTGCTGTGCTCGTGGAAAACGTTGAACTGTGCCCTCTATTTATTTCACCATCTAGTGTCCAGCGTTAGCAAAGTAAAGCGGACCACAGAGATTGTCCCTGAATCGCAAACAAAGATCACTAGTAGGTCACTCCCACCTACTCTGCTTAAAATCCCAGGGAGAAAGTGAGCTTTATGAATATGATTCTGTGAAAATGAAAGTTTTGAAAGTAGTGGGGGCATGGGGCTATAAACAGTGAAAATATGTGAGTGTGTGCGCACACGCACATAAACTCCCCTTTGGCTGAACTGACAACGGTCTTAGGCCAATGCTTCTGAGATTTGGATATCATCTTTTCTTGCCTACTCAAAGGCTTTGTTCTGCAATCCCCCGCCCGCCCCTTTCACAACGTCTATTTTCCTCCCTCTACTGGACATTTCCCAACAACAAAAAACATGCTGTTACTGACTTCAACTTGCTGGACCACTCATTAGCATTTGATGCAGTTCATGACTCTTTAAACATTTTCTTCACTTGGCCCCCAGAACAAAACATTGTTCATTTTCCTCCTCCATCATTGGCCATTTCTTCTCAGTGTCCTTTGCCAGATCATCCTTCGCCTTCCTAATCTCTAAAAGTTGGAACTTCAGGGCTTAGTCCTTGACCTCTACCTTCCCCAACATTCTAGGCATTTCCATATCCCATCCTGTTCCATGGCTTTAAATCCCATCTGTATGCTGAGGACTCTCAAATTTTACCTCCAACCATAAACTCTTTCTTGAAATCAAGACTTGTACATGCAAATGCCTATTCTGTTTGGATACCTGGTAGGGATCTCAAACAACCCATTCAAACTGAATTCTTGATTCAACCCTAACCAACCAGCTCCTCACCTAGTCTTCTTCAGAATAATTAATGACCTCCACCATCCACTAGTTTTTTGTCACCTCAGAGTCTTTCTATGACCATCCATTCTAAAACACCATCCCATAACTATCTAACCTCACCCTGCTTTTTCTTCATAACACCAATCAACATGTGGTATATTATTTATTTATGTATTTATTCCCTCCAGCACCTAGCATAATAATTGGAACATAATGAGGCTTAGTAAATATTTTCTGAATGAATGAATTTGTCCTTTGCTCTTGTTTTATGCATTTGATAAATATACCACATCAACTATATTAAGAAGCTTCCTCACTATGAATGTATTACTCTGCTTCTATATACAATTTAACCTTCATATACGTTCATTCATTCAACATTCCCCTTAGCATATAAACATACATATGTCTCTCTTATTAAAAAATTAATGAAAATCCCTTCCTCAACTCAATGATTTTAATAGACTCCCATTTTTCAAATCCTTCCATCAGTTGACAAGTCTTTTTTCTTCTATCTCAAATATTTTTTCAATGTCTGCTCTATCCCACTGCCATTGACTCAGTCCACCTTGTAAAATATTTACTTGAACCAATGATAACAATGATTCCTCTTAACTGGTCTCTCTGACTCTAAATTTATACTGTCCCCAATCCATCCTCCTCACTTGGCAGCCCATTGATCAAAATTCTCCAATGTTTCTTCTATCATCTCCAGTAAAATATCCAAACTCCTTAGCTCTAAATGCAAATGTTTACATGTTTTCCCCATCTGGCCTCTGACTATCTTCCTAACTTCATCTACCAGTTCACATTCCAGTCAAATTTATGCATATGTTATTGTCTCCTCCCTATCTTAGTATTCCTAGACAACTTTCTCTTAATAGCAGTCAACATTAACTACTACTTACTGAGAGCTGACTATGCTCCAGACATATGCTCTTCATGAATTCATTTAGCCCGCATAACAACTTGTGAAAATTTATATTATCTATATTTTACAGACGAGAAACCTGAGCCTAAGGTTCAGTGATTTCCCCAAGACCTCACAGATATTAAATGAAAAATCTAGAATTAAAACCAGGTCTACCTGGTGTCAAACCTTCTACCCCACTCTGGTGCTCTGTGAAACCTCTCTGAGATTAACTTCCCCTCTTCATTCCATCCTTCCACTCATCCCAGGGATAAATTAGTCACCCATTCCTCTGTACTTCCATAATATCTTTTCCATATACTAATTTTAGCACTTCTTTATCTTTCTTTACCAGAGAACTTTGAGCTGTTTTATGTTACTGTATTAACCTATTGAGCTCTGCATTCACAGCATATGGCTGGTGCTCAATAAATATGTTGGATGGACAAACAACACGTCTCTACTTTAGCCAGACACTGTATTAAAGCTGTGATCTGATATAAAAATGTATGACAGTACTTAACTCTGCAAAGTTTAATGCCTATTTGTTCTGTGTTGACTCCCTGTATAAAAGATGTATTATCTGATTTTAAGTTATTAGTAACCAGGGACTATTAGATCTAATTTCTACTAGCCGAGAAGACCCTTGAATTGTTGGTGAAAAATATGATGACTTTACTTAAGCACAAAGGCATATACTAAGGAAGACTGGAACTTCTAAACCTTCTACAAAGTACATGAAGAGTGGAAATTCTAAATCTTCTACAAAGTATACACAGCAGAGTTTGTTGCTTTCCCTTCAGTCTTCAGGATATTTTTGCCTCAAAATTTCTATATGCCTATGTATCTCTGGATTTCCAATTATTGTAGCATAGCATTAAAAGTTTACAAAATATTTGGCAATATTTTGGTGGTTCTGTAACTGGGATGTACTATAACTAGTTTCTAAATAATATATTGTTAAAAATAACTATACTCCAATATAAAATACATTTAAAAATTAAAATAATGCTCAGCTACAAAAACTAAAAAAAAAAAGATAAGATGGACTCTACCATCATTAGAGCATGTTTTCTGAGTATTTCCAGGACTAGGGAAAGGGTACACAAACCTCCACACTGACTTCTTTGCCCTGTGACAAATGGCACACACTGGATGATCAGGGTCAGGTGTGAAAGTTGGTGATCGTGCAATTTAGCTGAAAAAAGTTAACTGACCCATACGGAGATAAAACACAACCCATCTTGGCTCCACTAAGGGGGTGTGAAATATGAACCAAGGACCGTTGATCAGAAGATCACATAACACCCACAGATCCTACATTGTGGTTCTGATTCCAAAACTGTGACATATACAAAGTAATGCATATTTAGGGTATAATTATAGAAAAAGCCACACAATCTCTCAGTAATCTCTGCTTAGTTCCCCGAAGTTTATAATCCAAATAGCTAGAAAGTGATGAGCCAACACAGAGCATAAAAGCACTATTAAAAAGATATTCAAATATTTTATCTTGGAGATACTCTGATTGAAAAATATAAAAATGGGATCTATGTAGAGAAACAGGAAACGTTTGTTTTAGCAAATACTTATATTTAAATCATTCCTTAGGATTGTCAGATAACTTTTGTTCTCTAAAAATACTAAGTAACTTCGGTCCCTCTACAAATCAACTTCAAAAGGGGGAGCAAGTCACACATACTTGTGAAATATGTTTCATTATTGCATTTTTGTTGAGATGAATGAGATTAAACAGTAAATAGATGATAGATATGACCGTAGTTTAGTAGTTATTCCTCTTTGGACAGTAAAGTTTATAGTACACAGAGAGTAAAATCACTTAATAATACTAGAGAGGGGGAAGAGTATTAACCATTGTTTGTAGTCTAACTCCTAAGATTTTTATGAAAGATACTTACATTTTACCATTTAGCTAGAACTCCAACTCATTTCATTTTAACAATGGCACAGGTTACAAAGGAGTTTTTCTGTATTATATACAAGCAAATATCAAAAAGTAAAATTTTATTTTCTTTTTATTTCTAAATATCTTTAAATCCAGCCAACATATTTGGTTATAATGACGTTTTCTGGAAAAAAACAAAAAAAACAGCTGATCTTAATAGTGGGTTTGCCAAAATGTTAGAATGATGGATCTACTAAACAGGAAATGAATTCCGAGGATGACATACATAAATGTAATAACGAGCCATAGTTGACAAAACAGATACATTTTTATAAGCCCAAGCAATAGCACCAGATATGAAGGTAATCTGGCTGCCCACATCCTTCACAGCATTATTAACCAAGGTAGAGCCAATTAATTTGACTGCTTATATAATGTTTCTTCCCTAGCTCACAATTTTTCAATTGGGTCCCTTGCAAATCTTAGAACTTTTTTGAAGAGAGTTCTTTCTGAGATAAAAGTGGACCATTCTTTGATTAAGGATATGAGAGTAACCATGTTTCCCTGCTAAGACTTCAAACATAACTCATAAATCTGTAAAGCAATAAAAAATGTAAATTTGTGCATCCACCAATTTACCTAGTGTCAGACTGTCTTTTGCATATAATTTTCAAGACTCTTGTCACCTACAATAAAACATGTGATTAGAGTTCCCATGACTGAGGTAATGATAAAAGATTTCCCTGGGCCCATCCATACATGTTCACTAGGTTCCCCTGGTATTTAAAGTTTCTAAATAGGAATTATGTTAAACTGAACCAGATAATTTCAGACTTATGGTCATGGTCTTATTAACATTGTAATCTAAGTCGTTGGTAAGATTTGTGCACATCAGAATCACCTGCAGGGCTTTGTCAAAACACAGGTTGCTGAGCCCCAGTGTTTCTGATTCATTAAATCTGGATTGGGGACTGACTGTTTGCATTCCTACCAAGCTCCCAGGTAATACTGATGCCGCTGGTCTTAGAGTCAAACTTTGAGAACCACTGTTTTAAGTTAGAATAAGCCAAAGTAAGAGACAGATATTTTAGAGAGTAATTTTGTTCAAAAAGCCTATATGATTCATTCAAATTTCAGATTTTTAAACTCATATAAAAAATTATAGGTATTGGAAAGTAAATGCGAATTTAAACTGCAAAAAAAATCCACAAAGGAAATCTTATAAAAGGTACAAACTCCACTGAAGCCCTTTAAGACCTCATTATATAAAAACAGTTGGCAAGCTAACAACTTATTATTAGTATATACAGTTGAAGGTAATAAAAGTGCCTTTTTTGTGATGCCCTATATTAGGAGCTCAACTGGGAAAATAGGCAAATTTGGAGGTGGCTACAGAAGAAAAAGTTTTATATATATATATATATATATATATATATTCAGATTCAGATTGGGCACAGACTGGGACAGGTGACAAAGCCTCTAGGTTACTTATGGTCAACAAGTCAGAGATAAGCAAGTTGAAATTAGGAAGATACATAGACATTGATATGGGCAGAGGGTTCTTGTCCAGGGGATCAGGACAACTTCAGGTAAACGTAGTGTAGTACCCTGGATAGCTCCCTGGAGGAGAATTTGCTTTGAGTTTAAGTCTAGCCTCGCCAAAGACTTTTTATTTTCTATTTAGAACCTCACTCTTTGTTAGAATTATGAATGTTCAAAGAGCTCACACATTTATGAAAGGGGACCCCGTGGATACTAGGGGGCAGAGGATTATTTTAATTTCCCAAGTAACATTCAGAACCCCTATCGGAAACATCTAGAATCCCAAGTAGGCCTATGTCAGGGTCCTGACATATTTAGACAAAACAAGACATTTAAAACCAATAATTGGAGACAGGAGAAGATGGCGGAAGAGTAGGACGCGGAGATCACCTTCCTCCCCACAGATACATCAGAAATACATCTACACGTGGAACTGCTCCTATAGAACACACACTGAATGCTGGCATAAGACCTCAGACCTCCCAAAAGGCAATAAACCCCCCGACGTACCTGGGTAGGGCAAAAGAAAAAACAGAGACCAAAGAATAGGGAAGGGACCTGCACCAGTGGGAGGGAGCTGTGAAGGAGGAAAAGTTTCCACACACCAGAAGCCCCTTCACAGGTGGAGACTGCGGGTGGCAGAGGGGGGAAGTTTCGGAGCCATGGAGGAGAGCACAGCAACAGGGGTGCGGAGGGCAAAGCAGAGAGATTCCAGCACAGATAATCGGTGCCGACCGGCACTCACCAGCCCGAGAGGCTTGTCTGCTCACCCGCTGGGACGGGCGGGGTCTGGGAGCTGAGGCTCGGGCTTCCGAGCTTAGATCCCAGGGAGAGGACTGTGGTTGGCGGTGTGAACACAGCCTGAAGGGGTTAGTGCACCATGGCTAGCTGGGAAGGAGCCCAGGAAAAATCTGGAGCTGCCGAAGAGACAAGAGACTTTTTCTTGCCTCTTTGTTTCCTGGTGCGCGAGGGGAGGTGATTAAGAACGCTGCTTAAAGGAGCTCCAGAGACGGGCACGAGCCGCAGCTATCAGCGCGGACCCCAGAGACGGGCATGAGACGCTAAGGCTGCTGCTGCTGCCACCAAGAAGGCTGTGTGTGAGCACAGGTCACTATCCCCACCGCCCCTCCCGGGAGCCTGTGCAGCCTGCCACTGCCAGGGTCCCGAGATCCAGGGACAACTTCCCCGGGAGAACACACGGGACGCCGCAGGCTGGTGCAACGTCACGCTGGCCTCTGCCGCCGCAGGATCGTCCTGCATCCGTACCCCTCGCTCCCCCAGGCCTGAGTGAGACAGAGCCCCTGAATCAGCGGCTCCTTTAACCCCGTCCTGTCTGAGCGAAGAACAGATGCCCTCAGGCGACCTAAACGCAGAGGCGGGGCCAAATCCACAGGTGAACCCCAAGAGCTGTGCGAACAAACAAGAGAAAGGGAAATCTCTCCCAGCAGCCTCAGAAGCACCGGATTAAATCTCCACAATCAACTTGATGTAGCCTGCATCTGTGGAATACCTGAATAGACAAGGAATCATCCCAAATTGAGGAGGTGGACTTTGGGAGCAAGATAGATTATTTTTTCCCCTTTTCCTCTTCTTGTGAGTTGTATGTGTATGCTACTGTGTGAGATTTTGTCTATATAGCATTGCTTTCACCATTTGTCCTAGGGATCCGTACGTCCGTATTTTTCTTTGTTTTTTACTTTTCAATTTTTTTTTTTTCTTTTTGACCCACCTCCTAGAGAAATGGAAATAAAAACAAAAATAAACAAATGAGACCTAATTAAACTTAAAAGCTTTTGCACAGCAAAGGAAACCATAAACAAGACCAAAAGACAATCCTCAGAATGGGAGAAAATATTTGCAAATGAAGCAACTGACAAAGGATTAATCTCCAAGATTTACAAGCAGCTCATTCAGCTCAATAACCAAAAAACAAACAACCCAATCCAAAAATGGGCAGAAGACCTAAATAGACATTTCTCCAAAAAAGATATACAGATTGCTAACAAACACAGGAAACAATGCTCAACATCATTAATCATTAGAGAAATGCAAATCAAAACTACAATGAGATATCATCTCAAACCAGTCAGAATGGCCATCACCAAAAAATCTAGAAGCAATAAATGCTGGAGAGGGTGTGGAGAAAAGGGAACACTCTTGCACTGCTGGTGGGAATGTACATTGATACAGCCACTATGGAAAACAGTATGGAGGTTCCTTAAAAAACTACAAATAGAACTACCATATGACCCAGCAATCCCACAACTGGTCATATACCCTGAGAAAACCATAATTCAAAAAGAATCATGTACCAAAATGTTCATTGCAGCTCTATTTACAATACTCAGGAGATGGAAGCAACCTAAGTGTCCATCAACAGATGAATGGATAAAGAAGATGTGGCACATATATACAATGGAATATTACTCAGCTATAAAAAGAAATGAAATTGAGTTATTTGTAGTGAGGTGGATTGACCTTGAGTCTGTCATACAGAGTGAAGTAAGTCAGAAAGGGAAAAAAATACTGTATGCTAACAGATATATATGGAATCTAAGAAAAAAAAAAGCTCATGAAGAACCTAGGGGTAAGATGGGAATAAAGACACAGACCTACTAGAGAATGGACTTGAGGATATGGGAAGGGTAAGCTGTGACAAAGTGAAAGAGTGGCATGGACATATATACACTATGAAACATAAAATGGATAGCTAGTGGGAAGCAGCCACATGGCACAGGGAGATCAGCTCAGTGCATTGTGGCCACCTAGAAGGGTGGGTTAGGGAAGGAGGGAGGGAGGGGGAGGCAAGAGGGAAGAGATATGGGAACATATGTATATGTATAACTGATTCACTTTGTTATAAATCAGAAACTAACACACCATTGTAAAGCAATTATACTCCAGTAAAGATGTTAAAAAATAAAACAAATTTTTTTCCTTAATAATTATTTTTTAATTTAATAACTTTATTTATTTTATCCTCTTTCTTTCGTTTTTCTTTCATTTTCTCTACCTTTTATTTTGAGCCGTGTTGAGAAGAGTCTCTTGGTGCTCCAGCCAGGTGTGAGGGCTGTGTCACTGAGGTGGGAGAGCCAACTTCAGTACACTGGTCCACAAGAATACTCCCAGCTGCATGTAAAATCAAACGACAAAAATCTTCCAGGGATCTCCATCTCAACACCAACACCCAGCTTCACTCAATGACCAGAAAGCTACAGTGCTGGACACCCTATGCCAAACAACTAGCAACACAGTAACACAGACCCATCCATTAGCAGAGAGGCTGCCTAAAATCATAATAAGGCCACAGACACCCCAAAACACACCACGAGACGTGGACCTGCCCACCAGAAAGACAAGATCCACCCTCTTCCACCAGAACACAGGCACTAGTCCCCTCCACCAGGAACCCTACACTGCCACAACCTTAGCCACTGGGGACAGACACCGAAAACAATGGGAACTACGAACCTGCACCTGCACAAAGTAGACCCCAAACACAGTAGGATAAGCAAAATGAAAACACAGAAAAACACAGAGCAGATGAAGCAGCAAGGTAAAAACTCACCAGACCTAACAAATGAAGAGGAAATAGGCAGTCTACCTGAAAAAGAATTCAGAATAATGATAATAAAGATGATCCAAAATCTTGGAAATAGAATAGAGAAAATGCAAGAAATATTTAACAAGGGCATAGAAGAACTAAAGAGGAAACAAACAACGATGAACAACAAAATAAAGGAAATATAAAATACTCTAGAAGGTATCAATAGCAGAATAACTGAGGCAGAAGAACGGATAAGTGACCTGGAAGATAAAATAGTGGAAATAACTACTGCAGAGCAGAAAAAAGAAAAAAAAAATGAAAAGAACTGAGGACAGTCTCAGAGACCCCTGGGAAAACATTAAATGCACCAACATTTGAATTATAGGGGTCCCAAAGAAGAAGAGAATAAGAAAGGGACTTAGAAAATATTTAAAGTAATTACAGGTGACAACTTCCCTAACATGGGAAAGGAAATAGTTAATCAAGTCCAGGAAGCACAGAGAGTCCCATACAGGATAAATCCAAGGAGAAACACACAAAGACACATATTAATCCACCTGTCAAAAATTAAATACAAAGAAAACATATTAAAAGCAGCAAGGGAAAAACAACAAATAACACAGAAGGGTATGGTTAACAGCTGATCTTTCAGCAGAAACTCTGCAAGACAGAAGGGAGTGGCAGGACATATTTAAAGTGATGACAAAGAAAAACCTACAGCCAAGATTACTCTACCCAGCAAAGATCTCATTCAGATTTGATGGAGAAATTAAAAATTTTAAAGACAAGCAAAAGCTGAGAGAGTTCAACACTACCAAATGAGCTTTACAACAAATGCTAAAGGAACATCTCTAGGCAACAAACACAAGAGAAGGAAAAGACCTACAATAACAAACCCAAAACAATTAAGAAAATGGTAATAGGAACATACATATCGATAATTACCTTAAATGTAAATGGATAAAATGCTCCCACCGAAAGACACAGACTGGCTGAATGGATACAAAAACAAGACCCATATATATGCTGTCTACAAGAGACCCACTTCAGACCTAGGGACACATACAGACTGAAAGGGAGGGGATGGAAAATGATATTCCATGCAAACGGAAATCAGAAGAAAGCTGGAGTAGCAATTCTCATATCAGACAAAATAGGCTTTGAAATAAAATTACAAGAGACAAAGAAGGACACTACATAATGATCAAGGGATCAATCCAAGAAGGAGATAAAACAATTGGAAATATTGATGCTCCCAACATAGGAGCTCCTCAATACATAAGGCAAATTCTAACAACCATAAAGGGGGAAATCGACAGTAACACAATCATAGTAGGGGAATTTAACAACCCACTTTCACCAATGGACAGATCATCCAAAATGAAAATAAATAAGGAAACAAAAGCTTTAAATGATACATTAAACAAGATGGACTTAATTGATATTTATAGGATATTCTATCCAAAAACAACAGAATACACATTTTTATCAAGTGCTCATGGAACATTCTCCAGGATAGATCATATCTTGGGTCACAAATCTAGCCTTGGTAAATTTAGGAAAATTGAAATCATATCAAATATCTTTTCTGACAAGAACGTTATGAGACTAGATATCAATTACAGGAAAAGATCTGTAAAAAATACAAACACATGGAGGCTAAACAATACACTACTTAATAACGAAGTGATCACTGAAAAAATCAAAGAGGAAATCAAAAAATACCTAGAAACAAATGAAAATGGAGACATGACAACCCAAAACCTATGGGATGCAGCAAAAGCAGTTCTAAGAGGGAAGTTTATAGCAATACAATCCTACCTTAAGAAACAGGAAACATCTTGAATAAACAACCTAACCTTACACCTAAAGCAATTAGAGAAAGAAGAAAAAACACCCCAAAGTTAGCAGAAGGAAAGAAATAATAAAGATCAGATCAGAAGTAAAGGAAAAAGAAATGAAGGAAACGATAGTGAAGACCAATAAAACTAAAAGCGGGTCTTTGAGAAGATAAAAAAAATTGATAAATCATTAACCAGACTCATCAAGAAAAAAAGGGAGAAGACTCAAATCAATAGAATTAGAAATAAAAAAGCAAAAGTAACAACTGACACTGCAGAAATACAAAGAAACATGAGAGATTACTAAATGCAACTCTATGTAAATAAAATGGACAACCTGGAAGAAATGGACAAATTCTTAGAAATGCACAACATGCCGAGACTGAACCAGGAAGAAATAGAAAATATGAACAGCCCAATCACAAGCACTGAGGTTGAAACTGTGTTTAAAAATCTTCCAACATACAAAAGCAGAGGACCAGATGGCTTCACAGGTGAATTCTATCAAACATTTAAAGAAGAGCTAACACCGATCCTTCTCAAATTCTTCCAAAATATAGCAGAGCGAGGAACACTCTCAAAGTCATTCTACAAAGCCACCATCACACTGATACCAAATCCAGACAAAGAGGTTACAAAGAAAGAAAACTAGAGGCCCATATCACTGATGAACATAGATGCAAAAATCCTCAACAAAATACTAGCAAACAGAATCCAACAGCACATTAAAAGGATCATACACCATGATCAAGTGGGGTTTATTCCAGGAATGCAAGGATTCTTCAATAAACGCAAATCAATCAATGTGATACACGAGATTAACCAATTGAAGGAAGAAAGCCATATGATCATCTCAATAGATGCAGAGAAAGCTTTTGACAAAATTCAACACCCATTTATGATAAAAACCCTGCAGAAAGTAGGCATAGCGGGAATTTTCCTCAACATAATAAAGACCATATATGACAAACCCATAGCCAACATCGTCATCAATGGTGAAAAATTGAAACCCTTCCCACTAATATCAGGAACAAGACATGGTTACCCACTCTCACGACTCTTATTCAACATAGCTTTGGACGTTTTAGCCGCATCAATCCTAGAAGAAAAAGAAATAAAAGGATTCCAAATCGTAAAAGAAGAAGTAAAGCTGTCACTGTTTGCAGATGACATGATACTATACATAGAGAATCCTACAGATGCTGCATGAAAACTACTAGAGCTAATCAATGAATTTGGTAAAGTAGCAGGATACAAAATTAATGCACAGAAATCTCTGGCATTCCTATACACTAATGATGAAAAATCTGAAAGTGAAATGAAGAAAACGCTCCCATTTTCCATTGCAACAAAAAGAATAAAATATCGAGGAATAAACCTACCTAAGTAGACAAAAGACCTGTATGCAGAAATTTATAAAACACTGATGAAAGAAATTAAAGATGATACAAATAGAGGGAGAGATATACCATGTTCTTGGATTGGAAGAATCAACACTGTGAAAATGACTCTACCACCCAAAGCAATCTACAGATTCAATGCAATCCCTATCAAACTACCACTGGCATTTTTCACAGAACTAGAACAAAAAATTTCACAATTTTCATGGAAACACAAAAGACACCAAATAGCCAAACAATATTGAGAATGAAAAACAGAGCTATGGAATCAGGCTCCCTGACTTCAGGCTATACTACAAAGCTACAGTAATCAAGACAGTATGGTACTGGCACAAAAACAGAAATATAGATCAATGGAACAGGATAGAAAGCCTAGAGATAAACCCAAGCACATATGGTAACCTTATCTTTGATAAAGGAGGCAAGAATATACAGTGGAGAAAAGACAGCCTCTTCAGTAAGTGGTGCTGGGAAAACTGGACAGTTACATGTAGAAGTATGAAATTAGAGCACTCGCTAACACCATACACAAAAAGAAACTCAAAATGTATTAAAGACCTAAATGTAAGGCCAGACACTATCCAACTCTTAGAGGAAAACATAGGCAGAACACTCTATGACATAAATCACAGCAATATCCTTATTTATTTATTTATTTATTTATTTTGTGTTACACGGGCCGCTCACTGCTGTGGCGTCTCCCATTGAGGAGCACAGGCTCTGGAAGCGCAGGCTCATTGGCCATGGCTTACAGGCCCAGGCTCTCTGCGGCATGTGGGATCCTCCCGCACCGGGGCACGAACCCATGTCCCTCACATCGGCAGGCAGACTCTCAACCACTGCGCCACCAGGGAAGCCCCACCAGATCCTTTTTGACTCCCCTTCTAGAGAAAGGGAAATAAAAACAAAAATAAACAAATGGGACCTAATGAAACTTAAAAGCTTTTGCACAGCAAAGGAAACCATAAACAATACCAAAAGACAACACTCAGAATGGGAGAAAATATTTGCAAATGAAGCAACTGACAAAGGATAAATCTCCAAAATTTACAAGCAGCTCATGCAGCTCAATAACAAATAAACAAACAACCCAATCCAAAAATGGGCAGAAGACCTAAATAGACATTTCTCCAAACAAGATATACAGATTGCCAGCAAACACATGAAAGAATGCTCAAAACCATTAATCATTAGAGAAATGCAAATCAAAACTACAATGAGGTATCATCTCATAGCTGTCAGAATGGCCATCATCAAAAAAATCTTGAAACATTAAATGTTGGAGAGGGTGTGGAGAAAAGGGAACACTCTTGCACTGTTGATGGGAATGTAAATTGATACAGCCACTATGGAGAACAGTATGCAGGTTCCTTAAATAACTACAAATAGAACTACCATACGACCCAGCAATCCCACTACTGGGAATATACCCTGAGAAAACCATAATTCAAAAAGAGTCATGTACCAAAATATTCATTGCTGCTCTATTTACAATAGCCAGGACATGGAAACAACGTAAGTGTCCATCAACAGATAAATGGATAAAGAAGATGTGGCACATATATATAATGGAATATTACTCAGCCATAAAGCCAAACGAAATTGAGTTATTTGTAGTGAGGTGGATGGACCTTGAGTCTGTCATACAGAGTGAAGTAAGTCAGAAAGAGAAAAACAAATACCTTATGCTAACACATATGTATGGAATCTAAGAAAAGGAAAAAAAAGGTCATGAAGAACATAGGTGTAAGACAGGAATAAAGACACAGACCTACTAGAGAATGGACTTGAGGATATGGGGAGGGGGAAGGGTAAGCTGTGACAAAATGAGAGAGTGGCATGGTCATATATACACTATGAAACGTAAAATAGATAGCTAGTGGGAAGTAGCTGCATAGCTCAGGGATATCAGCTAGGTGGTTTGTGACCACCTAGAGGGGTGGGATAGTGAGGGTAGGAGGGAGGGAGACACAAGAGGGAAGAAATATGGGAACATATGTATATGTATAACTGATTCACTTTGTTATAAAGCAGAAACTAACACACCATTGTAAAGCAATTATACTCCAATAAAGGTGTTAAAATAAAAAAACAATAATTGGCTTTCCATCCTAAAACTGAAGATTCTTTTTATTATTTTGTTCCTGCATTTATTGGTTCAGAGTTCATTTAGCTCTTAAATTATTTATTGAATTGACCTGAAGTCTAGTTTCAAGAGATTTTCAAAGTGAATGTTATAGAGAATAATCTTGTAACTCTTTAGCACACTCTTAGAAAATACAGCCTATATAATCAGGAAAAGTTCTTAAAGGCAACACAGTTTCTACCTAACTTCTGTGCTTTCTACATCTTTGAGTATGATCTAGTATATGTAATTGGACATTTAATTCAAGCAAGATAAAATGTATTTTTAAAATAAAAATTGTATATGCTTAAGGTGTTCAATACGATAATTCGATATACATAGTGAAAGGTTTACTACAGTCAAGCTAATTAACATATATTCTCACATTTACCATTTTTGATGTCTGATGAGAGCACCTGAAATCTATTCTCTTAGCAAATTTCCAGGATTCAATACAGTATTATTAACTAGAGTCATCATGTTGAAGATAATCTCTAGACCTATTCATCCTACATAACTGCAACTTTGTACCCTTTGAACAATATTTCCCCATTTCCTTCACCTCTTTGCCGTTGGTAACTACCATTCTCCTCTCAGTTTCCATGTATTCAACTTTTGTGTGTGTGTGTGTGTGTGTGTGTGTGTGTGGTACGCAGGCCTCTCACCGCTGTGGCCTCTCCCGCCATGGAGCACAGTCTCCAGACGCGCAGGCCCAGCGGCCATGGCCCACGGTCCCAGCCACTCCGCGGCACGTGGGATCCTCCCGGACCGGGGCATGAACCCGTGTCCCCTGCATCGGCAGGCAGGCTCCCAACCACTGTTCCACCACGGAACCCTTATTCAACTTTTTTAGATTTTATGTATAAGTGAGACCATGCAGTACTTTGTTTTTGTGGCTGACTTATTTCACTTGGCATCATGTCCTTCAGATTCATCCATATTGTTACAAATGGCAGGAGTTCCTTATTTTTTATGATTGAATAATATTTCAAATATCACATTTTCTTAATCCACTCATCCATCAATAGACGCTTAGGTCATTTCCATATCTTGACTACTGTGACTAATGCCAAAATGAATATGGGAGTCCAGATATCTCTTTGAAGTACTAATTTCATTTCCTTTGTGTATATACCCTGAAGAGGGATTACTGGTTCATATGGTAATTCAATTTTTAGTAAAATTGACCCTTAATCAGAGGTCCTGCAATGGCATTTCTTATCTTTTGGATTTTAATCCCTTTCAAGAAAAGAATTTAAGTTAAAGCCTTACTTAAATTAATAGCTATTCAAAATGAATCTAATTTCATACCTTAGAAACACTTTGTTGTTTATCAAATGGCATTTAAATGAGAAAAAATCTCATTAAAAACATAAATACTATACCTTAACTCAAGGAAGATTTGACCTCCTTTTAAAAATAATAAAATATTAACATTGCAATACATCTTAGAACTAAAATAGATGACTAGGCTTATACACAAGGACATACAGTGCCAAAGGAAACTCCTATATGACCTCTCCCTAAATATTCTTTAAACAAATTGATTTTTTAAAAGATATCACCCAGAATTCCACGTTAGCCTAGGATGTAGAAAAGATGGTAACTGCATAATTTCTATCCTAACAACAACAAAAAAGGCAAATAAATAACAAAGTAATAACTTTTCTTGAGCCCATCAGAAAGCTGAGGTTACAGGGCAACAGAGTAGCCTAAAATCCAAAGACAAGCCTTCCAAGGAGAGATGGAATGCTAGCACTAGTTCACCCGTAGCACAACACAGGAGTAAAAGATATATGATGCCATAAATCAGTAAGGAGAATTGAGTTAAATTTTAAAATGATTTTTCTAAAGTCCAAATGTGGAGTGCCATGATATTACAAAACTTGGAACTGCAAAGACCAGGGAAGCTTGCATCCACTCTCAGGCTGTTCTCCACAGACTTACACCTGGTGATCATGAGAAAGATGGGTGGCAGGGCAGAACACCAGGTAAAGCCTCTCTGAATATTGCAGGCCTGGAAGAGAGGGGAAGCCATTGCTACAGAAAAGGCAAAAATTCTGCACAAATGCTACTGGCTGGTAGGGGGAGGTGTGGCAGTGCACGCTGTTGCCCCTCAGGAAATGTGTGAACACCCACTGTTTCCAAAGAAGGGTAAAAGGAAAAAAAAAATCCCCCTGTTCCTTAGGAGAGGGGCAGAAAGCTGTCCCAGACCCAGACAATTAGAGGCTTCCTTGCAATGAGAAGGGGCAGAAAACTCTCCTTCAAAGGCCCACCAAAGACATAAGGCAATATTTAGCTGCCATGCAGAGGAGAGGCAGTATGGCTGAGAAAACTCCACTCTGGTAAACCAAGGTACACAAGGTCTGTCTAAGACTGAGACTACACCGGGACAACAGAGAAATCCCCTTGTCCTACCACTATGCTAGCATGTACCAAATAAAAGCAACAGCAAATTAATTTAATATGGATCATATTGTAAAATTTAAAATTATAAAACTTTTAGAAGAAAGCATACGAAAAATCTTTGTGACTTAGGGTCACAAGTCATAGATGAAGAGTTCTTAAATATGACATCAAAGCTATGATCCATAGAAAAACAAATTGATAAATTAGACATCATCTAATTAAATTTTTTTCTGCAAAAGATCCTATTAAAAGTATGAAAACATAAGCCACAAACTGGGGGAAATGTTTGCAAATTACATATCTGACAAAAGCCTTGATCCAGAATATATAAAGAATTCTGTAAACTCAAAAGGAAAAAAAATACCAAAAAAATTGAATTTAAAAATAGGAAAAATACTAGAACAAACACTCCACCAGACAGAACATATGTGCCAATAAGCACATGAAAAGATATTCAACACTGACAACATCAAATGCTGGCAATGATATAGAACAACAGGAACTCTCATTCATTGCTAATGGTAATGCAGAATGGTACAAGCTACTCTGGAAGACAGTTTGCCAGTTTCTTAAAAAACTTAACATGCTCTTAACATATGATCCAGATATTGTGCTCCTTGCTATTTACCCAAAGGAACTGAGAATTTATGTCTACACAAAACCGTGCACATGGATGTTTATAGCAGCTTTATTAATAATTGCCAAAACTTGGAATCAATCAAGATGTCCTTCAGTAGGTGAGTGGATACATAAACTGTGGTATATCCAGATAATATATTATTCAGTGCTAAAAAGAAATAAGCTATCAAGCCATTAAAATATATGGAAGAACCTTAAATGCATATTACTAAGTGAAAGAAGTCAATCTGAAAAGATTATGATTTCAATTATATGACATTCTGGAAAAGGCAAATCTATGGAGACCATAAAAAGAACAATGGTTATCAGGAGTCAGTGAGGAGGAAGGGATAAATAGGTGGAGCAAAGAGGATTTTCAGGGCAGTGAAACTATTCTGTGTGATACTATAATAGTGGATACGGGCCATTACATATTGGTCAAAACCCATAGAATGTACACCACCAAGAGTGAACACAGTAAACTATGGACTTTAGTGATAATGATGTTTCAGTGTAGGTCCATCAGTTGTAACAAATGCATCTGGTGTGAGATATTGATAGTGGGAGAGGCTGTTCATATATACAGGCAGGGAGTATATGAGAAATCTCTGTATTTTCCTCCCAACTTTGCTGTGAACCTAAAATTACTCTTTAAAGTGTCTATCTTTTTAAAAATAAGATATTCAACATTGCTATGGTATGAATGTTTTTGTCTCCCCAATATTAGATAAATACTTAGAATCGATAGCATTAAATGCTTATATTAGAAAAGAAGAAATTTCTCAAATAAATAACCTAAAGTTCTACCTTAATAAAGTAGTAAAAGGAGAACAAATTGAGCTCAAAGCAAGCAGAAAGAAGGAAATAATAAAAATAAGACTGAAAATCAATGAAATTGAAGACAGAAAACAATATAGAAAATCAATAGAACCAAAATCTGATACTTTTTGAAAAGGTGAATCAAATTTATCAGCCACTGTCTTCACCAATCAAGAAAAAAGGTAGAAGGCAAAAGCTACAGATATCAAGAATGAAGTAAGAAATATCACTAAAAATTCTATATATATGAAAAGTATAATAAAAGATACTAAATCAACTTTATGCCAATAAATCCAATAGATAAAAGTGACCAGTTTCTTTCTTTTTATATTTTTTTAAATTTTTTACTTTTTAAAAAAAATTATATTGGAGTATAGTTGATTTATAATGTTGTGTTAGTTATGACCAGTTACTTGAAAGAAGCAAACAAAAGCTCACTCAAGATTCAGTGGAATATTATTCAGCCATAAAAGGAATGAAATATTGAAACATGCTACAACATGGATGAACTTTGAAAACATTATGCTAAATGAAAGAAGCCAGACACAAAGGACCACATATTGTATGATTCCATTTATTTTTAATTTTTGGCTGTGTGTGGACTTTTCTCTAGTTGCTGTGAGAGGGGGCTACTCTTCATTGCACTGCGTGGGCTTCTCATTGTGGTGGCTTCTCTTGTTGTGAAGCACGGGCTCTAGGAGTGCAGGCTTCAGAAGTTGCAGCATGCAGGCCCTAGAGCATGCAGGCTTCAGTAGTTGTGGCACTCAGGCTCAGTAGTTGTGGCTCATGGGCTCTAGAGCACGGGCTCAGTAGTTGTGGTGCATGGGCTTAGCTGCTCCACAGCATGTGGGATTTTCCCAGACCAGGGATCGAACCAGTGTCCCTTGCATTGGCAGGCAGATTCTTAACCACTGCACCACCAGGGAAGTCCCCTATGATTCCATTTATATAAATGTCCAAAATAGGCAAGTTCATAAAGATAGAAAGTAGATTAGTAGTTTCCAGGGGCTGGGGGGACGGGAAAATGAGGAGTGACTACTAATGGGTAGTGGGTTTCTTTTGGGGGAGATGAAAATGTGCTGGAATTATATAGTGGTGTCAGTGATAAAATCTCGTATATATACTAAATTCTACACTTCAAAAGGGTGAATTTTATAGTATGTGAATTATATATCAATAAAAATAAATAGATATCATGAATATAATCCTGTATCTATTAGAGTAATTGAATTCATGGTTAAAAACATTCCAACAAAGAAAATTTAGGTCCAGATAGCTCAATAGGTGAGTTCTAACACATATTTAGTTAATAACCAATACCAGTTCTACACAAACCCTTCCAGAAAATAAAAGGAGGAAACACTTTCCAAGTTATTTTTAATTCCAATATTAACCTGATACCAAAACAGAGAGAAATAACAAGAAAATAAAAATACAGTATACTTCAAGAACACAGAAGCAAATATCTTCTCCAAAATATGAGCAGAGTCCACAAGTAAATTAAAAAAAAATAAAAGGCATTATGGCCAAAAGATATTTCTCATGAGAATGAAAGATTAGTCCAATATTGGAAACACAATCAGTGTACTTCAACAAATTAAGAGACTGAAGAAGAAAAAATCACATTGTTTCAATGACGCAGAAAAAGCATTTGACAAAATCTGACATCCATTCATGATAAAAACTCTCAGAAAATTAAGAACAGAAAGAAACTTCCTCAACCTGAATAAGGACATCTATGAAAAACATACAGCTAACTTCATACTCAATGATAAAATACCGAATGCTTTCCCCCTAAGATCATGACCAAGATCATCAGCATTATTTATAATAGCCAATACATGGAACCAACCTAAGTGCCCATCAATGGACAAATGGATAAAGATGTAAGATACACACACACACACACACACACACACACACACACACACACGATGGAATGCTACTCAGCCATAAAGATGAAATCTTGCCATTTGTAACAACGTGGATGAAACTTGAGGGTATTATGCTAAGTGAAATAAGTCACATGGGGAAAGACAAATACCATATGATTTCACTTGTATGTGGAATATAAAAAAACAAATCAACAGAAAACAAAAACAAAATAAATGAACAAATGAAGCCAAACAAAAACAAACATGTTGATACTGAGAACAGAGTAGTGGTTAGCAGAGAGAAAGGGGTGGGGAGGAGGGTGAAATGCGTAAAGGTGGTCAACCAGATGGTTATGGATGGAAACTAAAATGTTGTGTGTGTGAGCACACTGCAGTGTATACAGAAGTAGAAATATAATGTTGTACGCCTGAAACATATATAATGTTATAAACCAATGTTACCTTAAATTAAAAAAAAAAAAAGTCAGGGAGAAGAAAGGTAAGAATGTCCATTCTCACCACTGCTGTTTGACATTACACTGGCACTTCCAGCCAATGAAATATGAGATGAAAAATAATTAAAAGGCATATAGATTGGAAAGGAAAAATTAAAACTCTTTATTCATAGAAAACGAGTATCTCCTCAGAAAAACCAAAAATATATATTAAAAATCTACTAGAACTAGTAAGTGAGTTTATCAAGGTAACAGGCTACAAGACCAATATGCAAAAATCATTTTTATGTCTAAATACTAGCAACAAAGAATTGGAAATTAATATTAAATAAACTGCCATTTATAATAGCATAAAAGAATGTGGAACACTTAGATATAAACCTAACAAAATATTTTCAGACTTTATGTGATGAAACTACAAAGCAGTGATGAAAGAAATCAAAGAAAACCTCTGTAAATGGAGAGATGGACTGCATTTGGATTCAAAGTCTCAATATTATTAACATAATTTTCTCCAATATACTCTATTGATTAAATGCAATTCAAATGAGAATCCCAGCACGATTTTTATAGAAATTTGTAAGCTGATTCTACAATTGATATAGAAAGGCAAAAGACCTAGAATAGCCAAAACAACTCAAAAACAAGAGTTAAAAAATGTGCAGTGTCAGACTTCAAGACTTATTATAAAAATACAGTAATCTAGAGAGTGTATTATTAGATATAGATCAATGGAACACAATATAGACTCAGAAATAGAACCATACATGCATAGTCAACTGTTTACAAAGTTGGAAAAGCAATTCAGTGGAGAAAGAGTAGACTTTTCAACAACAGGTGGTGTAAAAATTGGGTATCCATGTGGAAGAAAATGACCTTTGATCCGCTCCTTATAGCATATACAAAGAGTAACTCAATATGGATCATAAACATGAATGTAATACCTAAAACTATAAAATTCCTAGAAGAAAGAATGTAAAAAGGAAGAAAAATTTTGTGACGTTTTTAAGGCAAATGTTTCTTAGATTTAACACTAAAAGCATTATCCATAAAAGAAAAAATTGGACTTCATCAAAATTTAAAATGTCTGCTCTTGTAAGATACAATTAAGAGAATGAAGAGACAAGCCACAGGGTAGGAGAAAATGTTTGCAAATCATATATTTGACAAAGGATTTGTATCCAGAATACATAAGGAACTCTCAAAACCCAATAATAAAAAGAAAAATAACTTTTTAAAAGTGCAAATTGTTTGAACAGACAACTCACCAAAAAGATATACTGATGAAGAAAAAGCATATGAGAAAACGCTAAATACAATTAGTCATTAGGGAAATCCACATGAAAACCACAATATGATGCCACTGAGCACCTATTAGGGACTGAATGTTTCTTTTCTTCCAAAATTCATATTTTGAAACCATAACACCAATGTGATGGTATTAGGAAATGGGGCCTTTGGGAAATAATTGGGTCATGAGGGTGGAGCCCTCATAAATGGGATTAGTGCCCTTATAAAAGGGACTCAAGAGAGCTCTCTTGTCCTTTTTCTGCCGTGTGAGGATGTAATGAGAAGACAGCCATCTAAGAACCAGGAGGTGGGCCCTCGCCAGACACCAGATCTGCCAGCACCTTAGTTTTGGACTTCCCAGCCTCAAGAAATGTGAAAAATAAAGGCTCTTTGTTTAAGCCTCTCAACCTATGGTATTTTGTTGTAGCAGCCCAAATGGACTAAGACAATACCTAATAGTATGACTAAAAAAACAAACAAGAAAAACCTGACAATACCAAAAGCTAAAGAGAACACACAGCAACTGGAACACTCTTTGATTGCTAACTGGAATGCAAAATTTTGCAGCCACTTAGGAAAACAGTTTCCTGTAAAGTTAAACATGTAATTATCAAATAACCTAGCACCTTACTCCTAGATTTATCCAAGGAAATTAAAATATATTTTCACATAATAACTTGCATGTGAATGATTATAGCAGCTTTAATCCTAATCTCCAAAAACTGGAAACCACCAAAATGTCTTTCAACTGGAAAATGGATAAATAAACTGTGGTATATTGAAAGGAATATTAGTCAGAAATAAAAATGAAGGAACCACTGGTGCCTGCAACACATGAATGAATTGTAAATACATTATTTTAAGTGAAAAATCATACCCTCAAAAAGCTTCATACTCTCTTATACCTTTTGTGTGACAACTTGGTAAAGGCAAACTGTAGGGGCAGAAAACAGATTAGTGGTTGCCAGGGGCTGGAGGTGAAAGGAAGGGCTTTGTTCAAAGAGGCAGATGTTTTGTTGGGTGATGGAAAAGTTATGTATTTTTGATTATATGTGTTTATCAAAACATAGAACTATACCCTAAAATAGTGTTTTATTGTATAAAAAGTATTCTTCAATAAACTTGACTTTTAAAAAGGGCATCAAACAGACCAAAATAAAGGAAATACACACACACACACAAAATGTGAACAATAGTAAAGGGTAATGTAAAGAGAGTTGAGGAGTGTGTAAGGAAGTACAAAGAGTGGATTTTGCAAAAGGGCATTTTGAGGCCCAAGGAAAGTATTTAAAGGGCAGGAAACCTTGTGACCAAACTAGCCTTGTTACCTTGGTTATGGGTGTGGGTGTTTATGTGCTAATTATACAAGAATACCTCAAATCCTTTTTAGCAATAGCCTGTTCTGTCACCTGATTTTTCCCTCCCACTAACATACTGAGTCACTGTCCTTCCAGAGTATTTGTGCAGTGCAAGCAACACATTCCCTACAATAGTGCACAGCATCCTAAAATGGGAGGCCCAGAGGGATAGCTCTGATATGCTACACCCTAGCATCAACTGTTCCACCTAAAAAATTTTTGTTGGATATCCCCAGAAAGGAGCACATTCAAATTTAGATATTTTACATTTTATATATGTTTCTTTAAATGAGGCCACAGTAGAGCATAAATTGCTTTATTAAATGGCAAAGAAATTACTTACTTTTAACATATTTTACAAGAGGAATAAAAATCATTATTTGAATGATCTTAATTTCCTTTAGAAAGTGTTTGAAATATGTATAGTTAAGAATGTATGTTTGGGAAAGACAATATCGTTAAAATGTAACATTCATATTCAATATCAGAGAAATAAATATGCTGTATGTACAGATTTAATAAACACTGATATTGCAAATATTTTCTTAAAGTAAAAGCTAACGCTACTTCTTGCACACTGCCTTTTGTAGTTTCTTATGACCATTTAAGCCTGTGCACATTCTCACATTATCACAAATTCAAGATGGAAGTATTTCAGAGAAAGAAGCAACACTTTAATCTTCTTTGAAAAGAAAAGATAGCTATAATACCAGTCTTCTCAGTAACTAACATCTCTTCCAAACAGGTGGCTACATGCCATTGCTAATTATCCCATTGCTTAATCTTAATTGTACCTCTTTTTAGAAGGTAGATTAGTAGTGAAAGAGTTGTATTATTTATTAATACTTTGTTTACATATATAATTTATTTACTCTGCCTATGCCCAAAACAATTTGAGGAGCCACATTGTTTAAACTCACTGGAGCAAAGAAATAGGAATTAAATAAGTGACTCAAATTAATAGAAATTAAATTATCCATAGATGTCATCCATCCTCTTTGCTTGCAAAACATAAAATCTGTAATAACAAGCTGATTGCCTCCACAATACCTCATCTCCTTCAACCTCCCTTCCCAACCCCCTCCTGCTTCTGCCTTCCCACTTCCTTCTCTCCCTATTCCATGTTCAGGCTTCCTGAGCCCCTTTGCACTCTCTCCATGCCCTTCTACCGTGCTTCTTCCCTCAAGAACTCACCCTTTCTCTCTCCTTTGCATTCTCTCCTTACTCCCTCATTCCCTTCTCATCAGGCCCACTCCCCTAACCTTTTGCCACCTTCTCACTCATTCCTTATGTCTGCCCTGATCTCCCGCCCTCCCTCCCTTCTCCTCTTAGGCCCTCATCTGATTTGGGGAACACTCATTTACTACCTCCCTATTACTACTTTGATTACCAACTCTTAGCTGCCACTATGCCTTCTAAACACTCCCACCTGCCTTTCAGTGTGTCTTTTTATTATCTGCAACTAAACTTATTCCAAAGTGGCCATCCCACTGGGCGTGTTAGACTCCAGTTACTCGCCTCTCATGGCATATGGTCTATCATGCTTTCCTCTGAGTTCCCATTCTGATATAAACAGTGGTGATCATATATTCTGATTGCTATTCTTCTTACAACAGAATATAATGTAAACATGGATGCTAGAACATCTGAGTATCTTTAATAAAATGGGTAAAGAATTATTTAGAACATATTGTATGTTACATAATCCAATTTCCAATTTTATTAAGGTGGTAGAAATAATATTCCCTTGCTGACCAACAAGCAGGTTTTTAATACAAGGAATTTGAAAAAAATGTATCACATCTCCTGAAAAGACTTGATTTCAATACAGAAGTGATACATGTAATATCAAGTTGCATATGGAAACCTTCCAATTCTACTCATGTTCTATGATAGTGATTTATATTGCCTGGATAAGATAGCATTGTGGGACTTCCCTGATGGCACAGTGGTTAAGAATCTGCCTGCCAATGCAGGGGACACGGGTTTGAGCCCTGGTCCGGGAAGATCCCACATGCCGCGGAGCGATTAAGCCCGTGCGCCACAACTACTGAGCCTGCGTGCCTAGAGCCCGTGCTCTGGAACAAGAGAAGCCACCACAATGAGAAGCCCGCGCACCACAACGAAGAGTAGCCACCGCTCACCGCAACTAGAGAAAGCCCGCACGTAGCAACAGACCCAATGCAGCCAAAATTAAATAAATAAATAAAAATTTTTAAAAAGATAGCATTGTGAAGTCTAAATACATTTCTCCTTTAGTCATTGGGGTGGAGAACTGGTAGTAGGTAAGCTGTGAAAAAGAGATGATCAATAATTTATGCAAAAGGAGAAAGAACTTTGGGCACAGAGGATTTTTCAGGCAGAGAAAAGTACTCTGTATGGTATTATAATGATGGATACATGTTATTATACATTTTTCCAAACCTATAGAATGTACAGCACTAAGATTGAACTCTACAGTAAACTATGGGCTGTGGGTGATTATGACGTATCAGTGTAGGTTTATCCATGGTTAAAAAAAAAAAAGTACCGTTCTGGTGAGTGATGTTGATAATGGAGAAGGCTATGCATGTGTGGCAGCAGGGGATATATGGGAATCCGTACCTCCCTCTCAATATTGTTATAAACCTAAAAGTGTTCTTAAAAAATTGTCTTAATAAAAGAAACTACAACTTAGGGCCATACTCTCTTCAAATTCCTGAAAATGTAGTGACTATCATAAAATCTCTATTAAATCACTTGTCTTGCAATACTGAGCTCCAGTTACCTGAAAGAGTCAGTATAGTACATGTAGTCAGAAAAATTTGCAGCCCGACATCAGCAAGGAAAGAGGAGGCATCAGACTATTAGGCCTTCATAATGGCCCACCCATGTCTACCATCTGCTACTGGCAGAGGGCATTCTTAATCAATTTACCCACCCATAGTATGCTTTTCTTCCTAGCATACTGAATCTCTCTCCTACTACAGAGATTTCAGGCAGTTGCTTCTTTGGTAAACTCTACATGAATGACTAGACAGAAGAGTGGAGTCTTTAGAATTTATTCAGTACTTGCATCCATGTTAGCTCTTCAATTAAGGATACTTTTCAGTCTTAATTGTGTTACTCTGATATGTCTATCCATCTACTCAGGCCTGAATTAATGTAATCCATTTGTTTCATCTGAATTATAGAAAGAGAACAATGCACTATTGATCTCAACTTGATTAGAGCCAGCACTAAAACCTTTATCAGAAGCACAGGGCTGTGCTTTGATTAGATCACCTCCACCTAGCATAGAAGCTAATATACTTGCAATTTTAAAGCAAATTACTTTCACTTTTCTACTTATACTTCTAAAAATAATCTGCATTTTGATTTACATGCCTAAAGGATAAATTAGAATTAGATCAATTATATATGGTAAGTCCCATTTACCTGAATAAAGATCCTGTTTTAGAAATATTCATTCATTATGATAAATAATCCTATCTTGTTTTCAGAGATAAAAATCAAGCTGCCCGAAAATATTTAATGAACCTGACCTTATAACCATTATAGAAATGAACTGTGTATCATCCCTGACATGTTCTGGCAGGTCTTCTTTTTCAATCATTGGAAGAACTTGTTTATAGCTAAAATATTTTTGGTTGTTCCCTGCTTTAGTCTGTCCTAGAACTAAGTGAATAAAATAAGTAAGGATAATTTATAGAAAACAAAATACAAGTAAAATATCACAATATAAAACTTGTTTTACATTGTCAGTACTTCTCCCCATCAAGCCTGAGTTGTCAGTATTATGGTCAAATACAAGGCTGCCAGGAGGCTGGCTTGACCCCAAAGGAAAAATCAGAGAATGACAATTTCTTCAACTCCCTTCTAGTGTAGAATGCCATTTTTCTAAAACAGACTTTTTCAGGGGGCAAGGGGGAGGTAGGAACTCCTAGTCTAAAGAAGGCATAGACTTTTGTCCCCAAGGGCTGGGAGTCTTTAAAGCCAGAAAAGCTCACTCTGTGTATAGTATGTCAAGAAAAGGCCATAACCACTGTGTTGCCAGAAATATTTGGCTACAAACTTTTGTCAGCACAACGAATCCATTTGGAAATCCCCCCATTGTAGCATTTGGTCCACGATGAGCTACTCTTTCTGCAAAACCTTCAGTAGAAGATATCTCTGCCAAACCCCACCCTCCATTCCTTTACTTTCACTCCCTGCCCATTTCTTCAGATAATACCTTATTGCTACAGAAGATTCCTTTACTATTTGTTCCCTCCAGACCTATCTCTATCAGACCTAATTTCTGTTTAACCTACTACTTTTGGTTATTCATTTACATTCTCCTCTTTCTTGATCCAGCCTAGGACCAACTCTACAGGGAAGATCCTAGCCCTCATCCTCGGTACAAGATGGTCTCACCCACAGTTATTCTGTGCAGAAATAGAAATTAGCTGCCAAAAGCCTTGTTTTGGACACATAATTTACGAGATATTCCTTTCACAATGTCCTAAGTGTGCATAAGTAGAGGAATCCTCAACAGTTCCATCTTGATTCTGCTTTATGTTTAGTATTAAGGTATCTTCATAGCGTTGTTATGAAGCTCAAGTAAAATAATACATGTGTAAGAGCTCTGAAAATAAAATATTAGAGAAATACAAGAAATTATGCCATTTAATTATTTAATTTTCTGTTTCAATGGATCATTTTTCCAGTTGACTTTCATAGTCATTTGCAGTATCTTATTTTGTAATTAGAGATTTAATAATATGTAGTGTAATATGAAATCTGCAATATGTATTTTTTATCTTGGTGTAGTTAAAGTCACAAATCTATTCTCTAATCTAACACTATCAGAAGAGATAAAAGTTGCCCTTGGTAGAGAGCATATTACCTCTTCAAAATATTATTCACCAATTTCTGTATTCATTCATTCTTCTATTAATCCAACAAATATTTTCTAAGCATCTACAGGCACTCTACTAGGTAGTGGTGATAGAGAAATGAACAAAACATGGTAGCTTATGTCGATAAACAGTCTAGAAAATGTAATGTGATATCCTGGATGGAAACCCAGAACAACAACAAAAAATAACATTAAATAAAAACTTAGGAAATCTGAATAAATTATGGACTTTAGTTAGTAATTATGTATCAATATCAGTTGTGACAAATGTACCTATTAATGTAAAATGTTAACAATAGAGGAAATTGGTGTGGGATATATGGAAGCTCTCTGTACTATCTTCACAACTTTTCTGTAAATCTAAAACAGTTTTAGAGTAAAAAGTTTATTACAAATGAAATGGTCTAGTGGGAGAAGAATACTGGAGAATGGATAAATAAAAGTATATCTGTGTGATAAATTTTATAATTATAGGTATAATGTGATTTAGGAGTACAGGAAAGGCGACAGTACTCAGTGTTGTGGCAATTGGGGACAGCTTCAGTGAGAGAGATCTTTGGAGAGTTTCCAAGAGATTAGTCTTTAAGGGAAAATGGAGATTTGCTTGCAACTGTCCTGAAGATGGAAGGAGGGAGAGCAGGGAAAGGGGAAGATTAGTGGAGATATTCTAGGCAAAAGGAAACAGCATATACAAAAGTCTTGAAGCATGAGAAAGCCTGTTGCTTTGGGGGGACTGAATATAATTTCTTTGTGTTGGAGCAAAAGGTGAGTTTGTGTTTATGTGTATGTGTGTTTTGGCATGCATGATACATAATGTTTCTGAAAAGTATGGATTTACAATGCAGTCACTTCTGTTCATGTCCATTGTATTCACTCTGGCAATTTGACCATTTTCTTTTGGTAGATCACTTGTTCTACCTTTTCCTGTTATTTCATCTACATATGATTATCCAAGTAGTTAAATGATGGAAATTAGCAATATTTAGCACTCAAGTGAGATATATTATTTCCTCAACGATGAATGGTCATTTCCCAGAATAGAACTAATGCAAGGTGGGTTTGACTGACTTTTGAAAGATTCCAGACAACTGGGGATTACAGATTTCATCAGGGAACAATATACTATAAATATTTATGCCAGAGTGCTCACACCAAATACTCAACAGGATGATCCATTTCAGATTTGTCTGAAAGATTATAAAATATGTTTGGGCTTCACTATATTTCATTTTAGCTTCTCTCTTGATGTATCTTTCAAGTTCTCTCATAACTTTATGACCTTTCCTCAGTCTTCTATGATGACTCCTCTTTCTCTGAGCACCTCTAAAATATAGACATTTTTTTCCTTTTATTTCTCTGTCTCTCTCTCTCTCTCTCTCTCTCATATCCAATCCATCATCTACTCCTATAGCTTCAACCAGCCCATTATACCATTATACACTGATAACTCCTAAATCAATGTCTTCAGTCAGACCCTCTCCCTGACTCTGAATGTAATCTTTGAACACCTGCTAAACACCTTTACATGAAATCCCTCAGTCATTTCAAATTCAATGTGTAACCAACCAAATTCATTATTTCTCCCCATCATCTTCCACACAGCCATTTATGTTAGAAACATTGTAATTATCTTTCACTTCTCTGCCTTCCTCATTTCCCACATCCAGTTGACAAGTTCAGTCAGTTCTCCACAAATGAAACCATCCTATCTCCTTTTCTGAAAACATTCACCAGATCTTCAATATGCCTAAAATAAAATCCAAACTCCTTTCAATGGCCTATTAGGCTCTGTGTATCTCTCCAGCCTAATTTTACTACTAAATTCCAGTCACACTGACCCTTTTCCCACCTTCTTCCCCATGCCTCAGATTTTGCTTAGCTAATTCCTACTCGTCCATGGGTACCCAATGTAACTGCTCCCTTCCTTTCCTTAGGAAAGCTTTTTCTGGCTCCACCCCTTCCACTAGATTAGAATCTCCTGCCAAACACTTTCAAGCCACTCTATTTTACTTTTGTATCACTTATTAATAATAATTTTACTAATATCTATTGAAAACTTACTATGGGACAGGTGATTTTTATATCTCTATTTAATAGATGAGGAGGATTTGAAAGGTTAAATAACTTGTCCTAGGTCACACAACTAACTGAGAGAACCTAGGTTCAATTCCCAGCTGTTTCAGAGCCAGTGCTCTGAACTACCATATTGTACTGCATCCAACTTCACTGGGACAAGAACTATATTTGTCTTGTTCGATGCTGTATCTTCAACAGCCAAGTTAGTTCCTGACACATATAAGGGGCTCAATAAATCTTTGTGAAAAAATTAAATGCATGTATAAATGAATTTCTTAGATCTGTCCTCTCCTCTCTATTCCTCCTTTTACTGGTCCCCACCATAATTTTTCATCTGGACTATTTCAAGAGCCTCCAAATAGTCTCCTTAACTTGCTTTCTGGACCTAAACTGGGAGTCTAACTTGTGAAGCCTCTGAGACTCCTCTTTTTATCTCTCTGGCTTCTCACATGCGCCTTTCCCCTGAAGATATGGTAGGAGATCAAGATATGTCCCAACCTTCAGAAGTTTACAGTCTAATGTGGGAGACAGACTCATATGTCAGAAATATTGATAGAAAGCAGATTGTATGTTGTCATTATGGAAAAAGAAAATATTTATTCTTACAAGATGAGAAAATAAAAGAAGGCTTTTTAGAATTTAAGATTTAAGTTGGACTTTGAAGGAAGGGTAAGATGATCTTTCTAACATATATGTCTGATCACATCATCTCCTGGCTTAAAAAGCCTTCACCGACTGCCTATCACATTCAGAATTAAATCTAAACTCAGTAGCATATAAGACCCTCTATGAACTAGTACCTGTATACCTCTCCAGCCTCATCTTCTGACAATTCTCCATTTACTTCTTGTATTTCCTTAACTATGTCATGTTGCTTAAGTGTATGTGTCTTTGTATAAGCCATTTCTGTACTTCTCCCTTCTCCTTACCTACGCAAATGACTCCTAAATTTCTGTTGTAGCCTAGTTCAAGGAACCCTTCCTCTCTGAAGCCTTCTTATCTCAACATAACATGCCAAATTCCTCTCCTTTTTGTTCTGATAACATCACATACCTTTCCCTCAGAGCACTTATAGTCTGTATACATACACGTATTGTGATATCATTTTATCATTATCTGAGTCTTCCACTAAAATGTAAACTATAAGATGATAAGGCCATATCTGCTTTTTCTCACCACTGCATATTTCCATCATCCAGCACAGCACCTAGCACATAGTAAATGCTCAATAAACAATTTTGGGATAAATAAATATTGATCCTTTGTGTCACTTCTTTACTTTGTACATATCTCTCTTATTGCACTTACCTGTGTACATGACTATTCTACTATCTTGAAAGCAGAGAGGTTTTGATGAAATTACATACATGATATAGATGGAAGTGCCAAGAAAAGGCTTTATACATTTGCATGTTTTTTTCTATAAGTGAGGAAAATTGGGCCCAGATTAAAAGATTTTCCCAAAGTCGCACAGCTAGTAAATATTACAAATTGGCTTCCAAATAAACCTTGTAACATAATAAATGTATTCATAAACAGTGGCATCTATTCACTAACTATTGTTTTAATAGCTACTTCTCTATATAGACTTTCTGTCATCAACAAGTAGCAGTGTGATGTATCTTCTGACAGACTTGGATTTAAATTATGGCTTGTACCACATGTTGGCTATGTGATATTGGGAAATTTACTTAAGCTCTCTTAACTTCCAATTCCTCAATTTTTATGTTTATGTAACTGAAGCTATCTTGTAGAGTAGTTGTGAGAATTATAAAAGATAATATATGGAAATGCCCACTAGCAATTGGAAGGAAGGAGGGGGAGGTGGGGATGGAAGGTGCCATAGTAATGGTTAATTATTGCAAATGTATGCCCATTCTGTTACTAATTTATATTGATCACACTAGGCCAAAATTTATATAATTGTGTTGTCTGTTTTTCTGTAGTTATACAAACACCCTCAATTTCAAAATTCTAAATTCACTGACTCTACAACTTATTCCATAGTCAAGTTATCTGGGCTGATTTGCTTTCCTGTTTTCTTGATTTGCTAAGTAATAATTATAAATTAATTATGTTGCATTTTCTATTGTTTTAAAGCTCTGTTCAGCAATAAATGACTATTGTTGCCCTATTTCAGCTCACTGAAATAACGATGCATGTTTGTAGCGGAGAAAAAAACCCTCCAATTACTCAGCCACCACTGTTTGTTGCCACTTGTTAGTATGCTGTGTATTATTTGACTTGCTGCCATTTCAAATGTTAATTTTAGAGGCTATTTTTCCTTATTACACATTTTTGGTACAATACCACACTAGTAACTATAGACGGCTTAGAATCTCTGTTATCTTTTCTCCTTTTTTAATAAGCTTGTTTTCACAAGGATAGTTTAGAATTGCTATTTGTCTTCAAACAATGCCTTTCTTATCAGGAATCAGTATACTATACATTGCATTAATTAGCATTATTGCAGTTAATGTTCAGACACACATACACCAACAAATAATTTGAGAATTTAGGCAGTTTCTCAACAAATTTTACATTTGTAAATGTTTAACACCAACATTCTTTCCAGTTTTCAAGCAAAACTCACATTTTGCTTAAAATATTCAGGTACTATAATTGAGGTCAAACAGGTCATCTTTTTGTTTAAATCATGTGGATAATTGCTCCAATTCTTCACTTCACTTTGAGTGAAACAACTAATTGAGTGAAACTTCCACTGAAAATTTCAGTGAAAAAAAAATAGTCACAAACCAGTGTTGAGTATCTTTAAGCCCAAACAAGTTGCTAATTGCCTGAAATTACCAGTTGTTTGGTTATCCAGCCTTAGTGCATTTAGATATAGCCGTGGTGAAATTGGAATAAAGAAGAATAAGCATCCCTTCAGCATGCCTACCACAGTGCTCAATCATATATATTCAGTGAGTTAGAACATTAAAAATTCTTACTTTTCTTCAATTGCTCATTTTATCTCTTGAAATAAGTTTATGTTATGAGAATTTATGTCAGTACAGAATAAAAAATGAGTTGAGGGGCAGCTTAGTAGCTCACTTTATTTTAGCAATTACCACAAATATCTACTTTGGACTTGGAGAAAAATTCTAGAGAAAGAAAACTAAGTAAAACTAGAATAACCTGATAAACCAGAAATGTGATGATTAAATAGAAATATTTTCACATATATCATGTTTATGTTGTTAGAACACAGCCTAGGATAAACAAATTACAAGTGCATAGACACATTAAGAACTGAAAAAATAAAGGTTATTGTTAAATATTTACAAATGTAAAAGAGCTCGGGACATCTTAAAGTCTATGAAACTGTTTAACAACACCCCTGAGGGCAAACGCTATCAAAATTATAATGAGAAACAAAATAGATGTTTAGGAATCCAATTTTCTCCTTTGAACTGTTGATGCCAACGCAAATGAACCTTATTTCACAGACTTCTATTATTTAAAAGACTTTCCAAAAATCTACTAATAGATTCACTTTGCCATATGGCCAATCTGCAATAAAGTCATTTCATAAAGTTAGCTGTTTGCTCTATTCAAAGAAATCTCAAAAGGGAAAAATTTTAAATCTATCTTTACTATTAAAGAAGTCTACTTTTTCCTTACTGTAGAGTGAGAAGTGTTATTACATAAAAACAAACTTCTGATTGCCCCACTATAATTAAAGCTTATCTCCTCTGGTCTGACTTGAGTGGATATGTTGAACAGTTGCCTGATCCACCCCTTCCACTCCTCATATGATATCTTTCCAACTATTTGAAGACGTGGTTAAGCTAACCCTTCAGTTCTCTTAGGCTTATTTTACAGAGGAAATTTTCTAAATCTTTCAAAGGAATCACTTTGGCTAGCTTACCCTGGTCCTTCTCTAAATACCCCACATCTCATTTAAGCCATAGATACTTAAGCAATATATTATAGAATATATATTATATATAGAATATATTATCATATAGAAGACATGATGAAAACCTAACTAATACAGAATACAAAAAGAACATTACATCTCAGCCCTTTCATGCTATTAATTTATCTCTATATCTATATAGGAGATAATGTTCACCATTTTCAGCCATATGGCACTTTATTACTGACGTTTTGACTCATGACTCCCACAGTCCCAAGGCAATTATTTCCTATACTTATACATACCAATCCAGAACCATCTTGTACTCATTTCTGTAATCTGGTATTCCTCCCTAAGTGAGTTTGCCTTTAATAGACTTTGTTTTGTTTATTTTTACCCACTTCAGCTTGTCAAAATTGTTTGGAATCCCAATCTTATCCCACCTCCTCAATCCCCCACACCCACCCACAAAGGCAGAATTCTTTGGACTTGTATGAGTTCCTTAGAAAAACTCTCAAGCATGATAAACCTATTTAGCAGATCTGCGCAGTCATGACACTAAGACACTCAACATTTCCCAAATTTTTGCCCCTTAGTCACAGCCTAATAAAACCCAAAGCCTTGGGAGTTCCCTGGTGGTCCAGTGGTTAAGAATCTGCCTTCCAATGCAGGGGATGTGGGTTTGATCCCTGGCCGGGGAACTAAGATCCCATATGCTGCAGGGGAACTAAACCCGTATGCTGCAACTAGTGAGCCTGCGTGCTCTAGAGCCTGCACACCACAAACTAGAAAGAAGCCTGCACACCGCAACGAAGAGCCCACTTGTCACAACGAAAGATCCCACATGCCACAAAGACCCAACGCAGCCAAATAAATAAAAAATAAAAATAAAAGCAGAGATGGCTAAAGCATTATTTAAAAACAAAACAAAACAAAAGACAACCCAAAGCCCTGTTTCTAGATGTTCTTACCTGATTTTCAGGTCCCCAATGATATCTGAAGTGTGGAAGGCAACAGCACAGGGCTTAAATTGGAGTTGGACCTATTGCCAGACGCTCTACTATGTGTCCTTCTAGAACTCATTGCGCCTCAAAGTGGATACTACCTATAAGTGTGTTCCCCCTGGAGTACAGCCTGAAAAAAAACATGTGACTGGGATGGAGAACAGTGGTGGAGCTGGAAAACACACCAGTTCAATGAATGGGAAGGGAGAGGAGATGGAGTGGGGGAAGAAGTTTCCAGAATAGGTGATCTTACCTTAACCGTTTCTCTCTGGGGATGCAGAAAGTTTTATGCTTGCTGTAACAATAATAATAATAATAATAATGCAACTCTTTAGGTTAACTCTCTCTCTTGGACAAGGGGAAGAGAAGGCAGGAGAAAAATTGACTGAGACTTCACCCTCTATAAAGCCTGGGTTTTACATATTCCTCAGGCACGGAAGGAGAAAATAAGCTGAATTATTCCTTTCATCTATTTTCTCCTGGGATCTTCACTTACTCTTTCTTACTTAAATTCCTGGCATTCCCATCTCAGAACTTTCTCTATCCCTGGGCAGTTCCTGGCATAAATATACCCTTCCACCTCAGCTCAGCCTTCTGGGCCTCCAGCCAACTGGCATGTCTCTTCTATCAATAATTAGATTATCCCTAATTATACAGCATTTAGATGTTACAAATATCATCATGAGTAATTAATTTGGACTGTGAACCTGATCGACAGCATCTACTATGCCATTCACATTCAATATATACTAAGTTACAATAAACCAGTGTATTATTATGTCAATGTAAGTTTGTGCTGAAACTTAAAATAGATAATACCAAGTATTAAGTGTTTGGGGAGATTGAAGTATGTACTAATTGAAAAGATACTTGGCATTTCAGTTTCCCTAGTACTGATGTAGGTAAAGTTAATTTGCAGTTTTAAGCACTTAGATTTATGTGGGACAGAGGACAGCTGGAGTCTGACATTGAAATTTTATTTTATTTATTTATAACTTATACTATACGTACTTCTAAAAATGATTAGAGGCAGCAGCTGACATTGAATTGGAGATGTGCTATCATCAATTACTCTTGAAGTATTTCATTCAAATATTTTTTAAAAGATTCTGTATATTTGCACCATTTCTATTTTTACTTAAATATCCCCAAATAACTAGGTTGAAAAATGGTTGTATCCTTTTTATAGGAGTATTTAGTGATGATGAGGATTACAAAGTGTATTGCTGCAAGAGCAGATCTTTATTTTAAGGAATGGATGGGTGATAGAACATTTTTCTCCATCAAACTAATGTGTCCCTATCTCCCTCCTTTTCAACTCTCTCCAATAACACAATGTGATTCAAAAAAAAAAAAAGAGTTCACCCCATTAGAGGTAGATATGACTTCTATATGACATTGTCTTTTTCCTCATTCATCAGCATTACTTTTTGAAAACATTTCTTCACATTTGTTAGAATCCATTACCAAGGCCACCAAATTCATGACTGTTAATGACCCTGGATTGAATTAATAGTTGGCTATAAGCCTTGTAGCTGATATGAAGAAGAAAAATGCAAGAAGAAACGAAAAAAATCTAGGCTAGACAATCAGCTAGATGCTTTACACAATTTAAATCCTCAAAATCCTAAAGTAGATAATATCCCCATTTTGCAGGTAAGAAAACTAAAGTTCAGAGAGGTTAAGTGCCCACGGCTAATTAGTGGCATAGTTCACACTGGAATTGAAATCTGAGCCCAAAGGCTGTGTCTTTTCCATCTCTCACCACTCTGGTAAAGGGAGAACATAATGAAGAATGAGGCACAAAAACAGAAACTAATTTCCAATAGAGTGGCTACTCATTCCTTTCTCCACTATTCTTCTATTTTGACTGAACAATAAAACAAAATAATACAGTTTCTCTATTCAGTTCCAAAATATTTTTACAGAGTTGAACTATTTCTAAATAAATTATGTTTATAAAAATGGATTCAGAGTTTTCTTTCCTGGATTTATATATAAAGAACAGAAAAATGAATCCTAAGGATTAAACCTTAGAACTGTTATTTCTAAGCATTAAATGCCATTAATATTTCAAGCCTCCAAATTTAGCCTGTGTTTATAATCTAATCATTTATACCGACACATAAACTCTTGAGACTCTATTCCAAAGATCAAATTAAAGGAAAACATTGTCAGGGTATATTATACATGATTAAACATGAGCTGACATGACTGTAGCATTAATATTTTAGCACCAATGTGCAATCAACTAAAGGTCTTTATTGGCTCTGTACATTGGATGACAGCTTGATGGATCTGAAGAATAACTAGAAGATTTTATAACCAGAACATGCATGTAATAATTAAATATTTTAATATTTAACAACTTTTTGGAAGCATAGGTATACTCAACCTTGAAAACAACTCTTATGATATCCTATTGCTCTCTCTAGCTACTACCGTTTTTTTTTTTTTCTTTCATGGTCAAACTTTTCAAATGGTGTACATAAACGTTCTCCTTCTTCTATGTAACCTCCCTATACTAGTACTTCAATTTTTACTTTGCCCCACCCCACTAGGACAACTGCTTTCTCAGAGTTCACCACTAACCTCTTTCTTAAAAAATCCACATTCTGGGACTTCCCTTGTGGCACAGTGCTTAAGAATCTGCCTGCCATTGCAGAGGACATGGGTTCAAGCCCTGGTCCAGGAAGATCCCACTTGCCACGGAGCAGCTAAGCCTGTGAGCCACAACTACTGAGCTCACGTGCCACAACTACTGAAGCCCATGTGCCTAGAGCCCGTGCTCCACAACAAGAGAAGCCACCGCAATGAGAAGCCTGTGCACCACAACGAAAAGTAACCCCTGTTGGCTGCAACTAGAGAAAGCCCATGCACAGCAACGAAGACCCAACACAGCCAAAAATAAATAAATTAATTAATTAATAAAAATAAAATCCACATTCTCTCTTCACAGCACATTGTTACCCATCACCTCTATCTTGAAGCTCTTTCTTCCTCTGACCTCCATAACAGTATCTATCCTGATTCTTTTCCTTTCTCCCCACATATTTATTCTTTATTTACTTCACTGGTTATTCTTACTTCTACATGTTTCTGTGGACTTAGTTTTTAATGTCCCTGCCATTTTTTCACTCTTTACCTTAGAAATTTCGTTCATTTTCATGGATTCTATCACATCTGTGTTGATGACAGCTAAATCTAGATCTTTGGGCAATAGCCAGTCTCACACATCTTACTAAAAATGTTTACATGGCTAATAATCATTACTATAGATTCTTCAAGTCCAAAACAGAACTCATCATATTTTCCTCATAAATGTCCCTTTCCTGTCTCCCACCCTCTCTCTCTCTCTCTCTCTCTCTCTCTCTCTCATAACATTCTTCCATCTACAATTCATCATCTTACCCATTTTATCACGTCAATCACCAACTCCTATCAAATTCTTCCTTTCCCACTGTTCTTATGCCTTTAGGTCAATTGGACACACCTGCCCAAGCCACAGCTAGAGTGACATACAAAGCTACCACCAGCATTTTGCATTGTGCCTCCAGAATCTCACTAAATCCAAATCCCATGCTTTCACTGTACTACTTACCCTGTTATCCCAAATCACTATACATTGAGCACTTCCCTCTGCCAAGACTCTCCACTAAAATCTTAGTTACAAGGATTGGTGTTTTATATTTAACACTTATTGCCTTCCAAGACTCAATTTTTATCTTTGCTCTTCTGATAAGGCTATACAACATATCGAGTAGCCCTGCTAGGCAATAAAGATTACTAATGTTTTGACATAGTTAAGAACCCAGAAACTGTAATTCCACTGTCTACCTGCTTTCTTGGACTACATATCCCTTGGAAACACAATCAGGGGAAAAGCAGACTAATCAAGAGACCATCCTTATGTTACCTGCCCTATCCAGCCTAGATCCCATTATCTATCACTTCAGTATGCCAATATCCTCACCTTTCATACTCACTGTCTTTATGTAGCATCCACACAGTAAATTCCAAAATATATATCAACCCAAATGTCCACGTCTCTAGCCCTACTGTATTGAACTCATGAGTGTTGTTGGATAAAATTACAAATTGGTCTAATGCAAATTCTTTGTCTCTAATCTTGACTTGCTTTCAATGCCACCCAGTTATCCTCCTATCTCCCTCTCTTTTAACAGCTATTTCAAATCTTCTCATCTCTCCTACCACCACCACCCCTCTGCCCCGTAGTCTCTTTAGACAATCTCACCTCCTGCTTGTAGAGAAATTAAGAACCATCATATGAGAAACCCTCAAATTTTCTGCCATGCCACCTATAGACATACCTGCTCAGCTCTCAGTCTCTCCAGATGATCCACTTCTGCCACATAACATATGTTCTTAATCTTACTGCTTCCTGATATCTCAGGGTTGCCACTCTATCAAGACCCCATCCAAAACTCACTCTTTTTCTCTCCTGTATCTTTAATCTTTACCTCCCTGCTAGTTCCCAACAGCACTGAAACATGCTTAAGTCTCTATTTCAAAAAAACAAACAAGCAAACAAACATGACTCCTTTTAATCTGATGTCCCCTCCTAGTTACTGAAATATTACTCCTTCTGCATAAGAGCCAAGTTTCTTTAAAGAGTTGTCTACACTCACTGGTTCAATGTCCACACCTCTTATTTACTCTGCCACTTACTATAATATTGTTTCCACTCCTCTGATCCATTGGAATTTCCACAGTCTACAATGACCAATTTATTGCTAAATCCAATGGTTATATTGACCTCTCTCTCTTACCAAAATGCCTATTTGCCTTTTGGTTTCTATGACACTATCTTGTTCTAGTTCTGTGAAAAATGCCCGTGGTAGTTTGACAGGGATTGTACTGAATCTGTAGAATGTTTGGGTAGTACAGTCATTTCAACAACGTTGAGTCTTCCAATCCAAGAACATGGTATATCTCTCCATCTATTTGTACCATCTTTAATTTCTTTCATCAGTGTCTTATAATTATCTGCATACAGGTCTTTTGTCTCCTTGGGTAGGTTTATTCCTAGATATTTTATTCTTTTTGTTTCCGTGGTAAATGGGAGTGTTTTCTTAATTTCACTTTCAGATTTTTCATCATTAGTGTATAGGAATGCTAGAGATTTCTGTGCATTAATTTTGTATCCTGCTACTTTACCAAATTCATTGATTAGCTCTAGTAGTTTTCTGGTAGCATCTTTAGGATTCTCTATATATAGCATCCTGTCATCTGCAAACAGTGACAGCTTTACTTATTCTTTTCCGATTTGGATTCCTTTTATTTAATTTTCTTCTCTGACTGCTGTGGCTAAAGCTTCCAAAACTATGATGAATAAGAGTGGTGAGAGTGGGCAACCTTGTCTTGTTCCTGATCTTAGTGGAAATGGCTTCAGTTTTTCACCATTGAGGATGATGTTGGCTGTGGGTTTGTCATATATGGCCTTTATTATGTTGAGGAAAGTTCCCTCTATGCCTACTTCCTGGAGGGCTTTTATCACAAATGGGTGTTGAATTTTGTCGAAAGCGTTCTGTGCATCTATTGAGATGATCATATGGTTTTTCTCCTTCAATTTGTTAATATGGTGTATCACATTGATTGATTTGCATATACTGAAGAATCCTTGCATTCCTGGGATAAACCCCACTTGATCATGATGTATGATCCTTTTAGTGTGCTGTTGGATTCTGTTTGCTAGTATTTTGTTGAGGATTTTAGCATCTATGCTCATCAGTGACATTGGCCTGTAGTTTTGTATGGAAACACAAAAGACCCCAAATAGCCAAAGCAATCTTGAGAAAGAAAAATGGAGCTGGAGGAATCAGGCTCCCTGACTTCAGACTACACTACAAAGCTACAGTCATCAAGACAGTATGGTACTGGCACAAAAACGGAAATATAGATCAATGGAACAGGATAGAAAGCCCAGAGATAAACCCACACACATATGGTCAACCTATTTTTGATAAAGGAGGCAAGAATATACAGTGGAGAAAAGACAGCCTCTTCAATAAGTGGTGCTGGGAAAACTGGACAGCTACATGTAAAAGAATGAAATTAGAACACTCCCTAACACCATACACAAAAGTAAACTCAAAATGGATTAAAGATCTAAATGTAAGGCAAGACACTATCAAACTCTTAGAGGAAAACATAGGAAGAACACTCTATGACATAAACCACAGCAAGATCCTTTTTGACCCACCTCCTAGAGAAATGGAAATAAAAACAAAATAAACAAATGGGACCTAATGAAACTTCAAAGCTTTTGCACAGCAAAGGATACCATAAATAAGACCAAAAGACAACCCTCAGAATGGGAGAAAATATTTGAAAATGAAGCAACTGACAAAGGAGTAATGTCCAAAATTTACAAGAAGCTCATGCAACTCAAAATCAAAAAAACAAACAACCCAATCCAAAAATGGGCAGAAGACCTAAATAGACATTTCTTCAAACAAGACACACAGATTGCCAACAAACACATGAAAGAATGCTCAACATCCTTAATCATTAGAGAAATGCAAATCAAAACTACAATGAGATACCATCTCACACCGGTACAGAATGGCCATCATCAAAAAATCTACAAACAATAAATGTTGGAGAGGGTGTGGAGAAAAGGGAACACTCTTGCACTGCTGGTGGGAATGTAAATTGATACAGCCACTCTGGAGAACAGTATGGAGGTTCCTTAAAAAACTAAAACTAGAACTACAATATGACACAGCAATTCCACCACTGGGCATATACCCTGAGAAAAACATAATTCAAAAGGAATCATGTACCACAGTGTTCATTGCAGCTCTATTTACAATAGCCAGGACATGGAAGCAACCTAAGTGTCCATCGACAGATGAATGGATAAAGAAGATGTGGCACATATATACACTGGAATATTACTCAGCCATAAAAAGAAATGAAATTGAGTTATTTGTAGTGAGGTGGAGGGACCTAGAGTCTGTCATACAGAGTGAAGTAAGTCAGAAAGAGAAAAACAAATACCGTATGCTAACACATATATATGGAATCTAAGAAAAAAGGTCATGAAGAACCTCGTGGTAAGACGGGAATAAAGACACAGACTTACTAGAGAATGGACTTGAGGATATGGGGAGGGAGAAGTATAAGCTGTGACAAAGTGAGAGAGTGAAATGGACATATATACACTACCAGACATAAAATAGATAGCTAGTGGGGAGCAACCACATAGCACAGTGAAATCAGCTCGGTGCTTTGTGATCACCTAGAGGGGTGAGTTAGGGAGGGTGGGTGGGAGGGAGATGCAAGAGGGAAGAGATATGGGGACATATGTATATGTATAACTGATTCACTTTGATATAAATCAGAAACTAACACACCATTATAAAGCAATTATACTCCAATAAATGTGTTTTAAAAAAAAAGACACTATCTTGCTTTTCCTCCTAGCTACTGCTTCATAGTCTTTTTTGGTGGGAACTCTACTTCCTTCAAAAGTCCCTTAAACATTGGTCTTTTTTAATGTCCTACCCTTAGCCGTTAACTTTTCTCATTTTACACTCTCTTCTCCATGTGATCTTATTACTGTATGTTAATATATCACAAACTTCATCCTCAATCCAGACTTCCCCTCTAAAGTATTAGATTTCTCCACTTGAACGTCTTTCAGGCTATTCCAATTCAACATAACCAAAACTGAATTTATCAACACCCATCTCCAGCCCAAAAATATTGGAACAGCTCCTCCCCCTTTGTTTCTATTCTCAGTAAATGGACTTGCCAACCAAATGTTTTCCTAACCCAGAAAGCTAGATGTCAACCTTGACTCCTCCTTCTTCACTGAACTTCTCACCATTCTCTAGACATGGTCAGCCCTTTCTCTAGACATTCCCTACACTCTGCTTTTGCAAATAGTGCTCCTGTGCCTAAAATGCTCCCCTTTCTTTCTTTTTTCTTAGGACATTTCCTACTTATCTCACTCAGTTTGACTCTTGCAGATTTTATATTAAGTATCCCTCCAAGACTTCACTCCTCTAGGTTTCCATTACCGACTATTCACAACTCTGCTGTGATAATTATCCCATTTATTTCATTGACTTCTCTGTATCCCCCATAAGACTGCAAGTAATGTGAAGGTAGAGGCTGTGCTTTGGTCATATTTGTATCCATGCATTTCATACAGTACATTGGCACTTAAAAAGTTATTGAATATTTTTTTTTAAATCTTAACAAAATGAAGAGGGCAGACAAATGAAAACTAGAGAAAAATGTCAAAGATGTTTTGGTAAGGAAATATAAAAATTTCCAATCTATAGAAAATAGAGGTATTTTTTCTCAACATAAACACTCTTTAATCACTTTTTATCTAATTATAAAAAAAGATAGTGTTCATTGTAGGATTATCAGAAAATACAGAACATTTTTAAAAAGAAAATAATCTCCTACAATGGTATCATTATTCTGTTTTATTATTTTAAAATATTTTTATAACAGGGACTTCCCTGGTGGTCCAGTGGTTAAGATTCCGCTCTTCCATTGCAGGGGGCACAGGTTTCATCCCTGGTCGGGGAATTAAGATCCCGCATGCCGCATGGTGTGGCAAATATATATATATATAAAAGCTGTAAAGAATATTATAGCAAATTCCTGTGTCTTCATGATTATTACCCCTCAAGAACTCAGAGACTCCCCAACCTTTCTCACATAGTTTTCATTCCCATGAATTTTTTTGACTTAATGCTCAAAAGCATTTTTGGGTCAACCCAGATCTGTTCTGCTTTAAAATTAAGTTGTTTTTTCCCTCTGCAAACTATTTCATAGTTATAGAAGACAAGTGGTCAGCGTCTCTCTTTCCTCTACATAACCCCCCTACATTTTCTTGTATACAGCAACTACATTATCCCTTATTATTGTCTTCTTTGGACAGAGTAGCCTTAATTGTGTTAGGGCTGAGTCTCAGTCTTGCTGATTATTTTCAGGAGAGTCCCTCCAGTTTTTCCAAGTCTTAAACCAAATAGAATGTTACTTCCAAAAAGCAAATTAACTAAAGACTCATTTTATAGTAATAAAAGATATCCAGCTTAGAGGATGATTACCTGCATTTTAACAAAACAACAGGAATGCCTTTGTCTTTTCCAATCCTCTATTCAGAGCTACACAAAGGCAATGTCTTTATTTTTTTTCTTATTAATTCCAGTCTGCAAATGAGAGTGTGTAGGGGTTAAAAAACACTAATGAATTACTCATGGTATACAACTTCTAGCTCTTTATCAATGTCACTCTTCTTTACAGCCAGATTCCACGTGAAGGCAATATTAATACTATGGAATTTCTGCAAGCTGATTATTCCCTTACAGGTGGCTTTTCACAAAGAAGTCTGTTAACCAACCCACAAATTTTGACAAAATTGTTTCCAATTAATTGATATTATACTCTACGCTTTCTCAAGACTTTTCTCCTCAGCTTTATACTCTGCCCACAAGGAATAACAATGTCCTAGCCTCTTGTGAGTCAGGCTGGTTTTATATTTTTCCTCGCTCTCTGTCAACCTTAAAAGTAAAGGACCAGAAAGGTGAGGAGATGGCCTGTGGTTACTAAGCGTCTTCTTTCACTACCATGACCATCATCTGCTTAACAAAGGCTGAAAAAAATAGATGCCATAGAGAGAAGACAGTATATTAGACTGGCTAGTATGCTCAGCTAAGCTATAAAAGAGAGAGAGAAGCTTTTTTGGCCTTGTGCTTATGTCTTCTTTCTCTACCTCTTCTAGCCCCTGCCTATACGATGCCTAGGCCTCCATTGTCTTTATATTATCACCTAGACTGTCTAGGTTCCCCACCCAAACCTGTTTGGCTGGAGTAGCCACTTATGCTCTGGCTATTTCTCCTCCTGTTTCTCACTAGCAACCCTCACCTATTATTGTGTTCTTTTCTCTCAAGCATTTGCTAGTTAATTGAAACTGATCTGAGAAAATAACCCATATTAAGATAATAGATGATAAAAGCCTAATGAGTTTCTGCTTTGAGGTAGCAAGTTAGGACTGTGATAAGAGCCTTCCACATCTTCTTAACCCCAAAGTGCAATAGTTTCAGGCACTATGGAAGACTTTTGAGAGATTTCGGCCTTCTCTAGTACTCCTTAAATCATCCTGCAGAGGCCAACCAGAATCTCTTGAGCTTCTTTGCAGATTGATAGCAGGCACATAGTTTCCTTTTTCTCTCCTTTTATTCTTACCTATCAAACCTTATTACCACCTAGCGGGGTGGGATAGGGAGGGTGGGAGGGAGGGAGACACAAGAGGGAAGAGATATGGAACATATGTATATGTATAACTGATTCACTTTGTTATAAAGCAGAAACTAACACACCATTGTAAAGCAATTATACTCCAATAAAGATGTTAGGGCTTCCCTGGTGGCGCAGTGGTTGAGAGTCCGCCTGCCGATGCAGGGGACATGGGTTCGTGCCCCGGTCCGGGAAGATCCCACATGCCGCGGAGCGGCTAGGCGCATGAGCCATGGCCGCTGAGCCTGCGCGTCCGGAGCCTGTGCTCCACAACAACAACAACAAAGATGTTAAAAAGAAAAGAAAAGAAAAAAAAAAACCTTATTACCTATCACTTACAATCAGTGAAAGTAAAGAACCTCTATAGTTTATCAAATATTGCCTGGGGCATCTTCTCCTTTCTTTCCCTCCTTAACATTGTGATTCTCCCTGTTTGGCAAGTGGTTAAGTGCCTGGACAAAGACACCTATGTTATTAATTATGGATATGCTCAAGAGTCCTCTGCATTTGGCTTTTTCTTTTTCTTAATAAACTGAAAGAATAAGTAAACCAGTAAAAGGATCATGTTGGTTAGCACTTAGGGGCAAATGGATACTCTGGGTTCAGTGCTCCTTTCAATCCCACATTCCTGGCAATACCCAATTAGTGCCTGTGCATTGCAAGGAGAGGCCAAATGGGGACGTGCCTAGTCAGGCCTCTGTACAGCCCTTGCAGAGACCCATTCACCGCTACACTAATCAAATCATTCGGCTACACTCTGTGACTTACTTACATATATGCTAGGGATGGCATTTTAAAACGTTAATACCATGGATAAATCCAAACCCATTTGAGAACTGCTCATATGCTCAATTGAAAGCACTAAAGTTCAAAGTTTGCTTAATTATTTCCCATAAACACAATTCTGAAAGCTCTTTTTGTTTATTTCAAGTCAAGAAAATCCATTTTCTCCCTGTTGGTTATTAACTCAAATGGTGGATGGGAAAGTTGTTCTTTAATTTTTATTTTTTATTACCTCACCTCAGATTTTTCTAGCTTAAGCTCTGTTTTATATAACACCTATCATAGAAATTCTAAAATGAAAAGTCATACAAATCATCCAAACAGGGTTTTTTAAGGAAAAATACTTGGTAGCATTAAGCACAATTTCTCCTTAGTATTGAGTTAAGTGGGCTTATTTTATAGTCTGTCATCCATTGCGTTTAAAATTACTTCTGTTTTTATACTTGCCATGAATCACTATTAGCTCTCCATCTCCATTTCTATCTCTAGGTCTCTTTTCTCCCTCATACTCTTACCTACATATTCGTTTACAGTCCACATTGTCAGAGACTAAATGATCATTCTTTGCAGCTGCTGTAACCAATGCCACTTGTTTTTTCTGAGTCATTGGAGTCAACTAGTGGTGCTAGAACCCTTCCTGCCCATCTGCCTAATTACTGACCAAGCACTGCATCAGAAATTGCAATTAATAATCACACAGAAGAAGCAGAAGGTATTAATTCTCTTGGGAGAGGGTGAACAAATAGGCAAAGATGATGAAGCATATTTCCCTTGCCTTTCAGCTGATATTTGTATTTAAATGAGCAGCTTTTTAAAAGCTAGTCATGGACTTTTACCTGAGATCTGGAGTGCATTTTGCAGCAACACTTCTCAGCATCCTGAAAAAGGCATGATGTATTGCTGCAGTAAAAGTGAAAATGCTAATGCACACATGAGTAATGTTTTTCTCCTCTGAACGGTATATACTAACTCAGGCTATGTGGAATCATTTACTGATGCACGCACTGATTGAAATCCAAATATTCTTTAAAATTAATAACCTGTTCAACATTCCTTGGGAAGATTATGGCCATGAAGGCAAATATTATTGTCTCCCTTGAAGAAATATTTCCACAATAGGTAAACTCTCTTAGATTTGCAATCAAAATTAGAAATCTGGTGTAAGCTCTGATATGACAAATACTTTACAAATCATACAAATTGCCTGTCTCAAACTTTTATCCCAATAAGTTCAGTGCATACACAAACAGCATTCCAAGAGTTTCTCTATTTGGGTAATGGATGAGATTCAAGCTTTCTTTTTAGTTGGAGGCTCTGGATATCCAATCTGGCAGACTGCTGTGGTCTTAAAAGGAATAGTCATTTGGGGGGTTAGATATAATGTTTAATTGATTTCTAGATTTTACTTATCGTTTCTATGAGTATAGTCCTTGGCTGAATTAGAGTAGACTGAAGTGAGAAGCAGAGAGCCACCAGAGGAAATACTAGATTGAAAATAGGAATGCCTGGTTCATTGACAACCCCCAACTCCTACTTCTTTTCCTCTACTTACAGAGTAATAGAAGAAAATCACTTAATGCACTGTTCCTGCTACTTCAAACTCTACCAGCTGGCAAAAAAAGAAAGTGTTCCACGTCTTAATTACACACATTTTAAAAAGTCCAATCTGCATTATGTGTTCAATAAATACTTGTTGACAAGAGTGTCAATTCTCAAAGGAAATCGCAGGCTCCAAACTGAATCCTTACACTGCCATTTTTGCCCCTCTAGCTTTGTCTTCTCAAATTACAAATGAAGTCTACCTTCTAGAGCTGCAGGAAAAAAAGAAAATCAAATAGCTCATACTTGTGGAACAGCAATAACAAAAGGACCTAAGGATAAAGCAGTCCACAAACCAGAATCCCTTACTTCTGAATGTACCTAAAAGCACAGTTTACAGTAACCAGATATGAAGGTATAGAGAGAGGTAAACAAAGCGGTTCATTATTCATCACTTAAGGCAGTCATATAAAGGGATGCATTTTCATTAACAGTGGGTTGAATCATTAGAAAACCTGAGCTATTCAATCCATATTCAGTGCCTGCTCTGCTCTGCTAAGTGAATACTGTAGGGGTGGGTAGATTGCTGTTAAATAAGATTCCAATTAAGAGTTTATTTTTCTTGTGAGCCCAAACTAGGAGCTCAAAACTTCAGAGGTACTTAATTTTGATCAAGTTTTTAGCAGTATAAAGTTTTGAGTTGAGCCCAAAGATTTCAGATGTCTTAAAAATCTAATAACTTTCTAACAATAACTTTGAAGCTGTTAATTCTTCTTCCCCTGCTCACTCTCCTCTCTAATGGTGTTACCCCATAATATGCCAGCTACCATTGCTTTCTGCCCACCCCATTCTCCTTCTTTTAGTTTTCATATCTCCCTCTCCCTGCTCGATTTTCAAATTTAACATCTCCTCATTCAAAGCAATGATTGAAAAGTTTCTTTGCAAGCTGGTCTGTAGTCCTTGAATTCTGACAGCTTTGAGATGCTTCATTTCCTTTTTATTCTCTTCTTGAATAATCATTTTCCTCCTCCTTTCTTCCAGAAAAAAAATTATTTGGGGAGGAGGGGTAAATAAAGAGGAAGCATCAATATTTTATTTCCTTCCCTCTATTCTTGGTAAACTATATATATATACATATATATATATATATTTTTTTTTTTTTAGAAATCTCTAACTCTCCTGGCAATAACTGTCTATCTCTATTTCCCTACTGACCATCATTCTCTTCTTTGTTTTTGGAATTCTCATTATTCATCTTTACTTTTTCTGCAATAATCTCTTCTATCTCTTTTTAAGTTTTTTTTTCAACTCTTGAAATCCTCCTATCATTTTTTTTTTATTATTTTTTTTTGCTGTACGCGGGCCTCTCGCTGTTGTGGCTTCCCCTCTTATCATTTTAATCCATTTTATTATCTGTAATTTCAAGCTTTGATGGTTTACCACTCAGGAGTTTCATGACTCGTTTGCTGATACTTAATCTAGGCAAAATCATTTGGTTGAAATGATAACTAATTTTAGAAAAGAAAATAGAGATGATCTTTTAAAATACTTTAAAATATTTTTTTTCAGGATAAGTTTTGAATGAATCCCTCGTTATGAAGAGAATGATAAGGGTTTCTGGAGATATTATCTTAGTCATCATTTACAGGGGGATGTTATACCATCCACTTTGCATCATCAGCCACAATCCCTTATGGAGAAGAACAGCAGCTTGGGTAGAACAGAATGAGTCAGTATGCCCTTTCTTATTCCCCTATGGCTTTTTCCGTCTGCTTTTTCTTTATTAGTGGGATTCTTAGTCATTAATAATAATAACAATCCTCTCAAAATATAACATCTTATAGTCCTATCAGCCTAGGTCAACTGTCCCCAACAATTAGATAATGATCTACTAGTAGATCTCAAAGCCTTACCTGGGTGGTCTCCAAGCCATGTAGATCAAGGGTTGAAAGGTTGATATGTAGGTCCGCTTCTCCAATCACATGTTCCTCTCTAAGATTTACAGAGAAGCCTAATGGAGGGAGGTTGCATGCAACAATCTGGTTCAGGGGTAACTAATCATTTAAACTAGCAGCTCGTATTTCCCTGCATATCTGCAACCATCACAACCTTCAGTTAAATACAAGTGGCTCCTCATCAAGAAATGGTTGCCATTTTATTCCTTTTAAGATGATTTTACAATCCCAAAAGAGAGAAAATAAAATTAGTATGGTGAAGGCTCATTCCTGGAGGTCTTGATTACTATGACCAAAATAAGAAGAGGCAGAGCAAAAGTGAAAGATTGCTTTCACCAAAAGTCACTCTCAAATTGTGGACAGTGGAATGACTGTTACTACCCAGTGATTAGGCACTACAAAAGATTTCAAGAGATCCAGTACAATAGTCTCAGAGGGGGTTGGGAAATACTGGGTGATTGTTTGAAATACAAGTCAACTAATCACCCAGTCACATTTCCCAGGACATTAAATAGACAAGTGGGATGGAATTATGCTATTCTTATTAAGCCATTCAACTGGAAACTGATAAAACAAAGGATAGGCCAGCAATGGATCCCTACAGCTCCCCTCCACCCCTTCCCTTGCATCCTCATTCAGAACAGGAAAGTAGGTAAAATGAACAAAATATTTCAGATTGGCAGCAAGCCATAGTGGAAGAAACATGCTATCTACAGATAAAATCAATGCCTTTAAACAGGAGGTCGCAGAAGAATGGAAACTTAACCAAATAGTAAATGAAGGTGCCCCTGCAGCTGATGAATCAGAAGATGAAGCTATTGCTTGGAATGATGAAAGAAGACAAAGAAAGATCAAGTGGTGCCTGTGGATGAAGAGTCTATAACTGTTTGACGTAATAGAAAACTATCTTAATGTTATCATGAGCTTATTTAAAAATATTAAAGCTCCATTGGACAGAATTCCAGGGATGTTCTCCTCCAAAAGTTACATATCATCAAACCTGTCAAATATTAAAAATATTCCAAAGCAAGTATTGTGAATTTATTTTAAACTCTAGTCATTCCCTGTTAAGTATTTACTTAAAGGTTTGCAAATAAAGAGGAAAGAATAGCCTAGTTTAAAGGCCACAAATAGAAAGCTGTGTCTCACGGGGAGGGGGAAGGGAAATCTGGGATGAAGTAAGAGAGTAGCATTGACATATATACACTACGAAATGTAAAATAGATAGCTAGTGGGAAGCAGCTGCAGAGCACAGGGAGATCAGCTCGGTGCTTTGTGACCACCTAGAGGGGTGGGATAGGGAGGGTGGGAGGGAGATACAAGAGGGAGGAGATATGAGGATATATGTATATGTATAGCTGATTCACTTTGTTATAAAGCAGAAACTAACACACCATTGTAAAGCAATTATACTCCAATAAAGATGTTAAAAAAATAATAGTAATAAATTAAAAAAAAAGAAAGCTGTGTCTCATAATAGTAGAGATTATAGACGTCACAGCACTGTCTAGAAGAAGTGTTAATGAATAACCTCGATTAACTTTTTTTTTTTTTGCGGTACGCGGGCCTCTCACCGCTGCGGCCCCCCACCCCCCACCTTCCGCCGCGGAGCACAGGCTCTGGACGCGTAAGCCCAGCGGCCACGGCCCACGGGCCCAGCCGCTCCGCGGCATGCGGGGTCCTCCCAGACCAGGGCACGAACCCCCGTCCCCTGCATTGGCAGGCGGACCCCCAACCACTGCGCCACCAGGGGAGCCCCCTTGATTAACTTTTTTATGAAAATTGGAATTTTACATAAGCTCCAGCCTCAAAGAGCAGGAGCTGAGCTGGACAGAAGGGGAAGACAAGTCACCTATTTAGAAAAGTATTCACATGCTAAGTTCAATAAGAATTTCTAGAAGAACCAAAATAAAAGCTATACTGATTACAACTGCTCCAAGTTGAATATTAGGAGGTTGGGCCCTCAGTTATAAGGTTTTGGAATTTTAGGCAAGCACTTAGGAAACAACAAAATATAGCACTGAAGCAACATGCTTTAAACAAAATGGGAAATTATTTAATGGATAATTATTCAAATGTTACCCACTAGACTATCTGGACAAAATTTTCTATCCACACCTATTAGCCATCTGAAAGTACTGGGTTCTGAACTGTTGCAGAATTGTTAATACAAGATGCTCATGCCAATACCCAGAGCTATTGCAAAATATTTCTAGGTAATATTGTAAAAAACAGCACTAGACAGCACTGCTTTAAATTCCACCATGTGGACATTTACCATCTACCAAATAATTCTAGAAAATACCCACTCAAACTGTGACAAGAATAATATGAATGGTGAACAATGCTGATTTTAAAGTAGCCAAAATAGGCTCGCTTGCCTATCTGGCGTGATTTACGAGACATTGGGAAAGGCATATGCCCCAAATTACCGCTTTAACTAATGGTTGAAATTCCATCCTTAAGGATTCACTAATAAAAGGTTTCCAAAGCTGGTAGATTTCAGCATGTCCTTTATCCCCAAATTGAAATGTAATTATTCCACAAGAAGGCCAAACACTGATCTTTTTATAATTATCAATTGTTAACACCATAGTACTTTAACAGTTAAATTCACAAATGTGACTACTAGTTGAGAGTACTACACTCTATGGTGGAAAGGACCCTTAGGGCAAGATTGCAGCAGAAGATATTAAAATAAAGGAAGGAGGAAGAAAAATTTGATTACTTGATTTGTTATTGGGCCAAAAGTTGGTCCTGTGTACAGACCTTGATAATAGGTGATGCAAAATTCCTGTAAAGGCAGAATAAGAGTAAAATTATGGACATGGATATAGGGGTTAGCAATGTAAATAAAGGAATGACACATTCCATAGCGAGAAAGGAATGTGGAAATGCTAGAGAGTGAAAAGATAGAGATTTGAGGTGAAGAGAAGAAAAAGGACTCATTTATACGAACATCCTGGCAAGGTCAGTGTAAGGACTACTGAAAGAGAAAGTGAGTTTGGAGTTTAGGACTTAAGGATACTTACTAGTAATCATTTGGAAATGGGATAGAGGTTTATAAAGAATCTCAACTTTTTTTGGTGACACTTGACTGCCGGCTTATAAGAATGGACAAAACAGACAGAAGTCTCAGACTACTAATGACAAAATATCATGTCTCACCTGAAAGCTGCAAATGAACCATAGGCTTTTCACATGGAGGCAAAGGAGAGGAATAATAAATATTGAAAATTTAAATTGCCCCCAAACTGTCACACTTGAAATAAATCTTTTAGGGCAAGTATGATTATAATCTATATAATAGTATTGAGGAAATGACTAGCTCTACACCACTAAAATAAGAGTGGGTGATGGTGTATTTGTTCCTTAATTATACTACAACAACCTAAGAGGAAAATCCACCTTGAAAACTGAGTTTCATTATTCTGATTTATATTGGCTTAGGCAATATTTTAAATGTAAAGCTACATCTAATTATCTTTTTAAAATATTTATTATTTAATTTATTTTTGGCTGTGTTGGGCCTTCATTGCTGCATGTGGGCTTTCTCTAGTTGTGGTGAGCAGGGGCTACTCTTTGTTGCAGTGCATGGGCTTCTCACTGCAGCAGCTTCTCTTGTTGCAGAACACAGACTCTAGGCACGTGGGCTTCAGTAGTTGTGGCACACAGACTCAGTAGTTGTGGCTCACGGGCTCTAGAGCTCAGGCTCAGTAGTTGTGGCACACAGGCTTAGTTGCTCCACGGCATGTGGGATCTTCCCAGACAGGTCTCGAACCCATGTCCCCTGCATTGGCAGGCGGATTCTTAGCCACTGCACCACCAGGGAAGCCCATACATCTAATTAATCTTAAGGCTAAAAACAGATAGCTTGGTTAGTGACACTGAAGGGTTTGGTGATTTAGGATGATGGTCATTGAAAATAACATTCAGATCAAATTCTTCAGAGATTTATAAAAATACTACACATCCTTTAGTTAAACTAAAAGTTTCCATTTTGTTTTAAAAAGGAAGAGTGATTGAGGCACACATTTAACTTACAAATATATGTGGCAATTCTTAAATTATATTGACCAAAATAAAAGTAATGGTCCCAGGATTCACCAGCAAATTAAGAGAGACTGACATGTGAAAAATATAGGGTTGATTTTAAAACAAGAGACAAGACCTCACCACATTTGGTTCACCAATAATTATCTCTCAAATAAAGCTGATAAAAGAACTCTATGGCTATTTCTCATCATCATCATGAAATGGATTGGGGAGGAGCTATAACAACAAACCAATAAAGTCTGGCCAAGAGACAAAGAATTTGGCCATTAAGCAAACCCTCTGACATAGTTCACTTGTTCACTTGTGCAATATTCAGATGTAGCTATTATGCTTACTACCTAAACTTTTTATAGTACTTTCACAGTTCACAAAGCCTTTCACAAACATCATCTCTGTTAGTCATTACAACCAATAATTTAAGCTTGGTTTCCCATAGAGTAACTAGCCTGTGCAAGGTCACAGCAACAGAGCCAGAACATAAAATCTGACCTTCAGATTCTAAGTCTCTCTCATGCTGCTTTTCCACAGTTGTCTCTCAATACGTATATATTTAAAAACTTACATAAAAAAATAATTAAGAATGTAGCTTTGGTAAACGGGGAGATAAATTTCCAGGCATCAGTTTGGTAACTAGAGGGGGTTGATAAATCCTGGTTATAGATCATGTCCATGTGCAATCTACAAAGTGACATTTATAGAGACTATTTCAAGTTATCAGGATATTTATATCCCCAAAGCAAATTACTGTAAGAATATTGGGCAACTGATTTCATGTTATGAAGAATTTACGCCAGATTAGCAACAAACAAAGAGCATCTCTTAGGAGATGGTTTCTTCCTGGGTGCTTCTTTTTGGGTCCAGGTAGAGCTAAATTCTTCCAGTCTCATCATTAACAATCCAAGAGGATGAGGGCCTCCAATAACAATTCTGCCTTTTATTAATTTGTGACCTTGGATGAGTGACTTAACATATGTAAGCTTTACTTCTTTCAACTGTGAAATGGGGATTGTAATGGAGATGAATAGTTATAGCTTATATGAAAATACCTTGCATGTAATATGTCATTTTTATAAAATTAATTCTTAGTTTATTAATTAATTCATTAATTTTATAAAATTAATTCTTAGTCTGTGGATCAGAGAAAAGACACTCCCTTGTGCATAAACAGGAGGTGAGAGGGGCAGAACTAAGGCACTCCCTCTCCTTGTGAATACAGTGGCAGTAAGTATAGCTGATCTTAAAATAACATGAAGCATTGGACCCTTATACAAGGGTCTCAGCTATTAAGAACTCATGAATAAATCACCAGGAAGCCAGTAGGAAGGAATATCAATCAGGAAACAATTTATGTACTTGTCTTTCATTAGTTCTTGTTTTCCAAAACCAGTCACATAAGCTAGGTTTGCTCTCATAAGATTTGGGGATCCAAATTTTAGACTAAATTAACTTCTCTAGTTGTCTGAAGTTTTAGTTAGTTTGTTTACCATCATATAAATCTTTTCAGTTCCCTCTGTATACACATGGAAAATGCCTACAAAACAATAAATTCCTATTTCTAACATGTGTGACAGTTTCATAAAATCTCAGTACTGGAAAGAAACCAAAATCCCATCTTTCTCAATACTATGAAGTTATTTGTACTCTCCACAGCCTAAAAACTCTTCACAAACATAACAGTTGTAGAAATTTGTCCATACATCTTTATAACAAAGCTAATTCTGTGGTAGAGTACATTTGACAGAGTTAAAGCTCAGGCAAACTGTTATAATAAACTTCGATAGGATGTGTGAAATGGAGATAACTGTAGAAGCCCTAATGACTCCAGAGAATTATACCTTACTCAGTTGGAACTACTAAAAGCAGTAGATCTATGGCAAAATTTAATTCACCAAATTAGAAGCTGGTCAAGAAAATGCCTCTGGGATTTTATCAGCTTAAAATGGCCTAAAGAACATACTCTCTTCAACAGTCAAGTGTTGCATAGAAATTTGCTATAACAATTGCTGTGATTCACAACAAGTAACCTACGTGAAGTAGCCTACACAGTATGGTATACTTCCCTGCATTTTTTTATTCTGCACATATTACATGATCCTCAAGGAAAAAATGTATGTAGATAGAACACATCATCTAATCACATGGGTAGGCACATCCATGAATCACGCCCAGCCTCACTAACGATTTTTTAAAACATCTGATTGATGTGGCAGCTTAGAAACCAATTGTATCCTTGTAGCTTCAGTTGCAAAAATCAATTTTGCACTGATTTAACAGATTGCTTTGGTGTGGGAGAAACAGAGCAATCAATGGTGATGTCAGCAGCCTCTTTGTCATGCAGACCTAAAGAAGTTGGCTATAATCAGTCTTAAGCAAGGAGAAGCCACTGCTGTCATCATCAGCATTGAGTGCTCAGTTTCACTGGTGCTAAAACGATCTGATAAAAACAAAAGGAAGAAGACTTGGGCTTGAAACATGAAATGAAAGATGTGTATATTAAATATGTGAATTAGTGCTTAAAATGAAAACAGGAGAGATTTATAGAAAGAACATGGTTTATATTCTAAATACCATACAAAAGTGGACTGGAATTGTCATGGGGAACTCGAAGGGAAATGCTAGAGCTGGTGGCTGGGTAGGTAGAGGGAGGGAGGGCAGAATTCACCAAGTGTATTTGTAACATGAATATGAAAGACTATAGGCGTTACTATCTATTCATTCAATAAGTCCTTTTCATGGAGACTATTTGATATACACTATTTCTGAAGATCTTTAAACAAGGTAAAAATGCAAGTTCATAATTATACAGGAATGATCCAGTTCGATCTTATTTTCATTCCGCATTCTTCCCAAGAGGCAACTTTATCACATTGTTCTGAATTTATAAAGAGTTTTTCTTCTAAGAATATTAAGCCATGTCAGATGTAGGATCACATTTCTTCCATCTCTATAAGGTAGCTGGAGGAAGGTAGGTAAAGGGAGGTGGAAGGGCAGATCTGATTATTTCTATAAACATAGGAAACCTATGATTTGTAACAATTCACCCAGGTAATCGTAGGAAGTTGAATAAAAAGTACAGCCCAGAATTCAACACTGATTTCCAAGACAAAGAGAAAGAATGAAAGAATGCTCCCTGTGAGCATGTTTTGGGAAAGAGAAGTGTCATTTCATCCATGATAATGCTTATTTTCTTCATGAAATACTTTTCTCAGACAAAGTGAGATTCTTCAGAGTAGCTAACAAGAATAAATAAATAGCTGAATATGATCTTAGGAAGCACTGCTTTCTTCAGAGTGCCATATTAACTCTAACCTTACTTGATTGTATAAATTGGAGAGAATTATGTGAGCTCTAAACCCCAAGGCCTGAACCCTAACTCAGTTCCAGACAGAAAAACAAACCCCAGTCTAATTTTATTCACTTAGAAATATTTGAGTGCCTACCACATGCAAAGCACCAAATAAGAAGAGATAAAAGACATGCCCATGCCTGCTCATACTCTAAATAGTAGGGATAAGACATGCATACATACAAAAAAGTGGGTAGGTTAAATTGGATCAAGAGAAAAGGAGGCAGTTAGGAAGCTGTTACAATACTGCAGTAACCCACGTTAAAAACAAACAAACAAGCAACAAGAAAAAAAAAACCTAAAGCATGAATTAGTGCAGTGGCAGTAGAATTAAAAAGGGAGAGGCTGATGTGAAAGATGTTTCAGAAATGATGAACGTGGCAACTAATTTGATGTGATGCATGAGAGGGGGCAAAGAATGACTCCTAAGTTCCTAGTTTTAATAGCTAGGAGAATGATCATATCATTTATAGAACCAGGTAGTTCAAGAGGAAAAGTAGATTCATAAGGGAAACAGAGGCATTTGATTTCAGGCATGATGAATTTCTGGCAAAAGTTCTCCAATCCTATTTCTTCATCCTCCAAACCACTGATCTTTAAACTTTGTACACCCTATCAGTAAATTTTGGATATGTGTCCCCTAAATTTGTAGGGCAATTATATTAATGTATCAATCTAATTATATATAAAACTTATACAAAAAGTAGAAAATGTAAAAGAGTGAGTTAAAAGTAACTATAAATAATTATACTATTGTTCTTACCATATTCCAATAGCTTGTTTTGCACAGCCCATGTTGCAGACCGCTTATCTAAATAATTTAGCTATACCTTGTCTTTCCAATTTGAAAAACTGAAAAAAAAATATTGATTTGTCTAACCGAGGTTATTGATAAGAAATTCAGGTTATAGAAAAAACATACTTTGAATTTCTAAGGTAAAAAAATAGTAAAATACTCATCATTAATAATGCTCTCTGAATTTCAAGCTTTGCCATCAATTCAAAAGGCATGGAGATTCCTGTAACACTTTATCAGTTTCACATGTGTATCCTGCACTAGTGAAACTTTACAAAATGGCAAAGTAAGACTCTCCAAAAAGACAGTACCCAAAATTAGAAGAGCAGGAAAATAAGTCCCTGTTGAGTACAGTTTCTCTTTGCTTTTATATTTTGTGAAGAAGGATTTTAATCTTCACAAAAACTTTATGAGGTAACATCCATCTGAAAAAAAGCAAAAACCCCGAAACCAGGGCTCAAAAGTATTAAATGACTTACCCAAGGTCACTTAGTTAATATGTACTAGAGTTTCATATTTGAGATCAAGTTTTTACCTCAAGTTACTCTCTTTTTACTAGACCACAGCTGCCTTAAGTTCTTTTGCTTCCTTTTGATGTTTAAGGCTGCTTCAATCCTCCTATTAACACACATACTTTAAATTTCCACCTGGTCTCTAACCCAAGCTTAAAATGGACAAAAAATGTGACAGACTAGTATTTCTCTCCTTTTCTTTCCTATTAGACAAAGGTCATATTCTCATAATTTTCCAGCTTTTATTTCTGTCTATCACCCTGACTTCTGGGTCAGTTTTGTATCAAAAATGGCTGCTTCTGAAACATGAGCTCTGTCGACTGGAATTTTAGTTCCACTTCTGGGGTTGGTTAGGACAGTACAAGTGCTCTGAAGTCTGAGGGCACATAATTTATCCTTGTTAAATCCAGATAACTCGAACTGGCAAGACAGAGATCATTTCACCTTCAATAAGTTAGCAAGGGTTCACAAAGAACGAGTTGGGCCAAACTAACCTTATTTCCTTTTTTGATAGTGTGAATAGTCTGAAAGATTAGATGAATGCCTTATAGCTAGCATATCTGAATTGAACAAAACATCATCTTCCTGTTGTTAGGACAGACAAAGTGTGGCCTGAGGTAATAGGAGGATTTGTAGTTAGGTAGCCAACCATTCCACCAAATGTATTAATTAATTAGTTGTTGACAAGAGTGGAAAGTTATAGGCTCTCCTATTTTATTCACATTGCTATCGGGGCCCGAAAATTAAAATAGAAAAGGAATGCTTTTTAAATTGGCAGATGACAAAACTGGAAGGGAGAGCACATGAGTGTGATGCCAATCTGAAAGGATGGATAAAATCTAGCCACATGAAATGGAAAAAGTAATTAATGCAAAATATCTTAGTTTATGAAATTATCTATACAAGGAGACCTGCCTTAACAGCAGTATCAATATAATGGTCACTGGAAGGTTTTTTTTTGTTGATTGTAAGCACAATAAGCCAGTAGCTGCTGGAAAAAAAAATCCAGGAATAGAAAACACCACCACCAATAGACAAAGCTAATGCAATTTAAAATAAAGTTAATGTCATTTAAAACAGTACAGTCCAGATCAAGCTCTTACACAGTTCTCTGAATGGAGCATACCATATCCAATGTGTATATATTTGAGGGAGGGCACATTTGAAGAATCAGGACATTGACAAACTGTATGTAAACAAAGGCAGGAAACCATCCTTAAGGAAGAAACTGGAGGGTTGGGAGGTGGGGAAGGGGATTGTGCGCCCAGTAGCAACTTTCAAAAGTTTTAAGGTCTGAGAAATAAAGACGATTTATTCTCATTTTGATAAGGCTAATATCTAAATCATCAATTAATAGCACTGTCAGTGTTTTAATAACTGAAACATGAGACCCATGTGGGGTAATGTAAATCAGATTCTTCCAGAGTGTTAAGTCACTACTTGTTTATATACATGATGTACTTTTGAGATTTTCTCTTATTCTTTCAGATATTATTATTATATGCTCTCAGTTAGTTTTAAACAATAGTGACATAGCTCAGGAGCTAGACGGATTCAAAGTTAGGGCAACTACCAAATTTACTTCTATAGTTAGGGAGTTGCTTGATTCTGGAGAGAAGCTGAGCTATACCTGTAGTTACGGATAGATAGAAAGGCCTATCTATCATATCTATCATAATTCATATCGCAATTATGAATGAGAAGAAAAGTAGGTAGGCAGTCTTCCTAGGTATGTCTGTGCTCAATAACTTGCTTAAAGGTAGGTTCATCCCTAGGATATTGAGAGCCCTAGGGGAATCACGTGTTGTTCTCCCTCTTTCAACATTTGTGTTACAAGAAATAACAAGGAGTCTGAGAGTGAAAGAGTAGTCACTTAGAGGTCAGCCTCAGGGTGCATGTATGAAGGAGAGGAAAGGAAGCCACCCCTCGCTGCTGTAACTTGGAGCAGAAGGTGGGGGTGGCTGCAGAGGGGGAATGTGATGTTTATGTGTTTGCATACATATGCTTCAGGTCTTTTAGTACCAGTTGATGAAGTGCCTCCCTTACTTTCTATCTGCCCACAGGGGTACCTAAAAGTTACAACCCCATGAAGATCAGCACCGCTTGTCATATTCTAGGAACAGTTCTGCCTACTGACTAGGGGAGAGAAAATGCCCATTTTTCAGCTCACCTTAACAACCAGAACAATGCTTGAAGATAATGATTCAAAAAGAGATTACCTGCTTAATCTCTGTGTCTCTCTGTTTCTGAATGCCAATACTGGTGTACTTCTCTAGAACAGCAACCACACTTCAAATGGCTGACTGTGATCAAAAGACAGCCTAGTGGTCCTCACAAGGGGTGTGTAAAACCTGCCTGTTTATTTCCAGTGCTCTGCAGGAAGAAAAATCAATGTTTGGCAAGGTTATCAGCTTGGATAGCAGAAATAAACATTTTCTTAAAAATGGAAGAATAAAAGAAAGCAATAACCAACAACTGTCTGTTAGAAAAGAGATTAGAAAATGGATGCTAAAGAAAGCAAAGTTGAATTCTGGAAAGCTCTTTGAGTGAGAAAAAGGAGCTCCAGTCCCCAGGAATAACAAGTGACAAGTTAATCCTTCACTCTGGGGCTTCCACGCTTGTTCTAATAACACTCTTGAAAAACTACTCACCACAGAGAAGTTGGCCTTTGATAGGCATGCAGAGGCAGCCAGTCTGCTTCGGTGGCAGGGCGCAGGACAGGGAAGCGGGAGCCTAGGTTTTTTAGTTCCAACTCTGTCACTGACTTGTTTTGTCACCTTGAGCAAGTTCCTTCACCTCTAATACCAGATCTAACCACCTCACAGAGGTACTAGAAGAACACAATGAAATCACAGAGGTGGAAGCACTTTGCAAAGCAAAGAGCACTGTACAAGTGTGAGGGATTATTATCCAAGTAGATTTCATGCCAGCCCTTCTGGTATCACCCTCGAGGCCTCCTCAGCTTTGGCACAGGATCCCCAAATCCCTGGTTGCTCCCTCCAAGTCCTACCTGGCTTGGGAACAGAAGCTTTCACCAACCCTCCCACCCAGCCTTCTCTTGCCAGCTTTCTCCTTAATGATGCCAGCTGAATTTAATTATTCTTCATCAGCTTTAGTCTCTCCTAGAGAGGTCCAGTCCTCCTCAGGAAAAGACTCCATCTTCTATAACACCAACAACTCTTCAGGCGCAAACTACCTGTGTGGTAGGTGTGAAGCAGGGTAGAAAGAAAGCTGGAGCACTCTCCAGGGGAGAAATCTGTGATTTGAGTGAAACTTGCTTGAGAAGCTCTCAGTGCCCAGAACACACACACGCACACACACACACACACACACACACACACACACACAATCTTAATGAAAGGCTCAGGCTGTTCATATACCATATCAATCAGAAATCTTACCTGATTGCTGCTCTGTGCTCCTGAGCCTGTGCTGGTCACTCTGTCTGCCTTCTCTCTACCATCTGTGAAAATTTTAATTCAATGCTGCCCATTTATACACTCCTGGGAGTGGCAGGACTCCAGGAATCTCTGTCCTCACCAATCTAAGTCAGAATTCCCAAATTTTTGACCATGTCTGATTTAAACCTGTTTATGTAGACATTCCATCAGTGTTGTCAGCTTCCTAACTGAAGGCAGGACTTGGCCTCAAAATCAAGAAGCTGCTGTCTCATGCCTGCTGTCCAGACCCTGTACCTGGCTCCCCCAGTTCCCACAGACAATTCCTCTGGAGGACAAGTCTCACTCACAGGCAACATGAGGAGAATAAGAGAGAAGTCAAATCCTACAGAACAAGGGGCTCAAGTGTATAATGGATCCAAAGGGAAAAACTAAGGTCAGAGACCCGGGTGTCATGTTAAAACAGAGGGAATAGGATACGGACAAAGTTAACATTGGCAGTGGGTTTAATGCTTACAGATCCAGGCTTGGCACAAGAGCACATACCAAAGAAGGGTCCTAACACTCAAGCAGAATTTGGTAACTTGACATCCTAACCGGCATGAACAGAAGTGGAGTCTAAAGATAAAACACAGGGGGAAAACAGGGTACAAACTGAGTCTAATAATAGTGCCCTAACCTCTGATACACTCAAATAGGTCCCCATAGTACAGAAGCCATAATATGTCTGAAATTCTTAGGCTGGGAGTACCAATTTTCAGTACCTCACCTGGTATAGAAAAGAAAGAACTCTAGAGAAAGAAGTAGAGCTATATAAGGATTCAGAATTGAAGCCCAAGCAGGGTACAGGGTTCTGGGGTATTATACTGGGTCTAACTAAATCTTGGGACAAATGCTCTACCTAGATAGAATATAAAGATTGTCTTTCTGGTTTGAAGATTAGGGTATCCCAACTTATATTCAGTCCTGGATGACTTGTAGGCAAAATACTTCTCTTTCTATCTCTTGGTGCTCTCTATTGCTTCTTGCTCATTTACCTTCATACTTATTCCAAGTTCAGACTAGTTTGTCACAGAATATAACTCAGGACTTGAGATAGTATGCCAGGAAAGAGGTCTGCTATGGTAAGTCTACTCCTCACCACATCAACGGCCATAGGGGACAAGAATGGGAGGGGAAATAGTATTAACTCTTGGCAGGACTTGTCATGGTAAAACTGGTCCCTGCCAGATGTGTCTCGGGGCTATATCTGATGTAGACCAGGCTTCTCATTTATAAAAACAACTATACACATCCCTGTTCTCCATGGAAATGAGAACTGATGAAAAGCATTTGGCAAAGTAGGGGCCAAGTGGTAGCAAAATAACATGCGAAAGGCTGAAGGTGTGAAATGGTGACCAGATGTTGAAATAGGTTGTGTAAATAGAAACACAGGAGAAAAACTGAATTTGTTCTCAAGTGGCTCCATTTAAAATAACACCCACACGAAGCTTTCCTTGTAGAAGCTGGCATAGTGCCTACTTAGCACAGAGCCTGGCACATTGTATTGTAGGCACCCAATAAATGGTTTTGATTGAATAGAATTATAAATTACTCACTAAAACAGCCAGGCAAAACTTTCCAAGCTCTTTAATCACAGCTGTTAAAAGGACGTAAGTTGTGGTAAAATTCCTCATATATTGAATCAACTACTTTGAGATGTTATTTTACATAGCTGAAGTTTTTTTTTTATCCTCTCATGATTTAAATTCCTCAGTTATGTGCAACTATTTCCTTAGGTGTAATGGGAAAAACTATCTAAGACCCACTGAGATTAGTGGGCAATGGAAGAAAGAGGAAGACAACCAATCAAAGATAGGAAGGAATCCAAGCTTCTTAGAGTGGAAGAGAACTATCCCTCACCTTGCTAATGTAACTATAAAAGCTTATTCTTGCAAAAAGAAATGGCTAAGGGAAAAAAAGTGGGGGGGAGAATATATTAATGGATTTTTTTTTTTTGGCCATTGTTGTGCAGCTTGTGGGATCTTAGTTCCCTGACCAGGGTTTAAACCCCGGCCACTGCAGTGAAAGTGCTGAATCTTAACCACTGGACCTGCAGAGAATTCCCTTCATGGATTTTTAAAGTCAGCAATTACTTCTCTAAACTCCCTTGATTATATTCAATATAAGCTCCTTTCCCAATCAAGACTATTATAATTCTTTTTTTAAAATTTTACTTAAGTGTAGTTGATTTATAATCAACTGTACAGCAAGGTGATTCAGTTATACATATATATCCTTTTCCATATTCTTTTCCATTATGGTTTATCACAGGATATTGAATATAGTTCCCTGTTCTATATAGTAGGACCTTGTTGTTTATACTTCTTATATATAATAGTTTGTGTCTCCTAATCCCAAACCCCCAATCCTTCCTTCACCCACCTGCCCTCCCCCTTGGCAGCCACAAGTCTGTTCCCTATGTTCTGTGAGTCTGTTTCTGTTTCATAGATATGTTCATTTGTGTCATATTTTAGATACCACATATAAATGATATTATATGGTATTTGTCTTTCTCCCTCTGACTTACTTCACTTAGTATGATAATCTCTAGGTCCATCCATGTTGCTGCAAATGGCATTATTTCATTCTTTTTTATGGCTGAGTAATATTCCATTGTGAATATATATATATATATACACACACCACATCTTCTTTACCCATTCATCTATTGATGGACATTTAGGTTGTTTCCATGTCTTGGCTAACAATATTCTAATTGTTTAATATGCTCTGCCCCATAAAATAAGATATTGGACAGATGTACAGGCCTAAATTTAGGCATAGGCTGGTTATGAAGGAAAGCAGATTCCAGAGGCTTAGAGGTCTGAAAGTTGTCAAGAGGATGAAAGATGTGTAAGGTCAATTAGCTTTCATCTAAGAGCAACATCTACTTGTTTCTGGTTGATTTTAACCTATTTTCCGGGTGTGGTTGTACAGGTGTAGATCACAGCCAGAAGAAATTACGAAGATTATTGGTGAATTCTGCCCTTACTAGAAAACTAGTGTGGGAGATAGTAGAACACTTCTGTCTCTTTTTACCTGGTCCCTTCTCTGAGAGGGAAAACAGTAGTCATTAAACATCTTATCCTGCAACTTAGTGACACCTCTTGGGGCCTATCTCTTGGCTGAGCTCACTCTTTGTATTTCCCCAAGTTTGCTGCCTTTTCCATCCTCCAGTTCCTCTTCCACTGACTGTTTTACTGTTTCTCCCCTTTCTGCCTAGCCCTCTGCCCCTCATTTCTTGCCTTTTCCTTGGCTCCCTGGGATATGTTGGCCTCACAGAGCTATCGCCAATCACTTTCTCTAAAGTCATTTTAAACCAAGAACTTTCAGGATGCCCTTGACCCATATTTCATTTATAAACTGATAAATATCAAGTTGACAGGAAAGACTGGACAGAATCAAACTCAAATCCAAATGTTGAGAAAAATTTTCCATCTTCTCATTTAGTATTTTTCTAGTTTCTCAGTAGTATTTTTCTTTATTCTAATTGTGAATTATGCAGATTTATTTGAAGGACATTTCTTCTTCTGTATTTTATATACTATATATTTAAAAATGTCTAACACTAACAATGTTCTAAGTAATAATAACAGCATTGAATACTATAACTCAGTTGTATTGGGGAGGACATGAGGATGCCTCAAAGAAACTCTTGATAAAGAAGCAGCCTAGGGTAGAGAAAACAGCACTGAACTAGGAGTTGAGGTCTCCATTCTAGTCCCATATGCATCACTTAATTCCTGTGTAACTTTAGGCAAGTTACTTTCCTTTCCCAGCATAACAACAGCAACAATGATAATAGTTTATGTGTATTGCCTATTTACTATCTGCCAAGCAATTAAAGAAGCACTTTAGATGCCGTATTCTATTTAATCTTTACAACACCTCTACAAGATATAAACTATTATAATTAATATTTGTAGTTTAGGTAACCAAAACTCAGAGAAGTTGAGAAAATTGCCCAAAGTTTCACATAGCCTAAGGCTATGGACGTTTTCAGAACCAAAGTTCAAGCAGCTAGTAAGTATCAGAACCAGGATTCAAACTCAGGTACATCTGACTCCTTAGTTCACACTTTTAACCAGTAGGAAATGCTGCTGCTTTACAACATTTTTTTGAGCCTTAGCTTCCACATTCATAAAAATAAGGGGATTGGGTTGATTTCTAGAGTCCCCTGTAGCCCTAACATGTTAAGAGTCTCCCATCAAAGGAATATTGAAATCTCCAGTGGCAGCTAAAGTAGCAGCTAAAAGCCAAAAAACCCACATCAGTTCTTTCCCTTACATTGCATGAAAGGGCCATGGCATGCCAATGCTTTTCTTAGTGATGTTGAGAAGAAGGAGGAATGTTTTGAGTCATAGGTCAAGGGAGGGAAGAGCTTAGCCTTTTCATCAGGAAACCTGGGAGAAATGTGTGGCTTTTCAGTTCAGATATGAAACATTTGCCAGGGGATAAATAAATATTCTCTTCCAAGAGTGAAGGAGACCAAACCTGCACAAATTGGTAACCAGTAACAATGTAGCAAACAGCCTCTGAATCTACTGAGAATTCAGCCAAAGGCCTGGCTTTCAAGGAGGGGAAGCCTTGATATATGAATTTCAGTGTCATAAATAACAACTTACTACCAGGGAATAATATTCCAGAAGAGAAATTCATGCCTTTGGTTGACATACCAAAAAGGCATGGAGCACTGGAGACCAAAAGTTATTCTGAGAGCTATTCTCTCTCTACATTCTCTTCCTTTAAGATCTTGCCCACTAACATGGCTTCAACTATCATATCTATGTGGACAACTCCCAAATCTATATCTGCAGCCCTATCCTATCACACTAACTCCAAATCTGTATCACAGCTGCCTCCTGGACATTTCCACAGCGACATTTAGATGCCACTTCAAACCCATCAAATGTCAGATTTATCACCTTCTGTTCTAAGCCAGTTCCCACTAAAGTGGGAAAGATGTTTTGACATCTATAAGGACAAGTACAAATATAAAGTATTGTTTTTCTCATTCAGGGTCAAGGACAACATTGTTTACCCAGGCACCTAGGCCTGGGACTTTGGAGTACTTCTCCAAATCCAGGCACTTACTAAATCTAGGAGATTCTTCCCTTGTGAGACTCTTGTATCTGTTCCTTCCTTTCCATTCTCAACAGCATTACCTCCAGACTGATGAATTCTAAATCTTTATCTCTCACCTTACATAAATGAATGTAAATATGTAAAGTACCTGGCATACAGTGGTGATCAAACAGTGTTAGACGTACTTTTAGGTACTAGACATACTCAACTTAGTTGTCCATCTGGCACCTCAAACTCAACATGCTCTTAACTGAATGAATTTCCTTCCCTAAACCAGCTTCTCCTGATTTCCCAGTATCAGTTATTGACATCATAATCTACTCACTCAAGTCAGAAAACCGGGGGTGAGTTTTCTTTGAATTTTTTCCCTCTCTTGGTACCTACATGTAATTTCTCATAACGTCTTATCAGTAGTCTCTGGTATTTCTTTCAATATGTACCCTTTTTTATATCCTCATAGGCACTGGCCTAAACAAAGATCTTTTTAGATCTGGATTTAGCTCAACAACTTACTGTGAGATCTTGGACAAATTATTTAACTACCTTGAATCTCAGTTTCTTCCCCTGTAAACATGGAGTCATTTTCTGGATTAAATGATTAATTATTGTATGTATAGTTTTGATAATAGAGTTACCTCTCAAAAATATATTCCCTTTCCCCTCTCACAATTTTCCTCTTCTTCAAGTTGTTTAAAGTGTAAAGTTGGGCAGCTGATTTGAGATCTTAATGTAGGCATTTATAGTTACAAACATCCATCTGAGCACTGCTTTTGCTACATCCAATAAATTTTGTTATTTGTATTTCCTTTTCATTAATCTCAAAGTGTTTTCTACTTTCCCTAGGATTTCTTCTTTAACCCAGTGGTTAAGAATATATTGTTAATGAAAAAAAAAGAAAGAAAGAATATATTGTTAATTTCACATATTTGTGAATTTTCATTTTCCTTTTGTTAATGGTTTCTAGCTTCAGCCCACTGTTGAGGGAGAAGATACTTTGTATAATTCCAATCTTTTTCAATTTATTAAGACTTCTTTTGTGGCCTAACCTATGGCCTAGGGAAAATGTTCAATCTGCACTTGAGAAGAATGCACAGTCTGTTGTTAGGCAGACTGTTTTATATATGTCTATTGTGTTTAGTTGGATTATAGAGTTGTTCAAGTCTTCTATTTCCTTATTGATTTTCTGTCTAAATATTCTATCCATTACTGAAAGTGTGATATTGAAGTCTCCAGCTATTCTTGTCGAACTGTCTATTTCTCCCCTCCAGTCAGTCAATTTTTACTTCGTATATTTGGATCTGTTATTAGATGCATAAATGTTTATAATTGTTATATCTTCTAGCTGTACTGAACTAAACCTTTTATTAATATATAATACCCTTCTTTGTCTCTTGTAACTGTTCAGATTTAAAATCAATTTTTACTACATGGTTCAAAAGGATACATGTATCCCAATGTTCATTGCAGCACTATTTACAATAGCCAAAACATAGAAGCAACCTAAATGCCCATCAACAGATGAATGGATAAAGAAGGTGTGGTACATATATACAATGGAATATTACTTAGCCATAAACAAGAACAAAATAATGCCATTTGCAGCAATGTGGATTGACCTAGAGATTGTCATACCTCAGTGTGACATACCTCAGACGTAAGTCAGACACAGAAAGACAAATATCATATGATATCGCTTATATGCAGAATCTAAAAAAAATTAATACAAAAGAACTTATTTACAAAACAGAAACAGACTCAAAGACTTAGAGAATGAACTTATGGTTACCAAGGGGAAAGGGTTGGGGGGAGGGATAGATTGGGAGTTTGGGGTTGACAAGTACACATTGCTATATTTAAAATAGATAACCAACAAGGTCCTACTGTATAGCATAGGGAACTCTGTTCAATACTCTGTAACAATCTAAATGGGAAATGAATTTGAAAAAGAATAGATACACATATATGTATAACTGAATCACTCTGCGGTACACCTGAAATTAATGCAACATTGTTAACCAACTATACTCCAATATAAAATAAAAATTTTTTAAAAAGTCAGTTTTTTCTGATATTATTATAGCTATCCCAGCTACCTTTTGGTTACTCTTTGCATGGAATATTTTTTTCCATTGTTTTATTTTCAACCTATTTGTGTATTTGGGTGTAAAATGAGTAATTTGTAAGCAGCATATAGTGGGACTGTGTTTTCTGTCCATTCTGCCAGTCTCTGTCTTTTTATTAGTGAGTTTAATCCATTTACACTTAAAGTGATTACTGATAATGAAGGGCTTTCTTCTGCCATTTTGCTGTTTTAACATATATCTTATATGTTTTTTTGTTTCTCTGTTCTTCCAATATTGCTTTTTTCTTTGTCTTTGTTAATTTCTTTTAGTGTAACATTTTGATTTCATCTTTATTTTCTTTTCTACATGTTTTAGTTATGTTCTTAGTAGTTGCCATGGGGATTACAGTTAACATCCAAATTTATAACAATCTAATTTGAAATGACACGAAATTAGCTTCAAGAACCATACCTTAACTCTGCTCCTATCCAGTTCCATCCCTCCCTTTATGTTGTTATTGTCAAAAATTAAATCTTTTTACTTTGTGTGCTCATTATCATAGATTTATAATTATCACTTTATGCATTTGTTTTTATAAATCATATAAAAAACAAAAAGAGAAGTTACAAACCAATAATACAATGATGCTAGCTTTTATTTTTACCTATGTAGCTACCTTTACTGGAGATCTTTATTTCTTCATATGACTTTGAGTTACCATATAGTTTCCTTTCCTTTCAGCCTGAAGGACTCCCTTTAGCATTTATTGTAGGGGAGGACTACTAGCAACAAACTCCATTAGCTTTTCTTTATCTGAAAATGTTTTAATTTCTGCTTCATTTTGAATGACAATTTTCCTGGGCATAAAATCTTGGTTGACATATGACCAAGCAATTCCATTCCTAGGATTATATCCAAAAGAATTGTAAGCAGGGACTTGAGAAAGTATGTGTAAATAGTTGAGAAAACAAATTGAGACCCCAAAACATCATTTAAGAGCTAATGTAAAGAGCAAGGAACTCAGTAGAATTGTTAAAAATCAAATTAATAAAATGAAGAAAAATTCTGGGGTAGTCATGGTGAATGAAAAGGATAAAGACAAATTAAACTAATTAGTTACAAAATAATAGAGTTGGGATCAAAGATAATCTAATAATAATAATGCTGAAGCAGAATAACTTCTATTCTACAATAAAACAGAGAACATATTAGAAGATAAAACAGCAGAAATATTTCCTGAAATAATCGAAGAACTGCATTTGCAAATCTAAAGAATATACTCTGTGTTTGAGGTGAATCTGACAGATATTGATTGGAATCAAGTCATATCCTGATTACATTATTAAACAAGGATAAAGATGGCAACCAGGCACAGAAGGCAAATCATATACACAAGGGGAAAATAAAAACAAACTTGTTGACATGGTACTTCTCCAGAGATACAGCAGAAGAAAATGGAAAAGAGTTAAAGTGTTCTAAAAGACATTGTGATACAAGAATACCAGCAAAGTTTAAATGTAAATCTAACAGGCACACATTCTAAAGCATGAAAGAACTCAGACTATATAACTAGCATGAGAACATATTTTAGAGGGGGAGAACTACCAAATGAAGTATTTCATTAAAGTAAAAAACCCTACCAAATGATGAATGGCTGGTCAACTGAAAGAAGAGTGGAGAATCTGTAGGAAAAGGACTAGTAGTGAACATTTATTCCATTTAATCATATATATATATATATATATATATATATATATATATATCCATTCATCTATTAATAGGCAGTTTACTTCCAAATCCTGGTTATTGTTGGTAATACTGCAATGAGCATAGGGGTGCATATAACTTTTTGAATTAGTGTTTTTTTTTCCTATGGATAAATACCCAGAAGTGGAATTGCTGAATCATCTTAGTAGTTACATTTTTAATTTTTTGATGTAGCTCCATACTGTTTTCCATAGTGGCTGTACCAATTTACATTCCCACCAACCGTGTAGGAGGGTTCTCTTTTCTCCACACCCTCTCCAGCATTTGTTATTTGTAGACTTTTTAGTGATGGACATTCTGACTGGCGTGAGGTGATATCTCATGTGGTTTTGATTTGTATTCCCTGTTGATTAGGGATGTTGAGCATTTCTTCATGTGTCTGTTGGCCATCTGCATATCTTCTTTGGAAAAAGGTCTATTAGGTCCTCTGCCTGTTTTTTAATTGTATTTTTTGGTGTTTTTGATATTGAGTTGTATGAGATATTTATATATTTTAGATATTAACCCATTATCTGTTATATTGTTTGCAAATATCTTCTCCCAGTCAGTTGGTTGCCTTTTTGTTTTGTTGATGGTTTCTTTCTCTGTGTAAAGGCATACCTTTACAGGGCAAATTTCTTCCCATTGGGAGCTTCAAGAGCAGTGAATCATGAGACAAGTCCTGTTTTGCCACTTTACTGGCTATATGATCTTGTGTATGTCACTTCCTCTCTGGAAGCAGACCTCAATTTTCCTATCTCTGGGGATATTCTTGATATTTGTGAATCTCTGATACCCATAGGCCCACTTTTTCACCAAGGCTGAATCTAGGACAAAGCTTCCTAATTGGTAACTACTAGACATCCATTTCCAGGCATAATACTTGGCAAAAGTATGAAGTTAGCAAAGCTTATCTCTGGAATCCTTCCGTCTTCCTAATTCTGTGGGCACTTCTAATTTTGCTGCTTGTTTCAATTCCTCCCCCACTTCTTCCAACAGCTAACCTAAAGTTCTTCAAAGGTTAGCTGATAATAGTTTAAATGCTGAAGGTGGGGAAGTGGGAAGGGATTAGGGAAGCGTTTACAGAGAGGAGTGGTTAACTTCTGAAGTGTGACTATTTGGGGCAAAGAGAGTAGTCCATTTTGCTGGACACACAGAGTAGATTTCTGGGAGAGAAAGGTTAAAATGAGATCAGATTGTGTGGGGCTTTATACCTCATGGTTGTGGCATTTGAAATTAATTTGATTGATAGTAGGGAGCCTTTGAAGGTTTTGTCCAGGGGGTGACTTGAACAGGATGAAGCACAATTCTCTAAAAAGCCTCAGTTAAAATGCAAATTATGTTCCCTGGGAGGGTAATGCATTGGTTCATTAGCACTTATTAACACCTCAGAGAGAGATTTCTTATCGAGGAGCAAAGTGCCCTGAGGGACTGGGTCACAAGCACAAAACAGAGCAATATTGATTAGGAAGAAAAAAGGAGTAAACAAGTTTCAGAGAACAGGTAGTACCTGAATGTACATTGTAAGGGGACCCTGGGGAGATGGAAGGCAGCAGGAAAACAGCACTAGGCCTGGGGTGAGAAGACATAAGGGCACTAAGAGTTGGGGTGCCAGGCTAGGTCCTGGGTCCAAGTATAATGATCTGAAGACAGGTTCTGGCCCAGAAACAACTGTCTTTTCTGCTAGCTGGAAATCATACCATGAGAGATTCATTCTATAGGATCTGGAAAGGCATTTATTTAAAGATACTTTGAGAGCCCTAAGCAAACTCAAATACCACCAGGTAACAACACCTAGTGCACATTTTTGAGCCCTAGTTTCATCACGTCTCACAATCTCTCTTTTCACATCTGTAAAATGGGGATAGTGCTGTTTTGCCTTGCTCATATATTTGAGGTGAGAGAATGAGAGGATCAGATGAGATGATAGATGATATAGAATGTTGTAAATGATAAAATGCTAGACCAGTATAAGAAAGGTTGAGTATTTTTTTTATAGTTTTCCTTTTTCCCCACAGTTCTAGGCAGAGAGCTGGACATTTTCACATATGTACTTATTAAGACTGAATTGAAGTGAATTGCTGTAATTTAATATATTTTCACAAGGATTATATGAAGCTAAAGATCTTTAACAACAACAACAAAAACAAAAAAGCCCTATTTTAGGAAAAATAGTCCATGATCAATCTTAGATTCCGGAAGATATATTGCTTGAGAGACAGCAATTATTTACCTTTGCTTTTGCTGTAGCCTCTGCAAGATTTATGAGTAGGCTGCGGAAGTCCAAATTTGCTTTAGACTATCACCACTTCCTAATTAAATGCAGGTTTAGATAGCTCTATGCTATTTAACTTTTATTTTTAATGTAGGGTTTGTTATTTTATTATTATTATTTATTTATGTATTTATTTTTGGCTGTGTTGAGTCTTCGTTTCTGTGCAAGGGCTTTCTCTAGTTGCGGCAAGCGGGGGCCACTCTTCATCACGGTGCATGGGCCTCTCACTATCGCGGCCTCTCTTGCTGCGGAGCACAGGCTCCAGACGCGCAGGCTCAGTAGTTGTGGCTTATAGGCCTAGTTGCTCCACGGCATGTGGGATCTTCCCAGACCATGGCTCGAACCCGTGTCCCCCGCATTGGCAGGCAGATTCTCAACCACTGCACCACGAGGGAAGCCCACTATTTAACTTTTAAAAAGTGATCTAGTACAATTTGTTTATTGAAGCTATTTTTGTATTTAATTTTAATATGAGAAAGTAGATAATTATTTTGCTCTAAATGCTTTATATCAGTAGTTATTGATTTCACCTTATCTGGATATATTTTTGCTGAAGCTCTTTGACTATTCCAAGACTTTGTATAAATTCAAAGGGAAAGTGTTAAAAGTCTTTAAATGTAAAAACGTATTCTCCTGATCTTGAAGTCACGGTCAATCTTATAGGGCCTAGGTCCTGGTATTTCAAAGCACTCTGCAATGGATTTGAAATGCTTCTAGCTCTTAATCTTTCTCCTGGTCCTCTGCTTCCTTAACTACATCCCAATCTGGCTGGACAACCCCAAAACCAATGAACCCTTTAAATTGATATAGGTCAGTGAAAGGACATAAGTGTAAGGGAAAAATAAGATTTACCTATGGAAATCTCAGTTTTCAGAAGAGCAAATAATAAAGTTTGAGTTAGCAGACCTGAGTTCTAGTCCTGCTCCAGATATTTACTATATTCGGCAAGTCACTTTCCCTTTCAGGACCATAGTTCCTCTATAACTAAAATGATTTACTGAGCTAGAAGATATCTAAGGTCTCTTCCACCTCCATCAATTGAATTTCCATGCCTGAGAATATAGGATAAAATTCTGCCCATTGGCCTAGGTGAGTGATGTCAAAGGACATGCACATGCTAATTATTTCATTATGTTACGTGGCGCTTTTAGCAAAAAGTACTTGTCTAAGTACTCTCCTGGTTGTCAACTTTAGATACTGCACAAGGCCTTTCAGAGTACTTGGATTGATGTTATCTAATCACCCGCACAGCAACATCTCAAAAAGTGTAACCTGGGGTTATCCTCATTAGAATCACATGGAATGCATGTTCTATGGTTCCATTCCAACCTGCTGTAAATAATAATATCCTGGGTCAGTGAGGACTAGGAATCTGCACCTTATCAAGGTCCTCAGTTGATTCTAATGTCCACTAAAGTTTGAGAATCATGGGGTACAAAGTTAGAGTCATTCAAGAATATGTCAGATACAGGGAGAAGCAGAATAATCATGCCTTGAAAACAATGCTTGCTGAGGTGGGAAGAGTGTGGGTGAGGAGATAGCATACTCAGTATGAGAAAAACAAATACCTGCTTATAAAAAAGAACATTAAAAACAATTGAAGAACATAGTAAGCTTGAAATTAAGCACAATATTACATGAGAATGAATCTTCAGAGGGGAAAAAAGAAATGTGAACATTTAACATTTAAAAAAATCACTCAAGTTAAAGATATTACACTTGTAGAGAGTACTGGTAGTAACATCTTTAAGGTGTCCTGATTTTATTAAGGGGACTACATACTACTTTTCCCCAGGGACCAGGAATGTGGCACTGGAGTTGTGGAATTTTCCCTTTGGAAAGTGGGATTTCCCTGGATGCTTTAAAAGCCAAATCATCAGGGGCTTCTCTGTACTGTGAGGTGCCAAGGTTGGCAGGATAAATAATGGAAAGAGAACTAGAGGAAAAGGAAAATGTGAGAAAGAATATGGAAAATGACAGATGAGTCAGGGAAAAGACCTAATCAAAGAGAGAGAGTTTATGGGAAGAGAAAGAGAAGGCTAAGCCATGTAAAATATTGAATAGAGACTGGGATTGAACAAAGCTGGAAAGGAGAAAGAAGAAAACTAGGTAAATGGTTTTCTGAGGAGAACTCTAATTTGTCATATGAAAGGAAAAATAGTTTGATTCTGTACCTAATCTGGAATAGGGCCCACTGAAGACCTTTTTACCCATACAAATGACTTTCTCCTTGAAGTTGAAAGCTGGTTTCAAGGTTGTTCCTGCCTTAAAACATCTTTAAGAACTGGTCTTTTTTTTTTTTTAAGAGAAACATTCAGATGCCTTTGCATGGTTGGTCATATATTAATTTGCCAAACAGAAAAATCCTTAGAGATGGGTAACACTGTTAGCCTGAGGTACAGTGATAGGCTCTATTTTGTGATTCGAGGTTAAAGGGTTCCCACTCAGAACCTTATTCTTAACTAGCCTGGTCTGAAATTCCCAGGAAAGAATCACTCCAGTTCATTAGCTTTGTCTCAATAGTCGCTTTTAAAATGCAAATATCATTCCTGGAAGAGGTAACATATTAACCAGTTCACACCATTAACATTTATTAGTTTTCTCAGATTAGCTCTATCAGGTTTGCTTGGAGCAAGGCCTGAAGGGAATGGGATAAATCCACAGAAGTTTAGATTTTTGAGGTTTTTTTTTTTTTTTTTTTTGGTGGGAAGGTGGTTAGAAGGGCAGGATTGTATTGGGGAAACCCCTGAGAACAGATTTTTTTTTTTTCTAATATTCCATCTAAGGTTGACCTGGGAAGGGATGGTTAAGTCCAGGAGAAACTGAAGGAGGAGGTATGAGATGGGCTCCTCAGAATCTAGTATTCATGGACTGGATATATAGGGTGGAGGAAAGTGTTGGATAAAGGTATAGACACAAGAAGATATTTTGGGATGGGAATATGGGGTGGAGGGAGAAAAAGCTCTGAAGACCAAACACTTGGTAAGAGCTCTCTGGAGCTCAGTTTTCTCATTTGTTAAGATAAGGGGGATGGACTAGGTAATATCAAAACTCCTTCGGAGGCTAACATTCTGGGATTTTTGCTTCACAATGTGATATAGGGCCTTTAGTTTCTGATAAAGTTGAGTTCCTAGTGTACTTATTGTTAACAAGCACTCTGATTGGGAATGTGAAACAAGTGAAAGACTTAAATAATAACTTGCTGGCTGATCTGTCTGTTGGTAAAAACCCAATGAATCACACATTGGTTTTGTATTAGTGAAGGAACTCCATTCTCATAGTGTCAAATGCCTATACATAGTGTTTAATAACTAGAAATAAAGTATGAGTTTTTGAAGTTTCTCTTTCAGAGAATGGGATTGATGAGAAGTAATGTCTCTCCCTGCGCAGGCAGTCAAGAAGAGAAAAGGTTCACAAATTTTCAATCTGTTGATGATTCACCACGATCTATTGAACATAGAAGAAATGCCTTGACCATCATATGAAAGTGGTATCATAGGATAGAAAACCTCATTCTCACTAAACTATATATATACATATTTACAGATGTGCAGTAAAACCCTCCCAGCCCTTATAGTAACTTAGCAGAGAAAGGATGTGTTTTCAACATTTATTGATACCTAAGTAGAATGTCCTCCACTGAATTCATGAAAAGTAAGCAAAAGTTTAGTAATCTTCAATCCTCTGTTACAACACGGAGGGCAAGGACCTATTGCCTACAGAGATGAGTTGGAAGGTTACTAGAGATCATTCAGCCCAACCCTCTCATTTTAAAATTGACAAGATGACTTGGCCAGGGTACTACAGTGATTTAGAGGCAAAATCTAGATGCAAAGCAAGTCTCCTGAGTGCCTACAGTGGCAGTGTGCCATCATGGTAGAAAGCATGGACTTTAGAACTGCAGACATGGGTTCAAACACCAAAAATACTACTTCCTAGCTATCTGACCTCAAATTTGTTAGTAAACCTTTCTAAGCCTTGTTTTTCTCATCTGTAAAATGGGCATTAAAATAGCTCCTTTGTGGAGCTCTTGTGAGGATAATAAATATATTAACTCTAATTCACATGTCAAGAAACAGTGTAACGTAATAGTCAGGAATTCTCTGGAGGTCCAGTGGTTAGGACTCTGTGCTTTCACTGCCGAGGGCCCAGGTTGGATCCCTGGTCAGGGAACTAAGATCCCACAAGCTGTGAGGTGCAGCCAAAAAAAAAAAAAAAAACAGAAACAGGAAGAAACAGTATAACATAATGGTTAAGGGCAAGTATTCGAGTACTCTGGAGCTAGATTGCCTTGGTTTGAATTATGACACGACCACTTAATCTCCGTGCCTCAGTTTCCTCATTATTAAAATGTCAATTAAATTAGTATTTACCTTATAGGCTTGCATGTACAAGTATCTGACATATAGCAATTCAATATAGATGGTAGCTCTTATTATTACCATCATCAAATCCACTTGCTCACCACCTCCTCCACCCCATTTACTGCTTCTTTTATGGTTGTTAAAGTAGACTACCAAGGGTAGGGTCTCAATAATATCTACTTTTCCCACTGGCACACAGTGTGGCCTGGACGCAACATTGGTAGCATACCAGGTTTCAGTAAAGTCATTAAAGGCATCCATTAGCATACAAACACTCTATCTGGGAGAGAGAACACCTAAGCCATTAGCACTTTAGTTAGAATAATAAGATTAGCTATTATCAAGAACTTCATTGTCGGGATCTGTGGAGTTTAGGGGGAGTTGGGGAAGCCTACAAAGTTTGAAAACTAGGGATGGAAACTAAGGTAGAAATTCATAGGAAGATGTGTTAGACACCTCCATGGGGCTGGGGGTGGTTATAAAACAAAGGGAGGGAATTAAGAAGGGTAGAAGGGTAGAGAGCAAATCCAGCCCTAGCCAAAACTGTGGATTTGTCAGTGCCACTTGTACCCTTTCCCCCAGCTAATTCTTACTTCTTTTAATACCACCTTCCCTCTGGTCATTTAGCAAACAAATACCCCTAAGGTGTGGGTGGCTTAATGTGTTGCTGTTCCCAGGAGTACAACTGTGCCTAATTTAACAAATCCTCTTCTTAAAGGTGTTTTCTTTTTTTACAAGCAAATACCATCTCAAGATAAATCAGGATACATGAAAATGGAATTCTCTGGAAAATGTAGCTAGGGGTAGCAGTTAAAGTAAGGGGGAGTTCTGGTTTCCAGCTTGTCTAATTCTGAGGTAGCCCTGGAAGCTGAGTAGGAGAAGCACCACGAGCAGGGAGTAGAGCACAGGGAAAACCACAAAAGGGGGAGGAGAAACCTCCCTATGGACTCAAGCCAGTTACTTGGGCAGGGATTCTTATCTGGAGTGAGATCCCCTCTGGAATTCCCATGTTCTGTAAGACACCCCTCTACTTCTTTTGCGTGAAGTTTCTGACTCCTAGGTAGGTTATTAGTATTAATTTTCTTCATTTTTAGAGGTATCTATGATTCCCATTAAAAAAGAAGGGATATTCCAAATGATATCACTCAGGCATCTGCCTATTGATATGCCTTACCCAGGGATTTAGTATGGGTTGCATACAGAAGTGGAAGGGCCCTGAGTGTAACATTTCCTCACCTGATACTTGTGCCAGAGGTCAGCCAACTATTTAACTCAACGAATCAAAATGTGAAGATTCTCCTTTCCAACTCCTCTAAAGAGAGCTGTGGCCATTTTGAGAAGCGCTGTACATTGAGATCCAAGGTGGCTTCCGTTCAACGATTTCATTGGTTTCCAAGTGACTTACCTTGAAATGGAGCTCTGAACAGAAGAAAATATATCAATGATATTCACACACACACACCCCTCCACTATGATGTGTGTCACTGGCCTCACATTGCTATTTCCATAGGCACCCCAAGTCTATCTGCTTCCTTCTCATTGCTTTAGTCATTACAACAAGGTGTGACTTCCCCTGAGAGTTGGAAATTGCAGTTCCTGCTGTAATTGACATACTTGTCAGATGGATTTAAGTCTTTCACTGTCCTGACTCAGACCAGAAAAACAATAAACTAAGCCAGTAGAATGGATATACCAACAAATAAACTTTGAGACTATGAAGTGTTAATATCTGTTATCATGTCACCACTCTTCCAAAATGAGTTTTGTTTTACATCTGACCTGTGGACACAAAATGTCACCTGCCATTTCAGTAAACAAAGGATGTTGTGGCCATAAAGCCATCAGCCACTGCAGCAGCCCCCAACAGTGTACCCTGAGGGGAATTCAGAATGTAGAAAAACAAGATTCTGGTCCTAGATAGTTAAGATGCATATCAAAGGAATAATTTCAGTGAGCCCGTACACTTGCATCTTCCTATACATAGAACAGCACTAAAATCATTAACTTGAGAGATCTGTTTTTTGTTATTAGCAGTAATCTTTTGATGTTCAACTACACTTTTTTTTCCCAGCAAAACTGAAATAAATAAATAAATAAATAAATGTGTGTGTGTGTGTGTGTGTGTGTGTGTGTGTGTATATATATATATATATATATATATATATATATATATATATATATATATATAGTCTCCTCCATTATCTCTTGAGAATAGTTTCTCAGAGATAGCTGAGTGGATGTGTCCCAGGCTATGGTCCTCAGTAATGCCCCAAATAAAACATAATTCTCAACTTTTAGGTTGTGCATCTTTTTTCAGTCAACAGACATAAGAACCAAAATCAGCAATATACCTTTTCCCTCCACAAATCTATCTCTGATCTAGTCTGTGGTGTGAAAGGAAATTTACCACTAGAAAGTCAAAGTAAAATTAAGGGACTCTAAATCTACTTATGTTTCTTCCGATTTTAAGAACTGTACTAATAAGAAGAAGGAGGATCATTTACGGTGTGATTTAAGGGTACAGTGAGAAAGCACAATTATTCCCAAAATGTATTCCTCAATTAAACTGCTAATGCTCCAATATCTGTTTATTCATTCAATAAAACACTTACAGTGTCTACCATGTGCCAGGCACATTCTCAGGAACATGAAAAAAGTTGAGGGCATCTTCAAATAGGTGAAGGGGCATATAAAAAAGCACTTGGAAGCTGACCTGTGGGTAATGGGGTAGGGGAGTGAAAAAGGTATACGGCCAAGAGAAGGAAAAGTTCAGAAAGGCGAGAGCAACATATTTTCCTGATTTCTCAATTGTGGTCCAAATGGCAATATGCATATATGTCTCATTTACCGCTGCAATTAGCTAGTTCAGTTGGTGATCATAGCTCTTAACCAGCTAGTACACTTCTTAGGGAAGAAAATTATTCTGAAAAAAGTAACATTTTACATTTAGGTTTTCATTTTTTTTTTTCTTTAACGTCTTTATTAGAGTATAATTCATTTACAATGTTGTGTTAGTTTCTGCTTTATAACAAAGTGAATCAGTTATACATATACATATGTTCCCAGATCTCTTCCCTCTTTCATCTCCCTCCCTCCCACACTCCCTAACCAGCCCCTCTAGGTGGTCACAAACCACCGAGCTGATTTCTCTATGCTATGCGGCTGCTTCCCATTAGCTATCTATTTTACGTTTGGTAGTGTATATATGTCCATGCCACTCTCTTACTTTGTCACAGCTTACCCTTCCCCCTCCCCATATCCTCAAGTTGTTTCTCTAGTAGGTCTGTGTCTTTATTCCTGTCTTACCCCTAGGTTCTTCATGACATTTTTTTCCTTAAATTCCATATATATGAGTTAGCATACAGTATTTGTCTTTCTCTTTCTGACTTACTTCACTCTGTATGACAGACTCTAGGTCCACCCACCTCATTACAAATAGCTCAATTTCGTTTCTTTTTATGGCTGAGTAATATTGCATTGTATATATGTGCCACATCTTCTTTATCCATTCATCTGATGATGGACACTTAGATTGCTTCCATGTCCTGGCTATAGTAAATAGAGCAGCAATGAACATTTTGTTGCATGACACTTTATGAATTATGGTTTCTCAGGGTATATGCCCAGTAGTGTGATTGCTGGGTCATATGGTAGTCCTATTTTTAGTTTTTTAAGGAACCTCCATACTGTTCTCCATAGTGGCTGTATCAATTTACATTCCCACCAACAGTAAAAAAGGGTTCCCTTTTCTCCACACCCTCTCCAGCATTTATTGTTTGTAGATTTTTTTAACATCTTTATTGGAGTATAATTGAGTTACAATGGTGTGTCAGTTTCTGCTTTCTAACAAAGTGAATCAGTTATACATATACAAGTGTTCCCATATCTCTTCCTTCTTGCATCTCCCTCCCTCCCACCCTCCCTATCCCACACCTGTACGTGGTCACAAAGCACCCAGCTGACGTCCCTGTGCTATGGAGCAGCTTCCCACTAGCTATCTATTTTACGTTTGGTAGTGTATATATGTACATGCCACTCTCTCACTTTGTCACAGATTACCCTTCCCCCTCCCCATATCCTTAAGTCCATTCTCTAGTAAGTCTGTGTCTTTATTCCTGTCTTACCCTTAGGTTCTTCATGAAGTTTTTGTTTTCCTTTGTTTTTCGTTTTTTTTCTTACATTCCATATATATGTATTAACATACAGTATTTGTTTTTCTCTTTCTGACTTACTTCACTCTATATGACAGACTCTAGGTCAATCCACCTCACTACAAATATCTCAATTTTGTTTTTATATGGCTGAGTAATATTCCATTGTATATATGTGCCACATCTTCTTTATCCATTCATCTGATGATGGACACTTAGGTTGCTTCCATCTCCTGGGTATTGTAAATAGAGCTGCAATGAACATTTTGGTACATGATTCTATTTGAATTATGGTTTTCTCAGGGTATATATCCAGTAGTGGGATTGCTGGGTCGTATGGTAGTTCTATTTGTAGTTATTTAAGGAACCTTCATACTGTTCTCCATAGTTGCTGTATCAATGTACATTCCCACCAGCAGTGCAAGAGTGTTCCCTTTTCTCCACACCCTCTCCAGCATTTATTGTTTCTAGAATTTTTGATGATTGCCATTCTGACTGGTGTGAGATGATATTTCATTGTAGTTTTGCTTTGCATTGCTCTAATGATTAGTGATGTTGAGCATTCTTTCATGTGTTTGTTGGCAATCTGTGTATCTTCTTTGGAGAAATGTGTATTTAGGTCTTCTGCCCATTTTTAGATTGGGTTCTTTGTTTTTTTGTTATTGAGCTGCATGAGCTGCTTGTAAATATTGGAGATTAATCCTTTGTCAGTTGCTTCATTTGCAAATATTTTCTCCTATTCTGAGGGTTGTCTTTTGGTCTTGTTTATGGTTTCCTTTGCTGTGCCAAAGCTTTGAAGTTTCATTTGGTCCCATTTGTTTATTTTTGTTTTTATTTCCTATTCTCTAGGAGGTGGGTCAAAAAGGATCTTGCTGTGATTTATGTCATAGAGTGTTCTGCCTATGATTTCCTCTAAGAGTTTTATAGTGTCTGGCCTTACATTGACGTCTTCAATCCATTTTGAGATTTTTGTGTATGGTGTTAGGGAGTGTTCTAATCTCATACTTTTACATGTACCTGTCCAGTTTTCCCAGCACCACTTCTTGAAGAGGCTGTCTTTTCTCCACTGCATATTCTTGCCTCCTTTATCAAAGGTAAGGTGACAATATGTGCATGGGTTTATCTCTGGGCTTTCTATCCTGTTCCATTGATCTATCTCTCTGTTTTTGTGCCAGTACCATTACTGTCTTGATTACTGTAGCATTGTAGTATAGTCGGAAGTCAGGGAGCCTGATTCCTCCAGCTCCATTTTTCTTTCTCAAGATTGCATTGGCTATTTGAGGTCTTTTGCATTTCCATACAAATTGTGAAATTTTTTGTTCTAGTTCTGTGAGAAATGCCAGTGGTCATTTGATAGGGATTGCATTGCATCTGCAGATTGCTTTGGGTAGTAGAGCCATTTTCACAATGTTGATTCCTTCAATCCATGAAAATGGTATATCTCTCCATCTATTTGTGTCACCTTTAATTTATTTCATCAGTGTCTTATAATTTTCTGAATACAGGACTTTTGCCTCCTTAGGTAGGTTTATACCTAGATATTTTATTCTTCATGTTGTAATGGTAAATGGGACTGTTTTCTTAATTTCACTTTCAGATTTTTCATCATTAGTGTATAGGAATGCTAGAGATTTCTGTGCATTAATTATGTTTCCAGCTAGTTTACCAAATTCACTGATTAGCTCTAGTAGTTATCTGATAGCATCTTTAGGATTCTCTATGTATTGTATCATGTCACCTGCAAACAGTGACAGCTTTATTTCTACTTTTCCGATTTGGATTCCTTTTATCTCCTTTTCTTCTCTGATTGCTGTGGCTATAACTTCCAAAACTATGTTGAATAAGAGTGGTGAGAGTGGGCAACCTTGTCTTGTTCCTGATCTTAGTGGAAATGGTTTAAGGTTTTCAACTTTGAGGACGATGTTGACTGTGGGTTTGTCATATATGGCCTTTATTATGTTGAGGAAAGTTCCCTCTATGCCTACTTTCTGCAGGGTTTTTATCACAAATGGGTTTTAACTTTTGTCAAAAGCTTTCTGTGCATCTATTGAGATGATAATATGTTTTTTCTCCTTCAATTTGTTACTATGGTGTATCACATTGATTGATTTGCATACATTGAAGAATCCTTGCATTTCTGGGATAAAACCCACTTGATCATGGTTTATGATCCTTTTAATGTGCTTTTGGATTCCATTTGCTAGTATTTTGATGAAGATGTTTCTTCTTTGTTCATCAGTGATATTGGCCTCTAGTTTTCTTTTTTGTGACATCTTTGTCTGGTTTTGGTATCAGGGTGATCGTGGCCTTGTAGAATGAGTTGGGGAGTGCTCCTCCCTCTGTTGTAGTTTGGAAGAGTTTGAGAAGGATGGGTGTTAGCTCTTCTCTAAATGTTTGATAGAATTCGCCTGTGAACCCATCTGGTCCTGAGATTTTGTTTCCTGGAAGGTTTTTAATCACAGTTTCAATTTCAGTGCTTGTGATTGGCCTGTTCATATTTTCTATTTCTTCTGGGTTCATTCTCGGAAGGTTGTGCATATCTAAGAATTTGTCCTTTGCTTCCAGGTTGTCTATTTTGTTGGCATAGAGTTGCATGTAGTAATCTCTCATGATCCTTTGTATTTCTGCAATGTCAGTTGTTAATTCTCCTTTTTCATTTCTAATTCCATTGATTTGAGTCTTCTCCATTTTTTCTTTTTTTTAACATATTTATTGGACTATAATTGCTTTACAATGGTGTGTTAGTTTCTGCTTTACAGCAAAATGAATGATATATATATATATATATATATATATATATATATATATATACACATGTGCCCATATCTCTTCCCTTTTGCGCCTCCCTCCCTCTCACCCTCCCTATCCCACCCATCCAGGCGATCACAAAGCACTGAGCTGATCTCCCTGTGCTATGCGGCTGTTTCCCACTGGCTATGTACCTTACGTTTGGTAGTGTATATATGTCCATGCCTCTCTCTCACTTTCTCACAGCTTACCTTTCCCCCTCCCCATATCCTCCACATTCTCTAGTAGGTCTGTGTCTTTATTCCTGTCTTACTGCTAGGTTCTTCATGACATTTTTTTCTTACATTCCATATATATGTGTTAGCATACGGTATTTGTCTCTCTCTTTCTGACTTACTTCACTCTGTATGACAGACTCTAGGTCTATCCACCTCATTACAAATAGCTCAAATTCATTTTTTTATAGCTGCGTAATATTCCATTGTATATATGGGCCACATCTTCTTTAACCATGCATCCAATGATGGACACTTAGGTTGTTTCCATCTCCAGGCAATTGTAAATAGAGCTGCAATGAACATTTTGGTACATGACTCTTTTTGAAATATGGTTTTCTCAGGGTAGATGCCCAGTAGTGGGATTGCTGGGTCATATGGTAGTTCTATTTGTAGTTTTTTAAGGAACCTCCATACTATTCTCCACAGTGGCCGTATCAATTTGCATTCCCACCAACAGTGCAAGAGGGTTCCATTTTCTCCACACCCTCTCCAGCATTTATTGTTTGTAGATTTTTTGATGATGGCCATTCTGACTGGTGTGAAAGGATATCTCATTGTAGTTTTGATTTGCATTTCCCTAATGATTAATGTTGTTGAATGTTCTTTCATATGTTTGTTGGCAGTCTGTATATCTTCTTTTGAGAAATGTCTATTTAGGTCTTCTGCCATTTTTGGATTGGGTTGTTTGATTTTTTGTTATTAAGCTGCATGTGCTGCTTATAAATTTTGGAGATTAATCCTTTGTCAGTTACCTCATTTGCAAATATTTTTTTCCCATTCTGAGGGTTGTCTTTTGGTCTTTTTTATGGTTTCCTTTGCTGTGCAAAAGCTTTGAAGTTACATTAGGTCCCATTTGTTTATTTTTGTTTTCATTTCCTTTTCTCTAGGAGGTGGGTCAAAAGGGATCTTTCTGTGATTTATCTCATACAGTGTTCTGCCTGTGGTTTCCTCTAAGAGTTTGATAATTTCTGGCCTTACATTTAGGTCTTTAATCCATTTTGAGCTTATTTTTGTGTATGGTGTTAGGGAGTGATCTAATCTCATACTTTTACATGTACCTGTTCAGTTTTCCCAGCACCACTTATTGAAGAGGCCGTCCTTTCTCCACTGAAACTTCCTGCCTCCTTTATCAAAGATAAGGTGACCATATGTTCGTGGGTTTATCTCTGAGCTTTCTAACCTGTTCCATTGATCTATCTTTCTGTTTTTGTGACAGTAACATACTGTCTTGATTACTGTAGCTTTGTAGTATAGTCGGAAGTCAGGGAGCCTGATTCTTCCAGTTCCGTTTTTCGTTCTCAAGATTGCTTTGGCTTTTCGGGGTCTTTTGTGTTTCCATACAAATTGTGAAAATTTTTGTTGTAGTTCTGTGAAAAATGCCAGTGGTAGTTTGATAGACATTGCATTGAAACTGCAGATTGCCTTGGGTAATAGTCATTTTCACAATGTTGATTCTTCCCATCCAAGAACATGGTATATCTCTCCATCTATTTGTAGCATCTTTAATTTCTTTCATCAGTGCCTTATAATTTTCTGCATACAGATCTTTTGTTTCCTTAGGTAGGTTTATACCTAGATATTTTATTCTTTTTGTTGCAATGGTAAATGGGAGTGTTTTCTTGATTTCACTTTCAGATTTTTCATCATTAGTGTATAGGAATGCCAGAGATTTCTGTGCATTAATTTTGTATCCTGCTAGTTTACCAAATTCATTGATTAGCTCTAGTAGTTTTCTGGTAACATCCTTAGTATTATCTATGTAGAGTTTTATGTCATCAGCAAACAGTGACAGCTTTACTTCTTCTTTTCCAGTTTGGATTCCTTATATTTCCTTTTCTTCTCTGATTGCTGTGGCTAAAACTTCCAAAACTATGTTGAATAAGAGTGGTGAGAGTGGGCAACCTTGTCTTGTTCCTGATCTTAGTGGAAATACTTTCAGTTTTTCACCATTTAGGACGATGTTGACTGTGAGTTTGTCATATATGGCCTTTATTATGTTGAGGAAAGTTCCCTCTATGCCTACTTTCTGCAGGGTTTTTACCATAAATGGGTGTTGAATTTTGTTGAAAGTTTCTCTGCATCTATTGAGATGATCATATGGTTTTTCTCCTTCAATTTGTTAATATGGTGTATCACATTGATTGATTTGTGTATTTTGAAGAATCCTTGCATTCCTGGAATAAACCACACTTGATCATGGTGTATGATACATTTAATATGCTCTTGGATTCTGTCTGCTAGTATTCTGTTGAGGATTTTTGCATCTGTATTCATCAGTGATATTGGCCTGTAGTTTTCTTTCTCTGTGACATCATTGTCTGGTTTTGTTATCAGGGTGATGGTGGCCTCGTAGAATGAATTTGGGAGTGTTCCTCCCTCTTCTATATGTTGGAAGAGTTTGAGAAGGATAGGTGTTAGCTCTTCAGTAAATGTTTGATAAAATTCGCCTGTGAAGCCATCTGGTCCTGGGCTTTTGTTTGTTGGAAGATTTTTAATCACAATTTCAATTTCAGTGCTTGTGATTGGTCTGTTTATATTTTCTATTTCTTGCTGATTCAGTCTTGGCAGGTTGTGCATTTCTAAGAATGTGTCCATTTCTTCCAGGCTGTCCATTTTATTGGCATAGATTTGCTTGTAGTAATCTCTCATGATCTTTTGTATTTCTGCAGTGTCAGTTGTTACTCCTCCTTTTTCATTTCTAATTCTATTGATTTGAGTGTTCTCCCTTTTTTTCTTGAGGAGTCTGGCTAATGGTTTATCAATATTGTTTATATTCTCAAATAACCAGCTTTTAGTTTTATTGATCTTTGCTATCGTTTCCTTCATTTCTTTTTCATTTATTTCTGATCTGATTTTTATGATTTCAATCCTTCTGCTAACTTTGTGGTTGTTTTGTTCTTCTTTCTCTAATTGCTTTAGTTGCATGGTTAGGTTGATTATTCGAGATGTTACCTGTTTCTTAAGGTTGGATTGTATTGCTATAAACTTCCCTCATAGAACTACTTTTGCTACATCCCGTAGGTTTTGGGTCGTTGTGTCTCCATTGTCATTTGTTTCTAGGTATTTTTTGATTTCCTCTTTGATTTCTTCAGTGATCACTTCGTTATTAAATAGTGTATTTAATAATCACTTCGTTATTAAATAGTGTACTGTTTACAAAATATGTTTGTATTTTTTACTGATATTTTCCTGTAATCGATATCTAGTCTCATAGCATTGTGGTCGGAAAAGATACTTGATACAATTTCAATTTTCTTAAATTTACCAAGGCTTGATTTGTGACCCAAGATATGATCTATCCTGGAGAATGTTCCATGAGCACTTGAGAAAAATGTGTATTCTGTTGTTTTTGGATGCAATGTCCTATGAATATCAATGAAGCCCATCTTGTTTAATGTATCATTTAAAGCTTGTGTTTCCTTATTTATTTTCATGTTGGATGATCTGTCCATTGGTGAAAGGGGGTGTTAAAGTCCCCTACTATGAATGTGTTACTGTCAATTTCCCCTTTTATGGCTGTTAGTATTTGCCTTATGTATTGAGGTGCTCCTATGGTGGGGGCATAAATACTTACAATTGTTATATATTCTTTTTGAATCAATCCCTTGATCATTATGTAGTGTCCTTCTTTGTCTCTTTTAATAGTCTTTATTTTAAGGTCTATTTTGTCTGATATGAGAATTGCTACTCCAGTTTTCTTTTGGTTTCCATTTGCATGAAATATCTTTTTCCATCCCCTTACTTTCAGTCTGTATGTGTCTCTAGGTCTGAAGTGGGTCTCTTGTAGACAACAAATATATGGGTCTTGTTTTTGTATCCATTCAGCCAATCTGTGTCTTTTGATGGGAGCATTTAGTCCATTTACATTTAAGGTAATTATCGATATGTATGTTCCTATTCCCATTCTCTTAGTTGTTTTGGGTTCGTTATTGTAGGTCTTTTCTTTCTCTTGTGTTTCTTGCCTAGAGAAGTTCTTCTACCAGTTATTGTAGAGCTGCTTTGGTGGTGATGAACTCTCTCAGCTTTTGATGTCTGTAAGGATTTTAATTTCTCCATCAAATCTGAATGAGATCCTTGCTGGGTAGAGTAATCTTGGTTGTAGGTTTTTCTCCTTCATCACTTTAAATATGTCCTGCCAGTCCCTTCGGGCTTGCAGAGTTTCTGCTGAAAGATCAACTGTTAACCTTATGGGGATTCCCTTGTGTGTTATTTTTTGTTTTTCCCTTGCTTCTTTTCATATGTTTTCCTTGTATTTAGTTTTTGACAGTTTGATTAATATGTGTCTTGGCGTGTTTGTCCTTGGATTTATCCTGTATGGGCCTCTCTGTGCTTCCTGGACTTGATTAATATTTCCTTTCCCATATTAGGGAAATTTTCAACCATAATCTCTTCAAATATTTTCTCAGTCCCTTTCTTTTTCTCTTCTTCTTCTGGAACCCCTATAATTCGAATGTTGGTGCATTTAATGTTGTCCCAGAGGTCTCTGACTGTCCTCAGTTCTTTTCATTCTTTTTTCTTTATTCTGCTCTGCAGTAGTTATTTCCACTATTTTATCTTCCAGGTCACTTATCCGTTCCTCTGCCTCAGTTTTTCTGCTATTGATCCCATCTAGAGTATTTTTCATTTCATTTATTGTGTTGTTCATCACTGTTTTTTTCATCCTTAGTTCGTCTAGGTCCTTGTTAAATGTTTCTTGCATTTTGTCTATTCTGTTTGCAAGATTTTGAATCATCTTTACTATCATTATTCTGAATTCTTTTTCAGGTAGGCTGCCCATTTACTCTTCATTTGTTAGGTCATGTGGGTTTTTATGTTGCTCCTTCATCTGCTGTGTGTTTTTCTGTCTTCTCATTTTGCTTATCTTACTGTGCTTGTGGTCTCCTTTTTGCAGGCTGCAGGTTCGTAGTTCCCGTTGTTTTTGGTGTCTGTCCCCAGTGGCTAAGGTTTGTTCAGTGGGTTGTGTAGGCTTCCTGGTGGAGAAGACTAGTGCCTGTGTTCTGGTGGATGAGGCTGGATCTTGTCTTTCTGGTGGGCAGGTCCACGTCTGGTGGTGTGTTTTGGCATGTCTGTGGACTTACTATGATTTTGGGGTTGTATTCCTGTGATGCTATTTGTTTGGCATAGGATGTTCAGCACTGTAGCTTGCTGGTCGTTGAGTGAAGCTGGGTGCTGGTGTTGATATGGAGATATCTGGGAGTTTTTCACCATTTGACATTATGTGGAGCTGGGAGGTCTCTTGTGGACCACTTTCTTGAAGTTGACTCTCCCACCTCAGAGGCACAGCACTGACTCCTGGCTGCAGCACCAAGAGCCTTTCATCCACCCAGCTCAGAATAAAAGGGAGAAAAAGTGGAAAGAATTAGTAGAACTAGAAAGAAAGAAAGGAAGGAGGGAAGGAAGGAGGGAAGGAAGGAAAAAAGAAAGAAAGAAGATAAAGTAAAATAAAATAAAGACAAAATATAATAAAATTATTAAAATAAAAAATAATTATTAAGTGAAAACAAACAAACAAACAAACAGTGGATGGATAGAGCCCTCAGACAAATGGTGGAAGCATAGCTATACAGACAAAATCTCACAGAGAAGCATACACATACACACTCACAAAAAAAAGAAAAGGGGAAAAAATCATAAATCTTGCTCTCAAAGTCCACCTCCTTAATTTGGGATGATTCGTTGCCTATTCATGTATTCCACAGATGCAGGGTACATCAAATTGATTGTGGAGCTTTAATCTGCTGCTTCTGAGGCTGATGGGAAAGATTTCCCTTTCTCTTCTTTGTTCTCACAGCTCCCAGGGGCTCAGCTTTGGATTTGGCCCCACCTTTGTGTGTACATCACCGGAGGGAATCTGTTTTTCACTCAGACAGGATGGGGTTACAGGAGCAGCTGATTCGGGGGCTCTGGCTCACTCAGGCCTGGGGGAGGGTTGGGCATGGAGTGCGGGGCGAGCCTGTGGCGGCAGAGGCCAGCGTGACATTGCACCAGCCTGAGGCACACCATGCGTTCTCTCGGGGGAGTGTCCCTGGATCCCAGGACCCTGGCAGTGGCGGGCTGCACTGGCTCCCCGGAAGGGAGCTGTGGATAGTGACCTGTGCTCGCACCCAGGCTTCTTGGTGGCGCCAGCAGCAGCCTTAGCGTCTCATGCCTGTCTCTGGGGTCCGCTCTTTTAGCTGCGGCTCGCGCCCGTGTCTGGAGCTCATTTAAGCAGCGTGCTTAATCCCCTCTCCTCACGCACCAGGAAACAAAGAGGGAAGAAAAAGTCTCTTGCCTCTTCGGCAGGTCCAGATGTTTCCCTTGACTCCCTCCCGGCCAGCCATGATGCAGTAACCCCCTGCAGGTTGTGTTCACGCCGGCAACCCAAGTCCTTTCCCTGCGCTCCGACCGAAGCCCGAGCCTCAGCTCCCAGATCCGCCCGCCCTGGCAGGGGGAGCAGACAAGCCTCTCGGGCTGGTGAGTGCCGGTCGGCACTGATCATCTGTGCGGGAATCTCTCCACTTTGCCCCCCGCATCCCTGTTACTGTGTTCTCCTCTACGGCTCCGAAGCTTTACCCCTCCCCCACCCGCAGTCTCCACCCGTGAAGGGGCTTCCTAGTGTGTGGAAACATTTCCTCCTTCACAAGCTCCCTCCCACTGGTGCAGGTCCAGTCCCTATACTTTTGTCTCTGTTAATTCTTTTTTTCTTTTGCCCTACCTATGTACGTGGGGTTTTCTTGCCTTTTGGGAGGTCTGAGGTCTTCTGCCAGCACTCAGTAAGTGTTCTGTAGGAGTTGTTCCACGTGTAGATGTATTTCTGGTGTATCTGTGGGGAAGAAGGTGATCTCCACGTCTTACTATTCCGCCATCTTCCCCTCGTCCCAGTGATTTCCATTTTGGTAAATTCTGTGGGAACAAGGGGTCTTTCGCTACCTTATTAAGGATATTTTTTATAAAACATCACCATCCTACATGAACTTTTTTTTTTACATCTTTATTGGAGTATAATTTCTTTACCATGGTGTGTTAGTTTCTGCTTTATAACAAAGTGAATCAGTTATACATATGCATATGTTCCCATATCTCTTCCCTCTTGCATCTCCCTCCCTCCCACCTTCCCTATCCCACCCCTCTAGGTGGCCAGAAAGCACCGAGCTGATCTCCCTTAGCTATGCAGCTGCTTCCCACTAGCTATCTATTTTACATTTGGTAGTGTATATGTGTCCATGCCACTCTCTCACTTTGTCACAGCTTACCCTTCCCCCTCCCCATATCCTCAAGTCCATTCTCTAGTACGTCTGTATCTTTATTACTGTCTTACCCCTAGGTTCTTCATGACATTTTTTTTCTTGATGAGTCTGGCTAATGGTTTATCAATTTTGTTTATCTTCTCAAAGACTCAGCTTTTAGTTTTATTGATCTTTGCTATCGTTTCCTTCATTTCTTTTTCATTTATTTCTGATTTAATCTTTATGATTTCAATCCTTCTGCTAACTTTGGGGATTTTTTTGTTCTTCTTTCTCGAAATGCTTTAGGGGTAAAGTTAGGTTGTTTATTTGAGAGGTTTCTTGTTTATTAATTTAGGATTTTATTGCTATAAAGTTCCCTCTTAGAACTGCTTTTGCTGCACCCCAGAAGTTTTGGGTCAGCTAGTTTTCATTGTCATTTGTTTCTAGGTATTTTTTTATTTCCTCTTTGATTTCTTCAGTGATCTTTTGGTTATTAAGTATTGTATTGTTTAGCCACCATGTGCTTGTATGTTTTACAGATTCTTTCCTGTAATTGATATCTAGTCTCATAGTGTTGTGGTCGGAAAAGATACTTGATATGATTTCAATTTTCTTAAATTTACCAAGGCTTGATTTGTGACCCAAGATATGATATATCCTGGAGAAATTTCCATGAGTGCTTTTGAAGAATGTGTATTCGTTTGTTGTTGGATGGAATGTCCTATAAATATCAATTAAGTCCATCTTGTTTAATGTATCATTTAAAGCTTTTGTTTCCTTATTTATTTTCTTTTTGGATGATCTGTCCATTGGTGAAAGTAGGGTGTTAACGTCCCCTACTATGACTGTGTTACTGTTGATTTCCCCTTTTATGGCTGTTAGTAATTGCCTTATGTACTGAGGTGCCCCTATGTTGGGTACATAAATATTTACAATTTTTATATCTTCTTCTTGGATCGATCCCTTGATCATTATGTAGTGTCCTTCTTTGTCTCTTGTAATAGTCTTTACTTTAAAGTCTATTTCATCTGATATGAGTATTGCTACACTAGCTTTCTTTTGATTTCCATTTGCATGGAATATCTTTTTCCATCCTGTTGCTTTCAGTCTTTATGTGTCCCTAGGTCTGAAATGGTCTCATGTACATAGCATATATACAGGTCTTCTTTTTGTATCCATTCAGCCATTCTATGTGTTTTGGTGGGTGCATTTAATCTATTTACATTTAAGGTAATTATCGATATGTATGTTCCTATTCCCATTTTTTAAATTGTTTTGGGTTTGTTATTGTAGGTCTTTTCCTTCTCTTCTGTTTCTTGCCTAGTGAAGTTCCTTCAGCATTTGTTGTAAAGGTGGTTTGGTGGTGCTGAACTCTCTCAGCTTTTGCTTGCCTGTAATGATTTTAATTTCTCCATCAAATCTAAATGAGGTCCTTGCTGGGTAGCGTAATCTGGTTGTAGGTTTTTCTTTGTCATCACTTTAAATATGTCCTGCCACTCTCTTCTGGCTTGTAGAGTTTCTACTGAAAGATCAGCTGTTAACCTTATGGGGATTCCCTTGTGTGTTATTGGTTGTTTTTCCCTTGCTGCTTTTAATATGTTTTCTTTGTATTTAATTTTTGATAGTTTGATTACTATGTGTCTTGGTGTGTTTCTCCTTGGATTTATCCTGAATGGGACCCTCTGTGCTTACTGGACTTGATTAATTATTTCCTTTCCCATGTTAGGGAAGTTTTCAACTATAATCTCTTCAAATATTTTTTCAGTCCCTTTCTTTATCGCTTCTTCTTCTGGTTCCCCTAGAATTTGAATGTTGGTGCGTTTAATGTTGTCCCAGAGGTCTCTGAGACTGTCCTGTTATTTTCATTCTTTTTTTCTTTTTTCTGCTCTGCAGTAGTTATTTCCACTATTTATCTTCCAGGTCACGTATCAGTTCTTCTACCTCAGTTATTGTGCTATTGATCCCTTCTTGAGAATTTTAAATTTCATTTATTTTGTTGTTCATCATTGTTTGTTTACTTTCTAGTTCTTCTAGGTACTTGTTAAACGTTTCTTGTATTTTCTCCATTTTATTTCCAAGATTTCGGATAATGTTTACTATCATTATTCTGAATTCTTTTTCAGGTAGACTGCCTAGTTCCTCTTCATTTGTTTGGTCTGGTGGGTTTTTGCCTTGGTCCTTCATCTGCTGTGTGTTTCTCTGTTTTCTCATTTTGCTTAATTTACTGTGTTTGGGGTCTCCTATTTGCAGGCTGCAATTTCATAGTTCCCGTTGTTTTTGATGTCTGTCCCCAGTGGCTAAGGTTGGTTCAGTGGGTTGTGTAGGCTTCCTGGTGGAGGGACTAGTGCCTGTGCTCTGGTGGATGAGGCTGGATCTTGTCTTTCTGGTGGGCAGGTCCACATCTGGTGGTGTGTTTTGGGGTGTCTGTGGCATTATTATGATTTTAGGCAGCCTCTCTGCTAATGTGTTGGGTTGTGTTCCTGTCTTGCTAGTTGTTTGTCATAGTGTGTCAAGCACTGTAGCTTGCTGGTTGTTGAGTGAAGCTGGGTGCTGGTGTTGAGATGGAGATCTCTGGGAGCTTTTTACCATTTGATATTATGTGGAACTGGGAGGTCTCTTGTGGACCAGTGTCCTGAAGTTGGCTCTCCCACCTCAGAGGCACAGCCCTGACGCCTTCCTGCAGCACCAAGAGCCTTTCATCCACACAGCTCTGAATAAAAGGGAGAAAAAATAGAAAGAATGAAAGAAATAAGATAAAATAAAATAAAGTAAAATAAAATAGTTATTAAAATGAAAAATAATTAAGGAAAAGAAATTAAAAAGTAAAAAAAAATGGATGGACAGAACCATAGGACAAATGGTAAAAGCAAATCTATACAGACAAAATCTCACACAGAAGCATACACATACACCCTCACAAAAAGAGAAAGAGGGGAAAAAATATATATCTTTGCTTCCAAAGTCCACCTCCTCAATTTGGGATGATTCGTTGTCTATTCAGGTATTCCTCAGATGCAGGGTACATGAAGTTGATTGTGGAGATTTAATCCACTGCTCCTGAGGCTGCTGGGAGGAATTTCCCTTTCTCTTCTTTTTTCGCACAGCCTCCATTGTTCAGCTTTGGATTTGGACCCGCCTCTGCATGTAGGTCACCTCAGGGCGTCTGTTCTTCGCTCAGAGAGGACGGGGTTAAAGGAGCAGCTGATTCGGGGGCTCTGGCTCACTCAGGCCCAGGCGAGGGAGGGGTACGGATGCTGGGCGAGCCTGTGTCGGCAGAAGCTGGCATGACGTTGCAGCAGCCTGAGGTGTGCTGTGTGTTCTCCCAGAGAAGTTGTCCCTGGATCACGGGACCCTGGCAGTGGCGGGCTGCACAGGCTCCCAGGAGGGGAGATGTTGATAGTGACCTGTGCTTGCACACAGGCTTCTTGGTGGTGGCAGCAACAGCCTTAGTGTCCCATGCCCGTCTCTGGGGTCTGCACTGATAGCTGCGACTTACACCCGTCTCTGGAGCCCCTTTAAGAGGTGCTCTTAATCCCCTCTCTCATGCACCAGGAAACAGAGGGAAGAAAAAGTCTCTTGCCTCTTTGGCAGCTCCAGACTTTTTCCTGGACTCCTTCCCGGCTACCCGTGGCACACTAGCCCCCTTCAGGCTGTGTTCACGCCACCAACCCCAGTCCTCTCCCTGGGATCTGACCTCCGAAGCCCGAGCCTCAGTTTCCAGCCCTGCCCGCCCCAGTGGGTGAGCAGACAAGCCCCTTGGGTTGGTGAGTGCTGTTTGGCACTGATCCTCTGTGCGGGAATCTCTCTGCTTTGCCCTCCGCACCCCTGTTGCTGCGCTTTCCTCTGTGTCTCCAAAGCTTCCCCCATCTGCCACCTACAGTCTCCGCCCGTGAAGTAGCTTCCTAGTGGGTGGAAACCTTTCCTCCTTCACAGCTCCCTCCCACTGGTGCAGGTCCCGTCCGTATTCTTTGTCTGTGTTTTTTTCTTTTGCCCTACCCAGGTATGTGGGGAGTTTCTTGCCTTTTGCGAGGTCTTAGTTCTTCTGCCAGCGTTCCGTAGGTGTTCTATAGGATCTGTTCCACATGTAGATGTATTTCTGATGCATTTGTGGAGAGGAAGATGATCTCTGCATCTTACTTTTCCGTCACCTTGAAGCTTCTCTAGGTTTTCTTTTTTTACTTTTAGGGCTTTGGAATGATTGTTGAACAGGCACTTTATTAATTTATCTAATTTAAGGTAAATTAACTTCAATTCAGTAATTAAATATTCACCCATGTTGTTAACATGTAACTGATTCAGCACTCTTTTTTGAACACGAGAGAGCAGGTAAGTATTTTGGCATAGCTTATCAATGTTTTTTTCTAAGTTTTGTTTCTAATTCCTGATCACACATTACTCTAGGGTATATATTTTTTGTCAACCAAATTTGAATGTATTCAAGGATCACCCATTACACATTGTTGGCTTTGACAATTTCCTACAAGGACTGACATTCGTTTTACCAGCATGTTTTACGTGATTCCTAAGACCTGTAGGCAATGATACCAATAATACTTCTGGACCACACCAGTAAATTATACCTACCCTGCCATAGAAATTACACAGCCTGAGATGGCTGACATTTGAAGATTAGAAATTTGCTTTCTAAACCTTCTTTACTCTCTACTTAAGTAGACAATCAACAGATTTCTTCCCTTGAAATATAAACGATTCATTCCTTAGTAGACTTGATACCATAAAAATTCAAAAAAAAAATTAAAAGTATAATCAGGGAATTCCCTGGCTGTCCAGTGGTTAGGACTCTATTCTCTCACTGCTGAGGACACCACAAAAAAGCATAATCGCAATAAAACATTTATCTAGGTTGTGAAATATTACCTTAGTTTGTGTGTAATGTACTATTGCTGTTTAACATAAGATCAAAACCATAGTGATGGTACATTTTATGTGATATTTTTTAGTGATGTTAAAGTTGTCAATTTCCAATACATTATCCAAAAAAGTACTATTGTCACCAGATCAGTTTATTAGATTCAGTTTTACTCACTTGGGAGTTTTCAATCAACAGTTCTTCAAAATAATTCCCTGTTCAATTAATCTGTTTTGGAAAATTGTTATGCCCTGTGAAGGGAGAAATCTGTTTACTGAATTTTGAAAGGAAAATATTCACATAGGAAACCAAAACGTTCTGGTTTTTATTGGATGAAAGATATTTGTTTAGAAAAACTAAGAAATTAATGTTGAAACAATACTATTTATTGTATAATACATACATACTAATCTATGGACCTTTTAAGAATTCTATCAATTTTTATAGGAATACACTTTTTCTTCTCTAGGAGGATCCCACATTCCACTTAGTTGTCATGTCTTCTGTGTCTCCTCTGGCCTGTGACAGTTCCTCCATCTTTACCTGTCTTTCATGAACTGCTCATGATTAGGTTGAGATTATGTATTTTTGTATGAACACCACAGAGTTGACATATCTTTCTCAACTCATCATAATATGTCTTACACTGGTCATGTTAACTTTGGTCATTTGGTTAAGGTGATGTCTGAGAGATTTCTACACTGTATAGTTACTATCCACCCCCTTCTAACTAATAATATCTTGTGGGAGAGGTACTTTGAAATTATGCAGATATTCTGTTCCTCATTATACTTTTGCCCATTGATTTTAACATCCATCTAAGATTCTTGCTTGCAACAATTATTACTGTGATGTTTACCTAAGTGATTTTTTTTATTTCCCTCATTTCTTCTACATGTATTGATTAAAATTCATCTAAAAGGAAGAGTCACTTCTTCTTTCTCATTTATTTGTTTATTTATCCAGTCATTGTTTTACATAAGTATGGACAGGTGAATATTTATTTTATGCTATGGGTTATAATCCAATAATATCATTATTTATTTTGTTGTTCAGATTGTTCTAGTTTGGGCCATTGAGATCTCCTTAAGCCTGGCTCCTCTGCATCATTGACATGCCTTCTTCCTTTATTGAGCACTTCATTACTTTCTGGGACAACAAGATGCTACGCACTCATTTTTTATATTCCCTGCCCCAGCCCTGGAACCAGAAATTTCTCCCTGGAGTCTCAGCTCCTTTTATTAGAGAATGGTAATTAGAAACCAAGATCTGAAAACTACGTATACTCATTGCTACTGGGGTTCACTGCTTCTAGGTGCTCCTTGGCACACAGCTCTATAATTATTTCAGTGTCTATCCATCTGTATACATATTAAACAAAACACGAGTTCATTTTGATGTCTCCGACTTTCATCCCCAATTCCAATCCAACACAACAGGGTTCATTCTAGCCCTCCCCCTTTTCTTATTTGTAACTTCTTTCTCTCACAATGAGAAACCTGGCTCTCATTATCCACAATCCTATATATACATAAAGTAGTTTCAGTCTATTTCTGGACTTTATATTTTATTGTATAGATTGTTTTTTAAAAGTCCAATTGATAACATAAGAAAAAGAATGGTTTACTTTACAATAGGATTAGTATAGGAAAATAAGATTGGAGAAAGCCTCCATCTTGACTGCATGAATCACATAGGCAAATGTCCCATGTGTTGTGGACTCTATTCTCTCCTTTACATGCAGTGGGCTAACTGTTAAGTCCCTTTCTGGGTTCACAGGAAAACAATATGGGGAGTTTCCTTGCTGTGTCACTCATCTACATGATAATCAGCCTACCAGCAAGATTGATGTTAACTTATTACAATAACAATAACAGCTAACAAACACACATGATTTCCTGTGCAAAGCACTATGCTAATAGTTCTTCATGCATTTAACCTTCACAATAGTCCCCAGTCACGCAAGAATATAATATTCTCTTTCCAATTTTCAGACAAGGAAAGTGAGGCTCATGGAGGTAATATGCTCAAGATCACACAGCAGAAATGGTCACACAGGTCTTTTTGATTCTAATATCAGCACTCAACCACTATTTTATATTGCCTCACTACAGTAAAGCATACTGGTAGGTTGAGTGCATTTGGACATAGTTTGGTCACAAATCTCATGTCAGGTTTCCCAGTATGGAACAATGCACCCCTTAATTTCTTAAATATATGGCAAATATCTGATACCACAAGTTTGTCAGCCTGCATCCTCCAATCAGGGAGAATCTGATTCTACAAGAAATACACATTCTCTCTCAGAAAGTTATCGAAAGTCTAGTCATTTCTTTTTCTCAAAGCTCTTTGCAGCCTTGAGGGGAAATGAAATGCTCTTGTCTTCTGTTATTTTATAAGGGCTGTGGAGTATCTGTGAAAATCTAACAAACAGTTAAAACTAATAAAGAAGTTTGTACCTCAACTTTTAGCATTTTTCCTAAAAGCTATATAAAACTTGCAATAGCAGGTGTTTTAGAGGAACACAAAACCTCAGAATTATGAAGACAGAGAGAGATGATTTAGGCAGGGTTAAAGTTCAAAACTTGTGAGATGAAATCATTTCTTGTTAAATCTTCATGTAGCTAAAACCATAAACTCACAAACCACAAAAAGTTATACTTGTTAGTACATTTTTAAATATAATCCACCCATAGCATTGACTGGTCCAACTTTTTATCCTACACCACTCCTTTGTTACAGGAATTCTACCAAATCATTGCTTTGGGGCAGCAGCTTCCACAGGGTAGTCTGCTTTTTTAAAAGCCATCCAGTGGTCCTACAATTCCAACAGAAACAATACAGCCTCTTTTTGGCATCTCTAGATCTGGTTACAACTATGGCAATCAACCTATAGACTTGTAGCAGGCAAAGAAAGTTATTGGAGCCTCATATCAGGTTGTCCATGCTGTGGATCCATCCAGATGCAGATTTACTGTGAAGCTAATAAAGTTGAAGCTCCAGGGCCCCTCACTTGCATAGGTGCTTTCCAAGGCTGTAAGAGGCACCTTAGCAATGTGTTCACATGTTCACATGCTTGTGTAAAATTTGCAAGTAAACTGCACATATTATTTTTCTTAAATAGGGAATGTCATGTTATATACATTTCAGGCCCTACAAAACTAGATCTATTCTGTGTCTACCATATCACAAGCATGCTCTAGCTCCTAAGTAGTTAGAACCCTGTGGACTGGGTTCCAAATAGACACTCTTTTACCATATCCTGCTTAGAGTGAATAACCTTACTTACCTGAAGTGTGACTCTCCAGCTTGTAGCTCTGAGTTTGTCAGAATAAACAGGAAAGAAAAAAATCTTCTTTTTGCATTTGATAAATTATTTTCTTCACTTGACTGCTTTGAAGGCAACTGTAGGTTGTTTTCTGCCCTTTGGAGTCACAGGGAGAGAAATGGCTCATGCAAATAGCTCTCTATTTCATGATTTTCCCTATTTTTAAGCTGTTTCCCTACCAACAGGAAGGGTCATGAACCTGGCCCAAGCTTTGCTTTCTTTTCTGTCCTAGTTATCAGTATTTAATCATGTTCTACATTGAGATGAATGCATTTAGTAGCCTTCATGAAAGGCTAAATTTAGCACAGCAACACACACCAGTGTTCCAATCTCATCTTGAAGCAAGGCCAACATTATTTACCTCCTATTCTGTGAGCAGTGCTTCTAGAAAATTTTTCCATGCAAAGAACTTGCATCAGTACTCAATCTACAATGATGAACAGAATAGTGACTGAACATATGCCTCAAAATAAAATTACTTATAATGATCAGAATTTTGGTCTTTCATTTTGTTAAGGCTTCCGAACTACCTGCTTCAGTAACAAAAAAAAATACTTCTTGAATATTCACTGGCTGCATGATATTATACTAGGTGCTCCCATGATTTGATGCTGTTTAAGAAAAAATGGGCCTCCAATTCTTTGGGTAGCCCTAATCAAGAGTTAGAGCTTCGTATGGCTAAGGTTAGGTCAGAAGAGACAATACAATAAAATCAGAATTGAAAATTTCTCTTTAAAAGTTGACTGAAACAAAATAAAGAATTGGGATGTTGAATTATAAACCATTGTATATATAATATAAGAATGAGGGGCTTCCCTGGTGGTGCAGTGGTTGAGTCTGCCTGCCGATGAAGGGGACACGGGTTCGTGTCCTGGCCCGGGAGGATCCCACATGCCGCGGAGCGGCTGGAGCGGCTGGGCCCGTGAGCCATGGCCGCTGAGCCTGCGCGTCCGGAGCAACGGGAGAGGCCACAACAGTGAGAGGGCCACGTACTGCAAAAAAAAAAAAAAAAAAAAAAAAGAATGAATGAGTCCATGCTGATATAAAAATTATTTAATAAGTAAACAAATGGGAGAGAAGAGAAAGCTCATATCTACTAGTAGATTTTCAGCTAGCAAATGTAGAAAAAATGATGGAAATAGAAAACCACTATCTGCCAAACACCACAATAATAACATAGTTTCAAAGCATCCCCCCCAACAAGGTAATTCTCGGTTATCCAAATAAAAAATAATAAATTTAGAGTGGAGAAATCCTCAACCAAATGATCAAAGTTAACAACATCACCAGTAATGGGACAAAAGGACATGATATGATTCCTGATATCATCCACCAAGAAGCATGCATTACTTCTATGCTATTTCCACCAAAATGTATAAACTGATCAAAAACCTAAATTGAGGACCATTCTACAAAAAACTGCCAGTACTTTTTAAAGTTTTCAAGGCTCAGAAAGACAACGAAAGACTAAGATAGGTTACAGTTTAAAAGAGACTTATGAGACATGACAACTACAAATGTAACGTGTTCCTTTTTTTCTATTAACATCTTAATTGGAGTATAATTGATTTATAATGGTGGGTTAGTTTCGATATAACAAAGTAAATCAGCTATACATATACATATATCCCCGTATCTCTTCCTTCTTGCGTCTCCCTCCCACCCTCCCTATCCCACCTCTCTAGGTGGTCACAAAGCACAGAGCTGATCTCCCTGTGCTATGTGGCTGCTTCCCACTAGCTATTTTACATTTGATAGTGTATATAACTATCTAGTTTACATTTGGTAGTGTATATTTGTCAATACTACTCTCTCATTTCATCCCAGGTTATGCTTCCCCCTCCCTGTATCCTCAAGTCCATTCTCTACCTCTGCATCTTTATTCCTGTCCTGCCCCTAGGTTCTTCAGAACCATTTTTTTTAAATTCCAAATATATGTGTTAGCATACGGTATTTGTTTTTCCCCCTCTGACTTACTTCACTCAGTATGACAGTCTCTAAGTCCATCCACCTCACTACAAATAACTCAATTTCATTACTTTGTATGGCTGAGTAACATTCCATTGCATATATGTGCCACATCTTCCTTATCCATTCATCTGTCGATGGACTTATGTTGCTTCCATGTCCTGGCTATTGTAAATAGAGCTGCAATGAACATTGTGGTACATGACTCTTTTGAATTATGTTTTCTCAGGGTATACACCCAGTAGTGGGATTGCTGGGTCATATGGTAGTTCTATTTTTAGTATTTTAAGGAACCTCCATACTGTTCTCCAGAGTGGCTGTATCAATTTACATCCCACCAACAGTGCAAGAGGGCTCCCTTTTCTCCACACCCTCTCCAGCACTTATTGTTTCTAGATTTTTTGATGATAGCCATTCTGACGGGTGTGAGGTGATAGCTCATTGTAGTTTTGTTTTGCATTTCTCTACTGATTAGTGATGTTGAGCACCCTTTCATGGGTTTGTTGGCAATCTGTATATCTTCTTTGGAGAAATGTCTATTTAGGTCTTCTGCCCATTTTTGGATTGGGTTCTTTGTTTTTTTGATAATGAGCTGCATGAGCTGCTTGTATATTTTGGAGATTAATCCTTTGTCAGTTGCTTCATTTGCAAATATTTTCTCCCATTCTGAGGATTGTCTTTTGGTCTTGTTTATGGATTCCTTTACAGTGCAAAAGCTTTGAAGTTTCATTAGGTCCCATTTGTTTATTTTTGTTTTTATTTCCATTTCTCTAGGAGGGGGTTCAAAAGGGATCTTGCTGTGATTTATGTCATAGAGTGTTCTGCCTATGTTTTCCTCTAAGAATTCGATACTGTCTGGCCTTACATTTAGGTATTTAATCCATTTTGAGTTTATTTTTGTGCATGGTGTTAGGGAGGGTTCTAACTTCATTCTTTTACATGTAGCTCTCCAGTTTTCCCAGCACCACTTATGAAGAGACTGTCTTTTCTGCATTGTATATTCTTGCCTCCTTTATCAAAAATAAGGTAAACATATGTGCATGTGTTAATCTCTGGGTTTTCTATCCTGTTCCATTGATCTATATTCCTGTTTTTGTGCCAATACCATACTGTCTTGATTGCTGTAGCTTTGTAATGTAGTCTGAAATCCAGGAGCCTGATTCCTCCAGCTCCATTTTGGTTTCTCAAGATTGCTTTGGCTATTTCGGGTCTTATGTGTTTCCATACAGATTCTGAAATATTTTTTTCTAGTTCTGTGAAAAATATCATTGGTAGTTTGATAGGGATTGCTATGAATCTGTAGATTGCTTTGGGTAGAATAGTCATTTGCACAATGTTGATTCTTCCAATTCAAGAACATGGTATATCTCTCCTTCTGTTTATATCATCTTTCATTTCTTTCATCAGTGTCTTATAGTTTTCTGCATACAGGTCTTTTTTCTCCTTAGGTAGGTTTATTCTTAGGTATTTTTTTTCTTTTTGTTGCAGTGGTAAATTGGGGTGTTTCCTTAATTTCCCTTTCAGATTTTTCATCATTAGCATAGAGGAGTGCAAGTGATTTCTGTTCATTAACTTTGTATCCTGCTGCTTTACCAAATTCATTGATAAGTTCTAGTAGTTTTCTAGTAACATCTATATGATTCTCTGTGTATTGTATCATGTCATCTGCACACAGTAACAGCTTTATTTCTTCTTTTCCAATTTAGATTCCTTTTATTTCTTTTACTTCTCTGATTTCTGTGACTAAAACTTCTAAAACTATGTTGAATAATAGTGGTGAGAGTAGACAGCCTTGTCTTGTTCTTGATCTTAGAGGAAATGGTTTTAGTTTTTGACCATTGAGAATGATGTTGGCTGTGGGTTTGTCATATATGGCCTTTATTATGTTGAGATAAGTTCCCTCTATGCCTACTTTCTGCAGGGATTTTATCATAAATGAGTGTTGAAATTTGTTGAAAGATTTTTTTGCATCTATTGAGATGATCATAAGGTTTTTCTCCTTCAATTTGTTAATATGGTGCATTGAATTGATTGATTTGCATATATTGTAGAATCCTTGCATTCCTGGGATAAACCCCACCTGGTCATGGTGTATGATCCTTTTAATGTGCTGTTGGATTCTGTTTGCTAGTGTTTTGTTGAGGATTTTTGCACCTATGATCATCAGTGTTATTGGCCTGTAATTTTCTTTCTTTGTGACATCCTTGTCTGGTTTTGGTATCAGGGTGATGGTGGCCTCGTAGAATGAGTTTGGGAGTGTTCCTCCCTCTGCTATATTTTGGAAGAGTTTGAGAAGGGTAGGTGTTAGCTCTTCTCTAAATTTTTGATAGAATTTGCCTGTGAAGCCATCTGGTCATGGGCTGTTGTGTGTTGGAAGATTTTAATTACAGTCTCAATTTCAGTGCTTGTTATTGGTCTGTTTATATTTTCAATTTCTTCCTGGTTCAGTCTCCGAAGGCTGTGCTTTTCTAAGAATTTGTATATTTCTTCCAAGTTGTCCATTTTATTGGCATAGAGTTGCTTGTAGTAATCTCTCATTATCCTTTGTATTTCTGCAGTGTCAGTTGTTACTTCTGCTTTTGCATTTCTAATTCTGTTGATTTGAGTCTTCACCCTTTTTTTTGATGAGCCTGTCTAATGGTTTATCAGTTTTGTTTATCTTCTCAAAGAACCATCTTTTAGTTCTATTGATCTTTGCTATCGTTTCCTTCATTCCTTTTTCATCTATTTCTGATCTGATCTTAATGATTTCTTTCCTTCTGCTAACTTTGGGGTTTTTTTGTTCTTCTTTCTCTTATCGCTTTAGGTGGAAGGTTAGATTGTTTATTTGAGATGTTTTTTTTTTCTTGAGGTACGATTGTATTTTTATAACCTTCCCTCTTAGAACTGCTTTTGGTGAATCCCATAGGTTTTGGGTCATCATGCTTTCATTGTCATTTGTTTCTAGGTGTTTTTTGATTTCCTCTTTGATTTCTTAAGTGATCACTTTGTTATTAGGTAGTGCACTGTTTATCCTCCATTTGTTTGTGTTTCTTCCAGTTTTTTTTCATGTAATTGATATCTAGTCTCATAGCGTGGTGGTCGGAAGGGATGCTTAATATGATTTAAATTTTCTGAAATTAACCAAGGCTTGATTTGTGACCCAAGATATGGTCTGTCCTGGAGAATGTCCCATGAGCACTTGAGAAGAAAGTGTATTCTGTTGTTTTTGGATGGAATGTCCTGTAAATATCAATTAAGTCCACTGTGTTTAATGTATCATTTAAAGCCTCTGTTTCCTTATTTATTTCCATTTTGGATGATCTGGCTATTGGTGAAAGTGGGGTGTTAAAGTCCCCTACTATTATTGTCTATTATTGTGTTACTGTCAATTTCCCCTTTTATGGCTATTAGCATTTGCCTTAGGTATTGAGGTGCTCCTATGTTGTGTGCATAAATATTTACAATTGTTATATCTTCTACTTGGATTGATCCCTTGATAATTATGTAGTGTCCTTCTTTGTCTGTTGTAATAGTTTTTATTTTAAAGTCTATTTTGTCTGGTATGAGAATTGCTACTCCAGCTTTCTTCTGATTTCCATTTGCATGGAATATCTTTTCCCCTCCCCTCACTTTCAGTCTGTATTGTATGTGTCCCTAGGTCTGAAGTGGGTCTCTTGTAGACAGCATATATATGGGTCTTGCTTTTGTATCCAATCAGCCAGTCTATGTCTTTTGGTTGGAGCACTTATTCCATTTATATTTAAGGTAATTATCAATATGTATGTTCCTATTCCCACTTTCTTAATTGTTTTGGGTTTGTTATTGTATGTATTTTCCTTCTCTTGTGTTTGCTGCCTAGAGAAGTGCCTTTATCATTTGCTGTAGAGCTGGTTTGGTGCTGCTGAATTCTCTTACCTTTCACTTGTTTGTCAAAGTTATAATTTCTCCGTTGAATCTGAATGAGATCCTTGATAGGTAGAGTAATCTTGGTTGTAGGTTTTTCCATTTATTCACTTTAAATATGTCCTGCCACTCCCTTGTGGCTTGCAGAGTTTCTGCTGAAAGATCAGCTGTTAACCTTATGGGGATACCCTTGTGTGTTATTTGTTGTTTCTCCTTTGCTGCTTTTAATATTTTTTCTTTGTATTTAATTTTTGATAGTTTGATAAATACATGTCTTGGCATGTTTCTCCTTGGATTTATCCTGTATGGGACTCTCTGTGCTTTCTGGACTTGATTGACTATTTCCTTTGCCATGTTAGGAAAGTTTTCAACCATAATCTCTTCAAATATTTTTTCAGTCCCTTTCTTTTCCTCTTCTTCTTGTGGGACCCTTATAATTCGAATGTTGGTGCATTTAATGTTGTCCCAGAGGTCTCTGAGACTGTCCTCAGTTCTTTTCACTCTTTTTTCTTTTTTCTGCTCTGCAGTACTTATTTCCACTTTATCTTCCAGGTCACTTATCTGTTCTTCTGCCTCAGTTATTCTGCTATTGATTCCTTGTAGAGAATTTTTAATTTCATTTATTGTGTTGTTCATCATTGTTTGTTTGCTCTTTAATTCTTCTAGGTCCTTGTTAAACGTTTCTTGTATTTTCTCTATTCAATTTCCGAGATTTTGTATTATCTTTATGATCATTTGTCTGAATTCTATTTCAGGTAGACTGCCTATTTCCTCTTCATTTATTTGCTCTGGTGGGTTTTTACCTTGCTCCTTCATTTGTTGTGTGTTTCTCTGTATTCTTATTTTGCTTAACTCACTGTGTTGGGGCCTCCTTTTTGCAGGCTACAGGTTCATACTTCCTGTTGTTTTTGGTGTCTGCCCCAGTGGTTGAGGTTGGTTCAGTGTGTTGTGTAGGCTTCCTGTGGAGGGGACTGGCACTTGTGTTTTCGTGGATGAGGCTGGATCTTGTCTTTCTGGTGGAGGGGCCACATCTGTCTGTGTGTTTTGGGGTGTCTGTGACTTTTTATTATTTTAGGTAGCCTCTGTTAATGGGTGGGGCTGTGTTCCTGTTTTGCTAGCTGTTTGGCAAAGGGCGTCCAACCCTGTAGCTTGCTGGTCATTGAGTGGAGATGGGTCTTTGTTTTGAGATCGAGATCTCTGGGAGAACTTTAGACGTTTAATATTACGTGGGGCCAGGATGTCTCTGGTGGACTAATGTTCTGAACTCGGCTCTCCCACTTCAGAGGCACAGGCCTGACACCTGACCAGAGCGCCAAGACCCTGTCAGCCACACACTCAGAGAAAAAGGGAGAAAAAAAGGAAGGAAGAAAAAAATAAAATAAAGTTTTAGAAATAAATAATTATTAAAAAATTAAAAAGTAATAAAAGAAAGAAAAAATAAGAAAGAAGAGAGCAACAAAACCAAAAAACAAACAACCAATGATAGCAAGCACTAAAAACTATACTAAAAAACAAGCAAACAAATAAAAAAACGGACAGACAGAACACTAGGACAAATGGTAAAGGCAAAGCTATACAGACAAAATCACATAAAGAAGCATACACATACACAGCCACAAAAAGGGAAAAGGAAAAAATATATCTATATATAAGAAAAAAAAAGAAAACAGCAGGAGGAAGCAGGCAACCAAATCAAGAAACAAATCTACCAATGATAATAAACTCTAAATACTGAACTAAAATAAACTTAAAATCAGAAACAATTTAGATGAAGAAAGCAAACCCCAAGTCTACAGTTGCTCCCAAAGTCCACCACCTCAATTTTGGGATGATTCGTTGTCTATTCAGCTATTCCACAGATACAGGGTACATCAAGTTGATTGTGGAGATTTAACCTGCTGCTCCTGAGGCTGCTGGCAGAGAATTCTCTTTCTCTTCTTTGTTCACACAGCTCCTGGGGTTCAGCTTTGGATTTTGCCCTGCCTCTGCATGTAGGTCCCCTAAGGGCATCTGTTCCCTGCCCAGACAGGATGGGGTTAAAATAGCAGTTGATTAGGGTGCTTGGCTCAATCAGGCCTGGAGGAGGGAGGGGTATGGAATGTGGGGTGAGCCTGTGGTGGCAGAGGTCGGCATGATATTGCAACAGCCTGTGGCAGGCTGTGTGTTCTCCTGGGAAAGTTGTCCCTGGATCACAGGACTCTGGCAGTGGCGGGCTGCACAGGCTCTTGGGAGGGTAGGTGTGGATAGTGACCTGTGCTTCCACACGTGCTTCTTGGTGGCTGCATTAGCAGCCTTAGAGTTTCACGCCAGTTTCTGGTGTCTGTGCTGATAACCGCAGCTTGTGCCCATCTGTGGAACTCGTTTCAGTGGTGCTCTGAATCCCCTCTCCTTGTGCACCCTGAAACAATGGTCTCTTGCTTCTTAGGCAGTTCCAGACATTTTCCTGCACTCCCTCCTGAGTAGCTGTGGCACACTAGCCTCCTTCAGGCTCTGTTCACGCAGTCAACCCTAGTCCTCTCCCTGGGATCTGCCCTCCCAAGCTGGAGCCGCAGCTGCCAGCCCCCATCCACCCTTGTTGGTGAGCAGACAAGCCTCTCAGGCTGGTGAGTGCTAGTCGGCACCAATTCTCTGTGTGGTAATCTCTCCACTTTGCCCTCTGCACCCTTTTGCTGTGCTGTCCTCCGTAGCTCTGAAGCTTCCCCCACTGCCACCCTCCTGTCTCCACCAGGGAAGGGGCTTCCTAGTGTGTGGAAACATTTCCTGCTTCACAGCTCCCTCCCAGAGGTGCAGGTCCCATCCCTATTTTTTGTCTCTGTTTTATCTTTTTTCTTTTGCTCTACCCAGGTACATGGTGGGGGGGGTTTCTTCCCTTTTGGGAAGCCTGAGGTCTTTTGCTAGAGTTTGGTAGGTATTCTATAGGAGTTGTTCCACATGTAGATGTATTTCTGATATATTTGTAGGGAGGAAAGTGATCTCCACCTCTTACTCCTCCGCCATCTTGAAGGTCTTGTTGGGGAAAACTCTTTAAAAATAATGAAAAGAAATTTGTTGGCAGGGCGTGTAAGGGCAGGCTGAAGCTGCTCTGGCGTGAGGTGATCGGAGGTAATATGTGTTTCTGAATTAGGTGCTGGATCACACAAAGCACATTAGTGGGGTCACTGGTGAAATTTAAATAAGGTCTGTAGGTTAGATACTACCATTGGATCATTGTTAATTTCCTGATTTTGATAGTCATGCTATGGTTATGTATGATGAATCTGATGAAGGGTACTTGGTAATTCTTTGCAACTCTTTCTGTACGTCTGAAATTGTTGTAAAATGCAAAGTTAAAATAAAACTTAAAAATTGGTTCATATTTCTGAACACAGCAGATACTTTTGTTCTTTTATTAACTTGCTATCACATTTCAGAGAGACAAGATGCTCCTTAATATTGGCTTGTCATGTCAATGACATGTCAATATGTCATGTATTGAACACATCCCATATGATAAGTACTGGGAAATGTGGAAGACACTAAAAAAAGGAAGACCTAGTCTCACGTCTCAGGGTAATAGAAAAAAAAGACATACTCAACCAAGATGAAGAGCTGTGGATACTGTTATAAGAGAAAGGCAGATCACGTGTTACAGGCACTCAGAAGAAGGAGAGCTTATTTCCTGCTTTAGAGTATCAGAGAAAATGCAATTGTGAAAATAATCTTTGGGCTAGGCTTCAAAGGAGGGCAGGATTTCGACAAGCATGATTTGGGGATATTGTGGTAAAGTATATATAATGTTAAGAGAATAGCATGAATAAACTTCAGAGGAAGAAAGAAAATTCAAAGAAAATTCAATGGCTCCAACACAGCACATTTGTACATTTTGTTTTGGGTCACCTTATTGGGATATTGCTTGATTATTATAATTTTTGATTGCTCATGAAAACTGTAGGCTCATATCCACAATACACTAGATTTGGAAGGTACCTTAGAGGTCTTCTTACCCAGCTACCTCATTTTGGTGCTGGAGAAAATGAAGAGGCTCTTTCTTATAAGGATTCACACAGTTAGTAACAGAAGTAGAACTAGGACTCAGAGCTTTTCTAATTTTAGTATTCTATCTACTCTAACATTGTGAAACTTATAAATAAGCATTGTGATATCAGCCAGACACATTACCATGCAGATACAGGAATTCTCCAGATTCCTATCACCCCCAGAATCTAGTCATACTGCAATTCTGTCCTCCTTTTCCTATGCCCCTCCTATTTTCCTTATGAAGTTTTATACTGAAGATTGGTCAGAGAGGCACAGTTTCAGGGTGCCCTGTGACAGCCAGCAAGTAGCCAGCTATTAGCAAACTTTGATGGCGCTGAAGTTCTATTCTCATGTAAGGCCACTCATGTGTTCATTTCTTCTGGCTATAATTGGTTGATGAATCATTCCTTAGTCTGAAACAAAACAATCAACAGAAAGCCAAATTATCCTGTCATTTGTATCTTTTCAGGTAAAGCCTTCATAACCATCCTACACACCCTTCCTTCAGATTCACATGCTTTCCTTTTTGAAGAGATGACATGAATTCTGAAAATGCATTTGCTAAAATAATAATATCCTCAGAAGGCATGAAGCCATGCCAGGGCACCAGAGAAGGAGAGTGAGGGAATTAGGTCAGAGGCTGGGAATTAATACTTTCTACTCCTTACACATGCAACTGACTGTGTCTTCTCTGAAGGCCCATCAGACAATTTGTTCCTCACTGTAAAAACCTCCCTATTATCTTCATGAGTGTAGGTAAAATTTGTGCACATAGCTCAGTCAATTGTGAGAAGGAGGCAATGGAGACTTAGAGATCTTCTCACCTTACTGCTCACTAGGCCTGCAGGGTCAAAGGGAGGCCTAGAGACCCTTTTGGAATTCTAAGCAGTCTGCTGGTAAATCCTAAGATTCATAGTTCAGTGGAACTAGCCTCAGTCATGCCTAAATTCAAGGTTAAGTCCATTTAAGTTTGATCCCAAGAAACCAAGCTGGTGGTGGATAGTAATTAGAAAAGAACAAAGAGATGATGGGGATGGAAGCAGAACTTGTCCTTTCTCAGCAGAAGAAATGTTGAGGTTTCCATTGTTAATGGGTTATTAAAGAAAGGAGAAAAACGCAGCTAGCTCTGTAACTCTCCCATTCAGGAGCAGCTTCTTTATGATCAGGATCACAGCCAGAGCTTCAGAAAATCCTGACTTCTAGGCTGATGTGCATGTATCCCCAAAATTAGTATGTTCAAGAAAGTAAATTGAGGACAGATATGATGAAGGAGGTCAAGATTAAAGTCTTATGTTACCATTCTTGTTTTTGTAGATCTCCAAATTTTCCATGCCATCTACTTCAGTTCTTTTCCACTGACAGAAATGCCTGGGGAAAAAAATATTCATTTCCAATTTTCTCTTCCTACTTAACACTACTGTCAGTTCCTTTCCCTCCAACCACCAATATTTGCCTGTCCTCTGTCACAATTTCTCAGAATCCTGCTCAAGGAAAAACTAGTTGAGATGGTTGAGACTAATGATTGTAATTAGTCAATCACTAATCCCCTGCCCATTTCGGGTAACATTTATATTCTAACAACGGCTTTTAATCCTTTGTTGATGGAAGTAGCAAGCTAAGGAAGGGTCAACACTTTGGGGATGGGATGCCTCTTACTGCTCTTCATATCACTGCATGGAGCTGGCCATCTATTTCACTCTATGCGTAAGGCTGTGCAGTATAGTAGGGAGCCATCTGGATAGTGCTAACAACAAGGACACTACAGCCAATTTCCCATTCTATAGTCCATGGATATAGCTTAATGAGTTAATAATGCAAAGAACAAACATATCAAGCTGAGTTCTTAACATGTGGCTAGATTCAGTGGGGAAAAGAGTTACTAATTTGAGTTTTTCTTGAATTATCCCCACCCTCCCCATACATATATCCCCTTGCGATCTCCCCTAGGATTGCTAAAATAATTTCCAACATAATATTCATTATTTAGCTTTTTCTAACCCACCCCACTCTGGATTCTGTTATTTAGTCATCTTTATGGATGGGCACCATCTGAGAATTATGAGAACAACCATGAGGTATGGGACTTTTAATCTTTATCTCATGTAGCTGCTTTGTAGATGGTTCTAGCCATTCTGAGCCAGGGAAAGTATTCATAATTCAGATGCTATCATATGAATAAGATTTTCTGCTTTATATATTGGCTACAAATCAGTTTTTGAGATGGTAAATCAGAAACTGGGAGCCACTTTAAACAAATTAAACAGCACCATAGTCAATTTGTTATTCATTTCTTTCCACTGTTCCTGTAATAGGTTCAAAGTAACAGAGTTGTGCATCTCAGCCCTGGGGAGGCAAATTGTCTCCAGGGGCAGCATGACATTCTCTAAAAAGAAATTATATTTAATTCTTAACAGAAAGAAATAAATATAACCCAGAAAAACATTTTTTAGGAAGCAGGTGGGGCCATGAGTTTAGTAAAATCAAACAGATGACAAGGTTGTCCTGACTTTCCCCAAATCAGAAATAAATGCAAGAGTGTATATGTGAAGCATGCAGGTGGTGAGAAAGCAGAAGACAAAGTACTCTCAACTAAGTCTCTCAATACACCAGACTCAGGGGAAAGCTGGACTAATAATATGTGTCTTACACAATCCCCTGAATGTCAGAGCCACAGGCAGAGAGTTCTTTTGCAGCAGGAAATTCCAAAAGCATAAAAGCTATTTTGACTCAAGGCAGAGTAGAACATTTTCAGGACCTGAGGAGTGACAGGTGTGTCTTCTGGGTAACAGCATGATTAGAAATACTCACTGCACAGCTGTGTGTGTTAAGGGAGGATCAAAGAATGAGAGATCCTTGATTCTCCTATAGGGAGATGACAGTTGACTAAATATCTAAGGGGTTCCATTTTGATATTTTGCTCAAGGTCCTGGATTTAAATTAACTGTTATAAGAGGCAGGGGAAAGCATCTCAGAGTTGTGCAGTAGGAAAAAGTCAAATGTTAACACTTTCAACATGTTCATGAACAAAGTTGTAAAGTTCCCTTGAAAGGCAACTTAGGGCATTAGGAAAAAAGGGCTAGTCTAGGTGAAAGAATACCTGAGTGCTAGTCCTGGCCTCTGCTATTGATGAGCTATTTGGTCTTGGGCAATTTTCTTCTTCTTTTTGGGCCTCAATTTCTTTAATTTATTATTATTTTTATTATTATTTGTGGTACACGGACCTCTCACTGTTGTGGCCTCTCCCGTTGCGGAGCACAGGCTCCGGACGCACAGGCTCAGCGGCCATGGCTCACGGGCCTAGCTGCTCCGTGGCATGTGGAATCTTCCCAGACCGAGGCAAGAACCCGTGTCCCCTGCATCGGCAGGCGGACTCTCAACCACTGCGCCACCAGGGAAGCCCAATTTCTTTAATTTTTAAATAATTTATTCTCTCTTTGTATTTTTCAGACCTAATAAAATGGTGGGGTGCAAATTTGGGGTTGCTTAATTTTTATCTTACCAATAAAGATACTTTAGAAGATAATTTAAAAAATACTCTACCATCTACTATTGCCATCATCAAGAAACTAGGAACAAAATGGTACTTACCTCACAGGGTTGTTGTGAGGATTAAATGAATTAATATATGTAAAGTGTTTAGAACAGCACGTGGCACATAGTAAACATTTAATTTATGATTGTTATTATCATCATTATCATTAATTCAATACATAAAAGATATTTTAACAAAATTAATAGGATTAATAAGAGCAAAATTATAGGAAAAATATTTCTCAAAGTTACTTAAATTCAGGTTTATGAACAATTGAATTTGTCTTTATATTTCTCATAGAAAACTCATAGATCAGGACAGGTCTCACATTTGGTAATCACTGGTCTGGATGATATTAAATTGTCACTTCTAACACTAATATTTTATTCAGGAGGGCATTTAAAATGTAAAAGATAACTAATTGATAATTTAACATATTGAACTTCATGGGTCTTCATAAGATTTACCAGTAAATTTGTTAGGGAAACCACTGACTGAAACTGCCTGCCCTGGCCAGGCAAGATAGTACCCATTTGCATGAGTTATCTTAACAACAGGAGGTCCTGGTAAGGAATGCAGAACTGACAAGCTGCCACCAACTGAAAAAATTCGGGAAAGGTCAAAAGGAGAGAGGAGACGCCAGCCCATATGTCCTACCAACCACCCAGAATCCTTTTCACTGTAATCCATCTTGGCTGAGAGATGCATGCACCACCAGGAAAGACCCTGAGTCAGAATGATTGGACAGAGACAACCCGGAAACTAACCCCATCACCATAAAACTGGAGACTGCGAGCCATGTGGCAGAGCAGTCCTCCTGGGTTCCCTTACCCTTCTGCTCTCGACCCGGGTGCCCCTTCCCAAAAAAGTTTCTTGCTTTGTCAGTACGTGTGTCTCCTCAGACAATTCCTTTCTGAGTGTTAGACAAGAGCCCACTCTCAGGCCCTGGACGGGGTCCCCCTTCCTGCAACAAATTCAAGTAAATTTATGACAATATTGAGAAATTTGCAAATCAATTTTTTGTGCCCCCTTCCAAACTTTAGCAGATCCTTTTGTCTTTGTCTATCCAGAGCTTGTTCTGCCATACATTCTCATTAATTTCTGGTAAAGATTTTATATCACTAAAACTTTAGCATTGCCACTCAGGCAAGGATGTTGGCTAGCTAGTTGAATTGGAGCTTCTTAAAAGCGCAACTCTTGTGGCAAAGGTAAGGGGTGGAGGGTAGTCCATTAAAGGCTTGATTCACAAAGTTAGTTGGGTGAATGTTTGTCCATAAGTCATCATATTGCTATAAGTGATGTAGCCAAATGAAAAAAAAATCCTCCAAAATTTAAATATTACAATAAAGATCTACTTTCTTTGCTAATTACTGTAGTATCTTATTGAACAAAGTATTTTCCGTAGAAAGTTAATTAGTTCTAACATTCCAGTCTTGCCTCCCAATTCTTCCTCACATGAAACTTCCATTTGGCCAAAACTGACCCCTTAATGTTCATGCTTTTGTTCTTCGTTTATGCCATTTTTTCTCTTTGGAAAACACCAGCCCAATCACTTTCCATCTCTGTCAATTAGAATTCTACTAATTTTTCAAAGTTTGTCTTTATTTATTTATTTAACATCTTTATTGGAGTATAATTGCTTTACAATGGTGTGTTAGTTTCTGCTTTATAGCAAAGTGAACCAGCTATACATATACGTATATCCCCGTATCTCTTCCTTCTTGCGTCTCCCTCCCTCCCACCCTCCCTATCCAACCCCTCTAGGTGGTCACAAAGCACCGAGCTGATCTCCCTGTGCTATGGGGCTGCTTCCAATTAGCTATCTATTTTACATTTGGTAGTGTATATATGTCCATGCCACTCTCTTATTTCGTCCCAACTTACCCTTCCCCCTCCCTCTTTCCTCAAGTCCATTCTCTCCATCTGCATCTCAAAGCTTGTTTTAATCACCATTTTTTCCCATGAAGCTTTTCTTAATTCCTTCTCACTGGATATGATAGTCTCCTTCTTTGAGTCTTCATGATACTCTTTAATGTTATTTCTCTTTAGTTTAACACAATAATTAATCCTAATTTTATAAGCCATACAATTACCATGGGGGAACAGAAATAAAAATGAAGTACAAATTTCTTTTCACTAAAAGAGTAGTGAGCAATGTAAAAGCTAAGTCTGTGATGGTTAGTTGTGTTTTTCACCTTTCCTTAACAGTAGATTATTAGTTCAAACACTAGTACTAGGAGCCTAGGCACAAAGAATATCCTCTCCCTGGAAGTTCTCTGAACACTTCCACCTGTAGGGGAGTAGAATTTGCCACCCCAAAATATGTATTCTTGGCATGTTAATTATTTTAAGCTGGTTATTATCTAAGAAACAGCAGGCACATGGAAAAAACTCTGAAAACCAAGTAGCAGTTACTCTTTTGTAAGAAATGTTTACACTTATAAGAAAAATCTCCATTTGTAAGCATGTCTCCCTCTCTGTACCAGGAAGAGGAGAATGACCAAACCTCTAGAAATCTATCAGAAAAAGCAAGGACAAATCTGAATAACAAACTTACCCTTGTTTACTCTGCTTTTTTCCTGGTGGCATTCCATAACTGACTCCTCATTCTCAACATCCCCTTTTGTCTTTAGCTGAGGATGGTATTTAAGGTGAGGGCTTCAGTCATTTTGGTGAGTTACTCAGTTTTCCTACATGTCTCCCATGTATACATGTCATTAAAATTTTGTGTGATTTCCTCCACGTGATCTGTCTCATGTCAGTTTAATTCTTAAGCCAACCAAAAGAACCTAGAAGAGGGGAGGAAAAATTTTTCCCTTACACACCCCACCCACACTCTGACCTTATTTTCAAAGAAAATGCAATTTTCTAAGTTGTTCTCCGAAAGTCAGATGGACTTCGCACTAAAGGTCAGCCTGAAAGTCATACTGGAAACTTTTCACACCTAGCTCAAGTGCAAGTAGAAATTTTACACACACATGAAGTGAAAGCCCAGAGGAGGTCTTAGGAAATGTGACCTTGAATATTTATAACCTCTGGAGAAACAATGTGCATGTATCTGTATGGCTGTGCTGCCCCCTTGTAGTGAATGCAGATAAAAAACATTAAGGAGAACAGCAGTATCATTCGTTTAAATTTCACAAATTAAGCCCCATTCAATGCTTGAGATGAATGGGATATAAAACTTTAGGCTTCCAAAGATAGAACAGTGATCAATCACTCACCGTCATTTGGCTCATTTTGCTGGCCTTTTAAAAGGTTGCCCGCTTTTCTCGGCTGATTGAGTCATACAGCCAACTAGTTTGACAGATTCTTTTTACCCAGCTGACAGAATCGATTGGTTACTTTGATATCAAGTAGGCTCAGCTTTAATATCTTCAGGGAATCTTTCTAGTGAGCACATTATAGACAATATATTTCATTATAGATAGAAAAAGAAATATCTTTTAAAGAATTAATGGCTGCAGTTTATATCAGGGGATTAGGAATTTCAGATTTTATTTCAAGCATTGCTTACCATTTTCTAAATATTTATTTATTTTTGGCTGTGTTAAGTCTACGTTGCTGTGTGTGGACTTTCTCTAGTTGTGGTGAGCAGGGGCTACTCTTCGTTGCGGTGCTTGGGCTTCTCATTGCAGTGGCTTCCCTTGTGGAGCACGGGCTCCAGGTGTGCGGGCTTCAGTAGTTGTGGTACATGGGCTCAGTAGTTGTGATGCGTGGGCTCTAGAGTGCAGGCTCAGCACTTGTGGTACATGGGCTTAGTTGCTCCACGGCATGTGGGATCTTCCTGGACCAGGGATTGAACCCATGTACCCTGCATTGGCAGGCAGATTCTTAATCACTGTGCCACCAGGGAAGTCCCTAGCTTTCCATTCTTAACATGACTTTGGATGCGTCATATAACCTCAGAGTGGCCTTATTTTCTTCATTTACAAAATATAAAATTATACCAGCTCTTTAATGTGATGTCATTGTATTTTATGGCTGTATTTTTCAATTTCTGCTATGTATCCATATCAGTTCAAGCATCAAATCTTCAATACGGTCACTTCCAGTCAATAGTCCCCTGAGATCGTACTATTGGAGTCACTGCTGGCTAGCATAAAAGGGATTCTACCATAGTTCACACAAACTGGCTGAGAGCTAACCTATCCATGGTTTCAATCTCTTGACTGAGATTCATGTACATCACATCATTGTATTCTTTATGAAGGTACAGAGCAGAATCATTATTTCTTATTGCTTAAAGAAGGGAAAGAGAACACTGAGGTAGTGTCATCTAGTTCTCTAAAGAACTAGAAGGCAGAATTATTTCTCACTGCTTAAAATGTAGTCAAACTTACCTCTCATTTTCCAGACTTTTCACGTGTAAAATGAGGAAAATAACATATATAACAGTATTTACCAATGGTTATCAACATTTATACCATCTATCTATTAAATACTATAGAAATATATATATAGTATTCTGGTCCATACTACCTAAATAAATTTCTGGTCCATACTACCTAAAGAAATCTGCAGATTCAGTGTAATCCCTAGCAAATCTCAATGGCATTATTGCTGAAATAGAGGGAAAAATTTCTATAATTCATATGGAATCTCAAAGAATCCAAATTGCCAAAACAATCTTAAAAAAAAAAACTCAAAAATTTGGTGGCCACATACTTCCTAGTTTCAAAATATACAAATCTACAGTAATCAAAACAGTGTGGTACTGGCATAGAGACAGACACATAGAACAATGGAACATAATAGAGAGCCCAGAAATAAACCCTTGTGTAGTCAGCTAGTCTTTGACAATGGCACCAAGAACACACAAGGGGGGAAAAGACAATCTCTTCAGTAAATGGTGTTGAGAAAATTGGATATCCATATGCAAAGAATGAAGTTGGACCTTTCTCTTACATAATGTAAAAAATTAACTCCAAATGGAATAAAGATTTAAAATTAAAATCTTAAACTATAAAATTCCTAGAAGAAAACACAGGGAAAATACTTTTGGACATTGGCATTGTCAACGATTTCTTGGCTAAGACAGCAAAACCACTGGCAAAAGAATAAGGCAAATAGGACTACATCAAACTTAAAAATATCTGCATAACAAAGGAAACAATCAGCAAAGTAAAAAGGCAACCTATGGAATGAGAGAAAATAATTGAAAATCATATCTTATAAGAGGTTAATATCTAGAATGTACAGAGAAATCCTACAACTCAAAACAAGATCCCAAATAATCCAATTAAAAATTGGCAAAGGAACTGAATAGACATTTCTTCAAAGAAGATATACAAGGTAGAAGGACATGCTTTCACCTCCTCTTGCAAGAACACCAGAATCACAACTAGTTGATGGACAATCATTGACAGGAAGACACTGGAATTCACCAAAAAAGATACCCCACATCCAAAGACAAAGGAGAAGCCACAATGAGATGGTAGGAGGGACACATTCACAATAAAATCAAATCCCATAACTGCTGGGTGGGTGAATCACAGACTGGAGAACACTTATACCACAGAAGTCCACCCACTGGAGTGAAAGTTCTGAGCCCCATGCCAGGCTTCCCAACCTGGGGGACCGGCAATGGGAGGAGGAATTCCTAGAGAATCAGACTTTGAAGGCTACTAGGATTTGATTGCAGGACGTTGACAGAACTGGGGGAAACAGACTCCACTCTTGGAAGGCACACACAGAGTAGTGTGTGCATCGGGACCCAGGGGAAGGAGCAGTGAACACAGGGGAGACTGAACCAGAGCTACCTACTAGTGTTGGGGGGTCTCCTGCAGAGGCAGTGGTTGGCTGTGGCTCACTGTGGGGACAAGGACACTGGCAGCAGAAGTTCTGGGAAGTACACCTTGGCATGAGCCCTCCAGGAGTCTGCCACTAGCCCCATCAAAGAGCCCAGGAAGGCTCCAGTGTTGGGTTGCCTCAGGCCAAAAACCAACAGGGAGGAAACTCAGCCCCACCCACCAGCAGTGAAGTGGATTAAAGTTTCACTGAGCTATGCCCATCAGAGCAACAGTCAGCTCTACCCACCACCAGTCCCTCCCATCAGGAAACTTGCACAAGCCTCTTAGATAGCCTCATCCAACAGAGGGCAGACAGCTGAAACAAGAAGAAATACAATGCTGCAGGCTGTGGAACAAAAACCACATTCACAGAAAGATAAACAAGATTAAAAGGCAGGGGACTATGTACCAGATGAAGGAACAAGATAAAACCCCAGAAAAACAACTAAAGGAAGTGGAGATAGGCAACCTTCCAGAAAAAGAATTCAGAATAATGGTAGTGAAGATGATCCAGGACCTCAGAAAAAGAATGGAGACAAAGATCGAGAAGATGCAAGAAATGTTTAATAAAGACCTAGAAGAATTAAAGAACAAACAGAGTTGAAAAATACAATAACTGAAATGAAAACTACACTAGAAGGAAGCAATAGAAGAATTACTGAGACAGAAGAACAGATAAGTGACCTGGAAGACAGAATGGTGGAATTCACTGTTGTGGAACAGAATAAAGAAAAAAGAATGAAAAGAAATGAAGACAGCCTAAGCGACCTCTGGGACAACATTAAACACAACAACATTCACATTATAAGGCTCCCAGAAGGAGAAGAGAGAGATAAATAACCCAATAAAGTATTTGAAGAGATTATAGTTGAAAACTTCCCTAACATGGGAAAGGAAATAGCCACCCAAGTCCAGGAAGCGAAGCCAGTCCCTACAGGATAAACACAAGGAGAAACACACCAAGACACATAGTAATCAAACGGGCAAAAATTAAAGAAAAAGAATTGAAAGCAGCAAGGGAAAAACAACAAATACCATAAAAGGGAACTCCCATAAGGTTAACAGCTGCTTTCCCAGCAGAAACAGTACAAGCCAGAAGGGAGTGGATTGATATATTTAAAATGATGAAAGGGAAGAACCCATAACCAAGATTACTCTACCCAGCAAGGATCTCATTCAGATTTGATGGAGAAATCAAAAGCTTTACAGACAAGCAAAAGGGAAGATTATTCAGCACCACCAAACCAGCTCTACAGCAATTGCTAAAGGAACTTCTCTAAGTGTGAAACACAAGAGAAGAAAAGGACCTACAAAAACAAACCCAAAACAATTAAGAAAATGGTGATAGGAACATACATATCAACAATTACCTTAAATGTCAATGGATTAAATACTCTAACCAAAAGGCACAGGCTCACTGAATGGATACAAAAACAAGACCCATATATATGCTGTTTACAAGAGACCAACTTCAGACTTAGGGACACATCCAGACTGAAAGGGAGGGGATGGAAAAAGATATTCCATGCAAATGGAAATCAAAAGAAAGCTGGAGTAGCATTAATCATATCATAGACTTTAAAATAAAGAATGTTACAGAGACAAGGAAGGTCACTACATAATGATCAAGGGATCAATCCAAGAAGAAGATATAACAATTATTAATATATATTAACCTAACATAGGAGCACCTCAATACATAAGGCAACGATAACAGCTATAAAAGAGGAAATCGACAGTAACACAAAAATAGTGGTGTACTTTAACACTTCACTTACACCAATGGACAGATCATTCAAAATGAAAATAAATAAGGAAAAAGAAGCTTTCAATGACACAATAGACCAGATAGATTTAATTGATATTTATAGGACATTCCATCCAAAAACAGCAGGTTACACATTCTTCTCAGGTTTGCATGGAACATTCTCCAGGATAGATCACATCTTGGGTCACAAATCAAGCCTCAGTAAATTTCAGAAAATTGAAATCATATCAAACATCTTTTCTGATGACAATGCTATGAGATTAGAAATGAATTACAGGGAATAAACGTAAAAAACACAAAGACATGGAGTCTAAACAGTATGTTACTAAATAACCAAGAGATCACTGAAGAAATCAAAGAGGAAATCAAAAAATACCTAGAGACAAATGACAATGAAAACCTGATGATCCAAAACCCATGGGATGCACCAAAAGCAGTTCTAAGAGAACTGCTTAGAACTTAGGGAACGTAGGGGAGTTTATACCTATACAAGCCTACCTCAAGAAACAAGAAAAATTTCAGATAAACAATCTAACCTTACACCTAAAGCAATTAGAGAAAGAAAAACAAACAAAACCCAAATTTAGCTGAAAGAAAGAAATCATAAAATCAGAGCAGAAATAAATGAAATAGAAACAAGGAAAACAATAGTAAAAATCAATAAAACTAAAAGCTGGTCCTGTGAGAAGATAAACAAAACTGGTAAGCCATTAGCCAGACTCATCAAGAAAAAGAGGGAGAGGATTCAAATCAAAAAAATTAGAAATGAAAAAGGAGAAGTTACAACGGACACCGCAGAAATACAAAGCATCCTAAGAGACTACTACAAACAACTCTATGCTAATAAAATGGACAACCAGTAAGAAATAGATAATTTCTTAGAAAGGTATAACCTTCCAAGACTGAACCAGGAAGAAATAGAAAATATGAACAGACCAATCACAAGTAATTAAATTGAAAGTGTGATTAAACATCTTCCAACAAACAGAAGTCCAGGACCAGATGGCTTCACAGGTGATTTCTATCAAACATTTAGAGAAGAGCTAACGCCCATCCTTCTCAAACTCTTCCAAAAAATTGCGGAGGAAGGAGCACTCCCAAACTCATTCTATGAGGTCACCATCACCCTGATACCAAAACCAGACAAAGATACTACAAAAAAAGAAAATTACAGACAAATATCACTGATGAATATAGATGCAAAAATCCTAAACAAAATACTAGCAAACAGAATCCAACAACACATTAAAAGGATCATACACCATGATCAAGTGGGATTTATCCCAGGGATGCAAGAATTCTTCAATATATGCAAATCAATCAATGTGATACAACATGTTAACAAATTGAAGAATAAAAACCATATGATCATCTCAATAGATGCAGAAAAAGCTTTTGACAAAATTCAGCACCATTTATGAAGAAAAGCTCTCCAGAAAGTGGGCATAGAGTGAACCTACCTCAGCATAATAAAGGCCATATACAACAAACCCACAGCAAACATCATTATCAATGGTGAAAAACTGAAAGCATTTCCCCTAAGATCAGGAACAAGATAAGGATGTCCACTCTCGCCACTATTATTCAACATAGTTTTGTAAGTCCTAGCCACAGCATTCAGAGAAGAAAAAGAAATAAAAGCAATTTAAATTGGAAAAGAAGAAGTAAAACTGTCACTGTTTGCAGATGACATGATACTATACATAGAGAATCCTAAAAATGTCACCAGAAAACTACTAGAGCTAATCAATGAATTTGGTAAAGTTGCAGGATACAAAGTTAATGCACAAAAATCTCTTGCATTCCTATATACTAATGATAAAAAATCTGAAAGAGATATTAAGGAAACACTCCCATTTACCATAGTAACAAAAATAACAATATACCTAGGAATAAACCTACCTACAGAGACAAAAGACTGGTATGCAGAAAACTATAAGATGCTGATGAAAGAACTTAGAGATGATACCAACCAATGGAGAGATATACCATGTTATTGGATAGGAAGAATCAATATTGTGAAAATGACTATACTACCCAAAGAAGTCTACAGATTCAATGCAATCCCAGTCAAATTACCAATGACATTTTTTATGGAACTAGAACAAAAATCTTAAAATTTGTATGGAGACACAGAAGACCCCGAATAGCCAAAGCAGTCTTGAGGGAAAAAAGCAGTGCTGGAGGAATCAGACTCCCTGACTTCAGACTATACTCTAAAGCTACATTAATCAAGACAGTATGGTAGTGGCACAAAAACTGAAACACAGTTCAGTGGAAAAAGATAGAAAGCCCAGAGATAAACCCACGTAGCTATGGTCAACTAATCTATGACAAAGAAGGCAAGGATATACAATGGAGAAAAGACATTCTCTTCAATAAATGGTGCTGGGGAAACTGGACAGCTACATGTAAAAGAATGAAATTAGAACCCTCCCTAACACCATACAGAAAAGTAAAGTCAAAATGGATTAAAGACCTAAATGTAAGGCTAGACACTATAAAAGTCTTAGAGGAAAACATAGGCAGAACACTCTATCACATACATCATAGCAAGATCCTTTTTGACCCACCTCTTAGAGTAATGGAAATAAAAACAAAAATAAGAAAATGGGACCTAATGAAACTTCAAAGCTTTTGCACAGCAAAGGAAACCATAAACAAGATGAAACGACAACCCTCAGAAAATATTTGCAAATGAATCAACAGACAAAGGATTAATCTCCAAAATATATAAACAGCTCATGCAACTCAATATTAAAAAAAAACCCAACCCAATCCAAAAATGGGGAGAAGACCTAAATAGACATTTCTCCAAAGAAGATATGCAGATGGTCAATGAGCACATGAAAAGCTGCTTAACATCTCTAATTATAAGAGAAATGCAAATCAAAACTACAATGAGGTATCACCTCACACCAGTTAGAATGGGAATCATCAGAAAATCTACAAACAACAAATGCTGGAGAGGGTGTGGATAAAAGGGAATCCTCTTGCACTCTTGGTGGGAATGTACATTGATACAGCCACTATGGAGAACAGTATGGAGGTTCCTTAAAAAACTAAAAATAGAATTAGTATATGATCCACCAATCTCACTACTGGGCATATACCCAGAGAAAACCATAATTCAAAAAGACACCTGAATCCCAATGTTCACTGCAGCACTATTTACAGTAGCCAGGTCATGGAAGCAACCTAAATGTCCATCGACAGATGAATGGATAAAGAAGAAGTTGTATATATATACAATGGAACATTACTCAGCCATAAAAAAGGAACAAAATTGGGTCATTTGTAGAGATGTGGATGGATCTGGAGACTGTCATACAGAGTGAAGTAAGTCAGAAAGAGAAAAACAAATATCGTATATTAATGCATATATGTGGAACCTAGAAAAATGGTACAGATGAACCAGTTTGCAGGGCAGAAAATGAGACCCAGATGTAGAGAACAAGTGTATGGACACCAAGCAGGGAAAGCGGCGGGGTGGTGGGGGTGGTGGTTTGATGATTTGGACGATCTGGGATTGACATGTATACGCTGATGTGTATAAAATTGATGACTAATAAGAACCTGCTGTATAAAAAAATAAAAAAAATTCAAAAATTCAAAAAAGAAGATATACAAATGGCCAACAAACATATAAAAAGCTGTTGAAAATCACTAATCATTAGAGAAATTTAAATCAAAGTCATAATGAGATATCACCTCACACCCATTAATATCACCATTTTCAAAAAAAACAAAATAAGTGTCATGAATTTGTAGAGAATTGGGAACTCTTTGTGCTGCTGGTGTGAACATAAAATGGTGCAGCCACTATGGAAAACAGTACAGAAATTCCTCTAAAAACTAAAAAATAGAATTACCATGTGATCCAGCAATCCCATTTCTGGATATATATCCAAAATAATTGAAAGCAGGATCTCAAATAGGTATTTGCACATTTGTGTTCATTGTAGCATTATTTGCAGTACTCAAGAGGTGGAAGCAACACAAATATCCATCGACAGTTAAAAGGATAAAGAAAATGTGGTATATACGTACAATGGAATATTATTCAGCCTTTAAAAAGAAGGAAATCCTGTCCGATGCTACAATATGTATGATCCATGAAGATATTATGCTGAGTGAAATAATCCAGTTACAAAAGAACAAATACTGAATGATTCCATTTGAATGAGATATCTTGAATAGGCAAAATCATCAAAACAGAATGTAGAATAGTAGTTTCTAGGGGTTAAGGTGAGGGGAAAATTGGGAGTTGTTTTTCAATCAGTATAGAGTTTCAATTTTTCAAGATAAAGAAGTTCTAAAAGTCTGTTACATAGCAATGTGAATATAGTTAACACTTTACTAAACTGTATACTTAAAAATGGTTAAGATGGTAAATTGTATATTTTGTGTCTTTTTACTACAATTTAAAAATACTCTAGAAAGAATGATAAACTTATTTAAAAATAAACTGTATGAATAATTAAATGAGAAATCGTTTTCATGAAATGTTATGCTATATGCTCCCCAAATCATTTTAATTAATACTTTAAAGTTTCACATCTTTGGATGGAGATCAAGATGGCTGAGTAAGAGGACGTGGGGCTCATTTCTCTCACAAACACATAAAAATACATCTACATGTGGAACAATTCTCACAAAAAGCTAACTGGAAACTGGCAGAAGGTCTCCTCTATGACCAAAGCTGCAAGAAAGACCCCCACATAACTGAGTAGGATGGGAAAAAAAAAGGCATCAGTGCCCCTGGGAGAGATCTGTAAGGAAGAGAAGGTCCACAAAGGCAGACACTCACCCTGGGGAGACTCTTTGCCTGCTGAGAAATCCACTGGGACAAATAGAGGGTATGGAAAAGCCTAGACTCTACTCAGGAGGAGCATGTGTGCTGGCTTGCTAACAACCAGGGTGGAGAGAGACTTGCACTGGCAGCTGCTGCCTCCCTGTACTTCCCAATCTAAAGGGACAAACACCTTGGCCCACTCCACACCACAGACTGGAATGAGATCAGGGCAGAAAGTTGGTCTAGTTGTGCAGAGACAGACAAGGGCACCTGGGGTGTGATCCAGGGGGAACTGTGGAGCCCGTTGTCAGTGCACACAGAGTGGGGGCAGGTCTGACCATGTGAACATTGTCAGTGCCTGCACAGGGCAGCACCACAGGAATGTGAAGTGGTTGGGCACTGAATCTCGGGCAGACAGGCCCTGGGGGAGGACTTGATCTAACTACATGGAGAAAGCCCAGAGGGTCTGGAATGTCATCTCATGGTTCATTTCCTGGAGGGATCCTCCCACTCCCCAACTCAGCTTGGCCCCAGATCAGGGGCTGACATGTCCTGGGAGAAGTCTGCCACAGAGACAGCCCAGGTCTTAGGTGACAGCGTGGCCACCTCAATTCCTGTAACTGTAATGCCCCGGCCCCCAGCACCAGCCTATTTCACACCAAAGTCTTGCACCAGGTCTGGGACAAACACAACAGAGAAAGGGGAACGACCTTGGGCTGCTTCTGGGGGGAACCTTGGATGCCTGCATGGGAAGTGCATCAGTGCACTGTGACCACAGAGGCCTTACTTGCTTCAGTAGTCACCTCCTTTGAGGCAGGGCATGCTCTCAAGGGCAATGTAGCCTGATCAAGTCCCACCCTCAGGGCTTCTACTCCAACAACTGTGGAGCAGACCACACTCCTGATAGGATGGTGACAGTTTCAGAGCAAAGAGGAAGCCCCACCTCACATCCAGCATAGACTATGGACACCATGACACCAATCACAGCCCCTATCAAGGGGATAATGGCCAGCATACCCTGAGGAAAGATGTGGCTAGCATCCGTACTAAAACCAGCCCTTGCACCAAAACTATTGGACACACACAGTCTACACAGGGAGGCTCCCACATAAAAACACCCCTTCAAGATGACAGTAGATAACTATTTCTCCTAAATTCATAGAGATCTGGCTATGAAGAAGAATGAAGCAGAAGGAAGGAAATAATAAAGATCAGAGAGGAAATAAATAAAATAGAGATTAAAAAAATAGAAAAGATAAATAAAACCAAGAGCTGGTTTTTTGAAAATATAAACAAAATTGATAAATATCTAGACAGGCTCACGAAGAAGAGAGAGGACCCAAATAAATAAAATGATAAATGAAAGGGAGAAATAACAACAGATACCATAGAAATACAAAAAATCATAAGAGAATATTATGAACAGTTATATGCCAACAAATTGGACAACCTAGAAGAAATGGACAAGTTTCTAGAAACATACAGCCTGTCAAAACTGAGTCAAAAAGAAACATAATTTGAAGGACTGAAGAGCTTCACTGGGAAATTCTACCAAACATAAAGAGAAGAACTTATACCTAGCCTTCTCAAACTATTCCAAAAAATTTAAGAGGAGGCAATACTCTCAAATTCATTCTATGAAGCCACTATCACCCTGATACCAAAAACAGACAAAGACACTACAAAAAAGAAAATTACTGGACAATATCTTTGATGAATATAGATGCAAAAATCCTCAACAAAATATTATCACACCAAATCAAGCAATATATAAAAAGGATCATACACCATGGTCAAGTTGGATTCATTCCATTGTCACAAGGATGATTCAACATATGCAAATCAGTCAACATGGTACACCACATTAATAAAAAGAAAAACAAAAACCACATGCTCATCTCAATAGTCACAGAATTTTGTTGACAAAATTCAGCATCCATTTATGATAACTCTCACCAAAGTGGGTACAGAGTGAACATATCTCAACATAATAAAAGTCATTTATGACAAACTCACAGCCAAAATAATACTCAAAGGTGAAAAACTGAAAGCCTTCCTGCTAAGGATGCACACTCTCACCACTTCTATTCAACATAGTATTGGAAGTCCTAGCCAGAGCAATCAGACAAAAAAAGAAATAAAGGTTATCCAATTTGAAAGGGAAGAGGTAAACAAAAACCCATGACATTTTTCACAGAACTAGAACAAATAATCCTAAAATTTATATAGAACTACAAAAGACCCAGAATTGCCAAAAGCAATCCTGAAGAAAAGGAACAAAGCTGAAGGAATAACCCTTCTAGATTTAAGACTATACTACAATGCTACAGAAATCAAAACAGCATGGTATTAGAACAAAACAGACATATAGATCAATGGAAAAGAATAAAGAGCCCAGAAATAAACCCATGTACCTATGGTCAATTAATTTACAACAAAGGAGGCAAGAATATACAATGGAGAAAAGACAGGCACTTAAACAAGTAGTGATGGGAAACCTGTAGAGCTACATGTAAATCAATGAAATTAGAACACTCCCTCACATCATATACAGAAATAAACTCAAAATGTTTTAACGACCTAAATATAAGACATAACACCATAAGACTCTTAGAAAAGAACATAGGCAAGACATTCTTTGACATAAATCATAGCAATCTTTTCTTAGATCAGTCTCCCAGGGGAAAAAATACATATATAAAAGCAAAAATAAACAAATGGGACCTAATCAAACTTAAAAGCTTTTGCACAGCAAAGGAAACCACACACACAAAAAGAAAAGATAACCTATGGAATGGGAGAAATTATTTGCAAAAGATGCAGTCGACCTGTGGTTAATATCCAAAATATACAAACAGCTCATATAACTCAATATCAAAAGAACAAACAACCCAATCAAAAAATGGGTGGAAGACCTAAATAGACATTTCTCCAAAGAACACATACAGATGATCAGCATGCACATGAAAAGACGCTCAACATCACAAATTATCAGAGAAATGCAAATCAAAACCACAATGAGGTATCACCTCACACTGGTCAGAATGGCTATCATCAACAAATTTACATAGAATGCTAGAGTGGGAGTAGAGAAAAGGGAACCCTTCTACACTGTTGGCAGGAATGTAAATTGGTTCAGCCACTATGGAAAACAGTACAGAGGTTCCTTAGTAAAAATAGAGCTATCATATGATCCAGCATTCCCACTCCTGGCTATATATCTGGAAAAAGATGAAAACTCTAATTCGAAAGACACGTGCACCCCAATGTTCATAGTAGCACTATTTACAATATCCAAGACATGGAAACAATCCAAATGTACATCAACAGACTATTGGCTTAAGAAGATGTGGTACACACACACACACACACACACACAATGGAATATTACTCAGCCATAAAAAGCATGAAATATTGCTATTTGCAGCAGCATAAATTGACCTAGAGATTATTATACTTAGTGAAGTCAGAGAAAGACAAATATGATATGATAGCACTTATATGCAGAATCTAAAAAATAATACAAATGAATCTGTATATAAAAGTGAAACAGACTCACAGACATAGAAAACAAACTTGTGGTTACCAAAGAGGAAAAAAGAGGGGTGAAGGGGTATATTAGTTGTATGGGATTTACAGATACAAACTACTATACATAAAATAGATAAGCAACAAGGATTTACTGTATAACACAAGGAACTATATTCAGTATTTTGTAATAATCTATAATGGAAAATTATCTGAAAAAAATAACTGAATTACTTTGCTGTACACCTGAAACTATTACAATATTGTAAATTAACTATACTTCAATAAAAAAAGAAAAAAAAGGTTCACATCTTTGTATACATTTCTAAGATACTGTATTTCAATCTTTAAAGCATGACTTAATTGTAACATTTGGCTTAGTCACACGATCTGTGTAAAACTATTTTATTGCAGTAAATTACTGCAATCAAAGAAGGAGGTGCAGCTCATTCAAATTCCTTCATCTTGTATTCTCAAATTTATAGCTATGCAGTCTCACTCTAAATGTTATTATATTGGTCTCCTGACTCTGGCAACACAGGAGCTTTACTTTAGTCAGGAGGTTCTCAGGAGTCTCAAACGGTCATGTCATAGCAATTCACCTCTGAGTCCCCTCTACCTTTTTCTTTAAGATGATAGGATACAGATTACATTACAGCTCTAAGATGCTATCATTTTATGCGCTCTCAACTCCTTGTATATAATTCAGCCACATGGAGACAACACCCTTGTAAAACTGGAATAATCCTTATCTGAAAATAAGGTGTCAACTTATTATAAATTATTGGAATTGTACAGTCAAATGAGTGGTGCTCCCTTCAAAGTAATAACTTTGAGAGCTATGTGTTTTGTCCTAATGGTGCTGTCTTTGCTCTAAACAATGCAAGAAATTCTCTTTTGGAGCTTCCAGCAGAGCAAATTTATGAGCAACATGAGGAAATCAGTCCTACCACTTTATAGTCATGCCTCGTATAATGTGCGGGACAAAATGGCAGGACTGTTTCTCTCAGTGGGCACTCATCTGTGATTACATCCTTGCTACCATTATAAATGAGGGAAAATTCAGACCTGGCTTAAATGCCCAACTATTTCTGAAAACTTTGTCTGATTCTCTTCAATCAGAGACAAACCCTCCCTCCTCTGAACTGCCAGGGTACCTCGTTGATACCTTTCTCAGGACACTGAGGTCATATTATTTTTGGTTATAGTTAATTCTACACCTTTCCCTCTTTTAAATAAACCTCCTTAGGAACATGTCTTATTTAGCTTTATATATCTCTCACAGAGTAGGCTATCAACAAATATTTATTGAATGAATAAATGAATGAAAGACCCAAAGGGAACCATCTTTTGACATTGAATAAAAAACTTTCTGGGCCTCATCTATGAAATGGGAACAGTAACAATCATATCTAGTCCACAAGCATGCTGTGAAGACCAAATCAGAAAAACTGAAAAAATGCTTTGAAATAGCTAAATGCTATAAAAATGTAAGGTATTGTTATTAATTCATTTTTTGTAAAAATAAAACCATTCAAAACTTTCAGCACATATTTATTGGCACTGTAGTGAAATAAAGATGAATCTCACAACTTTACTGCTTGTAAGGAGTTTCCAACCTTCTTCATAGCACTTTATCACTCCCTAAGTTATATATTAATCAATATATTTTTTTGTCTCTTCCACTAGAATGAAAGCTTTAAAAAGATAGAGATGTTGTCTATCATGTTTAATGCTGTATTCCCAGTAAATGTTTGTTGAATGAGTGAATGAATGAATTGCTATACCTAGGAGAAAATATAGTACTTTAGTCAGTATTCAACAAATATTTACTGAGTTCCTACCATGAGTAAGACACCAGAGGATCCAAAGGTGAAAAGAAAATGCTCAGAAATCTAACATAGAAGGCAGAGTGTGAACAGAAAGATGAAAGAGTTATAAGCAAAGTTCTGTGTGACTCTATAAGATTTCACGGAGTTGGCATTTAATCTGGACCTTGAAGTATGGGCCGAATTTGGGCCAGTGGAGATGAGGTGAAAATATTTTAAGCAGAAGTAGTCTCATGAGCAAAGCATGAAAGGTAAGAAGGTTTAGGTACATTTGGGAAATCCAGATAGTTCAATATAACTGGAGCATAGGATCCAGAGAAAGAGAAAATGGTTGAATCCATACTGGGGAGGGCTTTGAATACCAGAATAATTCAGCTAAACAATATTCCTGTTTGAAGAAAGAGGAGTATTGTACAATATTTCTGGGAAGCATGGGTTAGACTTGATGACTTAGAAGTTCAGTTTGGACCCATTATTTCCTGACCTTTTAATGCTGTTGCCAGGGTTAAGTTATTTTACTTTAAAATCCAATTATAACAAAAGTTAGGGTCTGAGAGTTTGGTGTTATTCAAAGATCTCTTCTGACCCTGTAGAAAACAGTTTTGACATGTTTGGAGAATCCGTTTTTTTGTTTTTGTTTTTGTTTTTTTTGCCAGCAATGGAAAATCTCAGATAAAACAGGGAACAGCAGAAATAAGACATTTCCTTTTGTTGTGTGGTCTTCATAACTTTGACCAGAGACTTACTTATATTTTATTTTGTTTTAATTTCAACAAATCAGTACAAATCAAATAGTATCAAACGCTGGCAAAGAAAATGTAAATGAGATTTTGAGAAAATGCTTTCCAAAGACTAATGATCAGAAGAAATATGTAAGAAGGAGGTCACTAGAGTCAGTCTCAGCTGGTTACCCAATTTCAAGGATAGTACCAATGCCTTCTTAGAGGAATATATGTGAACCTGAGAACAGTTCTCTTCTTTAGCAGATCTCAACAGTGAGATTTTTATTTCTTCATTCTAGTTCCACTTCATTTTCGCACACACTCCGGTCTATAAAACATTTGGGAATGGGAGTTGTTGCTTTATTTGTCTCCCACTGAACATTTAAATAAATGAAAATGCAAACCAAATCATTGCTTTAAATAGTCTCCTCCTTGTACACCCACTCTTATGTAGAACTGAGTCCTTGATGTCTGCCATCTTTATCCATCCATCCATCCGTCCATTCATCTATCTGTGCATCTATCCATTAAAAAAACATTTACAGAGTAGGTACATTTTCAGATACCACGTCAGGTACTATGGGTTCTGTGCTTACTCTTAACAAGGTAACTTACATTTATTTTCAGTATATCCACATGTGAAATCTAGAATGGGTATAGAAAACAAACATATTAACCTACAGATGGAGCTATTTGAAAACTTTTAAACATTTAACGATATACTGATTTATTTTAAATTCCCAGTAACTGAATGGATTACCTCAAGAGAAATGTTCCTTTTAAAGTCAGTTTGCTTGAGGAGTTGTAGTTAATCATTGAATTGAATCTTTCTTTCTCTCTTTAAGGAAGTCCAAGAATCTAAGAGTTAGAATGAACCATGCAATCTGATCATTAAAAGGCTCATTTACTTCATTCTGTATGACAGACTCTAGGTCCATCCACCTCACTGCAAATACCTCAATTTCGTTTCTTTTTATGGCTGAGTAATATTCCATTGTATATATGTGCCACATCTTCTTTATCCATTCATCTGTTGATGGACACTTAGGTTGCTTCCATGGCCTGGCTATTGTAAATAGAGCTGCAGTGAACATTTTTGTACATGACTCTTTTTGAATTATGGTTTTCTCAGGGTATATGCCCAGCAGTGAGATTGCTGGGTTGTATGGTAGTTCTATTTTCAGGTTTTTAAGGAACCAAGTCAGAAAGAGAAAAACAAATACCGTATGCTAACACATATATATGGAATCTAAAAAAAAAAAAAAAAGGTTCTGACGAACCTAGGGGCTGGACAAGAATAAAGATGCAGACGTGGAGAATGGACTTGAGGACATGGGGAGGGGGAAGGGTAAGCTGGGACGAAGTGAGAGAGTGACATGGACTTATGTATACTAACAAATATAAAATAAATAGCTAGTGGGAAGCAGCCGCATAGCACAGGGAGATCAGCTAGATGCTTTGTGACCACCTAAAGGGGTGGGATAGGGAGGGTGGGAGGGAGATGCAAGAGGGAAGAGATATGGGGATATGTGTATATGTAGAGCTGATTTACTTTGTTATAAAGCAGAAACTAACACACCATTGTAAAGCAGTTATACTCCAATAAGGACGTTAAAAAAAAAAGGCTCATTTACCTACCATTCTCCAATGAAGAACATCTGTTATATTTGTTCTTAAATATATAGTGTGATTTTTTTTGTTGGTTTTTAACTGACACAGTGATGATCAATAAAAAGAGCACTGAATTTAGAGTGAGAATTTTGGGTTTAATTTTCACTTCTATAATTTATTAGTCACATGATCAGAGGCAAATAATTTAATTCTTTATGAGTCTCAGTTTCTTTATTGAAAATATTTAAAATAAAGCTGCCTTGTCTACCTCATGAGGTTGTTATGAGAATCAAAATAAATAATGGATATGAACACTCTTGTTAATCTGCCAAAGACTCTTTAGCTATAAAAAGGAAATTTTTTCTTCTTCAGCCTGCATATCCAGAAGGATCAATCTGTATTGGTTAAAGTTAAGCTGTTGGAAATTTTCAAAGAATTGTTGTAGAAACCTAAGGAGAAGAGAGATATTTCAAGTCAAGGGCAAAAACAAAATAAAACAACCCTGCAAAACCCCATTATTTACAGCAATGCATTAAGCAGGCTCAAGGTCATCCATATTTCCTTCTGGATGGTCTTTTTTATTCCTCTAATCTCCAATTCATCTATTTTGCTTTGAGTTTAAAACATGTCTGAGTAGTAGAGCTGCCCCTAAGGGATGGTGGTTATTACTCCAGGCCTCAGGATTTGTGTGTGTGTGGTGGAATCTCACTCTAGGAACTAGGAAGTGACTAAGAGAGGCAGACTATAGAGGAGAAGATGATGACTCTCTTAGATGATATTTAAACAAACAAACAAAAAAATAGAGGCCTAAGTCCAGTCCATAAACTTTCACACTAAAGTGAACAGACTGAAAGAGACATAAGGATAAAGATGGTTCCTGTCTTGCTAATAATTGTCTTAATGAGTGGCACATTGTAAATGTTTTATAAATATTTGTTCACTGACCTTCATCTTATAACAAAGGGAAGGACTTTACAACTCTAACTAACCCTCCCACAAAGCCTTCTAAATTTGTACATTTTTTTGTGTCTTCTTTTCTGTTTAATGACTAATTTAATCTAAATATAAATGTCTGAGGAAGAGCAAGGGGTAAAGCACAAGTATTGTCCTAGTGTTCCCAATCAAAGTGGTTTTATACAAATGCTGTTGACCTGTTCCATTTCTGACCTGGGCCAATTCACCTCCCCCTAGGCAATCAGGTGTTCCCCTACTCCTGGGAGGTCACCATATTGATACCAAACTTAGTGTGGACTACAACCCAGTTCTCCCTCCTACCCCTCCTTGTTACTTGAATGAGACCTCAATAGGTTTCCAATCTGTGCACTTTCCCTCTGACATGGGACACTACACCCAGGAAAGGTCTTTCCTGGCATTGATGGACAGAAGCTGCTGAAACTGGAAAACCTGACTCTTGATCAGTGATGCTTTCAGAGAAAAATCGTGATCAAAAGAGGGAAATGTAAAAACTAATAAGTAGAAACATCAATTAAAATAGAGTCGGGAGCTTAGAAAGGGGTGCTCTCAAGCCCTATGATGATAGCAGGGCCCAAAAGGAAGAAGAAAGTCTCCCTCTTCTTGCCTGGTAAGAGCTCAGCCAGTGAGGGACTGTAACAACTCATCCAATGAAAGGCACTATACTTTGAATTCTCAATTCCTCCAATGGACTTTTTGTTTAACACAGCCATCCCAACTTCCTTTTCCTCTCTTTAAAAATGTTCTCCTTTGGGGGGACCTTGAAGATGGCGGAAGAGTAAGACACGGAGATCGCCTTCCTCCCCACGGATACACCAGAAATACATCTACAGGTGGAACAACTCCTACAGAACACCTACTGAAGGCTGGCAGAAGACCTCAGACCTCCCAAAAGGCAAGAAACTCCCCACGTACCTGGGTAGGGCAAAAGAAAAAAAGAAAAAACAGAGACAAAAGAATAAGGACGGCACCTGCACCAGTGGGAGGGAGATTTGAAGGAGGAAAAGTTTCCACACACTAGGAAGCCCCTCCGCGGGCGGAGACTGTGGGAGGTGGAGCGGGGAGCTTCGGGACCGCAGAGTACTGCACAGCGACGGGTGCGGAGGGCAAAGCGGGGAGATTCCCGCACAGAGGATCGGTGCCGACCGGCACTCACCAGCCCGAGAGGCTTGTCTGCTCACCCGCCGGGGCGGGCGGGGCTGCGAGCTGAGGCTCGGGTTTCGGTTTTGGACGGAGAGCAGGCAGAGGACTGGGGTTGGCGGCTTGAATATAGCCTGAAGGGGTTAGTGCACCACGACTAGCCGGGAGGGAATTCTGGGAAAAGCCTGCACCTGCCAAAGAGGCAAGAGACTTTTTCTTCCCTCTTTGTTTCCTAGTGCGCGAGGAGAGGGGTTTAAGAGCGCTGCTTAAAGGAACTCCAGAGACGGGTGCGAGCTGCAGCTAAAAGCGCGAACCCCAGAGACGGGCGCGAGCCGCGGCTAAAAGCGCGGACCCAGAGACGGGCGCGAGCCGCGGCTAAAAGCGCGGACCCCAGAGGCGGGCGCGAGACGCTAAGGCTGCTGCTGCCGCCACCAAGGGGCCTGTGTGCGAGCACAGGTAACTCTCCACACCCCTCTTCCGCGGAGCCTGTGCAGCCCGCCACTGCCAGGTACCCGAGATCCAGGGACAACTTCCCTGGGAGAACGCACGGCGGGCCTCAGGCTGGAGCAACGTCACGCCGGCCTCTGCCGCAACGTCACGCCGCCTCTGACGCCGCAGGCCCGCCCCGCACGCAGTGCCCCTCCTTCCCCCCCCCCACCCCCGGCCTGAGTGAGCCGGAGCCCCCGAATCAGCGGCTCCTTTAACTCCATCCTGTCTGAGCAAAACACAGACGCCCTCCAGCGACCTACACGCAGAGGCAGGGCCAAATCCAAAGCTGAGCTCCTGTGAGCTGTGAGAACAAAGAAGAGAAAGGGAAATCTCTCCCAGCAGCCTCAGAAGCAGCGGATTAAAGCTCCACAATCAACTTGATATACCCTGCATCTGTGGAATACCTGAATAGACAAGGAATGATCCCAAATTGAAGAGGTGGAATTTAGGAGCGAGATCTATGATTTTTTTCCCTTTTCCTCTTTTTGTGAATGTGTACGTGTATGCTTCTGTGTGAGATCTTGTCTGTATACTCTTGCTTCCACCATTTGTCCTAGGGCTCTATCCGTCCATGGTTTTTAAAAAAAATTTTTTTTCTTAATAATTAATTTTAATTGTAATAACTTTATTATACTTTACCTTCGTTCTTTCTCTCTTTCTTTCCTTCCTTCCTTCCCTCCTTTAGACAACGAATCACCCCAAATTGAGGAGGTGGTCTCTGAGAGCAAGATTTATGATTTTTCCCCCTTTACCTCTTTTTGTGAAGGTGTATGTGTATGCTTCTGTGTAAGATTTTCTCTGTATAGCTTTGCTTCCAACATTTGTCCTAAGGTTCTATCCGTCCCTTTTCTTTTCTTTCCTAAATATTTTTTAATTCAATAACTATATTACTTTATTTTATTTTTACTGTATCTTCTTTCTGTCTTTTTTCCTTCTTTCCCTCCTTCCTTCCTTCCTTCCTCCCTCCCTCCCTCCCTCCTTTCTTTCCTTCTTTGCTTCTTTCTTCCTTCCTTCCTTTCCTCCTTTCCTTCTTTCTTTCCTCATACTTCTACTAATTCTCTCTACTTTTTCTCCCTTTTATTCTGAGCCGTGTGGATGAAAGGCTCTTGGTGCTCCAGCCAGGAGTCAGGGCTCTGCCTCTGAGGTAGGAGAGCCAACTTCAGGACACTGGTCAACAAGAGACCTCCCAGCTCCACATAATATTAAATGGCGGAAATCTCCCAGAGACCTCCATCTTAACACCAGCACCCAGCTTCACTCAACGACCAGCAAGCCACAGTGCTGGACAACCTATGCCAAACAACTAGCAAAACAGGAACACAACCCCACCCATTAGCAGAGGGGCTGCCTAAAATCATAATAAGACCACAGACACCCCAAAACACACCACCAGACGTGAACCTGCCCACTAGAGAGACAAGATCCAGCCTCATCCACCACAACACAGGCACTAGTCCCCTCCACCAGGAAGCCTACACAACTCACTGAAACAACCTTAGCCACTGGAGACAGACATCAAAAACAACGGGAACTATGAACGTGCAGCCTGCAAAAAGGAGACCCCAAACACAGTAAGATAAGCAAAATGAGAAGACAGAAAAACACACAGCAGATGAAGGAGCAAGATAAAAATGCACCAGACCTAACAAATGAAGAGGAAATAGGCAGTCTACCTAAAAAAGAATTCAGAATAATGACAGTAAGGATGATCCGAAATCTTGGAAGTAGAATGGACAAAATGCAAGAAACAGTTAACAAGGACCTAGAAGAAATAAAGATGAAACAAGCAATGATGAAAAACGCAATAAATGAAATTAAAAGTACTCTAGATGGGATCAATAGCAGAATAACTGAGGCAGAAGAACGGATAAGTGACCTGGAAGATAAAATAGTGGAAATAACTACTGCAGAGCAGAATAAAGAAAAAAGAATGAAAAGAACTGAGGACAGTCTCAGAGACCTCTGGGACAACATTAAACACACCAACATTCGAATTATAGGGGTTCCAGAAGAAGAAGAGAAAAAGAAAGGGACTGAGAAAATATTTGAAGAGATTATAGTTGAAAACTTCCCTAATATGGGAAAGGAAATAGTTAATCAAGTCCAGGAAGCACAGAGAGTCCCATACAGGATAAATACAAGGAGAAATATGCCAAGACACATATTAATCAAACTGTCAAAAATTAAATACAAAGAAAGCATACTAAAAGCAGCAAGGGAAAAACAACAAATAACACACAAGGGAATCCCCATAAGGTAAACAGCTGATCTCTCAGCAGAAACCCTACAAGCCAGAAGGGAGTGGCAGGACATACTGAAAGTGATGAAGGAGAAAAACCTGCAACCAAGACTACTCTACCCAGCAAGGATCTCATTCAGATTTGATGGAGAAATTAAAACATTTACAGAAAAGGAAAAGCTGAGAGAGTTCAGCAACACCAAGCCAGCTTTACAACAAATGCTAAAGGAACTTCTCTAGACAAGAAACACAAGAGAAGGAAAAGACCTATAATAACGAACCCAAAACAATATAGAAAATGGGAATAGGAACATACATATCGATAATTACCTTAAATGTAAATGGACTAAATGCTCCCACCAAAAGACACAGATTGGCTGAATGGATACAAAAACAAGACCCTTATATATGCTGTCTACAAGAGACCCACTTCAGACCTAGAGACACATACAGACTGAAAGTAAGGGGATGGAAAAAGATATTCCATGCAAATGGAAACCAAAGAAAGCTGGAGTAGCAATTCTCATATCAGACAAAATAGACTTTAAAATAAGGACTATTACAAGAGACAAAGAAGGACACTACATAATGATCAAGGGATCGATCCAAGAAGAAGATATAACAGTTGTAAATATTTATGCACCCAACATAGGAGCACCTCAATACATAAGGCAAATCCTAACAGCCATAAAAGGGGAGATCGACAGTAGCACATTCATAGTAGGGGACTTTAACACCCCACTTTCACCCATGGACAGATCATCCAAAATGAAAATAAATAAGGAAACACAAGCTTTAAATGATACATTAAACAAGATGGACTTAATTGATATTTATAGGACACTCCATCCAAAAACAACAGAATACACATTTTTCTCAAGTGCTTATGCAACATTCTCCAGGATAGATCATATCTTGGGTCACAAATCAAGCCTTGGTAAATTTAAGAAAATTGAAATTGTATCAAGTATCTTTTCTGACCACAACGCCATGAGACTAGATATCAATTACAGGAAAAGATCTGTAAAAAATACAAACACATGGAGGCTAAACAATACACTACTTAATAATGAAGTGATCACTGAAGAAATCAAAGAGGAAATAAAAAAATACCTAGAAACAAATGACAATGGAGACACAATGACCCAAAACCTATGGGATGCAGCAAAAGCAGTTCTAAGGGGGAAGTTTATAGCAATACAAGCCCACCTTAAGAAGCAGGAAACATCTCGAATAAACAACCTAACCTTGCACCTCAAGCAATTAGAGAAAGAAGAACAAAAAAACCCCAAAGCTAGCAGAAGGAAAGAAATCATAAAAATCAGATCAGAAATAAATGAAAAAGAAGTGAAGGAAACGATACCAAAGATCAATAAAACTAAAAGCTGGTTCTTTGAGAAGATAAACAAAATAGATAAACCCCTAGCCAGGCTCATCAAGAAAAAAAGGGAGAAGACTCAAATCAATAGAATTAGAAATGAAAAAGGAGAAGTAACAACTGACACTGCAGAAATAAAAAAAATCATGAGAGATTACTACAAGCAACTCTATGCCAATAAAATGGACAATCTGGAAGAAATGGACAAATTCTTAGAAATGCACAACCTGCCAAGACTGAATCAGGAAGAAATAGAAAATATGAACAGACAATCACAAGCACTGAAATTGAAACTGTGATTAAAAATCTTCCAACAAACAAAAGCCCAGGACCAGATGGCTTCACAGGTGAATTCTATCAAACGTTTAGAGAAGAGCTAACACCTATCCTTCTCGAACTCTTCCAAAACATAGCAGAGGGAGGAACACTCCCAAATTCCTTCTAAGAGGCCACCATCACCTTGATACCAAAACCAGACAAGGATGTCACAAAGAAAGAAAACTACAGGCCAATATCACTGATGAACATAGATGCAAAAATCCTCAACAAAATACTAGCAAACAGAATCCAACAGCACATTAAAAGGATCATACACCATGATCAAGTGGGGTTTATTCCAGGAGTGCAAGGATTCTTCAATATACGCAAATCTATCAATGTGATAAACCATATTAACAAATTGAAGGAGAAAAACCATATGATCATCTCAATAGGTGCAGAGAAAGCTTTCGACAAAATTCAACACTCATTTATGAAAAAAACCCTGCAGAAAGTAGGCATAGAGGGAACTTTCCTCAACATAATAAAGGCCATATATGACAAGCCCACAGCAAACATCATCCTCAATGGTGAAAAACTGAAAGCATTTCCACTAAGATCAGGAACAAGACAAGGTTGCCCACTCTCACCACTCTTATTCAACATAGTTTTGGAAGTTTTAGCCACAGCAATCAGAGAAGAAAAGGAAATAAAAGGAATCCAAATCGGAAAAGAAGAAGTAAAGCTGTCACTGTTTGCAGATGACATGATACTATACATAGAGAATCCTAAAGATGCTACCAGAAAACTACTAGAGCTAATCAATGAATTTGGTAAAGTAGCAGGATACAAAATTAATGCACAGAAATCTCTGGCATTCCTATATACTAATGATGAAAAATCTGAAAGTGAAATCAAGAAAACACTCCCATTTACCATTGCAACAAAAAGAATAAAATATCTAGGAATAAACCTACCTAAGGAGACGAAAGACCTGTATGCAGAAAATTATAAGACACTGATGAAAGAAATTAAAGATGATACAAATAGATGGAGAGATATACCACGTTCTTGGATGGGAAGAATCAACATTGTGAAAATGACTCTACTACCCAAAGCAATCAACAGATTCAATGCAATCCCTATCAAACTACCACTGACATTTTTCACAGAACTAGAACAAAAAATTTCGCAATTTGTATGGAAACACAAAAGACCCCGAACAGCCAAAGCAATCTTGAGAACGAAAAAAGAAGTTGGAGGAATCAGGCTCCCTGACTTCAGACTATACTACAAAGCTACAGTAATCGAGACAGTATGGTACTGGCACAAAAACAGAAAGATAGATCAATGGAACAGGATAGAAAGCCCAGAGATAAACCCACGCACATATGGACACCTTATCTTTGATAAAGGTGGCAGGAATGTACAGTGGAGAAAGGACAGCCTCTTCAATAAATGGTGCTGGGAAAACTGGACAGGTACATGTAAAAGTATGAGATTAGATCACTCCCTAACACCATACACAAAAATAAGCTCAAAATGGATTAAAGACCTAAATGTAAGGCCAGAAACTATCAAACTCTTAGAGGAAAACATAGGCAGAACACTCTATGACATAAATCACAGCAAGATCCTTTCTGACCCACCTCCTAGAGTAATGGAAATAAAAACAAAAATAAACAAATGGGACCTAATGAAACTTCAAAGCTTTTGCACAGCAAAGGAAACCATAATCAAGACCAAAAGACATCCCTCAGAATGGGAGAAAATATTTGCAAATGAAGCAACTGACAAAGGATTAATCTCCAAAATTTACAAGCAGCTCATGCAGCTCAATAACAAAAAAACAAACAACCCAATCCAAAAATGGGCAGAAGACCTAAATAGACATTTCTCCAAAGAAGATATACAGAATGCCAACAAACACATGAAAGAATGCTCAACATCATTAATCATTAGAGAAATGCAAATCAAAACTACAATGAGATATCATCTCACACCAGTCAGAATGGCCATCATCAAAAAATCTAGAAACAATAAATGCTGGAGAGGGTGTGGAGAAAAGGGAACACTCTTGCACTGCTGGTGGGAATGTGAATTGGTTCAGCCACTATGGAGAACAGTATGGAGGTTCCTTAAAAAACTACAAATAGAATTACCATATGACCCAGCAATCCCACTACTGGGCATATACCCTGAGAAAACCAAAATTCAAAATGAGTCATGTACCAAAATGTTCATTGCAGCTCTATTTACAATAGCCTGGAAATGGAAACAACCTAAGCGCCCATCATCGGATGAATGGATAAAGAAGATGTGGCACATATATACAATGGAATATTACTCAGCCTTTAAAAGAAATGAAATTGAGCTATTTGTAATGAGGTGGATAGACCTAGAGTCTGTCATACAGAGTGAAGTAAGTCAGAAAGAAAAAGACAAATACCGTATGCTAACACATATATATGGAATTTAAGAAAAAAAAATGTCATGAAGAACCTAGGGGTAAGATAGGAATAAAGACGCAGACCTACTGGAGAACGGACTTGAGGATATGGGGAGGGGGAAGGGTGAGCTTTGACAGGGCGAGAGAGAGTCATGGACATATACACACTAACAAACGTAGTAAGGTAGATAGCTAGGGGGAAGCAGCCGCAAGGCACAGGGATATTAGCTCGGTGCTTTGTGACAGCCTGGAGGGGTGGGATAGGGAGAGTGTGAGGGAGGGAGACGCAAGAGGCAAGACATATGGGAACATATGTATATGTATAACTGATTCACTTTGTTAAAAGCAGAAACTAACACACCATTGTAAAGCAATTATACCCCAATAAAGATGTTTAAAAAAAATGTTCTCCGTTGTTTGCTGTGTGGGGACTTGCATGTGGCTTGCCATGGTTGCAGACCCCAAATTGCAATTATTTACTAATCCCAAATAAGCCCACTTTTGCTGGAGAAATTACTGACAGTATATTTGTTTAAGATCAACATTACAAAACAGTGTCTCTTCTGGCCTGGTGAATTTTAAAAGGGTGCCCCTTTTATGCTGCCTTCCATTCTGTGGTTGCAAGTCTTAACAAGGGGTGCACAAATTGCATTTCAGTGCCCATTTTATCCCTTGCCTGGGTACATAGGTACAATGTGGAAACTGTACAATAATATGCACCACCACTACTCCCAATATTATCACTATATCTTAGAGATAGTCCATACTCTTCTAGAAACAGCTCTGATAACTACTAATTACTAATGGTTTAATTTTCTTCTTTATTAATAATTTTGTGATCTTTTGGTTTAGCTTGCATATCAAAAGTATTGAAAATTTACTCTTTACTCTTTATTCCCTTTTGGAAATAGTCATGTTCTTAGAACATCCATCTTTCTAAAGGCAATTTGCACACTGTATAAGAAGATCTATTTTATATTAACCTTTCTGCAACTGTGCAGAAAGTTCAAGTACAGTTGTAATCAATGATAGGTTGTTTTATAACACAGACATAGATGAAGGCATAATTAATGTCTCCTGAAAATAGAAGACTTCGTTCTTTTCTTTTTCAGACCAGTTAAGAATTCAAGAAGCAGAATATTTCTTTGCTCAGCACTTTAGAGATTTTAAGGGATGTAAATGACTATAGTTGGCCATTCCTAAACATGTTATTAGTTATACAGATCTCCAAATTTCAATAGGATGCTAATTTGAATAAAGTAAAAGATGTGAGAGGTTCTTTAGTATGGTTTCAATATTTTAGCTCTTCTAGTATGTAGCTCAGGCTTCTTTAATTGTATAGAAACCCAGAGCAACACCATTAGTAGCTCTACTTTACTCCTGACTGACTGTATTGCAACTGGAATTTTATTTCTTTCCAGGTGCAACAATCTCATATTCTACAGGAGAGTGACCAGGTTAGCTTTGAGTTTAGTTATGAAGTCAAATGTGGAATTGTTGGAAATTGCTATGGCTGTTTGACATGGGAAAATGCTTTTTAGGGATGAAAATTTGAGTTCTGGATGGAGAGAGAGGCCATGCTTATTGGATTCAAGTATTTACGGGGATTTTACATACAAAATGGAGAATTCCTCTGTGTCAATTAAGAGGGCAAAATTTGGATTGATATGTAGACGTTATAAAAAGTCTGAATTTAATTATTTAGAATGCTTGAAGGATGTCACAATGGAATAGACTGTCTTTTTAAGGAGAGATCACTAGAAGTGTCCAAGTAGAATCTGGAGGACTATATGCCAGTGATATTTGAAAGGATCTTTGTTGGCTTAAAAATTGATCTGGTGTTGTTTAAAGTGTCTTTCTAGTCTGAGGCTCTATACCGAAATTGACCTAGTAGATTTTGTCCATAGGATTAGTATTTTTAGAATAAGATATCACTATCAACAAGTATATTTGAGTGAATATTGTATATAGAGTACTGTATTCATTCTTAAAATTAGATATATGGTCACCACAATTTTTTGATTAGATATTGGTGAAAAACAAAACCTCCAGCCCTTAAGATAAAATGTGAGGAAGTCTGCTTTCTAAACATTGCATATTGTGATTCCATTTTGTTTCTGGGAAGTGTAAAACACACACACACAAGAACTACTAACTCTGGGAACAGGTAACCTCAAGTAGCCGCTTAACATATAATTGTTTGGTACAAAGGGTATAAGACAGTGAACACAAGATTCCTGGGTTCTAGCCTGGCTCCTGAGCTCTTATGTAACTCTTGGACCTTGGACAACTTACTTTACTCATGATAAAAAATGTTCAGGGCTTCCCTGGTGGCACAGTGGTTGAGAATCTGCCTGCTAATGCAAGGGACACAGGTTCAAGCCCTGGTCTGGGGGGATCCCACATGCCGCAGAGCAACTAGGCCCGTGAGCCACAACTACTGAGCCTGCGCATCTGGAGCCTGTGCTCTGCAACAAGATAGGCCGCGATAGTGAGAGGCCCATGCCCTGCGATGAAGAGTGGCTCCCGCTTGCCACAACTAGAGAAAGCCCTCGCACAGAAACGAAGACCCAACACAGCTTAAATTAATTAATAAACACCTACCCCCAACATCTTCTTTAGAAAAAAAGTTCACTGATATTCAGTCTAAAAATATGTCTGTGCTACTGTTAGGCTTTGGAGTGCTATGGAGACTCAAGAATATCCAAACTCTACCACACCAATAACCCTTTCCCCACTGTGAGGTCACTGAAAGAGAAATCACATGAGAAACAATGGTAAATGAGAAAGTAAAGTGTGACTGTATTATTAACTGGCTTTGTAAAAACCTAGTGCTGAGATTAGTGTAAAAATGATTGGAAAACAAGTTTAGACTGGGAACTTAACAGAGGTCTTTTTCCTGAGCCCAAATCAGTCAGATCAGCCACCAACTGGCTGCATAGTATAGCATACTGAAAAGACGTGCTTGAGAAGAGGTGAGCAGGCATCAGTGGACCATGCCTTTTGACACTCTTTAGTTCATGGAAGGAGGAGGTAAAAAAGGTCCAGAGAGAGAGAGACAGAGACACCAACATTAATGATATTTTCACAGATAGTTGCCCCACCCACTAGCAACAGGTGACCCAATTATTTTCCTAGAATCTGATCCATCAGCTGGTGCCATTCCTATTTGTGGATTGTTGTTATGTGTGTTATGTGTGTTTGTGTGTGTGTGTGTGTGTGTGTGTGTGTGTTGCTTTAGATAGACTTTTACTGTGACCTTAGAGGCCTACATCTTCCTTAGAAGCCTACATCTATTGTCATCAAGACATGGTTTTAGTATCTGCACTAGGCACCAGTTGTTCTGCTCTAACATAGAATCCTTTCTAATTTTCTGAAAACCCAGACAGGTATTGATTCATGAACAACCAACTCAGTCTGGGGCCACTGCTGTGGTAGTAAGGGTAGTCATTTCTTATTCTATGATGAAGGAACTAAAATTTTCAAGGCTATGGAAGACTTCAATGTAAGAAAAGAACTTAAAGTGTAGGCTTTTTACATATGCAAAGACCAAGGCTGATACATTTCAATGAAGTCCTTAAAATTATGAAGATTATTAATGAGTAACAGCAAATCACAGAACAATGAAACTATGTATAGTCATTACTTAAAACTTTAACACAGAGTTTCTCCAAGTGTGAGCTGAGGTCCACTCTATCACAATCACTTGGGTAAATGACAAGGTTAAAAGAAAGTAAAAAAGCAAAACAAACAACAAAACCCCAAACAAACCAAAACCCCAAGTCTCAGTTTTCTAGAATCTCTGGCTATGAGGCCTAAGAACTTGCATTTTAAACAACTCCCTCCCCAATGATTCTTATGCAATTTTAACTTTGAGAACCATTGTTTTAAAGAGGTAGTTTAGAATCAGTAAAATAAGGTACTATTCTATAATCTAGTATGATGGAAATCATACTGATCTGGGTAGGAGGAGAACTAGGGTCTAGTTCTAGCTTTGCCTTTTATCATCTGTGAGATATTGGCTAAGTGATGTCATCTCTATGAGCCCCATTTTCCTTCTTTTTACAATGAGAGATTTGATCCAGAGAAACTCTAAGGTCTTCAGCTCTAATATTGTATGAATCTACACAGAGGACATTAAATTAATTGAACTTCTTCCAGGAGGTCATAGAACCTAGCACCCAGCACAATTCCTGGCACATAATATGGATTCAATATCAATTATGTGAATGAAAGCAGAAAATATAAACATGTTCAAACTGGAATTGAATAAGTTCTCAGGTGACAGATATGTAATGAACAATGCCTTAATAAAAGCTAGGAAAATGTTTGGGAGCTCTCTTTAAACCCATGGAGACAAATCATGTATTTTTCCCCACATCATCTTTTGGTGGCCCTCAGGGATGAATTCTTGGCTGGATCCAATCAACTCAAGCTAATCCTCTTACACAAAGCTTCTTTTGACAACTGCCCCTGATTTAGGTCCCCTCCAAACAACTCCTCACCAACCTCTTAGTAACCACACCATGACATTTAACACTCAATTGTAAGTTGCCTTGTATGTTACATTTTATCTGTTTAAACATAATTTTTAAAAGTACACCAGGCTCCTAGAAACCAGTGAAAATACTCCTTTCCATATGGCCCCCAGAGCCTATATAATGTTGAATATATAGGCAATCAATGAGTATTAATAGATGATAATCATTTTTCTGTATTGCTTTGTAAGTTGTAAAGTGCTTTTAAAACTAGTTCATGATTTTCACAACCACTGTGAGAGGCAATCAGAACACATATTATTTCCATTTCATAGATGAAGAAATTGAGGCTTAAAGAATTTACAGCTTGAGCAAAATCACGTAACCAGTGATCTTTCTTTTCTACCACACTACAATGTATCTTACTGGAGAAAAGAGAGGCTGGGGCATAGGTTTTAAGATCCAGGAACTTTCCATCTCAAGAATTTCAGCCCCTTCTACTAAAAATGTTGGTACTAGAAAATACCAAAAAGAGTGGGGAGATAAAAGCCCAGAATATTATGAGTTTCAAATTAGGATGAGGAAGAACATTAATTATTGGATAAGTAGCTTTATTACATTTCGACTTTGATATTGTCTTGGTTCTAAGGTTTTCTAAATTCCTTTACCTAGACTTTTTCTTTTTTCCTTCCTGGTTTCCAGCAAGCATTTATATCCAAATGGGTCAATGTATCTTATCCCAGTGAACCTGAGGTCTCTTTCTTCTTATGTCTGAAATTTTGTTATTGCTGTTGTTGCCAGTTTTCCAGTTAAGATATGTGTTAATGCTTTAAAAATGAAATATGAATATAAAAATTTATAAGGCCATATAATAAAATAAATCCATTGAAATATTTATCTAATTTCTCCAGCACCTATATTAATAGATTTAGTAAAAGAGCCTTGCATCTAGTAACCAGCCTTAGGGAAGGTAAACAGCCCTTTCCTCTGACCCAGTGTGCCAGTGAAGATACAGGTTGTACAATCCTTGACACAGGGGTGAACTAAGTATTTTCAAATGGCAATTGATTAGAAAGAATAACCCTTCCTTAGAAAGCAAAATGTGTGTCCATGAATAGACTGGAAGGAAACCTGCCTGTAAATATAGAACATGTAGTTAGAAAACCATAATGTGTTTTCAAATGATAAATAACATGTGCTTGAACAAAACAAGTTAATGTATTCCAGAACCAGTAATAACTGGCTAGAATTCACTTTTTTTTTCTATTGCTCTAAAAAATTCCCTTGTGCCAGCTTACAGTCTAAGTCCTGCACCTACCCCAATCCCTGGTAACCACTGATCTGATTTCTGTTTCTATAGTTTTTTCTTTCCCAGAATTTCATATAAATGGAATAATACAGTATGTAGCCTTTTGTGTCTGGTTTCTTTTTACTTAGAATAATGTCTTTGAGATTCATCCAAGTTGTTGCATGTATCAGTGATTTGTTCCTTGATTCACTTGATTAGAAACTGAAGACAAACCACTAAAAGGCAAGTAATCTAAAATTTCTGCAGGTAATTTCAAAAATCTGTCAGAAATTCACCTGCATACACATACATCATTAAGCTGGAGACCAGCACTTGGTGTATAAACAGTCGAATGTTTAAAGAAATATCATTTTCCACAACGAGTTTAACTCATGTAAGATTATAAAACTGTACACATACAGATAACAGATCAATGAAAGTGGATGAAATATGTTATATGACATCAATATTTTATTCAATGCAAGATACGTCTGATTTGCTCCAGTTCCCACGGCAGCTCTTTGATAGAGAGGAAGAGCTATTAAATCTTTAAGGCAGTAAGAAGAATACTGAGGGCACTACCAATAAACTGTGCCATCCATTGAATGTGACAACCCTGCTAGTAAGAAACCAAATATAGATGAAATTGTTTTGAACTGTGTTTTGATTCTCCTAGATGTTTGTTTTGAGCCATTTTTGTCCAGGGTAAAATTGGTAGTTGGGTATTACATTTGGATCCCCTCAATTTCCTTTCTGTAAGTAATAATAATAGCATTGGCTAACATTTACTGAGCACTTACTGTGTGCTAGGCACTGTGCTAAGCACTTTATGGTAGGTTATCATATTCCTCACAACAACGCCATGAGATAGGTATTGTCACTGTTCACATTTTGCAAAGAAACTTAAACACAGAGAGTTCAAATAACTTCTCCAAGATCACAGAGCCAGTAACTATAAAACTCAGATTTGATCCCATGACTTAACTCCTACAATATTCTATCCTAACCCCTGCACTATAATACTCTACATACATTTAACCATCTATATTTTAGAGCCTAGATTTCCCTCTTTCCTGCCCACCAGACACTTAGTGCCTTCCATTGTTATGCCTCCCTCAAGACTTCTAGAGGTTCTAGAGGTATTTATCCCTCTCTGGTTTTAATTACCCACCTCCCCAGCTATCCTTCTCTCAGTGCCCCGATCTTCTTCACCTAATGTTGTAAAGAATGCGGCTGATTATAAAAGAGGACATTGACAGTACAACAATAATAGTGGGGGATTTTAACACCTCACTTACACCAATGGACAGATCATCCAAAATGAAAATAAATAAGGAAACAGAAGCTTTAAATGACATAATAGACCAGATAGATTTAATTGACCTTTATAGGACATTCCATCCAAAAACAGCAGGTTACACTCTCTTCTCAAGTGCGCATGGAACATTCTCCAGGATAGATCACATCTTGGGTCACAAATAAAGCCTCAGTAAAGTTAAGACAATTGAAATCATAACAAGCATCTTTTCTGACCATAGCACTATGAGATTAGAAATGAATTACAGGGGAAAAAACATAAAAACACAAAAACATGGAAGCTAAATAGTACGTTACTAAATAACCAAGAGATCACTGAAGAAATCAAAGAGGAAATAAAAAAAATACCTAGAGACAAATGAAAATGAAAACACTATGATCCAAAACCTATGGGATGCAGCAAAAGCAGTTCTAAGAGGGAAGTTTATAGCTATACAAGCCTACCTCAAGAAACAAGGAAAGTCTCAAGTAAAAAATCTAACCTTACAACTAAAGGAACTAGAGAAAGAAGAACAAACAAAAAACAAAGTTAGCAGGAGGAAAGAAGTCATAAAGATCAGAGCAGAAGTAAAAGAAACAGAAACAAAGAAAACAATAGCAAAGAACAACAAAACTAAAAGCTGGTTCTTTGAGAAGATAAACAAAATTGTTAAACCATTAGCCAGACTCATCAAGAAAAAGAGGGAGAAGACTGAAATCAATAAAATCAGAAATGAAAAAGGAAAAGTTACAACAGACACCGCAGAAATACAAAGCGTCCTAAGAGACTACTACAAGCAACTCTATGCCAATAAAATGGTCAACCTGGAAGAAATGGACAAATTCTTAGAGAGGTAAAGCCTTCCAAGACTGAACCAGGAAGAAACAGAAAATATGAACAGATTAATCACAAGTAATAAAATTGAAACTGTGATTAAAAATCTTCCAACAAACAGAAGTCAAGTACCAGATGGCTTCACAGGTGAATTCTATCAAATATTTAGAGAAGAGCTAACACCCATCCTTCTCAAACTCTTCCAAAAAATTGCGGAGGAAGGAGCACTCCCAAACTCATTCTATGAGGCCACCATCACCCTGATACCAAAACCAGACAAAGATACTACAAAAAAAGAAAATTACAGACCGATATCACTGATGAATATAGATGCAAAAATCCTAAACAAAATACTAGCAAACAGAATCCAACAACACATTGTAAAAGGATAATACACCATGATCAAATGGGATTTATCCCAGGGATGCAAGGATTCCTCAATATAGGAAAATCAATCAATGTGATACACCATATTAACAAATTGAAGAATAAAAACCGTATGATCATCTCAATAGATGCAGAAAAAGCTTTTGACAAAATTCAACACTGATTTATGATAAAGACTCTCCAGAAAGTGGGCATACAGGGAACCTACCTCAAGATAATAAAGGCCATATATGAAAAACCCACAGCAAACATCATTCTCAATGGTGAAAAACTGAAAGCATTTCCTATAAGATCAAGAATGAGACAGGGATGTCCACTATCACCACTATCATTCAACATAATTTTGGACGTCTTAGCCATGGCTATCAGAGAAGAAAAAGAAATAAAAGCAAAACAAATTGGAAAAGAAGACGTAAAACAGTCACTGTTTGCAGATGACATGATACTATACATAGAGAATCCTAAAAATGCCAGCAGAAAACTACTAGAGCTAATCAATGAATTTGGTAAAGTTGCAGGATACAAAATCAATGCACAAAAATCTCTTGCATTCCTATACACTAATGATGAAAAATATGAAAGAGAAATTATTAAAACACTCCCATTTACCATTGCAACAAAAAGAATAAAACACCTAGGAATAAACCTACCTAGGGAAAAAAAAAGACCTGCATGCAGAAAACTATAAGACACTGATGAAAGAAATTAAAGATGATACCAACAGATGGAGAGATATCCCATGTTCTTGGATTGGAAGAAATAATATTGTGAAAATGACTATACTACCCAAAGCAATCTACAGATTCAATGCAATCACTGTCAAACTACCAATGGCATTTTTTATGGAACTAGAACAAATCATCTTAAAAGTTGTATGGAGACACAAAAGACCCCGAATAGCCAAAGCAGTTTTAAGAGGAAAAAAAGGAGCTGGATGAATCAGACTCCCTGACTTCAGACTATACTACAAAGCTACAGTAATGAGACAATATGGTACTGGCACAAAAACAGAAATATAGATCAATGGAACAAGATAGAAAGCCCAGAGATAATCCCATGCACCTATCATCAACTAATCTATGACAAAGGAGTCAAAGATATACAATGGAGAAAAGACAGTCTCTTCAATAAGTGGTTCTTGGAAAACTGGACAGCTACATGTAAAAGAATGAAATTAGAACACTCCCTAACACCATACACAAAAATAAACTCAAAATGGATTCAAGAACTAAATGTAAGACCAGGCACTATAAAACTCTTAGAGGAAAACATAGGAAGAACACTCTTTGACATAAATTACAGCAAGATCTTTTTTGATCCACCTCCTAGTGTAATGGAAATAAAAACAAAAATAAACAAATGGGACCTAATGAAACTTCAAAGCTTTTGCACAGCAAAGGAAACCACAAACAAGATGAAAAGACAGCCCTCAGAATGGGATAGTATATTCATAAATGAATCACTGGACAAAGGATTAATCTCCAAAATATATAAGCAGCTCATGCAGCTCAATATTAAAGAAACAAAGAACCCAATCCAAAAACGGTCAGAAGACCTAAAAAGACATTTCTCCAAAGAAGACATACAGATGGCCAAGAAGCACATGAAAAGCTGCTCAACATCACTTATTATTAGAGAAATGCAAATCAAAACTACAATGAGGTATCACCTCACAGCAGTTAGAATGGGCATCATTAGAAAATCTACAATCAACAAATGCTGGAGAAGATGTGGAGAAAAGGGAACCCTCTTGCCTTGTTGGTGGGAATGTAAATTGATACAGCCACTATAGAGAACAGTATGGAGGTTCCTTAAAAAACTAAAAATAGAATTACCATATGATCCAGCAATCCCACTACTGGGCATATACCCAGAGAAAACCATAATTCAAAAAGACACATGCACCCCAATGTTCATTGCAGCACTATTTACAATAGCCAGGTCATGGAAGCGACCTAAATGCCCATTGACATTCAAATGGATAAAGAAGATGTGGTACATATATACAATGGAATATTACTCATCCATAAAAAGGAATGATATTGAGTCATGTTTTGAGACGTGGATGGATGTAGAGACTGTCATACAGAGTGAAATAAGTCAGAAAGAGAAAAACAAATATCGTATATTAATGCATGTATTGGAACCTAGAGAAATGGTACAGATGAACTCGTTTGCAGGACAGAAGTTGAGACACAGATTTAGAGAACAAACGTATGGACACCAAGGGGGGAAAACCGCTGTTGGGTGGGGATGATGATGTGCTGAATTGGGCGATTGGGGTTGACATATATACACTGATGTGTATAAAATTGATGACTAATAAGGACCTGCAAGAGGAAAGAGATATGGGAACATATATATATATATATATATATATATATATATATATATATATATAACTGATTTACTTTGTTATAAAGTAGAAACTAACACACCATTGTAATGCAATTATACTCCAATAAAGATGTTAAAAAAAAAAGAACCTGCAGTATAAAAAAAACAATAAAAAAAACAACTAATACTAAACTTTCTTTGGGTTATTTGTATGGAAATATGTTAATATAAATGTTTCAGACATTACATGAAATTTCTAAAAATCTTATATGTTCCGGTATAATGTTATGTCATAATTCTAGTTATTACTTTAAAATGTGTATCTCAGAAATAACTAAATTTCCTTGTCAATTGAATCATTATGAACTTTCATCAAATCTTTAACCGTGGTCATTTTTTTTTTTTTTTTTTGCCATACGCAGGCCTCTCACTGTTGTGGCCTCTCGCATTGCAGAGCACAGGCTCCGGACACGCAGGCCCAGCGGCCATGGCCCACGGACCCAGCCACTCCGCGACATGTGGGATCTTCCCGGACTGGGGCACGAACCCGTGTCCCTTGCATCGGCAGGCGGACTCTCAACCACTGCACGCCACCAGGGAAGCCCTAACTGTGGTCATTTTTAAGTCTTTTGTCATTTACAGACAGTTCTGGGTGTACTCTGATGCTTTCGCAAAAATGTTTCTATTAAAGGGTTTCATCTTCAAGGAATTCATGGAAAAGACTGACAAGTACAGGTTTCTGGTAACTGACTATACTGCTGAACTGAACGAATAAGCATTTTCAGAACTCTAATGGAAAACTGATGAATTCATAAAAGTGCTAACAAAAGATCAATATAAAAAGAAAAATTAATTACATGGGACTGAGTGAACTGATGAGGATGATTATAAATTTTGTGACTTTCTGTTTGAATAAAAAAAAAATCCCACAAGGACTCTGAGGCAAAAAATATACAAATCAATTTTCACTTCAAGGTAAAGGAGCTGTTACAGTGGAGGATTACTGGACTGAATGTCAATATTATGACATAGTATGACTGTGTTTTGTGTTTGGTAATTGCAATCATTGTTGCTTTTGTTGTGGTCATCCACTTACGATGCTTGGTGTCAGTTTATTTATCTCTTGTAAAAATGAAATACAGTGTGTGTGTGTGAAAAAAAATTTTATCCATCAATTATACCTCAATAAAGCTGAAAAAAGAACAGGAGAATCTGGAAAAAAAAAGGAATGCAGCTGATTAGGCAAATGCTATTATGGTATGAATACCTTATAGATCCCCTTATCTTTGTCAAAGATCATCACATTTTATACCAAATTATTCCCAATAAATTACTACCAATAAACTTCCAGAAGAGGCCTGGGAGGTGAGTAGGGACAAGAGAACCTTCCCAACATCGATTATTTTATACCATTTAAGCCACATATACAGTTGACTGTATCCACCCACATCTTCCCCCGGGTGCTCTGTGACTACTGATAGACTTCAAGACCAGATTTGAACATGGTGACCCTGTAGCAGAAGGTTTTTTCCCTTTTGTATAAACTAACTGATCTGAATGGAGATCAAACCTGTGACCTGGGTCTCAGAGCTCTGCTAACAAAAGTTATTGATACCAGTTCTGACATTATTGAAGCACTGCATTGAATGGTCTCCTAAAAGCTTGTAAGTATTAATAAGCCTCCCTACAGATGTAACTTTTAAATAGGGAGTGACATGGGTACTGGGAAAGATTAGAGTTTCACATGGCCTAGATCACAGAGGAGGTACTTGATTATGATAGTCTTGGTATACATTTTATTATATCATAAAATGGAGATATAAATATTGATTGCTATTTCACAACAAAATCCAGAATTGGTAACATTTTCCAAACTTCCAAAACTGGATGAAACAGAACACTGTAATAAAAAGAAACAGTCTTACTCTTTAGAGAAAAATTGGAATTACATTCCAACTGCTTTCAAAAAATTATTACTCCCAGTTCATATTGGTGTACACAGTATGCGACTTTTCATACCTAAAAATGATTTTGTTTTATTTTTCGAGTTTAGAATAGTTTACTAGTATAGGTAATAAAAACATTACTTAGGTAGAAGTATCAAGGAGAAGTACCTTGTAACTTGCAGCCAAAATATAGCTACTTTATTATTGTGAAAGTAGATTAGTAGCATCATTTGTTTTAAATCTAAGTTAAAAAGTACAGGATTTATGTAAAGCAGCTACTTGTTAATTCTCTAGAATAAATGTATTTTCATCAGTAGAAGGTTTGATTTTTTCCTGTGTAAATTAAAAAAAAAAATCCCCTTTAGGTCCAAATGTAATTGAGACTAAAATATCTTTGTGACAAATGGTCACATGGGAAAATGCTCTCAATACATGGTTAAGAGAAAAAGCAGGACACATAACTGCATAATCAGTATAATCTCACTATTGCTGAATATATGTAATATGCACAAGAAATGACTTAAATATACTAAGATGAATTAAATATACTAAGGTGATAACAATGATTATTATTGGGGAGTGGGATTGCAAGTGCTTTTTTCTTTATATTAGCTACATTTTCTAAAATGTCTGCAAAGAACATCTATTACTTTTATAATATGATATAAACAAGAAATATAAAAAACTAGTCTCAAAGAGTGTGAAAAACATCATTCAATTTTATGGACATACTCATCCATCGACTTGTATTTTAAATATATTTGTAATGATTCCCATTCATTTTTATAAAATCAAAGGATTTCACCACCTTAAGTCAATGACTTTGCAGACCTGAGAAAGACATGGGTCATTTGAAGTGCATTTTGTCCTTCCAACATTCCTGAAAATGTATCAACTGGGAAGGAAATCTGCTGATGTGCTACTTGAAGCTCATCCCATGCCCTCCCACATTTGATAACATGAAAAGTTTTAATTGGCATAAGACTTTAACCAAAAAAATATGGGTGTATTTCACCCAAACTAAAAACATGTTCATCGGGTGTCAAAAAGAGAGCCAGAAGTTAGATGCAACCACTGACACTTAAAAAAAATCTGTTGTAAAAGTAGCATTCTTTGTTTATACTGTGGAGATTTACTTGCTGTTTTTACCATTTGAATCTGTTGTCTATTACTGAATATTCACTCTATTCCACTGGTGTTGGAGTAATTCTTTGTTATGTAAAGCCAATTAAAGATGATACACATGTCAGCTTGGAAATCAACCAAATTTCCACTTGAGCACTCCGTGTTCTCCCTTTTCTGACTCCAAATACCTTATTATTCTCTGCATTTTTTGGTCTTTTTATCAGAACCTTATTTTGGGGAGGAAAAAATTATCTGTAAAAGGGGAACAATGATTAAAACACAAAGACTTAGAAATATAAACATTACAAGAAAGAGATGCCTTTATTAGTTGGAAATCATTTATTGCCTCTATAAAAGTTTAAATAAAAACACTACAAAATTTCACATTATACAGCCTGATGTGGTTTTAACATGATAGTATGTTTCAGAGGTAGTGCCAGTAAAATAGGACACAAGATTACTAAAAGTAATTAACAAGTTAATGCAAAATAAAATTTCAATGTGGAGAAATATATACTCAGTATACACTTTAATGGAACAATCATAATATATTTCCATGAAAATATCACTTTATTCTCTTTTATCCCTTAGCAAATCTGTTCTTAATAAAGGTTTGTTTCGGGCAATGGTATGTTGACTGTAGGCTCACAAGTTAGTAGGCTCCTCCATTATAATATCACAGAGCATAGCTTAGTGAAGAGCATGATACAGTGCTGTCTGCCAAGGATAACACCAACTTCAAAGATAAACCCATTTATTCATAACTCCTACTGATAACTCCCTTAAAAGACTAATGTATCAGAATTTGGCATTTTTAGGATCTGAATGAAAATCTAATATTTAAAAAAAATAAGCAATATTCCCTGTATACCACCACTGCAATATGGAGGAAGGACAGGAGTTAGAGTTTTCAGAATTCTTCTTAAATATGATCATAAGCTGTCAGGCCAAGGTGAGGAAACTATTCTTGGAAATGGGCCGAATGCTCCCTCCTCCCTAAAAAGGGCAACAAAGTCAATCTTAGAGCCTAGAATTCTTTTAAATATACCACTTATGCTTTCTCCCACAAACTTACATACTGCTGACTGTGAAAGTGTCTTAAAATAGATGTTACTGTCTTTGGAGAAATTACCTCTTGGACATCTTTTGAGGTCTTGGTAGTATACAGAGCTTAGGATGTAATTGGGTTGCAGCCTTTTCTTCTCCAACAATAACAAACATTTCTATCACAAGATTTCAATGATAGTACAAAATTCCTTTTGTTGATAACTGACGTTACAACAAAACATCCCTAGGTTCCATGAAGAGGCTGATTTCCTTTCAATGTTTTCCTTGCATGTGCTAATTTTCCTATTCTCCAGGGTAACTGCAGTTCTCATTTTCTTGGGACTAATATTAGCTTGGCTGAAATAACAGAGGTACTTCAGGGTTTATTTTTTAATACACATTTTGAAAGGTAAGTGCTCTCTTTTTTTTTTTTTTTCTGGCGGAGCCATTGGGAGCTCAGAGTCTTAACCACTGGACTGCTAGGGAAGTCCTGGTAACTCCTTTTAGATACACATTCCCTGTTTAGAAACAGGCCAAAAGCAGACATCAAAGGATAGTTAAAAGAAAAGGAAAAAAAATCATGTTGGCATCTGTCTTTGTGAGAGATAGTATGGCTTCAGATACTATGTTCTGTTTTATTATTTTGTCAGAGCCCTAAAGAAAGAAACACTAGTTGTTTTTCTCCTCCCAGTCATGATGATGTTCACAAAAGGAGTCCATAAACTGATATTTTCCTGCTCTAAAAGTCTCAAAATCAATTCCAATCTATACATGTGAAAATATACTTTCTTCAAAGTAGATTTTTAATACTTGACCTTGGCATCATTTTCAAAATCTATGGTGTATAATTTCAATTTGCCAATTTTGATTTCTTTTTCTGGATACATCTATTTCCTTTGGTTCCTGCTACAGAAAAACTGTATTGCATTTTAGAAATGTTTTACATTCAATGATAGTAAAATAAATAATTTTAGGGCTGAAACACAAATGTCAAGACAAAAGGATTCTTAAGTGTACTGTTATGATTTATGCAGTTTCTATTTTAATGGAACTTTAAACAGGGACAAGGGAATCATCTATGCCATACCTAGTAAAATCCTTAAGTCTATGTAAATTTCTACTTAAATAATTTTATTTCTATCCTTGAAAAAGTGAAAAGAAATAATTTATTTGGAAGTTTATGGCTTGCTGAGGAGTAGAAATCCAATGTCCCTATTGCAGGAGTTCAATGAATATTTTTTGATTTATTGACTAATTGCTGAAGTGTGACAAGCGTAATCCATAGAGTTCAAAGATGTAGGAGAGAATCACCTATCTTTACTTAGTAACAAAAACTCAATAATAAGGTGCTTAAATTGAAGCAGGAGAAATTATAGTTTAAAGATAAACTCAACAACTAGTAAGAAGGATGGTAAGAGAGACTTGAAGACCTGGAGTTTGTTCATGTTACCTCAAGAAATGGTTTCTCTATTTGCTGTATATAGTAGAGACTCTTTATCTCATAGGGAATTAGAGTGACTGATAAATTTAAACGTAATATCCAAGGTTCTGTTACTCAGCCCTCTTTTCTCTGAATGGAATTTGTCCTGTCAACAAGGAGTACTAAAAATTGTTTATGAAGAACCATACAGCTCTCAGCTAAAAGGGAGCATACCTAACCACTGAAATATTTCTGCTAACAAAGAACTATAACAGTAGCATGGCAGCAATATTAAATCAAACAAATAGCTGACAAAGTGAATGATTATCAATGAACCTTACCTATTTGTGTGTGTGGGAGGGGACATTTCAAGGTCAAAGACATTCATGACTGCATTTTTGTATTCATAAGTTGGTACCTGTGAATTCCAAGATCAACTTGATTTTACTTACAAATTACAAAAATATCTGACATAGAAGCTTGATGGCCAAAAGAGCCATCTAGTTACTTCATTAATCTTTTAGGTATAGATAGTAATTTAATCATGTGATACAATTCCACACTGCCAACTCACAAATATGTGATACTGTGTGCTCAGGGAGAAACTAGAATTTTCCCTTCTATGGGTCATGGTAATGCCATCTGGTACCCTGGAAGGGAAGGTCTGCAAAAAATTGTCTACAGTGTGATGCTATCTGGTAGCTACTAATAGAACAACTGGGTAGCATGCCCATTTTAGGAGTGTACTCATAGAATAGTATCCAGGAAATTCAGAGGACTGTGATTTACAACCAAAGTAGTATAATTCTTTTTGGATATTATCCTTGGCTGATGACTCTGTACAAGTCTCGCATGGAAATGAGGTAAATTTTGTGGCAAAGTTAAGTGACTAGATAAAAAAAAAAACAACAGAAAGAAAACTCAGTGGCTTACCTTGACTTCTTGTTTCATAAAGTGTAAGAACTGAAGAAATATTATGGTGATGGTGATAAACTTGTAATATTTGTGCAACATTTCATCTAACTCAGTTATATAAATTTACTAGTAGAATGTGAATCTTATCAATATTTGTCATTTGCAGCAATGAAGACTCCCATTAAGATTAATCTTTTACAACATTTTGTTCTATACACTTAATAATTTATTTGACTTCATGTCCATGAATTACTTTTCCATAATGCTTCCCCTCCCAAAATATTTGGGTTACATAATGGAAGAATACAAATAATTTACAATTGTATAGTAGTAATCACTTCAATTTTCAAACATTAACTTAAGTCAAATTCTCATAGGGGTTTAAAAATAAATCCCAAGATTCATCCAGGTTAAAAAACATTTTTAAGGTTTTGTTTTCAATTTTCAGTCCACTTTCCTGAATAAAGGTGTATGTAGATAACAGGAAAAGGAGAGAGGAAGAAAGAAGACGTAATGGCTACAAAACCAAGACTAATCAAGCTTCAGTAACTTGATAAGCTATGTTGAAATATCTTTGTTTTTGTGTCTCTGGTCAAAACTATTACTAAAACTAAGATTCTTCTATAAAACCAAAAAGACCTTTCAGAAATTAGACATTATGCATTTCATAGCTAAACTGCTCAAAATTAATTACATTTTTTTCCCAGAGTTCCATCAGTTTGGAAAAAACTCTCAAACAATGCTTTTAAATTTTACATACATCTTTTTGCACCACAGCCATTATATCTTGTTAATCCTTCAGTATACGTTGTTCGACAATATCTTTTTCCAACTGAAGAATTTCAGGACAACAGAATGCAACTATCTTGAAATGCATACCTGTTAGGTAGCCAAAAGGCTGTATCATATATCCTCCCCCTACCCAATCACAAACTGTCTGAGGCATTTTTCTCTGATAAAGAAGACACACTGAATGAGGTATCATCAGGCTCCGGTGAGGCATGATTGAAATCCATCTCTTCTAATTCAGGAGGTAAATCTGAAAGCAGTGCCTGAGTCAGAAAAATCAATTGTTTTGAATTAGTACGTGGACATATTTTTTCCAATTTTATAGTTGTGGTCCTTTCACATTGATTTATTTTTACAGATTTAAATAAAGGAGGATTTCTCTTTCAGGACCTTATACAATATCTTACCTAAGAGAAAAATTCTTCATACATTATTAAGGAAGTAACAAAATACTAGATCTTGAGAGCGTGGATTATATAGAGTGGAATCCTGAACAAAAGGGAAATAAGGAGAGAAATGAGCAACTATTCTGAACCAAATGCCTTGAAGTGTTTGAGATAAGTGATTTTCATACTAGTTTTGAGTGTTCACTGATAACTGCTAAAGGGCTTTAACATTATATTCCTTATTAAAATAGTCCTGCTTGGTTATGCTGTGTCCTTCAGACTAAAACACATTTCACAAGAGTATTTTGTACTTCAGTGGGAGAAAGAACTTAGCAGTTAGGGGAAAAGTTCAGCTATTCTACTTTAGATTAAACTTTAACAATTTAAAAGTCCAAGTGATTTTTTTTCTTTTCTTAGGCCATGCCCATATCTACAGATGGCCAAGCATTCACCAAGACACTGCTGAACCAGTGAATTTGGCTGTGTAATGATGTATCTAGAGGGCTGCTCATTTTTCTGCTGGAGTAATTTGGATAAGCTAAGAGCCATGAACTAAACTTTGCCATGCTGTAATTGTTTCATCTGGAGTTGCAGAACATGCATTCATACTAGAGAAATAAATAATTAATCAAGTTTTATCTGGTTGGTAGTGTTGATGCCCATTTGACCATCAGAAATTGCAAATTAATGATTAATTTGATGCTCCTAATACCAAAAATAATGTAGCATATCTCGGCAATTTTTAGACGTTACTTGTAGTGTGGGCTTTGGGTGCAGTAGTAAACAAAGATCAAGGGAACAGGAACAAATGTAAGCTTGCCACTACCCAAATACGGAACGGAAAAACAGGGCATGTTAGAGAACACATGAAATCCACTGTTGAAATAAGACATTACTCTCCTATTCTCTTTATTAAAAGAAGTGACAGCTATAAATCCTACAGTTTTTGTCTTAGAGCAAAGAGGAAAGATTAGAGCTTTCTGTCAGGCTTCAAAAGGAAAGACTAACTCCTTCTGAACAAAAATTTATTATTTATTTTATGCTATTAAATTGTCCATGAACTTCTTGATGAAACTGAGAGTACTATTTACAAAGCAGTCACCTAAAGGTACTACATACTCTCTAAGGTTTCTAGATTGCAGTCATAGGACACAGAGACCTTTTCTGCTAGATCACTTGTTTACCACTAACCCAGTCTAGGTGAAACAAAGACTGCTGATATTGGTTGATCATAGTTTATGAGAAATACATCACTGAATTTATTTCATTTTGCAAGTGTGAAGAAGCCCCATTAAAGAGGGCAAAGTGTTACAATTAACATAGCTTAGAGTACTGGAAAGTCAAAGTAGATGAGCAAAGTTAATGACATTCTAAATTCTAGTGGGGAGACCTTCAAATCAAAGAAGCACTATTTTTTATTTCTTTCTCATTGCACGTAATGCAGTTGACTAAAATGAGTGTAGTATGAAATAGGAAAACTTTAATATCTGAGGCAGTATAAGGCACAACTAATGCATGAAGTCCACTTTAAAATTCTCCTTTTCAGTATCTTCTGGATTGCAACATTGGCACACTGAGCAAATCTTCAGATTATGTCAGTTGCTAGAACTGTCTTTTTCATAGACCAAAGTGAACACAATGAGCTCTCTTCACTTCAGGTTCTTCATCAGTAAGAGCCTGACCTAGTGTCACTTTTCCTAAGAGATTAAGGCATTTCCCAAATATATCATCAGTCTCTATAATACTTATTCTGGGCTCTAGGGTGTGAATGCCAAGTTCCATAATGTTAACCATTCTTATCCTCCTTGCAAAGTGGAGAAATCGAAGTTCAAGAAAGGCAATTGACCTGGCTAGAATCACATAGTGAATTATCAAGGGAAGAAAGACCATAACTAATGACTTAGCACAGTTCTGGGAACATTATTTTTATTTTAAAATGGCTATTGATTAAAAATTTATTTGGATAATCAAATATTTCAGTCAGACATTATCATATATTTTTAAATCCTGGACTGCTTCATTGGAGCAAAGTATTCTGTGGAACACTCATCTCACTCAACTTACCAAAATCAAGATTAATAGAAAAACAGGCTTTTTAAATGAGAAACCAGTGACAATATGGTTCTCTTTTATTAGGCAGAATAAAAATTAATTCCTTCCAGAAATAAACCTCTAAGTATTTCATAGTATAAAGATCAGTAGTTTAAGAGATGACCTGGATAACTTTTGTGGACTACTATAGGTGTCTTCTATATTTTTAGACCGTATTTTGAGATCCATTATACCCAATCTCAACTATGAAAATCAGTAGTTTCTATCTGGGGGCTGATTATATAGGCCATGATTTTCAGTACAATCTTTTTTTTTTTTTTTTTGCGGTACGTTGGGGTAGAGGAATCAAACACTATCGTTAAATTGGGAAAAGTGAATGCTGCACTGTGGTCACAAAGAATTTCACAAAGTAATCTCACGTTTTTTTAGTGATGAGCAACATATCATGAAATAAAAGGTATTCAAACACTTGTAAACTCTAGTAGGGGCTGGAATGTAACTGAAATCCAGAAGAGAGGCAAATATGTGTCTCTCCAGTTAGTGTAGCCCCATCTCTACAAACATTTTGAGAATTTCTTTAAAATTAATTAAATGAAATAATATGAACAAGATGGGGAATACAGTCAATAATTATGTAAAAAATATTTTAAATGTTTTCCCTACTTAGTGGTGGCTTGGAATTAACAAAGTATGTTAATCAGTTATTTTGATTTTCCACTAAAGTAGCACACAAAATCTGAGTATTTTTTCCCAATCAAACTGTGCTTTAAAAAAAGTCACAAAGTAACAAATTCTTCCTTGATGCCAAGTAGGAATGAGGTATAAAAACAAAAAAATATGTAGAACCCAAGTGTGACATGCTACTTTTCAACATGATACATTACAGCTTACTATTCTCTTCTGTCACTTACCTGCTGTTGTTCCTTATCGTCAGCTTTTATAGCTAGTATCAAGCTTCTTACAAATGTCTGAAGTTTAAAATATTTTTGCTTTTGAATCTCTAGCTCATTTTCAATGAATCTGACTTCTTCATTCTGAAGGAGAAAACATCAAATAATACAATTACTCTATGCAAACCTAGGACTGTACATGTTTGATGTACAATAAAATTTTTAAAAAGCAATCAACTTAGAGGGACAATAAAGAAGATAACATTTTAGCATAAAGGAATATAAAGCACAGAAGTAAATTATCCTTTTACTCAAAGGCTGCCTTTTAAGCAAATTACCAACAGAAAATAATCTGCAAGTTCAAAAATCCAATCAAATAAATTCCAGTAAGAGAAAAATCAAGAAACAGTTCCCTTCTTGGAAAGACTCCTCCTACATTAAACCTAATTAGCATTTGGATTAGGATTAATAATAGAGCTCAATTAACCCCAAGTAAAGAGTGATAGCAGATGCAGTAAAGCTGAATGTACTATTCACAAAGCCAAATACTGAGGTTATTATTTTGTACCAAGAAAGGACTCAAATTTTTAATAAGACTGTCTTAAGTAGTTTTCTGAGGTCCCCACCTTTATGTAAGGGTTTGTTATTTAGAAAATATCTCCAAATTTACCACTGATTTGAAACCAAGTCTCCACTATTTTTCCTAGTTGTGTAGGAAAAGAACAATAGACTAGGTTTTGGGAGGATTTTAGTGTCAGGTCTACTGATAATTGTGTAAACTTGGGCAGGCCAATTAACCTGTGATTCTATTTACTCATCAATAAAATGGATATAATACTAGCAGTCTTTGGGAATTCTAGCTTGAGGGTTATAAGGCTCAAATAAGATAATGGCCATGAAATTGCTCTGAATAGATTTACTATTTAAGCTACAATAGTCAAGAAAGTGTGGTATTGTCAAAAGGGTGGACATACAGATCAATGGACAGAACAGAGTCCAGAAATATTTATTATATATTACTTTATACATATATAATACATATATATATGTACATATACATATTTGGTTGATTTTTGATGAAGATGCTGAGGTAATTCAATGGACAAAGAACAGTCTTTCAAAAAACAGTGGTTGAACAATTGTAAATCTATACCCCCTCCAAAAATGATTATTAACCCTTACCTCACACCATATACAAAATTTAATAAGAAATGGATCATAGGCCTAAATGTAGAACCTAAAACTATAAAACATCTAGAGGAAAACAGAGGAAAAATATCTTTATGTCCTTGGGTTAGGCAAAGATTTTTCAATAGGACACAAAAAGCATGAAATTTAAAAGAAGGATTTCATTAAAAAAAAAAAACACAGCCTTTGCTTTTCAAAAGACACTTAAGAAAATAAAAATACATGCTACATATTAGGAGAAAAAAATTTGTAAATCACATATCTGATAAAGGACTTACATTCAGAATACATAAAGAGTTCTTGCAGCACAAATATAGGACCAGCAACAGAATAAAAAGCAGGCAAAATATTTGAACATACACTTTATCAAAGAAGAAATGTGAATGGCCAATAAATATGTGAAAATGCTTAATATTGTTTATCATTAAGGAAAAGCAAATTAAAATCCCAAAGAGATACTACCACCAACATACTACAATGGCTAATGTTAAAGAGACTGACACTAGCAAGTGTTGATGAGAATGTGGAGCAATTAGAAGTCTCATACTTTGCTGGTGGGAGTGTAAAGCAGTACAGCAACTTTGGAAAATGTTTTGGCAGTTTTTTATAAAATTAAACATACTTTTTTACCATCTGACTCAGCAATCCTACTCTTAAGTATTTACCCAAGGGAAGTAAAAACACATGTCCACAAAAAGACAGACATGAATATTCATAGCAGCTTTATTCATAATAACCCCAAACTAGAAGAAACACAAGTGTTCATCAGCAGATGAATAACAAATTGTGTTCATGGTTACACAACTGTGTCCAATTGTCAAAACTAAATGTATGAAAAGGTGAATTTTATTGTATGTAACTTATATATCAAAAAAACTGATTAAAAAATTTATTACCCAGCCCTCTTGCCAAAAACTTGAAAATAAGCTGTACATATTCTCTGCAACCAGAGAATCTGTCTCAAAGAGCATAGCAGGACCTTTAACAGCATTTGCTCAAAAAGCTGCATAAAATACATTAAATTAGTTAATTCTATGGGCATTCTTGTTTCAATTGAGAGGATACAGTTGTATTAATCATATTCTATCTATGAATATGTTTACTGCATCAATTATTTTATCAGCTCAGTTTAGAACTTATTTTACCTAATAAAACTGCTTCCTTTTCAGACCATTTAATACCAAGTGAATGATCTGCAAATGATGATTCAAGCTAAATTCCTTGTTCAAAGGCACTCTACAGTAATCTAAGTTATAAGCAAGCATTATAATAAAATTCCATGTGCTCCTGCTGTAATACACTTGACTAATTCTAAACTTTTTGTATTTTTAGTATTCATTGTCAGAACAGCAGTATTAGTAAAGTGCTGACCAGGAAGTCTTTTTGAATACAGGAGATATCTATCATCACTATCATAGTGTCCTTTGAAAGTGCAGTCCTCTAGAGCTACACTCACAGTCCATTAGAAAACATTTTAAAAACAGTAATTCACATTTGCAAAAGTCAGGAAGCATCTTTTGGTATGCAGATCTCTTCTCATGTAAATATTCCTCCTCCTCAGTATTTATGCAATGTTTTTAAAACATAAACAGCTTTAAGATAATTTAATATTTCAGACATTTTCTTCTTGGAGCTGCTTTTTGCAAGCCTATTAAACGCTTCCTAGATTACAGGCAGTAATTTATGTGTACTTTCAAGATTTTCCTAAGCAAATGGTTTGCGAGAAGAACTAGTAAGATAACATCAGTCACTGCATTTCACAAAAAAAGACCTAGCTCATTTTTCTTTCTAAAATCTTCCCTACATTCCCACTAAACTTTGTCAATTCTCCAAGGTAACTGTAGGGAGCACTCAAGGCTTCATGAGAACCGGGGCTTTGATCTCTGAGCAGGCTATTGATGGATGCCAAACATGAGGTGTTATTTTATGATATAGTTACTCATGCCTCAGAAACTCAGCTCATCAACTTGTGTTATAAACATTTGGGGTTAGTTAGAACTCCTAGCAATATGGATTTCTAGCAAATATCTCAGTCAGAAACTCCACTATGCCCACACTGAATAGTGATGTTTGCATAGTAGTAATTACCAAACACACATAAAAAACATTCTTTCATTTTGCTACAGTGAATCCCAAGAACAACGAGAGATTGTTCAATTTAGTGTGGGGGGAAATAAGTTATAATAATACAGCTGCGGATCTTAATTGATTTTATATAAATGAGCACTTGCATAATAATATTAAAAGTATTTCCAAGGATAAATTAATTTATTCACTCACTCAGGAACTACTTACAGGACACCTATGGCCTAGGCACTAGACCAGGTAACATAAACATGAATAAAATAAGTATCTACAAGAAGCTTATGATGAATATATTCAAGAAACCAGCAAGGTGATTTTGATCCCAAAACAAAGAACACTAGCATGTGTATGCAAATAGAATAAAACAATGTTCTCTCAACGAAGATTACATTTCCAAACTGGTAAGTCTATTTTATTTATTTATTTTTCTGGCTGCACTACACCGCATGCAGGATCTTAGTTCCTTGGCCAGGGATCGAACCTGTGTCCCCCTGCACTGGGAGTGCAGTCTCAACCACTGGACCACCAGGGAAGTCCCTGGTAAAGCTATTTTAAATCAACTTACTGAAATCAGCATTGAGAACTGCTATATGAGGTTTCACTTACAGGTACTTCAGAATTAAGGTAACAAAATTCACTGATGAAGTGAACCAAAATATCTCAAATAATGATTATAAAGAGACATATTTTCTATATAGGTGCTAATTTTTGAGAGTTAAATATTACTCAGCCATAAAAAGAAACGAAATTGAGCTATTTGTAATGAGGTGGATGGACCTAGAGTCTGTCATACAGAGTGAAGTAAGTCAGAAAGAGAAAAACAAATACCGTATGCTAACACATATATACGGAATGTAAGAAAAAAAAATGTCATGAAGAACCTAGGGGTAAGACAGGAATAAAGATACAGACGTACTAGAGAATGGACTTGAGGATATGGGGAGGGGGAAGGGTAAGCTGTGACAAAGTGAGAGAGTGGCATGGACACATATACACTACCAAATGTAAAATAGATAGCTAGTGGGAAGCAGCTGCATAGCTAAGGGAGATCAGCTCGGTGCTTTCTGGCCACCTAGAGGGGTGGGATAGGGAAGGTGGGAGGGAGGGAGATGCAAGAGGGAAGAGATATGGGAACATATGCATATGTATAACTGATTCACTTTGTTATAAAGCAGAAACTAACACACCATGGTAAAGAAATTATACTCCAATAAAGATGTAAAAAAAAAAGTTCATGTAGGATGGTGATGTTTTATAAAAAATATCCTTAATAAGGTAGCGAAAGACCCCTTGTTCCCACAGAATTTACCAAAATGGAAATCACTGGGACGAGGGGAAGATGGCGGAAGAGTAAGACGTGGAGATCACCTTCCTCCCCACAGATACACCAGAAATACATCTACAGGTGGAACAACTCCTACAGAACACCTACTGAACGCTGGCAGAAGACCTTAGACCTCCCAAAAGGCAAGAAACTCCCCACATACCTGGGTAGGGCAAAAGAAACAAAGAAAAAACAGAGACAAAATTATAGGGATGGGACCTGCACCAGTGGGAGGGAGCTGTGAAGGAGGAAAGGTTTCCCCACACTAGGAAGCCCCTTCGCGGGCAGAGATTGTGGGTGCCGGAGGCGGGGAGCTTCAGAGCCGCGGAGGAGAGCGCAGCAACAGGCGTGCAGAGGGCAAAGCAGAGAGATCCACGCAGAGGATTGGTGCTGACCGGCACTCACCAGCTCGACAGGCTTGTCTGCTCACCAGCCGGGGCGGGCGGGGCTGTGAGCTGAGGCTCGGGCTTTGATCGGAGGGCAGGGAGAGGACTGGGGTTGGCGGCGTGAACACAGCCTGAAGGGGTTAGTGCACCACGGCTAGCCGGGAGGGAGGCCGGGAAAAGGTCTGGAGCTGTGGAAGAGGCAAGAGACTTTTTCTTCCCTCTTTGTTTCCTGGTGCACGAGGAGAGGGGACTAAGAGTGATGTTTAAAGGAGCTCCAGAGACGGGCACGAGCTGCGGCTAAAAGCGCAGACCCCAGAGACGGCTAAGGCTGCTGCTGCCGCCACCAAGAAGCCTGTGTGCGAGCACAGGTCACTATCCACACCTCCCTTCCGGGGAGCCTGTGCAGCCCACCACTGCCAGGTTGCCGGGATCCAGGGACAACTTCCCCGGGAGAACTCACGGCGCGCCTCAGCCTGGTACATTGTCATGCCAGCCTCTGGCGCCGCAGGCTCGCCCCGCACTCCGTGCCCCTCCCTCCCCCCGGCCTGAGTGAGCCAGAGCCCCCGAATCAGCGGCTCCTTGAACCCCGTCCTGTCTGAGCAAAAAACAGTCGCCCTCCGGCGACCTACACTTAGAGGCGGGGCCAAATCCAAAGCTGAGGCCCTGGGAGCACAAAGAAGAGAAAGGGAAATCTCTCCCAGCAGCCTCAGAAGCAGCGGATTAAAGCTCCACAATCAACTTGATGTACCCTGCATCTGTGGAATACATGAATAGACAACAAATCATTCCAAATTGAGGAGGTGGACTTTGAGAGCAAGGTTTATGATTTTTTCCCCTTTTCCTCCTTTTGTGCATGTGTATGTGTACGCTTCTGTGTGAGATTTTGTCTGTATAGCTTTGCTTCCACCATTTGTCCTAGGGTTCTATCTGTCCATTTTTCTTTTGTTTTTTTTAAAAATTTTTTTCTTAATATTTAATTTTAATAACTTTATTTTATTTTACTTACCTTCTATCTATCTTTCTTTCTTTCCTTCTTTCTTTCTTTCTTTCTTTCCTTCTTTCTTTCTTTCTTCCTTCCCTCCTTTAGACAATGAATCATCCCAAATTGAGGAGGTGGACTTTGAGAGCAAGATTTATGATTTTTTCCCCTTTTCCTCTTTTAGTGAGTGTGTATGTGTATGCTGCTCTGTGAGATTTTGTCTGTATAGCTTTGCTTCCAACATTTGTCCTAGGGTTCTATGCGTCCATTTATTTTTTTAAATTTTTTTCTTAATAATTAATTTTAATGTTAATAACTTTATTTTATTTTACTTATCTTCTTTCTTTCTTTCTTTCTTTCTTTCTTTCTTTCTTTCTTTCTTTCTTTCCTTCCTTCCTTCCTTCCATCCTTCCTTCCTTCCTTCCTTCCTTCCTTCCCTCCTTTAGACAACGAATCATCCCAAATTGAGGAGGTGGACTTTGAGAGCAAGATTTATGATTTTTTTCCCCTTTTCCTCATTTTGTGAGTGTGTATGTGTATGTTCTGTATGAGATTTTGTCTGTATAGCTTTGCTTCCACAATTTGTCCTAAGGTTCTCTCTGTCCATTTTTTTTTTAAATTATTTTTCTTAACAATTATTTTTTAATTTAATAACTTTATTATATTTTACTTTATTTTATTTTATCGTCTATCTTTCTTTCTTTTTTCCTTCCTTCCCTCCTTCCTTCCTTCCTTCCTTCCTCCAACTATTCCTCCCTCCCTCCCTCCCTCCTTTCTTTCTTTCTTTCCTTCTTTTCTTCTTTATTTCTTTCTTCCTTCCTTCCTTCCTTCCTCCCTTTCTTTCTTACTACTTCTACTAATTCTTTCTCTCTACTTTTCCTCCCTTTTATCCTGAGCTGTGTGGATGAAAGGCTTTTGGTGCTGCAGCCAGGAGTCAGTGATGTGCCTCTGAGGTGGGAGAGCCAACTTCAGGACACTGGTCAACAAGTGACCTCCCAGCTCTACATAATATCAAATGGCAAAAATCTCCCAGAGATCTCCATCTCAATGCCACCACCCAGCTTCACTCAACAAGCAGCAAACTACAGTTCTGGACACCCTATGCCAAACAATTAGCAAAGCAGGAACACAACCCTAGCCATTAGCAGAGAGGCTACCTAAAATCATAATAGATCCAAAGACACCCCAAAACACATCATCAGACGTGGACATGCCCACCAGAAAGACAAGATCCAGCCTCATCCACCAGAATACAGGCACTAGTCCCCTCCACCAGAAAGCCTACACAACCCACTGAACCAACCTTAGCCACTGGGGACAGACATCAAAAACAATGGGAACTATGAAACTGCAGCCTGCAAATAGGAGGCCCAAAACACAGTAAGATAAGCAAAATGAGAAGACAGAAAAACACACCACATATGAAGGAGGAAGATAAAAACCCACCAGACCTAACACATGAAGAGGAAATAGGCAGTCTACCTGAAAGAGAATTCAAAATAATGATAGTAAAGATGATCCAAAATCTTGGAAATAGAATAGACAAAATGCAAGATACTTTTAACAAGGACATAGAAGTACTAAAGATGAAACAAACAATGATGAACACAATAAATGAAATGAAAAATACTCTAGATGGGATCAGTAGCAGAATAACTGAGGCAGAAGAACGGATAAGTGACCTGGGAGATAAAATAGTGGAAATAACTACTGCAGAGCAGAAGAAAGAAAAAAGAATGAAAAGAACTGAGGACAGTCTCAGAGACCTCTGGGACAACATTAAACGCTCCAACATTCGAATTATAGGGGTTCCAGAAGAAGAAGAGAAAAAGAAAGGGACTGAGAAAATATTTGAAGAGATTATAGTTGAAATTTTCCCTAATATGTGAAAGGAAATAGATAATCAAGTCCAGGAAGCACACAGAGTCCCATACAGGATAAATCCAAGGAGAAATATGCCAAGACACATATTAATCAAACTATCAAAAATTAAATGCAAAGAAAGCATATTAAAAGCAGCAAGGGAAAAACAACAAATAACACACAAGGGAATCCCCATAAGGTTAACAGCTGATCTTTCAGCAGAAACTCTGCAAGTCACAAGGGACTGGCAGGACATATTTAAAGTGATGAAGGAGAAAAATCTGCAACCAAGATTACTCTACCCAGCAAGGATCTCATTCAGATTTGATGGAGAAATTGAAATTTTACAGAAAAGGAAAAGCTGAGAGAGTTCAGCAACACCAAGCCAGCTTTACAACAAATGCTAAAGGAACTTCTCTAGGCAAGAAACCCAAGAGAAGGAAAAGACCTACAGTAACGAACCCAAAACAATTTAGAAAATGGGAACAGGAACATACATATCGATAATTACCTTAAATGTAAATGGACTAAATGCTCCCACAAAAAGACACAGATTGGCTGAATGAATGCAAAAACAAGACCCATATATATGCTGTCTACAAGAGACCCACTTCAGACCTTGAGACACATACAGACTGAAAGTGAGGGGATGGAAAAAGATATTCCATGCAAATGGAAATCAAAAGAAAGCTGGAGTAGCAATTCTCATATCAGACAAAATAGACTTTAAAATAAAGACTATTACAAGAGACAAAGAAGGACACTACATAATGATCAAGGGATTGATCCAAGAAGAAGATATAACAATTGTAAATATTTATGCACCCAACATAGGAGCACCTCAAAACATAGGGCAAATACTAATAGCCATAAAAGGGGAAATCGACAGTAGCATATTCATAGTAGGGAACTTTAACACCCCACTTTCACCAATGGACAGATCATCCAAAATGAAAATAAATAGGGAAGCACAAGCTTTAAATGATACATTAAACAAGATGGACTTAATTGATATTTATAGGATATTCTATCCAAAAACAACAGAATACACATTTTTCTCAAGTGCACATGGAACATTCTCCAGGATAGATCATATCTTTGGTCATAAATCAAGCCTTGGTAAATTTAAGAAAATTGAAATTGTTTCAAGTATGTTTTCCAATCACAACGCTATGAGACTAGATATCAATTACAGGAAAAGATCTGTAAAAAATAAAAACACATGGAGGCTAAACAATACACTACTTAATAACGAAGTGATCACTGAAGAAGTCAAAGAGGAAATCAAAAAATACCTGGAAACAAATGACAATGGAGACACGATGACCCATAGCCTATGGGATGCAGCAAAAGCAGTTCTAAGAGGGAAATTTATAGCAATACAAGCCCACCTTAAGAAACAGGAAACATCTCGAATAAACAATGTAACGTTGCACATAAAGCAATTAGAGAAAGAAAGAGAAAAAACCCCCCAAATTCAGCAGAAGGAAATAAATCATAAAAATCAGATCAAAAATAAATGAAAAAGAAATGAAGGAAACAATAGCAAAGATCAATAAAACTAAAAGCTGGTTCTTTGAGGAGACAAACAAAATACCTAAACCATTATCCACACTCATCAAGAAAAAAGGGAGAAGACTCAAATCAATAGAATTAGAAGTGAAAAATGAGAAATAACAACTGGCACTGCAGAAATAGAAAAGATCATGAGAGATTACTGCAAGCAAGTCTATGCCAATAAAATGGACAACCTGGAAGAAGTGGACAAATTCTTAGAAATGCACAACCTGCCAAGACTGAATCAGGAAGAAATAGAAAATATAAACAGACCAATCACAAGCACTGAAATTGAAACTGTGATTAAAAATCTTCAAAAAACAAAAGCCCAGGACCAGATGGCTTCACAGGCGAATTCAATCAAACATTTAGAGAAGAGCTAACACCTATCCTTCTCCAACTCTTCCAAAATATAGCAGAGGGAGCAACACTCCCAAATTCGTTTTACGAGGCCACTACTACCTTGATACCAAAACCAGACAAAGATGTCACATAAAAGAAAACTACAGGCCAATATCACTGATGAACATAGATGCAAAAATCCTCAACAAAACACTAGCAAACAGAATCCAACAGCACATTAAAAGGATCATCCACCATAATCAAGTGAGGTTTATTCCAGGAATACAAGGATTCTTCAATATACAGAAATTAATCAATGTGATAAACCATATTAACAAACTGAAGGATAAAAAACGTATGATCATCTCAATAGATGCAGAGAAAGCTTTTGACAAAATTCAACACACATTTATGTTAAAAACCGTGCACAATGTAGGCATAGAGGGAACTTTCCTCAACATAATAAAGGCCATATATGACAAACCCACAGCCAACATCATCCTCAATGGTGAAAAACTGAAAGCATTTCCACTAAGATCAGGAACAAGATAAGGTTGCCCACTCTCACCACTCTTATTCAACATAGTTTTGGAAGTTGTAGCCACAGCAATCAGAGAAGAAAAGGAAATAAAATAATCCAAATAAGAAAAGAAGAAGTAAAACTGTCACTGTTTGCAGATGACATGATACTATACATAGAGAATCCTAAAAACGCTGCCAGAAAACTACTAGAGCTGATCAATGAATTTGGTAAAGTAGCAGGATACAAAATAAATGCACAGAAACCTCTAGCATTCCTATACAGTAATGACGAAAAATCTGAAAGTGAAATCAAGAAAACACTCCCATTTACCACTGCAACAAAAAGAATAAAATATCTAAGAATAAACCTACCTAAGGAGACAAAACACCTGTGTGCAGAAAACTATAAGACACTGATGAAAAAAATTAAAAATGATACAAATAGATGGAGAGATACACCATGTTCTTGGATTGGAAGAATCAACATTGTGAAAATTACTCTACTACCCAAAGCAATCAACAGATTCAATGCAATCCCTATCAAACTACCACTGGCATTTTTCACAGAACTAGAAAAAAAAGTTCACAATTTGTATGGAAACGCAAAAGACCCCGAATAGCCAAAGCAATCTTGAGAACGAAAAACGGAACTGGAGGAATCTGGCTCCCTGACTTCAGAGTATACTACAAAGCTACAGTAATCAAGACAGTATGGTACTGGCACAAAAACAGAAAGATAGATCAATGGAACAGGATAGAAAGCCCAGAGATAAACCCACGCACATATGGTCACCTTATCTTTGATAATGGATGCAGGAATGTACCATAGAGAAAGGACAGCCTCTTCAATAAGTGGTGCTGGGAAAACTGGACAGGTACATGTAAAAGTATGAGTTTAGATCACTCCCTAACACCATACACAAAAATAAGCTCAAAATGGATTAAAGACCTAAATGTAAGGCCAGAAACTATCAAACTCTTAGAGGAAGTCATAGGCAGAACACTGTATGACATAAATCACAGCAAGGTCCTTTTGACCCACACCCTACAAAAATGGAAATAAAAACAAAAATAAAGAAATGGGACCTAATGAAACTTCAGAGCTTTTGCATAGCAAAGGAAACCATAAACAAGACCAAAAGACAACCCTCAGAATGGGAGAAAATATTTGCAAATGAAGCAACTGACAAGGGATTAATTTCCAATATTTACAAGCAGCTCATGCAGCTCAATAACAAAAAAAAGAAACAACCCAATCCAAAAATGGGCAGAAGACCTAAATAGACATTTCTCCAAAGAAAATATACAGACTGCCAACAAACACATGAAAGAATGCTCAACATCATTAATCATTAGAGAAATGCCAATCAAAACTACAGTGAGATATCATCTCACACTAGTCAGAATGGCCATCTCAAAAAATCTAGAGACTATAAATGCTGGAGAGGGTGTGGAGAAAAGGGAACACTCTTGCACTGCTGGTGGGAATGTGAATTGGTACAGCCACTATGGAGAACAGTATAGAGGTTCCTTAAAATACTACAAATAGAACAACCATGTGACCCAGCAATCCCACTACTGGGCATACACCCTGAGAATACCATAATTCAGAAAGAGTCATGTACCAAAATGTTCATTGCAGCTCTATTTACAATAGCCCAGAGATGGAAACAGCCTAAGTGCCCATCATCGGATGAATGGATAAAGAAGATGTGGCCCATATATACAATGGAATGTTACTCAGCCATAAATAGAAATGAAATTGAGCTATTTGTAATGAGGTGGACCTAGAGTCTGTCGTACAGAGTGAAGTAAGTCAGAAAGAGAGAGACAAATACCGTATGCTAACACATATATATGGAATTTAAGAAAAAAATGTCATTAAGAACCTAGGGGTATGACAGGAATAAAGACACAGACCTACTAGAGAACGGAGTTGAGGATATGGTGAGGGGGAAGGGTGAGCTGTGACAAAGCAAGAGAGAGGCATGGACATATATACACTACCAAATGTAAATTAGATAGCTAGTGGGAAGCAGCTGCATAGCACAGGGAGATCAGCTTGGTGCTTTGTGACCACCTGGAGGGGTGGGATAGGGAGGGTGGGAGGGAGGGAGATGCAAGAGGGAAGAGTTATGGGAACATATGTATATGTATAACTGATTCACTTTGCTATAAAGCAGAAACTCACACACCCTTGTAAAGCAATTGTACACCAATAAAGATGTTAAAAAAAAAAAGAAAACACTGGATCATTAAATGTCCTTTAGAAGTCAATGAAAATGATAATTCAAATTTCTGGGCTGGATACTCCGGCCTGCCCAGGTCTTCAGCTTGAAGCTTTCTCACGTGGGCTTGTGCCCCGGAGTGGAAATGTGCTAGAAAGGATCCTCTGAGTTCTGGGCCCAGCCTTATCTGAACTGTTTACGTGTACTAAGTGGAGCACACTTAACAGCTGTGCAATCCAGTCCTCTCGTCTGTAGTTTCCATAGCCTGTGCCAAGTGGTGGCTTGCAGAGCCATTTTATTTCTGAACTGGGCATTTAGAAATATTGTATGACCATGTGGGAGTGATTACAAGGATCTCCTGTACTTCAGAACCAACAACTTTATAATTTTATTAGCTGAAAATACAGTTTAAATATAGGATTATATTGTGCTCTTTGACCACTTAGCAAATAAATTTCAAAAACTAATTTCCTTCTGTGTTTACAATGTTCAATATTTTAAAGTCTGATGTGTTATGAACATTTGGAAAACAGAATCTGTTGAATGACATAACTTTCAATTATAGTAAAACTGAAAAGATTTTTGAGAAAATGACAGCTGTTGTCTTTTCTGATTAAATGTTATTTATTGTTAAATCTTAAGATTACTAGTCTCTGCTTTGAAGATGTATGATATTTAAGAAAATAGCTTTTGTGCATGAAATGGATGAATCTGTTGCCAAATTTCAGAAGGCCCCAAATTACCTAGTAAGACAGGATATTGATTAACAAAGGGAAAACAATTACACCTCTATGCAGAAAACATATTGACATATTAGACTGATAGCTTATGTCAAAATTTAATAAAAACAAAATTATGTATGGCACACTGTCAAAGTAAGTCTTTCAGTTCAGTAACAAGTGACATTAAGAAAAGGTCATTTCTTTTAATATTCATTCAGTATTTGCTTTGGGAATTGTTTTTAAACTTCTAAAACAGGTATATTCTTATATTCAAAAAATGTCTTCAGAAATTGAAATTCAAGATAAAATTAGCAAGGGACACTGGAGAAAATACCCCCTTTACCATCATTTAAAAATGAACATGGGCTTTAAAAAGCCATTGTCATACATTTCACATTAACCACCACTATGCCTTATCTTGCCATACACCATCAATAATTACTCCTGCTCAGCAAACTGTGCTTAAAACCATAACCACTAAACCAGCCAGCATTAATTAAAATGTCCAGCACTCTGACTGATATCCAAGTGCCTGAGAGAGTCAATGCAGAGTCCCAGTATACCTAATTTATCAAATGGAAGTGAAATAAACCAGTACATATGTACTGTAAAAGTCTGCCTCCTTTAATATCTTCTCTTAAAAAATTCAGAATCTGAAAATACTTTTACCTTATAATCCAAGAGAGAATTCACTTGTTCTACTTCAGAATTACTTATCATGTCACTTTCTTCATCATCAATAATTTCTATTTTCTGTAACACAAGTAAAGAAGTTTTCCTAAATATATATCTGATCATCACTATACTCAGTAATGTATAGAGCATATATACATTCAATATTCAGTTTTAGTGATGAGGTTATCTAGTCTAGGTTATCCAGAATAACTATAACTGACTGGTTCCTCAGCTTTACACCCAGTATGTGTCTGAGCCACCTCCCTTAGTAAGAGAAAATTATTGTAATACTATTTAAAACAGAAAAAAAAACACTTTCACAATATCCCTGAAATAATAGGCATTCGAACTCTGCTTAAATAGTGCCCTCCAGGAAGGGAGCTTGCTTCCTATAAGGGTAGTCTATTCAACGATAACCAAATTTAATTGGTTGGAAGGGCTTTCTTTTTTAAGTTTCCATATATCTCTTTGCAACTTGTAATGTAAAATATCAACATATGACATGTATTGCAAAGTCAAATACAGCTTTAAAAAGAAATTCACTTATTTACGGCATTCCATTAGTTATACAATTAAAAACAGACATTTATAATGTAATGGCAAAAAGAGCAGGATGATTTGTTTCCTTCACTAGACAGTGAGAAAGAGAAGAGAGCAAGAACAAGAGACACACTAAACTGCCCTTAGCTTTAGAATTAAGGTACAGCATAATTTGTACAGTATCTCGCACACAGTAGTACTAATTAAATATTTGTCAAAAGAATGAACAAAACAGCTTAGCACTGATAGAAAAAAAAATGACCAATAAGCTCCAACCATGGAGGAAAGGCAAGTTCTCTAATCATAGAACTTTTTTTAAAAAAAGCAAAAGCAAAACGAAAAAACAAAATTGGCTTTAAATTTTCTTTTGCATATGAAAAACACAGTTAAGAAAAAACACTTTTAAACATTTAAATCCTGCCAACCAAAAAGAAAATTTAAAAAAGAGAAAAGCTAAGCTAGAGTTAGTCACTAGGCAGTCTTTTAAGAACAATCACATTAATAGCAACATGTCGTAGGCAGAATTTGAAATCAAGTTTCCTACCCAGCAATAGATATGGTGATTAAAAATCACAAATGAACTGGGAATGATCATATTTGATATATTGCCTATGAGGATATGATACTATAACAGCGTTTGTGACCTGCAGGTTTCTGAGTCAGGAGGACAGCTGCAATGAAGTTGCTTTCTACTGCTGCCTGGAGATGAATCTAATGTTTTGTTTTCTATTATAATCACTATAAACTTGGGGCTTAATCGTGTAAGCTCTCACCAGAATGCAGATTTGATATCTTTTTTGATGTTGTTTTTTTAGATTTTTCTATTTGGATTGGTTCTGGGAAAAAAGAGCTAAGTAATCCAGGGAGGAAGGCCCCAAGGACCACTGTATAGATTTGCACATATAAATAGGTCTTATATGTCTTTGTGATTTGTCATCCATGAATAATTGGGGACACTCAAAAGTTATAGGCAGAGGAGATCAACTTTTGAAAGTTTGGAGTTTTGTCTCTGAAAATCAATTGCTCTTGAAAAATTAGGTGCCTAAGTGACTGTGAGTCATCCCATGCCATGACTTCGTTCATTATCTTCAAATGTCTGCCACAGGGGAGATCCAATGCTGAGAAATTCAGACTAAAAGTGAACATGTCTTTAGGAGAAAAGAGTTCCAATTTGTAAATAATTGTATATAATTTGTAATAGTATTACTCAAATCTGGAGCAAAGGAGATTATTACTTGGTGAAATTAAGAATATTAGCACAATTAATAATTGCAGAAAATAATTATTACTAGCTATCTAATGAAAACACAACTTTGCCTCAGAATAAAAGTATGTTTTCCTATATGTCCATTGAATTTACTCTTAGAAGGGCCAAATATAAACTTAAATCAGGACTGAAATCAGTAAAATGCAATCCTAAACTACACTCAGTATGTGGAAAATACTGTTATATATTGTCGATATCTAACAAAAAAAGAACAAAACTATTTTATGTGCTCAACTTTTATTAAGGAGATGTGACAGAATTATAGTGTCAGATAAATAATGTTTGTAATGGAAGCCAGGGTAAATCTTGAAGTTACAGCCACTTTGTAACAGAAAAATCCATTATAGGGACCATTTGTAAAGTTTGCAATCAAGCACAAGCACAAAACACTGATTCAAAAGCAAAAGCAAAAGCACAATGACATTTGCCTTTATGTCTGACTTTAGGTTAATACTATCTTGATTTCTGTATTATTTGTTGGAGTCAGAATATAAACAGATGCTGCTAATACAGCTGCTTAGAGAAGATCTCTACATATCAATGTTTACATTTTCACAAAACTCAGTTTAATCCACATGTAGGCTGTGTCTGCTTGCTATTCAGTTTCTTAATACTGCCTTTCTTCCATTGCTGCAATTTTTAAGATGACTGGCAGAGTCCAATTTAACTAAAAAGAAGAAAAGTTTCCAAAAACAGTGTAGATAGGTATGGTCTGAACAAAGAACACAAGAATCAGGAATCCTTGGATACAAGTCCCAGAACTAAGTTAGCCTTCCTCCATGGTCTCAGGCTAAACTTTTTTAACTCTGCCATCTGTCAAATGAGAAAAAATCTGCTCTTTGCTAAATGTGTTGAAGCAAAATAACTTGTTATGTATAAAATGTCACATGTGTAGTAAGCATTAGGTTTTTATATTTGCAAAGCTCCTAAATTTAAAAAAACGGTATAAATGACATCACTTTAAATTTCATTTATTAAACCCTATAAGGTATATCATTGCATTGGTAACAGATCCGTTTTGGTTTGTGAAGTGGAGCAAGACTTTATTCTGACAATGCTGATATTGTCACCAACTGGAAACAAATCCTTGGAATCCATCATATAATGAGGAAAGAATTTCAAAACGTACATACCACATTATCTGCAGATACTGTATGGTGGTTTTCCTCCTTATGAGCCCTTGCCTCATTTAGAACAACTTCACTGGACTCCTCTACAGAAACAAAGAAGGCCATGATTTCATTTTTCATTCTTAAAACTTTATTGAGAATGCTTTTTTCAAAATCACTTAAATAATTTCTCTATTGTAAAAAGACACAAATGGTAATTCTACTTCTAACAATGTATTCTAAGGAAATAAGTGTGGATGGATTTGAATTTAAGGATGGTCATCACTGTGTTGCTTATAATTTAAAAAATGAAGTAACCTATATGCTTAACAATGAAGGCTTGGATAAATCGTGTAGGGCTTATCCTTACAGTAAATACTAGAAAGCCACTAAAAATGAAGTAGAATAAGAGTTGATAATAAAGAGAATATTCATGATCTATTGGAAAGAGAAAAACTGAAGGTGACAAAATCTACTCTATAGGTACACTGTGATCTTAATTTTATAAAAGAAAACAAGTACACATTTTCATGGAGAAAAGAAGTACTGACGTTATTTATATCAAAACATTGCCATTATTATTTCTGATTGAAATTACAGGCAACTTTTATTACTCTTCATTTTGTCTAATTTACTCGCTTTAATAATTCTTATTTTCTTTCATTTGCTTATTTATATTTAAATATTTTCTACAATAAACATGTATGCTCATTTTAATAAGAAAAAAGTGATACAAATAATGTTCAAATACATGATATAAAACTATAAATATAGTACATTTTCAATTTTGTAAAAAGGGATGTGTATATGCATGTACACACACACAAACAATCCTGTATATATGCAGAGAAAACACTGGCATAAATATTCTCTCACCCCCATTTCAAGAGAGGATATCACTGAGGGGTAGGAATATTTCTAACTTTTTCATTGTATGTTCCAATATTTTATATAATGAACATGTATTCTTTTTATGATCAAAATTTAGTATTCTGATACTGTAGGGGGAGTGGCCAAGATAGCAGAGTAGGAAGACCCTGAGCTCACCTCCTCCCATGGGCACACCAAAATTGCAACTATTTCAGAGCAACTACCCATGAGAGCAGCATGAAGACTAGCAGGAAAGAATCTTTACTGCTAGACATATAATGAAGGAGCCACAAGAAGAGGGGTAGAAGGGGCAAAGACACAGTATAGTGAAGAACCATACACCTGGGGAAGGTGACCCACAAACAGGAGGATAATTATAATTGCAGAGGTTCTCCCCAAGGAGCAAGGGATTGAAGCCCCACATCAGGCTCCTCAGCCCAGGGGTCCTGCACTGGGAAGATGAGCTACCCGGAAAGTTTGGCTTTGAAGGGCAGCAGGGCTTACTTTCAGGAGAGCCAGAGGGCTGTGGGAAAAAGACTCCACTCTTAAAGGGCACACACAAAATCTAACACCCTCCAAGATCCAGGGCAGAACCAATAATTTGAAAGGAGCCTGGCTCAGATGTACTTACTGATCTTGGATAGCCTCCTGGAGAAGCAGGGGGTGATTAAAACTCATCTTGGAGACACAGACGCTGGCAGTAGCCATTTGGGGGAGTTCTTTCCACCATAAAGACATTGTTGCTGGTAAGCACTACTTTGGAATCTCCCCTCTAGCTTATTAGTGCCAGGACCCACCCTGCCCACCAACCGGTGGGCACCAGTTCTGGGATGCCCCAGACCAAACAGCTAGCCAGGAAGGGACACAGCCTCACCCATGAGCAGGCTGACTGCCTTAGGATCTCCTAAGCTCCCAGCTGCTCCAGGACCTGACTACATCCACCAGAGTGCCCAGGACCTGGCCCAGGTCACCAGTGCACCTGTGCTAACACCAGGACTCCCAGGGCCCTATAGCCAGAGACTGTGGGACACAACTCTGCCCATCAGTGATTGGCACTGTCACCACTTTTATTCAACATAGTATTGGAAGTCCTAGACATAGCAATCAGATAAGAAAAATAAATAAAAGACATCTAAATTGGAAAGGAACAAGGAAGACTCTTACTGTTTACAGATGATATGACACTATACATAGAAAATACTAAATATGCCCCTAAAAAGTACTAGAACTCATCAATGAATTTGGTGAAGTTGCAGGATAACAAATTAATATGCAGAAATCTGTTGTGTTTCTATAGACTAACAGTGAACTACCAGAAAGAGAATTTATGAAAACAATCCCATTCACAATCGCATCAAAAAGAATAAATTACCAAGGAATACATCTAACTAAGGAGGTAAAAGATCTGTACTCTGAAAATTATAAGATACTGAGGAAATAAATTGAAGATGACAAAACAGATGGAAAGAAATTCTGCGTTCATGGGTTGGAAGAATTAATATTGTTAAAAGAACCATACTACACAAAGCAATCTACAGATTCAATGCATTCCCTACCAAAATACCAATGGCATTTTTCAAAGAACTAGAAAAAATAATTCTAAAATTTGTATGGAAGCAAAAAAGACCCCAAATAGCTGAAATAATCTTAAGAAAGAAGAACAAAACAAGAGGTAGCACACTCCCTGATTTCATACTATACCATAAAGCTACAGTAATGAACAGTAAGATTCTAGTACAAAAACAGATACATAGATCAACAGAATCAGAGAGCCCAGAAATGAACCCACACTTATAAGGGCAATTAATCTATGACCAGGGAGGCAAGAATATACAATAGGGAAAGTACAGCTTCTTCAATAAATAGTGTTTAAAAAACTAGTCAGCTACATAGAAAAGAATCAAAATAGACTACTTTCTCACACCATATACAAAAACTCAAAACAGATTAAAGGTTTAACTGTAAGACCTGATATTATAAAACTTCTAGAAGAAAACATAGGTAATAAGTTCTTTGACCTCAGTCTTAGCAGTATTTTTTTGGATATATATCCTCAGTCAAGGAAAACAAAAGCAAAAATAAACAAATAAAACTACATCAAACTAAAAAGCTTTTGCAGAGTAAAGGAAACTGTTAACAAAACAAAAAGGCTGCTTACTGAATGGGAGAAAATATTTTCAAAGGATGTATCCGATAAGGGGTTAAGATCCAAAATATACAAAGATCTCATACAACTCAATATCAAAAATACAAACAACCCAAGTAAAAAATAAGTAGAGGACCTGAATAGACATTTTTTTTTTCGAAGAAGACATAGAGATGACCAACAGGAAAAGATGCTCAACATCACTAATCATCAGGGAAATGCAAATCAAAACCATTTTGAGATATCACTTCACATCTGTCAGAATGCCTATTATCAAAAAGGCAAGAAATAACAACTGTTGGTGAGGATGGGGAGAAAAGGGAACCCTCGTGTACTGTTAGTGGGAATGTACATTGGTGCTGGCAGATACTATGGAAAACAGCATGGAGACTTCTCAAAAATTAAAAATAAAACTACCATATGATCTAGCAATTCCACTTCTGGGTATTCACCAAAGAAAATGAGAACACTAATTCAAAAAGATATATGCACCCCTATGTTCATTGTATCATTGCTTACAATAGCCAAGAAATGGAAGCAATTTAAGTGCCCATTGATAGATTGTGAATGGGATTGTTTTCATAAATTCTCTTTCTGGTAGTTCACTGTTAGTCTATAGAAACACAACAGATTTCTGCATATTAATTTGTTATCCTGCAACTTCACCAAATTCATTGATGAGTTCTAGTACTTTTTAGGGGTATATTTAGTATTTTCTATGTATAGTGTCATATCATTCATCAACGGATAAGGAAAAATCTGGTATACATACACACACACACACACACACACACACACACACACATACACACAGTAGAATATTACTCAGCTATAAAAAGAATGAAATCTTGCCATTTGCAAAAACATGGATGGGCCTAGAGGGTATTATGCTAAATGAAATAAGTCAAACAGTGAATGACAAATACTGTGTGATTTCACTTATATGTGGAATCTAAAAAACAAAACAGATGAACAAACTAATCAAAAAGAAATAGAGTCATAGATACAGGGAACAAACAGGTGGTTGTCAGATGGGGTGGGGTGTGGGCAGGACAGAAATAGTTGAGGAAGATTAATTGGTAGAAACTTTCAATTACAAAATAAATTAGTTACAAGTATGAAATGTACAGTGTGGGGAATTACAGTCAATAATTATGTAATATCTTTTTAGTGACAGATGACAACTATACTTGTCATGGTGAACGTTTTGAAATGTATAGAAATATTGAATCACTATTTTTTATATCAGGAATTAACAAAGCATCATAGGTCAATTATACTTCAGAAACAAACTCATACAGAAAGAGATCAGATTTGTGGCTACCAGAGGCAGGGGCTGGGTGGATGGGAGATTGGATGAAGGTGGTCAAAAGGTACAAACTTCCAGTTATAAGATAAATAAATACTAGGAATGTAGTGCACAACATGACAAAGATAATTAACACTGCTGTGTGTTATAAATGAAAATTGCTAAGAGAGTAAATCCTAAGAGCTCTCATCACAAGGAAAAAAATTTCTATTTCTTTAATGTTGTTTCTATATGAGGTGGGGGATTTTTACTAAAACTTTTGTGGTAATCATTTGATGATATATGTAATTCGAATTATTATGTTGTACACCTTAAACTTATACTGTGCTGTAGGTCAATTATATCTCAACAAAACTGGAAAAAGAAGTTTGCATACTGTAAGTATGAATGAGTAGTCAATCACTGGCTGTCATACTAATAAAACAGCAATGACATTTTTTAAAAACCCCGATAGTTTAAAAATGAGAAAAGAAAAAATAAAAGAAAAATTAACTCAGAAAAATCAGTGTACTAAAATGTTCTCTGTGCTGAGCTAGGAGAAGTGGCTAATTCACAGTATAGTGTGTCTACAAGATAATCCTCTCTCTTAAGATTTCCCCTACCTCTAACCCTTAGAAAAATAGGGCTAATGTTTCTCTCTTTTCTTTCTGCACAGCCATGTCATAGATTGTTTGGATAAATACTAGTGAAAGTTCTCAGCCCCTTGGTAGTGAACAATTTATTTCACCATAGAAAGAAGAACAGAAATAGTTATCAGTTCTCCTAAGATTTTTTGAGTCCATTCCTTCGCATGGAAAGACATATAAGGGTGCAGTGTATGAACATGGGAAATGACTAGGAGGAAAACATTGCTCATCCAGGAACTCACATATGAGTGCATTGAGAATTAAAGATATTCAGGGAAGTTTTACCAGAGTTTTAATGCAAAGTCCACTAAAAATTCAACTGATTTTTTTCTATAAAACAATGGTTCCTAACCCTCCCACACTGTGGGTGGGAAAGTAAATTGGTACAGTCACTATGGAGAACAGTATGGAGGTTCCTTAAAAAACTAAAAATAGAGCTACCATATGACCCTGCAATCACACTCCTGGGCATATATCAGGAGAAAAACATGGTCCAAAAGGATACAAGCACCCCAGTGTTCATTGCAGCACTGTTTACAATAGCCAAGACATGGAAGCAGCCTTAATGTCCATTGACAGAGGAATGGATAAAGAAGATGTGGTACACATATACAATGGAATATTACTCAGCCATAAAAAGAGAATGAAATAATGCCATTTGCAGCAAAATAGATGCACCTAGAGATTTTCATACTGAGTGAAGTAAGTCAGACAGAGAAAGAGAAATATCATATGATATCGTTTATATGTGGAAACTAAAAAGAAACGATAAAAATGAACGCATTTACAAAACAGAAACAGACTCACAGACTTAGAGAATGAAATTATGGTTACCAGTGGGAGAAGGGTGGAGGGAAGGGATAGTTAGGGAGCTTGGCATTGACATGTACACACTGCTATATTTAAAAAGGATAACTGACAAGGACCTACTATTTAGCGCAGGGATCTCTGCTCAATGTTATGTGGCAGCCTGGATGGGAGGGGAGACTGGGGGAGAATGGATACATGTATATGTATGGCTGAGTCGCTTTGCTGTGCAACTGAAACTATCACAACATTGTTAATTGGCTATACTCCAATATAAAATAAAAAGTTAAAAAAAGTGGTTCCTAGATAGAGGAAATTTTATTAATTATTAGGACATTTCAAATCACCGCATTTCAAGCCCTGTGTAATCAGCAACTAAATGAAATGAAGGAAGGGAAAATTGTCATCAGATTTAGATGCAGAGCTGGTATTAGTACTGGTGCCCTATAAATAGGAGTTATATTGCTCATCAACAGATCTTTACTGGTATCATTCCTTAGAGGTTTGCCTAACATTTCTGTTCTCACTTGCTCATACCTTGGTAAACAGTTCTGCTTTACCAGCAACAGATTCATCCATCATTTGATGATTCTTTTATAAGATGCATATAAAAACTGTTTTGAGGATTTCTAAAATAAAAAGGTATGAAATTATACAGCTGAATAAGGCATGTTTTCTTTTGCTTATAGGTAGCTTACACATCTGTAAAAGCTTGAAAGCTAAATACTGTCAATGTGTCTGGTTATTACTCAACAAAAGCAGCTCTCTTAATTGGAAAATAAATAAGTAGAATACTAATCAGTGAAAGCTCTAGAGGGCACTTTATGTGGTGGCCACATGCTCACACTAAGTAGCTGTACGCAGAATTATCTTTCATGTGCATATCCACATACATAATAGGTACAGCTGAAAAGAGGCTTTGTTATAAAATTTAACGAATTTAACATTATAGATGTTGTTTCTATACTTTAGACAGTTCACTTCTCAGGATAGTATCAATCTTTAAAGTTGCTCAACCATAAATATATTTTGGTAGACACAAAACTTGAAATTAAGGAGCTGAGTCATCTATTACATTTGCTAAAGTGTGCAGTTCGGTGTGGGGGGTGAATCCAGGTAACCTTTTCGTTTTCAATGCCAACCACATATCCTTTCACTTCACCTCCACACATTGAAAGGCAAAGGAAATGGGAGAAGCGAAGGTGGAAAGTAGGAGGAAATTAGAGGTAAGTCAGAAGCTCTGTATCAGGGAAGTACCTACTCTCCCAGAAGCAAAAGAATGGACTTGAAACCACTAAAAGATCAACAGCACTTTTTCATGACTTTGGCTAACCCTGCCTTTTACTGTGTTTTAAAAAATAATCCTTGTTTTTGCTCGTAGAGTTTTTTTCTAGAATATTTTTAAGTGATTTTAATTGTTTTTTGACATGTAAAATGTGAGCCCTGATTTAAAGACATTTTTTTTTCTTCTTAGACATTTAAAAGACTCTAACCCTATTGAATCAACAGCTGTATTATAAAGGACCCTGAGTTTCAAGTTGTTAGTTTTTTGAAATAGTATGGGAAGCTACTCTGATTATCTTGCCTCCATATCTCTAAGATGTAATTAATGGAAACTCAAAGTAAACATACATTCGACTACAGTTTCATAACTGGAAGAGAATATGGTCAGCATATTTTAAAGGTATTATGTTAATCTAGGCCGGATGATACAATTCACTTAATTGTCACAAAAGAATCACACAGTTAAATCAGATTAGTATTCTCCATCAGTAAAATGAGGATGATAACAGGACAGCACTAGTAGGAAACCATAAGGAAAAAGACTCTTTTCAGTATTTGAAAATTCTTTTATGCTTTTATTTCGCAATTTCTGATGAGAATGAAAAGGTTACCATGCAGCTGTGAAAAATAAGCCACCGAGAGGAATCCTAGGCAATCTCACTTCCCATCAAGTGTTTTTTGATTCATGCATTAAATTATCTCTCATTTTTCTCATTAGGTCTTGATTACTATGTCAGCTGTCTAGAGAGCAAGCTATTAAATGACAAAGGATGCTAGTGTAGGAGCAGTGGTCCATTAGCAACCTTAAAATTAACTCACTTTTTTCCCATTAACTATTTTATTTTTTAAAATTCCCTTTTAGGTGGGGAAGATGGAGTTGGGGAATGAAACTCCCCTTAAGGGCTTATATAATTTCCTTTTATCAGAATATTTCCTCACAGCTCTCTGACCCACCCATAGAAACACACAAATCCCTACCTCCCCACTATCCCTCAAATAGCTGCCAGACATCATTCTCTAAGGATCTATTTAGAATCACTGAAAATATTTGTACACAAAAGCTGCACATAATTAATGTATACAATTTGGTGAATTTGAACTTGTATATACTTTTGTTACCACCACCACAGTCCAGGTAATAAATGTATCCATCACCTCCAAAAGTTTCCTTGTGTCCCTTTTTTTGTGTTACAAATGCTTAACATGATTTACCCTCTTAAGTTTTTAAGAATACAATCACTTATTACTAACTACAGGCACTGAGTTGTTCAGCAGTTCTCTGGAACTTACTCCTCTTCTGTAACTGTAACTTTATATCCATTGAAAAACAGCTCCCCATATCCCTCTCCCTCCACTCCCTCATACCACTGTTCTATCGTCCACTTATGTACCTTTAACCACTTTAGATGCCTTATACGCAACCTCTATGAGACCATTGAGATAATGATGCCTCTTCCTTCTGAAATCTTTTTCTTTCCTTGGTTTTGGTAATAACATACTATCCTGATTCTCTTATATCTGAATGTTCTTTCAATGGCTCCTTTTTCTCTTCCAGAAATCTGGATATTTCTCAACACACTGTCCTTTTCTATCTTCCTTTCTTGTTTTCCATTTCTCACCTAACTAAGTCATCTATTTCTATGGCTAGACATTTTTTTTTTGACCTCGATATGGGTGACTCCAACATTTCTTCTCATATCTTACCCCTTCTTCTGAGCTCCAGACCCATATTATCCAAGGGTATGCTGGTCAGCTCCACATGGATGTCCTGCCCTCATTTAAAACTCAGCCCATGCAAAACTGCATTCATCTTCCCGCATTATCCTATCCATTTAGTGCAGTAACAAAAATCTTAAATGAATTTGGGGAGGGGTATTGGGTAAAGGTATGAACTAAGTTCATCTAGAAGAATCAGTGTACTACAAGAGCTAAGAATGAGAGCCTTTCCATATCTTCAGATATCTTATAAAACCACAGTTATAAACAATCAGATCAATCTAACATAATAGGAAATCCAGAATTTAAACCATATGCGTATGTATACATACATGAATTTGTGTCTATCTCTCTCTCTATTTCTCTATCATCTATCTATCATCTATCTATCTATCTATCTATCTATCTATCTATCTATCTACCTATCTTTGATTTAAAAACCTACACAAACTCACTGGAAAAATGCTGACTTATTCAACAAATAGTGTAGGGGCATTTGGTTAATCATTTGGAAAAACAAAATTAGGTATTGTCTTCACATATCTTAAAGCAAAACAATTTCTAGGTGGGATAAATATCATGTTGTAAAAATGAAGCCATAAGGATACATGAAGCAAATATGGGGTATGTTTACATAATTGTAGTACAAGGAAGGATTTTGTAATCCTGTCACCAAAGTCACAAACCATAAAGGAAAGAATTGGTATATTTAACAATATAAAAATTACAAACAAAAGTTCTGACATTTGAAAACCTAATTAGCAAATTTAGAAGGCAAAAATAAACTGGAAAATATAGTGTGAATAATACCCTGATCGATAAAATAAAAACAAACAAAATGGGCCAATGCAAAATTCTCTCTCTCTATTACAGATGCAACACCCCCACTATATATTATATGATTCATTTATATGAAATGCCCAGAAAAGACAAATTTATATAGTCAGAAATCAGATCTGTGGTTGCCTAGGTTTGGAGGTGGGAGTGGGTACTGGCTGAAAATGGGCTCAAGGAAATTTTTTGAAGTGGTGAAAATATTCTATAATTGGATTTTAGTGATTTGAAGAGATTATTCTAAAATTTGATTTTAGTGATGGTGATGGTTGTACAACTCTATAAACTTAACTAAAAATCATTGAACTCTACTTTTGCAATTGATGAATTTTATTCTATGTAAATTAAACCTCAATAAAAGTGTTCATAAAAAAGGTGTCAGGAGAGGACTCTTTCTATGCTTGAAGTCAAATGAAAAATACTTCTCATGGACAAATGGTATGATTACATGTTATTATTTGAATTCTCATTTAGGGAAGCACTGAGAAGTATTATAAAGATGATCCAGCCTAATTCCCTTATTTTGCAGATGAGAAAACTAAAGCCTGATGAATTAAATACTTTGCCTGAAGTCACATAATCAGCTAGTGGAAGATCTAGGACTCGTACCCAGAATGTCCAACTACTAGTCTGGTATTTGTCACATTATACCATACTCTCTTTGATTACAATGCATTTAAATTGCTCTGACCAAAATTGACTAGAATTCCAATAAAATTAAAACGATCATATACTATAATTTATGGATTGTTGTAATAACCAATATTTTGAATCATGGAGATCATTATTGTGGTAGATGAGTGTCACTTTTTGTGATGACAATGTGGGAGACTGCTTAGGTGGAAGCATTAAAAATCAAAAAGGTAAAATACAACTGTTGGTGAGGATATGGAAAAAATGGGGTAGAGCCATTATGAAAAACAGTATGAAAGTTCCTCAAAAAATTAAGAAAGAAACTACCATATGATTCAGCAATTCTTCTTCTGTATATATCCAAAGGAAATGAAATCAGTACCCCAAAGAGGTATCTGTGCTTCCATGTTCATTGCAGCATTCGTCACAGGATGGAAAGAACCTAAGTGTCCATTAACAGATGAATGGATAACGAAACCGTAGTATATATATACAATGGAATATTAGTCTTTAAAAAAAATCCTGCCATTTGCGACTGCTTGGATGAACCTAGAGGACATTATGCTAACTGAAGTAAGCCAAACACAGAAAGAAAAGCATTGCATGATCTCACATGTGGAATCAAAAAATGTCAAATACATAGAAGCAGAGAGTAGAATGGTAGGTACCAGGTTGAGGAGGTGGGGAAAATGGGGAAATATTGGCCAAAGGGTACAAAATTGCAATTACATAGGATGAATAAGTCTAGATAACTAATGTAGAGCATGATGACTAAAGTTAACAATACAGTTGACCCTTGAACAATGTGGGGGTTATGGGCACCAACCCCCCTGCACAGTTAAAAATCCAAGTATAAATTTTGACTCCTCCAAAACTTAACTATTAATAGCCTACTGTTGACCAGAAGCCTTACCAATAACATAAACAGTTGATTAACACATATTTTGTATGTTATATGTATATTACATATATTTTATGCATTCATGACATACCTTTTTCTTAACTTTTTCGATATTTCTAGGCTACATGGTTTGTCTGCAAGTTTTTCCAAATTGTTGCAAATCTCCAAAAGTTTTTCCAATGTATTTATTGAAAGTAGACCAGTGCAGTTCAAAGCCATGTTGTTTAAGGGTCTACTGTACTATATTGAATGCTGGAAATTTGCTTTGGGAGTAGATTTCAGGTGCTCTCACCACACACACACAAAAAGGTAACTATGTGAGGAGATGGATATGTTAATTAGCTTGACTGTAGTAATCATTTCACTATGTACATGTATATCTAAATATGTTGCACACTTTAAATATATACAACTATCATTTTAAAATAGAATAAAAATATGTCTATTCTTTTCAAATATTTAACCAAATGTTTTGAGGACTTTAGATTTGAAGTGCGGTAAGCTGAAAAGCAAATAAAAAAACATCAAATTCACAAAAGATATCATTAGGAGATGGAGCATATAAAATACCTTGCAAGCTTCCTTCAGACAAACAGATGGATACTTCATCATTTCGGTCATTATCCTCTCCTACTTCAGGACCAGCTTCCTCTCCTGGTGTGAGTGCAGATAAAGAACCAGATTCAGGCTGCTCAGAAAAATCAGCAGGGCCTCCTCTTGGAGGTGGAACTTCAATCCCCATTAAACGATATTTTCTTCTTCGATTCCCAATCCAAGTCTTTATAAGAGAAATAGAAGAGAAAGTTTTGTAAAAATAGAAACCTTAGCAGTTCTAGCCATTAAAATAATGAATGGATACAGCATAAAATATGATTAAAAAATAAGTAGATACCTAGAATAATGCAGTTTTATTATTACTCAATAAGCTAAAATAAAAGTAGCTGCTTTTATTTTAAAATACCTTATTAGAAGAAATATTTATCTAAATACTCATATTTTCAAGCAACATGCATCCTGTTGCAGAACACTTTTTTGTTTTTGTTTTTATTTCTGGTGAAAATTATCCACCAAATATTTCAAAAGAAACATGAATTGGTTCTTTTCTGAAAGGGACCAGACATGCAGATCTAACTATAGTTCATATCCCATTTCCAATCTTGCTCTTTGTACGTGAAAATGTGCCTTCTGGTAACTTTGTTTGGCTCCATAATGACTACCTGCGTATTTTAAGTATTCTAAAATTGCATTTTATTAGATTTAGAATCAATTTTTAAAACTTTTTATAGTAAAATAAATTTCGAGTTACAGGAAGTTGCAAAAATTGGTCTTCATTCAGTTTCCTCCAGTTTACATTTTACATAATTATAGCACCATAACAGAAAAAGGAAATTGATATTATACAATATATGTGTACAATTCTATGTTCCTTTATCACACCATTCTTCTCCTCCCTCCCACCATCCTCAACTCCTGGCATCCACCAATCTGTTTTCCACCTCTATAATAGTGTCTTTTTGAGAAAGTTATATAAATGGAGTCATACATGTGACTTCAAAAATTTCAAAAAATTGGCTTTTCTCATTCAGCTTAATTTCCTGGAAATTTATTAAAGTCACATATATCAATAGTCCATTCATTTTTTTTGCTAAGTATTCTTCCATGATACTTATGTAACATTTTGTTTCTGTTTCTTTGCAATGTTTTTTTAACCCTTCACTTGGAGGACACTTGGGTTGTTTCTAATTTTTGGCTATTATATACAGCTAAAAATCTTCTATGAACAGTCATGTACAGGTTTTTGTGCTGATGTAAGTTTTCATTTCTCTAAGATAAATGCCCAATAATGCAACTGCTGGGTCAAATGGTAATTATATGTTTAATTTTAAAAGAAACTGCCAAATTGTTTCCATAAAAGTTGTGCCACTTTATATTTCTACCAGCAATGTATGAGAGATCCAGTTTCTTGGCATTCTTGCCAGGACTTCGTATTATAAGTAATTCTTTTTTTTTTAGCTGTTCTCATTGGTGCATGTAGCAATAGATCATCAGGTTCTTAATTTAATTTCCCTAATGGCTAGTGATGTTGAAAATCTTTTCATGTGCTTTTTGCCATCCATATATCAGTGAAATGTTTCTTCATGTCTCTTGTACATTTTGTAATTGTTGTCTTTTCTTTAATATTAAGTTTTGAAAGTACATTATATATTCTAGATATGAATTTTTATCAGATAAGTGGTTTTGCAAAATTTTCTCCCATTCTGTAGCAGATATGAGTTCTTTGTCAGATATGTGGTTTGCAAATATTTTCTCCTCATCTGTAGCTTGTATTTTCATCATCCTTGTCTTTTACAGCACAAAAGTTTTTTTTAATTTTGATGAAGTCCAAGCTACTGCTTTTTTCTTTTATGGATTATGCTTTTAGTCCTATTCCTAAGAATTCTTCACCAAGCCCTAGGCCACAAAGATTTTCTCCTATGTTATCTAAAATTTTTATAGTTTTATTTTTTACACTTAAATCTCTGATCCATTATGAATTCACTTTGTATAAGGTGTGAGATTTACATCAAGGTTAATTTATGTTTTCCTATAGATATCCAATTGTTCCAGCACCATTTCTTGAAAAGACTTCCTCCATTGAATTGCTTTTGCACATTTGTCAAAAATCAACTAAGTTGGCCATGGTTGTGCAGGACTATTTCTGGGCTCTCCATTCTGTTCCAATGATCTATACGTCTTATCACCCTGCCAATACCACAGTCTTGGTTACTGTAGTTATATAATAAGTCTCAAAATTGGGTAGATGGATTTCTTCCACTTTATTCTTTTTGTCAAGAACTGTTTTAGCTATACTAGCATATTTCCTTTCCATGTGAATTTTAGAATTATCTTGTCTACATCAACAAACAATCTTGCTGGAATTTTATAGGAATTATGTTAAACCTGAATATCAATTTGGGGGGAATTTACATTTTTACTATGTCGAGTCTTCCAGTACATGAACACAGAATGTCTCTCCATTTATTTAGAATTTCTTTTATTTCTTTCATCAGTGTTTTGTAGTTTTCAGCATACAAGTCCTGTAATGTTTTGTTAGAGTTACATGTAAGTATTTGATTTTTTGAGGGATCGCAAATAATTTATTAATATCTTAAATTTCAATTTCATTGCATTTGTTTTTACTATATAGACATGCAATTGATTTTTATATGATGATCTTGTATCCAGAGACTTTGGTGAATTCACTTATTAGTTGTAAGAGTGTTTTGTAGATTCTTTATGATTTTCTACACAGCTAATCAAGTGTATCTTTTATTTCCTTTTCTCGATTTATTGTGCTGGTTAGAACTTCTACTACTATATTGAATAAAGGTGTTTAGAGTGGACATCTTCCTTTTGGTCTCAGAGGAAAAGCATTCTATTTTTCACCATTAAAGTATGATGTTAGCTGTAGGTTATGGGTACTTGTAGATTCTTTTTTGGGGAGACTTTTTTGAATTCAATTTCCTTAATAGTTATAGGGCAAACTAAATGTCCATTGACAGATGAATGGGTAAACATGTGGTATATATATACAATGGAATATTACTCAGCCATAAAAAAGGATGAAATAATACCATTTCCAGCAACACAGATGGGCCTAGAGATCATTGTATTAAGTGAAGTCAGACAGAGAAAGACAAATATCATATGATATCACTTATATGTGGAATCTAAAATAATGATACAAATGAACTTATTTACAAAACAGAAATAAGACTCACAGACATAGAAAATAAACTTATTACCAAAGGGAATAGTGGGGTGGGGGAAGAGATAAATTAGAAGTTTGGGATTAATATATATACACTATTATATATAAAATAGATAACCAACAAGGATCTACTGTATAGCACAGGGTACTATATTCAATATCTTGTAATAACCTATAATGGAAAAAAAATCTGAAAAAGAATATATATATATATATATATATGTATATACATGTAACTGAATCACTTTGCTGTACACCTGAAACTAACACAACATTGTAAACTAACTATACTTCAATTAAAAAATGGTTAATAATAAATAAATGAATGTATATATTTTTATGTTATTCTTTAGGTCCTGTGGTCCCTAGCAGATGTGAGTTCTTTCCACCCTTCACAGTCTTCTTATATTTGTTTTATATATAATGTCTAGGGATTTTAGTTGTACTTACTGGGAAGGATAGGGAAAATTATGTCTACTCCAACATTTTTTGGAAGCTGCAGTCTAAAACCAATTTTATTCTCAAGTTTCTCATGTAATTTTCAAAAAGCTCATTTTATATGATTAGAGTTTGTAACCTTTATAATTTTGCCATATGACTCTACAAAGTAGAATTGCCATGCCAATCTACAAAGTGGAAGAAGAATTCTTAAAACCTGTGTATTCTCTTTTAGTGTAGAAAGTCATTCAATAGCATTTCATAATTTCAGGTCTAAATTTGATTATGGTACCATTTCTTTGTATACCAAGTAGAATTGCTTCTATACAACAAGGTCCACTTCAATACAAAGCCACCTTAGATATTCTCTAATATAAATAAAAAACATGAATAAAGTTAACTTTTACGTGGTAAGATTTTGCAAAAAAAAAAAATGCAGGGCAAAACAGAAGAACTATTCAGTTAGTCCAAGAAGATTAATTCTTCTTTATAATTTTTTTGGGGGGGGCATTTTCTCTTCAAATTCAGGATATGTAGTACCTTTGATGTATTTAGCATTCAATGCTAAATGTGAAACCTGAAGCACATGGATTGTTTTGTAGGCTCCCAAGTGAAAATTACCCGGTAGAAAAGGAAAATATTTATGGATATTAATTTTTCTAGCCTTGCTAAATTCTCCCATAGGAGAAACACTATTTTAAAGAGTATAGTTCCATTTCAATTTCCCAGTATATGGTCTCATTGAGAATAAGCTACTAGACTTCAGAAAAAGTAAAGAATTTCAACTTCTTACTAAAGTTCCATTAAATTGTCATGTACTTTCTCTATTTCCTGTCTTTGAATACTGACACTTATCAAATACTGATGCTTCTTTTTCACAATAATCTTAGCCACAGATGCTTGGGAAAATGATGGTGTGGGCAGAAGAAGAACGATACCAGTTTTCTTAGGATGCTTTTGGCTTACTTTGGGTTATAAAGTCTTGGGAAGAGAGAAGAAGACAGAAAACAGAAGCCAATGTCCATTTATTTTCAATTTCTTTTTTCACCCTTCTTGGAGAAATGAATGATTATATACTGTATAATGATAAAGGTATAATAATATGTGAACATTGGGACTATATGGGAATTTATTACATACTAGGGCTGACATAGTTCCTCTCTGGATATTTCTCAAAACTGGAAGGCACCAGGAAAATAATTCAGTATACAAACATAATCTTAATGGGTTTATTACATTTTCAAAGAATCATAGACGATGGAAGAGATCTTAGAAGCCAACTAGTCTAACCTTCCATTTAAGGTAAAAGTTTCTTCTTCAGCATTATAGGTGGATGGCTATTCAGTCTTTGCATGAAAATATCAGGAACATGGAACATACTACTTTACAGGGTTCCTCAGTCCAGTTTTTGGATAGTTTTTTTTTTTTTCCAAAAATGTTCTTCCTAAAACTGAATCAGTATCTATTGTCTTATTAATTCTAGGCCTTGGTTCCAGTTTTTCACTCTGGATCCACCTTACTCCAAATAGCCTCTTCTACATTCCAGCTATCAATTATGTAAAGAGCATTTATTCCTATTTTTGGCTGTGCCATGTGGCTTGCAGAATCTCAGTTCCCCGACCAGGGACTGAACCCAGGCAATGGCAGTGAAAGCGCCAAATTCTAATCACTAAGCCACCAGGGAATTCAAGTATTTATTTCTTTGTTTCAAAATAATACCCGTAATTTTGTATAATACAGTTTTTCAACCATTTTATATGACCCATTGTCAAGTTTTTTTTATCACTCTGGGACTCAGATTCCTTAACTGAGGAAACTGGAAATTGAGATAATTGGTTTCCAAACCTTTAGTCTCCTGGATAAACTTTATCCCTCCAGAGTTGCTCATAAATTTATAGAATAAGTATCTTCTATAACCATTTGTAGAATAAGTATCTTCTATAACCATAACTCCGATGTATTGACAGCTCAAATATATTGGCTATTTAAAATGACGACTCTCAGGCCCTATAAGCTTCTAAGTACATTTCTATTAAAATAATTAAAAAAACAATATTCCAAACTGCCATTAGTTTAAATGTATATTATTATATATTTTTATTCTGTGTGCTATAAATAGAGGGCACACCTTTCTGTTAAACATTCATTCGTTCGAAGGAAACCCTCTTACAGTGTTGGTGGGAATGTAAATTGATGCAGCCACTATGAAAAACAGTATAGAGATTTCTCCAAAAACCAGAAATAGAACTACCATATGACCCAGCAATTCCACTCCTGTACATATCCAAAAAAAAAAACACTAATTCAAAAAATACATGCACTTCAATGTTCTTAGCAGCATTATTTACAATTGCCAAGATAAGGAAGCAACCTACGTGTCCATCAACAGATGAATGGTTAAAGAAGACGTGGTACACACACACACACACACACACACACACACACACTGCAATACTACTCAGACATGAAAGAACAAAAAAATTTGCCATTTGTAGCAACATGGATGGACTTGGAGGACATTATGCTAAGTGAAATAAGTCAGACTGAGAAAGACAAATATGTATGATATCACTTATATATGGAATCTAAAAACTACAGCAAATTAGTGAATATAACAAAAAAGAAGCAGACTCACAGATACAAAGAACAAACTAATGATTACCAGTGGTGGGGAGGGGAAGGGCAATATAGAGATGGGGCAGTGGGAGGTACAAAGAGTTGGGTGAAAGACAGGCTACAAGGACGTACTGTATAACACAGGGAATATAGCCAGTGTTTTGTAATAACTGTAAACGGAGTATAACATTTAAAATAGTATAAAAATTTCATTCTTTCATTCCACAAATATTACTGAACATCAAGTACATACCAAGCACTGTTCTAGTGCTGGGGATAGAATAGTGAAAAGGCAGGCCTGATATACACCCTTGTAGAGCTTGAATTTACAATCCAGAAGATGTGTACACAATAAACAAATAGACAAGAAAAATACAAATCACAAAATTTGACCAGTTATTATGGAGGGAAAGAACCAACTAGAATATTTAGCCACAGTGACATAGTGTAGTGAAGTGAAATCCTTTCCAAATTTGCCTATCATCAGAAATGCTGGGGCAAAGGAAATATATAGATTCCAAGGTCCTTCCCTGAAAATCCTGATTAGTAGGCCTAGGATGGAGTGATCTGTATATTTTTTAACATATTTATTTGAGTATAATTGCTTTACAATGGTGTGTTAGTTTCTGCTGTATAACAAAGTGAATCAGCTATACATATACATATATCCCCATTTCGCCTCTCTCTTGTGTCTCCCTCCCACCCTCCATATCCCACCCCTCTTGGTGGACAGAAAGCACTGACCTGATCTCCCTGTGCCATGTGGCTGCTTCTCACTAGCTATCTATTTTACATTTGGCAGTGTACATATGTCCAAGCCACTCTCTCTCTTCATCCCAGCTTACATTTCCCCCTCCCCGTGTCCTCAAGTCCATTCTTTACATCTGTGTCTTTATTCCTGTCTGAACCTAGGTTCTTCAGACCTTTTTTTTTTTAGATTCCATATATATGTGTTAGCATACGGTATTTGTTTTTCTCTTTCTGACTTACTTTACTCTGTATGACAGTCTCTAGGTCCATCAACCTCACTGCAAATAACTCAATTTCCTTTCTTTATATGGCTGAGTAATATTCCATTGTATATATGTGCCACATCTTCTTTATCCATTCCTCTATCAATGGACACTTAGGTTGCTTCCATGTCCTAGCTATTGTAAATAGTGCAGCAATGAACATTGTGGTACATGACTCTTTGTGAATTATGGTTTCTCAGGGTATATGACCAAAAGTGGGATTGCTGGGTCATATTGTAGCTCTATTTTTATTTTTTTAAGGAACCTCCATATTGTTCTCAATAGTGGCTGTATCAATTTATATTCCCACTAACAATGCAAGAGGGTTTGCTTTTCTCAACACCCTCTCCAGCATTTATTGTTTGTACATACTTTAACTATGGCCATTCTGACTGTTGTGAGGTCATATCTCAGTGTAGCTTTGATTTGCATTTCTCTAATGATTAGTGATGTTGAGCATCCTTTCATGTGTTTGTTGGCAATCTGTATATCTTCCTTGGAGAAATATCTATTTAGGTCTTCTGCCCATTTTTGGCTCGGGTTGTTTGTTTTTTTAATATTGAGCTGCATGAGCTGCTTGTATATTTTGGAGATTAATCCTTTGTCAGTTGCTTTGCTTGCAAATATTTTCTCCCATTCTGAGGGTTGTCTTTTTGTCTACTTTATAGTTTCATTTGCTGTGCAAAAGCTTTTAAGTTTCGTTAGGTCCCATTTGTTTATTTTTGTTTTTATTTCCATTTCTCTATGAGGTGGATCAAAAAGGATCTTGCTGTGATTTATGTCATACAGTGTTTTGCCTATGTTTTCCTCTAAGAGTTTGATAGTGTCTGTTCTTATTCTTAGGTCTTTAATCCATTTTGAGTTTATTTTTGTGTATAGTGTTAGGGAGTGTTCTAATTTCATTTTTTTACATGTAGCTGTCAAGTTTTCCCAGCACCACTTACTGAAGAGTCTGTCTTTTCCCCATTGAATATTCTTGCCTCCTTTATCAAATATAAGGTGACCACATGTGTGCGGGTTTATATCTAGGCTTTCTATCCTGTTCCATTGATCTATATTTTTGTTTTTGTGCCAGTACCATGCTGTCTTGATTACTGCAGCTTTGTAATATAGGCTGAAGTCCAGGAGCCTGATTCCTCCAGCTCCATTTTTCTTTCTCAAGATTACTTTGGCTATTTGGGATTTTTTGTGTTTCCATACAAATTCTGAAATGTTTTGTTCTAGCTCTGTGACAAATGCCATTGGTAGTTTGAAAGGGATTGCACTGAATCTGTAGATTGCTTTGGGTACTAGAGTCATTTTCACAATATTGATTTTTCAAGTCCAAGAACATGGTATATCTCTCCATCTGTTTGAATAATCTTTAATTTCTTTCATCAGTGTCATATTTTCTGCATACAGGCCTTTTGTCTCCTTTCAGTTTATTCTTAGGTATTTTATTATTTTGGTTGTAATGATAAATGGGAGTGTTTCTTTAACTTCTCTTTCAGATTTTTCATCATTAGTGTATAGGAATGCAAGAGATTTCTGTGCATTAATTTTGTATCCTGCTACTTTACCAGATTCATTGACTAGCTGTAGTACTTTTCTGGTAGCACCTTTAGGATTCGCTATGTATAGTATCATGTCATCTGACAACACTGACACTTCACTTCTTCTTTTCCAATTTGGATTACTTTTATTTCTTTTTCTTCTCTGATTGCAGTGGCTAAAACTCCCAAATCTATGTTGAATAATAGTAGTGAGAGTGTCTTCTTCCTGATCTTAGTGAAAAAGGTTTCAGTTTTTCACCATTGAGACCGATGCTGCCTGTGGGTTTGTCATATATGGCCTTTATTATGTTGAGGTAAGTTCCCTCTATGCCTACTTTCTGAAGGGTTTTTATCAGAAATGGGTGTTGAATTTTGTCAAAAGCTTTTTCTGCATCTATTGAGATGATCATATGGTTTTTATACTTCAGTTTATTAATGTGGTGTATCACATTGATTGATTTGTGTATATTGAAGAGTCCTTGCAACCCTGGGATAAACCCCACTTGATCATGTTGTATGATCCATTAATGTGCTGTTGGATTCTGGTTGCTAGTAATTAGTTGAGGAGTTTTGCATCTGTGCTCATCAGTGATATTGGCCTGTAGTTTTCTTTTTTTGTGACATCTTTATCTGGTTTTGGTATCAGTGTGATGGTGACCTCATAGAATGAGTTTGGGAGTGTTCCTCCCTCTGCTATGTTTTGGAAGAGTTTGAGAAGGATAGTGTTAGCTCTTCTCTAAATGTTTGATAGAATTCATCTGTGAAGCCATCTGGTTCTGGGCTTTTGTTTGTTGGAAGATTTTTAATCACATTTTCAATTTCAGTGCTTGGGATTGTCCTGTTTATATTTTCTATTTCTTCTTGGTTCAGTTTTGGAAGGTTGTGCTTTACTAAGAATTTGTCCATTTCTTGCAGGTTGTCCATTTTATTGGTATATAGTTGCTTGTAGGAATCTCTCATGATCCTTTGTATTTCTTTTTGTTATTTTTTTTGAACTCTTGACTTTTATTTATTTTTATTTTTTTATACATCTTGTTCTTATCAGTCATCAATTTTATACACATCATGGTGTACATGTCAAACCCAGTTGCCCAATTAATCACCCCCCCACCCCCCACACACTGCTTTCCCCCATTGGTGTCCATACATTTCTTCTCTACATCTGTGTCTCAATTTCTGCCCTGCAAAGTGGTTCATCCATACCATTTTTCTCGGTTCCAGATATATGCGTTAATATACACATTTTTTTTCTCTTGCTGACTTACTTTACTCTGTATGACAGTCTCTAGGTCCATCCATGTCTCAACAAATGACCCAGTTTCATTCCTTTTTATGGCTGAGTAACATTGCATTGTATATACGTACCACATCTTCTTTACCCATTCGTCTGTCGATGGGCATTTAGGTTGCTTCTGTGACCTGGCTATTGTACATAGTGCTGCAAGGAACATTGGGATACATGTGTCTTTTTGAATTATGGTTTTCTCTGGGTATATGCCCCGTAGTTGGATTGCTGGGTCATATGGTAATTCTATTTTTAGTTTTTAAGGAACCTCCATACTGTTCTCCATAGTAGCTGTATCAATTTACATTCCCACCAACAGGGCAAGAAGGTTCCCTTGTCTCCACACGCTCTCCAAAATTTGTTGTTCGAAAACTTTCTGATGATGCCCATTCTAACTGGTGTGAGGTGATACCTCATTGTAGTTTTGATTTGCATTTTTCTAGTAATTACTGATGTTGAGGAGCTTTTCATGTCCTTCTTGGCCATCAGTATGTCTTCTTTGGAGAAATGTCTATTTAGGTCTTCTGCCCATTTTTGGTTAGGGATGTTTGTTTTTTAAATATTGAGCTTCATGAGCTATTTATGTACTTTGGATATTAATCCTTTGTCCATTGATTCCTTTGCAAATATTTTCTCCCATACTGAGGGTTGTCTTTTCATCTTGTTTATGGTTTCCTTTGCTGTGCAAAAGCTTTGAAGTTTCATTAGGTCCCATTTGTTTATTTTTGTTTTTATTTCCATTACTGTAGGAGGTGGATCAAAAAAGATCTTGCTGTAATTTATGTCAAAGAGTGTTCTTCCAATGTTTTACTCTAAGAGTTTTTTTTTCTTTTGCGGTACGTGGACCTCTCACTGTTGTGGCCTCTCCTGTTGTGGAGCACAGGTTCCGGACGCACAGGCTCAGTGGCCATGGCTCACGGGCCTAGCCACTCCACGGCATGTTGGATCTTCCTGGACCAGGGCATGAACTCGTGTCCCCTGCATCGGCAGGTGGACTCTCAACAACTGTGCCACCAGGGAAGCCCTCTAAGAGTTTTATAGTGTCTGTTTTTACATTTGGGTCTCTAATCAATTCTGAGTTTATTTTTGTGTATGGTGTTAGGAAGTGTTCTAATTTCATTCTTTTAAATATAGCTGTCCAGTTTTCCCAGCACGATTTATTGAAGATACTGTGTTTTCTCCATTGTATATCCTTTCCTCCTTTGTCATAGATTAGTTGACCATAGCTGTGTGGGTTTATCTCTGGGCTTTCTATTTTGTTCCATTGATCTATATTTCTGTTTTTGTGCCAGTACCATATTGTATTGATTACTGTAGCTTTGTAGTATAGTCTGAAGTCAGGGACTCTGATTCATCCAGCTCAGCATTTTTCCCTCAAGACTGCTTTGGCTCTTCAGGGTCTTTTCTGTCTCCACAAAAATTTTCAGATTCTTTGTTCTAGTTCTGTAAAAGATGCCTTTGGTTATTTGATAGTGATTGCATTGAATCTGTAGATTGCTTTGGGTAGTATAGTCATTTTCACAATATTAATTCTTCCAATCTAAGAACATGGTATGCCTCTCCATCTGTTGGTATCATCTTTAATTTCTTTCATCAGTGTCTTATAGTTTTCTACAGGTCTTTTGTATCCCTAGATAGGTTTATATCTAGGTATTTTATTCTTTTTGTTGCAGTGGTAAATGGGAGTGTTTCCTTAATTTCTCTTTCAGATTTTTCATCATTAGTGTATAGGAATACCAGATATTTCTGTGCATTAATTTTGTATCCTGCAACATTACCAAATTCATTGATTAGCTCTAGTAGGTTTCTGGTGGCATCTTTAGGATTCTCTATGTATAGTATCATGTCATCTGCAAACAGTGACAGCTTTACTTCTTCTTTTCCAATTTTTATTCCTTTTATTCCTTGTCCTTCTCTGATTGTCGTGGCTGGCACTTATAAATCTATGTTGAATAATAGTGGTGAGAGTGGCCATCCTTTTCTTGTTCCTGATCTTAGAGGAAATGCTTTCAATTTTTCAGCATTGAGAATGATGTTTGCTGTGGGTTTTTCATATATGGCCCTTTTTATGTTGAAGTAGGTTCCCTCTATTCCCACTTTCTGGAGAGTTTTTATCATAAATGGGTGTTGAATTTTGTCAAAAGTTTTTCTGCATCTATTGAGAAAATCATATGGTTTTTATTCTTCAATTTGTTAATACGGCGTATCACATTGATTGACTCGCGTATATTGAAGAATCATTGCATCCCTGGGATAAATCCCACTTGATCATGGTGTATGATCCTTTTAATGTGTTGTTGGATTCTGTTTGCTAGTATTTTGTTTAGGATTTTTGCATCTATATTCATCAGTGATATTTGTCTGTAATTTTCTTTTTTTGTAGTATCTTTGTCTGGTTTTGGTATCAGGGTGATGGTGGCCTCATAGAATGAGTTTGGGAGTGCTCCTTCCTCTGCAATTTTTTGGAAGAGTTTGAGAAGGATGGGCGTTAGCTCTTCTCTAAGTGTTTGATAGAATTCACCTGTGAAGCCATCTGGTCCTGGACTTTTGTTTGTTGGAAGATTTTTAATCACAGCTTCAATTTCATTACTTGTGATTTCTCTGTTCATATTTTCTATTTCTTCCTGGTTCAGTCTTGGAAGGTTATACCTTTCTAAGAACTTGTCCATTTTGTCCAGGTTGTCCAACTTATTGGCATAGAGTTGCCTGTAGTAGTCTCTTAGGATGCTTTGTATTTCTGTGGTGTCTGTTATAACTTCTCCTTTCTCATTTTTAATTTTATTGATTTGAGTCCTTTCCCTCTTTTTATTGATTAGTCTGGCTAATGGTTTATCCATTTGGTTTATCTTCTCAAAGAACTATCTTTTAGTTTTATTGATCTCTGCCATTGTTTTCTTTGTTTCTATTTCATTTATTTATGCTCCGATCTTTATGATTTGTTCCCTTCTGCTAACGTTGGGTATTTTTTGTTCTTCTTTCTCTAGTTCACTTAGGGGTAACATTAGATTCCTTATTTGAGACTTTTCTTGTTACTTGAGGTAGGCTTGTAGAGCTATAAATTTCCCTCTTAGAACTGCTTTTGCTGCATCCCATAGGTTTTGGATCGTCTTTTTTTCATTGCCTTTTGTCTCTAGGTATTTTTTGATTTCTTCAGTGATCTCTTGGTTATTTAGTAACGTATTGTTTAGCCTTCATGTGTTTGTTTTTTTTCTTACATTTTTTCCCTGTATTTCATTTCTAATCTCATAACGTTGTGGTCAGAAAAGCTGCTTGATATGATTTCAAATTTCTTAAATTTACTGAGGCTTGATTTGTGACCCAAGATTTGATCTATCCTGGAGAATGTTCCATGTGCACTTCAGAAGGAAGTGTAATCTGCTGCTTTTGGATAGAATGTCCTATAAATATCAATTAAATCTATCTGGTCTATTGTGTCTTTTAAAGATTCTGTTTCCTTATTTATTTTCATTTTGGATGATCTGTTCATTGGTGTAAGTGAGGTGTTAAAGTCCCCCACTATTATTGTGCTACTGTCGATTTTCTCTTTTATAGCTGTTAGCAGGTGCCTTATGCATTGAAGTGCTCCTATGTTGGGTGCATATATATTTATAATTGCTACATCTTCTTCTTGGATTGATCCCTTGATCATTATGTAGTGTCCTTCCTTGTCCCTTGTAAAATTCTTTACTTTAATGTCTTTTGTATCTGATATGAGTATTGCTACTCCAGCTTTCTTTTGATTTCCATTTGTATGGAATATCATTTTCCATCCCCGCACTTTCAGTCTGTATGTGTCCTTAGGTCTGAAGTGGGTCTCTTGTAGACAGCATATAGATGGGTCTTGTTTTTCTATCCATTCATCAAGCCTGTGTCTTTTGGTTGGAGCAATTTATCCATTCACGTTTAAGGTAATTATCAATATGTATGCTCCTATGGCCATTTATTTATTTGTTTTGGGTTTACTTTTGTAGGTCTTTTTCTTCTGTTGTGTTCCCCATTTAGAGTAGTTCCTTCAGCATTTGTGGTAGAGCTGGTTTGGTTGTGCTGAATTTTCTTAGCTTTTTCTTGTGTGTAAGGCTTTTGATTTCTCCATCGAATCTGAATGAGATCCTTGCCAGGTAGAGTAATCTTGGTTGCTTCTTCCCTTTCATTACTTTAAGTATATCATGACACTCCCTTCTGGCTTGTAGAGCTTCTGCTGAAAGATCAGCTGTTAACCTTATGGGGATTCCCTTGTGTGTTATTTGTCATTTTTCCCTTGCTGCTTTCAGTAATTTTTCTTTGTTTTTAATTTTTGCCAATTTGATTACTATTTGTCTCAGCATGTTTCCCCTTGGGTTTATCCTGTGTGGGACTCTCTGTGCTTCCTGCAGTTGGATGGCTATTTTCTTTCCCATGTTAGGGAAGCTTCTGACTGTAATCTCTTCAAATGTATTTTTTCGAGTCTTTTCTCTCTCTCTTCTCCTTCTGGGACCCCTATAATGTGAAAGTTGTTACATTTAATGTTGTCCAAGAGGTCTCTTTGGCTGTCTTCATTTCTTTTCATTCTTTGTTCTTTTCCTGTTCTGCAGCACTGAATTCCACCATTCGGTCTTCCAGGTCACTTATCCCTTCTTCTGCCTCAGTTATTCTTCTATTGATTCCTTCTAGTGTAGTTTTCATTTCAGTTATTGTATTGTTCATCTTTGTTTGTTTGTTCTTTAATTCTCCTAGGTCTTTAGTAAACATTTCTTTCATCTTCTCAATTTTCGCCTCCATTCATTTTCCGAGGTCCTGGATCATCTTCACTATCATTATTCTGAAATCATTTTCCGGATGGTTGCCTATCTCCACTTCATTTTGTTCTTTTTCTGGGCTTTTATCTTGTTCCTTCATTTGGTACATAGCCCTCTGCCTTTTCATCTTGTCTATCTTTCAGTGAATGTGATTTTTATTCCACAGGCTGCAGGATTGCAGTTCTTCTTGTTTCTGCTATCTGCCCTCTGGTGGATGAGGCTATCTAAGAGGCTTGTGCAAGTTTCCTGATGGGAGGGACTGGTGGTGGGTAGAGCTGGCTGTTGCTCTGGTGGGCAGAACTCAGTAAAACTTTAATCTGCTTGACTGCTGATGGGTGGGGCTGGTTTCCCTCCTTTTTGGTTGTTTGGCCTGAGGCAACCCAACACCAGAGCCTACCCGGGCTCTTTGGTGGGGTCAATGGTGGACTTTGGGAGGGCTAATGCCAAGAAATACTTTCCAGAACCTCTGCTGCCAGTGTCCTTGTCCTCATGGTGAGCCACAGCCACCCACTGCCTCTGCAGGAGAGCCTCCAACGCTAGCAGGTATGTCTGGTTCAGTGTCCCCTGGGATCACTGCTCCTTCCCCTGGGTCCCAATGTGCACACTACTTCGTGTGTGCCCTCCAAGAGTGGAGTGTCTGTTTCCCCCAATCCTGTCAGAGTCCTGCAATCAAATCTCACTAGCCTTCAAAGTCTGATTTTCTAGGAATTCCTCCTCCTGTTGTTGGAACCCCAGGTTGGGAAGTCTGACGTGGGGCTCAGGACCTTCACTCCAGTGGGTGGACTTCTGTGGTATAAGGGTTCTCCAGTTTGTGAGCCACCCACCCAGAAGTTATGGGATTTGATTTTATTGTGATTGTGCCCCTCTTACCATCTCATTGTGGCTTCTACTTTGTCTTTGGATGTGGGATATATTTTTTGGTGTATTCCATTGTGTTCCTGTTGATGATTGTTCAGCAGTTAGTTGTGATTCTGGTGTTCTCTCAAGAGGGAGTGAGAGCATGTCCTTCTACTCTGCCATCTTGCTTCCAAATCTCGATTCTTTGTATTTCTAGAGAGTCAGTTGTTTCTTCTTTTTCATTTCTAATTCTACTGATTTGAGTCTTCTCCCTTTTTTTCTTGATGAATCTGGCTAATGGTTTATCAATCTTGTTTATCTTCTCAAGGAACCAGCTTTTAGTTTTATTGATCTTTGCTCTCATTTCCTTCATTTCTTTATCATTTTTTTTCTGACCTGATCTTTATGATTTCTTTCCTTCTCCTAACTTTCGGATTTTTTTGTTCTTCTTTTCTAATTGCTTTAGGTATAAGTTTAGGTTGTTTATTTGGAATGTTTCTTGTTTCTGGAGGTAAAATGTATTGGTATAAACTTCCTTCTTAGCACTACTTTTGCTGCATCCCATAGGTTTTGGGCTGTTGTGTTTTCATTGTCATTTGTCTCTAGGGATTTTTTGATTTCCTCTTTGATTTATTCAGTGATCTTTTGGTTGTTTAGTAGTGTATTGTTTAGCCTCTATGTGTCTGTGTATTTTACAGATTTTTCCATGTAATTGATATCTAGTCTCAATGTGTTGTGTTCAGAAAACATACTTTGTATGATTTCAATTTTCTTAAATTTACCAAGGATTGATTTGTGACCCAAGATAAGATCTACCTGGAAAATGTTCCATGAGCACTTGAGAAGAAAGTACATTCTGTTGTTTTTGCATGGAATGTCCTATAAATATCAGTTAAGTCCATCTTGTTTAATGTATCATTTAAAGCTTGTGTTTCCTTATATATTTCCAGTTTGGATGATCTGTCCGTAGGTTAAAATGGGGTGTTAAAGTCCCGTACTATGATTGTGTTACTGTCAATTTCCCGTTTTATGGTTGCTAGTATTTGCCCTAGGTATTGAGGTGCTCCTACGGTGGGTGCATAAATATTTATAATTGTTATATCTTATTTTTGGGTTGATCCCTTCGTCATTATGTAGTGTCCTTCTTTGTCTCTTGTAATAGTCTTTATTTTAAAGTCATTTTGTCTGATATGAGAATTGCTATTCCAGCTTTCTTTTGATTTCCATTTGCATGGAATATCTTTTTCCATCCCCTCACTTTCAGACTGTATGTGTCCCTGGGTCTGAAGTGGGTCTCTTGTAGACAGCATATATATGGGTCTTGCTTTTGTATCCATTCAGCCAGTCTATGCCTTTTGGTTGGAGCATTTAATTCATTTACATTTAAGGTAGTTTTCGATATGCATGTTCCTATTACCATTTTCTTAATAGTTTTGGGTTGTTATTGTAGGTATTTTCCTTCTCTTGTGTTTCCTGCCTAAATAAGTTCCTTTAGCATTTGTTGTAAAGCTGGTTTGGTGCTGCTGAATTCTCTTAACTTTTGCTTTTTCGTCAAGATTTTAATTTTGTCATTGAATCTGAATGAGATCCTTGATGAGTAGAGTAATCTTGGCTGTAGGTTTTTCCCTTTCTTCACTTTAAATATGTCCTGCCACTCCCTTTTGGCTTGCAGAGATTCTGCTGAAAGATCAGCTGTTAACCTTATGGGGATTCCCTTGTATATTATTTGTTGCTTTTCCGTTGCTGCTTTTAATAATTTTTCTTTGTATTTAACTTTTGATAGTTTGATTAATATGTGTCTTGTGTTTCTTCTTGGATTTATCCTGTATGGGACTCTCTTTGCTTCCTGGACTTCACTGACTATTTCCTTTGCCATATTAGGGAAGTTTTCAACTATAATTTATTGAAATATTTTCTCCGTCCCTTTCTTTTCTCTCTTTTTCTTCTGGGACCCCTATAATTCAAATGTTGGTGCATTTAATGTTGTCCCAGAGGTCTCTAATACTGTCCTCAATTCCTTTGATTCTTTCTTTCTTTCTTTATTCTGCTCTGCAATAGGTATTTCCACTATTTCATCTTCCAGGTCATTTATCTGTTCTTCTGCCTCAGTTATTCTGCTACTGATTCCTTCTCAAGAAATTTTAATTCCATTTATTGTGTTCTTCATCATTGTTTGTTTGCTCTTTAGTTCTTCTATGTCCTTGTTAAATGTTTCTTGTATTTTCTCCTTTCCATTTCCAAGATTTTGTATCATCTTTACTATCATTACTCTGAATTCTATTTCAGGTAGACTGCCTATTTCCTCTCCATTTGTTTGATCTGGTGGTTTTTTACCTTGCTCCTTCATCTGCTGTGTGTTTCTCTGTATTCTCCTTTTGCTTAACTTACTGTGTTGGGGTCTCCTTTTTGCAGGCTGCAGCTTCACAGTTTCAGTTGTTTTTGGTGTCTTCCCCCAGTGGCTGAGGTTGGTTCAGTGGTTTGTGTAGGCTTCCTGTGGAAGGGATTGGTGCCTGTGTTCTTGTGGATGATGCTGGATCTTTTTTTCTTGTGGCAGGGCCACATCTGGTGGTTTGTTTTGGGGGTGTCTGTGACCTTTTTTATGATTTTACAGCCTCTCTGTTAATGGGTGGGGTTGTATTCCTGTTTTGCTAGTTGTTTTACATAGGGTGTCCAACACTGTACCTTGCTCATCATTGAGTGGAGCTGGGTCTTAGCATTGAGATGGTGATTTCTGGGAGAGCTTTCATTGGTTCATAGTACATGTGTCTGGGAGGTCTCTTTTGGACCAATGTCCTGAACTCGGCTCTCCAACCTCAGTGGCACAGGCCTTACACCTGGATGGAGGACCAAGACCATGTCAGCCACACAGCTCAGAAAAAAAAAAGGAGAAAAAAAGAAAGGAAGAATAAAATAAAATAAAAATGTTATTAAAACAAAAAATAATTATTAAAAATTAAAATAATATAAGGTAATAATAAAGGAAAAGCAAAGAAAGATAGAAAGAAGAGAGCAACCAATCCAAAAAGCAAACCACCAATGGTAACAAGCGCTAAAAACTATACTAAAAATCAAACAAACAAACAAAAAATGGACAGACAGAATTCTAGGATAAATGGTAAAAGTAAAGCTATGCAGACAAATCACACAAAGAATCATACACATACACCATCAGAAAAAGAGAATAAGGAAAAATAAATCTGTATATAAGAGAAAAATAAGGAGGAAAAGGGCAACCAAATCAATAAGCAAATCTACCAATGATAATAAACTCTAAATACTAAACTAAAATAAACCTAAAATCAGAAACAAATTAGATGCAGAAGGCCGACCCCAAGCCTACAGTTGCTCCCAAAATTCACCACCTCAATTTTGGGATCATTTGTTATCTAGTCAGGTATTCCACAGATGCAGGCTACATCAAATTGACTGTGGACATTTAATCCACTGTTCCTGAGGCTGCTGGGAGAAATTCCCCTTTCTCTTCTTTGTTTGCACAGCTCCTGGGGTTTGGCTTTGGGTTTTGCCATGCCTCTGCATGTAGGTCGCCTGAGGGTATCTGTTCTTTGCCCAGACAGGATGGGGTTAAAGTAGCAGTTGTTCAGGTGTCTCTGGCTCACTCAGCCCGAGGGGAGTCAGCGGTATGGAATGCAGGTTGAGCCTGTGGTGGCAGAGACAGGCATGATGTGGCAAGAACTTGAGGTGCACCGTGTGTTCTCCTGGGGAAGTTGTCCCTGGATCATGGGACCCTGGTAGTGGTAGGCTTAACATGCTCCTGGGAGAGGAGGTGTGGATAGTGACCTGTGCTTGCACACAGGGTTCTTGGTGGCTGCAGCAGCAGCCTTAGCATTTCATGGCCGTCTTTGTTGTCTGTGTTGTTAGCCTGCTCGTGCCCATCTCTGGAGCTCGTTTAGGCAGTGCTCTGAATCTCCTCTCCTCGAGCACCCTGAAACAATGGCCTCTTGCCTCTTAGGCAGGTCCAGATTTTTCCAGACTCCCTCCCAGCTAGCTGTGGCACACTAGCCCCCATCAGGCTGTGTTCACACAGTCAACCCCAATCCTCTGCCTGGGATCTCACCTCCAAAACGAGAGCCTCAACTCCCAGCCTTCACCTGCCCTGGCGGGTGAGCAGACAAGCCTCTCAGGCTGGTGAGTGCTGGTCGGCGTTGATCCTCTGTGAAAGAATCTCTGTTTTTCCCTCTGCACCCCTGTTGCTGTACTCTCCTCCATGGCTCCAAATCTTTCCCCCTGCCCACTGCCTGTCTCTGCCACTGAAGGGGCTTCCTAGTGTATGGAAAGTTTTCCTCCTTCACAGCTCCCTCTCAGATGTGCAGGTCTCATTCCTATTCTTTTGTCTCTGGTTTTCCTTTTTTCTTTTGCCCTACCTAGGTACGTGGGGAATTTCTTGCCTTTTGGGAAGTCTGAGGTCTTCTTCCAGCCTTCAGTAGGTGTTATGTAGGCGTTGTTCCACATGTAGATGTATTTTTGATGTATTTGTGGGGAGGAAGTTGATCTCCATGTCTTATTCCTCCGCTTTCTTGAAGGTCCCCCCAACCTTTGTTTTTGAGTCTTGTTAATCAGTATATTTTTCTTTTTTACACTCTGACATATGCCCCATCAAGCATTTATAACTGTTGTCCTCAGAGAAGCTCATGTAGAAAAATATGTACAGGGTGATACATTAAGTAAGAGAGATAAATGTTGCACCTTAGAAATGATCAATTCCAATTTCAGTACTTGCCAGGGGCTTTAGCTTTAACAAGATTCTGTATTTTTAAGAAATATGCAAAGTAATTCTTATGGCAAGGCATAGACTGGTGAAATGGAAATGACAATAATGGTAGACTGGTAATAAAAAGATCTGGCCTCTAATCACTGACCAGCTGTGTGACCTTAGGTGAGCCATACTCCCATCTATCTACACTTTTCTTATATAAAATAAGAGTATGGCATTCAATCTCAAGATGCTCACCAGCTTTAAGTCAGTATCCATGTTATATAATAGAGAGTTTACAATTTGTTTTTCATACACATTGGTGGTGGAGGGTTATATTTAATGAAAAAACAAGCTAAAAACAGTATAAGTGCAAAGCATTCTTCTATTTAAATTCATTTCAAATTTAGCCATGATCCTAGGAAAATAAACATAATCTAAAATGTAAAAACATACGTCTGTTTACCATGAAATTTACTTGTCTTTCAAAATGTGTTTTAAACATTCAAACATGTGTTGTTTATATAAATATTTGACCATACAAGAGTTTGTTTTTATGTATGTCCACTACAATGAAAACACAGATAGAAAGGGCAGGCATTAAACTGAATTGCAGAGAGATAGGGGAGGGAACAAACTTTTACGGGTGACTTATGGTGCTTTACACTTATTATCCACATACATTATCTCAAAACCACCCTCTGTTATATTATGTCCATTTACTGTTAACTGAAGCACAGAGACTAAAAAATTTGACCATGCTATATTGCAAATTCTGAAGGAGAACTGCGTTTTTCTCATGGCATCTAGAATAGTTCTGGCACATAATAGTGTTCGGTTTACCTTTCATGAATGAATAAGTCAGTAATATTAGGCAGGAACCTGGGAAAACATTCCACATTAAAGAAATGTATGTACATAATATTCAATGAAATTAAAGGGAAAATATACCAAATTTGCTTCTTAGACATTTTTAGACATACAAGATATAACAAGGAAACATGAATCTAAAATTTCCACATTATTCCACAAGTAATGGCTAACTATACATCCTGAGGCAAAGCTCATTTTGGTGATCAATAACTAGAAGGTCTATTAGACTTTTAAACATCTACATAGTTTCTACCACAATCTCAGGAATATATTTATGTGGGAAACATATTCTTATTTGCAGTTTATCTAATATTACAAAAGAAGTCCTATTACAGCACATAACCTTTTCAAAGTTTCTTTCTGCTGTGGGCATGCTGCATTTTGGAAAACCACTAAAAATAAAAAGATAGTAAGCAGTTCACTATTCTTTCCTCTAGTAGAAGTTTTAACAAGCCATAAGCAAGAAGAAAATGGTAATACTTCTTTCTTTTTCTGTATGTTAGTATTTTTATAGGGATAAAGATTTCTGCACAGTATCCATGGCTTTGAAAATTTTTAACCTCAGTTATGCTTAAAACTCCTTTGTATCAAATAGAATCTTAGTGAGGAACCCTGTGGTTATCTTATCTTTCATTTTGGAAGAGTATGTTTTTATTAATATTCTGTCTCTGTGTCCTCTCTCCTGCAGTATGGGGTCTCAAGGAACCCTTATGACAGTCCATGGATCCTGAAAGCTGCTGTCATGGCACATGGAGTTTATTAGTATCAGTGGCAGATTGAATAAAAACAAAAATGAAAAAAACTCAAAAAAGAAAAGTTGGAAGATAAATTTGAGGATATCTTACTGAAAGTATAGCAAAAGAACAAACAGATTGAATATGGAGATCTCAGGGTAACAGTTGTGCTCCAGGTGCAGAGTAACAGGTTGGAGCAGATCAGAAGTTCCAGGAAAATTTCTTTAAGAAGATAAAATTGTTGTATTACCAAATGTGTATGAATGTATTGAAAGGAAGTATGTACAACTGGGGAAGGTTTTGAGGATAAATTAGTAGTAGTACCTAGAAAATTAAGCAAGCAAACATACAAAAACCAAAGTAAATAAAGAACTCCAAGGAAACAAAATAATAGTATGCAGAAAAGGACAAAAATAATATTATACCACAAAAGTCAAATGTGTAAAGCATTTACATAGTCGTAATAATGTTAACACAAAATATCAAACTAACCAAAATTGTGGAATAATTATACTGTGAGGATAAGAAGAGAAGTATACATGTAGGTGAAAGGATCAATAAAGAGATCTTGAAAGAGTTAGAAAAAATACCTTGCATTTCGTAGTCAAAAATCAATCAACAATGCCTAACACTGAAAAATCAAGAAGTAGTGATATAAACAGATAGATGAGACAGCTAGGTGTTCCCCAATATCTTTCTCCCTCTTCCAATAATAACTGAAAGTTTATCTGGGCACATGACTCTCTACAATAAAACTACATTTGCAGCTTCCCTTGTAGTTAGGTATGACCATGTGACTAATATTTAGCCAATGGGATTTAAGTGAATATGTCTTGTGGCAGTTTCTGGGCATCCCTTTTTAAAGATAGCTAGTACACACTTTTTCTCCCTTCTTTCTCCCCATTTCTGTCATGCTGCCTGGACTGTAAATGCCATAATTTTGGACCCTGAGGACCAGGGCTACATCATAGGGATGGCAGAATGGAAGATGGAAGGCATTAGAGTCTCTTGAGGACTTCACAAGGCAGAAGGGTCATGCCAGCTCTGGACTTGTACATGGAATTGAAATATCTTGTTTAAGCCACTGTTATTGAGCCTTTTTGTTATTCACAGCAAAACCTAATTCTAATTAATATACCACATTATTCGGATGGTGGTAAATACCAAAGGGATCATCTAAAAGAGTAGAAAGTACTCTGGCTATCGGGAAATGGTAGGAGGAGAGGAGTAAAGAATGTTGGTTTTGTAGCAAGTTCTACAGAACTTAGCTCCTTAAGCTATGTGCATGTATAACTTTGATTTAAAGAAACATTAAAAACAATGACAACAAAAACACATGCTCTGTATTTCCCTAATTGTGGCTTTTGATTAGGCTCTTCATACCATGATGCCACTCCAATTCCTCTTCAGTCATTTACATTCTTTTGTCACCCCTTTTGCTAGACTTTAAGCTCCTTAGAAATAGGACAAGTGTCTAATGCATTTCTAGTTCCCTGTTCGTATATATAACACATAGCATGCTCAGTAAATACAGGATTTTATTTGATTTCTCATCTGAATCCTAAAAAAAAAAAAAGCGTGGCTCTGGACAGAGCAGTATTTATTTTGAGAACACTATTTATTTTGAGAAGTGTGCTCTATGATTTCTCCCTATATTTCTCCCTCTTTCTTCATGTATGTATGAGAAAATACTTTATTTCTTCCTCTGGAAGAGTTCTGCGTTTTGTCCTTTTTCTTTAATAGTACTTCACTCTTGATTTTCTGTAATGATCCTCCAGTGTGAGCTGAATCCTACTTATACTTGCTCACAAGAGTCAATTGTTAGCATCTCTTTTGAACTCTGCATTGAAGAAGCCATGGAATCAGCCATGGCAGGAATCTTTATATCATAGAAATCAACAAATGTTATAAATCAGGGCTTTTTTTTCCCTTAAATAGCTGGTTGTTAAATACCACCATACATCTGCCACTATCTAAATCTTATACAAGTATCTTTTAAATGGAATGTAAACTACAGTTCCCACGACTGATCAATATAATTTTTCAATCTATCATTCATTATATAATATGTGAGATGTACAGTACTCCCCCATTATCTGAGTGAATGCCTGAAACCAGGGATAGTGTCGAACGCTATATATACTACGTTTTTTTTTTTCTATACACACACCTACAATAAAGTTTAATTTATAAACTAGACACAGTAAGAGAATATCCAAGTTGCCAGCATCACTACTCTTGAGATTTGGGGCAATTATTAAGTAAAATAAGGGTTACTTGAACACAAGCACTGAGATACCATGACAGTCAATCTGATAACTTAGATGGCTACTAAGTGACTAATGGGTGGGTAGCATATACAGCATAAATACACTGGAGAAATGGATGATTCACATCCTAGGATGGAGCAGGAGGACACAAGATCTATCATGCTACTCCAAACAGAGCACAAATGAAAACTTATGAATTGTTTATTTCTGGAATTTTCCATTTAATATTTTCAGACTGCAGTTGAGCACAGGTAACTGAAATTGCAGAAAGCAAAACCACAGGTAAGGGGGGAGTACTGTATTTCAGATCACCTCATGCAATTTTATGAGACTTATGTGCTGCCAGCTGTGCTAAGAGGGCAGATATTTCATGCAATTTTAAAAACAGTGTTATCGAGATATATTTAACATGCCATACAACTCACTCATTTAATGTGTACAGTGAAAATATTTTTAACATATTCACAGAGTTGTGCAAAAATTACCACTAGCTAATTCCAGAACATTTTCATCATGCCAAAAACAAACCCTATACCCATTAGCAATCACTCCTTATTCCTCCCTCCCACCAGCCCCTGGCAGCCACTAATCCACCCTCTGTCTCTATAGATGTGCCTATTCTGGACATTTCATATAAATGGAACTATAAAATATGCAGTCCTTTGTGACTGGCTTCTTTCACTTGGCATAATGTTTTCAAGATTCATCTATTTTGTAGCATGTTTCAGTATTTCATTCCTTTATATGGCTCTATAATATTCCACTATATGCATATATCACATTTTGTCTATTCATTCACTTGATGAACATTTTTTCCTACATTTTTGCTATTATGAATAATGCTGTTGTGTACATCCATGTATAAGTTTTCTTTAAACAACAAATATTTGTCTAGATCAAGGCACCAGTAGACCTGATGTCTGGTGAGAGTCCACTTCCTGGCTTGTAGACAGCCAACTTCTCCGTGTGTCCTCACAGGGCCAAGAGAGAGAAAGAGAGATGTGGCTCTTTTCATTATGGCATTAATCGCATCTTGAGGTCCTCACTCTCAGGAACTAATATAACCTAATTACCTTACAAAGGCCCCACCTCCAAATATCATCATATTGTGGATTAGAGTTTCAACATCTGAATTTGGAAGTGACACAAACAATAAGTCCACAGTAGTAATGTTTACCGAATATTCACTAATAAAAGACAAAACTGGCAATGTGATTTCTACTTTTTTCACTGAGATCACACTGCATAAGATCAAGTTATACTTGAAGATTCAATGAAAGGAGGAGCTTATTTGTGAACTACCCAGACAAGTGTGATAATTTTTGCTAAGATTAAAACTTCATATCAATAAAAATGATTATTTTATACACTTTTCTAACATGAATCAATGTGCAGATTGTAGGAGTAGTCACCAGTTCTATATACAAGGATTTCAAAAATTACAAGAAAAATTTGAAGGATACTTTGTTGATATTCATAAGCTTAGAGTTTCTTTTCAATTTATAGTATGCCTTTTTGATTTTCATGTTAATGATGGTAAGCTGACACAAGAATTGGCAGTTTTATTTAATTTGAATAGATATAATCTTGAAATTGATAAACTTTTCTTCAAAGTCAAATCAATTTTTCCTAAAAAAGATGAATCAATGTTCACACTCAAGATAGCTTTACCTCATTCTGTATAGGTAGCGTCACAAGATGCATCCAATTTGCTCTCCGTACAAACTCATCACTGTTACATAATCGGTACTGGAACTCTGCAGCTATCTCCAGCAAGGGTGGCAAGGGTGTCTTATTGTGTGTGTTACTTATAGTCAGAAATAATACATCATCAAGTTCAAAACTTTTATTCCTGGAGGTCATTAAAATTCATCTTTTTGTTTTCATGAGGCATCACCCTCAAGTGTGTTCTGGGTAGCACTGATTCTTGGGGGTACCAACAGGAAAAAGCAGAATTGTTTTGGGAACAAGTAGACTGGAGAAACACTTGGTTATGGAAAGTTAATAAATTTTATTACAGCAGAACTTCACAGAGCCTTGGAGTATGTTGATACTTATACTAATCTCCTTGGGGCATGGGAAAGGTATAGTATTAAGTGTAGTATTAAGTGTTTTCCTAAGTAATTTGGAACTGGCTCCCTGAAGGGACCAGTGATCCTTAGAACATATTCAGTTCTCATTTCTTTCACTCCAGTGAAGCAGGTAATTTGTTCTCTCTCTCTCTCTCTCTCTCTCTCTTTTTTTAAACAGCTGTGAACACTGAATTTTAGAGAGTGACACCCAAAGTTATCCCATTAGTTACTGGTTGAGCTGTGAACGCTGTCACCATAATACTAAAGCGTTAATTGAAATTCCACCTTGTATTATATGTAGAATTCAGAATTTCTGGCCATTATGAATAATCAGTCTCTTAACATAGATGAATATTTTTATTGTTTCTTTGGTCCCTAGTTTATGTTTGTAGTACCATAGAACCACTTGAAGTAATATGATATAGCAACTTTTTGCCAACTTTCCAAACAAGTTAATGTTAATAATGTAACATGTAGTAAAGAGGCCATTAGTGGAGAATGCCAAAAACCTCCAAACAAAGCAAATATACTGTCTTTTAAAAATTATATGACAGAAGAATATCTCTCATTATTACATGCTGGTCAAATTTTGTAGTGTAAGTTTCCCATTGTTAGAAGCCCTTGTAATAATCTTTCATTAAGACTAAAGATAATGTTAATTTTACAGGGCACACTTCTTTTTTTTTAAATTGAAGTATAGTTGATTTACAATGTTGTGTTAATTTCTGCTGTACAGTAAAGTGATTCAGATATATATATATATATATATATACATATTCTTTTTTATATTCTTTTCCACTATGGTTTATCACAGGATATTGAATACAGTTCCCTGTGCAATAAAGTAAGACCTTGCTGTTTATCTCTTCTGTATATAATAGCTTGCATCTGCTAACCCCAAACTCCCACTCCATCCCTCCCCCACCCTCCGCCATTGGCAACCACAGGTCTGTTCTCTATGTCTGTGAGTCTATTTCTGTTTCGTAGGTAGGTTCATTTGGTGAGGACACACTTCTTAAATAACAAAGCCAAGGGCCTTGTGTCTCTCTTTGGAAACAAAGGGTAATGTTCTACTTTGTCAATCTTGATCAATAAAATATTATTATAGAAACACAGAGAGTTCTAGCTAAATCCTTCTAAAGGAGTTTGATGATTTCCCAGGAACTTTTGAATGGTCATTTTTAGAAGATCACAAGGTTGGATTCAACAATACCCCAGTGCTGGTGCACTGATATTGCTGACTAATTATTGGGGGATCTAGTTATCCTTTGTTTACTTTATATGATAGACATTATACCAGTTAGTGATTTTCTTTTGGAATTCACAAAGCTCAAGTGGTAATGTAAGGTCCAGAACTGACCTGCTTATAACTTAAGTGAATAATTTACCATCCATGAGTCTTATTTTCAGTAATCAGGCAACATCAGATGCCATTATGTACTAAAACTTGTATAAAAATATTGTTGGATAAAAAGAAAGTACCATTTCATGGTTGTTTTCCTCTTGTATGACTTATCTCTTCAAGTAGAGCAAGAACTAAGATTTACATTTTCATTCTAGCCCTATGGTGACTAGAATAGTAAATGACATCCTATATATTCGATTAATACTTGATATATCAGTTAGTTTTAATTATTTATTAGCAACATTTTTATCTGAAAGGCATGACCTTGTTCTTCTATACCTCATAGGACTATTGCAAAGGAAAAATAAAATGTCACAAATGTCAAGACACTTAAAGCAATGACCCCTTAACTGATGTCCCTGTGCAATGTCAGTCTTTTGAAAAAAGTGTTCTGTAGTCATATATGTTGAAATGATGTTGCATAATTCTACACCTCTCTCTTCAAGCACATTTTTTTTACATCTTTATTGGAGTATAATTGCTTTACAATGGTGTGTTAGTTTCTGCTTTATAACAAAGTGAATCACTTATACATATGTTCCCATATCTCTTCCCTCTTGTATCTCCCTCCCTCCCATCCTCCCTATCCCACACCTCTAGGAGGTCACAAAGCTCTGAGCAAACTGTATTATCTGCAATAAAGAAACAAGCTGCTCTGGTCTGAATAACAAAAAAAGAATGGTGAATTGATGTTATCAATGTAGATGTAAACACTAAAGGAAATACCTTTTTTTTTTTTTTGCTTGATGCAATTATTGGAAACATTTTAAGTATGTTTGCAACAACTTAGTTATGTGACTCTACAGTCAGGAAGTAGCCTTGGGGGGGTTCCAAGACCCATCGGGGATACCAAAATCCACAAATACTCAAGTCCCATAGTTGGCCCTCCATACGAGAGATTCTGCATCTCCATGTATAAGTTTTTGAGTGGACATACTTTTCATTTCTTTTGAGTGTATACCTAAGAATGGAATTACTGTCATATGGTAACTCTATGTTAAAAATTTTGAGGACTGTTTTCCAAAGTGGTTAAAACATTTTATATTTTCACCAGAAGTGTATAATGGTTCCAATTGCTCCACATCCTGGCCAACACTTATTACCTGTCTTTCTTATTATAGCCATCATAGTGGGTGTTAAGAGGTATCTCATTGTGGTTTTGATTTCCATAATGACAAATGATGTTGAACACATTTTAGTGTATTTATTGGCCACTTGTACATCTTCTTTGGAAAAATGACTATTCTAATCTATGGCCCATTTTTAAATTACACTATTTGCCTTTTTATTATTGATATGTAAGAGTTCTTTACATATTCTGGATAAGATCCTTATCAGATATTTGATTTGAACATATTTCCTCCCATTCTGTGGGTTATCTTTTTCACTTTATTGATGGCATTGTTTAAAGCACCTCATACAATTTCTTAAATTAATTTTTATTGAAGTATAGTTGATTAACAATGTTGTGTTAGTTTCAGGTATACAGCAAAATGAATCAGTTATACATATATCCATTCTTTTTCAGATTCTTTTCCCATAGAGATTATTACAGAGTATTGAGTAAAGTTCCCTGTGTTACAGAGTAGGTCCTTTTTATTACCAATTTTATATATAGTAGTGTGTATATGTTAATCCCAATCTCCTAATTTATCATTTCCTGCCACATTTTCCCTTTGGTAACCATAAGTTTGATTTCAAGATCTGTGAGTCTGTTTCTCTTTTGTATATAAGTCCATTTGTATCATTTTTAAAATTAGATTCCACATATAAGTGATATCATATGCTATTTGTCTTTCTCTGTCTGACTTACTTCATTTAGTATGATAATCTCTAGGTCCATTCATGTTGCTGCAAATGGCATTATTTCATTCTCTTTTTATGGCTGAGTAATATTCCATTGTATATATGTACCACAACTTCTTTATCCATTCCTCTGTTGATGGACTTTTAGGTTGCTTCCATGCCTTGGCTACTGTAAATAGTGCTTCAGTGAACATTGGGGTGTATGTATCTTTTTGAATTTTGGTTTTCTCTGGATATATGCCCAGGAGTGGGATTGCTGGATCATATGGTAGCTCTATATATAGATTTTTAAGAAACCTCCATACTGTTCTCCATAATGGTTGTACCAATTTACATTCCCACTAACAGTGTAGGAGGGTCCCATTTTCTCTACACTCTCTCCAGTATTTATTGTTTGTAGATTTTTTGATGGTGGCCATTCTGACCAGTGTGAGGCATTTTTCAGAGAACTAGAGCAAAAAATTTTAGAATTTGTATGGAAAAACAGAAGACCCCAGATAGCCAAAGGGATCTTGAGAAAGAAGAATGGAGCTGAAGGAATCAGGCTGACTTCAGACTATACTACAAAGCTACCATAATCAAAACAGTAATCAAAACAGTATGGTACTGACACAAAAACAGATACATAAATCAATGAAACAAGACAGAAAGTCCAGAGATAAATCCACTCACCTATGGTCAACTAATCTATGACTAAGGAGGCAAGAATATACAATGGAGAAAAGACAATCTCTTCAATAAGTAGTGCTGGGACAACAGGACAGCTACATGTAAAAGAATGAAAATAGAACCCTCCCTAACCCCATACACAAAAATAAACTCTAAATGGATTAAAGACCTAAATATAAGGCCAGACACTGTAAAACTCTTAGAGGAAAACATAGGCAGAACACTTTTTGACATAAATCACAGCAATATCTTTTTTGACCTATCTCCTAGAGAAATGGAAATAAAAACAAAAATAAACAAATGGGACCTAACAAAACTTTAAAGGTTTTTCACAGCAAAGGAAACCATAAACAAAATGAAAACACAACCCTCAGAATGGGAGAAAATATTTGCAAATGAAGCGACTGACAAGGGATTAATCTCAAAAATATATGAACAGCTCATGCAGCTCAATATGAAAAAAACAAACAACCCAACCAAAAAATGGGCAGAATCTCTAAATAAACATTTCTCCAAAGAAGACATACAGATGGCCAAAAAGCACATGAAAAGATGCTCAACATCACTAATTAGAGAAACGCAAACTATACAACTTTTTAAGGCTTTCATTTATGACACTCTTCAACCACAACATGAAAATTATTGAAAATACCTTACCCGAACTATTTCACAGTCAACACTCAATTCAGTTGCCACTGCTTCAATTTTCTCTCTACAAACAGAGCCAAGGCTGGTCATGCCATTGTCCCAGTACTTCTTAAGGGTGGCTAAGTCTTGGTCACTGAACTGAGTGCGGTCTTGTAGCTGTAAAAAACATTTAAAAAAATTAGAATACTCAAAGGAAAAATATTAAATCATCAGAGTGATATGTGCTAGGTTACTTTCAACAAATAAATTAATTTCACAATTCTTACTCTGTGTTCCCCCTTCCTGAAATGGGCATTATCATGGTATTTATTACTATGACATGAAAGTGTGCTAGAATAAAATGAGTAAAGAATTTACCTGATAACAATTAAGCAATGTTGATAAAAATGGTTGTAGTCACATAAATAATACATATTAATTGTAGAAAATACAGATATATTTAAAAAGAAGAGAATTTAAATCACTAACAATCCTGGAAATTACACTTGTTAATTCTAATATATGTTCTTTCAAACTTTTTTCTATAATACGTATATTCACATTCACACTACATATATTTAAAAACATACCAGAGTCAGGATCATGTCACAGTGTTGTCTTTTGATAAATTAATCTAGATTTACCACAGATAGGCTCCTACTAATGTTATGATAAATTAAAAGACTAAATAAGATAAATGTAATAAGATAATGTTGTTTTAAAAGAACAATCATATTTATGGCTTCAGAAAGTTTCAGAATAAGCCCATCCTTTTTACTCTTAGGGTTTTTTTGAACCAATAAACTATGGACTTTATATATTGTTTGAATTCAACGAATCCTGGAGGCATCCCTAGGAAATAAATTAGAAGCATGATAGAATAATGACCTCTATTTGTGAATAAGGAGTCATGAAAAGAAAGGTCAAAGGACTTATTCAACAGGGCACAGAGAGACCATAGCAGAGCTAGAAGTAGAAATATATCTGATTATTTTCTAGTAGCTTTATCCCTATGGTGTCTCCAAGTAACTCAAGGGGTGGTAAAAAAAATCTGAAAATTAACTTTAGTTAAAAATATAGGGACTTCCCTGCTGGTGCAGTGGTTAAGAATCTGCCTGCCAATGCAGGGGACATGGGTTCAAGCCCTGGTCCAGGAGGATCTCACATGCCGTGGAGCAACTAAGCCTGTGAGCCACAAATATTGAGCCCGCATGACACAACTACTGCAGCCCCCGTACCTAGAGCCTGTGCTCCGCAACAAAAGAAGCCACCATAATGAGAAGCCCGCACACCTCAACCGCAACAAAGAGTAGCCCCCGCTCACGGCAACTAGAGAAAGCCCGTGCACAGAAAGACCCAATGCAGTCAATAAATAAATAAATTTATTTAAAAAAAATATATATGTATGCTGTTGAGGGGATATATGTATACATATAGCTGATTCACTTTGTTTTACAGCAGAAACTAACACACCATTGTAAAGCAATTAGATGTTAAAAAAATAAAAAGGAAAACAAAAGAAAAATGCTGACACGTGGAAGAAATTCTGCAAGAATATATAATAACCAACTGTATATAGGGAAAACAGAAGATTTTCACTTCCTAAGTTAAATATTGTTTAAACAATTTAATAGGAACCTTTATGACCAAAATTTTAAATAAAATTTGAAAACTGAATATCTATATCTATCTATCTATCTATCTATCTATCTATCTATCTATCTATATGCTGCAAAACCCTGTATGTGTGTGTTTGTGATGAAAGAATGTGGTGAGAGCGAGAGTGAGAGAGAGAAAAAGCCTGTGAGACTGAATGAATTGAGGACAAAAGTGGCAAATCATTATGGCATGAGATGTGAGGTTCTGTTGCTGCCTTCTACCTAAGAATAAATGATCTGGCCCCACAGAGAGGTTAGACTTCAAAGCCTTCCTAGACATAAACTGCTTTCAATGTTTCCTTCCTAACTGAAATTTAAAATGGAACCCTCTCCTAAATTAGATACAGGTAACAACAGAAAATAATGTACACAACATATAAACCATGACTCAAATAAAAGAGTTATCATAACTAAAACTGATACAATACTAAACAACACGTGCAAATTTGTCTTAAAGTTACAATCTTTTGAAAAGAAATGTTAGCTATCAGGAGGAAAAACAATATATGAATTCTCAGTTTACCACCAAGAAAGTGAAGTTAGATTGTACAATTAGCATGTGTCTTTTCATAAGACATATAGTACAGTTTTTCTTTGAGTGTGTGTCAATCAATTTCCTTTCCAGCTAGATCTGTTCTCCCCCAAGTTAAAAAAAAAAAAACCTGATGAGTAACAGTTATTACAAGTACTGGTACTAAATTACATGTTTACAATAAAAGAATCAAAACATGTCATCCAGGTTTCTTTTTTAATCAAGTGAAATAACCCTCAAGTTATAATATTTATAACATAAAAATCTCATTACATGTCCCTCCTATATTGATTGTACAATAGTTGGGGAGCTAAAATTCTCAAAGCAAAACAAAGAGCAAAATAAATGGTAGTAAGGTTCTAGGTAGATTCAAATAATTCATAACAGGCAGCATAAATATTCCCATATTTTTCCATTGAACCAAATTCTCCACTATGTTAGCCTACATTATTGTCAATTGGAAGGAATAATGAACAGAACACTGAACACACTGAGCCAATTAATTTGTAATTCATTTAGAGGACATCCAAAGCTGATTCATCCCTTAAATTGAACTAAATAAAAGCTGATTTGATTTGTTGGAAATGTCCTGCATTAGCAATGCTGAAGGCAACTTATGACAACACCTGATAAGTAGAAGCTTATGGGGGAAAGGGCAGTTATTTTTAAAGCTCCTAAGAGCATATTTTAACTAAGAAAATAAATAAGGTAATAAAAATCAATTAACATTAAAACTGAATACTCATTTACTGAAGAAATAAAATGTGGGCACTTAAAGAAGAAGGTGAATTCTTCCCCGAGGAGCCTGAAGTTGAAATCAGTTTTGTCTCTCTATTGAAATCTAGAACCTAGGGGTAAGACAAGAATAAAGACACAGACCTACTAGAGAACGGACTTGAGGATATGGGGAGGGGGAAGGGTGAGCTGTGACAAAGCAAGAGAGAGGCATGGACATGTATACACTACCAAACGTAAGGTAGATAGCTAGTGGGAAGCAGCTGCATAGCACAGGGAGATCAGCTCGGTGTTTTGTGACCACCTAGACGGGTGGGATAGGGAGTGTGGGAGGGAGGGAGATGCAAGTGGCAAGAGATATGGGAACATATGTATATGTATAACTGATTCACTTTGTTATAAAGTAGAAACTAACACACCATTGTAAAGCAATTATACCCCAATAAAGATGTTTAAAAATATATATATAAAGCCACTTTCACTTTACAAGACAACCCTCAGCCATAACTGCTTACTTAAGTGAGGGAGACATATTAGTCAATTATCTTGCTGATTTTGTGCAGAGTAACATTCCAGTAACCCTGGAAATCCAGGTGAAAGCTGAGGTTTGGCCCATGTGACAAGACAATTGTTTTGATTTCACCTGGATTATATTGTAACACAATAGAAAAAAACCTTCTGGCCTCTTCACCAGCCTCTAGGACACTTCAGGAATTTAGTTCTTTTATTTTTCTCTTAAAAATAAAACTAAGTGACAAAACTCTGATATTGGGGAGCAGAGTTTCCTGTTTTAAGTATGTATCTTAGTTAAATGTGGAATTGAATTATATATTTGTACGTAGGAGTAACCCTTTTGAAGTGAGAACTATTAAAAAATTTCTAGCTCAATTATTACTTCCTTCACCTTACTCCCTCAGCTTTCCATATGCTGTGCACTACTCTGCCTTATCCCAATAATCAGTCCAGATATTAACCCATGGTGTTGAGATTTCAAACTTGTTTTGTGAAAGCTTGTTCATTTTTCCACTAGACAATGTGCTGCTTAATAGCAGGTATCATGCCTTTTTACTTTTATTTTCATTGTAAAAATAAATATGCACTTGATTAAAAAAAAGCCAAACAATTAGAAAGGTATAAAATGAGCTACAGTCTCTCTCCTTCCTTAGTTACAAACTGCTAATCCTGACACCAAAGGCAACCACTGTCAGTAGATTCCTGGGTAAATTTCCAGGATAAAAATGCATATACACTTAGAAAAAAATTGATGATACTATAACTTAATTTTTTTCACTTCGTATATCTTGAAGATCTTTCTATATCATCACATACAGATATACTTCAGTCTTTTTAACTTCTACATTGTGCTCCATCATATGGACACTATACAATTTATGTAATTGTTATCTAATATTTTCTAATTATATTATCTAATTTAGTTATCTAATGGCGAACATTTAGGTGGTTTTCAGGTTATTGCTATTAAAATCAATGCTGAAATGGACATTCTGGTACCTATATCTTGCTTTATATTTGCAATTATATATAATAGGAAATTCCAAGCCATATGTTTTTATCACCTCCACTTCTTCCAGTTGACAAGGAAGGGATTCCTGCTTAAAGTTATAGGGATTGATAAACAACTGATTCTCAACACTAGACAGATGAAATCAACAGTAGTGTATTAGTCACACATACTCACAGCCTATAAGAGGAGAACACTGTATGCCATGCAGGGCCATAGGATAATTCTACTTGGAAACAGAATGAACAAGCAGAGGCTGTGGTGTAACCCCTAGGCATGGTGAAATCTCTGTTTCCCACAGGAGAATGTGATTGACTTGTTTGAATCATTCTGTGGGCTAGCAGGGAACTGTAGCTTGCTATTCAGGGATAAGCAGCCACTGTGCCTGGTCCCCATGCTAAGGAGAGTTGTTTGAATATGGTACTTTATCTTCAGGAACACGATGGTAAGGGGAACTTGTGATTGGGCCATCATTCAAGACCCACTCGGCTTTCCCCAGATATCAAGACACATATAATATGGGGACTTAATTTTAGGTCTTATACCACAAAATGGAATTGGTTGGCCAAAGAGTATGTGCATTTAATTTTCTTTTTTTGTAAACATAGAGAAATTGCCTGGACAAAGGCTGAAATGTATGATAGTCCTTATTTTCCTATATCTTTATCAATGCTAGGTATTATCCAACTTTATAATTTTTGCTAGTTTAGTGAAACATGGTATCGTGCTCTTTTGATTTATATTTCTTTAAGAAAGACCAAGCATTTTTATATGCTTATTGGCCTTATTTTTCTGAGAAATGCTTTTCTTTTTTATTTATTATTATTTTTTAATTTGTATATCCTTAGTGACCAGAAATGTGCTAAACATATGTTAGATATCTTTTTTGTAAACAATGATATTTTAAATCATGTGAAATACATTTTCTATGATTATCAATGCATTACCTATTTAAACTGTATGATTTAAAACAATGTATGCTTTACAGATATATTACTCCATTCAACTTACTTATTGATACAGTACCCACGTCCAGTGAAAATATCTTCTTATCTGTAAGAGATTGAATATGGGGTCCTCATAAAGAATACTATTTTGTGACTTCTGGGTGGAAATTTAATTTAACTATTTTTTTCCAAATTGTGATCAAACACACTAATATAAGATGTACCACTTTAACTATTTTTAAGTGTACGATTCAGTAGTCGTAAATACATTCACATTGTTGTGCAACCAATCTCCAAAGTTTTTCATAGCCATTAAACAACAACTCCCATTTCCTCATCTCTCCAGCCACCTGGCAACCAGCATTCTACTTTCTGTTTAAATGAGTTTGAATACTCCAGATAGCTTATCAAAGTGGAACAATACAGTATTGGTCTTTTTGTAGCTGCTTTATTTCACTTAGCATAATTTCCTCAAGGTTCACTCATGTTATAGCATGTGTCAGAATTTCCTCTCTTTTTAAGAATGAATAATATTCCCTTTCATGTATATACCACATTTGTTTATCAATGTTTCTGCTGATGGACATTTGGGTTGCTTCCACATTTTGGCTATTGTGAAGAAAGCTACTAAAAATGTCCGTGTTCAGGTATCTGTTTGAGTCCCTACTTTTAACTCTTTGGGGTACACATCCAGAAATTGAATGTCTGGATCATATGGTAATCGTATTTTTAATTTTTGGAGGAACCATCATAGCACTTTCCATAGTGACTGTACCACTTTACATTCCCATCAACAATGTACAAGTGTTCTACTTTCTCCATAGGCTCACGAACACTTGTTAGCCTAATTTTTTAATAGTTACCATGCTAATGGGTATGAGGTGATATTTCATTGTGGTTTTTATTTGCATTTTCCTGTGATGTTGAACATTTTTTATACACCTGTTACCCATTTGTATATTTTATTTGGCAAATGTCTATTGAAGTCTTTTGCCCATTTTTTAATTTAAACATATTTATTGGAGTATAATTGCTTTATAATGGTGTGTTAGTTTCTGTTTTATAACAAAGTGAATCAGTTATACATATACATATATCCCAATATCTCTTCTCTCTTGCATCGCCCTCCCTCCCATCCTCCATATCTCACTCCAGCTAAGTCAAAAAGCACCTTGCTGATCTCCCTGCGCTATGCGGGTGGTTCCCACTAGCTATCTGTTTTACATTTGGTAGTGTATATATGTACATGTCACTCTCTCACTTTGTCTCAGCTTACACTACCCACTCCCCGTATCCTCAAGTTCATTCTCTAGTAGGTCTGTGTCTTTATTCCCATATTTCCCCTAGGTTCTTCATGACCATTCCTTTTTATTTTTCAGATTCCATATATAGGTGTTAGCATACAGTATTTGTTTTCCTCTTTATGACTTACTTCACTCTGTATGACAGATTCTATGTCCATCACCTCACTACAAGTAACTCAATTTCATTTCTTTTTCTGGCTGAGTAATATTCCATTCTATATATGTGCCACATCTTCTTTATCCATTAATGTATCAATGGACACTTAGGTCGCTTTCATGTCCTGGCTATTGTAAATAGAGCTGCAATGAATATTGTGGTACATGACTCTTTTTTTAAATTATGGTTTTCTCAGGGTAAATCCCTAGTAGTGGGATTGCTGGGTCGTATAGCAGTTCTATTTTTAGTTTTTAAGGAACTGTTTTTTAGTTTTTAAGGATACTGTTCTCCATAGTGACTGTATCAATCTACATTCCCACCAAGACTGCAAGAGGGTTCCCTTTTCTCCACACCCTCTCCAGCATTTATTGTTTGTAGATATTTTGATGATGGGCACTCTGACTGGTGTGAGAAGATATCTCATTGTAGTTTTGATTTGCATTGCTCTAATGATTCATGATGTTGAGCATTCTTTCATGTGTTTGTTGGCAATCTGTATATCTTCTTTGGAGAAATGTGTATTTAGGTCTTCTGCCCATTTTTGGATTGGGTTGTTAGTTTTTTTGATATTGAGCTGCATGAGCTGCTTGTAAATTTTGGAGATTAATCCTTTGTCAGTTGCTTTATTTGCAAATATTTTTTTCCCATTCTGCGGGTTGTCTTTTGGTCTTGTTTATGGTTTCCTTTGCTGTGCAAAAGCTTTTAAGTTTCATTAGGTCTCATTTGTTTATTTTTATTTCCATTTCTCTAGGAGATGGGTCAAAAAGAATCTTGCTGTGATTTATGTTATAGAGTGTTCTGCCTATGTTTTCCTCTAAGAGTTTGATAATGTCTGGCGTTACAATTAGGTCTTTCATCCATTTTGAGTTTCTTTTTGTGTATGGTGTTAGGGAATATTCTAATTTCATTCTTTTACATGTTCCTGTCCAGTTTTCCCAGCACCACTTATTGAAGAGGCTGTCTTTTCTCCACTGTATATTCTTGCCTCCTTTATCAAAGATAAGGTGACCATATGTGCGTGGGTTTATCTCTGGGTTTTCTATCCTGTTCCAATGATCTATATTTCTGTTTTTGTGCCAGTACCATGCTGTCTTGATTACTGTAGCTTTGTAGTATAGTCTGAAGTCAGGGAGCCTGATTCTTCCAGCTTCGTTTTCAATTATCAAGATTTCTTTGGCTCTTCGGGGTCTTTTGTGTTTCCAAACAAATTGTGAAATTATGTTGTGCTAGTTCTGTGAAAAATGCCAGTGGTAGTTTGATAAGGTTTGAATTGAAACTGTAGATTGCTTTGGGTAGTACAGTCATTTTCACAATGTTGATTCATCCAATCCAAGAACATGGTATATCTCTCCATCTATTTGTATCATCTTCAATTTCTTTCATCAGTGTCTTATAAAGGTCTTTTGTCTCCTTAGGTAGGTTTACTCCTAGATATTTTATTCTTCTTGTTGTATTGGTAAATGGGAGTGTTTTCTTAATTTCACTTTCAGATTTTTCATCATTAGTGCATAGGAATGCAAGAGATTTCTGTGCATTAATTTTGTATCCTGCTACTTTACCAAATTCACTGATTAGCTCTAGTAATTTTCTGATAGCATCTTTAGGATTCTCTAGTTATAGTATCATATCACCTGCAAACAGTGACAGCTTTACTTCATCTTTTCTGATTTGGATTCCTTTTATTTCTTTTTCTTCTTTGATTGCTGTGGCTAAAACTTCCAAAAGTATGTTGAATAATAGTGGTGAGAATGGGCAACCTTATCTTGTTCCTGGTCTTAGTGGAAATGGTTCCAGTTTTCAACATTGAGGACAATGGTGGCTGTGGGTTTGTCATATATGGCCTTTATTATGTTGAGCAGGAAGGGGAAGGAACAGTTTTGGAAGAGTTTGAGAAGGATAGGTTTTAGGTCTCTCTAAATGTTTGATAGAATTAGCCTGTGAAGCCATCTGGTCCTGTGCTTTTGTTTGTTGGAAGATTTTTAATCACAGGTTCAATTTCAGTGCTTGTGATTGGTCTGTTCATATTTTCTATTTCTTCCTGGTTCAGTCTCGGAAGGTTGTGTATTTCTAAGAATTTGTCCATTTCTTCCAGGTTTTCCGTTTTATTGGCATAGAGTTGCTTTTAGAAATCTCTCATGACCCTTTGTATTTCTGCAGTGTCAGCTGTAACATCTCCATTTTCATTTCTAATTCTACTAATTTGAGCCTTCTCCCTTTTTTTCTTGATGAGTCTGTCTAATGGTTTATCAACTTTGTTTATCTTCTCAAAGGGCCAGATTTTAGTTTTATTGATCTTTAGTATCATTTCCTTCATTTCTTTTTAATTTATTTCTGATCTGATCCTTATGATTTCTTTCCTTCTGCTAACATTGGGGTTTTTTTGCTCTTCTTTCTCTAATTGCTTTAGGTGTAAGGTTAGGTTGTTTATTTGAGATGTTTTTTTGTTTCTTGAGGTAGTATTGTATTGCTATAAACTTCCCTCTCAGAACTGCTTTTGCTGCATCCTATAGGTTGGTGTCATTGTGTTTTCACTGTCAATTGTTTCTAGGTATGTTTTGATTTCCTCTTTGATTTCTTCAGTGATCTCTTGGTTGTTTAGTAGTGTATTGTTTAGCCTCAATGTGTTTGTATTTTGTACAGATTTTTTTCTGTAATTGATATCTTGTCTCATAGCACTGTGGTTGGATAATATACCTGATATGATTTCAATTTTCTTAAATTCACCAAGGCTTGATTTGTGACACAAGATATGATCTATCCTGGAGAATGTTCCATGATCACTTGAGAAGAATATGTATTCTGTTGTTTTTGGATGGAATGTCCTATAAATGTCAACTAAGTCCATCTTTTTTAATGTATCATTTAAAGCTTTTGTTTTTTTATTTATTTTCATTTTGGATGATCTGTCCGTTGGTGAAAGTGAGGTGTTAAAGTCCCCTACTCTGATTGTGTTACTGTCGATTTCCTCTTTTATGGCTGTTAGCATTTGCCTTATGTATTGAGGTGTTCCTATGTTGGGTGCATAAATGTTTACAATTGCTATGTCTTCTTCTTGGATTGATCTCTTTATCATTATGTAGTGTCCTTCTTTGTCTCTTGTAATAGTCTTTGTTTTAAAGTCTATTTTGTACCTGGTATGAGAATTGCTACTCCAGCTTTCTTTTGATTTCCATTTCAATGGAATACATTTTTCCATCTACCCACTTTCAGTCTGTATGTGTCCTTAGGTCTGAAGTGGGTTTCTTGTAGACAGCATATATATGGGTCTTGTTTTTGTATCCATTCAGCCAGTCTATGTGTTTTGTTGGAGCATTTAATACATTTGCATTAAAGGTAATTATCAATATGTATGTTCCTATTACCATTTTCTTAACTTTTGTGTTTGTGTTTGCAGGTCTTTCCTTCTCTTGTGTTTCCTGCCTAGAGAAGTGCCTTTGGCATTTTTTGTGAAGCTGGTTTGATGATGCTGAATTCTCTTAGCTTTTGCTTGTCTATAAAGGTTTTAAATTCTCCATGAAATCTGAGTGAGATCCTTGCTGGGTAGAGTAATCTTGGTTGTAGGTTTTTCCCCTTCATCACTTTGAATATGTCCTGCCACTGCCTTCTGTCTTGCAGAGTTTCTGCTGAAAGATCAGCTGTTAAACTTATGGGGATTCCTTTTATTTGTTGTTTTTCCCTTGCTGCTTTTATTATGTTTTATTTGTATTTAATTTTTGATAGTTTGATTAACATGTGTCTTGGCATCTTTCTCCTTGGATTTATATTGTGTGAGACTCTCTGTGCTTCCAGGACTTGATTAACTATTTCCTTTCCCATATTAGGGAAGTTTTCAACTATAATCTCTTTGAATAGTTTGTCAGTCCCTTTCTTTTTCTCTTCTTCTTCTGGGACCCCTATAATTTGAGTGTTGTTGCATTTAATGGTGTCCCAGAGGTCTCTGAGACTGTACTCAATCTTTTCACTCTTTTTTCTTTATTCTGCTTTGCAGTAGTTATTTCCACTCTTTTATCTTCCAGGTCACTTACCTGTTCTTCTGCCTCAGTTATTCTGCTATTCATCTGTTCTAGAGAATTTTTAATTTAATTTATTGTGCTGTTCATCATTGTTTGTTTGCTCTTTAGCTCTTCTAGGTCCTTGTTAAATGTTTCTTGCATTTTGTCCATTCTATTTCCAAGATTTTGGATAATCTTTACTATCATTATTCTGAAATCTTTTTCAGGTAGACTGCCTATTTCTTCTTCATTTGTTAGGTCTGGTGGGTTTTTGCCTTGCTCCTTCATCTGCTCTGTGTTTCTCTATCTTCTCATTTTGCTTAACTTACTGTGTTTGGGGTCTCCTTTTCATGGGGTGCAGTTTTGTAGTTCCTGTTGCTTTTGGTGCCTGTCCCCAGTGGCTAATGTTGGTTTAGTGGGCTGTGTAGGCCTCCTGTTGGAGGGAAGTGGTTTCTGTGTTCTGGTGGATGAGGCTGGATCTTGTCTTTCTGGTGGGAAGGTCCACATCTGGTGGTGTGTTTTGGGGAGTCTGTGGCCTTATTATGATTTTAGACAGCCTGTCTGCTAATGGGTATGGTTGTGTTCCTGTCTTGCTTGATTTTTGGCATAGGGTTTCCTGCACTGTAGCTTGCTGGTTGTCGAGTGGGGCTTGAATCTCAAGTCTCTTATCATTGAGATGGAGATCTCTGGGAGATTTTTGCCATTTGATATTACATGAAGCTGGGAGGTCTCTTGTGGCCCAGTGTCCCTGACTTGGCTCTCCCAATTCAGAGGCATAGCCCTGATGCCTGGCTGGAGCACCAAGAGCGTATCATTCACACGGCTCAGAATAAAAGGGAGAAAAGCGAAAGAAAGAAAGAAAGAAAGAAAGAAAGAAAGAAAGAAAGAAAGAAAGAAAGAAGATAAAATAAAATAAAATAAAATAAAGTTAAATAAAATAAAATAATGTTATTAAAATAAAAAATAAAAATAATTATTAAAAATTGTTTTTAAGTAATAAAAAAAGAGAGAAAGAAGAGAGCAACCAAACCTAAAAACAAATCCACCAATGATAACAAGTGCTAAAAACTATACTAAAAACAAACAAACAAAAAAAACACAGACAGACAGAACCCTAGGACAAATGGTAAAAGCAAAGCTATACAGACAAAATCACACACAATAGCATACACATACACCCTCACAAAAAGAAAAAGTGAAAAAAAAAATATCATTGCTCCCAAAGTCCACCTCCTCAATTTGGGATGATTCGTTGTCTATTCAGGTATTCCACAGATGCAGGGTACATCAAGCTCATTGTGAATATTTAATCCACTGCTCATGATGCTGCTGGGAGAAATTTCCCTTTCTCTTCTTTGTTCGCACAGCTCCTGGGGTTCCGCTTTGATTTGGACCCACCTCTGCTTGCAGGTCACCTGAGGGCGTCTCAGAACAGATGGGGTTAAAGAAGCAGCTGCTTTGGGTGCTCTTGCTCACTTAGGCCATGGGGAGGGAGGGGTACGGAATGCAGGGTGAGTCTGTGGTGGCAGAGGCCAGCATGACTTTGCACCAGCGTGAGACGTGCCATGTGTTCTCCCGGGGAAATTGTCCCTGGATCACAGGACCCTGGCAGTGGCGGGCTACTCAGGGTCCCGGGAAGGGCTGTGTGGATAGTGACCTTTCCTTGCACACAGGCTTTTTGGTGGCTGCAGTAGCAACCTTAGAGTATCAGGCCCATCTCTGAGGTCCGTGCTGATAGGCGCGGCTCACGCCCGTCTCTGGAGTTCCTTTAAGCGGTGCTCTTAATCCCCTCTCCTACCACACCAGGAAAGAAAGAGGCAAGAAAAAGTCTCTTGCCTCTTTGGCAGCTCCAGATATTTTCCTGGACTCCCCCCCGGTTAGCTGTGGTGCACTAGCCCCCTTCAGGCTTTGTTCACACAGCCAACCCCAGCCCTCTCCCTGGGATCTGACCTCCAAAGCCCAAGCCTCAGCTCCCAGCCCGGCCCACCCTTGGCAGGTGAGCAGACAAGCCTCTTGGGCTGGTGAGTGCCGGTCGGCACTGATCCTCTGGGCGGGGATCTCTCCGCTTTGCCCTCCGCACCCCTGTTGCTGCAGTCTCCTCTGTGGCTCCCAAGCTTCCCCCCTCTGCCACCCACAGTCTCCGCCCACGAAGGGGCTTCCTAGTGTGTGGAAACCTTTCCTCCTTCAGAGCTCCCTCCCACTGGGGCAGGTCCAGTCCCTATTCTTTTGTCTCTGTTTATTCTTTTTTCTTTTGTCCTACCCAGGTACGTGGGGAGTTTCTTGCCTTTTGGGAGGTCTGAGGTCTTCTGCCAGCATTCAGTAAGTGTTCTGTAGGAGTTTTTCCACATGGAGATATATTTCTGATGTATTTGTGGGGAGGAAAGTGATCTCTGCATCTTAGTCTTCCACCATCTTGAAGCTCCTCCACTTGCCCATTTTTTAATCATGTTATTTGTTTTTCTGTTGTTGAGTTGTAGGAGTTCTTTATATATTCCTAATATTAACACCTTATCAGATAAAAGATTTATCTTTTTTTTTTTTTTTTTGCGGTACGCGGGCCTCTCACTGTTGTGGCCTCTCCCGTTGTGGAGCACAGCCTCCGGACACACAGGCTCAGTGGCCATGGCTCACGGGCCCAGCCGCTCCACGGCATGTGGGATCTTCCTGGACCGGGGCACGAACCCATGTCCCCTGCATTGGCAGGCGGACTCTCAACCACTGCGCCACCAGGGAAGCCCAAGATTTATCTTTTAAGTTCTCATAATTTTTAGTCCTTGAAGTTCTGAGATATATTCCTGTGATGATTAATTTTATGTGTCAACTTGACTGGGCCATAGGGTGTCCGGACATTTGATTAAACATTATTATGAGTGTATTTTGATGGTGTTTCAGGATAAGATTAACATTTCAATCAGTAGATTGAATTAAGCAGATGACCTTCCCTATTTTGGGTGGGCTTCATCCAATCAAATGAAGACATGAATAGAATAGAAACACTGAGTAAGAGGGTACTCCTTCTGCCTGATTGCTTGAGCTAGAACATTGGTCTTTTCTAGCTTTTGGATTCATACTGAAACATTAACACTTCTTGGGACTGGAACCTGCTGGCTTACAGACTGAGCCTTGCACTATCAGCTGTCCTGATTCTCAAGTCTTTGGACTTCAGCTGGAAATACACTCTGGCTTTCCTAGGTCCCTAGCTTGCTGACTGCAGACCTTGGGACATCTTAAGCCTCCATAATTGTGTGAGCCAATCCCTTATAATCTGTCTCTCTCTGTCTCTCTGTCTCTCTGTCTCTCTCTCTCTCTCTCTCTATCTATATCTATCTATCTATCTATATCTATATATACACACACATATATATACTTTCTCTCTCCCCTTATATAAATATACATACACATATATACATACATACATCTTATTGGTTCTGTTTCTCTGGAGAACTCTGACTAATCTCTTTATAAGCCTAAGGACACTTGTACTTTAATCTTGAGAAGAACATCCTTCAACTTTACACTATAGGTGCCTGGGCATAGGGTATCTTGAATCTTTAGTCCTAGGAATACTGTCATCCAAATCCTTGACTCAATGTCCTTCAAAAGCCACCACCTATAAGACCTTACTGTCATTTTTGGTTTCACTCTTTTAAAAAGATCAACAGCCAACTCTAGAATTTAAACTGACAGTGTTCAACTGACATTTTTCTTGTCTCACATACAGTTTCAATCACAATCTTCTGCTACAGGAACACCATACAAAATGTATCAGGCAGAAACAGAAAACTTCTTTATACTGATGAGCAGATGTAAAGCAAAAACCCTTATTATCATAGGTAAGTTTAAAAACATTGAATGCAGATAACTATACTTTTAAAGAATTCCCTGGAGAAACTGACTCATCCTCTTTGGAAAGAATCAAATAAGGGTTTTTTCTCTAAACTTAGCAGGCAGTAGTCTCAATATAAAATAAAGGAATTGTTGGTAACTCTCTACATACAAGAGCAAATTTGCTGAAAACAAAACACAGCACAACAAAATCTCACATCACTTCAACATGTATACAAAACTTCTCTAGCAACAAAAATTAAAAGCCAGAGGCAGCAGAGATTCTGATTTTGATGTGCATATAGTAGGGGCTTAGATCTGGTAACAAGTAGTGAGCTGTAATTATACTCCTTAGTGCAAAATAGTGGGAATCATAAAGTCCTAGATTTTAATCTTAACTTTGTCTCTTCTTAGTTGTGGGCAAGTGACTTAATCTCTGAGGCTTAGTTTCCTTATCTGGAAATGGGAATAATACTACCTACCTCATAGGATTGCTAAAAAGATTAAAAGAGAAAACCCATATAAAACAAAACATGTTCATAGAGGGACCAAATAAATGTTAGTATCCCCCTGGCACCTACTCCGCCCCCAACACACCTACCTCTATCCTAAACAGGAAGAAAGTACAAGGTGCTATTGGGGGAGACTAATTTAAAAGAAGAATCACATATACCTGAGGGAATAACCTGCTATTTTAGAAAACAAAACAATAAACAGCTGTAGCTGGGCATGCTTGGAATTTGCCCCAGCTTCTTTGTGAACGACATCTCATCCTGCCTACTTTTTTCTTATTTTAGAAATTATACCTTTCCATATATTCAAGACAGAGGATGTAACTTTTTTTTTTTACTATTTATATTTTAGTCACAGTTCCCAGGGAACACAGATGTCACTTGGATGATAGCTAGCATGTGAAGAAAGTCTGATTTCCTGTCTTGCCAGTATCACATCACCATTCAGAACGTCTTCTAGAGATCCCCCTGTGATGGCTGCTCAGGTTCACATTTGGTACTGCCAGCTATTATGTGCTGTCTGAGGAACTTTCTTTGTTGACTAAATTAAATATTGGGAGTCCTGAAGCAAAGTTCTGGACCTAAAAGGCAAACTGCTGCAGGATCCTTCTGCAATATGGCACTTGGTCATCTGCTCTTTGCCACTACTTCTGCTGCTTACTTCCTATAGCTCTTATACATTGGTTATATTTCTCCATTATTAATTTAGTAATTAATAAAATTAGGAAAAAGTTAAAAAATAAATCAAAATAGGATGCCCACATCGAAGGATACAAATGAACTTATGTACAAAAAAAAATAGAGTTACAGATGTAGAAAACAAACATGGTTACCAGGGTGTAAGCGTGGGCATGGGGAGGATAAATTGGAAGATTGGGATTGACATATACATATTACTATATATAAAATAGATAACTAATAGGGACCTACTGTATAGCACAGGGAACTCTACTCAATACTCTGTAATGGCCTATATGGGAAAAGAATCTAAAAAAGAGTAGATATATGTATATGTATAACTGATTCACTTTGCTGTACACCTGAAACAAACACAACATTGTAAGTCAACTATACACAAATAAAAATTTTAAAAATGTAATTTGAGAGGAGTCTCTTATTGATACAATAGAATAAACCTGTAGACATCTTGGAATGTTCAGATCTAATAAAACAGCAGCCACTAGGACAGAAAGGAGAATACAGGATCATAGAATTAGACACAAAGGGGGTAAGCATAGTAGCAAATCAGGTAGTTCAGCACTGAGGAAAACTTACATAATTTTTCCTTACATATGTCTCACAATCTTAATCCAGTAGCAGAAAGTGCTGTTAAATTTTTCAGTGTTAAGTACATTTTTGGCATCATATATGGATATTAAGTTATGAATATCCATATTTAATAAGCAATTTTAAGACATCAAATGACAGTAACTTTTTGCATAACCTTAAGTGAGAAGAAACATCAGTGGTAAACCTTCCACTAGATGGGAAATTTTGTCAGACAGTCAATTAACATTACTGGGTGTCTACTGCGTGATACATAAGCATACAGGTTTACTGTTTATAAGTTTACATTTGCTGTCACTAAAACTCATGTGTGGTTGAGGATTCTGTAATATAAGTTTGAACCCCAGCAGACCTTTGCCACTTAAATTCTTCTTTTCTTTAATTTCACTGCATTGTACAGGTTCTTTTTTGTTCTTACATTCTCTTTTAAAAAATATTTTTATCTTACTGAACTAAGGTATAACACAGACCTAAAAATGAGAATTATTCTTGTAAAATGTAATTAAACTCCAAAAGGTTTATCAGAAGGTATGACTTTTCAGTCAGGATTCTTACCTGAGAATGGGAAAGCTTTTGCAATGAGTATAAAACAAATATAATCATAACAATTAAGATGTTTCATTTGCAGCATGTGAGAGACAAGACAGTTTAATGTAATAAAATATCTATACAGCAGGAAATTATCCTGCCACCCACACTACTATCCTAAAACACTCAGGTGAAAGAAAAAAGTCCATAATAACTTTTACAACTGTATTTAAAATATTTATACCTTTAAATGGCAGCATTAATATAATGTCATTAAATTGCCCAAACTTAGACCTACTTTTCTTGCCTTAAAGTATGCTATTTAAAAATAACTTATTCATAAAGGCTGATATTTTGAAAACAGATTAAAACAAAACAAAAACAAGTCCATAAGCATTTTCTAAAGAATAAGGCCTAATTTAGGGGAAAACTATGTCTTACCAGCCAGGATGTCCCTAACCTACTCAAGTGTGAAAGAATGAAGAACAGAGCTATTCTGAAGACTTGCACAATAGATTAAAAATCCAAATTCATTTGACTGGTGCATATTTTATTGAAAACATTTATTGTTTTTTAAATTTATTTATCTATTTTTTACATGGAGTTGAAATCAATTGATAGCAAGTGAAAGATGATATATATTTTTAAACATTTTTTGAAATTGAAGTATAGTTACTTTAAAATGTGTTACTTTCAGGTGTACAGCAAAGTAATTCAGTTATACATATATATATATTATTTTTCAGATTCTTTTCCATTATAGGTTATTACAAGGTATTAAATATAGTTCCCTGTGCTATACAGTAGGTCATTGTTTTTATCTATTTTTAATTTTTATTATCTTTATTATTTTTAAATTTTTATTTTATATTGGAGTATATTTCATTTACAATATTTTGTTAGCTTCAGGTGTACAGCAAAGTGATTCAGTTATACATATACATATATCTATTGTTTTTCAAATTCTTTTCCCATTTAGGTTATTACATAATGTTGAGTAGAGCTCCCTGAGTAGAGTTACAGTAGGTCATTGTTGATTTTCTATTTTATATATGGTAGTGTGTATATATTAATTCAAAACTCCTAATTTATTTCTCTCCCTGTGCCCTCCCACTTCCCCCTGTGATTCCCTTTAATAACCATATGTTTGGAAAACCTTGCTTTTAAATGGGCTTGATCCATGTTTAGAAACACCAGAATCTAGTAGGTAATGTGGCTAAGCAAAAAGATTTAGTTTCTGAATCTTGACACTTTGAACATGATAGCTAAATAGCATGTATATTAAAAATCCAAATTACAAAGCGCATTTTAATCTTAAAAAAAGAAAAATAATTCTTAAAATAGTTTTGATAACCAAATTAGGTTGTGACCATTTTGAAAATATGAACAATTATATATATTTCAAAAGTGGTATATATAAGATAAAAAGATAGCTTTCTTCTCAATTCTGGCCTTTCCTAATCTATCTGTAGAATGATGCCATCACCAATACAGGAAGAAAAGCTTTTGGGAATGCAGACTTACACTAGCAAATGTTTAGAATTAACATGAATGTTTACAGATGACTGAAATTAAGTCACCCAAAGAGAGAAGAGACTTTTCTTAGGTGATTTTATAATATCACACATGAATTTTGAAACCTGATTTCATACATGATAACATAAACCATAAATAGAGAAATCTGCACCCAATCAAGATCTAAAAACAACTTCTAAAAGAATGTACATTAGTTTATTGCTTTTTGTGGTAAAATTGAAAAAAACTTATTTCAAGTCTACTGTAATTTTATATTAATATGCATTATATGCAGTTTTCACTGTTAACTTCAGTAATAAGTACTAAAAATGTTAAAAGTCATCAAGGCCATATGTTTGGCTACATTTACCTGTTACTGTTGTTATTATTTTGTTAATATTACATTGTGTACCTAGAAGCATCAACCATCCCAATCTCTATTCACACATGCATCTAGTTCTAAAGCATATAGTCCTACGGAGTCTTAAAATAAGCTGCTTTTGATAAGTGTAATAAAAAATTCTATTTTTTCCAGTAAATTGTTAACCTGTGATTGATGTTAACTAAACTTATTGTGGTTAAAATTTCATGCTATATACATATCAAATCATTATGCTGTACATATGCTTCAACATGTACGTATTATGCTTGGATGAATGCAAAGTTATATTCCAATTATGTCTCAATAAAACTGGGAAAAATAAAATAAAAAATAAATGTCATTAAGGCAATAATTCATATCCAGTTTTACTATGTCTTATGTTAAATAAACTTTTAGAGAAAAAATTTTTTAAATGTTAATTCCTGTTTCCAATATTGTAGCTTAGTAGCCTCTGTTGTGTTGTACTTGTAATGGTGTAAGTTTTTTATCATATTCCAAAAATTTGCTTAGCTTTTAACTATAAGCTACTAGAGGGCACAGATTGAAAGACTTAGTTTTTCTTTGTATAATGCTTAGCATAGATTTAAGAGCATAATTCAGGGGCATGTGGCTCATAGAACTGCAGAGAAAGAGATCTCTAGCAATTCCCCAGTCAAGGCTGGACAATTTCAAAATTATCCAGAATAAATAAGTATCAGTATTCATCTATTGTTACCCAGTGTACAAAAGGAGGATCTATGCAAGTAACCAGGAGATTTTAATTTGTGGCAACTTTTGCAATCTATTGTAATTAAATTGTAAGTAAAAGAATAAAAAGATTGGCTTAATTACTTTTCATACAAACATCTTCTTGAATAGGAAAATAGTTTAGAGAGGTAGTCAGAAGAAATTCATAACTTTATCATGCTTAACAATAAAGTATTCAAATGGAGACTTGTCTCATAACAAGACTTAAATCTATAATGTGGATAAGTGTTACTGATTAAAGCAGATAAATGTAGAACTTGAGAACTACTCTTCAATGAATTTAACTTGAAAGGCTGAAATATTGTGCAATACAATGCAGGCATTATACATATCTCTACAGCCTTCTGAAGAATGGGAAATGGAATCATACAGTGTAAAGCCTTTTCAAATTGGCTGCTTCTCTTAGCAATATATGTTTAATATTCATCAATGTCTTTGCATGACTTCATTGATCATTCCTTATTATCACTGAATAGTATTCCAATTCTATTCAGCGTACCAGTTTGTTTATCCCTTTGCTTATTGAAGGACATCTTTGTTGCTTCCAGTTTTTTGTGAGTATGAATAAAGCTGCTATAAGCATTTGCATTAAGGATTTGGGTAGAAATAAAATTTCAAATCAGTTCGGTAAATACCTAGGAGCGTGACTAATGGATCATTTGGTAAGACTATGTTTAGCTTTGAAAGAAACTGCCAGACTATCTTCCAAAGTGGTTGTACTATTTTACATTCCCACCATCAATAAATGAGAGTTCCTGTTGCTCCTCATCAGAAATTGCTATCTTAGCATTTTGAATTTAGCCATTCTAATGGATGTATAATCTTTAACCTAAAACATACAATCGAAAATCACATGGAATTTTCACACAAAAGACACTGGTACTTTGCAAAGTCATATTTGTGTGAATTTTCCCCCAAATAACCTTTAAAATTATAATTTTATATTTGAGCTTAAACGTGTGTTTATGATAAAATTTATGCTTGCTTAGAAAATATTCTAAAAAGTCTGGAACTATTTGCTCCAATATGACTTTGGGAGAAATCAAAGTAACTAATTTTATCAATCATCTTAGAATGAACTATTTGCTACTTGCATACAGAAAATGCTAGACTCTGGTTAAGTTTTCTAGTAAATTTGACTCTGAAACATCAAGTGATTGTAATCTAAATAAGCAAATTAAGAAACACTGATAGATAAAATAAGGGTTAAATAGAATGTCCTTTGTACTTTTTGTAACACTAAAAAAAGGGTGGAGGACATGGACGAAGGTTGTCAAAAGGTACAAACTTCCAGATATAAGATAAATAAGTATTGGAAAGTAATGTACAACCTGATGACTATAGTTAACACTGCTATATAGTATATTTGAAAGTTGTTAAGAGAGTAGATCCTAAGAGTTGTCATCACAAGAAAAAAAAATATTTTCTTTTTTTTTGTATCTATACAAGATGATGGATATTGACTAAACTTACTGTGGTAATCATTTCACAATATATATGTCAAATCATGCTGCACACTTCAAACTTATAACAGTGCTGTATGACAATTATATCTCAATAAAACTAAAAAGCTGAAACTTATTTTGCTGACATTGAGACAGCCAATTCAAAAACAAAACTGAAAAACAAACAAAAATAAAACTAAAAAATCCAGAAGAATATATTGCAGAATTATCATTTGGGAGCTATAGCACCACCAGAAGAAAATCCAGGTCCCTACTCCATATTAACAAACAACAAAGAGGAATCAGTGCCCGAAAGAGATTTCAAGTTCTGAGTAAGACCAAAATCAGATTTAGTACGGACCTTAGTTTTTACTAATTTAGATATATTGCAACAGACTTGACACCAAGTACAGAAATTTGAGTTATCTAATAGCTCAACAGTAAACCACAAAGTATAGGCTTAGTAACCAACTTCTTAAGTAACAATTTTTGGGTATATACAGCCAGATAACGAATGTCTTTCAACAGACATACACAATGTCTGTAAATTAAGGTCTTTAAATTTAAACTCCATTACAATTAAAAAACAAACCAATATATATGTAGGTAAGTAGTTTAAAATGTTTATCATGTAAACATGATATATTAAAGTCTCAAAGAAGTTTTACATGACACCCACTCAACAGAAGATGGATGTGTTTTACCAGTTTCACACAATACTGTCAGAAAAAAAAGAGTACACATTAATTTAGAATAGGGAAAAGACAGAAAGGAAAAGACGCTGTGATGCTTTAAAGTATCTCTGGGGACTTCCCTGGTGGTGCAGTGGTTAATAATCCGCCTGCCAATGCTGGGGGCTCGGGTTCGAGCCCTGGTCCTGGAAGATCCCACGTGCTATGGAGCAACTAAGCCCATGTGCCACAACTACTGAGCCTGTGCTCTAGATCTCGTGAGCCACAACTACTGAACTCTCGTGGGCAGCAACGAAGACTCACACAGCCACAAATAAATACATAAGTAAAAAGAGTTTTATAAAAAACCTAAAGTATCTCTGAATAAATCAGACTGGTAATCTTATTTTTAAAAATTCATAATTCTTATTTTTTGGCTAACCCTTTATAAAGAGAGCCTATCTTAATTAACTGGCAAGTAACTATTCTGACCATCTAATTCCTGAACAAAAAAAAAGGATTAATCTAGTTGTTTCTTAGACCATAAAAAATATCTGAATTTTAAAGATACTTTTTAAAATACACACTTTGTGTTGTTAAAAATACACATAGCTCCTGTGATTCCTATTACATACAATTCATACTATTTTCCCAATACCATAGCTGTGTCACAACTATAGTATATTTAAGCAATGGTATGAGTCAACAAATTTAGAAACAATCAGCACAGTTTTTGAAAAATCATTAAATTGATTATTGTCCAGTAACTGACTGATCAATTAAGTCAAAATAGCAGATCTAAGGTCCTCAGATAGAGAATACTGTAATGTAATACATTACCCATTCATTTCAACATGCTTACAGGTAAAGGCTCAGAACTTTGCTAAGTATTATAGGTGATATAAGAGAGGCTTGCTGGGAAGACTGGATAAACAGATATTGAAGGCTAAGTGGAATTGAAGACTGAAATGTGTGGTACAAACAATAAGTGCTATGGAATTTCAGATGAAAGAGAGCTAGTAGGTGGTCACTGGGGAGGATTGTGAGTTGAGGCTTGAGGCATGAGTAACAGTTGACTAGAGAGAGATAATAGAGGAAGTGAGAAAGTGTAGGTGACGATACCAGAGAATACAAAAGATTTTCTCAAGTGACAAAAGGAGACAACAACCTCCACTGAAAAATATATTTAAACAGGCAAGGTGGAACCAGAAAATAGTGAGCTCTAATGCTAGAATAAGTTTTATTAGATTCCACAGGCAATGAGGAGACACAGTAGCTGCATCAACAGAAGAGGGACATGAAAGAAATTATATAAATGCTAAACAGGGTTATAGAAACCAAACTGGGGTAACATATTTCAAATATCACAAGGGAAAGGAATATAACTATGAATTCCAAATCAAAGCAAAGACTGGTATATAATTATTAAATAATGGACAAATAATTCATATATAAGTAATACACTATATTTTTTAAACCATTACATTTCATAATAGTTAACTCTAAAGAAATTCCACAATAGTGTTGCTGAGACTGCAAAAGCAAAATACCTTTTGAGTAATGGAACAGTTAAGTATAAACATGCACACACACTGCAGTAAATATTCTTTCACTGTAATGAGGACTATTTACTACTGCAGTCTGTCCCTCTCACCCCTAAACCCTTGCAGTTATCCCTACTCTGCTTCCTTTTTTCTACATAGTACTTAAAACCTTCTGAAATACAATTTATTTGCTTATTTTATTTGTTTACCGTGTATGTCCCCTGACTACAAAGTGAGCTCCACAAAGGCAAGGATCTTTGTCTGTATGGTTCCTAATATATGTCAAATGCTTACATCAATTCCTGGAACAGAGTAGGAACTTCAAATAAAAATATCTGTTAAATGAATAATTGAATGAATGGATGAATATGGGAATTTTATTAAAATTAATTATAATCTATTGCATTCTCAGTTTAAAGAAGCAAGATATAAAGAGTTGTTTAAAAATGGTGAAAAGGAGAAAGCAGGAGGTACCATGTAAATATTTATATGTTTAACTACCTTTACCTTCCAAGTTTCTTGAATAATTACTTTGATTTGAGTGAGAAGTTGAAAGATGAGGTGTGTGAAGTAGAAAGAATAAGGATAATTAACTATAACTTGACAGGAGATCTTTTCCTTCATTGAAAGGGCATATCACATATTTTCACAATATAGAAGGGTAATTAAATAGGTAGAGAATGAAGCGTACACTTGTTCCACTGGGTTTTGTGTTGTAAAAAAAAATCCATCTTTGCATACATATTATATGAAAATTTTAATGGAATAATAATCATTGAATTGAGATTTTACTTGTATTGATTTTACATAAATATGAAGGGAAAAATTTAGTTAAAAAATTTTGTTTATAGGCAATATTCTAAAAAGAAAAAGAGCTACAAAACAAGAATTATAAGATTTTATATCAAATTCCATCTATCAATGATCTATTCTTTTCAGAAAAACTTAATTCCAATCCGAAATTTAGATGACCAAGGTCATTCACCTTTTAAAAATATAAATATTCACGAGTCCAAATTTATTTTCCTTAAAGTTCTAAATATTTTACATAAGAAAAATTTCAACCTCTGATAGACCAGACCAGTATCTTCTTTTCTGACATAGTTTTCACATTTTAAATATGTGTCTACGTACAAGTTAGTAACTTTAAAAAGGTCCACCTAAACAGATATGGAAAAAAGAAGAAATGCTTCTTAAGAGTAACATTATCTGAATTTAAAATGTCTTTCCACTATATTTTTATTTGTATTCCATGGTTAGTTGCTGCACATTTACTATGACTTCTTCAGAGACTCAGTCTGATGACTGCAGTGGCGGATTGATTTGTGATATTGTCCTATTGCTTTCTTATTTTGGAACTATGGATTGAGGGTCTGACAGGCTTTATATTTTTACAAAAGTATTAGAGAATGCTATTAATCTATTTGGAAAATATATTTTTTCTTCTCTTGGTGCCAACTTAGTTTGAAGCATAAACTATAATCCTTTTTAATAAGCTGGACTCTAATCCCAGAACCATAGTTAGTAAACCTACAAAATACATTCAACTACAACATACACCGTTATTGAGCACTTTCAAATTTATTTCATTTAAACCCCAAAATAACCATCAGTGGTACATATTATTATCTAGATTTTTACAGATTTGGGAATTGATGTCTAGAGCGGTTAAATAATTTGTTTAAGGTTACACAAGTAGTAAGTTGTGGGACATAGTTTTAAATCTAAAAAGCCGACAGTATTAACCACAGACCACATGCATACATGAATCCATGAATCCCATGTTCAAGTGACCTTTGTAAATTTAATATTTAAATGAACCCTGCCTAGGTGACTAACTTTTAAAAAATTTCAGATTCTATCTGGTCAGCAGCGTAGGTCCAGCATATGACATATGGCTTATTGCAACAAATATAACTCATACAAAAATAATTATTAAGCTACAGACTGTGGCCAAGATAAACAAGGTTCATATTCTCATGGAGTTTAAAATCTGGTGGTGGAAAAAGAAACACAAGCAAACAAATAAATGTGCTACTTTGGGTTAATGTTTTGTGCAAGAAGAAAATTAAATAGAGTAGTAGGATAAAGAGCAAATTGGGCTAGAGAGGAGTTTTTAGATAGAGTGATAAAGGAAAACCTCTCCCAAAAGAGGTGACATTTGAGCTGTGCCCTGAATAATGAGACACATATACTACATACATAAATACATATCTATATAAAATATCTATATACAGTTATAGGTGTTTTTAAAAAGTTCACAGAGCTTCACTTTTACATGTTCAAGATATGAGACAATTACACCAAAATTAATAACGAAGTAGGCTAAACAAATGGCCACTAAATAATACTCTCTTACTACTATCATGCATTCATGAGCATTTTACAAGTTTAGTTTAGTGTTTAGATTTATGGTTTTAACTCAGAAGGTTTCCTTCCTATTTATCAAATTAAACTATTGATTTACAAATCTATTTCATTTGAAACTAAGTAAGAAAAAAACACTCAAATTAAAAAAAAATTAGAAGCATGTAAAGGATCATTTCTCAACAGTGTTTCTATCATTATTTTTTACAATTATTTTTATTTTATTGTTGTAAGGACACTTAAGATGAGATCTAAATGTAGCTTTGTAATATATTTTGAAAAGTGGAAGTGTAAGGCCTTCAAGTCTGTCCTTTTTAACACTGATTTGGCTGAGTCCTTTGTGGTTCCACATGAATTTTAGAATATCTTTTCCTACTTCTGTAAAAAGTGCCATTGACATTTTGACAGGGATTGCACTGAATCTGTAGATTATTTTGGGTAGTATGGACATTTTAACATTAAGTCTTCCAATCCATGAACATGGGATGTTTTTTCATTTGTTTGTGTCTTTAATTTCTTCATTAATGTTTTTTTTAGTTTTCAGTGTACAGGCATATCTCGTTTCACTGCACTTCACTTTATTGCACTTTGTGGATACTGTTTTTTTTTTGTTGTTGTTGTTTGTTTGTTTTACAAATAGATGGTTTGTAGAAACCCTGCTTCGAGCAAATCTATTGGTGCCATTTTACCAACAGCATTTGCCCATTTCAAGTCTGTGTCATATTTCGGTAATTCTCACAATATTTTAAACTCTTTCATTATTATTATATTTCTTATAGTGTGATCAGTAATCCTTATTGTTACTATTGCGAAAAGATTACAACTCACTGAAGGCTCAGCTGATGGTTAGCTATTTTTAGCAATAAAGTGTTTTTAATTAAGGTATGTCTGTTTTTTTTTAGACATAATGCTAGTGCACACTTAATAGACTACAGCATAGCATAAACATAACTTTTATATGCACTGGGAAACCAAAAAAATTGTGTGACTCACTTTATTGCAATAGTTGCTTTATTGTGGTAATCTGGAACTGAACCCAAAATATTTCTGAGGCATGCCTGTACATCTTTTACCTCCTTAGTTAAGTTTACTCCTAAGTAATTTATTATTTTTGACGCTATTGCAAATGGGATTATTTCCCCAATTTCTTTTTCAGATAGTTCATTGTTAGTGTATAGAAACACAGCAGATTTTTGTATCCTGCAACCTTACTGAATTCAGTCATTAGTCTTAACGGGGTCTTTTGTAGAGTTATTTATGGCTTTCTGTGTATAAGATCATGTCATCTGCAAAGGGAGATCATTTTACTTTTTCCTTTCCAATTTGGATGCATTTTATTTCATCTTGCCTAATTGCTCTGGCTAGGACTTACAGTACTATGTTGAATAGAAGTGGTGAGAGTGAGCATCCTTGCCTTGTTCTTGATCTTAGAGGAAAGCTTTCCATTTTTCCCCATTGAGTGTGGTGTTAGTTTTTGGCTCTTCATATATGAGCTTCATATATGAGCTATATCATTGAGGTCTTATCCTTTTATTCCTAGTTTGCTGAGGGTTTTTATCATGAAATGGTGTTGAATTTTATCAAATGTTTTTTCTGCATCTATTGAGATGATCATGTGAGTATCCTATGTTATTTTAATATATTGCGTTACAGTAATTGATTTTCACATGTTGAAACATCCTTGCATCACTGGGATACATCCAACTTGGTAATGATGTATGATCTTTTTAGCATGCTGTTGAATTCAGTTTTCTAGTATATGTTCAAGGATTTTTGCATCTACATTCATCAGGAATATTGGTTTGTAGTTTTCTTATAGTGTTTTTTTAAGTTTTTAAAATTTAATTAATAAATTAATTAATTTATTTTTGGCCACATTGGGTCTTCCTTGCTGCATGTGGGCTTTCTCTAGTTGCACCGAGTGGGGGCTACTCTTTGTTGTGGTGCACGGGCTTCTCATTGTGATGCTTTCTCTTGTTCCACAGCACGGGCTCTAGGCACAAAGGCTTCAGTAGTTGTGGCACACGGGCTTCAGCAGTTGTGGCATGTGGGCTCCAGTAGTTGTGGTATGCGGCCTCACTAGTTGTGGCATGCAGCCTCACTAGTTGTGGCTTGCAGGCTCTAGAGTGCAGGCTCAGTAGTTGTGGTGCATGGGCTTAGTTGCTCCACAGCATGTGGGACCTTCCCAGGCCAGGGCTTGAACCTGTGTCCCCTGCATTGGCAGGTGGATTCCTAACCACTGCGCCACCAGGGAAGTCCCTTTTATAGTGTTTCTGGCTTTGGTATCATGATAATGCTAGCCCCTATAAATGAGTTTGGGTGTGTTATCTCCTTTGTTTCTGTAGCTCCCAGAGGTTTAGTATATGCTATGCCTCATCAGGACTCTGAGACAAGTGAGATAGAAGCCAGTTCTTCAGATAGCACCTGTAAAAGTTAGGATATTGGATGGTTGGTGCATGTCTTTCCCTACTCAGGAAGAAGCCGTGAGCTGAGGGTTTCCTCCCAATCATATGGTTCTGTGCCAGGGGTGAGGATTATGATGAGAAGGTATCTCAAATTTTCTTACCAGTTTAACTTGGCTAGTTTCATACTTACCCTGAGTGCAGGAGCCTCTAACTTGTGTCTTGATTTCTCACAAAAGGAACTGAACTGTGTATTGCTGTTGAATTGGGATGTCACATGGGGAAGGAGAATCTTGCTGACACCATTCCCATTATTACTTTATATTTATTTACTTTTTTTTTGCGGTATGCGGGCCTCTCACTGTTGTGGCTTCTCCCGTTGTGGAGCACAGGCTCCGAACGCGCAGGCTCAGCGGCCATGGCTCACGGGCCCAGCCGCTCCGTGGCATGTGGGATCTTCCCGGACCGGGGCATGAACCTGTGTCCCCTGCATCGGCAGGTGGACTCTCAACCACTGCACCACCAGGGAAGCTCCCATTATTTTTTTAAAGAGAGTAAAACTAGAGTTTCAAAGGTTTAGTTTAATATTATTTTATGTGACTCGTATTGCTCTTTTTTTCTGAGAGGAACACATTGTATTTTTGGTGGTTTTAAATTGTATTACATGTTTAAAACATGGTGTTCTCATGCTTTCACTGGATTTCTTAGAAATCCTGAAATTACGTTATTAGCAGAATTGAAAATATATTGCAATTAACCTAAGTGAGTAGATCACTAAGTACCAATCTGTATTTTTTAAGTTCTCCTTTCTGCTGAAAGTTACAATATGAGAATATATTTTAAGAAAATCTCAGTGTATAGATAGAAGTGACAGAAAATTAGAGAGGATTTAATTGAAATTGTAAATAAATCGTGTAGCTTCATCGACCTGTAGCCTTTTGGGAAAAAAGTCATTTAAAAAGTTTGGTGGAGGGCTTCCCTGGTGGCGCAGTGGTTGGGAGTCCGCCTGCCGATGCGGGGGACGCGGGTTCGTGCCCCAGTCCGGGAGGATTCCACATGTCACGGAGCGGCTGGGCCCATGAGACATGGCCGCTGAGCCTGCGCGTCCGGAGCCTGTGCTCCGCAGCGGGAGAGACCACGGCAGGGAGAGGCCCGCGTACCGCAAAAAAACCCCAAAAACCACAAACCAAAAACAAACAAACAAAAAAGTTTGGTGGAATTAATTTTCACAATATGGCTCAGTTATTGCTAGACAATGGAGTCTGATCAGTGTACCACCAACCACTAGAACCAGGACAGTGTTTCACAACCTTGGCTCATCATAAGAATCACTGGGCCATTTATTAAGAATACTATTTCCAGGTTTTCCTCTAGAGCTTCTGATTCAGTATATCTTGGGTAGTATCCTGACATTTATTTTTAACAGGTCACTGTTACCCCCAATGTACAAACTCCAATGATTCTTATGATCAGGCAAGGTTGGGAAACACATACTGACTGGACGGATCTTCACGTTACTGACTTTTCTCCAGGCTTGCCCTTCATTCCAGGGGCTGAAGAGAATAGAGTTGCCATTAGAATCCATTTGCAATGACTTACTTAAAAGGTTATACTTCCATATCCTTCCAAAACTGACTGAAACAGATAATTAACTACATTCATCCTTCCACTTTCCTTTTAGTCAGACCTTGTTGCAGGCAGGTTGAGACTCCAATGAAATCTAAAAAGAAAAAGGCGTTCTTACTCAAAAACAAAACAAAATGAAAAACAAAAAGCTGAGGACTTCTGCTGAAAACAAACAGTATCTTTTCCCCTTTCCTGATGCTACTATGAGGCAAAATACTAAAATAGTGGAACTACAAACCATAAAAGACTTGAGTTCTAATCCAAATTCAATCATTTACTAGATATACAATCTTTTCAAGTAACTTAACCATCTTGAATTTAGCTTTTTCATCTATAAAGTTTCAATAGAAACGCCTACCCTATCTACCTCTCTACATTTTTGCAAGGATTAGAATGAGATAATCTAAGTAAAATGCCTTTGAACTATAAAATACTATACATATGCTAATATTATTTTTACTATTGAAGAGCCACAACCTAATACGAGTAGTATTAACATACATAAATAGTTTGTTATAATAAGAACAATCAGAACCATTTGTAGTTTTCAAAAGTCAAAAAGACACTAACCAGATTTTTAAAATTCTATAGTAATTCCCTAATTTATATAGACTTGCTTTGATTCCACAAGTGGCAGCATACACTCATACAGTCTGATTATACAGAAAACAAACAAATGAAAATCCCTAATTTCTTCTGTATTGGTAATTACACTACATTTTCTCAGTTCCAAATGCACTCTTCTATACAATGTTTTTCATGGGACTCTGCAAAGTATATTTCTGCTTATCAAATGTCTTTGAATGAGATTCTGACAATAGAGAGCAGTAGAAGGAGACTGGAAGGCTGAAGAAGAGAAGGTGGTCCTTCCTGTTTCGCTTCCTATTCCTATCAGTATCACCCAAGGGACAACCCTTCATCCTGACATTGGTTGTTGGTAATAGTCGCAGCTGGTTCCTGCTTTTCTACACTACCAGAATCAACCTCATTGTGCCCCCAGAGGTACCAGCATTAGCTGGCAGTGTACAAAACTCAGAAATGAGTCCCATCTCAGCAAACCTCTCCTCTAATTTTGTAGTTTCTGAAAATACAAACTTATCTTTGTTTTCCTAGCCCAAGGGGTGATAGTTACCTTCCTGAATTTAACACTCTTGAAGCTTCACAGTTTCCTTTTTGCTTTTTAAAATCCTCTAAAACCTGTCTAAATAATTTATCATATTAAATTTTTCTGGCGAGTTTTCTGTTTTCCTGCTTGGACCCTTACTGATACTAACCATCAATTTAACAATCAGTTTCACAAAGATGACTTTTCAGGATGGTGTGCATGGATAGTAACTGTAATATGAATAGAATGTTAAACACAGTGTGCATAATGATGTCAAGATATATACTAGTGAGATAGAAAAAAAAAAAAAAGCAGCCACCGTCATCCAAAATTAAACGGATGTTCAGAGCTAGACCACAATATTATTACATGCTGGCCTGGCACTCACAGTCAGGCGATTTTGTTCTCTTGTTGAACACATTGTTTAACTTCACAGACTACAATCTAAAACAAGGTTATTCAGAGACTATGATAAGATGAAACAAAACAAGACTTCTTCATAATTTTGCCTCAACAGACAAAACCAAGTTTGCAATGCCACACGCAAAATACCCTATCACAGAATTGCTCCCACTTTCTCACAGCATCCAATCTAGAGCAAATCCTCACTTCCTTATACCCTCCCTTAAATTGCCCAACCAAAGCCCAAATCCTCCAGTAAGTTATTTCTAACATCTTCTTACTTTGATGTGTCATGGTTCTCCATGGTATGTGTTCTCCTTTGCTGCAACAAGTAATAAACACAACTTATTTAACTACTGGTTTATTCTTAGTGGGTTTGACTGAGGGACATTGACACTGGTAAAATTTTCGTTGGAAGTGGGTGAGAGAATTTTCAGAGGCAATAGTTATATTCCATTGTGTATATAAAGTGTGCTTCCAGAAGAGGCTAGAAAGTGACCAACATGGGTGTTTCTCACAATGTCATTTTATATCTGATTATGTAATTATTTCATGAATACCTCTCTTCTTATTAAATCTAGGTCATTAGCTCCATGAGAGCAGGGAAAACATCTGTTTTTTCTCACCATTGTATCCCTAAGATCAAGCACAATGTCTGGCACACTGTGGACCTGTGTAGTACAATAGAAATATAATATGAGACACATACGTAGGCTTATATTTTCTAGTAGCAACATTAAAAAAATGAAAAACTGATGGTAAAATTAATTTTAATAATATACTTTAACTCAATGTATTCAAAATTTTATTTAAACATGTAATTAGTATAAAAATTGAGAATTTTACATATTATTTTTACTGTACAAAATCTTTGAAATCATGTGTATTTTACATTTATAGTACATGTCAGTTTGAATGTTAAATTTTCATCATACAAACTTGATCTATATGAAAATTTCATAAGATTTACAGTTGAAAAAGAAGATTCAAATACCTAAGTTTTCTAATAACTGAATTGTTTTTTTTAAGCTTTATTGAGGTATAATTAACAAAAACTAAATTACACATATTTAAATTGTTCAATTTGATATTTTGATATGTGTATATGCTCAAGAAACAATCTTGGATGAACATACCCATCATTCTTAAAAGTTTCCTAATGCCCCCTTTCAATCAATTTGCTGTACCTTTTGCCTTCTTACCTTACCATGCAACCACTGATCTGCTTCCTGTTTGCATTTTCAATAATTTTATATAGATGGAAGCATACAGTATGTACCCTTTTTACATCTGGTTTCTTTCATTCAGGCTGATTATTTTGAGATTCGTTCATGTTGATGTGTGCCTCAATAGTTCATGTTTTTAATTGTTGAGTACTATTTCCCTATATGAACAAAAACAATTTGTTTATCCATTCACCTGTTGATGAACATTAAGTTTGTTTCTAATTTTAGGCGATTATAAATAAAGCTGCTATAAACACATTCATGTACAAATCTTTGTATGGATATGTGCTATCACTCCTCTTGGGTAAATACTTATCAGAATAGCTGGATCATAGGATAGGTGTATGTTTAGCTTTTTAAGAAACTGCCAAACTGTTTTCCAGAGTGGTTGTACCATTTCACATTCCCACCATCAACGTTTGATTGTTCCTTTATCTCCATATCTTTGCCAATATTTGTTATTGTCAGCTTTATAGTATTATATTTTCGATTCCTTCATATCCTTACCAAAACTTGGTATGATTAAAAAATTTTAGCTATTATAATGGGTGATCATATTGTGGTTTAAATTTACATTTATCTTATGACTAATGTTGTTGAGCAGCTTTACATGCTCTTATTGGCTATCTCCATATCTGCTTTGGTGTAGTGTCTTTCAAATATTTTGCCCACTTTTTTATTGGGTTGTGTTCCCTTATTATTATTATTATTATTATTTAACATCTTTATTGTAGTATAATTGCTTTACAATGGTGTGTTAGTTTCTGCTTTATAACAAAGTGAATCAGTTATACATATACATATGTTCATATATCTCTTCCCTCTTGCATCTCCCTCCCTCCCACCCTCCCTATCTCACCCCTCCAGGTGGTTGAAAAGCACCGAGCTACTCTCCCTGTGCTATGCAGCTGCTTCCCACTAGCTATCTATTTTACATTTGGCAGTGTATATATATCCATGCCACTCTCTCACTTTGTCACAGCCTAACTTTCCCCCTCTCCATATCCTCAAGTCCATTCTCTAGTAAGTCTGTGTCTTTATTCCCATCTTACCGCTAGGTTCACTGGCATTTTTCACAAAAGTAGAACAAAAATTTTCACAATTTGTATGGAAACACAAAAGACCCCGAATAGCCAAAGCAATCTTGAGAATGAAAAATGGAGCTGAAGGAATCAGGCCCCCTAACTTCAGACTATACTACAAAGCTACAGTAATCAAGACAGTATGGTACTGGCACAAAAACAGAAAGATAGATCAATGGAACACGATAGAAAGCACAGAGATAAACCCACCAACATATGGTCACCTTATCTTTGATAAAGGAAGCAGGAATGTACAGTGGAGAAAGGACAGCCTCTTCAATAAGTGATGCTGGGAAAACTGGACAGGTACATGTAAAAGTATGAGATTAGAACACTCCCTAACACCATACACAAAAATAAGCTCAAAATGGATTAAAGACCTAAATGTAAGGCCAGAAACTATAAAACCCTTACAGGAAAACATAGGCAGAACACTCTATGACATAAATAACAGCAAGATCCTTTTTGACCCACCTCCTAGAGAAATGGAAATAAAAACAAAAATAAACAAATGGGACCTCATGAAACTTCAAAGCTTTGGCACAGCAAAGGAGACCATAAACAAGACCAAAAGACAACCCTCAGAGTGGGAGAAAATATTTGAAAATGAAGCAACTGACAAAAGATTAATCTCCAAAATTTACAAGCAGCTCATGCAGCTCAATAACAAAAAAAAAAACAAACAACCCAATCCAAAAATAGGCAGAAGACCTAAATAGACATTTCTCCAAAGAAGATATACAGACTGCCAACAATCACATGAAAGAATGCTCAACATCATTAATCATTACAGAAATGCAAATCAAAACTTCAATGAGATATCATCTCACACCAGTCAGAATGGCCATCTTCAAAAAATCTAGAAACTATAAATGCTGGAGAGGGTGTGGAGAAAAGGGATTACTCTTGCACTGCTGGTAGGAATGTGAATTGGTACAGCCACTATGGAGATCAGTATGGAGGTTCCTAAAAATCTACAAATGGAACTACCATATGACCCAGCAATCCCACAACTGTGCATATACCCTGAGAACCATAATTCAAAAAGAGTCATGTACCAAAATGTTTATTGCAGTTCTATTTACAATAGCCCGGAGATGGGAGCAACCTAAGTGTCCATCATTGGATGAATGGATAAAGAAGATGTGGCCCATATATACAATGGAGTATTACTCAGCCATAAAAAGAAACGAAATTGAGTTATTTGTAGTGAGGTGGATGGACCTAGAGTCTGTCATACAGAGTGAAGTAAGTCAGAAAGAGAAAGACAAATACTGTATGCTAACACATATATGTAATCTAAGAAAAAAAGTCATGTTCCCTTATTATTGAATTTTGAGAATTCTTTCTGTATCCTGGACACAGATCCTTTATCAGCTGTACCATTTGTAATTATTTTCTCCCTATCTGTGGTTTGTCTTTCATTCTCTTAATGCTATCTGTTTATAAAAACAACTTTACTACAGTATTATGTTTACATAATATAAACAGTTTTTCAACTGTAAATCATGAAATTTACATATAGATCAAGTTTGTATGATGAAAAGTTAACATTCAAACTGACATGGACTATAAATGGAAAAATACACATGATTTCAAAGGTTTTGTACAACAAAAATATGTAAAAATATCAAATTTTATACTAATTACATGCTTAAATAAAATTTTGAATATGTTGAGTTAAAGTATAGAGTTCAATGATTTTTAGTAACTTCACTTAGTGGTGAAAACATCATCATATATCAGCTTTAGAACATTGTAATCTCTGTAATATATCTCTCATGTCTATTTCCAGATATTCCATATTCCTAATCCTCAACCTCAGGCAACTACTGATCTATTTCCTGTCTCTATGAATTTGTATTTGTCTTTGGACATTTCATATAAATAGAATCATATAATATGTGGTCTCTTGTGTCTAGCTTCTGTCACAGTGCATAATCTTTTTGAGGTTCATCTATGATGCATCATGTGTCACTAGTTAATTCCTTTTTATTACTGAATTTTATTACATTGTATGGGTATACTGTACTTTGTCTATCCATTTACAAGTTGATGGACTTTTATGTTGTTTCCAATTTGGGGCTATTATTAAGGCTGTTACATCAACTGCTGAACATATGCATTCAATCCCACATGTAGAAGTATTTTTGTTTCTCTTTGGCAGATACTGATGTGTGGAATTGCTGGGTTGTATGGTAGTTTATGCTTGACGTTTTCAGAAACTACCAAACTGTTTTCCAAAGTGGCTGTACCATTTTACATTCCTACCATCAATGTATGATTGTTCCTTTATCTTCATATCTTTGCCAATATTTGTTACTGTAGAGAGTGTGAAATACCTTATTTTGGTTTTAATAGGCATTTCCTGAATGACGTATGATTTTGAGCATCTGCTCATGTATTTATTAAAAATTTATGTATCTGCTTTGTTGAAATATCTGTTCATATCTTTTGTCCATTTTATGATCAGATTGTTTGTCTCTGTAAGAGTTTTTTGTATATTCTGGATACAAGTCTTTTAATGGATAAGTGATTTGTAAGTATTTACTTCTAGGCTGTTGCTTGTCTTTTCATTTTCTTCATGATGTCTTTTGAAGTGCTAAAGTTTTGAATTTTGTTGAGATCCAATTTATCCATTTTTAAATTCTATGCACTATACTTTGTTGAACAGACTATCTTTCTCCTCCGCAATGAACTGTCATAACATCTTTGTATAAAATCAATTGACTATAAATATAACAACTTATTTCTGCACTCTCAATTCAGTTCCATTGTTCCAAAGCTATCTACCATACAATAACTTGAGCTATCTTTCTAAAAGTCTGCTCATGTCTTTTTTTTTTTTACTTTTGAAATCCTTTAATAGTTTCCCTTCTAAGGAAAAGTTACATTAAAATCTCCTGCATGTTAAAATGCAGATTAATGGGTACTATACAGACCAACTGAATGAGCTTCTTTGAGCAAACTCAAAAAAAAGTTTTCAAAAACATTTTAATGAAATTCTGTTATATTAATATTTTAAGAATCATAACAGTTGCAGCAGAAAGCCAGAAAATAGTATTGTTAAAATATTAGTTACTCATCACTTCTAAATACTGAAATACACACAAATAATAAATAGTAATGTAAATTATTTAACTTTGAGATGTTTATATCAATCATGATTCAATTCTATGATCAAATTAACTGGGCTTATTACATGTAGAAAAATTATGGTATTTTATGAAATACCTTTAAAATTTTTTTTAAACTACAAAAATCTGCTCAAAGATTATACAATGTGCTGGTTACTGCATTTTATTTAAGGTTATCTTTTTAGTGTATATAAATATTATAATCTCGAAATATGTCCTTTGAAATTAATTAATTTATTGAAGTGCAGTTTTGCCAACTTTACAAATATCATAACAACTTTCTCAATGGCATTCTTACTAACGAGACAGGGGGAAACTCATTTGCTGCTTTAAATGAAAGATTACTTACTGCTCTTTTTCTAGAACACCCTGTAATCCAAGGCACAGTAAGGTTTCCTGAAATCTGTGGAAACAACAAATGGAATCTCAGTAAGGTATGCATTGACACTATTGGAATGCTGATCAACACCAAAGAATTCATACAAGATGTCAAGATAGGTCTGCATTCAGAGCATATCTCCCATGTGGACAATGCTGTTACCTTATTGAAAGCAAGAGATTTAAAAGGCTTTCCTTTGTGGGAAAATTCAAGAAGTAGTGCAGTTGCTCTGAAAATAATCCAAGAAAAATTTGAAGACATTTTTCAGGCCTGGAAGTACCCGGTTTGGAAGGTTTGGAAATCTATGGACAATAAAATTATTATAATAAAAATGCAGTGTTCTGTGGAATAAATGTTACAATAATTAAATAATTAACTATAGTCATCATACTGTATATTAGCTCTCTAGGTTTATTCATCTTACATAACTGCAAGTCCCTTTTTACATAGAAACTACTAAGGTGAATAGCTAGTAACACCTTATTACGTCAGCATTGCTGCTCAAGGAGATAGATGCCACTCTCAGGATTCTGGGGAGTGTTTAAAGAGACCAAGGTGCTTCTGTGAGCTATGGCTCAGGTTAGTCTGGACTTAACCATACCTTTTCCTGGGACACACAAGAATTGGGGAGTACTCCAGACTCTCACTTTGCCCTCTCCTTCCCTTCCAAACATGTGCTTCCTGAGAGACCGACAAGTCAAATCAGCCTTGCTAAGTGGTAGTGGTGGTGGGAATGTGGTATTCAATCAAACGTTTATTGGTTTTGGTAAATTATATTCAGTGATGGCCAATTAATTTGTATTATGCTTACTGATAAGAAGTGATGATCAAACAGTCAAAGTAAATAGTAGAGTAATACCCTCAATTATTCAAGTTTCAGGTAAAAGAATACTGTCCCTGGCTACCAGACCTTCCATTTTACTTTGAGTTCAAAATGCATCAATATGGTAGGGACAGGCTAAAAATGATATAAACTCCAAATAATAGTTGTAAGGAAAATTTTTACTAAAGTTAAAATCCCATTATGGTAAAGTGACAATTAACTAGAATCCTTGAGGGTCATGAGAAGGTTTGAATAATTGATTTTTTGAAATGGTGAACAAGAGTGAAGAGAAAATTTCTACAGAAAAATTCTTTAAAAAGTATACTTCTTGTCCTCCCACTAATACTTGGTATATGATACAATGTTTGCAAAGTAAATTGACTGCTAGTCTCAATGAAGGAGGTAAATCTGCTAAAATAATCACATAATATACTCTTGAAAGAATAGAGATATCCAACTATTTTGGAATATTTGTGCACATACTTCTATCTATTAGTGAGGATATTTTAAAACTGATTATGTAAAGTTGCTAGAGAAAACATGTTAAACCAAATGCATTGCAACCACCCCATAAACTAGTAACTAATAAAAAGTTAACATGAAACCATAATGATACACATAATAAACATGGTAATTGAATTTCTTTAAACATGGATCTTATACATTTTAAGAATATAAAATGTGCTTTCTTGATTAAGTCAGTTGTATGTAACCAAGAAAATGGAAGGCTCCTATAAACACCTTAACATACAAATGTTATAAATTCCATGTGATTTGGGAAGAGATGAAGTTTCATTTTTTTGTTTTATAATTCTGTGACACCAGTTACATGATACTCAAATGCTATATTCAACTACCCTCTATTATTTACTTTAAATCTATTCTTCAGTTTCTTATGTTTCTGCTAAAACTTAAGAACGGTCAAGCATAGTAGCTAAATTTGTAGGCTTTTTTGAATCATAGTACTGTATAAATATTTCCCTCAAATTTGGAACGTTTTCTTTGGTGCAAGAGTGATGAGAAGGTTTCTCCCTCACCAGAAGCTATAAAATACAGTATTTAAAACGAGTTGGAAAATATACTTATCATTTAAGTGATATTTAAGTTCCAAACACACTTTTCAACACCCTGGTTTGGAAAATTGCAAAATGAATCTACAAGACTAATTTAACAAATATATTAGAATTTACATATCCAAATGAGTACTTTGTGTTTCAAAATAAAAATCTTTGGAAGTTATAAAGTCATTACAGTGATGTTGCTATTGTTGAAAGCACTTTGGGAACTTTTCTTTTGGAGTTGTTAGTTCATGACTCACCTAGATATTCTGTCTCATTCATATTCTCTTTGTTTTAACTGAAAATATAACAGCTCAGATTGAACATCCATATTATTCACTAAACATGTCTCAGAATGAATTCTATTTTCCAAAATCAAATTTTCCCTGAAATGATGAAGATTTGTCACCACTGAAAGCACTTATAGGAATCCCACAGGTCCTTAAAGCAATTGTAAAAGAAATTCAAAAACTTTTTGACAAATTGAACATTATTGAAATAAGTATAGATAACTTTCCAAGGTAACTAATTTGAATTCTCTTCAAATATTTATCAGACATCTCTGTACTAGGTGCTGTTTTAGGTGCTACAGGAAATAAAAAGATGGGTAAAACATAATTTCCTGGAGGGCAAGAACTATGATCTAGAGGGAAAGATAAGACTGGTATATGAATGACTGTAATACAAAGATAAATATGATAAGTGCCACAAGGGAGGTACAATAAATGAAGTGCAATAGGAGTTAAAGACACGGCAAAATTACATCAACTTGAGAATTTATATCTCAGCTGAACCTTAAAACATGAGTAGAATCTTGATAGAAATAAAAGAGCATTCCAGGGGTAAAGAATGGCATGAATACTGTGGAACAAAAGGATAGGGTGTGTTTGGGAATGGTGAATTCAGCTCGAACTAGAAAGGGAGTTAGGGTCTTTGTGGAGGCCATGAATGCCAAGGTACATTTATATCTAATTCTATAGAAAATGGGGAGTCATTGAAAGTTTTTAAGCAGATGAGTTATATGGTCAGAATTGTACTTTTATACATTAGGATGATTAATGTGACTAAATGTGTATAATGAATTGAATAAGTATGGAAACTTTCACAATAATTTAGGCAAGAGGTAATCTAGGCTTGGAACTAGGTTAGAGGAGGTAGGAATTGAGAAGAGAAATATAAAACATATTTCTAAAGAAAGGTCTTGTGCATGAGATAGAAGATAACTAGACAGTCTGGAGATTACTGGAATAGTCTTTCTTTGGCCATCATAAAACTGCCTCCACAAATGGCTGTCCTGCTCAAACTAATGGAGAGTTGCAGAGTCACAACTTTGAATGTGAATGCAAGGAAGTGCCTAATGTTGGAAATCTGCTTCTCTTGGCTAAAAGTGGATACACTAACGTATGTAACACACTAATTTTGATGTAAACTGGAGTCACATCATATGGATAGTTAAGATTTGTGAATCCAGCTATAACACTTACCTTTCTCATAGAAAATTATACTTAAAATAGATACCATATATCAGAATATTAATTATACTTTTTATACACACATTATTATACATGGTTATACATTCACAGGAAAGCATGCATATAGTTACTTTTGTGGATGATTTAAGGAATTTTTAAAAGCATTTTTACTATATTTCATTTTATACGATTTAGACCCTACATATGACTCTGTTGCAATATTTCTTCTAGACTATGAGATTCTTAAGGACAAAGTATCATGTTTAAAACAATTTAGTCTAATTATTTTTATATAGTAACACAGAGAATATACACAAAAAAACATTTGTTTGATTTCAAAAATCTTTGTTAGAAAGACAATTCTACACATATCATAGGTATTATATTTTTAAAACTTCAGAGCAGTTCATGGGTCTAACAAAGCTCTTATCTGAAATATACTATATTTTATATAAGCCAGGAAAATTAAGTATATTATTAATAAGCATATGCTTAAAGAGAAATTGATAATCTGAAACCCTCAGACAATAACCATGTCTCTCAGCAAAGTTCATCAGTAAGTGATTCATAAATTAATGTTTTAGCTTTCCATCAGTTGTTTTGGTATCACTTGAGCATTAAAACCTATCAAACCTATCAAGCATTCTGCTTTAATCAGCAGGGCTTCCTAGATGTCTTTCAATTATGAATTATAGAGCATAGAGAACACTGCTGGGCGTGTGGTAGGCAATCAATAAATATATGTTGATTGAATTAACTTGTGCCTTTATTATTAACTAGCTTCACTTGCCATAATTCAAAAAAGGCCAAGAGTGAAAATATACAGGAGACCATTATATAGGGTAGGCAGTTGGGAGGAAGGGGGTTCATTGTTTCTGGTTGAGAACAATGTGTTCTGGAGCAAAGAAGAAAAGAAGTACGGGCTTATTTAAAAATATTTCCCCTCGTCTCTCTACCAAGTCTAGAAAAGCTTTCAGAAACTAAATAAGCTTACAATTGAAATTTTAATATTACTACTTTTGGCTAAGGAACTAACACCCTTTTTTAAGTATATGGATTGTTCTTTTTTTTTTTTTAAACATCTTTATTGGGGTATAATTGTTTTACAATGGTGTGTTAGTTTCTGCTTTATAACAAAGTGAATCAGTTATACATATACATATGTTCCCATATGGCTTCCCTCTTGCGTCTCCTTCCCTCCCACTCTCCCTATTGCACCCCTCCAGGCTGTCACAAAGCACCGAGCTAATATCCCTGTGCCTTGCGGCTGCTTCCCCCTAGCTATCTACCTTACTACATTTGTTAGTGTGTATATGTCCATGACTCTCTTTCGCCCTGTCAAAGGTCACCCTTCCCCCTCCCCATATCCTCAAGTCCGTTCTCCAGTAGGTCTGCGTCTTTATTCCTGTCTTACCCCTAGGTTCTTCATGACATTTTTTTCCCCTTAAATTCCATATATATGTGTTAGCATACGGTATTTGTCTTTTTATTTCTGACTTACTTCACTCTATATGACAGACTCTAGGTCTATCCATCTCATTACAAATAGCTCAATTTCATTTCTTTTCAAGGCTGAGTAATATTCCATTGTATATATGTGCCACATCTTCTTTATCCATTCATCCGATGATGGGCGCTTAGGTTGTTTCCACCTCTGGGCTATTGTAAATAGAGCTGCAATGAACATTTTGCTACATGACTCTTTTTGAATTTTGGTTTTCTCAGGGTATATGCCCAGTAGTGGGATAGCTGGGTCATATGGTAATTCTATTTGTAGTTTTTTAAGGAACCTCCACACTGTTCTCCACAGTGGCTGAACCAATTCACATTCCCACCAGCAGTGCAAGAGTGTTCCCTTTTCTCCACACCCTCTCCAGCATTTATTGTTTCTAGATTTTTGATGATGGCCATTCTGACTGGTGTGAGATGGTATCTCATTGTAGTTTTGATTTGCATTTCTCTAATGATTAATGATGTTGAGCATTCCTTCATGTGTTTGTTGGCATTCTGTATATCTTCTTTGGAGAAATGTCTATTTAGGTCTTCTGCCCATTTTTGGATTGGGTTCATTGTTTTTTTGTTATTGAACTGCATGAGCTGCTTGTAAATTTTGGAGATTAATCCTTTGTCAGTTGCTTCATTTGCAAATATTTTCTCCCATTCTGAGGGTAGTCTTTTGGTCTTGATTATGGTTTCCTTTGCTGTGCAAAAGCTTTGAAGTTTCATTAGGTCCCATTTGTTTATTTTTATTTCCATTACTCTAGGAGGTGGGTCAGAAAGGATCTTGCTGTGATTTATGTCATAGAGTGTTCTGCCTATGTTTTCCTCTAAGAGTTTGATAGTTTCTGGCCTTACATTTAGGTCTTTAATCCATTTTGAGCTTATTTTTGTGTATGGTGTTAGGGAGTGATCTAATCTCATACTTTTACACGTACCTGTCCAGTTTTCCCAGCACCATTTATTGAAGAGGCTGTCCTTTCTCCACTGTACATTCCTGCCACCTTTATCAAAGATAAGGTGTCCATATGTGCATGGGTTTATCTCTGGGCTTTCTATCCTGTTCCATTGATCTATCTTTCTGTTTTTGTGCCAGTACCATACTGTCTTGATTACTGTAGCTTTGTAGTATAGTCTGAAGTCAGAGAGCCTGATTCCTCCAGCTCCTTTTTTCGTTCTCAAGATTGCTTTGGCTATTCGGGGTCTTTTGTGTTTCCATACAAATTGCGAAATTTTTTGTTCTAGTTCTGTGAAAAATACCACTGGTAGTTTGATAGGGATTGCATTGAATCTGTAGATTGCTTTGGGTAGTAGAGTCATTTTCACAATGTTGATTCTTCCCATCCAAGAACATGGTATATCTCTCCATCTATTTGTATCATCTTTAATTTCTTTCATCAGTGTCTTATAATTTTCTGCATACAGGTCTTTCGTCTCCTTAGGTAGGTTTATTCCTAGATATTTTATTCTTTTTGTTGCAATGGTAAATGGGAGTGTTTTCTTGATTTCACTTTCAGATTTTTCATCATTAGTATATAGGAATGCCAGAGATTTCTGTGCATTAATTTTGTATCCTGCTACTTTACCAAATTCATTGATTAGCTCTAGTAGTTTTCTGGTAGCATCTTTAGGATACTCTATGTATAGTATCATGTCATCTGCAAACAGTGACAGCTTTACTTCTTCTTTTCCGATTTGGATTCCTTTTATTTCCTTTTCTTCTCTGATTGCTGTAGCTAAAACTTCCAAAACTATGTTGAATAAGAGTGGTGAGAGTGGGCAACCTTGTCTTGTTCCTGATCTTAGTGGAAATGCTTTCAGTTTTTCACCATTGAGGATGATGTTTGCTGTGGGCTTGTCATATATGGCCTTTATTATGTTGAGGAAAGTTCCCTCTATGCCTACTTTCTGCAGGGTTTTTTTCATACATGGGTGTTGAATTTTGTTGAAAGCTTTCTCTGCATCTATTCAGATGATCATATGGTTTTTCTCCTTCAATTTGTTAATATGGTTTATCACATTGATAGATTTGCGTATATTGAAGAATCCTTGCATTCCTGGAATAAACCCCACTTGATCATGGTGTATGATCCTTTTAATGTGCTGTTGGATTCTGTTTGCTAGTGTTTTGTTGAGGAGTTTTGCATCTATGTTCATCAGTGATATGGGCCTCTAGTTTTCTTTCTTTGTGACATCCTTGTCTGGTTTTGGTATCAAGGTGATGGTGGCCTCTTAGAAGGAATTTGGGAGTGTTCCTCCCTCTGCTATATTTTGGAAGAGTTCGAGAAGGATAGGTGTTAGCTCTTCTCTAAATGTTTGATAGAATTCACCTGTGAAGCCATCTGGTCCTGGGCTTTTGTTTGTTGGAAGATTTTTAATCACAGTTTCAATTTCAGTGCTTGTGATTGTCTGTTCATATTTTCTATTTCTTCCTGATTCAGTCTTGGCAGGTTGTGCATTTCTAAGAATTTGTCCATTTCTTGCAGATTGTCCATTTTATTGGCATAGAGTTGCTTGTAGTAATCTCTCATGATTTTTTTTATTTCTGTAGTGTCAGTTGTTACTTCTCCTTTTTCATTTCTAATTCTATTGATTTGAGTCTTCTCCCTTTTTTTCTTGATGAGCCTGGCTAGGGGTTTATCTATTTTGTTTATCTTCTCAAAGAACCAGCTTTTAGTTTTATTGATCTTTGCTATTGTTTCCTTCATTTCTTTCTCATTTATTTCTGATCTGATTTTTATGATTTCTTTCCTTCTGCTAGCTTTGGGGTTTTTTTGTTCTTCTTTCTCTAATTGCTTGAGGTGCAAGGTTAGGTTTTTTATTCGAGATGTTTCCTGCTTCTTAAGGTGGGCTTGTATTGCTATAAACTTCCCCCTTAGAACTGCTTTTGCTGCATCCCATAGGTTTTGAGTCGTTGTGTCTCCATTGTCATTTGTTTCTAGGTATTTTTTTATTTCCTCTTTGATTTCTTCAGTGATCACTTCATTATTAAGTAGTGTATTGTTTAGCCTCCATGTGTTTGCATTTTTTACAGATGTTTTCCTGTAATTGATATCTAGTCTCCTGGCGTTGTGCTCAGAAAAGATACTTGATAGAATTTCAAATTTCTTATTTGCTGGGTAGAGTAGTCTTGGTTGCAGGTTTTTCTCCTTCATCACTTTCAGTATGTCCTGCCACTCCCTTCTGGCTTGTAGGGTTTCTGCTGAGAGATCAGCTGTTAACCTTATGGGGATTCCCCTGTGTGTTATTTGTTGTTTTTCCCTTGCTGCTTTTAATATGCTTTCTTTGTATTTAATTTTTGACAGTATGATTAATATGTGTCTTGGCATATTTCTCCTTGTATTTATCCTGTATGGGACTCTGTGCTTCCTGGACTTGATTAACTATTTCCTTTCCCATATTAGGGAAGTTTTCAACTATAATCTCTTCAAATATTTTCTCAGTCCCTTTCTTTTTCTCTTCTTCTTCTGGAACCCCTATAATTCGAATGTTGGTGCATTTAATGTTGTCCCAGAGGTCTCTGAGACTGTCCTCAGTTCTTTTCATTCTTTTTTCTTTATTCTGCTCTGCAGTAGTTATTTCCACTATTTTATCTTCCAGGTCACTTATCCGTTCTTCTGCCTCAGTTATTCTGTTATTGATCCCATCTAGAGTACTTTTAATTTCATTTATTGCGTTGTTCATCATTGCTTGTTTCATCTTTATTTCTTCTAGGTCCTTGTTAACTGTTTCTTGCATTTTGTCCATTCTACTTCCATGATTTCGGATCATCCTTACTATCATTATTCTGAATTCTTTTTCAAGTAGACTGCCTATTTCCTCTTCATTTGTTAGGTCTGGTGCATTTTTATCTTGCTCCTTCATCTGCTGTGTGTTTTTCTGTCTTCTCATTTTGCTTCTCTTACTGTGTTTGGGGTCTCCTTTTTGTAGCCTGCATGTTCGTAGTTCCCGTTGTTTTTGATATCTGTCTCCAGTGGCTAAGGTTGTTTCAGTGGGTTGTGTAGGCTTCCTGGTGGAGGGGACTAGTGCTTGTGTTGTGGTGGATGAGGCTGGATCTTGTCTCTCTAGTGGGCAGGTTCACGTCTGGTGGTGTGTTTTGGGGTGTCTGTGGCCTTATTATGATTTTAGGCAGCCTCTCTGCTAATGGGTGGGGTTGTGTTCCTGTTTTGCTAGTTGTTTGGCATAGGTTGTCCAGCACTGTGGCTTGCTGTTCGTTGAGTGAAACTGGGTGCTGGTGTTAAGATGGAGGTCTCTGGGAGATTTCCGCCATTTAATATTATGTGGAGCTGGGAGGTCTCTTGTTAACCAGTGTCCTGAAGTTGGCTCACCTACCTCAGAGGCAGAGCCCTGACTCCTGGCTGGAGCACCAAGAGCCTTTCATCCACACGGCTCAGAATAAAAGGGAGAAAAAGTAGAGAGAATCAGTAGAAGTATGAGGAAAGAAAGAAGGAAAGGAGGAAAGGAAGGAAGGAAGAAAGAAGCAAAGAAGGAAAGAAAGGAGGGAGGGAGGAAGGAAGGAAGGAAGGAGGGAAAGAAGGAAAAAAGACAGAAAGAAGATACAGTAAAAATAAAATAAAGTATAATATAGTTATTGAATTAAAAAATATTTAGAAAAAAAAAGAAAAGGGACGGATAGAACCTTAGGACAAATGTTGGAAGCAAAGCTATACAGAGAAAATCTTACACAGAAGCATACACATACACCTTCACAAAAAGAGGTAAAGGGGGAAAAATCATAAATCTTGCTCTCAGAGACCACCTCCTCAATTTGGGGTGATTCGTTGTCTAAAGGAGGGAAGGAAGGAAGGAAAGAAAGAAAGAAAGAACGAAGGTAAAGTATAATAAAGTTATTACAATTAAAATTAATTATTAAGAAAAAAAATTTTTTTAAAAACCATGGACAGATAGAGCCCTAGGACAAATGGTGGACGCAAGAGTATACAGACAAGATCTCACACAGAAGCATACACGTACACATTCACAAAAAGAGGAAAAGGGAAAAAAAATCATAGATCTTGCTCCTAAATTCCACCTCTTCAATTTGGGATCATTCCTTGTCTATTCAGGTATTCCACAGATGCAGGGTATATCAAGTTGATTGTGGAGCTTTAATCTGCTGCTTCTGAGGCTGCTGGGAGAGATATCCCTTTCTCTTCTTTGTTCTCACAGCTCACAGGAGCTCAGCTTTGGATTTGGCCCTGCCTCTGCGTGTAGGTCGCTGGAGGGCGTCTTTTTTTGCTCAGACAGGACGGGGTTAAAGGAGCCGCTGATTCGGGGGCTCCGGCTCACTCAGGCCGGGGGTGGGGGAGGGAAGGAGAGGCACTGCGTGCGGGGCGGGCCTGCGGCGTCAGAGGCGGCGTGACGTTGCGGCAGAGGCCGGCGTGACGTTGCTCCAGCCTGAGGCCCGCCGTGCGTTCTCCCAGGGAAGTTGTCCCTGGATCTCGGGAACCTGGCAGTGGCGGGCTGCACAGGCTCCGCGGAAGAGGGGTGTGGAGAGTTACCTGTGCTCGCACACAGGCCCCTTGGTGGCGGCAGCAGCAGCCTTAGCGTCTCGCGCCCGTCTCTGGGGTTCGCGCTTTTAGCTGCAGCTCGCGCCCGTCTCTGGAGTTCCTTTAAGCAGCGCTCTTAAACCCCTCTCCTCGCGCACCAGGAAACAAAGAGGGAAGAAAAAGTCTCTTGCCTCTTTGGCAGGTGCAGGCTTTTCCCCGAACTCCCTCCCGGCTAGTCGTGGTGCACTAACCCCTTCAGGCTATGTTCAAGCCACCAACCCCAGTCCTTTGCCTGCGCTCCGTCCAAAACCAAAACCCGAGCCTCAGCTCACAGCCTCACCCGCCCCGGCGGGTGAGCAGACAAGCCTCTCGGGCTGGTGAGTGCCGGTCGGCACCGATCCTCTGTGCGGGAATCTCCCCGCTTTGCCCTCCGCACCCGTCGCTGTGCAGTACTCCGCGGTCCCGAAGCTCCCCCCTCCGCCTCCCACAGTCTCCGCCCGCGGAGGGGCTTCCTAGTGTGTGGAAACTTTTCCTCCTTCACAGCTCCCTCCCACTGGTGCAGGTGCCATCCTTATTCTTTTGTCTCTGTTTTTTTCTTTTTTTCTTTTGCCCTACCCAGGTACGTGGGGAGTTTCTTGCCTTTTGGGAGGTCTGAGGTCTTCTGCCAGCCTTCAGTAGGTGTTCTGTAGGAGTTGTTCCACATGTAGATGTATTTCTGGTGTATCCGTGGGGAGGAAGGCGATCTCCGCGTCTTACTCTTCCACCATCTTCAAGGTTCCCCCCTGGATTGTTCTTATATTAAGTCATATGAAATTAGTGTTTAGAAAAGTTTACTAGCCTGACAAATTCTTGCAATTGACAACCAAGATGCTATTTGTTTTTTTCTATATTATTTTAGTAGTTAAAAATTCACAAACCATAAGAGATTAAGATCAGAGAAATTGGAATTCTGAGACATTTCAATGGAATTATAAAAAGTACACATATATGGCATAACAAGCCTGATTTCACCACACTGATTCTAGAGGTACTGGCTGTTAAAAATAATGGAAGGATATAAGTAAAATAATATAAATTATTATGTGGAATGATTAAGTTCTGATGCCAAGGACCTGGGGAGTTTACAATTATAAATCTGGATCCCCTGAAATTATACTCTCAAAAATATTTTAAAATATTATCTCAATGCTACTCATGTAAAAAAAATTGAGAAAATATAAAAATTCTTTACTAACTTTAGAAAATAAAGTGTCAAATGTTAGCTTTAAGTTCTACATATATTTTTACAACTGAAATTAAATGTTTTATTACATGTACACTCAGAGATCAGTTCCTTAAAATACAGCAAAAGATTTATAGCTCTTACCAAGCTACAATCCTTGCTGGGCTAGACTAGCATTCTTAACATGAATCATGGTTTCATGTCTTTGCTTTTGCACATGGATCCATGTTGAACCAAAACATAGGCATTTAAAAGAAATCAAACAAGATGGTTGTTTGTTGCACTAACACTATATGTACTGATACCCTTACTCTGTAATTTAAAAAACAAACAGCAGCAAGATGAAAGTTTAAGCAGACCTAGAGTCTCATCCCTCTTCCCTGGAAACATCAAATTAAAAACTACAGATTGACAAGAATAACATCATGGTAGAAATTAGTCAAATATCTTACAGCAACCAAGCAAATAAACAACCAAGAAAAAGCCATACTAAAAATGTAGGAAATTTCACAGCATTTTAAAAAGTGTCACACTCTCTTCCTTGTGTAGCATGACATGGATCAGGGAAAGTGTTGGCCTTGTCACCAGTCCCCTTATGTGAACCAAAGAGAACAGAGTAGACAGAATTTACAACATTCTAACCTGGCTTTGGGCTCCTTGAGAGATTCATCTCTTTAGCTCCTAACTTGGAGCTCGCATAGCCAAAAGTGGCACAACTCAGATCTCAGGCTAGGAGAAGTAGCAGGAAGCATCAGGCAAGACTCAAGAAAACGGCAAGAAGACTATAGACCCATATACACCTGGAGAAAGAGATTACTGATTGATGAATATACTAGATCATCTAAGGGTCTAGGATAAGCAAGAATGAGAATCTTCAGGAAATAAAGATATTTAAAAGTAGCTGCGTACAGAGGGGAATCAGTACAAAGCATGCACACAGGACCAGGGGAGACACATGTCCAGGAAAGGCCTACAAAGACCTTAAGCCTTTACACCAGTCTAATTAGTGAAAGTCTTCAACTGTGCAGACCCAGACTACAAAGACTGGGGGAAGTGGTGGTTTATTCAAATGCCCAATTTAAAAAAAAATCACAAAATATACAGAGAAATAGGAAAACATCAGCCATTCAAAAGAACAAAATAAATGTCCAGAAAATGTCCCTGAAGAAACATGAACATTGGATTTACTACACAAATACTTTAAAACAATTATATTAAATCTGCTCAAAGAAATAAAGAAAAACATAAAGTAATAAGGGTGACAATATATGTATAAAATGAGAATATCAGCAGAAATAGAGATTATAAAAGGAACCAAACAGAAATTTTAGAGCTGAAAATACTATAACTGAATGGAAAAATTAACTGAAGGAGTTCAACAGAAGACAAAAGAGGTGGAAGAAAGGATCAGTGAACTTGAAAAGAGGTCATTTCATATTATGAAGTTTGAGGAGCAAAAAGGAAAAATAATTCTTATCAATAAAAATGTAAACAGGGCCTAAGAGACTAATGGGACATCAAAAGCAGACCAATATATGCATTATAGAAGTCCCAGAAGGAAGAGAGAAAGGCAAAGAGACAGAAACATGATTTGAATAAATACCTGAAAACTTCCCAGATTTGAGAAAAGTAATTGATATATAAATCCAAGCAGTTTAAAAAACTCCAAGTAGGATAAACACAAAGAATTCCACACAGAGACACATTATAATCAAACTGTCAAAAGACAAGGACAGTGAAAGAATACTGGAAGCAGCAAAAGTGACTCATCACATACAGGGGATTCTCAATAAGATTATACGGGGATTTCATAGCAGAAAGCTTGCAGGTAAGAAGGAAGTTGGATAATATATTTAAAGTGGTAAAAGAAAAAATTATCAACTGAGAATTATATATCTAGGAAACTGTCCTTCAAAAATGAAGGAGAGGGCTTCCCTGGTGGCACAGTGGTTGAGAGTCTGCCTGCCGATGCAGGGGATACGGGTTCGTGCCCCAGTATGGGAAGATCCCACATGCCGCGGAGCCACTGGGCCCGTGAGCCATGGCCGCTGAGCCTGTGCTCTGCAGCGGGAGAAGCCACAGCAGTGAGAGGCCCATGTACCGCAAAAAGAAAAAAAAAATGAAGGAGAAATTAAGACATTTCTAGATAAATATAAGTTGAGTGAGTTTATTACCACTAAATATGCTCTGCAAGAAATGCTAAAGGGAGTGCTCCAAGTTGAAATGAAAGGACACTAGACATTAAGTTGAAGCCATATGAAATTATAAATTTCTCCAGTAAAGGTAAATACATGGACAAATATAAAAACAAGTATTAATGTAATGTTTGGTTTGTAACTCCACTTTTCATTTTTCTACAGGAATTTAAAGATGAAGCCATAAAATAATTATAAATCTGTTAATGGGTACACAATATATAAAAATGTAAGTTGTGATATCAGTAAAATGGTAGGACAGAACTGTAAAGGATTAAAGTTTTTGTATGCAATTGAAGTTACTATCAATTTAAAATAGATTGTTATAACTTTAAGACATTATATGTAATCCCCATGGTAAACACAAAGAAAATATGTATAGAATATATACAAAAGGAAATGAGAAAGGAACCAAAAAGAGTTACTATAAAAAAGACAGTTAAACAGGAAGGAAAGTAGTAATGGAGGAAATGAGGGACAAAAATATTTAAGGCATTCAGAAAATAAGTAATATAATGGCAATAGTAAGTCCTTCACTATCAGTAATTACTTTAAATGTAATTGGATTGACTTTCCCAATTAAAGGACAGATTAGAAGAATGGATTAAAAAAACAGTATCCAACCATAGGCTGTCTACAATAGACTCACTATAGATCTAAGGAACCTTACCTTACACCATATACAGAATTAGCTCAAATGGGACAAAGGCTTAAACATAAAAGCTAAAACTATAAACTTTTTAGAAGAAAATATAACAGCTTCCTGATATTGGATTTGGCAAATGATTTCTTAGATATGACACCAAAAGCATAAGAACAAAATAAAAACTAGATAAATTGAACTAGATCAAAATTAAACACTTTTGTGAATCAAAAGGATACTATCAGCAGAACGAAAAGGTAACCAATGAAATGGCAGAAAATATTCGTAAATCATATATCCAATAAGGAGTTAATATATAGAATATATAAAGAACCCTTACAATCTACAACAATACAGAAGCAATCTGATTTTAAAAAGGCAAAGGAAGATCAAATTAAAGGAAAGAATGGAGTAGGGAGGAAATGAAAGTATAAGAAGAGAAAAAAATACAAAAGAGACTGGAAGAAAAACAATAGAAAAATCAATGAAAACAAATTTTTTTAAAAGAGCAATACATTTAAAAAGTTCAGGCAGATTGACTGTAGTATGTTGACTGGTGACTGTCAAAAAGATATGTCCATGTCTTAACCACTGGAACCTATGAATGTGACTTTATTTGGAATGAGGGCCTTTGAAGATGTAATTAAGTTAAGGATCTTGAGGTGTGATCATCCCAGATTATTCAGGTGGACTCTAAATCCAAGGACTAGTATCCTTACAAGAGAAAGAAGAGAAGAGATGAGAAGAGGTCATGTGAAGATGGAGGCATAGGTTGGAATTATGCAGTTACAAGTGAAAGAATACCTGGAGCCACAAGAAATTGAAAGAGGCAAGGAAGTATTCCCCCCTTGAGCCATCAGAGGGAGTATGACCCTAATGACACCTTGATTGCAGATTTCTTGACTCCAGAACGGTGAGAGAATAAGTTTCTACTGATGTAAGCCACTCAATTTGTGGTTATTTGCTATAGAAACTCTAGGAAATTAATACACTAACCAAAGGTAAAGGAAAGAGAAATGAGGAACACAAATTACTAAAATTAGGAATGAAAGAAGTCACTCTCTACCAAACTTACAAACATTTAAAACATGAAAAGGGAATACTATGAAAACCCTTATGCCAACAAACTAGATAACTTATCCAAAATAGATATCTAGAAAGACCTAAAATCCCCAAAGTGATCCAAGAATAAATAGAAAATCTGAATGGGCTTAAACAAATAAAAAATTTGTAATACCAAAATCTCCAACAAAAAAGTCTCAGCGGGCTTCCCTGGTGGCGCAGTGGTTGAGGGTCTGCCTGCCGATGCAGGGGACACGGGTTTGTGCCCTGGTCCGGGAGGATCCCACATGCCACGGAGCGGCTGGGCCTGTGAGCCATGGCCGCTGAGCCTGAGCATCCGGAGCCTGTGCTCCACAACGGGAGAGGCCGCAGCAGTGAGAGGCCCGCGTACCGCGAAAAAAAAAAAAAAAGTCCCAGCTAAGATGGCTTCATTGGTGAATTCTACCAAGCATTTAAAGAATTAATAACAATTCTTTACAAACTAATCCAAAAATCAGGAGTGAATACTTCACAACTCATTCTATGAGGCCAGTATTGCCCTGATATCAAACCAAAGTATTATAATAAAGAAAGCTATAAGCCAATATCTCTTATGAATATACCCCCAGAAATCTTCAACAAAATAGTAGCAAACAAAATCCAGCAACATATAAAAAGGATTTACACCATGTTTAAGTGAAATTTATCCCAGGAATGCAAAGTTGACTGAACATCTAAAAATCAATTAACATAATGTATCATATTCCTAGAATAATGGAAAAAAATCACATGATAACCTCAATGGGCATAGAAAAAAACATTTAAAAAAGATTATTCACAATGACCCACTGGGGCTTATCCCAAGAGTTTATGGTTGGTTCAACATATAAAAACTAATCAGGAGTGAAGCCACTAAGATGGGACATAGGTCTTTCTTGACTTTGCTCCCTCTCACAAGAACAAATAACAACTATTACTGGACAAGACATCACAGAGAAAATCTTAGAAAAGTGCAGTGAGGATGGAGCAGCCCCTTGCACCACAGAGAACAGACAGACCACATTAGAATGGTAAGAGGAACGGCTACATGCTGACCACATTGCCCCTCCCCCAAGCTGACACAGCACCACACCAAGAGGTTTCCTCTTAGTCCACAGTTCTTCCAGTGGAAAGACAGCACTCAGGGTAGACATCCAGCATCCCCTGCACTGTGGGTCACTTCTTGGTATTCCCCACTCTGGTCTATCCTACAGGGATTATGGGGGAATTTGTGGGGCTTGACCACTATGAATCTGATTGTGATGGAGGAAAGGGGAGAGGCTAGCAACAACCAGAACTTGAATCTTTGTAGACCAAGATCCTACCTGGAACACCCAAGTAGTGGCCCCAAACAGTGGCTTTGCTCATCTGCAAAGCCAAGTCAATGGCATAGTCTGACCAGGGAACTTGACAGGGTGCAGGTCTGCCTGATTTTGCTCCTAAAAGGGAGAGCATTCCCATCCTGGAGCCTGGTCTTCCCCGACTCAGGCAAGGTAGCTGAGTCATAGCCCAAACCACTGTTGAGCATAGCTCCCAGCCCCATCTGATCAGAAAGGCTGGTCAGAAGACCTGAAAACTACATAGTCCAAAAACACTCAAGCAGAGTATGGCAGGCAGAACTGATGACCCACAGAGAAAACTTAGGGGCACCGTTCAGCCAGAAGACTTGACGAGGGGGTCAGCTAATTCAAGATGACAAATAAAGAGCCTTGCCTAGCTTGGAGTCAGTTTACCTGTTCTGCCCAGGCAGGGGAGTCAATTTTAGCTCCACCCTTTGCTAAGTATAGCTCCAGGCCCCTCAAGACAAGAGACCCTGGCCCAGAATACCTGAGAGCCTTCTTGGGGCTGGCCCTCCTGTTCTTCCCAGGCAGGGGAGCTAGTTAACAAGCCTGCTCACTGCTGAGTGTACCTCTCTGTCTTGCCCAACAAGAAAGCCTGGCCAAGACACCTGGAGAGCCCAACAATCCTCGAGTGGAGAGTCCAGCAGGCAGAGTTGATCATCAACAGAGCAAAGCCAATGGCCCCATTCAGCCAGGGAACTTGACAGAGTGGGTTACCTTGAGTCAAGACCAAAAACAAAGAGTTTTACCAGCTTTGGAGCTGTTTCTCCAGCTACCCACAGGTAGGGAAATGAACTCATAGTCCTGTTCACAGCTCTCAGTCTGCCCAATCAAGGAACTTAATGAGAGTACACAGAAAGCTACACAGCTAATTCAACAGCCCCGTGCACAGTGGCACTCAAAGAGAGCACAACCCATGGCTTCCCCATCTGCAAAGCAAAACCACAGGCCTCATCTGACCAGGGAGTTCAGTGCACACTCTGGCATGATTCTGTTCCCCAAAGAATGAGCTGTATAGGCCCTTGGTGCTATCCTGCTGCCCTGCCAGGGCAGAGAATCAAATTAATAGCCTCACCAACTACTGAGTATACTACCTAGATCTGACTATCTAGTAAGCCTGTCCAGAGAATACAGACAACTGCAGAGCTGTTATATCCTACAGCCTCACTTGGGTAGGAAACCAAGCCAGCAGTACTATACAACCATTCACGGCCAGCTGCATCCCACCCAAACAAAAAGCTTGGTCAGTGGCCTCACCTAAAAATAGACCTTGATAGCAAGCCCTACCACATGTCTGAGGACATAACCAGCAGACACATCCAGAAACCCAACCTGAGATGACTGGTGAAGAACTGTCTCTGCCAGAGAGAACCTGTAAAGTCTGAAAGACACAACTTACTCAAATGTGCAAATACCAAAGAATCAACAGTCATAAAATACCAGGTAAACACAATACCTTCAAAAGGAACTAATAAAACTCCAATAACTGTGCTAAAGAAATGGAAATCTTTGACTTTTCATACAAAGAATTCAGAATAATGTTCTTAGAGAAGTTTAGTGAACTACAGAAACATGTACAAATGAAATTAGAAAAACAGAACATAAACAAAATGAATTACAAAGAAACAGAAACAATAAGAAAACAACAACAACAATTAACCTTAGAGACGCAAATTACAGTGACTGAAGAATTCAATAGAGAGCTTCAAAGGAAGACTTGATCACACAAAAGAAAGATTCAGTGACCTAGAAGACCAGGAAGACATTTTAAATTATCCAGTCAGAGAAGCAAAAACAGAAAAAGAATTTAAAAGAATGAAGAAAGCCCAAATAATTTATATGACACAATGAAAAAGAATATATTATGGGAATTCCAGAAGGAGAATATTTTGAAAGTAGCAAAAGAGAAGAGAGAAGTTATATACAAGGAAACCCCCATAAGACTAAAGGCATATTTCTCAACAGAAACTTCAGCCTAGAAAAGAATGGGATGATATATTCAAAATATTGAAAGAAATAAGCTGTCAGCCAAGAATTCTATATGTGACAATGCTATCCTTCAGAAATGAAGAAAAAATATTTTCTTGAATAAATGAAAGCTGAGGGATTTCACTAGACTTGCCTTAGAACAAAATGCTAGGGAGAGTTCTTTGAGTGGAAGTTAAAAGACACTAATTAACATCATAAAAATGTACAAAGGTAGCATAAAACTCACTGCAAGTGGTAAAGATATAGTCAAAGTTAGATTCTGTAATATGGTAATGGTAGTGCATAATTCACATACAACTGTAGTTTAAAAGTTAAAAAATAGAGACAGTAAAAATTAACCATAACTATAATAATTTGTTACTGGTTATGTAATATAAAACTATGTAAAGTATAATATCTATAGCCTAAAATGTCAGCTGGAGGAGAATTAAAAGTGTAAAGTGCAGCCATTATGGAAAACAGTATGGAGGTTCCTAAAAAACTAAAAATAGAACTAACACTCCTGTGTATATATCCAAAGAATATGAAAACACTAATTTGAAAAGATACATGCACTCCAATGTTCATAGCAGCATTATTTACATTAGCCAAGTTATGGAAACAACCTAAGTGTCCATGAACAGATGAATGGAAAAAGAAGATGTGGATGGAATGGAATATTACTCAGCCATAAAGAAGAATAAAATTCTGCCGTTTGTAACAGCATGGATGGACCTAGAGAGTATTATGTTTAATGAAATGTCAGAAAGAGAAATACAAATAATCTATGTCATCACTTATATGTGGAATATAAAAAATAAAACAAACAAATATATATAACAAAACAGAAACAGATTCATAGATAAAAAAGCAAACTAGTGGTTACCAATGGGGAGAGGAAAAGAGGTACAGGAAAAATAAGGGTATTAGATTAAGAGATACAAACTACTATGTATAAAACAGATAAGGAACAAGGATATACTGTACAGCACAGAGAAATAGCCATTATTTTGTAATAACTTTAAATGGAGTAAAATCTATAGAAATATTGAATCATGAGGTTGTACACCTGAAACTAATATAATACTGTAAATGATCTATACTCCAATAAAAAGTATAAAGTTTAGGAATGCTATTGAAGTTAAGTTGTTATCAATTAAAAATAGGGTGTTATAATTTTAAGATGTTTTATGTAAGTCTTATAGTAACCAGAATGGAAAGATCATGTAGTAATTACAAAAAAAGAACATAATAAATCAAGGCATACTGATACTAAAGGACATTAAAAAAAAATCAGGATAAGAAATAAGGAACAATGGACCTACAAAACAGCCAGAAAATAATTAGCAACTGGCAATACTAAGTCCTTAATTATCAATAATGAATTTAAATGTAAATGGATTAAATTTCTAATCAAAAGAAACAGAATGGCTGAAAGGATGAAAGAACAAGATCCACTGATAACTTACAAGACCCTCAGTTTAGCCTTAGACACACACATAGACTTACAGTGAAGGGATGGGAAAAGACATTTCAAGCAAATGGTAAACAAAAGAAAGCAGGGGTAGCTATACTTATCATAGGAAAAGTAGACTTTAAAATGAAATTGGTAAAAGGGAAAATGATAGTCATTATATAATGATAAAGGGTTCCACCTATCAAGAAACTATAATGATTATAAATATGTATGCACCCAACTTCAGAGCACCTAAATATATAAAGCAAACACTAACAGAAGTAAAAGAAGAGATAAACAGCAATGCAAGGATAGCTGGAGACTTTAATACCCTACATTCAAAAAGGAATAGGTCATTCAGGAAGAATATCAATAAAGAAGCAGAGGATTTAACCAATACTGTAGACAAAATGGTTTTAACAGATATATACAGAATATTTCATTTGATAACAGAAATAAGCCAAAGCATTTCTGGTCAACTAATATTTGGCAAGGGAGCCAAGGATATGCAATGGAGAAAGACAGTCTAATAAATGGTGCTGGGAAAATTGGATTTCACATGCAAAAGAATGAAACTAGACCCCTATCTAACACACTGACAAGAATTAACTGAAAATGATCTTAAATGTAAAACCAGAAGCCATAAGACCCCTACAAGAAAATAGGAAAAATTCTCCTGACATGGATCTTGGCAACATTTTTTTTAATATATGACACCTAAAGCACAAGCAACAAAATAAAAAATAAACAAGTGGGACTACATCAAACTAAAAAGCTGCTGCACAGCAAAAGAATTATCCACAAAGTGAAAAGGCAAACTATGGAGTGGGAAAAAAAATGTTTGTAAACCATATAGCTGAGAAGACGTTAATATCCCAAGTGTATAAAGAACACATACAACTTAATAGCCAAAACCCAAGTAACCCAATTAAGGCGTGGGCAAAGGACCCGAGTAGACATTTCTCCAAAGAAGATATATAAAAGACCACCAGGTACATAAAAAAATGCTCAACTTCACTAGTCATTAGGGAAATGCAAATTAAAACCACAACAAGATATCACCTCAAGTCTATAAGAATGGCCATCATCAAAAAGCAAGAGCTAACCAACTGCTGGTGTGGATGTGAAAAAAAAGGAACATTTGTGCAGTGCTGGAGAGATTGTAAATGGATACAACCTCTATAGAAAACAGTATGGAGTTTCCTCAAAAAATTAATAATAGAACTACCATATGATCCAGCAATTCCACTTATGGGAAAATGTCCAAAGGAAATGAAAACACTAAAATGAAAAGACACTTTTACCCCATGTTCATAGCAGTAGTATTTACAGTAGTGAAGATATGAAAATTACTGGCTCATCTAAGACCTAAGATGGCAGCGTTTGCGTAGGGTGTAATGGCTGCAGGCATACCAGATGTGGAAATGTGGCCAAAAGATGACTCTACTAAGGAATGCCCAAGAACTTACTGATATCTGTGTTGTGATTTTTAAAAACTTTAAACAGTACAGCCGAAGCCCCCACTTCACCATATGCCACAATCTCTGTGCATTGAAGGCAGAGACCGCGGCAGCCTCCTTAAGGTCACTATGCCCTGGAGCTGCTGGCTGGAGCCCCAGCCTCAGCCACAGCACCCCCACCACCAGTCCCCTGCTCCACCGCCTCAGCCAGAGCCACCTCGCACAATGCATGGCCACCAAAGGTGGAGTGAGAGTGACTTGATGCCAGGAGGGAGACCACAAAGGGGCCGCAGCCACAGGAGGCTGAGTCCTGGCTGCTGCAGGCCTTACCCAAGGCCTTCAACTGGGCCACTCATGCCATATACCAGCTGAGAGTCACGTGCCTCCTGGACCCCATCCTGCCTTGTGTCGCTGACCCAGTCGCCCAGTTGACAGAATGAGGTGAAGACTGAAAATTGCTCAGCAAGACCAGGCATAGCAAGGGCCTCTTTTCTTGTCATTTCACTTGCCAGTGACCACAATCTTGATAATTCTGTGTGGCTGACAGGGTCTTGGTGCTCCATCCTGGTGTCAGGCTGGAGCCTCTGCGGTGGGAAAGCTGAGTTCAGTACACTGAACAATGAGAGACCTCCCAGCCCCATGTAATATCATACAGCAAGAACTCTCCCAGAGACCTCTGTCTCAAAGCTAAGACCCAGCTCCACACAACAGCCAGCAATCTCCAGTGCTGAACACACCATGCCAAACAACTAGCAAGACAGGAACACAAATTTACCCATTAGCCGAGATGTTGCCTAAAATCATACTAAGTTCATAGACATACCAAAACACACCTCCAGAACTGGTCCTGCCAACAGAAAGACAAGATTCAGTCCCATGCACCAGAACACAGGCACCAGCCCCCTCCACCAGGAAGCCTACACAACCCAATGAACCAACATCACCCACGGGGGCAGACACCAAAAACAACAGTCAATACGAACATGTAGCCTAAAAAAAGGAGACCCTAAACAGAGTAATATAAGCAAAATGAAAAGACAGAAAAACACACAGCAGATGAAGGAGCAAGATAAAAACCCACCATACCTAACAAATGAAGAGGAAGAAGGCAGTCTACTGGAAAAAGAATTCAGAATAATGATGGTAAAGATGATCCAAAATCGTGGAAACAGAATGGAGAAAGCACAAGAAACATTTAACAAGGACCTAGAAGAACTAAAGATGAAAAAAGCAATGATGAAAAACACAATAAATGAAATTAAAACTGCTCTGGAATGACCCAGCAATCCCACTACTGGGCATATACACTGAGAAAACCAAAATTCATAGAGTCATGTACCAAAATGTTCATTGCAGCTCTATTTACAATAGTCCGGAGATGGAAACAACGTAAGTGCCCATCATTGGATGAATGGATAAAGAAGATATGGCACATATATACAATAGAATATTACTCAGCCATAAAAAGAAACGAAATTGAGCTATTTGTAATGAGGTGGATAGACCTAGAGTCTGTCATAAAGAGTGAAGTAAGTCAGAAAGAGAAACACAAATACCGTATGATAACACATATATATGGAATTTAAGAAAAAAAATGTCATGAAGAACCTAGGGGTAAGACAGGAATAAAGACACAGACCTACTGGAGAACGGACTTGAGGATATGGGGAGGGGGAAGGGTAAGCTGTGACAAAGTGAGAGAGTGGCATGGACATATATACACTACCAAAGGTAAAATAGATAGTGGGAAGCAGCCACAGAGCACAGGGATATGGGCTCGGTGCTTTGTGACCGCCTGGAGGGGTGGGATAGGGAGGGTGGGAGAGAGGGAGACACAAGAGGGAAGAGATATGGGAACATATGTATATGTATAACTGATTCACTTTGTTATAAAGCAGAAACTAACACACCATTGTAAAGCAATTATACCCCAAAAAAGATGTTAAAAAAAATAAAAACTGCTCTGGAAGGGATCAATAGCAGAAAAACTGAGGCAGAAGAACAGATAAGTGACATGGAAGATAAAATAGTGGAAATAACTACTGCAGAGCAGAATAAAGATAAAACAATGAAAAGAACTGAGGACAGTCTCAGAGACTTCTGGGACAATATTAAATGCACCAACATTCGAATTATAGGGGATCCAGTAGAAGAAAAGAAAAAAAGGGACTGAAGAAATATTTGAAGAGATTATAGTTGAAAAATTCCCAATCATGGGAAAGGAAATAGTTAATCAAGTCCAGGAAGCACAGAGAGTCCCATACAGGATAAATCCAAGAAGAAACATGCCAAAACACATATTAATCAAACTGTCAAAAATTAAATACAAAGAAACCATATTAAAAGCAGCAAGGGAAAAACAACAAATAACACACAAGGGAATCCCCATAAGGTTAACAGCTGATCTTTCAGCAGAAACTCTGCAAGCGAGAAGGGAGTGGCAGGACATATTTAAAGTGATGAAGGAGAAAAATCTACTACCAAGATTACTCTACCCAGCAAGGAACTCATTCAGATTTGATGGAGAAATTAAAACCTTTACAGACAAGCAAAAGCTGAGAGTTCAGCACAACCAAACCAGCTTTACAACAAATGCTAAAAGATCTTCTCTAGGCAAGAAACACAGTAGAAGGAAAAGACCTACAACAACAAACCCAAAACATTTAAGAAAATGGGAACAGGAACATACATATCGATAATTACCTTAAATGTAAATTGATTATATCCTCCCACCAAAAGACACAGACTGGCTGAATGGATACAAAAACAAGACCCATATATATGCTGTCTACAAGAGACCCACTGCAGACCTGGATACACATACAGACTGACAGTGAGGAGATGGAAAAATATATTCCATACAAATGGAAACCAAAAAAAAAGCTGGTGTAGCAATTCTCATATCAGAAAAAATAGTCTTTAAAATAAAGACTATTAGAAGAGACAAAGAAGCACGCTACATAATGATCAAGGGATCGATCAAAAAAGAAGATATAACAATTGTAAATATTTATACACCCAACATAGGAGCACCTCAATACATAAGGCAAATACTAACAGCCATAAAAGTGGAAATCGACAGTAACACATTCATAGTAGGGGACTTTAACACCCCACTTTCACCAATGGAGAGACCATCCAAAATGAAAATAAATAAGGAAACATAAGCTTTAAATACTACATTAAACAAGATGGACTTAATTGATATTTATAGGACATTCCATCCAAAAACAACAGAATACACATTTTTCTCAAGTGCTGATGGAACATTCTCCAGGATTGCTCATATCCTGGGTCACAAATCAAGCCTTGATAAATTTAAGAAAATTGAAATTGTATCAAGTACTTTTTCTGACCACAATGCTATGAGACTACATATCAATGACAGGAAAAGATCTGTAAGAAATACAAACACATGGAGACTAAACAATACACTACATAAAAACGAAGTGATCACTGAAGAAATCACGGAGGAAATCAAAAAATGCCTAGAAACAAATGACAGCGGAGACACGACCCAAAATCTATGGGATGCAGCAAAAGCAGTTCTAAAAGGGAAGGTTATTGCAATACAATCCTACCTTAATAAACATGAAACATATCGAATAAACAACCTAGCCTTGCACATAAAGCAATTAGAGAAAGAAGAACAAAAAAACCCCAAATTAGCAGAAAGACAGAAATCATAAAGATCAGATCAGAAATAAATGAAAAAGAAATGAAGGAAATGATAGCAAAGATCAATAAAACTAAAACCTGGTTCTTTGAGAAGATAAACAAAATTGATTAACCATTAGCCAGACTCATCAACAAAATAAGGGTGAAGACTCAAATCAATAGAATCAGAAATAAAAAAGGAGAAGTAACAAATGACACTGCAGAAATAAAGAGATCATGAGAGAATACTACAAACAACTCTATGCCAATAGAATGGACAACCTGGAAGAAATGGACAAATTCTTAGAAATGCACAGCCTACCAAGACTGAATCAGGAAGAAATAGAAAATATGAAGAGACCAATCTCAAGCACTGAAATTGAAACTGTGATTAAAAATCTTCCAAAAAACAAAAGCGCAGGACCAGATGGCTTCACAGGCGAATTTTATCAAACATTTAGTGAAGAGCAAACACCTATACTTCTCAAACTCTTCCAAAATATAGCAGAGGGAGGAACACTCCCAAACTCATTCTACAAGGCCACCATCACCCTGATAACAAAACCACACAAGGATGTCACAAAGAAAGAAAACTACAGGCCAATATCACTGATGAACATAGATGCAAAAATCCTCAACAAAATACTAGCAAACAGAATCCAAAAGCACATGAAAAGGGTCATACACCATGATCACGTGGGGTTTATTCCAGGAATGCAAGGATTCTTCAGTATATGCAAATCAATCAACGTGATACAACTTATTAAAAAATTGAAGGATCAAAACCATGTGATCATCTCAATAGATGCAGAGAAAGCTTTCGACAAAATTCAACACCCATTTATGATAAAACCCTCCAGAAAGTAGGCATAGAGGGAACTTTCCTCAACATAATAAAGGCCATATATGACGAGCCCACAGCCAACATCATCCTCAATGGTGAAAAACTGAAAGCATTTCCACTAATATCAGGAACAAGACAAGGTTGCCTACTCTCATCACACTTATTCAACATAGTTTTGGGAGTTTCAGCCACAGCAATCAGAGAAGAAAAGGAAATAAAAGGAATCCAAATCGGAAAAGAAGTAAAGATGTAACTGTTTGCAGATGACATTATACTATTCATAGAGAATGCTAAAGATGCTACCAGATAATTAGTAGAGCTAATCAATGAATTTGGTAAAGTAGCAGGATAAAAATTAATGCACAGACATCTCTGGCATTCCTATACACTAATGATGAAAAATCTGAAAGTGAAATCAAGAAAACACTCCCATTTACCACTGAAATGAAAAGAATAAAATATCTAGGAATAAACCTACCTAAGGAGACAAAAGACCTGTATGCAGAAAATTATAAGACACTGATGAGAAACTAAAGATGATACAAATAGATGGAGAGAAATACCATGTCCTTGGATTGGAAGAATCAACATTGTGAAAATGACTCTACTACCAAAAGCAATCTACAGATTCAATGCAATCCCTATCAAACATATCATAACACTGGCATTTTTCACAGAACTAGAACAAAAAATTTCACAATTTGTATGGAAACACAAAAGACCCCAAATAGCCAAAGCAATCTTGAGAATGTAAAACAGAGCTGGAAAAATCAGGCTTCCTAACTTCAGGCTATACTGCGCAGCTACAGTATTCAAGACAGTATGGTACTGGCACAAAAACAGAAATATAGATCAATGGAACAGGAGAGAAAGCCCAGAGATAAACGCATGCACATATGGTCACCTTATCTTTGATAAAGGAGGCAGGAATGTCCAGTGGAGAAAGGACTGCCTCTTCAATAAATGGTGCTGGGAAAACTGGACAGGTACATGTAAAAGTATGAGCTTAGATCACTCCCTAACACCATACACAAATATAAGCTCAAAATGGGTTAAAGACCTAAATGCAAGGCCAGAAACTATCAAACTCTTAGAGGAAAACATAGACAGTACACTCTATGACATAAATCACAGCAAGTTCCTTTTTGACCCACCTCCTAGAGAAATGGAAATAAAAACAAAAATAAACAAATGGGATCTATTGAAACTTCAAAGCTTTTGCACAGGAAAGGAAACCATAAACACGACCAAAAGACAACCCTCAGAATGGAAGAAAATATTTGCAAATGAAGCAACTGACAAAGGATTAATCTCCAAAATTTACAAGCAGCTCATGCAGCTCAATAACAAAAAAACAAACAACCCAATCCAAAAATGGGCAGAAGACCTAAATAGACATTTCTCCAAAGAAGATATATAGACTGCCAACAAACACATGAAAGAATGCTCAACATCATTAATCATTAGAGAAATGCAAATCAAAACTACAATGAGACATCATCTCACACCAGTCACAATGGCCATCAACAAAATATCTATAAACAATAAATGCTGGAGAGGGTGTGGAGAAAAGGGAAGACTCTTGAACTGCTCGTGGGAATGTGTATTGGTGCAGCCACTATGGAGAACAGTATTAATGTTCCTTAAAAAACTACAAATAGAAATACCATGTGACCCAGCTATCTCACGAGTGGGCATATACCCTGAAAAAGCATAATTCAAAAAGAGTCATGTACCAAAATTTTCATTGCACCTCTGCTTACAATAGCCAGTAGATGGAAACAACCTAAGTGCCCATCATCAGATGAATGGATAAAGAAGATGTGGTACATATATACAATGGAATATTACTCAGCCATAAAAAGAAATGAAGTTGAGTTTTTTGTAGTGAGGTGGATGGACCTAGAGTCTGTCATACAAAGTGAAGTAAGTCAGAAAGAGAAAGACAAATACCATATGCTAACACATATATATGGAATCTAAAAAAAAAATGTCATGAAAAACCTAGGTGTAAGATAGGAATAAAACACAGACCTACTAGAGAATGGACTTGAGGATATGGGGACGGGGAAGGGTAAGCTGTGACAAAGTGAGAGAATGGCATTGAGTTATACACACTACCAAACGTAAGGTAGATAGCTAGTGGGAAGTAGTCGCATAGCACAGGGAGATCAGCTCAGTGCTTTGTGACTACCTGGAGGGGTGGGATAGGGAGGGTGGGAGGGAGGAAGTCGCAAGAGGGAGGAGATATGGGAACATATGTATATGTATAACTGATTCACTTTTTTATAAAGCAGAAACTAACACATCATTGTAAAGTAATTATACTCCAATAAAGATGTAAAAAAAATAAAATCTTCCAACAAACAAAAGTCCAGGACCAGATGGCTTCACAGTGAACTTCTATGAAACATTTAGAGAAGAATTAACACCTATCCTTTTCAAAGTCTTCCAAAATACAGCAGAGGGAGGAACACTCCCAAACTCATTCTATGGGGCTACCATCACCCTGATACCAAAGCCAATCAAAGATGTCACAAAAAAAGAAAACTACAGGGCAATATCACTGAGGAATATAGATGCAAACCTCCTCAACAAAATACCAGCAAACAGAATCCAGTAGCACATTAAAAGGATCATACTGCATGATCAAGTGGGGTTTATCCCAGGAATGCAAGGATTCATCAATATAAGCAAATCAATCAATGTGATAAACCATATAAAAAAACAGAAGGATAGAGCTTCCCTGGTGGGGTATTGTTTGAGAGTCCACCTGCCAATGCAGGGGACACGGGTTCGTGCCCGAGTCTGGGAGGATCCCACATTCCGTGGAGTGGCTGGGCCCATAAACCATGGCCACTGAGCCTCCGTGTCCAGAGCCTGTGCTCCACAACGGGAGACACTACAACAGTGAGAGGCCTGCATACCGAATAAAAGAGAAAAAAACGGAAGGATAAAATCTTTTGATAATCTCAATAGATGGAGCAAAAGGTTTTGACAAAATTCAACACCCATTTATGTTAAAAACTCTTTAGAAAGTAGTCATAGAGGGAACCTACCTCAACATAATAAAGACTATATATGACAATCCTTCAGCCAGCATCATTCTCAATGGTGAAAAACTGAAACCATTTCCTCTAAGGTCTGGAACAAGACAAGGTTTCCCACTGTCACCACTATTATTCAACATAGTTTTGGAAGTTTTATCCAAAGCAATCAGAGAAGAAAAAGAAATAAAATGCATCCAAATTGGAAAAAAAACAAAAAGTAAAGCTGTCACTCTTTGCAGATGACATGACACTATATCTAGAGAATCCTAAAGATTCTACCAGAAAACTACTAGAGCTGATCAATGAATTTGGTAAAGTAGCTGGATACAAAATTAATGTACCGAAATCCCTTGCATTCCTATACACTAATGATGAAAAATCTGAAAGAGAAATTAAGGAATCACTCCCATTTACCATTGCAATTAAAAGAATAAAATACCTAGGAATAAATCTACCTAAGGAGACAAAAGACCTGTATGCAGAACACTATAAGACACTGATGAAAGAAATTAAATACAATACAAACAGATGGAGAGATATACCATGTTCTTGGACTGGAAGAATCAACATTGTGAAAATGATTATGCTACCCAAAGCAATCTACAGATTCAATGCAATCTTTATCAAACTACCAATGGCATTTTTCACAGAACTAGAACAAAAAATTTCACAATTTGTATGAAAACTCAAAAGATCCTGAATAGCCAAAGCAATCTTGAGAGAAAAAAACTGGAGGTGGAGGAATCAGGCTCCATGACTTCTTACTATATTGCAAAGCTAAGTATTCAAGACAGTATGGCACTGGCACAAAAACAGAAATATAGGTCAGTGGAACAGGATAGAAAGCCCAGAAGTAAATCCAGGCACATATGGTCATCTTATTTTTGATAAAGGAGGCAAGAATATACTATGGAGAAAGGACAGCCTCTTCAATATGTGGTGCTGGGAAAACTGGACAACTGCATGTAAAAGAATGAAATTAGAACACTTCCTAACACCATCCACAAAAATAAACTCTAAATGGATTAAAGACTTAAATGTAAGGCCAAACCCTATTAATCTCTTAGAGGAAAGTGTAGGCAAAACACTCTATGAGATAAATCACAGCAATATCCTTTTTGACTCACCTCCTAGCGAAAAGGAAATAAAACCAAAAATTAACAAATGGAACCTCATGAAATTTAAAGGCTTTTGCACAGCAAAGGAAACCATAAACAAGAAAAAAAGAGAATACTCAGAATGAGAGAAAATATTTGCAAATGAAGCAAGTGACAAAGGATTAATCTCTAAAATATACAAGCAACACATGCAGCTCAATATCCAAAAAACAAACGACCCAATCCAAAAATGAGCAGAAGACCTAAATAGACGTTTCTCCAAAGAAGATATGCAGATTGCCAGCAAGCACATGAAAGAATGCTCAACATCACTAATCATTAGAGAAATGCAAATCAAAACTACAATGAGGTAATACCTCACACCAGTCAGAATGGCCATCATAAAAAAATCTACAAACAATAAATGCTGGAGAGGGTGTAGAGGAAAGGGAACCCTCTTGCACTGTTCGTGGGAATGCAAATTGATATGTTCACTATGGAGAACAGTATGGAGGTTCCTTAGAAAACTAAAAATAGAACTACCATATGACCCAGCAATCCTACTACTGGGCATACACTCTGAGAAAACCATAATTCAAAAACAGACATGTACCACAATGTTCATTGCAGCACTATTTACATTAGCCAGGACATGGAATCAACATAAATGTACATTGACAAATGAATGGATAAAGAAGTTTTGGTACATATATACAATGGAATATTACTCAGCCATAAAATGAAATGAAATTGAGTTATTTGCAGTGAGGTAGATGCACCTGGGGTCTGTCATACAGAGTGAAGTGTGTCAGAAAGAAACAACAAATACTGTATGGTAATACATATATATGAAATGTAAATAAAAAGTGATTCTGATGAAGCTAGGGGCAGGAGAAGAATAAAGACACAGACTTAGAAAATGGACCTGAAGATATGGCATGGGGCAGGGGAAGGGTAAGTCGGGATGAAGTAAGAAAGTAGCATGGACAGATATACACTACCAAGTATAAAATAGATAGCTAGTGGGAAGCAGCTGCATAGCACAGTGAGATCAGCTCAGTGCTTTGTGACCACCTAGAGGGTTGGAATAGGGAGGGTTGGAGGGAGACACAAGAGGGAGGGTATATGGGGATATATTTGTATACATAGATGAATCACTTTGTTAATTTATTAGCAGAAACTAACACAACATTGTAAAGCAATTATACTCCAAAAAGATGTTAAAAAATACATAAATTACAGATTTGTTTTTAAAAAAATGGAAATAACCTAACTGTCAGTTGATGCATGAATGGGTAAAGCAGGTGTGGTATATATATACCATAGAATATTATTCAGACATAAAAAAACAAGGAAACCATATAATTTGTAACACCATGTAGGTACCTGAAGGCATTATGCTAAGTGAAATAAGTCAGAGAATGAAATGCTGTATAATCTCACTTATATGTGGAAACTACAAAATAAAAAAAATCACCAAATTCATAGAAAAAGAGATTAGACTTGTGTTTACCAAAGTTGGAATGTGGGAGGAGGGAGAAATGGAGGAAGGTGGTCAAAAGTTACAAACTTCCAGTTATAAGATAAATAAATACTAGGGATATAATGTACAACATCATGATGATAGTTAACATTGATGTATTATAAAGATGTAAGTTGTTAAATAGTCATAAGAGTTGTCACCATAAGAAATATTTTTATTCTATTTATATGAGAATATGGATGTTAGCTGAACCTATTATGATAATTATTTCACAATATATGTAAATCAAACCATCATGTTCTAAGCCTTAAACTTATACAGTGATGTGTGTCCCTTAAAAAATTAAATAATTTAACTTGCTTCATTTTAAATTAACAAATGTTTTTATCATGAATGGGTGTTCAGTTTTGTTAAATGTCTTTTTCTGTGTCTATTGAGATGTTCACATGATTCTTTTTTGCATTTTATTAATGTATGGTAACAATATGTTGATTAACACCAACATATTGATGTTAAATACGTTGAATATGTTGAACATAGGATATGTCGAATATAATTGTTGAATATGTTGAACAAGGATATGTTGAAATATCCTTGCATCCCAGGGATAATTCCCACTTGATCATGGTGAATCATAATTTTAATATACTGCTGAATTCAGTTTTCTATTATTTTATTGATAATTTTTGCATTTATATTCATCTGGGATATTGGCCTGCAGTTTTCTTTTCTAGCAGTATCCTTTTTTCTGGTTTTAGTATCAGGACAATACTGCTTTCTTAAAATGAGTTTGTGGGTGTTCTCTACTATGATTTTTTTGGAAGAGTGTGAGACAGATAGGAATTAATGCTTTTTTTAATGTTAGGTAAAATTCACTGGAGAAGCCAAATGGTCCTGGGCCTTTATTCATTGAGAGATTTTTGATTACTGATTCAATCATTTTATTAGCAATTGATCTTTTCAGATATCTTTCTCTTCCTGATTCAGTCTTGGCAAGTTGTATGTGGCAAGTTGTATGTTTGTAAGAATTTTTCCATTTCTACGTTGTGCAATTTTTTGTGTATACTTGTTCATAGTAGCCTCATGATCCTTTGTATTTCTGTGGTGTCAATAGTAATGTTTCCTTTTTCAGTTATAATTTTGTTGATTTGGTTTCTCTCTCTTTTATCCTTGTGTAGTATAGCTAAAGGTTTCTCAAATTTGTTTGACTTTTCAAAGAACTATCTCTTGATTTTTTTAATATTTCTTATTTTTTACTGTTCTCTATTTCATTTATTTCTGATCTTATATTGATTATTTCTTTCCATCTACTACCTTTTGGCTCAGTTTGTTTTTCATTTTCTAGTTCCTTGAGGCATAGAATTAGGTTGTTTACTTGCAATCTTAATTGCTTCTTAATATGTAGACATTTATTGCTATGAATTTCCCTCTTAGAACTGCTTTCGCTGAATCCCACAAGTGCTAGTATGTTGTGTTTCCATTTTAGTTTGTCTGAGAAACTTATTTCCCTTTTAATTACTTCTCTGATTCTTTGGTTATTCAGGAGAGTTGTTTAATTTCATTTTGTTCTTAAATTTTCCAGTTTTCTTCTTGTTATTGATTTCTAGTTTCATGCCATTGTGGTCAGAGAATACTTGGTATGATGTAAATCTTCTTGAATGTGCTAAGACTTGTTTTGTGGCCTAACATATGGTCTATCCTAGAAAATGTTCTATGTGTGCTTGAGATGTGTACTCTGCTGTTGTTAGAATGTTCTGTGTATGTCTGTTAGGTTTATTTGGTATAGTATTGTTCATGTGCACTGTTTTCTTATTGTTTCTCTCTCTGGGTGCTATATCCATTGCTGAGAGTGAGGTATAAAGTCCCTAACTATTATTTTATTACTGTTTATTTCTTCTTCAGCTCTGTTAGTTTTTCCTTTATATATTTAGATGCTCTAATGTTGGGTTCATACATATTTACAACTGTTCTATCTTCTTGATGGATTGACCCTTTTATCATTATATGACACTCTTTGTCTCCTTTTACCATTTTCACTTTAAAGTCTATTTTGTTTGATATAAGTATTGTTACCTGTGCTTGCTTTTGGTTACTATTTGCTTAAAATGTCTTTTCTCCATCCGTTCTCTGTTAATCTATGTGTGTCTTTAAGCCTAAAGTGAGCCTCTTGTAGGCAGCATATTATTGGATCTTGTTCTTTCATTCATTCAGACTTTCCATGTCTTTTAATTGAAGAATTTATTCTGTTTATATTAAAAATAATTATTAATAGGTAAGCACTTACTATTGCCATTTTCAAAGTTGTTTTCTGAATATTTTGTAGATCCGTTGTACCTTGTATTTTATGCTGCTGTCTTTTTTGTGTTTTTGTCTCATTTGATATCAGCATGCTTTGAATTCTTTATCATGTTCTTTTGTGTAATTACTACAGGATTTACCCTCGTGCTGAACATGAGGCTTACTTAAAATATCTTAAATATATAATACCTTATTTTAAACTGATAAACTTAACTTTAATAGAATTTCTTAATTTTACACTTTTAATTCTCTTTCCCTTTACATTTCATATGGTTGTTGTTGTTAAAATTTACAAGTTTTTTAATATTGTGTAACTAATAGCATATTATTGCAGTTATGCTTACTTTGGCTATGTTTTTAACTTTTAAACTAGTTGTAAGTAAATTATGCACTGCTATTACCATATTGCAGGCTATAACTATGACTATTTAATATTGCCAGTGAGATTTATGCTACCTTTTTATGTATGTTCTTAATTAGTGTCTATTTACTTCCACTCAAAGAACTCTAGCATTTCTTGTAAGGCAGGTGTGGTGGTAATGAACTCCACTGGCTTTCATTTGTTCTGGAAAGTCTTTATCCCTCCTTTGTTTCAGATGGACATCTTTGCTGGTATAGAATACTTGGTTGACTTATTTTATTTCAATATTTTGAATATGTCATCCCAGTCTCTCCAGGCCTGAACAATTTTTGTTGAAAAATCTACCAATAGTTGTATGAGTATTCTTTTTTATGTAACTACTCTCTTTCTTTTGTGCTCTAAAATTCTATCTTTGCCTTTGACTTCCATGAATTGAATCATAATGTTTCTTACTGTGGTCCTATTCAGGTTCAACCTGTTTGAGATTCTTTGGGCCTCATGCCTCTGGCTGTCCTTTCCTCTCCTCAGGGTTGGGAAATTTTGAACCATTATTGCTATGAATATATTTTCTGTCCCTGTATCTTTCCCTTATCCTTCTGGAATTCTCATGATATGAATATTTTGCTTTTCATCATATCCCATAATTCCCATCAGCTTTCTTCACTCTTTTTCATTCTTTTTTCTTTTTGCTCCTCTAGGTAATTTCCATTGTCCTGTCCTCCAGGTCACTGAATGTTTCTTCTTTATCTTCAAATCTATTTTTTTAACCTCTACTGAATTTTTCACTTCAGTTATTTTATTTTTCAACTCTAGGATTTCTGTTTGTTTGGGGTTTTTTTGATGCTTGTTAATTCCTCATTGAACTTGTTTTGTTTATACATTATTTCCCTTATTTCATTAAGTTGTTTCTCTGTGGTTTTGCATAGTACATTAAACTTCCTTAAGATGATCACTGAATTATTTCTGACAGTTCATAGGTCTTTATTTCTTTAGGGTCAGTTATTGGAGCTATATTATTTTCCTTTGGTGATGTCACATTTACCTAATTTTTTAGTGATCCTTGATTCCTTAAGATGGTATCTGTGCATTTGGGTAAGTGGTTTCCTCTCTCAGACTTTAAAGTTTCTCTTTGGAAGAGATAGTTCTTCACCCATCAACTCAGGTTGGATTTCTGGGCATGTCTGCTGTTAATGTCCTTGAGCAAGTGGGACTTTCATCAGGGTCTATTTTGGGGCAAGGTCACTGTCCGAGAGCTCTGAGGACAGAGATACAGGTGTGTGCCACTGGTTCAGAATAGTTGGATAGAACCACTGGCTTGGTTTCCTACCTATGTGAGGCTATAGAAAGTGCTCTGCAGTTGCTTGGACACTTTGTTCAGGTTAACTAAGTGTTTAGGTCTGGGATTTATATTCCAGTGTAAGCATGGCTACGAATTTGATTCCCTGCCTTGTCAGGGCAGCAGAAAAGGCCCCACAATTTGCATATCACCTTGTTTGAGGACCAAAATAAGGCAAGACTATGTTCTGATTTCTGTGGCCATACAGGGCTACAGATTTTCTTCTGCAGCTAGAGAAAGCCATGGCTGTGCTCTCTATTTAAGTTTTACTGTAAGCAGGCTGTTGGATGGGCTATATACCTTCTCATGTGCACTGGGTTAGGTTCCCTCTTCAGTTGGACTGAAGGTTATATTCAGAAATGGGTGGGGCTGTGAATTATTTTCCCTGCCTAGGCTAAGCAAAAGAATCATCTCCAAGGTCAGAAAGCCTCTTTGTTTGTTTGTTGTCTTAACCAAAGCCAACCCATACCCCAAGTTCCCTTACTGAACAGGACCACTGATGTTGTTCTGCCAACTATTGGCTCTATCTGCCCACCTCTTACCTCAAGTGTTACTGAGCCTCACAGCTTCCAAGAGTTGTCACCAGCCCTTCTGGGCAGATGGGGCCAGAAGGTACTCTCCACAGCAGGTGTGTCAGCAAAACTCCTCTTTGAGAATCCAAATCAGGCAGATCTTTACCCAGCCATGTTCCATGGTCAGAATGCACCTCCAACTTGGTTCCACAGATGAGCAGAGCTGCTGGGTGAGATTACTATTTGGTCCTTCATAAAGCTGCTGGTTGGGATTACTATATAGCAAATATACTATCATATTTGCAAGTATGAATGCAGTCTTCCAAGATCTGTATGTTGGTTTTTGCAAGCTTCTCCCCCCATCACATTCAGATTCCCAGTGGTCAAGCCACACAGATTCCCCTGAGAACGTCCATGTTGCAGAGTAGTTGCTCCTTCAAAGTGCTGAACAATGCTGGGGGTGGGCTGGTTGTCACCCTATTTTCTCTCTTCCCACTAGAGGAACCAAAGGCTCAGCCGAGACCTGTCCACATGGTGCTGTGCTGGCCTGGGTGAGAGACAATGCAATCTATATGTAGCTCCTTCTCTTACCCTTCTAATGCAGTCTGTCTTGGTCTCTGTGGTGCAGCAGGATGATTCATCCTTATCTCCATGTTCAAGGATTCTCTCAGTAATGTCTTATTCTTGAGTTGCTAGGTGTTGTTAGTTTTCATTTCTTGTTAGTTGTTTTTGTTGTGAGGGGAAGTGAAGTCAGGAACAACCTATTTTGCCATATGCATGACATCAGAATCCTCATGGTAAAAACTTTTAGCAAATTAGATATAGAATGAACACACTTAAACATAAAGAGACCATATATGAAAAGCCCACAGCTAACATTATACTCAATGGTGAAAGGTTGAAAACCTTACTTTTCAGATCAGGAATAAGACAATGGTGTTGACTCTCATCACTCTTATTCAAGCTAGTACTGGAAGTCCTAGCCAGAGTAATAGGGCAAGAAAAAAAAGATAAAAGACATCACAAGTGGAAAGGAAGAAATAAAATTGGCTCTATTTTCACATGACAAAATTTTATGTATAGAAAACCCTAGAGTCCACCAAAAAACTGTTGGAGTTAATTCATGAATTCAGTAAAGTAGACTGAGACAACATTAACATATAAAAATCAGTAACATTTATATACACTAACAATTGAATTATCTGAAAAAGAAAATAATCTCATTTACAATAGCATTGAAACAATAAAATAGGGCTTCCTTGGTGGTGCAGCGGTTGAGAATCTGCCTGCCAATGCAGGGGACACAGGTTCGAGCCCTGGTCTGGGAAGATTCCACATGCCGTGGAGCAACTGGGCCCTTGAGCCACAATTACTGAGCCTGTGCATATGGAGCCTGTGCTCCACAACAAGAGAGGCTGCGATAGTGAGAGGCCCACACACTGCAATGAAGAGTGGCCCCTGCTTGCCACAACTAGAGAAAGCCCTTGCACAGAAACGAAGAACCAACACAGCCATTAATTAATTAATTAATTAATTTAAAGAAAAAATAAAATACTTAGGAATGTATTAAACCAAGGAGGTGAAAGATGCCTACTCTGAAAACTATAGGACATTAATGAAAGAAATAGAAGACACAAATACGCAAAACAATATCCTGTGTTCATGGATCAGAAAAATTAATATTGTTAAAGTGTCAGTACTACTCAAAGCCATCTATAGATTCAATGCAGTCCCTATCAAGATTCCAATAGCATTTCTTATAGAAGTAGAAAATAATCCCAAAATTCATGTGGAACCACAAAAGACTCCAAATAGCCAAAACAATTCAGAGAAAGAGCAAGGCAGGAGGTATCACACTTCCTGATTTCAATCTATATTAAAAAGCTACAGTAATCACTATGGAAAACAAGATGGAGGATCCTCAAAAAATTAAAAATAGAACTACCATATGATCTAGCAATTCCACTTCTGGGTATTTTGCTGAGTAAAACAAAAACATTATTTCAAAAATATATATGCACCCCGATGTTCATTGCAGCATTATCCACAATAGCCAAGGTATGGAAGCTACCTAAGTGCCCATCAGTAGATGATTGAATAGAGAGAAATCTAATACACACACACACACACACACACACACACACACACACACTGTAATATTACTCAGCCATAATAAAGAATGAAATCTTGCCATCTGTGACATGGATGGACCTAGAGGACATTATGCTAAGTGAAATAAGTCAGACAGAGAAAGACAAATATCACATGATTTCACTTATATGTGGAATCTAAAAAACAAAACAAATGAACAAACATAACAAAACAGAAACAGAGCCATAGAGATAGAGAACAAACAGGTGGTTGCTGGGGGGCTGGGGAATGAGTGAAATAGGTGAGAGTTAAGAGGTACAAACTTCCAGCTGCAAAATAAATGACTCAGGGGGAAGAAATGTTCAGCTTGGGGAATATAGTCAATAATAATGTAATATCTTTGTATGGTGACATGGTAACTAGACTTATCATGGTGATCATTTTGTAATGTATGGAAATATCAACTCACTATGTTTTATACCTGGAACTCACATAGTGTTGTAGGTCAATTATGCTTCAACCAAAAAATAAACAAGCTCATAGAAAGAGATCAGATTTGTGGTTACCAGAGTCAGGGAAGGGGAGAAGGAGAATTGGATGAAGGTGGTCCAAAAGGTGCCAACTTCCAGTTATAAAATAAATAAGAACTAGGGATATAATGTACAACATGATTAATATAATTAATACTTCTCTATGCTATATATGAAAGTTGTTAAGAGAATAAATCCTGAGTTCTCATCACAAGGAAAAACACTTTGTTCTTTTTTTAAATCTGTGGCTACATGATATGATGGTAATCATTTCATGATGTATGTAAGTCAAAACATTAAGCTGTACACATTAAAACTTATATGGTGCTGTATGTCAATTGTATCTCAATAAAACTGGAAGGAAAAAAGCGATAGTAATCAAAACAGCATGATACTGGCATAAAAACAGATGCATAGACCAATGGAGCAGAATCAAAAGCTCAGAAATGAACCAATCCATATATGTTCAACTAATATTTAACTATGAAGACAAGATCACTCAGTGGAGAAAAGACAATCTCTTCAATAAATGGTGCTGGGAAAACTGGATATTCCCATGCAAAAGAATGAAACTAGATCACTATCTTACATTACTCCCCAAAATTAAGTGAGAATGGATTAAGGACTTAAATATAAGACTAGAAACCATAAGACCCCTAGAAGAAAACAGAAAAACAATCTCCTTGACATGGATCTTCACAATGATTTTTTTGTATATGACACCTAAAGCACAAGCAACAAAATCAAAAATAGACAAGTGGAACTACATCAAACTAAAAAGCTTCTGCACAGCAAAAAAAATGATTGATAAAATGTAAGGACAATCTATGGAATTAGAAAAAATATTTGCAAATCATGTATCTGGTTAGGGGTTAATATCCAAAATATATTAAAAAATTCATACAACTCAATAGCAAAAAACAAATAATCCAATTTAATAATCCAATTAAAATATCAATAGATATTTTCCAAAGAAGATAAATGAATAGCCAGCAGGTATATGGAATGTGCTCAGCATCACTAATCATAAGGTAAATGCAAATTAATCTCACAATGAGGTATCACCTCATGCTTGTTATAATGCCTATCATCAAAAAGACAAGAGATTAAAAATGCTGTCAAAGATGTGGATAAAAGCAAAAACTTGCACACTGTTGGTGGGATTGTAAATTGGCACTGGCACTACACAAAACAGTATTAAGGATCCTCAATAATTTAAAAATAAAACTACCATATAATCAAGCAACTTCACTTCTGGGAATATATCTAATGGAAATGAAAACACTAACTTGAAAAGATATTTGCACCCTCATATTCATAGCAGCATTATTTACAATAGCCAAGACATGGAAACAACCTAAGTGCCCATCAACAGATTAATGGATAAAGAAGTTGTGAAATATATATAGAATTGAATATTATTCAGCCATAAAAAAGAATGAAATCCTGCCATTGGCAGTAACATGAATGGGCCTCAAGGGCATTATGCTACATGAAATAAGTCAGACAGAGAAAGACAATTAGTTGTGTGATCTCATATGTGAGATCTAAAACAAATGAACAGACCAAAAAATCAGCCTCATAGAAAGGGAGATCTGATTTGCAGTTCCCAGAGGCAGGAAGTGGGGGAGTGGGAATTGGACGAAGATGATCAAAAGGTACAAAGTTCCACTTACAAGATAAATAAGTACTAGGGATATAATGTACAGTGTCATGACTATAGTTAACACTGCTGCTGTATGGTATATTTGAAAGTTGTTGAGAAAGTAGTTCCCAAGAGTTCTCATCACAAGGAAAGAAAGATTTTTTTTTCTTTTTCTTTTTAAAATCTATACATTAGATAATGGATGTTAACTAGACTTATTGCTTAGTAATAATTTCACAATATATGTAAATGAAATCATTATGCTGAACACTTTAAATTTATACAGTACTGTATGTCAATTATATCTTAGTAAAGCTGAAAAAATATGCAAAATAAATACCAAAGAAAATGAAAATAAAAAAATGTAATGCTCCATATTAATATAAAAATAAATGGAAAAATGCACATGAATATACCTCTTTAGATACAGAAATAGCATTTGACAAAAATCCAGCACATTTTCATGATGAAAGCACTCTAAACCAGGAATAAAAGGGGTCTTTTATTCTTTATCATCCTGATAAAGACCATCTACACAAATACCACAGGTAACACCATATTTAATTGTGAGATGCTGAATTTTTTTCTATTTAAGATTAAGAAGAAGAGAAAGATGTCTTACCACTTCTACTTAGCGTTGGACTGGAGGTTCTAGCAATTAGTCAAGAAAAAGAAAATGTAGTAAGTTTTTACACAAGTAAAACCATTTGTGCTTATAGATGGCATGATTTTACATAAATACAACCCTAAGAAATCCACTAGTGTCTAATATAACTAATAGATTAGTTCAGTACTTTTTCAGGATACAAGATGAATGTACAAAAATCAATGAACAATTAAATTAAGAAAGAAATTCCATTTAAAATAATGTTAAAAGTTATATACTTATATATAAATTTAACAAAATAAGTGCAAGACAACTGAAAGGTACAGCACATTGTTAAAAGAAATTAAAGAAGACCTAATAAGTGGAAAGGCATACCATGTTCATGGATCAGAAGACACAGTATTATTAATATGGCAATACTCCCCAAATTGATCTACAGATTGAATATGATCTGTATCAAAATTCCATCTGTTGTTTTTGCAGAAGTTGATAAGCTGATCTTAAAATTCATATGCAAATTTAAGGGACCTAGAATAGTTAAAATAATTTAGATAAAATAGTAGACATTTGGAGGACTCACACTTCACAATTTCAAAACTTACTACAAAGGTACAGTAATACAAACAGTGTTGTATCAGCATAAGAAGAAACATATATATCAATTCAATAGAACTGAGAGTCCAGAAATAAACTCTTCCATATGATTAATTGATTTAGAGAAGGATGACAAGACCATCCAATGGGGTAAGTATAATCTTTTAAACAAATGATGATGGGACAGCTGGATATTTATATGCAAAATAATCAAGGTGAACTCCTACCTCATATCATGCACAAAAACAAGATCAAAACAGCTGAAACGCCTACATATAAAAGATACAAGTATAAAATTCTTAGAAGAAAACATATAAGTCAGTCTTTGTTATTTTGGCTTAGATAATAGGTTCTTAGATACAACACCAAAAGCACAAGTAATGACAGAAAAAAATAGATAAATTGGACTTCACCAAAACTAAAATTTGTGTTTAAACAATACCCTCAAGAAAGTGAAAAGGAAGCATATGGAGTGAGAGAAAATATTTGCAAGTCATATATCTGATAAGGACTAGTATAGAGAATATGAATATCTAAACACAACTCAAAGAACAATTTACAAAATGGCCAAATTCTCTGAATAGACATTTCTCCAAATAAGATATTTGAATGGCCAATAAACACATGAAAAGGGAGTTAACATTGTTAGCTGTTAGGGAAATGCAAATCAAGATCTCCCTGAGATATTTCACACCCATGATACTGGTTATAATCAAATGACTGACATGACAAGTGTTGGTCAGCATGTGGAGAAATTAGAATTCTTTTACATTGATGGTTGGATTGTAAAGTGATACAACCACTTTGGAAAAACTTTTGGCATTTCCTCAAAACTTTAAGCATAGAATTACAATATGAACTAGAAATGCACTCATAGATATATACCCAAGAGATATGAAAACATATTTCCACACAGAAATTTGTATATGAATGTCCATAGCAGCACTATTCATAATAGACAATATGTAAACAACCCAAATGTCCATCAACTAATGAATGGATAAACAATTTATGCTATATAGACACAATGGAATATCATAGAGCAATGTAAAAGAATGAAGTGCTGATACATACTATAGCATGGACCTTGAAAACATTATGCTAACTGAAAGAAGCCAGTCATAAAAAACATTATATTGTATTATTCCACTTATAATAATATTCAGAATAGGTAAATCCATAGAGAAAGATTAATGGTTGTCTAGTACTGGGATGGGGGATTTGTTGTGCTAATCAGTATGTAGTTTATTTTTGAAGGAACAAAATGTTCTAAAATTCAATTGTGGTACTGCTTGAACAGAGCTGTGAATATATTAAAAACTATTTAATTGTACACTTCTGATGTGTGACTGCTGTACTCTGTGAATTATATCTTAATAAAGTCATTTAAAAATGATCCATGATAACTACACCTATTCAACACAGATTACTATTGCTTTTTTAAAGTTCACTATTTGCCTGAGAGCTATTTTAGCAAAGTCAATCTTACTGGCCCTCACTTTCCTCAGGTCAAAATACCATTTTTATTGGTTTAGAATGTCATGATGTTTAAAGTTTTTACAACTATTAAATTTCCATGTTTATTTAAAAAGTGAACTTAAGCACACAAATACTGAATAAATTTGGAGGGTAATACCAAAGTACTCCCACTGGTGGAGGATACATTGTACTTTTTTAGTAGCTTTTAAAGAAAGCTCAAAGTGCTCTATGTCTATTAACTTCTAAGTTCTTAAGAAGTTCACAAGAGGTGGGAATACAGTTAATTTTTAAGTAATAATAATAATTACAACAAAATCCTGAATGTATAGCACTTGTTTTCCAAAATACCCCAATATCTTCACATAGATTATCATCAATTATTAATCTGTAATCAACACAGCACTCAAGATGGGCTGACATAGACATAATATGAAAAGTGAAAGGCGCTTTGGAGACCAATACAGTTGCAATCTAGCTCCAAAGGAGTGAGGTCAACCCATAGAGATTTTGAAATAGAACTGGGCTATAGTATCCTGGTATAGTTACCTCCTGACAGTTTCCTTATCATCACTTCAACTCTTAATATGGTATTCCAAAGTGACTCCAAAACAGAGCTGATTTCAACTCTTTAGCATCCTCGTGCATTTCCTCAGTTTTTACTCAGTCACCTATATAGCTTGCAACTAGGCTATACTCTAGGAATAGGACCTCGGCTTGAAGATACCTGGTACAACAGAGAGAAGAGGCAGATATCTCTGTTATATTATAGTCCCAGGGTCAGAAACTAAAGAGAATTGCTTGCTTGCTTATAGTTTCATAGCTAGAAAGTTGACAAGATGGTCATAGGTTTTATTTTTCTAAGTCCAGATCTACTAATAATATAGCTTGGTAATAGAGTGTCATCAAAATCCTGGAGGATAACTACCATGGACTGAAAGTTTGGGTCGCAGCTGAATTCATATGTTGAAACCTAATCCCCAAAGTAATGGCAATTAGAGGTGGAGCTTTTGGGAGGTGATTAGGTTGTGAGAATGGAGCCCTCATGAATGGGATTAGTGTCCTTATGAAAGAGACCCCAGAGGGCTCCCTTACTACTTCTGACACATGAAGACTCAGTGAGAAGATAGCGATCTATGAATTAGGAAGCAGGCACTCACCAGGTACTAAATCGGCCAGCACCTTGATCTTGGGCTTCCCAGACTCTAGAACTGTGAGAAATAAATGTTTGTTGGTTTTCAAGTCACCCAGTCTAGGATATTTTTGTAATAGAAACCCAAATGGACTAAAACATTAGTCTTCATGGACTACACTTCCCCAGGCTACCTTGGTTCCCTAAAATCTCTACTAATTAAAATAAAGGTGGGGCATGAAACTAATATAATATTGTGTCTATTATACTTCAATTTAAAAATATATAAATAAAAACAAGCAAAAAAGAAAGGTGGGGCAAAGTGATGCCCAAGAGTTCTATGCAAAGACTCTACCATACTGTCTCAGATCAAGTTGGAGGAGTTCTGTTATAATATAAGTAGAAATATATGGGCTTTTAATACATAGATTATGGTGAGGTTGAAAGCTGATCACAATCTTCTTTCAGCCAGCACTACAGCTATTTCTTCCTCAATCACACTGTGATAACTGTGGGCTGTGCAATATTTTACTTGAAATGGAATATAAAGAAGACCTGGACTAGCAGGGTTTCATTAACTTTCCAACTATGATGTCATAAGTACAAGAAAATTTATGTGCCAGGGAATGTATACGGAAGCTTGCACAGATTGTATTATTTCATCTATAGCATTCCTGTGAAGTATATATTATTAAGTGCATTATACAAATTAGGAAACTCTTACCCAGAGATGTTATGACACTTGCCTGAGGTCACATGAGTAGAAAGTAGCAGAGCCTAGATTTGAATCCAGGTCTGTCTGGCTCTAAGCCCATGCTCTAAATTATGTCAGATTGTCTTTCTTTAAAGAGATTACTTTTCCAAAAATATTGCTAAGTTTTATTCCATTTAAAATGTTCTTTTATATAAAATAAATTTTATTTCTTTAAAAGTTCTGCCAGGAAAAAAGATAAAGACTGTAAAAAGGTCTTTTTTTTAGGCTAAATTATCCTTTAGGGAGCAATCAGTTTATGAAAAATTAAAACTTAAACTTTGCACTCTCAAGCCTCCAAATATTCTAATAAAGTTGAAATTGTTAGGCTGCATGGTAAAGCAGAAAAAAAACCCACATGATATATTTCTGAGTTGGAATCCTGGTTCTGTCATGTATTGGTTGTATGATTCTAGACAAGATATTAAAACATGGATAAAATGCTTATATGACAAGATTGCCATGAAGATTAAATGAGATCAGGTATATAATTTTACTGATGGTGCCTAGTACATGCAAGGCCCTCAACAAATCATAAATGTTATTATTATTACAATTATTAGGAACAACACTGCTGAAGGGGTAAAAAGTACAAAAGAGGTGAATGAAAAGGGGCATTGGGAAGGATCTTAAAGGTATAGTTCAATGTTACTTTAAGCATGCTTTAGGAAAGAGCAAACACAGAAAAATGAAAAGATCCTTAATAAGAAATGTCTACTAATGATGATGATGGAGTACTATTCTGTTAGAGATAGGTGCCAGAGGGACACTTCCTATACTCTATTAATGCTTTTCATTTTGTAGCAGGGAGCTATAAGATAAAAGGAGTCAAGAGAAGTTGGTTTCCTTATATTGGTTGATAATAGCCTGGAAGCATTTTAAATACAGATAAAAAATACTGTGGTTGAACAAATTAAAGGGTCTAGCTAGCAGCAAGAAAAAATGGCAAACATTCCTGCTTCGCTATTCAAATTCTCTAAAGCAGATTTTTTCAGAAAGAAGATCTATGGCCTTAAGAGATATTCTGAGGTAGGTTTATACCTCACTGTTGAGATTATCTGAAGCATATCTAAACAACTAAATATGTGAAACAGTAAAGAAATAATGCTTATTTTTTTCACAGGTCAAAAATTGCTTTAATTCTTACTTTGAATGTGTCTCTTCCCTCTAAACATTTTAAAAAAGACAATTTGATTAACGTTGCACTTAATGTTTTAATAAAGCATTTACTTTTAGAAAAAGACAGCTGGCTGAGTGACTGCAGGCTCTGATTTCTCAACCATTGTGGCCTAGAGAAATGATTGACTTGCCTGACTATGTATCCAGGGAAAGCACCACTCACCTAGTGACATCTTCCTAAACTGCAAGTAAAAGTCATAACAGGAATAATCTATGTTCAAGAGGATGAGTCTAGCCAATTCAGTCCTATTTTACTGATAGGAAATGCCATGCGTCCCATAAGGCTATTATTTCCTGAACAAAACTATTTGAAATGTCAGAAGATAGTTACCATGTTATAAAAATTATTATATTCCATGAAAAAAAAAGGATGCACCATTTTTAAACGTGACAAAGAAAGCACAAGATTCTTTAAATAGTTGACCCCAAACTACTATTTAGAAGCAAACAAATCAAAGTACTTCAAAATATGAGTTAAGTGACCCAGATCTCAAGTCTAATTGATTACCAACACAATTTTTTAGACAAAACAAACTTTTATAAAACCTTTATAAAATAAACATACACATTACCTGGTAATTGTTTTGGTTTTGTGATAACCTCAATTGGTTTGATGATGCAAAATGTGAAGAAAAATTACTCCGTGATGGATTTGTATTACTGTACATTGTAGTAGATGCTGTATGTAATGAGGTCCGTGGTGTCAAATGGTATTCTCTGTTTTGATACAGTACATTGTCTGACAAGTCTCTAATATTCACCATTGGTGAATTTGGCATATTTCTTCCTGGTCCAGGCAAAACTGTACTTTGGTTCTCAGCTCGAAGGGAACTGCCACTTTCATAAAATCTTGAGTAGCTTGGTATCTGTGCTCCCATCAATGCCAACTCTTCCTCTCTGGCATACTCGTCATCAGCATCTCCAGTCTCCATTGCAATGGACAAACAAGTTCCTTCTGTTGAACTAGGAGGCTTCTGTGGGGCATTTCCTCCCAGAATTCTCTGGGGGTAATCACTAACTGCCAATGAAAATACTTCACGGATTTCCAAGTTTTGTGTTCTGCAGTAAGGGTCTCTAATAGGTGGCTTTTGCCCGCATAAGTTATATGATGCTAGACCCGTGTGTTCAGGCTTATATGATCTTTGAATTCCGACTGGTTCAATTTTGCAAGGTTGGTGGCACACAGATGGCTTTTGTGGTACCGTCAACTCAGAGGCTTGCATTGAAGAGCTTCCATAGTGTTTCTTTGTGTGATTGTATACAGAGTTTCCAGCATTTAGCACACTTGTCTGTCTGGACAAAATAATTGTTTTTTCACCTAAGAGCAGAGAGGCATTTTTACAGTGTGCTACTTGTCTTTGAACAGGAATGTGCAACTGAAACTCAGTATCATTTTTACTGGCTGTTTTCTGACTAGGGATTTTATGTGCTTCTGTAATTTGTGTATTTGTATGTTTGGTTGTCCCTTGCCTACTTGATGAACTGGCTGGACTGTATATACCAGTTACAATGACATCATTATTGGGTGATATCCAAGAAGACTGTTGTCTTGAGGGTGGAGCAATATTAACCACATTTCTGACTGTAACGTCTGGAGCTGCCAAAGGAGTACCAGAAACAGTTCCTGTTGTTGCTGCTCCTGATTCAGAATTCTTACTACTCATTTTTCTTCTCTTATTGCCAACCCACGTCTGGAAGAATAAAAAAATGATATTATGGAAAAGTTCTTAACCAAAAAACAAGAAAAAACAATTCCTATGTGATAAATTATATTCTCATTTGTCATAAAATCAAGGCGTATACAAATTTAAAAGAAAAAAATATACAATAAAAGAAAAAGTAACTAAAGTATAAGGTCAGAGGTAATCAGGGACCAGCACGTAATAAATATCTAGGAACTTTGATAGGAGAATTGTATTATTCTTCTTTTCCTCAAAACCCTTCCAATTAATGTGTAGCAAGAACCCTAAAATGTTTATATCCCTTGACCTAGTAAATTCATTTCTGGGAATTTACCCTAAAAGTAATCCTAGATGTATACAAAGTTTATATGCAAAGATGTTCATCATATTTATGTATAATAGTGAAAAATTGGAAACATACTAGAGGTAGGATGTTTAATGACATTGGAAAATGCTCATAGTATTGTTAAAGAAATATACACTAGGCATCTTCAGATTTAACAACTTCTATGAATATATCATAACTTGGTTAATTTAATATTGCTAGATATTTAGATTACTTTTAGAAATATTCACTATTTTAAACCATATAGCAATACACTTCACTGTGCATGCATCTTTGTACTATTGGTCCATTAGAATGCCATCTTTAGAAGGAAAATTGCTGGGCTTTTTGATATTTTCAAACTACCCTCCAATGTATAAGAGTTCTGGTTTCCCCACACCCTCAACAACACTTTGCATTATCTTTTTGTAGTCTCTACTAGCCCAGGAGTTAAGAAAATGTATATAATTGCTGTTTTGATTTGAGTTTCTCTGGTTACTATATAACTTTGATAGAGTTGCTTACTGATTACCTCTACTAATTTTTACATTAGGGTATTTGTCATTTTTAATTGATTTATAAGAGCAATTTCCTACTAGAGGTAGCAGCACTTTGTCACAAGTTGCAAATATTTTTCCCAGTTTGTCATTAATTTCTGGTAGTTATTTTCTTCTCTATGTTTTTCTCGATTTACCAAATCTTATACAGTGAATATGTATTACTTTTATAAACCAAAAATTAATAAAAATAATACCAGTGGTTGGCATTTAGAATTTGATTACAAACTATGTACTTTTATATAAGTAATTTATTATAATAATCTTAGTATTATTACACTGAGTCATGATTCTTCTTAAAATATGCAATAAGAAATATTATGTTCCATAAAATTATTAGTAAACTTTATAATTATTTCAAAATGCATACCATATTATAAACTACCAAAGCACATTAATCTATTAAGAATTTCAAAAAATAAATAAGTGAAAACATTAAATGAACTAGCCTTGCACAAACACGGTGCAGAGTGCATTTGGTTAATTTTGTGTGATGTGCTTTTGAAAACCACATAAATTATCCAATTTTCAATGTATATTTATATTATATACAACATTAAATGTTGTAATACTATAAATAAAAGCTAACATGTATTGAATCCCCATTATGTGTTTTCATATATATTAGCTCCTTTGCTAGGTATTATTTTCTAATTGTATAAATGAAGAAACTGAGATTCAGAAATATTAACTAGCTTGTGGAAAGATATCCTGTCAGCTACTGGCAGAGCAAGGAATCAAAATCAATTTAACTTGACCTCAAAGAACATTCTCCTTCCACTATGGTGAGAAACTCCTGAAATGGAGTTGGCCACTTCTGTTGGACATTTTACTTTTATAATTAGTACTTATCTAATAAAATGTCCCAGAAACTGAGATGCTCCATTTTGCTTCACATGAGGCTGTGGGAATTTAAAACTCACTCTTATTTAGCTTTACTAAACAGCAGAAGTGAGAATTATAAGCAGAGGGACAAATGAATATAAATGTCACAAAAGAAGGAGGCAGGGGAGAAAAACTAAAAGGTTCTAAAGTATACACTCGAGAGAAATATTTAAAAAGAAATATGTGGCTGCTTCCCACTAGCTGGATATATGTATATGTGTAGCTGATTCACTTTGTTATACAGCAGAAACTAACACAACAATGTAAAGCAATTATACTCCAATAAAGATGTTTAAAAAAAAAAAGAAATGTTTGGGGATATATATAATTTCAATTTATGGTTCAAAAAAGTGAATATTACAGATATTCAAAATAAGTCACTGTGTTATGGCTTTTCAAATAAAAATATGCATAGGAAGCATGATGCATTTGTTTGTAATTTCAATATTTTAAAACTTTCAATGGGAAAGCATAGTGAATTGGTAAAATTTAAACTCAAGATCTACTACATCTGGAGGGCAACTCTGGGCAAGATTTCTAAGAAAACAAACAACCTACCATGTTCTCATCACAATGCCTACCTTAACATAGGAATTTTAAGTGATCTTAGTGCACTGCAAGTTTATGGCTTACTTTTATAGTTCATATATATAGTTACTTATATAGTTTACTAGATATCTATATCATGTACCCATAAAAAAGTAAAATGCAATAGTAAAATGAATATCACATTCATATGAAACTCAGCTATCTAACAGCTTCACTTGTGCAGAATGCAACCAATATAGATGTCACAAGACCCATGTACTTTACTGACAACACTTGATCTTAAAACACACCTTATCTTATTTTACACATAATTTTAACAAACCTGGTATCTTTTTCTTTTTTTTTTTTTAACAAAACAGGATGGGGCTTTGGTAATAGTGATTGCTGTTGAAAACACCTTGATAGCACCAAAACTAAGAATGTTCATTAAATACTACTCACTAAAGAGGAGAAGAAAGGAAAAATAAAAGAGAATTGTTGTGAGAAATCATTAAATGGTCTGGGGTTCTTTAGTAAAGGAGAAAGTCACTCCATATAACTTACCATGTTGTAAGCATTATTATTTTATAGCACAGTACAATAATTGATTTCCATAGTAAAACCCTGAGTCAAAAAGTAAAGGTTCAGTTATTTTCAATAGTCTCTATTGAAGTAAAGTAGGAAAGTATATAGTTAAGAAATATATTTTAGTAAAATGTTGAAAATAAAGAAAATGCATTACCTAAAGGTTACCAGTAACTGAATTAAATTTTACTAAAAGTCATTCAGTTACAGGATCCAAAATTTACCATTGCATATAGAATGTAAATTTCTCATTCCAAATGTTTCATTGGTGAGAGAGAAAAAATGGGTCAATCAAATTGATATGATGAGCATTTGGGGTTTGGAACTAATAAAGTGATACTACATAGAAAAAAAGAAAGGCAATAAATTTGGGTCACCAATCCTTGGTGTCCATTAAATTCTTTTTCAGTCCTTTTTTAGAAAGTCAATGTCTCCAAACTTTTCCTTTTTCTATACCTCCTTCTTTGTTTTCCTGTTCCTTTACCCCACTATATATATATATATATATATATATATATATATATATATATATATATATATATATAATGGATGTTTTAACCTTTTAAGTTCTTTTTACATTGGGATCAAGTTCTTAGTACAGTGGGATTTTAGTTCTTTTGAGGAAAAAACACAATAAATACTATATTAAAATAATAAAGGAAGATCTCTTTGAAGTAGAACATGTAGACCTAGCAAAATACGAGGCTCAAATACTATATTAAAAATAATAAAGAAAGGTCCCTTTCAAGTAGAACATATAGACCTAGCAGAATATCAGGGGCAGGGGAGGTTGTGGAATAATGGGTCTATAAACAACTCCTTTCTCCTCTGGCTGGAAAAGCTGCCAAAATTGTGTTAAAATTTAGATTAGAAAGACTGAATTTCTGCAGAATAAACACTCTCCTAGAACAGAGAGAATGAATCTGTTTCACACCATTCCTTATAACTTACATAACATTTTACTTGTAAGCTTACGTTCTAGAAAGTTTACTTCTTTCATTTCCATTACTTGTTACAGATTTCACACCATTTGGAGCAAGATATAAACCTTTGTATTTCAACACTCTCAATATTCAAGTACAATCAAGTAAATTATTAGGGGGAAGATTGCAATAGCAAATTGTAAATATGAAAGGTCACAGTCCACAAAGCAGCTGCCTAAGAAGACTTTTCATCTTAAAGTAATGGTAAAATAAGAGAGAAGAAAAGAAAGAAGTTATTGCAGAAAAAAATGAGTTTGTACTTATAAAATGGAAAACTCATCAACTTGAAATATTACACATTTTAAAATAATTTTTCTAAGTCAATTACATTTTTTCTCGAGGTTTTACTAAAGGTATTGCAAATAGGGAATTTAGAGCTATCAACAGGAGATATTTCTAGTTCTTACAAAAATCTGAGTATGATGGTTGATCTCAGCAAACAAGAAACAGATATCCTGGATATTTCCCTCCTAGAACTGGTGGCATAATTCCCTATTTGAAGGTGAATATATCCTTCAGTCTTTAAATAATAGATTTTCCAAAGAATTCTTCTTATCAAGAGATTTTTATCTTTGGGGTCTTTAAAAGTTCCTCCAACAGAAAAATAAACTTAAATAGAAGTCCTTCTCTTACCAAATTAGCCTAATGAATGACAAGGATGGGAAAACTGCTAATCTTTGAATCCCTAAGGTTTCGCTCCAGGGAGATTTGTAGCCCGTTCAGACAATCATGAAAGGACCTATGCACTCACTATGAAATGTGTGACTAGTTCTGTTAGGTTTATCTCTTGCCTCCTCTCCATCACCTTCTCACTGCCTTTCCCAAATGTGTAGCAGCTCTGATTTTTACAGCTGAATAACAATGGTTGTGATAAAGGAAATTTTCCTCCCTAGGGATTTCTTGTCCCTTACTTGCTAACCCATTAAAATGCATACATTTTACTTAAAAGGAGGAAAAGATATTCATAAAAAGGATAGGTTTTCCTAAAAAGACAAAAATACTAAAGTCATAAATACCTGCTGGAAAAATTTAAACACAACAAGAAAATATGCTAACTCCCTTGGTAAATGCTTGTTTCACTAATATCAGTTTGGAGGATTATATCTAGATAAATTCTAGGTGTAAACCAAGCATGAGATCAGCAACTAATCCTAAAGGTACCTATTAGTTCAAAGGACTGGGATTTTTAAAAGATATATTTAAAATGCAAAAGTTTTAGTGCTTTCAAGGTATTTATAGAAAACAAAAACATACTAAATGATTAGGTATTTATTTAAAAATAGTAACTTTATACCAGGGAAATGAAGCTGTTTATAGTTAGTGACTTCACACCCTGATAGTTTTTTTCATATTAAGCAATTATGACTTGTAGTACAAAGCTATAAATTCAAGAGTTTAAGACCTCAATACTTACCCTGACTACACTGAAGTCCAGCTTAGTCTCCTGTGCACACTGTAATATGAGCTGAAAGCAATTTTTACTTTGATTTGTCATTCCATTTTCATAATAACGCTGTAAAATCCTTTGTTGTTCTACAGTAAATACAGAACGTAGATTCATCTAAAAATAAAAGAAGATACTCTGAAAATTTGAATAAAAATTGGGTTTGTGTAGAATTTGCACGTTTTTGTTTTTTGATACAATTTCAATGCTATGAAGCTGCAAGATTTCTTTACGTGAAATAACCCCAGTAATGGGCAATAATTTGTGTGCTAAAGGGAGAGAGGTTCTCAATGAATATTATGCATAATGTGAACCCTTATTGAATTTGTTCAGAAAAAGTATCAACTTTAAAGACAAAAAAAAAAAAAAAAGCGGAAAACCCTTATCTGGTTAGTGTCAGTGCATGGAGAGAAAAAGCTTCTTTCACCAAAATAAATATTTATGGCTAGTAAAGCCAGAGATTGTGGCATGGTAGTAGCCATAGGTGGTCAATTATCAACGGGGACACTCACTGTTCTTTGTCAAGCAAGGCATCTGGCATATGTCTTACAGCCAAAAGCTGTGCTCCGAAACAAAAGGGTGCGTTTATTCTGGGATAAAGGGGTTCATTTTATATATTAAGTCAAAATCTATCTTTAAAGCTTAAAAATAAACAGGAAGTTTTAGTGACTGAAAATGTATTTGCTTTAGGCAATACTAACCAAAATAATTATTTTTAATAGCTGTAGTATATAAACCAAAATTAAAAATCATGTATAGTTTACTAAAAATATACCAAGTACTTTTAATTGACAACATCATAATTAGACAAGAGAAATTTTAAAAACACATTGCTCTTCTTGCCAATAGGCAAGATGTTTAATATTAAGGGAGAACAACTCTGTGAATCTCACAAATAAGAAGCAGGTCAAACCCTTCATAAAGGAGATGAATTCTAGTAATGCATTTTATAAAGAAGAACACATAATTAGATAAAGGCAATTTCAGGTTCCTCTTAAAAGCTGTCACACTAAAATTGTTTCCTAAAAGCTGACAGAAAGAAAACCCTTTGCAAGGAATGAATCTCTTCAAAATTAGGAAAACAGTGACAACTAAAACAATATAAGCCAAACCAAACAGAAATCATTCTAGTATACTGGGTATGGAAAAAACTAAGTACATTGACATTGAAATAAAAAATAATTTCCATTTTTTGAATATTTTGAACAATAAAGCAGTTTCATAAAGAAATTAAAGACAGTCACATAGCCATCCAGTGAAATCTGTACACGACTTGTTTTCTTGACCATGCAAACGTTTTCCTATATAATGTTAAGAGATCAGATGAGAGAAAATTGCATGTGAGAGAGGGCAGGAACATTCAGAAACAAATAACTCCACTTTATGAAGGGGATCTCATTCAAGTACAACAATGTGGAAATGTAAACCTCTTATCTGCAACCAGACCAAATTTTCAAGGATGTTTGGGCCAGAGGACGATATTCATCAAAGCAATATTACTATGTTTGCCAGTTTTCAGAGCAATTTGGGGTTCCTTTTCCTAAGTGATTCAGCTACAGTCAGGAGAGGAGCCAGAAGATGATGGTCAAATACCTGAAATACCTCATCTGTTGTGGATTAAGTAGCAAGGTATTGGTATTCCAGTACTTTGGAATGAGATCTGAGGAGTGTGGTAAATTTCAATTCACTAATGCATAATACGGGTAATGGCTCTGATTCTTCTCTGTAGGGCTGTAACTACCATAAAAAAGCCTAGAGTACAAGATATGGCTGATCCCCAAGTGTATCACTATAGCTGCCTTATGTAGGAATGGTTTCCTATTGGCTGGCTACAACTGTTGCTCCAGTATGATATGAATCTTAAAAAGCATGGCAGATTAGTTATCTTGGTCTATGGAGTGGCAAGTTATTGAATGACTGCACAGCCAAAGTTCTTAATTGCTTGCACAAAAATCAGGAAAAAAATGTAAAAACTTTCATTTTAAAAGTTGGGTTGTTATTTATGTGGAAGATAAAATGACAATCCATTGGATTCATAGAAAGTGAGGTCTACTGTATTGGGGTAGGGAAGGTAATTAACTGAACTAGGGGATTAAATATTGAAATAACAAGTCATTTAGCTTTACCTCATGATTTCCTAGTCTAATTCTCTTTGCATTGTACTACCCACTGAGCATACACCAGCCCACAAGGAATAAGACAACCTGTGTCCTACTCTCAACTCCACTGGAGACTATTTGGTAAATCACTTAATTTCTATGAGCATCCATTTCCTAGTTTGTAAAATTCTGGATTATATGACTTGTTTTACTTACCAGTCTGGATTGTTAAAAGTAATTTAAGATATGTAAACTCATTTTTCTTACATTTTTTTCAGCCGCACCCCGCGGCTTGTGGGATCTTAGTTCCCCAACCAGGGATGGAACCTGTGCCCCCTGCAGTGGAAGCTTGGGGTCCTAACCACTGGACTGCCAGGGAATTCTCATTTTTCTAAAGTTTTAAAGCATGTTATAGTTGTAACATATTTATATTTTTAAGGATAACTAGGCCCTTCAGTTTATCTATCATATTCAGATATGGAATTTCTTAGGTTGCTCTCAGCTTTAGGATTTGGTGTTTTAATGAAGACCCTGAGCCATTGGCAAAAGATTAAACTATGCTCAGTATGTTCTATTCAAACAAGCAGAGCAATGAGTGAAATATTTTAGATGTATTGCTTTGGAAATACTTGAAATATACAGCTTTGAGGAATGAAATAGCTAAAATATAGCTAAGGCTCTATTTTTACATTGGAATATTTCAGATAAATTCCTATGTAACACTGTCCTTATATATCTGATATCATACTTAAAACCAGCTCTAATAATGCCCTAATAATGTTTTAAGTGGCTAAATCATTTGAAAAGTACAAAAAAATTTTACTCATTAAGGACTCGTTCTTGGAAAACCTGGTTTTAAAAATGGAATGAGTCCATAAAATCATCACCAATTCAAATAGAATACATTCTTGCCAAGACTAAATATTTGAATTTTGGGTAAGCCATCAACTTTTTTGTTTGTATGTTTACAAAGAGTTGAGCTTAGGTTAATATAATACCTTGAATATCTTTATCTTGGCCAACATGTCTCTATTAACATTGTCCTTTTAATCCATTATTATTATTCGCTTTTAAATTTACATACAGTAAAAATCACTATTATTCATGCATGGTTTTATGAGTTAAAACAAACATATATAGTCATGAAACCACCATCACAATTAAGGTACAGAACAGTTCTATCATTCTGAAAAAAACCTTAATGCTGCTTATTTATAATCAATCTCTCTAGCCACCCAGCCCCTGACAATCCCTATTCTGTTCCTATTATTTTGTTTTTATAGAATGCCATATAAACGGAATAATACAGTTTGTATTTTTTCTGAGACTAGCTTATTTCATTTAGCATAATGTATTTGAGATTCATCTGTGTTGTCTGTATCAGTAATTTGCTCCCTTTTCTTGCAGAGTAGCATTCCATTGTAGGAATATACCACAGTTTTTCCATTCATCCATTGAAGGACATGTGGGCTGTTTTAAGTTCTTAGCTATTATGAATAAAACTGTTAAAAACATTTGTGTGCAGGTTTCTGTCTGAAAATATGTTTCCATTTCTCTTGAGTAAATACCTAGGAGTTGGACTGCTGGGTCATATGGTAAATATATACTTAACTTTATAATTCAAATATAAATGCTTTCCAAAAGTACAAATTTGCTTTTGCACCAACATTCTATGAAAGTTTCAGTTCTTTCACTTCCTTACCAGAATTATAATCATATATTTCTAAAAAATTAGTCATTTTAATAGTTGTGTAATTGTGTATTACTATTGTGGTTTTAATTTGTATTTCCCTAGTGATAATAATATTGAGCATCTTTTGCTATTCTTATTTGTCATTCATACATCTTCTCTGTAGAAGTGTCCAAATACTTTGTAAATTTTTAAATTGGATTGTTTGTTTCTTATTATTTAACTTTTAGTGTTCATTACATATTCTGGATACAAGTCCTTTATGAGAAATATGATTTTCAAATATTTTATCCTCGCTTGTGCCTTGTTTTTATTTTATTAACAGTGTATTTCACAGAGCAGTTTTTAATTTTGATGAAGCACTATTTATCACTGCTTTATGGATTGTGCTTTTAGTGCCATACCTTAGAAATCTTTGTCTAGCACAAGGTCACAGAAACTTTTTCCTATGTTTTCTTTTAGTAGCTTCATATTTTTGCATTTCACATTTAAGTTTAGGATCCATTTGGAGCTGATTTTTGTGTAAGGTGTGAAGTACAGGTCGAAGTTTTGTGGGGGTTTTTGCATATGGATATCCAATTGTTCCAGTACCATTAATTGAAAAAAAACTTTTTATTGAATTGCTCTTTCATCTTTGTTAAGAATCACTTGACCATATATGTGTGGCTCTTTTTCTGAACACCCTTTTCTGTTCCATTGATCTATGTGTCAATTCTTTCATTAAAACCACACTGTCTTAACTACTGTAGTTTTATCATAACTGTTGAATCAGGAAGTGTGAGCCTTCTAATACTGTAATTAAAAAAATCAATTTAGCTATTCTACATCCTTTACATTCTCATATGAATTTTAGAATCAGATTGTTGGTACTAACAAAAAATTCTGCTGGAATTGGATTGAATCTATAGATCAGTTTAGGGACAATTGCTGTGTCTTCCAAATCATGAATATGATATACTTTTCTCTAATTATTTAGATCTTGTTTGATTTCTCTCCTCAGAGTTTCATAGTTTTCAGTATATAGATTCAGTACATAGTCTGTTAAACTTATACCTGTGTATTTCTTATGTGTGTGTGGTTTGTTTGAAGGGGAAGGGGGGTATTGTAAATGGTATTTTTAAAATCATGGTTACTATAGTTTAAAATAATGTAGTGTATATTTGAAATTTGCTAGGAGAGTAGATCTTAAGTGTCCTCACTACACCAAAAAGAAATAGAACTATGTGAGGTGATGGATATCATATATGCATTACCTTGATTGTACTAATCATTTCATTATATATATATATATATATATATATATATAAAATCAAACCATCATATTGTATACCTTAAATATATACAATTTTCATTTGTGAATTATACCTCAATAGAGCTGGAAATTTTAAAAATTTCCAATCGCTCGCTGCTAGGATATCAACATACAATTTAATTTGGTATATTCACCTTGCTAAATTAATTTACTGGTTCAAGCAGCTTTTTTGTTGATTGTCTGGTATTTTCTAAACAAATATGTCATCCACAGAGAAAGGCTTGTTTATTCTTTTCCAATACACTTCCCTTTTCTTTCTTCTTTTTTTTAACATCTTTGTTGGAGTGTAATTGCTTTACAATGATGTGTTAGTTTCTGCTGTATAACAAAGTGAATCAGCTATATATATACATATATCCCCATATCTCCTCCCTCTTGCATCTCCCTCCCACCCTCCCTATACCACCCCTCGAGGCGGTGACAAAGCACTGAGCTGATCTCCCGGTGCTATGTGGCTGCTTCCCACTAGCAATCTATTTTACATTTGGCAGTGTATATATGTCCATGCCACTCTCTCACTTTGTCCCGGCTTACCCTTCCCCATCCCCATGTCCTCAAGTCCATTCTCTACATCTACGTCTTTATTCCTGTCCTGCCCCTAGGTTCTTCAGAGCCACTTTCTTTTTTTTTTAGATTCCATATATATGGGTTAGCATACGGTATTTGTATTTCTCTTTCTGACTTACTTCACTCTGTATGACAGACTCTAGGTCCATCCACCTCACTACAAATAATTCAATTTTGTTTCCTTTTATGGCTGAGTAACATTCCATTGTATATCTGTGCCACATCTTCTTTATCCATTCATCTGTTGATGGATACTTAGGTTGCATCCATGTGCTGGCTATTGTAAACAGAACTGCAGTGAACATTGTGGTACATGACTCTTTTTGAATTATGGTTTTCTCAGGGTATATGCCCAGTAATGGGATTGCTGGGTTGTATGGTAGTTCTATTTTTGGTTTTTAAGGAACCTCCATACTGTTCTCCATAGTGGCTGTATCAATTTACATTCACACCAACAGTGCAAGAGGGTTCCCTTTTCTCCACACCCTCTCCAGAATTTATTATTTGTAGATTTTTTGATGATGGCCATTCTGACTGGTGTGAGGTGATACCTCATTGTAGTTTTCAGTTACATTTCTCTAATGATTGGTGATGTTGAGCATCCTTTCCTGTGTTTGTTGGCAATCTGTACATCTTCTTTGGAGAAATGTCTATTTAGGTCTTCTGCCCATTTTTGTATTGGGTTGTTTGCTTTTTGATATTGAACTGCATGAGCTGCTTGTAAATTTTGGAGATTAATCCTTTGTCAGCTGCTTCATTTGCAAATATTTTCTCCCATTCTGAGGGTTATCTTTTTGTCTTGTTTATGTTTTCCTTTGCTGTGCAAAAGGTTTTAAGTTTCATTAGGTCCCATTTGTTTATTTTTGTTTTTATTTCCATTCTCTAGGAGGTGGGTCAAAAAGGATCTGTGTCTGGCCTTACATTTACATCTTTAATCCATTTTGAGTTTATTTCTGTGCATGGTGTTAGGGAGTGTTCTACTTTCATTCTTTGACATGTAGTTGTCCAGTTTTCCCAGCACCACTTATTGAAGAGGCTGTCTTTTCTCCATTGTATATTCTTGCATCCTTTATCACAAATAAGGTGACCAGGGCTTCCCTGGTGGTGCAGTGGTTGAGAGTCCGTCTGTCGATGCAGGGGACATGGGTTCATGCCCCGGTATGGGAGGATCCCACATGCTGTGGAGTGGCTGGGCCCGTGAGCCATGGCCACTGAGCCTGCACGTCTGGAGCCTGTGCTCCACAATGGGAGAGGCCACAACAGTTAGAGGCCTGCATACCACAAAAAAGAAATTAAAAAAATTATTAATAATAAGGTGACCGTATTTGCATGGATTTATCTCTGCGCTTTCTATCAGGTTCCATTGATCTATATTTCTGTAGGTACTGGTCTTTTATTTCTTTATTGCACTGGCTAAGACCTATAGTATAATGTTTTATTCAGAGCTGTGAGACTGGACATTTGTTCCTTTTTCTCAATTTTAGAAGAAAAGTGTTCAGTCTTTCACCATTGAGTGTTACATCAGCTGTAGGTTTTTCACATGCTTTACAAGTTTAAGGAAATTTCCTTTTATTTCTATTAAACTGAGAGTTTTTATTATTACTGTTACTATCATCATTATAATGAATGGATATTGAATTTTGTCAAATGCTTTTTCCTGCTTGTATTGAGGTAATTGTACATATTTTGTTCTTTAACCTTTTGATATGGTAAATTATGCTGGTTGATTTTCAAGTGTTGGATGAGTATTCTGTTCCTGAATAAACCCCAGTTGGTGGTGATGTATTATTCATTTTATATATTTATTTGATTTGGAAATATATTGTTGAAAATTTTTGAGTCTGCATTCATGAGGGATGTTTGTGATTTTCTTTTCTTGTATTGCATTTGGTTTGGTACAGGCAATGAGTTAGGAAGTGTTCCTTCTACTTATATGCTCTAGAAGAGTTTACATAGAATTATTATATTTTCATTAAATCTTTGTTAGAAATCACCAATGAAGCCATCTGAGAATGGAATTTTCTTTGTTGGAAAGTTTTAAGCTATGCATTACATTTCTATATTATTCAGACAATCTATTTCTTCTTGAGTGAGTTTGGGCAGTTTGTGTCTTTCAAAGTATTGGCCCATTTTATCTAAGTTGCTGAATTTAAAGGTGTAAAGTTTCTTATATACTATTCCTTTATCATCCATTGAATATTTATAGGTTCTATTGTGTTGTATTTTTCCTTCTTGATATTGGCAATCTGTTTCTTTTGTCTTGGTCAGTTAACAAGAGGCTTATCACTTTTATTGATCTTCTGAAATAATTAGCTTTTGGTTTCATTGACTTTTGTTTATTGTTTTTCTGTCTTCATTTACATTTACTCCTGCTCTTATCATTACTATTCCCTTCATTCTGCTTATTTGGACTTAATTTGCTCTTCTTTTTTCTAGTTTCTTAAGGTGGGAACTTAGATTATTGATCTTTGAGCTTTCTTCTTTTCTAAATATAAGCAATTAATGCTATAAATTTACTTCTAAGTACTGCTTTGGCTGCATTCTACAAATCTTGATAGGTTGGATTTTTTAACAGCCTTATTGAGGTATATCTGATGTACATACAGCTGCACAATAGTTAATGTCTACAATTTGATGAGTTTGGCCTTATACAAAAACTAGTGAAACCATCACCATAATCAAAGTAATCAGCATATCCAACGCCTCCCAGAGTTTCCTTGTGTCCCATTGTTTATTTGTTCTGTAATAAGAACACAACATGAGATTAACCCTGTTAACAAATTTTGAACTGCACAATGCTGTATTGTTAACTATAGGTATTATGTTCTACAACAGGTCTCTAGAATTTTTTCATTTGGCATAACTGAAACTATCTACCCACTGAATAACAACTTCCCATTTCCCTCACCCTCCATCCTGGCAACCACCATTGCATTCTCTGCTTCTGACTATTTTAGATAGCACACATAAGTGGAATCATGTGGTATTTGTCCCATGACTAGCTTATTTCACTTAGAATAGTGTTCTCCAGTTTCATCCATGTTGTTGTAAATGGCAGAATTTCCTTCTCTTTAAAGACTGAATAACATCCCATTGTATGTATATATTACATTTTCTTTATCTGTCGATGGACACTTGGCTATTTCCATATCATGGCTATTGTGAATAGTGCAGCAATAAACATGGGCATGCAGATATTTCTTCAAGATCCTGATTCCAATACTTTTGGATAGTTGTCCCTTTCTATCTTTGGGGGATTAGCTCCAGGAACCCCCACAGATACCAAAATCCAAGGATGCTCAAGTCCATTACAGTTGGCCTTCTGTATCCACCTATCCATGGGTTCCACATCCATGGAAACAAAGGGATGACTATATACCCAGATGTGGGATTGCCGGATCATATGGTAGTTCTATTTTTAACCATTTTGAGGAAACTCCATGTTGTTTACAATAGCTGCTGAACATTAATTTACATTCCCACCAACAATGTACAGGGGTTCCAATTTCTCCACATCTTTGCCAACACTTTTTATCTTTTGTTTTTTAAATAATAGGCCTCCCAACAGGTGTGAACACCATACACCAAAAAGTCAACTCAAAATGAAGACTTAAACATAAGACCCAAAACTGTAAAACTCCTGGAAGAAATCATACAAAAAGAGCTTCTGGACTTTGGTCTTGGCAACAATTTCTTGGATACGTCACCAAAAGCACAGGCAACAAAAGCAAAAATGGACAAGTGGGACTACATCATATTAAAAATATTCTGCAAAGCAAAGGACAGTCAACACTCAACTAGAGTAAAAAAAAAAAAGCAACCTACAGAATGAAAGAAAATATTTGAAACCATATATCTGATTAGGGTTACTTTCCAAAATATATAAGAAACACCTAAAACTCAATAGCAAAATAACTAATTATCCAATTAAAAATGGGCAAAGGGCTTGAACAGACATTTCTCTGAAAAGACAAACAAATGGTCAACAGGTATTTGAAAGATGCTTAACATCATTAATTATCAGGGAAATACAAATAAAAACTATCATGACACAGGGTGTGTTTTAACTGTCATTCAGTTCAAAATATTAATTTTCCTCTTTATTGTTTAAAATATTTAAGTATTTTCCAGATATCTTTGTTATCAATTTCTAGTTTAGTGTGGTTATGAATAGAGAATATACTTTATATTATTTCAACTGTTTTAAATTTTTTAAAGTTTATGGCACAGGCAGAATATGGTTTCTTTTAAAGAATGTTCCATGAACATTTGAAAGGAATGTATCTTTGGCTATTGTTAGGCAGATAGTTCTAATAATGTCAATTAGGTCACGTTGCTTAATAGTGTTGTTCAGATCTTCTGTATCTTTACTGATTTCCTGACTTATTCTATCAATTACTGTAAGAGGAAAGGTGAAGTCCCCAAGTATAATTGTGCACTTGTCTATTTCTACTTTTAATTGTATCAGTTTTGCTTTATGTATTTTGAAGATCTGTTGTTAGATGCATATTCAACTAATATTGTTACATATTTTTGGTGAATTGATCCTTTATTCATTATGTAATACCCCTTCTTTATTCCTCATACTATTCCTTTTTCTGTTTTTTAATTTGTCTGACACTAATGAATATACTTCAGCTTTGTTTTGAATAACCTGTCATAGTATATAATTTTCTTTCATTTTATTTTAATTTATGTCTTTACATATAAAGTAGATTTCCTATAACTAGGATACAGTTGGGCTTTAAAAACCCAATATGACAGTATGTGTATGACAGTATGACAGTTAGTGTGTTTAGATCACTTACATTTAACGTAATTACTAATATGGATGGATTTGGGTGCACCATTTTATTAGTTGTTTTCTGTTTGTCCTTCTGATTTTTTGTTTTGCTGTTCCCCTTTCTCCAACTTCTTTTTTATTATTTTAATATGTCTTTGTAATGTTTTAATTCATTGGCTTTTGGGCTACATTTCTTTCCATATTTTTGAAGTGGTTTTTCCACTGACTTTGTTTTCCATGTTTTGTCATGAGAAATCCACGGTCATTTCCAAATCTTTGTTTCCCTATGTATTTTGCTTTTCTCCAGCTTTTTTCAACACTATATCTTTGATTTTTAACAATTTGATTATAATGTGTCTGGGCATGATTTCCTTTGAGTTTAACTTGTTTCAAGGGATCTCGAACCTGTAAATTTTTATCTTTCTTAAGTGTTTTGTAGAATTCACTAGTGTAGTAATTTGGGCTTGGAGATTTCTTAAAAGAAATATTTTTAATCACAAATTCAAGTTCTTTAATAAAGTGCTCAGTTATTGTATTTCTTCTCAAACAAGCTTTGATGATTTCTGTCTTTCAAAGAATATATATATTTACTTTAAGTTGTTTATTTATAGGCATAAAGTTAATAGTCCATTAGTATATTTTTAAATGTCTGTACAGTCTGTAGTGATATCCTTTCTCTCATTCCTGTTATTGGTAATTTGTGTCTTCTCTCTTTTTTGTGTACAGCCTTTTCTCAAATATCCATGTTTTGGTTTCATTGCATTTCTCTATTTTTTTTAAATTGAAGTATAGTTGATTTACTATATTGTGTTAGTTTCAGGTGTACAGCATAGTGATTCAGGAATTTTTGCAGCTTATATTCCATTATAAGTTATTACAAGATACTGTGTCTAATTCCCTGTGCTATACAGTATATCCTTGTTGCTTGTCTGTTTTATATATAGTAGTTTGTATCTGTTACTGTTTTCTGTTTCATTTATTTCTGCTCTCATTATTTACTTTTTTCTGCTTGCTTTGGGCTTAATTTGCTCTTCTAGTTATCGTTTGTTAGTGAAGCTCAAGTAACAGATTTTCAAGCTTTCTACTTTTCTACTACAAGTGTTTAATGCTCTAAATGAACTCTAAGTGCTGATTTAACTGTATTCCACATATATTGATATGTTGCAATTTCATTTTCACTGATTATACAGTGCTTTCTAATTTATCTTGTGGGCTCTCCTTTGACCCATTGGTTACCTACAACTGTGTTGTTTACTTTCCAACTATTTTGGGATTTCCCAGATATCTTTGATTTATTGATTTTTAGTTTAATTCCTTTATGATCAGAGAACATCCCTCATATGACTTCAACTTTTTACTTTTGATGGTTTGTTTTATGGCCCAAAATATGGTCCATGTTGATCAATTTTCTATGTGCTTCTGGGAATAATGTGTACTCTGCTCTCTTTGGGTGGATTCAATTAGGTTGAGTTGGTTGAAAGTGTTGTTCAAGTCTTAAACAGTTATTAATTTTCTCTCTATTTATTTTAGCAATTACTGAGAGAAGCTGTTAACATTTCTAATTGTATACTAGTTTGTTTCTCATGTCTCTTTTAACAGTTTTTGATTCATATATTTTGAAGCTCTGATATTAGGTACATAAATATTTAGGATTTTTATGTTCTCTTAATTAATTGATCCCTTTATCAATATGAATGATGTTCTTTACTGCTGATATTTTTTTTCTCTGAAATCTTCTTTATCTGATATGAATATAGTCAACTTTATTTAGATTCATTGTATATATTTTTTCATTTACTTATGTTTAACATATCTATTTCTTTATACTTAGGTGGGTTAGTTGTAGACATTTATAGATGAGTTAAAGTCTAATGTGACAGTACCTGCCTTTTAACTGGTATGTTTAGACTATTTTGAAATTAATATAATTATTGATATGGTTGGGCTTAGATACAATCTATTTGTTTTCTATTTGCCTCATATGTTTTTTGTTCCTTTTTTTTCCTTTTTTCTATTTTGATTTTAATTAAACATTATTTATAATTCTATTTTATCTTCTTGGTTAGCTCATCCCTCTTTGTCGTGTTATTTTAATGGTTGTTTTAGTGACCATGGTATACACCTTTAATTTATTATCAAGTTAATTTATCATAATATTATATATACTACTTCACATATAATAGAAGAATCTTACAATAGTATACCTGTATTTCTGTTCTACTGTCTTTTGTGCTATTGTTGTCATACATTTTGCTTTTACATATGTTATAAAACCTCCAATAAATGGTTATTTAAAAAAATTAAACAGTTATCATTGAAAGTGATTTTCAAAAATTAAAAATCATACATATTTACCTACATATTTTTTACTTCCATTGTGTAGGTCCAAAGTTCTTTTTTTAGGTGCAAATGCAAGGAGCTTTACTGTAGTAATGTCCTTCATTTTCTTTAATTCTCTACAGGCTACATACAAAACAAAAACATAATAATGAAGAAAAATTAATTTCAATTTGGTATCATTTTCCTTCTGCCTGAAAGATTTCCTTGAACATTTTTGGTAGTGTGTTTCTGCTGTCAGTGCATTTTTTTTTCTTTGGAATGAGTAAGAAAACCTTTGTTTTGCTTTGATATTTTGCTATAGAATTCTAGGTTAACAGGTTTTTTTTTAATCTTTCAGTGCTTTATACATGTCATTCCATGGTCTTCTGACTTGCATTGTTTTCAACAAGAGGCCTCCTGTCATTCTAATGTTTGTTCCCCCAAAGTGATTGTACATAAAGGTGATATTTTTTGCCCTGGATACTTTTAAGCTTTTTTTCTCTGGATTTCAGCAGTTAGATTAGGAGATGCCTTGGAGCCATTTCCTTTAGCTTTCTTCTTCTCAGAAGTTGTTAAGCTTCTTGACTATGTGGGTTCATAGTTTTCATCAAATTTGGAAAAATTTCAACTGTTAATTAAAAATAATTTTCTTCACCTTCTGGGACTCAAAACACATGTATATTACATTGAGTGATATTGTCTCACAGCTCATTGTTGGTCCATTCATTTTTTTTCCCATAGTTTTACTTTTGTCTCTAGAATTTCAATTTGGATCTTTTAATAAATCTTCCATTTCTTTCCTCATCAGGCTTGTGCTTTCCTCTACCTTCTTGAACATAGAGAATACAGTTTTAATAGCTGCTTTTACATTCTCTACTAATTCTAAACTCTATTATTGTTCATTCTGTTTTTTTAAATTATTTCTTCACTACACTATGAGCTGTATTTTCTTGTTTCTTTGCATACTTTCTGTAGTTTTTCATTTAATGGCAGATATTGCTAATGATGCTCTTGGATACTGGATGTTTTTATATTCTTTAAATATTTTGGAACTTTGTTCTGGGATATATTTAAATTACTTGGAAATTGATTCATCTGAGGTTTGCTTTGTTAGGCAAATCCAAAATTTCCTTTAGTCTAGGGCTAATTTGTCTCATTACTAAAATAATACCTTTCTGAGGACCTTCCTAGATATTCCATGAAATATAGTTTTCCAGCCTGGTGGTTGAAAACCTAAACTATTCCTCGTCTTATGTGAGCTCTGAGGATTGCTTGCCTGATCATTTCTAGTGGTTCTTTCCCCATCTGCAATAGTTTTCTCACACACTGGAGTTGATCAGTATTCAGCCAAAGATTCAAGGGGCCCCTCTACAAGTCTCCAGAGCTCTATCTACGTGCAGTTTTCTCCTGTGAGCGTTCTCCCCTCCAGTACTCTATACCTCAAATTCTAGTCACCCTGTCCTCTGTGAACTCTGAATTCTGTCTCCTCAACTCAGAGAGACTTCCAGGCTGTTTGGTTCCCTTTCCCTTGGTTGTGGTCTGGATACTTTCTCCAGGCAGTGACTTGGGACATTCACAGGGCTTATCTTATTTGTTTCCCTTCTCTCAAAACATCGTGGTCCTGTGCTACTTTTTGTCAAATGTCCAAAATCCACTGTTTCATACATATTTTTTGCTGGTTTTTTTGTTTGTTTTTAGATATTTAAGATGAGAGGGTAAACCCTGTTCTTGTTACTTCATCATAGCTGTAAGCAGAAGTTCAGGTGGCCTTTTGGAGTGGTGGAGTGGGAACACTATGTTAGGAGTGAGGACATCTCTGTTTCTATTAAGCTTCACTACTTGCTAGTTTTGTGACCTTAGCAAAGATAATTGACCTTTTGGGCCTCAGTTTCATCTGGAAAATAAAGTTATAAAATCTGTCCTACTCTTCTTCACATGATGAATTATTTAATTAAAATACTTGGTAAACTATAATGTGCTATGCAAAAGTTATTTTTGTTAATTGTAAACATTTATGTAAACAACTTGTCATTCCTACAAGTAATAATTAATTTAACATATACCAAACCACTCCCACATCATGCGTATATAAACCTCAAATAAAGGAAACATACATTAATATATTCTCATGGCAAAAGGAAGACAGATCCTGACCCTCTTCTATGTAATGAGAGTTTGATCTTTTAAAGTTTTGGAGAATGAAAAACTTAAGCACAACACCAATGGGCATGGTGTCCATGTATGTAGGTGCCTCTGCATAACTTTTTAATGTAATATTTAGCAAATGCTTGATTAAATATACAATAATTAACTGACACTTTGAATTTAATGAAATTTGAATACATGTAAAATAATTGCTATGGTGGACTTCCCTGGTGGCTCAGCGGTTAAGAATCTGCCTGCCAATGCAGGGGACACGGGCTCGAGCCCTGGTCTGGGAAGACCCTACACGCTGCGGAGCAAGTAACCCTGTGTGCCACAAATACTGAGCCTGTGCTCTAGAGCCTTCAAACCACAACTACTGAGCCCACGTGACCCAAATACTGAAGCCCGTGCACCTAAAGCCTGTGCTCCACAACAAGAGAAGCCACCACAATGAGAAGCCTGCGCAGTGCAACAAAGAGTAGCCCCTGATTGCTGCAACTAGAGAAAGCTCGCACACAGCAACAAAGACCCAACACAGCCAATAAATAAATAACTTTATTAAAAAAAAAGAATTTATGGTAAATCTGTTTTCAGAAGCTGTCACTTTAATGTATAATTTACATTTAATGATCCTCATCTTTACAAACGGCAGCTCTATTTAGTTATTTTATAATGAACTTGCCAGAATTTGCAGATATTGCAAAAAATAAATTTCAACATCTTCTAAGCATAAAGTCAAGTAACAGGCATTGCATCTATTCAAATACTATAAAAGGATATTCACTATTTGTTCATTGGGCTATAACTACTGAAATGCATTGCACACATCTCTTATCTTCCATTTTAGAGGTATAATTGTCCTCTATCACTTAGGTGGAAACATGAAACAGGAAATTTTAACTACAACCCAGAAAACTTTCTCAGGGCACAAAGAAATTGTACACTGACCTCACTTTAAAAAACACTTAAGAATTATATATAATTAACGTTCATATTTTCCAGCTACATGAAAGCTAAATATATATTCATAATGACAGGGGCACAAATTCCAAGATAATATTATGTATAAAGTTTTCATATAAATAGATGAAAAGATATATCTACAGTGACATATATCTCTATAGCCACATGTCTAATGTCTAAATTCAAAGATGATGAATGTTTGTTCAAAAACAATCACTGGCAAGTAGATATACTAATCTCAGATTTTTTCATCAATTATAATAATTTGTTAGCTTTTAATGACACTTGCTTTTATCACAAAGTGGTAATGTTAAAATAATAAAATACCTTTAAACTACAAATACCTTATCAAACACTCAGATGTCAAAACTCATAACAAAATAAGAAAGGTCAACTTCAAACAGATAATCAGTTGGACAACAGAAGCATAAACAGGGCCTCAATCGGATAATTGATTTCCTGTTGTCTTTAGCTCTGCTTTCATACAATCACACATGCATACACTTAAACAGAATAAATGACAATTAATGACCAGTGATATATAGCATCTCCTGATGAGTTAAATACTACCTTGATCCATATATATTTGTGACTGAATTCTATTTCTGTTTTACATTTCTAGCCCCAAGCAAATCATGCAAGCAAATCATTTCTTTCACTAGCTCATGATAGTGATTCCACTGCCATAAGCACTGACCCCTAACATCCTGCAATTAACATTCTAATACCTTTAAATATAGGTTGCATTTTAATTTACTATTGAGGGTAGCTCTATAAAATTTCTCATAGCTGCACATTGCAAAATTGATTGTTAATAAATTACTCATTATATCAAAATAATGCCTCTTTAATTTCACCATACTGTGAATTTATCCTTATTAGTTCTCTCTTAATTTTTTCTATCATCCACACAACTCTCTCCTACTCTATCCTACCTCTTCTCTCACTCCCAGCAAGAATTTCCATTGGTAACTAAAATTTGTTTTTAAAATGTTAAAGCCATATTTATTCACTTAAACTAGATATTCTTTTGGTGTTTTATGAGTTAGATTTACATAGTATATGTTAAGATTTAAGGGTAGTTTTACCTAGAAGCAAAGAGATGGACTGTTTGACTCTCATACTTTCCATTCCTGATTTTATTGCAAAAACTTTGGGGGAAAAAGTATACATCCTGTTCTTTGGGGGTTGGAGGAAGATTTCTCAAAGCACCCCATCTGGTGGTAAGTAGGTAACAGTATATAATTATACAAATGTATAGTGCTGAACCAACACACACACATATCTAATTCATCAAATAGTGGAAGCATAAATTTATCCCTACAATAATTTTAATAGACTAAGTACTGCTTAGTGGTTTAAAAGCCTCATGGATTGCAACTAAAATCTGATAGTCATAGGTAAAGTCTTATCTTTCTTCTTCCTTTAAAAGAAGAAAACAAAATCAAAAACAAAATCTTTCCTGTATTGTCCAAATCCACCTTTGGGTCTCTGTCTGAGGAACTCTGCCTTAAGGTACTCAACTCATTCCATCAAATGTATTTTAATTGTGATTTATGACTATAAAAGAGAAGTTTTATCATTATACCTGGCGGAAAGGCTCTGTGTGTAAGTGAACACATGCAGATTGTGAGGTTTTCTTTTCAAGATTATCAGTGAAATAAAAGCCTCAAATTTAAAAATTTCCATAAAACTTGCAGACCTCTGAGAACACGTCCTTGGACCCCTAGGGGTCTGCAGACCTCAATTTTTAGAGACACCACCCTATGTTAAGCCTATGACATTAAGATAGAAAACATACATTATTACCAAATCTTAGACGTATATATGTTTGAAGAATGGGATAAATAGTGACCCCTAATGTTTTTGTCAGCACTGCATTTCTCCTGCCTAGTCATGTGTTTCACTTGGATATGAGCACAAAATGAGATATTGTTACATAACAAATGTGCTTCTGTGTATTTCGTCACAATGCTATTCACTGGTGTTAATCAGACCAGATCTGAAGACATGGACTATACTATCCAAGGTTTAATCATGACCATATTCAGCAATTGTTATTTTACCACTAATATTTAATTCAGGTAACCAGATAACAATTTGCAAAAATATTCTCAAGGCTATTTGGAAACTATAGCTTCATTTGTGAATTGTCAGAACACATATTGCTTCAATATACTTTGCAGTAGTGAGAAGTCGGAGCAACACTTTTTGCAAAATAACCCTTTCTTCTCCAAGTCACTGCTCTCAAAAGCAGCCAATAAGTGAATTACCAAAGATATTTTAATTTAGTCACTTAAAATTTTATTTATTAAGTATATATTTGCATATAGAGAGCTCTTAATTTACTGTGTTCTGAACCTAAGTCTTAAACCAATTTCAAAGGAGTCAAGAGAGTCAAAAGAACAAAGGTGTTTCTCAATAATATTTTTATTACTTCTTTTTAAAGTTGAAGGTTAGGAAGTGGGTGATGAATGGCAGGGATGGTAGTTATTAAAATACTGTTTCCTGAAGAGAACATTAACACAATTTTGCCTGTGCTTAATACTTTTTATTAATATATGGATTTAATAACTTCTTAAAATTTAATTAATAAATAAAATCATAGAATTTTAAAGCTAGGGATATCCTTAGGTATTATGAAGATCATGCCTTCATTTCACGGTTGAATAAACTGAGGGCCAGAGATGTGATGTATTTCAGAACTTGTTTTATGAAAAATGTCTAATGTGTATTATAAACTCTTTGATGCCTAATTCACTTTATCCAACACCTAGAATATTAAAGAACACAAACTTAATAAATAAGGGCTTTTGAGGATGATATCAACTTAAATATCAACTAAAGGACTACCCTGACTATATTAGTTTGCTACAGCTGCTATAACAAAGTACCAAAAACATGGTGGCTTAAACAGAAATTTATTGTCTTGCAGTTCTAAAGACTAGAAGTCTGAGATCAAGGTGTTGGTAGGGTTGGTTCCTTCTGAGGACAATGAGGGAAGGATGGGTTGTAGGCCTCTCTTGTAAGTGGCCATCTTCATGTTTAGATGGCATTCTCCCTGAACACTGACCAATTACTTATCCCAATAACAAGATTAGAGGCTGGCTTCCTTTATCAGCCAAAAAGGCCATCAATTCCTGTGCTGACCCTTACCCCGCTGCACCCCGAGGTATCTATATCCTCATTCCTGGAACCTGTGAATATGTTAGACTCCATGGGAAAAGTGAATGAAGGTTGAAGGAGGAATTAAGGCTGCTAATCAGTTGACCTTAAAATAAAGAGATTATCCTAGATTATTTTAGTGGGCCCAGTGTAATCACAATTATCTTTAAATGTGGAAGATGGAGGCAGAAGAGTAAGTGTCACAGTGACGCAAAGTGAAAGATGTGATCAGACATTGCTGACTTTGAAGATGAAAGAGGGCCACATGCCAAGGAATGTGGATAGGCTCTAGAAGCTAGAAAAGGAAACAGATTCTTCCCTAGAGCTTCCAGAAAGGAAAGCCCTGAAGACACTTTGATTTTCACCCTGTGAGACCTCTTTCAGACCTCTAACCACCAGAACTGTAAGATAATACATGTGTTGTTTAAAGCCATGTGTTTGTGGTAATTTATTACAGGAGCAAATAGAAAACTAATACAGTTCCTCTTGAAGGTATTAGTAACAGTGACCCCAATAAACCTATACTCTTCTGTAACACTGTTGACATGTCAAGTAATTAGGATAAATATCATTTTAATGGTAAGGTCATTACTATCAACAAAATAAGTGTGTTCAGTCACTCTTAACAATTTTACCCATCACATAGGTGTAGCTATCTTCTCAAAGAGACAACGTTGACTCCAGAATGGAGCAAAACTGATGTATATTAGCCAGATAATACTTTGATTACATATTACTTTACACATGTGAAAATGGACAAAAGGAAATTCAGAGTTTTCTATAACTACCAGCTCTTAAAAAGTTTAAGTTGTACAAGAATTCATATTTCACTTTGTATCAGTGTTTCTCAGACTCTTATGTGCATATGAATCACCCAGGGATCTTATTAAAATGCAGATTCTGATTCAGTAGGTCTTGGGTGGAGCCAGAGATTCTGCAGTTTCTAAGAAGTCCCCAGGTGATGCCCATACTGCTACTCCATGGAACACACTTTGAATTGCAAGGATTTAATAGACACAGATGCACCAAACCCTACCAGATAAGTAAACTGGCTCCAAATCACAACCAATACTGAGTTCAAAAGTAGTCTCTCTCTACATTAAGTACTACTAATTGCGAAAAGGGAAAAACAAAAACAAAAATGACCTTTAGAATCTCTTAAGCATTCATTGGTGATAAAAGTGAGCCTCTAGGTTCTAATTAAAATGCTTGACTGATTATTTTAATAACTTACATACATATTCAAAAATAACTTCATGTTGTCTTAGAATAGTGGGGATGAGTAAAGTCTGAGCATTCTATACCTAATGTAATACTTCCCATTAATGTAGAATATATTTCTTCTTCCACATTTTACAATTCCTCAGATCTCTTCCAATTGTTTCTCTGTTGAGGAGATTTCAACACAATAAATGATTGTTCTATGAAAGGGCAAAGCTATTTGGAGAATGGGTCTGGGATAATTACTTTCCTAAATGGCATAGCTATTTCATCCATGAAGCACACTGTAGGTAGACCAAGCTAACCAAGTAAGAAAGTATAATATATAAAGAAATATATTAAAGCAATATATTAGTGTTGGAGAAAAGTTATGATCTATCCTTTCACAAAACCCAATGAAGACACACTTTCACCATTGCTTGGTACTTGACAATAGAAAAATAGTGTATGGGTCTACAAGCCTTCTGCCACCGAAGGCACTGGAGTCAAAACAAGGATCCCTTTCTCTTAAAAGTCATTCTATCTGTTCAAAATTTTCATTTCCACTGAGAGAGAAAGGAAAATGTCATAGGCATTACAGACTCATAAAGAGAGTAAGTCAGGGAGAAATTTTACACACACACAAACACAATTTTTGAAAACAAATGAAGAAGGGCCTCATTCTAGCTCTCCAGCCTATAACCTAGTAGTTAAGAATGAAGCCTCTAGAATGACACTTGCTTTGAAGTACTGGCTCTGCCACTTACTACTTGTATGACCCTGGACAAGCACCATTCTTGTCTACCTGAGAAAAATGCCTACCCAGGGCATGTAAGTCACATGTTTCCATGGCTGTTTTAAGAACCATAAAATAAATTTCCCCCAACCCCAAGGGAAGAGAGGCTAAGAAAGTGTTTTCTCAATTTTTGCCATTCTAACAAATAACACATTTAAAGATTCTAAGGATCAACCCAATTGGACATAAGTCTCATGTAAAACAACAGGAGATCAAGAAGGTAAGACAGCTCTGCTGTTGTAGATTTCTTTACAGATGTCAGATGTATAGTATTTGATTGACAATATAATGCCAATTGTTCAGTTGCCATGTACTTAGATCTCTGGTTAATCCAGGCAATTTTGCTACTAGTTGGCACAAGGATGATTCCATTTGCACAGACAAGTTTCAGTTTATTGTCTTGAAATTTTATGCAGGCTAGAAAGGTCTCAGTCAGTGACAGTTTCTGAATACACTAGCCTCTCCAGTCCCCTTTGTATGCAGAATATATGTCTCTAGAATTTTCACTGTTTACTTCCAAATCACTATGCCTAGATAGAGTGTACTCAGTGCAAGTATAAGACACCACCAATTTCATGTTTAGCTAACTGACTCCACTGTAAAATCAAAATCAACAATTCAAATATTTTTACCTTGTTGGGGATTACACTACATAAAAATATAATTCCCTCTGGGAATACAATTTTGAAAGCAGAATTAATTAAATATATATATTTAAAATACTCATAGTTTACTTACAATAGGCTATGACAATAGTTTTCAAATTTACAGAATATAATACCCTTTTGGACTGCTTTTCATCCATGTTCCTAAACCTCAAACATTGATGGGATATTGGGATGGTGCCTCAAAATGAAGCAGCAGTCCAAGTGAAATCTGTAGAAAGCCTCTGTATTAAACCACATTCACTTTCTTTCAAATAAAACTGAGCTCCATGGAACAATGCAGTTTGAAGCCCAAGGGGTAGGGAAGTGACAACTGATATATTATAAAATAGCAATTATGACAGCCATCACAATGATTAGCTCTGATTCAAGATGAAAACTATCAGTGACAGTCAATGTAAAGCAGCAAACGCAAGACATCCTGTAATAAAAAGTGTGAATAATTAGTGGATTTAAGAGAAGATGCATAATGAAATGTTATCAAAGAGAAATATAGACAATGGAAAATGTCTTAGTATTTTTCAAACGGAGAAAATTACACACAGAACCACTTCTGGGATAATGTTCTTAGATAAATGGTCTTATTTTTCAGGACAGAACATATTTGCAGGCTACCCAATATATAGAGATGTCTTTTTCTGTATTGCATTTTCTTTGAATCATATTGAGGTTTATTCAGTCACTGGAGGGTCCCTTGCTTGACTAATGATGAATAAGTTTTCACATATATACATTTCTTTCGATAACTGTATTACTTTGTTTCCCAAGAAATTGGAAAACAAAGACCATATATAGCTGTAGATATTGCAAATAGTCATCCAGATGCTTTGGATAAAGAAGTATATAGTAGATGATATGGTCCCAACTCTTAAGAACAGGTTTAAAATCCAGTTGAGGAGTCTAGTCTAACACACACATACATACACACACACACAATAAAATTTAAAAGTAAGAAGACAGTATAAGGCAGGCTATAAGAAAGTGACAAATATAAGAACTGATGTAGGAATTCTAGAAAAGGTGAGCTTAATAATGGTTGGATTAGACTTGGAAGGTACTTACAGAGAGGTGCAACTTAAATTGAGCTTCCAAAGTGGGTAAGACATGAATAGGCAAAGAGAGCGCATCTTAGGTGAAGGGAGTGGTAGTGATACAAGGAGCAAAGCTCTGGAGGTAGGTTGTTCTGGAGACATTAGGGAGAGTTGTGCACTGAGAAATAAACTAAGGTAAGGTTCCTGTGGTATAATAAAGTCAGATTACAAAGCTCTTTGCAATCCAAGTGTAACTGGGCTTGGAACAATAGAAAATAAGAAGCCAATAGTATTTTGGTGGAGAAAAATGACTTGATAAAGGGAGTGATCAAGCCGTTAGTCTGACAGGATGAATTAGAAGGCTGGCTAGGAGGCTCCTGGAATGACTGGATGGGTGGTAATGAAAGTCTAGACTGTAAAATAAGGGAAAAATGGTAGGAGAGGCTTTCAAAGGAAAACTCACCAGAACTTGATAATCCCTTAACTATGAGAAATGGAGAAAAATCCAGATTCCTCTGTAAAATAGGAGTTCATGATCAGACAGTGGAGCAGAAGTATTAACACTACTATACAATTTCTCTACCAAGGACAGGCAGGCAGGATGCTCCTCATTGTTGCCGAGTGATATAGCCCCTCCCAATGAAGGGGAGTCGTACAGGATCTCTCAAAATAGGATTTGACCTTGGTGGTTCTAACAGACACACAGAGGAAGAAGGAAGGACTTAGCGCCAAACCTGAAACCAAGACCAAAGCTTTAAAAGAAACCTTTCCAAGAAGGAAAAAAAAAAAAAAAGACAAGAAAGGAAAATTTCTTACTCTGAGTCTCTCCAAAGAGTTTGTTTCAAAAATCACTGAGCAGCACGCCAAATCAGAGTTCCTTGAAGATTAAAAGTTGGATTCACTTGAATAATTAGTGTTTCTATTCTCCAAATGGTTTTTCATCTCAGTAATTTCTATTCCAAACTCCTGACTTCTTTCCATTATTCTAAACCTGATAACTGTAGATTAAGAATTTGCCTTCTTACATTTTTCAGGCCCACTCTGGGGCTGCATATGCTCATTAGGCCAGATTCAAAGTAACTGGCAGATTCTTTCCATCAACTAGCGCTTGAAACATCACAAGGCCAACTTACCAACCCTTCGCATATTCTGCCCAGACAGACCTCAGCCCAACCCCCTCTAGCGAAACGGAAAAGGCGCATGCGCAAACGCAAACTCCACGCCTATACTCCTTGCCACGAACTCCGCCCTACCACCCCCACCTCCCCGCAGAGGTTGTTATTGCGCAGGCGCAGCACCTCCAGCGCGTTTGAGCAGGGCTGTAAGAAATCTGCAGTCCAGTGAAATCTAGATGTGTTAGAATTCACTCCCCCTCCTTTCTTCGGAGGCAGAGGCGCCACTTCCTCCTACTCAGGGGCCAGAAGCGCGTCCCAAACGTCGCAGTCTCTCGGAGCAAGGTCCTTCGTTCTCTGCCAGTGTCTACTGTATCCCTATCCTCATCTCGTTTTTAATCTCACGCTGCCGCCAGGCTTCACTCGGAGGACAGAGGCAGTTGGCTCCCCCAAAGCCGCACCAGTTTGTTGGCAGCCTCTTTAGGCCTCTGAACCTCCGTGCCCCCCACTGGGCAGAGCATTAGCTCGGTGCCTTGCTCGCCCTCCTTCGCCCTTCACACCTACCCATGCTGGGTGCTTACCTCGGGCGTGGTGCAGTGACGGGAGGGATCAGAGGATCCCAGATCAAGCCAGGGCTGGGGCAGGCGTATTCAGCGAGATTTTTCCTGGGTCTCCACTGCCTCCTCAGACAATGAAATCAGCGTGTCCGATCATCAATTCTCATCATGATCGTGACGTCACAAAAGACAGCGGCCAATGGGAGCCGAGATCAGCTCCGGACAGTCCCTGGCCTCAGCCCAGAGCCCAAGAGTGGGGAGGGGGGAGGAGAAATAGCTGCCTGCAGTGGGGCTGCCTCTTCCCAGCACATATCAGCTGCATCCAAAGCCAGGCCTCTCTGTACCTCTCCCTTCCTGAGTAGAAGTGAACGCCCAGCATCCCTCTGACTATAGTAGTTATATGCCAGCCATTTGAGCAGGTGCTGCCTGGTCTTCCGACTTGAGATTCGCTTGCAGCAGAATTGTTGCACGCTGCCAAAATCAGATGATAACATACAGAAATATAGTTCTTTTGTTGTCAGTGTTCAATTGACAAATGTATATTCAGTGTTACTGAAATCATGAAGGTGTCCACTGAGCCTTTAGAATTTGTCGATAAGAGTGAGTGTACTGTTTTTTGTCTCCAGTTGACTCTGGCGACTGAAGAAATTTAAATTATTGCTTCTGTTCACCTAACCTTAATATCTGTTCTGCTGGAAGTTACTTGAGTAATCACCATTACACCATTACAGGAAAAAAACCCTCAAGCCATATGTTACATCAGTTAACACACTTGATACACTCCCAAAATATGCTGGATGCCATGAGAGATGTAGAATTCATTGGTCCTCTGCTATTATAGAACTTATAATATCATTCGGAAGATGTGACTAGCACACATTAAACTTTCACAACAATATAATAAAGTACATGATCATGTGCTCAGTCATGTAGTCATGAACTACAGACAAGAGTTACATCGTTAATGACTGAAAACATCAGTGAGGTGAGGAGAGTTGGGAAACATTTTATGTTATAATTGAAATTTGAGCTATTTCTTGAATGGTAGATAAGAGAGGATGGAAAACACTGTCTTAAAGGGGAAGAAATGGGCAAAAGTATATATATATAAACTGTGAGGAGGTCCATGATGAAATCAGCCTAACGAATAGAGGGTGTATGTTGAGGACTAGTGGGAGATAGGACAGACTGATACTAAAAGCCTTTGAAAGTAGGCAGAGAACTTTGATTTTTTTTAAAGCCACCAAAGGCCTTAGGGCAGGGTACATCAGAACTCTCTAGTCGATTACTTATAGAGCAGCTTGAGTGTTTTTTTTAAACAAAAGTCAGATCATGCCCAGCTCCAGATTATTCAATGGCTTCCACTCACATATACTACAAAATACAAATTAGCCCCAAGGTCTTAAATGATCTGGCTTTTCCCATCTCTCTCACCTCACTTCCAGCCACTCTGCCACTAACTTTCCACTCACACCAGCCTTTTCTCCATTTCTCAAACAAGTTAAATTCATGACCACATCAGGGCCCTTGCACTATTGTTCCCTCTGAACTTTGTAGGACGCAGTTCTTCATTTGGTTCACATCTCTCCTCAAATGTAACCTCTTTAAAATATATTAATTTTATGTAACTTCTTTAAAAAGTAACTTCTTTAATTTTTTTTAATGTTGCCAGAATGGCTCCTTTATTTTGACAGTCTTAACATACTGAGGAAATAAGCTTGTTGCTGCCCCAGAGGACAAATAAGAAAATACAACTCATTGGAAATATCTTAAATAACAAGTAACAGATATGTTTTTCCCACATGAGAAAATAATATTCTAGCTGATTCTTTTTGTCTTAACTAACTGTTTATAGTGTCAAATGGTTACAAGAGAAAACCTCTTGGATATATTTTCATACAAACCCCATGCTTATGAAATCAATCCTATGGATTTAAGTCACAGACCAGCTAATTTTTATTCTTTTCCTGAATTCTTCTGAAGGAAAGAATGCCATTCCAAAGAATAGCACAGCTGATCTTTTTGCAGACCATTTATATCTTTAAAAAAATTTTTTAAAACATCTTTATTGGAGTATAATTGCTTTACAATGGTGTGTTAGTTTCTGCTTTATAACAAAGTGAATTAGCTATACATATACATATACCCCCATCTCTTCCCTCTTGCATCTCCCGCCCTCCCTCCCTATCCCACCCCTCCAGGTGGTCACAAAGCACCGAGCTGCTCTCCCTGTGCTATGTGGCTTCTTCCCACTAGCTGTCTATTTTACATTTGGTAGTATATATAAGTCCATGCCACTCCCTCACGTGGTCTCAGCTTAGGCTTCACCCTCCCCGTGTCCTCAAGTCCATTCTCTATATCTGCGTCTTTATTCCTGTCCTGCCGCTAGGTTCTTCAGAACCACTTTTTTTTTTTTTTAGATTCTATATATATATATATATATATATATATATATATATATATATGTGTGTGTGTGTGTGTTAGCATATGGTATTTGTTTTTCTCTTTCTGACTTACTTCACTCTGTATGACAGACTCTAGGTCCATCCACCTCACTACAAATAACTCAATTTCATTTCCTTTTATGGCTGAGTAATATTCTATTGTATATATGTGCCACATCTTCTTTACCCATTCATCTGTCGATGGACACGTAGATTGTTTCCATGTCCTGGCAATTGTAAATAGAGCTGCAATGAACATTGTGGTACATGACTCTTTTTGAATTATGGTTTTCTCAGGCTGTATGACCAGTAGTGGGATTGCTGGGTCGTATGGTAGTTCTATTTTTAGTTTTTTAAGGAAACTCTATACTGTTCTCCATAGTGGCTGTATCAACTTACATTCCCACCAACAGTGAAAGAGCGTTCCCTTTTCTCCACACCCTCTCCAGCATTTATGGTTTGAAGATTAAAAAGTAACTTCTTTAAAATTTAAGGAGGTTGCACAGTAACCATATTTCAAATTGTGATCCTCTCAACACTCCCTATACCTACCTATACCCCTTCACTTTTAATATTTCCTTTTAACACTTATTACTAACTATATTTTTAGTTATTGAAAATGTAAGGTCCATGAAAGTGGGCTTTTCTGTCTGTTTTGTTATTATATATCTGGCATCTAGAAGAGTCCTGGACACAAAGTAGAGAAATCAGTAAGCACTTTTTGAATGAATGACTGAAAGAAAATTTTTCAAGTGGTTGGTCAGTCATCAATTTGCAGTTTGAATCAGATTGGGGATAGGCTGTAGTGAGAGAGGTCTGTTAGATAACTGTAGTAGTAATCCAGGTTCTAGATGACTTGGGGTGAGATCAGGATGTTAAGAGCATAAATAAAGAGAAATAATTGAAGTTGAGACATTTCAAAGAAGGAATGATAAGGGTGAAAGTGGAGAATTCAGAGATGACCAACCTATGATGGATTAACATATCCATTAAGTACCTACTGCATAACTTGAACTGAGGTGATCTGAGAGAAAAAGAAGGGCAGCTTCCCTACCCTTGAAAAATTTATAGCCCAAATGACAAGAAGACATATATGAAACCAGAGTACAAAAAGAGGTAATTAAATTCAACTATTGATCATTCTTCTTTTCCCTTCACACTCCATATTCAAGCCACCAGTATGCTGTATCTTCAAAAATACACTCCAAAGATGAGCACTCCTCACTTCCACCATTACTACTACACCAGTCACTTCTAGATCGAACCAATACAAAAGCATCGTACATGATTTCCTATCATCTTATATTGTCCTTCTTTAATATTGATACTTATTTTTATCATCAGTTAAAATAGTCTTCACAAAGTTGAATCAGATCATATCATTCCCCGGATTAAAGCCCTCCAAATGCTTCCCATTAGATTAACGATAAAGTTCTAAATCCTTATTATGGTTATTTTCCACCACTTTTTTCTGCCCTAGTTCACTATGTTACACTGGCCTTTGCCTCCACTCCACTCACCTCTTTCTGGAAAGCCTGTTCCCTCTTTATAGATGTTACACTTGTGCCTTCTTTGAAAAGTCTTTCCTCAGATCTCCACATAGCACACTTCTCCACTCAGATTGTCTTCTAAAATTTACCTCCTCAGATGTGTCGTCAGGGACCAATCTATTTAAAATGGCATCCCCTCTATGACATAACTCACAGAAAGATCCTTTTTGACCCACCTCCTAGAGAAATGGAAATAAAAACAAAAATCAACAAATGGGACCTAATGAAACTTAAAAGCTTTTGCATAGCAAAGGAAACCATAAACGAGATGAAAAGACAGCCCTCAGAATGGGAGAAAATATTTTCAAATGAAGCAACTGACAAATGATTAATCTCCAAATTTCAAGCAGCTCATGCAGCTCAACACCAAAAAAACAAACAATCCAATCCAAAAATGGGCAGAAGCCCTAAATAGACATTTCTCCAAAGAAGATATACAGATTGCCAACAAAAACATGAAAGGATACACAACATCACTAATCATTAGAGAAATGCAAATCAAAACTACAATGAGGTATCACCTCACAACAGTCAGAATAGCCATCATCAAAAACTCTACAAACAATAAATTCTGGAGAGGGTGTGGAGAAAAGGGATTACTCTTGCACTGCTGGTAGGAATGTGAATTGGTACAGCCACTATGGAGAACAGTATGGAGGTTCCTTAAAAAACTAAAAATAGAACTACCATACAACCCAGCAATCCCACTACTGGGCATATACCCCGAGAAAACCATAGTTCAAAAAGAGTCATGTACCACAATGTTCATTGCAGCTCTGTTTACAATAGCCAGGACATGGAAGCAACCTAAGTGCCATCAACCGATGAATGGATAAAGAATATGTGGTACATATATACAATGGAATATTACTCAGCCATAAAAAGAAATGAAATTGAGTTACTTGTAGTGAGGTGGATGGACCTAGAGTCTGTCATACAGAGTGAAGTAAGTCAGAAAGAGAAAAACAAATACTGTATGCTAACACATATATATATGCAATCTAAAAAAAAAAAAGGTTCTGAAGAACCTAGGGGCAGGACAGGAATAAAGATGCAGACGTAGAGAATGGACTTGAGGACATAGGGAGAGTGAAGTGTAAGCTGGGATGAAGTGAGAGAGTGGCATGGACATGTATACAGTACCAAAAGTAAAATAGATAGCTAGTGGGAAGCAGCCACATAGCACAGGGAGATCAGCTCGGTGTTTTGTGTCCACCTAGAGGGGTGGGAGGGAGACACAAGAGGGACGGGATATGGGGATATATGTATATGTATAGCTGATTTACTTTGTTATAAAGCAAAAACTAGCACAACATTGTAAAGCAATTATACTCCAATAAAGATGTTAAAAATAGATAAATAAATAAAATAGCATCCTCTAATCACTCTCTATCTCCTCTATCCTCCTGCTGTGCTTTATTTTTCTTATACCACTGTAGGAAATCACATAATTTGCTTACTTGCTCATTTTGCTTTTCCCCAAAGGGGTACTGATTTTATCTTTTTTATTTACTGTTATAGCTCCAGTATCCAGAACCATACCTGGCATGTAGTAGGCACTCAATGAGCCTTTTTTATTCAATGAATGGATATAAGAAAGCATAGATTGTATGGTATAATCTATGCTAGAGTAACAAATATTCAGAAGTCAGAGATGTTTCTAGTATCATGGCTTAGGAATATGTACCTACCCTGTTCACAATATATTAATTAAATCCATGTTTATTGAATTTTTAGATGAAAACAATCTGGGAGGAATAATTAAAGCATATATATTAACCAAGATTTCAAAGATCTCAAAAGACTCAACATACAAATGGAACAAGAATAAGTTTGGCAGGGCCCAACAGTAAGTCTTACATGTATGTTTACAAAAATCAGTTGCAGAAGTACAGGATGGGCAATAAATACCTAAGGTGGGAAATAATTTATTTCAAAATGTTATAAATTCAATATGAGTTAGTATACCATAGATGTTAAGCAAGATAATTGAGACAAACTGCATTAAGAAAAAACATCTAAAGCAAGGAAGTTCTACTATCATCTACCTTGATCAGACACATTTGCTCTTTTCAGTTGATTGCCCCTCATTTTAAAAGAAACATTCACAAACAGCTGCATATAGAGAAGAGCAATTAGGAATGATGGGGCACCTAAAAAATATATGATATGAGGCAAGGCTCCAGGAACTGAGGTTGCTTAATTTAAAGAGGGGAAGATCTGGAGAGAATATAACTATCTTCAAATATTTGAAAGACTACTGGGGAAAAACACATGTGATTTATTGTGTGGTTCTCCAGAAGGCAAAACCAAAGCCAAAACAGGCAACTAACAGGGAGACAAGTTTCAGCTTACATTCAAGCATTCAAAAATGATAGGGACTGCTTTGTAAAGTCAAAAGGCCTCAGTCATTGGGAATGTACACACATAATGAATATCAATCAGGAATGAAGGCTTACTTATATTGAGTGACTACTAAAGTTCATTCCAACATAGACTTTACTGACTTCTGCATCATGTCATATAGGAATTAAGAAAATGCCTTAAAGGTAGAAGTGGATTTGGTCTCTTAGGATTTGGTTTAGTGGAGTTGAATGGGAGGAAATTTCCAGGTTGGAATTCCACTAATAAAAGGCAAAAAATTTACTATTCTTCAGTAAGTAGAATCTAAATAAAACATTTCGCAGTGTATTTTGGGTCAGTATAGGGCTGCATACACCAAAGGAAGTGCTTTCAACTTTCATTTTTCCTGTTTAAACTTTTCCCACTAGTAAGCAATTCATTTACCAATTCATTTTAACCAAAGCAACTATTTATTGATACAGATGAAACCTTCCTGTATAAGTTCAGAACACAGCTCTAAACAATATGGCTTGGTAGGTTAAAAAAAACTAATTTCTAAGCTATTTCAAATTAGGTTAATTTCTCTGATCAAGCTGATGTCATTAACCAGAAGCTCAATGCTTTTTTTCTAGATTGCTCATGTTCTTTATGTCTCTTTCACTTTTTGCTGCACAACTTTTAGGCATTTTGGAGTTTACGGACATCTCCAATAGAAGTTGTGCACCAAAAATTGATGAGAAAATTAAAATAAAGTGTCCTCCTTTTAAACTCTCTTGATTCAAAGTGTGAAGGAAATAGTTTAAAAATCAAAACACAATGTTAAATGTATAGGTTCTCACAGTGCACCGTTCTCACATTGTAGCAGTCGCTGTCAGTTGCCCACCCATCCATCTCCCCTCCTGCCCCCCTCCCTCCCGTTTCTTGTTAACAGGACAGTCAGGTTTGAGCCTGCAGGAATAACTCATAATTGATCTCCAGTGTGTCTCAACAGATGCTTATTAAAAGGCTTTTAGGATCTCTGGTCCCCACTCATTAAATGACAGTAGCCATTGTTGATAACTAAAAATTCCCTTCCCTCTCCCCCACACTCTCCTACATTTTCAAACTCCTGTTACTCCTTTTTGCCAAATATTCACTTTCCCAAATTCTCTTGCAGCCAGTGATGACCACATGACCTGGCTAATAAGAAGAAAGGGGAGTAAAGTTCCACTAATAAAAAATAAAATTCTGCCTTGTCCTGTTCTCTTTCTGCATTGAATATGATGGTGTCAGATGTCATGTTTGCGATGCAACAGCCATATTTAGACCCTGAGTGTATTCGTTTTCTAGGGCTGCTGTAACAACTTACTACAAACACAGTGACTTAAAGCAACAGAAATTAATTTTCTCACCGTTTGGAGGCCAGAAGTCTTAAATCAAGTCCACAGGGTTGGTTCCCTCTAGAGGCTCTAAGGTAGAATCCATTCCATGCCTCTCTCTTAGCTTCTGCTAGTTGTTGGCAATGCTTGGAGTTCTTTGGCTTGTAGACACTTCACTCTAATATCTGCTTCTATCTTCACAGCACCTTTATCTGTGTTTCTCCTTCCCTTCTCTTCTAGGGACACTTGTCATTGGATTTAGGGCCTACCCTAATCCAGGATGACCTTATCTAGAGATCCTTAATTTAATTGTATCTGCAAAGAATCTTTATCCAAATAAAGTCACCTTCGTAGGTTCTGAGTGGACATACCTTTTGGGAGAGCACCGTTTCACCTACCACAATGAGGTAAGACATCTAGGATAGAAACTCAACATTTGAGAATGCCAGAGAAGAAAGCTAGAAAGATTGGGGTTTGTGATGTTATCATACACTCTGATGGTTTTTGAGCCACTCATACAAGCCTGGAATTTCTCACCTCAATTAATCAAGAAGTTTTGGAATAAGAGCTAACAATTCTTCTTCAGACACATATGCTCGAGATTTCCCTGCAGTTCATTGTTGCTTTTACTTAACAATCAATTTACTGGAACCTGGCAAATTCAGCAATAAAACTGGGAAATTCAATTTACTGTAAATGATGATTTTTTGTTGACTAGAGAAGATATAAGAAACAGGAAAAAATGAGGGCACTGTATCATTTTGTTGCCTTATTTTGACTGGAAATGCTTAATTTCAATTATTCATGGTAGAATTTTATAGGAAGGTGGCTAATACGCTCTAGGAAGCTGCATTAAGGGAACACAGAGGGAGCCAAATGGCAGCCTGTGAGCTCACAGTCCTCCACACAAAACCCTTCCCAGGGGTGAGATATGGAAAACAGGAAGGAAGAGTAGAGTCCTTCTTGCAGTCAGGTAGCTGGCATTTTCTGTGTTAATCCTTTTAAAATTAGCCAAGTAGCATATATATTTTCTTTGTCCTTTTAATTTCTTTATATATGTCTTAAAATATGTAGAATTTTCTCCAGATGCATAAATGCAATTGTATGTGGTTCCTCTTTGTTTTTTCTTTTTCTTTTATTATTAACACCCCCTTCCCTTTCTTGTCTTTCCTTTACCACCAGGTTTCTACCCCCGACCTACTTGCTCCCGGAGCCCATGGTTACAACCTGGTGTGTGTCCATATCTTTCTCCATCTACACACATACTGGGTGAAGCCATAGCCAGGCCTGCCCACAGAAATCTCCTAAGTGGATATAAATGGTAAAGGCCTGGATCCTGCAAATGCAGGAAGTCACACAACCTGAGATTCAGGCACCAAAAAGGGAGCTCCCTTAGTGTGGACCAGCAAGTTTTAGCTCCCAGGCCCTGGGCAGTGACCCTGGCAGACAGGGCTTGTGGAGGAGCAGGATTGCTGACTGATGTGTGTGTGGTATAAGCAGATGCTGGCAGGCCTTTATGGGGGTAGAAAGCAAAAGCCCAGGAAGGCAACCTCCTCACCTGGCTGGAGCCCTCTGCAGGAAGAAAAGTAGGTGACCACAAAAAACCACCCTCTTTCAGATGTTCCCTTTGTCTGGGCTGTTCTCATATACTTTTTAGGTTCAATGGAGCTTGTGAGTAGGACTAACAGCATTCAAGGGTTTCATTCTGCCATCTTTGAACCCAGTTTAGGTCTCAGTTTCAGGCATAAGGCCTAAATCAAGAGAAATTTTTAAATTAGTTTATATATTTTAATTGGGTTAGAATATAATATGCATTCTTCTGTATCTTCCCTTTTCTAGCTTAAGCAATTCTCTCCGATGCAACTGGCATGGCACCCATGCATCCTTCTGCTATTGCATAATATTCCATGGTGTGTGTATTCCATTCCTGTTCATGAGCGTCCTCACCATTTCCAGTTTTTCTTTTTCTTCTTTTTCTTTTTTTAATGGCTATGAAAATTTCTACAATAAGCATCTGTCCTGAAGCACAAATGCTTTTATTGCCATGGAATGGATTCCCACGAATGAAATTACTGCAACATGGATGAACCTTGAGAACATCATGCTAAGTGAAAGAAGTCAGTCACGAAGGACCACGTGTTATACCATTCCATTTACATGAAATGTACGAAATAGGCAAATCCAAGGAGACAGAAAATAAATTGTTGGTGGTTGGCTAGGGCCTGGTGGGGAGAGTGGTTGTAGGGAATTGGAGTGATTGCTAGTGAATGCAGGGTAGGTGGGGGTTCCTTTTGGAGTGATGAAAATGTTCTAAAATTGGTTGTGGTGACACGTGCACAGCTCTGGATATACTAAAAACCATTGGAGTGTACACCTTAAAGGTGTGAATTGTATGGCATGTGAATTATATCTCAATAGAGTTATAGAAAAAGAATGAGAAAAATAAATAAATAAATTTATAGGTTCTCAATGGATTTCAATTATCCATGACAGTCTTGTTCTTAGTATTTTGGTTAGTTAAAGAAATGTTGCTTGAAGGAACTTCCTACACCCTACTGTGGGGGCAGGTCAAAGTACAATTAAGAGGAAAGTACTCTCTTGCACAATGTTTAGGGGAAAACCCCTGAGAAACATTAGTCTGTCCTCTTCTGCTATAATAATTCTGTAAATGACCTCTTTAGAATACTAAATTTGTACTTTGTACTTTACTTATTAAGGTAGCTCATATAGAAGAAGTATTAATGAAACTTGTTCACCTAGCAAATTTCCAAAATGAAACTGATTTCTGAGCTCCACTGTGGTTTTTGAGATATGATATATTATTAATATTCCTGTTTGTTTCTACTTAAATTGAGCATATTTTCCCTGGATCATCACCTGGGAACTTTTAGGAATACACTTTTTGGGGCCCCATATACAGATTCAGAAACTCTGAAAGTGGGGCCCAGCAACCAGTGTTTAGCAAGCCATACAGGAAATTCTTATGTATGAAAAAGGTTGGGATCCAGTATATTAAGATCTAAGTATGAGGGGGAATAATGGAGGCAATTTTATTCCACAAACACTTATTTAGTTCCTGTTATGTGTCAGCCACAGAGAATTTACTAAAACATGATTTCTTTTCTCAAAATATTCATATTCTAGTACTGCAGTCACAGACTTAAAGAGAAAACGCAAAATAATGAGATAGAGATGGGATGGAAGCGGGGGTTGAGAGTGGATCTAGGAAAACTACAACTACAAATATGAGTGATCAGCATTTGCAGTGTGGAGTTCTGTTTCTGAGGTGTCAACAGCTATATTCCTGATATTTCTCCGAATGTTTTTCCTTTTAGTCATGCTACTGATGCCAGAATAAAGTGAGGGGCCAGAGCCTTAGTTATTCTAATTTAGCAGTTCTGCAAAGCAAACTGCTAGGAAAAAAAAAAAAAAGCCCAAACCAAAAAACAATAAAACAAAACCAAAAAAAAAAAATTCAACATTTTCCATACATCCATAAAATGTCCACTTATAAACATCTCTCTTTAGACAGCACAATGAAATGGATTCCTTTTTTTCTCTATTTCCATATTGAAATTTACTTGTAGCATCTTGACAGATATCTAAGGCACCTACATAATTACATTGACTGACTTCTACAAGCAGCTTGAAACTTCTTTATATGGGGAAGGAAATATACTGCTTTATCAAGGTTAAACTGCCTTTCTTTAAATTCCAAAATGGTTCTCAACCATCTAGAGGATTAGGGATACTTTTGCTAATATGACATAGCCATGGATACTTTCCCCAGAAATATACTCACATAAAAATTTGCATGACATTTATTGTGGGAGGAGACCATGGATTTCATATAGATTATCTGTGAACTTGCTGGCCTGGGTATACTCTAGGAAATAACTTTCCTGTTATGTGCTTTGAGATGATCCACAAAGTGATTTATTTGGTAATGAGTGCTAGTAGTAGACCAGATAAATTGCCAGGAAAGGGATTAGTTATTTAATTAGCACTATGAAGTGTGGGCCATTCCAGAATGCCTCAAATCATTTGACAAGCTTTTGAAAAACCACTGTGCACTAAAAATATAAAGGATTGAGGTGGCTACTTTTCAAGTAGATTGAACAAGGAAAAACCTATCTCATTTTTCACATAATATTACCATCACTTTTTCTGGATAAGGAAGAAAAAATGAATTACCTAAGGTCAATGGATCAGTAATTTACTAAATGATGTACTTTTGATCAAATACAGTTGATGATCTTTCAGGGGTTTTTTTGTTTGTTTTTGCGGTACACAGGCCTCTCACTGTTGCCTCTCCCGTTGTGGAGCACAGGCTCCGGACGTGCAGGCTCAGCGGCCATGGCTCACGGGCTCAGCCGCTACACAGCATGTGGGATATTCCCTGACCGGGGCACAAACCTGCGACCCCTTCATCGGCAGGCAGACTCTCAACCACTGTGCCACCAGGGAAGCCCGATCTTTTGAAAGTGATTATTAACAATCATGTCATTCCCAGGACTAGGTAGTGGATGAAAGTTGAAGAGCTAAGGATTGGTAAGATGAATTAAAGGATCTAAGTGCTGTGTCGAAGCCAAGGTGGAACCAATGGTCTGAAACCACTTGAATAAAACAAAGTAAGTGCATATAAAATGTCCAATAGTGAGAACAAGACAGTGAGGCCCAAATTATAGGCAGTTAGAGAAAACGTATCAGACATGTAGCAAAAGACAGCAGGCAAAATTCTGGATCCAGAGGTGCCAGACTGGATTACAGAAATCAAGAATTCAGTTAAAGAAAATAAGCATCAGAAAGCACGAAAAATATTGGGAAAACAGCATTAGGATCTAAGTTGGCAGGCAAAAAGTTGGGAAGATTCAAATACAAAGGTCAAGTTAAAAAACAAACAAACAAACAAAAAACCCAGAGACCAAAAAAGATAAATTCAGGCCAGGTCAGTTTGCTTTAATAAAGAATCAAGAAAGCTCAATAACAAAGAAAACAAACAACCCAATTCAAAAATGGGCAGAAGACCTAAATAGATATTTCTCCAAAGAAGATATACAGACTGCCAACAAACACATGAAAGAATGCTCAACATCATTAATCATTAGAGAAATGCAAATCAAAACTACAATGAAATATCATCACACACCAGTCAGAATGGCCATCATCAAAAAATCTAGAAACAATAAATACTGGAGAGGGTGTGGAGAAAAGGGAACACTCTTGTACTGCTGGTGGGAATGTGAATTGGTATAGCCACTATGCAGAACAGTATGGAGGTTCCTTAAAAAACTACAAATAGAACTACCATATGACCCAGCAATCCCACTACTGGGCATATACCCTGAGAAAACCATAATTCAAAAAGAGCCATGTACCAAAATGTTCATTGCAGATCTATTTACAATAGCCAGGAAATGGAAGCAACCTAAGTGTCCATCAACAGATGAATGGATAAAGATGTGGCACATATATACAATGGAATATTACTCAGCCATAAAAAGAAACTAAATTGAGCTATTTGTAATGAGGTGGATGGACCTAGAGTCTATCATACAGAGTGAAGTAAGTCAGAAAGAGAAAGACAAATACCATATGCTAACACATATATATGGAATTTAAGAAAAAAAAATGTCATGAAGAACCTAGGTGTAAGACAGGAATAAAGACACAGACCTACTATAGAATGGGCTTGAGGATATGGGGAGGGGGAAGGGTAAGGTATGACAAAGCGAGAAAGTGTCATGGACATATATACGCTACCAAACGTAAAATAGATGGCTAGTGGGAAGCAGCCGCATAGCACCGGGAGATCAGCTCAGTGCTTTGTAACCAAATAGAGGGGTGGGATAAGGAGGGTGGGAGGGAGGGAGATGCAAAAGGGAAGAGATATGGGAACATATGTATATGTATAACTGATTCACTTTGTTATAAAGCAGAAACTAACACACCATTGTAAAGAAATTATACTCCAATAAAGATGTAAAAAAAAAAAGAAAGTGAGTGGTCAGGAGCCTAAGTAAGTCAAGAAATGGCAGCCGGACCTAGGGGAAGATGGTGGAAGAATAAGATGCAGAGATCACCTTCTTCCCCACAGATACATCTGAAATATATTTACACGTGGAACAACTCCTACAGAACACCTACTGAACACTGGCAGAAGACCTCCCAAAAGGCAAAAACGTCCCCATGTACCTGGGTAGGGCAAAAGAGAAAAAGAATAAACAGAGACAAAAGAATAGGGATGGGACCTGCACCAGTGGGAGGGAGCTGTGAAGGAGGAATGGTTTCCACGCACTAGAAGTCCCTTCGCGGGCGGAGACTGCGGGTGGCAGAGGGGGGAAGCCTAGGAGCCGCGTAGGAGAGCAAAGCAACTGGAGTGCAGAGCACAAAGCCGAGAGATTCCCACACAGAGGATCAGGGGCGACCAGCACTCACCAACCCGAGAGGCTTGTCTGCTCACCCACAGGGACGGGTATGGGCTGGGAGCTGAGCCTCCAGTTTCGTAGGTCAGAACCAAGGCAGAGGACAGGGGCTGGCGGCGTGAACACAACCTGAAGAGGTTAGTGCACCATGACTACTGGGGAGGGAGTCCAGGAAAAAGTCTGGACCTGCCGAAGAGGCAAGAGACTTTTTCTTTCCTCTTTGTTTCCTGGTGCGCAAGGAGAGAGGATTAAGAGAGCTGCTTATAGGAGCGCCAGAGACCCGGGCGAGCCACGGCTAACAGCGCGGACCACAGAGACGGGCATGAGATGCTAAGGCTGCGGCTGCCACCACCAAGAAGCCTGTGTGTGAGCACAGGTCACTCTCCACACCTCCCTTGCGAGGAGGCTGTGCAGCCCGCCACTGCCAGGGTCCTGGGATCCAGGGACAAACTCCCCGGGAGAACGTACAACGTGCCTCACGGTGGTGCAAAGTCGTGTGGGCCTCTGCCACCGCAGGCTCGCCCCACAACACGTACCCATTCCTTCTCCCGGCCTGAGTGAGCCAGAGCCCCGGAATCAGCAGCTCCTTTAACCCCGTCCTCTCTGAGCAAAGAACAGACGCCCTCAGGCGACCTATATGCAGACGCAGGGCCAAATCCAAAGCTGAGCCTGGGGAGTTGTGCAAACAAAGAAGAGAAAGGGAAATCTCTACCAGCAGCCTCAGGAGCAGCGAATTAAATCTCCACAATCAACTAGATGTACCCTGCATCTGTGGAATACCTGAAGAGACAACGAATCATCCCAAATTGAGGAGGTGGACCTTGAGAGCAAGATTTATTTTTCCCCTTTTCCACTTTTTGTGAGTGTGTATGTGTATGCTTCTCTGTGAGATTTTGTCTGTATAGCTTTGCTTTCACCATTTGTCCTAGCTTTCTACCTGTCCTTTTATTTTTTTAACTTTTCAAAAAAATGTTTTTCTTAATAATTATTTTTATTTTCCTAGCACCATTTTATTTTACCTTACTTTATTTTATTTTACTTATCCTCTTTCTTTCTTTTCTTTCTAGTTTTTCTCCCTTTTATTCTGAGCTATGTGGGTGAAAGGCTCTTAGTGCTGCAGCCAGGAGTCAGTGCTGTGCCTCTGAGGTGGGAGAGCCAACTTCAGGACGCCTGTCCACAAGGGACCTCCCAGCTCCATGTAATATCAAATGCCGAAAATCTCCCAGAGATCTCCATCTCAACACCAACACCCAGCTTCACTCAACGACCAGCAAGCTACAGTGCTGGACACCCTATGCCAAACAACTAGCAAGACAGGAACAAAACCCCACCCATTAGCAGAGAGGCTGCCTAAAATCATAATAAGGCCACAGACACCCCAAAACACACCACCAGACGTGGACCTGCCCACCAGAAACACAAGATCCAGGCTCATCCACCAGAACACAGGAACTAGTCCCCTCCACCAGGATGCCTACACATCTCACCGAACCTACTTTAGCCACTGGGGACAGACACGAAAAACAACTGGAACTACGAACCAGCAGGCTGCAAAAAGGAGACCCCAAACACAGTAAGAGAAGCAAAATGAGAAGAGACAAAAACACACAGCAGATGAAGGAGCAAGATAAAAACCCACCACACCTAACAAATGAAGAGGAAATAGGCAGTCTACCTGAAAAGGAATTCAGGATAATAATAGTAAGCATGACCCAAAATCTTGGAAATAGAATAGAGAAAATGCAAGAAACATTTAACAAGGACCTAGAAGAACTAAAGATGAAAGAAGCAATGATGAACAACACAATAAATGAAATTAAAAATACGCTAGAAGGGATCAATAGCTGAATGACTGAGGCAGCAGATTGGATAATAGACCTGGAAGATAAAATAGTGGAAATAACTTTTGCAGAGCAGAATAAAGAAAAAATAACTGAGGACAGTCTCAGAGACCTCTGGGGCAACATTAAACACATCAACATTCGAATTATAGGGGTTCCAGAAGAAGAAGAGCAAAAGAAAGGGACTGAGAAAATATTTGAAGAAGTTATAGTTGAAATTTTCCCTAATATGGGAAACAAAATAGTTAATCAAGTCCATGAAGCACAGAGAGCCCCATACAGGACAAATCCAAGGAGAAACATGCCAAGGCACATATTAATCAAACTGTCAAAAATGAAATACAAAGAAAAAATATTAAAAGCAGCAAGGGAAAAACAACAAACAACACACAAGGGAATCCCCATAAGGTTAACAGCTGATCTTTCAGCAGAAACTCTGTAAGCCACAAGGGACAGGCAGGACATATTTAAAGTGATGAAGGAGAAAAACCTACAACCAAGATTACTCTACCCAGCAAGGATCTCATTCGGATTTGATGGAGAAATTAAAAACTTTACAAACAAGCCGAAGCTGAGAGAGTTCAGCACCACCAAACCAGCTTTACAAAAAATGCTAAAGAATCTTCTCTAGACAAGAAACACAATAGAAGGAAAAGGCCTACAATAACAAACAAAAGACAGTTAAGAAATGGGAATAGGAACATACATATCGATAATTACTTTAAATGTAAATGCATAAAATGCTCCCACCAAAAGACACAGACTGGCTGAATGGATACAAAAACAAAACCCATATATATGCTGTCTACAAGAAACCCATTTCACACCTAGAGACACATGCAGACCAAAAGTGAGAGGATGGAAAAAGATATTCCATGCAAAAGGAAACCAAAATAAAGCTGGAGTAGCAATTCTCATATCAGACAAAATAGAATTCAAAATAAAGAGTATTAGAAGAGACAAAGAAGGACACTACATAATGATCAAGTGATTGAACCAAGAAGAAGATATAACAATTGTAAATATTTCTGCACCCAACACAGGATCACCACAATGCATAAAATATTAACAGGCATAAAATGGGAAATTGACAGTAACACATTAATAGTAGGGGACTTTAACATCCCACTTTCACCAGTGGACAGATCATCCAAAATGAAAATAAATAAAGAAACACAAGCTTTAAATGATACATTAAACACGATGGACTTAACTGATACTTATAGGACATTCCATCCAAAAACAACAGAATACATTTTTTTCTCAAGTGCTCATGGAACATTCTCCAGCATAAATCATATCTTCAGTCACAAATCAAGCCTTGGTAAATTTAGGAAAATTGAAATTGTATCAAGTTCCCTTTCTGACCACAACACTGTGATACTAGATATCAATCGCAGGAAAAGATCTGTAAAATATACAAACAATTGGAGGCTAAACAATACACTAGTTAATAACGAAGTGATCACTGAAGAATTCAAAGAGGAAAACAAAAAATACCTAGAAACCAATGACAATGGAGACACGACAACCCAAATCCTATGGGATGCAGCAAAAGCAATTTTAAGAGGGAAGTATATAGCAATACAATCCTACATTAAGAAACAGGAAACATCTCGAATAAACAACCTAACCTTGCACCTAAATCAATTAGAGAAAGGAGAACAAAAAAACCCCAAAGTTAGCAGGAGAAAATAAATCATAAACATCAGATCAGAAATAAATGAAAAAGAAATGAAGGAAACTATAACAAAGATCAATAAAACTAAAAGCTGGTTCTTTGTGAAGATAAAAAAAATTGATAAACCATTAGACAGACTCATCAAGAAAAAATGGGAGAAGACTCAAATCAGTAGAATTAGAAATGAAAAAGGAAAAGTAACAATTGACACTGCAGAAATACAAAAGATCATGAGAGATTACTACAAGCAACTCTATACCAATAAAGTGGACAACCTGGAAGAAATGGACATATTCGTAGAAATGCACAACCTGCCAGGACTGAATCAGGAAGAAATCGAAAATATGAACAGACCAATCACAAGTACTGAAATTGAAACTGTGATTAAAAATCTTTCAACAATATGCCTGCTAATGTAGGGGACACAGGTTTGAGCCCTGGTCTGGGGGGAACCCACATGCTGCACAGCAAATAGGCCCATGAGCCACAATTACTGAGCCTGAGCGTCTGGAGCCCATGCTCCATAACAAGAGAGGCCGCGATTGTTAGAGACCTGTGCACTGTGATGAAGATTGGCCCCCACTTGCCACAACTAGAGAAAGCCCTCGAACAGAAACGAAGGCCCAACACAGCAAAAAAAATTAATTAACTTATAAACTCCTATCCCCAACATCTTAAAAAAAAAAATCTTCCAACAAACAAAAGCCCAGGACCAGATGGCTTCACAGGCGAATTCTATCAAACATTAAGTGATGAGCTAACACCTATTTTTCCCAAACTCTTCCAAAATATAGCAGAGGGAAGAACACTCCCAAACTCATTCTATGAGGCCAACATCACCCTGATACGAAAACAAGACAAGGATGTCAGAAAGAAAGAAAACTAGAGGCCAATATCACTGATGAACATAGATGCAAAAATCCTCAAGAAAATACTAGCAAACAGAATCCAACAGCACATTAAAAGGATCATAAACCATGATAAAGTGGTGTTTATTCCAGGAATGCAAGGATTCTTCAATATACGCAAATCAATTAATGTGATACACCATATTAAAAAAATTGAAGGAGAAAAAATATATGGTCATCTCAATAGATGCAGAGAAAGCTTTTGACAAAATTCAACACACATTTAAGACAAAAACCCTGTACAAAGTAGAAATAGAGGGAACTTTCCTCAACATAATAAAGGCCATATATGACAAACCCACAGCCAACATCGTCCTCAATGGTGAAAAATTGAAACCATTTCCACTAAGATCAGGATCAAGACAAGGTTGTCCACTCTCACCCCTCTCTTTCAACATAGTTTTGGAAGTTTTAGGCACAGCAATCAGAGAAGAAAAGGAAATAAAAGGAATCCAAATCGGAAAAGAAGAAGTAAAGCTGTCACTGTTTGCAGATGGCATGATAGTATACATAGAGAATCCTAAAGATGCTATCAGAAAACTACTAGAACTAATCAATGAATTTGGTAAAGTAGCAGGATACAAAATTAATGCACAGAAATCTCTGGCATTCCTATACACTAATGACGAAAAATCTGAAAGTGAAATCAAGAAAACACTCCCATTTACCATAGCAACAAAAAGAAAAAAATACCTAGGAATAAAGCTCCATATGGAGGCAAAAGACCTGTTTGCAAAAAATTATAAGACACTGATGAAAGAAATTAAAGATGATACAAATAGATGGAGAGATAAACCATGTTCTTGGATTGGAAGAATCAACATTGTGAAAATGACTCTACTACCCAAAGCACTCTACAGATTCATTGCAATCCCTATCAAACTACCACTGGCATTTTTCACAGAGCAATAACAAAATATTTCACAATTTGTACGGTAAAACCAAAGACCACGAGTAGCCAAAGCAATCTTGAGAACGAAAAGTGGAGCTGGAGGAATCAGGCTCCCTGACTTCAGACTATACTACAAAGCTACAGTAATCAAGACAGTATGGTACTGGCACAAAAACAGAAATTTAGGTCAGTGGAACAGGATAGAAAGCCCAGAGATTAACCCACGCACATATGGTCACCTTATCTTTGATAAAGGAGGCAGGAATGTACAGTCGAGAAAGGACACACTCTTCAATAAGTGGTGCTGGGAACACTGGACAGGTACATGTAAAAGTATGAGATTAGATCACTCCCTAACACCATACACAAATATAAGCTCAAAATGGATTAAAGATCTAAATGTAAGGCCAGGAACTATCAAATTCTTAGAGGAAAACATAGGCAGGACACTCTATGACATAAATCACAGCAAGATCCTTTTTGGCCCACCTCCTAGAGACACGGAAATAAAAAACAAAAATAAACAACTGGGACCTAATGAAACTTAAAAGCTTTTACACAGCAAAGGAAACCATAAACAAGACCAAAAGACAACCCTCAGAATGGGAGAAAATATTTGCAAATGAAGCAACTGACAAAGGATTAATCTCCAAAATTCACAAGCAACACATGCAGCTCAATAAAAAAAATCAAACAACCCAATCCAAAAATGGACCAAAACACTAAATAGACATTTCTCCAAAGAATATATACAGACTGCCAACAAACACATGAAAGAATGCTCAGTATAATTAATCATTAGAGAAATGCAAATCAAAACTACAATGCAATATCATCTCACACCAGTCAGAATGGCCATCATAAAAAATCTATAAACAATAAATGTTAGAGAGGCTGTGGAGAAAATGGGACACTCTTGCATGGCTGGTGGGAATGTGTATTGGTAGAGCCACTATGGAGAACAGTATGGAGGTTCCTTAAAAAACTACAGATAGAACTACCATATGACCCAGCAATCCCTCTATTGGGCATATACCCTGAGAAAACCATAATTCAAAATGAGTCATGTACTAAAATGTTTATTGCAGCTCTATTTAAAATAGTCAGGAGATGGAAACAGCCTATTGTCTATCATCAGATGAATGGATAAAGAAAATGTGGCTCATATATACAATGGAATATTACTCAGCTATAAAGAGAAACGAAATTGAGTTATTTCTAATGAGGTGGATGGACCTAGAGTCTGTCATACAGAGTGAAGTAAGTCAGAAAGACAAAGAAAACTACCATATGCTAACACATATATATGGAATTTAAGAAAAAAATGTCATGAAGAACCTAGGGGTAAGACAGGAATAAAGACACAGACCTACTAGAGAATGGACTGGAGGATATGGGGAGGGGGAAGGTTAAGCTGTGACAAAGTGAGAGAGTGGCATGGATATATATATATACACTGTCAAACATAAAACAGATAGCTAGTGGGAAGCAGCCGCATAGCACAGGGAGATCTGTTTGGTGCTTTTTTACCACCTAGAGGGTTGGGATAGGGAGTGTTGGAGGGAGGGAGATGCAAGAGTGAAGAGATATGGGAACATATGTATATGTATAACTGATTCACTTTGTTATAAAGCAGAAACTAACACACCATTGTAAAGCAATTATACTACCATAAAGATGTAAAAAAAACCTTGTAGAAACCAGTTAAAGATAAAAAAAAACAAAAAACGAGAAATGGCAGCTATAGAAGCCTAAAAGTCGTAGCTTCTGAAAGTTGGATTCTGACAATAAACCCCAAAGGAAAGGAGAAAGGGGAAGATTGCAGAAGAGTAAGACCCGGAGAGCACCTTCCTCCCCAATGATACATCAGAAATACATCAACACTTGGAAGAACTCCTACAGAACACCCACTCAACGGTGGCAGAAGACCTCTGACTTCCCCAAAAGCAAGAAACTCCCCACGTACCTAGGTAGGGCAAAATAAAAATGAATAAACTGAGACAAAAGAATAGGGAAGGGACCTGCACCAGTGGGAGGGAGCTGTGAAGGAGGAAATGTTTCCACACAGTAGGAAGGCCCTTCGCAGGCAGAGACTGTGGGTGGTGAAGGGGGGAACATTCAGAGTGGCAGAGGAGAGTGTAGCAACAGAGGTGCAGAGAGAAAAGTGGGAAGATTCCCACACAGAGGATCGGTGCCAACTGCACTCACCAGCCCGAGAGGCTTGTCTGCTCACCCGCCGGGGCCGGGAAGGGGGTGTGGGAGCTGAGGCTCGGAATTCGCTAGGATGCCGGGGGAGGACTGTTGGCGTGAACACAGCCTGAAGCGAGCTAGCGCACCACGGGTAGCCAAGAGAGAGGCCAGGGAAAAGTCTGGACCAGCCAAAGAGGGAATAGACTTTGTTTCCTGGTGCGTGTAGAGAGGGGATTAAGAGTGCTGCTTAAAGGAGCTCCAGAGATGGGCGTGAGACGTGGCTAACAGCGTGGACCACAGAGACGGGCACCAGACACCAGACGCTAAGGCTGCTGCTGTTGCCACCAAGAAGCCTGTGTGCGAGCAAAGGTCACTATCCACACCTCTGTTCCAGGGAAACTGTGCACCCCACCACTGCCAGGGTCACGGGATCCAGGGACAACTTCCCCGGGAGAATGCACAGCACACCTCAGGTTGGTGCAACGTCCTGCCGACCTCTGCCAGCATATGCTTGCCCTACACTCTGTGCCCCTCTCTCCCCGAGGCCTGAGTGAGTCAGAGCCCCTGAATCAGCTGCTCTTTAATCTCATCCTGTTTGAGCGAAGAATAGACACTCTCCGGTGACCTGCACACAGAGGCAGGGCGAAAGACAAAGCTGGGCCCCAGGAGCTGTGTGAACAAAGAAGAGAAAGGGAAATTTCTCCCAGCACCCTAAGGAGCAATGGATTAAATCTCCACAATCAACTTGATGTACCCAGCATCTATGGAATACCTGAATAGGCAATGAATAATCCCAAATTGAGGAGGTGGACTTTGAGAGCAAGATTTATTATTTTTTCAACTTTTACTCCTTTGTGAGTGTGTATGTGTATGCTTCTCTGTAAGATTTTATCTATATAGCTTTTCTTTCACCATTTGTCCTAGGGTTCTGTCCGTCCGTTTTTTTGTTTGTTTGTTTTCTTTTTTAAAAAATTTTCTACTTAATTTTTATTTTAATAACTTTATTTTATTTTATCCTCTTTCTTTATCTCTCTATACTTTTTCTCCCTTTTATTCTGAGCCGTGTGAATGAAAGGCTCTTGGTGCTGCAGCCAAGAGTCAGTGTTGTGCCTCTGAGGTGGGAGAGCCAACTTCAGGACACTGGTCCACAAGAGACCACCCAGCTCCATGCAATATCAAACAGGAAAATCTCCTAGAGATCTCCATCTCAATAACAACACACAACTTCACTCAACGACCAGCAAGCTACAGTGCTGGACAACCAATGCTAAACAATTAGCACACAGGAACACAACCACACCCATTAGCAGAGAGGCTGCCAAAAATCATAATAAGGCCTCAGACACATCAAAACACACCACCAGACGTGGACCCGCCCACCAGAAAATCAAGATTGAGCCTCATCCACAAGAACACAGGCACTAGCCCCATCCACCAGGAAGCCTACACCACCAACTGAACCAACTTTAGCCACTGGGGATAGACACCAAAAACAACGGGAAGTACAAATCTGCAGCCTGCAAAAAGGAGAACCCCAAACCAGTAAGATAAGCAAAATGAGAAGACACACAAACACACAGCAGTTGAAGGAGCAAGATAAAAACCCACCGGACCTAACAAATGAAGAGGAAATAGGCAGCCTACCAGAAAAGATTACAGAATACTGATAGTAAAGATGACCCAAAATCTTGGAAATAAAATAGAGAAAATGCAAGAAACATTTAACAAGGACCTAGAACAAATAAAAAGGAAACAAGCAATGATGAACAACACAATAAATGAAATTAATACTCTAGAAGAGATCAGTTGCAGAATAACTGAGGCAGAAGAACGGATATGAGACCTGGAAGATAAAATAGTGGAAATAACTACTGCAGAGAAGAATAAAGAAAAAACAACTGAGGACAGTCTCAGAGATCTCTGGGACAACATTGAACGCACCAACATTCAAATTATAGGGGTCCCAGAAGAAGAAGAGAAAAAGAAAGGGACTGAGAAAATATTTGAAGAGATTAAAGTTGAAAACTTCCTTAATATGGGAAGTGAAATAGTTAATCAAGTCCAGGAAGCACAGAGAGTCCCATACAGGATAAATCCAAGGACAAACACACCAAGAAACATATTAATCAAATTGTCAAAAATTAAACACAAAGAAAATATATAAAAAGCAGCAAGGGAAAAACAACAAATAACACACAAGGGAATTCCCATGAGGTTAACAGCAGATCTTTCAGCAGAAACTCTGCAAGCCACAAGGGACTGGCAGGACATATTTAAAGTGATGAAAGAGAAAAACCTACAACCAAGATTACTCTACCCAGCAAGGACCTCATTTGGATTTGATGGAGAAAGTAAAACCTTTACAGACAAGCAAATCTGAGAGAGTTCAGCACCACCAAACCAGCTTTACAACACATGCTAAAGGAAATTCTCTAGGCAAGAAACAGAAGAGAAGGAAAAGACCTATAATAACAAACCCCAAACAATTAAGAAAATGGGAATAGGAACATACATATCGATCATTACCTTAAATGTAAATGTATTAAATTCTCCCACCAAAAGACACAGACTGGCTGAATGGATACAAAAACAAGACTCATATATATGCTGTCTACAAGAGACCCTCTTCAGACCTAGGGACACATACAGACTGAAAGTGAGGGGATGGAAAAAGATATTCCATGCAAATGGAAATGAAAAGAAATCTGGAGTAGCAATTCTCTTATCAGGCAAAATAGATTTTAAAATAGAGAATATTAGAAGAGACAAAGAAGGACACTACATAATGATCAAGGGATCAATAAAAGAAGAAGATATAAAACTGTAAATATTTATGCACCCAACATAGGAGGACCTCAATATGTAAGGCAAATACAAACAGCCATAAAAGGGGAAATCGACAGTAACACGTTCATAGTAGGGGACTTTAACACCCCACTTTCACAAATGGACAGATCATCCAAAATGAAAATATACAAGGAAACACAAGCGCTAAATGATACATTAAACAACATGGACTTAATTGATTTTTATAGGACATTCCATCCAAAAACAAACAAAAAAAATACACATTTTTCTCAAGTGCTCATGGAACATTCTCCAGGATAGCTCATATCTTGGTCACAAATAAAGCCTTGGTAAATTTAAGAAAATTGAAATTGTATCAAATATCTTTTCCAACCACAACACTATGAGACTAGATATCAATTACAGGAAAAGACCTGTAAAAACTACAAACACTTGGAGGTTAAACAATACACCACTTAATAATGAAGTGATCACTGAAGAAATCAAAGAGGAAATAAAAAAAAATACCTAGAAACAAATGTCAATGGAGACACGACAACCCAAAACCTATGGGATGCAGTGAAAGCAGTTGTAAGTGGGAAGTATATAGCAATACAATTCTACCTTAAGAAACAGTAAACATCTCGAATAAACAAGCTAACCTTGTACCTAAAGAAATTAGAGAAAGAAGAACAAAAAATACCCAAAGTTAGCAGAAGGAAAGAAATCATAAGGATCAGATCAGAAATAAAAGAAAAAGAAATGAAGGAAATGATAGCAAAGTTCAATAAAAGTAATAGCTGGTTCTTTGAGAAGATATACAAAATTGATAAACCATTAGGCAGACTCATCAAGAAAAAAAGGGAGAAGACTCAAATCAATAGAATTAGAAATGAAAAAGGAGAAGTAACAACTGACACTGCAGAAATACAAAAGATCATGAGAGATTACTACAAGCAATGTATATCAATAAAATGGACAACCTGGAAGAAATGGACAAATTCTTAGAAATGCACAAACTGCCAAGACTGAATCAGGAAGAAATAGAAAATATGAAAAGACAAATCACAAGCACTGAAATTGAAACAGTGATTAAAAATCTTCTAACAAACAAAAGCCCAGCACCAGATGGCTTCACAGGAGAATTCTATCAAACATTTAGAGAAGATCTAACACCTACACTTCTCAAACTCTTCCAAAATATAGCAGAGAGAGGAAAACTCCCAAACTCATTCTGTGAGGCCAACAACACGCGGGTACCAAAAACAGAAGAAGATGTCACAAAGAAAGAAAACTACAGGCCAATATCACTGATGAACATAGATGCAAAAATCCTCAAAAAGATACTAGCAAACAGAATCCAACAGCACATTGAAAGGATCATACACCATGATAAAGTGGTGTTTATTCCAGGAATGCAAGGATTCTTCAATATATGCAAATCAATCAACTTGATATAGCAAATTAACAAACTGAAGGAGAAAAAGCCTATGATCATCTCAATAGATACAGAGAAAGGTTTTGACAAAATCTAACACCGATTTATGATAAAAACCCTACAGAAAGTAGGCACAGAGGGAAATTTCCTCAACATGATAAAGGTCATATATGACAAACCCACAGCCAACATCGTCCTCAATGGTGAAAAACTGAAAGCATTTCCGCTAAGATCAGGATCAAGACAAGGTTGCCCTCTCTCACCACTCTTATTCAACATACTTTTGGAAGTTTTAGCCACAGCAATCAGAGAAGAAAAAGAAATAAAAGGAATCCAAATCAGAAAAGAAGAAGTAAAGCTGTCACTGTTTGCAGATGATATGATATTATATATAGAGAATCCTAAAGATGCTACTATAAAGCGACTAGACCTAATCAATGAATTTTGTAAAGTAGCAGGATACAAAATTAATGCACAGAAATCTCTGGCATTCCTATACACTAATGATGAAAATTCTGAAAGTGAAATCAAGAAAACACTCCCATTTACCATAGCAACAAAAAGAAAAAATATCTAGGAATAAACCTACCTAAGGAGACAAAAGACGTGTATGCAGAAAATTATAATACAGTGATGAAAGAAATTAAAAACAAGACAAATAGATGGAGAGATATACCATGTTCTTGGATTGGAAGAATCAAAATTGTGAAAATGATTCTGCTACCCAAAACAATCTACAGATTCAGTGCAATCCGTATCAAATTATCACTGGCATTTTTCACAGAACTAGAACAAAATATTTCACAGTTTGTATGGTAACACCAAAGACCACGAGTAGCCAAAGCAATCTTGAGAACGAAAAGTGGAGCTGGAGGAATCAGGCTCCCTGACTTAAGACTATACTACAAAGCTACAGTAATCAAGACAGTATGGTACTGGCACAAAAACAGAAATTTAGGTCAGTGGAACAGGATAGAAAGCCAAGAGATAAACCCATGCACATATGGTCACCTTTTCTTTGATGAAGGAGGCAGGAATGTCCACTGGAGAAAGGATAGCCTCTTCAATAAATGGTGCTGGGAAAACTGGACAGGTACATGTAAAAGTATGAGATTAGATCACTCCCTAACACCATACACAAAAATAAGCTCAAAATGGATTAAAGATCTAAATGTAATGTCAGAAACTATCAAACTCTTAGAGGAAAACATAGGTAGTACACTCTATGACATAAATCACAGCAAGATCCTTTTTGACCCACCTCCTAGAGAAAAGGAAATAAAAACAAAAATAAACAAATGGGACCTAATGAAACTTAAAAGGTTTTGCACAGCCAAGGAAACCATAAACAAGACCAAAAGACAACCCTCAGAATGGAAGAAAATATTTGCAAATGAAGCGACTGACAAAGGATTAATCTCCAAAATTTACAAGCAGCTCATGCAGCTCAATAACAAAAAAACAAACAATGCAATCCTAAAATGGGCAGAAGACGTAAACAGACATTTCTCCAAAGAAGATATATAGATTGCCAACAAACACATGAAAGAATGGTCAACATCATTAATCATTAGAGAGTTGCAAATCAAAACTACAATGAGATACCATCTCACACCAGTCAGAATGGCCATCATCAAAAAATCTAGAAACAATAAATGCTGGAGAGGGTGTGGAGAAAAGGGAACACTCTTGCACTGCTGGGGGGAATGTGAATTGGTTCAGCCACTATGGAGAACAGTATGGAGGTTCCTTAAAAAACTACAAATAGAACTACCATATGACCCAGAAACCCCACTACTGGGCATATACCCTGAGAGAACCATAATTCAAACAGAGTCATATACCAAAATGTTCATTGCAGCTCTATTTACAATAGCCAGGACATGGAAGCAACTTAAGTGTCCATCATCAGATGAATGGATAAAGAAGATGTGGCACATATATACAGTGGAATATTACTCAGCCATAAAGGGAAATGAAATTGAGTTATTTTTAGTGAAGTGGATGGACCTAGCATTTCTCATACAGAGTGAAGTAAGTCTGAAAGAGAAAGAAAAATACCATATGCTAACACATATATATGGAATGTCAGAAAAAAAATGTCATGAAAAACCTAGAGGGAAGATGGGAATAGAGACACAGACTCACTAGAGAATAGACTTGAGGATATGGGGAGGGGGCAGAGTAAGCTGTGACAAAGTGAGAGAGTGGCAGGGATATATATACACTACCAAACGTAAAATAGATAGCTAGTGGGAAGCAGCCGCATAGCACAGGGAGATCAGCTCTGTGCTTTGTGACCACCTAGAGGGGTGAGATAAGGAGGGTTGGAGGGAGGGAGACGCAAGAGGGAAGAGATATGGGAACATATGTATATGTATAACTGATTCACTTTGTTATAAAGTAGAAACTAACACACCATTGTAAAGCAATTATACTCCAATAGAGATGTAAAAAAAAAAGGAAACCCAAAGGAAAATATGAAGTGTTTGAGATGTCATATAAGAATTTATAACATCTTTCTTTCAAACTTAAATTATTATCTTTGTTTCCATTAGAGTTAATTTTCTAAATGACACATAGAAAATTTATTTACTAAAGAAATTTTTCATGATTCCTTTTGAAAAATTTACACTATTCTATACAGCTGGCTTCCATTATATAGACTGTGTGAAAGTGATATATCATCATTTTATAAGCTTGCCTTAAGAAGTTGTTTTTCTTTTGTTTTTATTGAAGTAAGGTTGATTTACAATATTATATTATTTGCAAGTTTACAGCATAGTGATTTAATATTTTTATAGCTTATACTCCATTTAAAGTTTTTATAAAATAAAGCTATATTTCCCTGTGTCATACAATATATCTTTGTTGCTTACCTGTTGTATACATAATAGTTTGTGTCTCTTAATCCCATATCCCTATCTTGCCTTTCCCCATTCCTTCTCCCCAGTGGTAACCAGTAGTTTGTTCTCTATATCTGTGTGTCTGTTTCTGTTTTGTTATATACATTTGTTTGTTTTATTTCTTAGATTCTACATATAACAGATAGCATAGAGTATTTGTCTTTCTCAGACTTATTTCACTAAGCATAATACTCTCTAAATCCATCCACGCTGTTGCAAATGGCAGAATTTCATTATTTGTTATGGCTGAGTAGTATTTCACTGTATATATATGTCATATCTTCTACCATTCATCTGTTGATGGACACTTAGCTTGTTTCCATATTTTGGCAATTGCAAATAATACTGCTATGAACACTGGGGTGCATGTATCTTCAAATTAGTGTTTTCCTTCTCTTTGAATACATACCAAGGAGTGGAATTGCTGAATCATATGGTATTTCTATTTTTAGTTTTTCAGGAAACTCCATACAGTTTTCCATAGTAGCTGCACCAATTTATCAATTAGGTCCCATTTGTTTATTTTTGCTTTTATTTATTTTGCCTTAAGAGACAGATCCAAAAAATATTGCTACAATTTATGTCAAAGGGTGTTCTGCCTATGTTCTCTTCTAAGATTTTTATGGTTTCCCGTTTTATATTTAGATCTTTAATCCACTCTGAGTATATTTTTGTACATGGTGTGAGGAAGTGTCCTAGTATCATTCTTTTACATGTAGCTGTCCAGTTTTCCCAGCACCACTTATTGAAGACACTGTCTTTTCTCTATTGTATATCCCTGTCTCCTTTCTGGTAGATTAATTGACCTTAAGTGTGTAGGTTTACCCCCCCCCCACCTGCATTGGAAGTGTGGAGTCTTAACCACTGGACCACCAGGGAAGTCCTGAGGAATTTTATTATTAATATTTTTCCTTCAATAGAAATCCCCAGTCTGCTTCCCATCTGTGTTGTTTTGTTTAGATTCACATCTCTTTGCTGAGTACTGTAATTGAGATTAATTTTTTTTGGCTGTGCCAGGTCTTCGATGCTGCGTGTGGGCTTTTCTCCAGTTGCGACAAGTGGGGGCTACTCTTCGTTGCAGTGCGCGGGCTTCTCATTGCAGTGGCTTCTCTCGTTGCAGAGCATGGGCTCTAGGTGCGTGGGTTTCAGTAGCTGTGGCTTGCGGGCTCTAGAGCTCAGGCTCAGTATTTGTGGCACATGGGCTTTGTTGCTCTGCGGCATGTGGGATCTTCCTGGACCAGGGCTCGAACCTATGTCCCCTGCATTGGCAGGTGAATTCTTAACCACTGCACCACCAGAGAAGTCCCGAGTTTAATTTTTCATCACCACAAATTTATTTGGTGACACAATGCATAGGACAGGAAATGTAATTAGCTTGTTTGAGTTATGCTGTAATAAAACCCATTTTTTTCGCAGCTGGTATGATACATGAGAGCCTTCTATAGGTTCTAAAAATCTAAATTGACAGTGTGAGCAGTAAGATTTCTAATTAGGATTCAGCAATTTAGTATGACAATAGCCATTTTCTTAACATTTACCATATTCAATTGGCAGTCTAGCATAGTTGTTATGCATAGTTGGTGCTTATGGTAGTCTGCCTCTATTTTGTTCTTCACAGCCAAACTTTTAGTGTTAAGATCTTGTGTAGCAATTTCAAAAGCAGTTATTTGTGTCTTTAAAACCTGGAGAATCTGCTACATTGAATAAATGGTAGCTTCAATGGATCTGCCATTTTAATTTCTTTAATTTTTAAGTATTAATGTAGAGTCTTTTATATCCCTACCCATCTGTATCCCTCTTCTTGTCCTCAAAAGCATTGTATCCAAAGAAATTTGATAATTTAAAAACTAGACACATTAAATATTCTTCTAAGTGGGTAGGAAGAAGAATAGGTGAATAATGACAGTGGTATGCTGGAGCATACTAGCACTTCCTCAGGAGAGCTGATTGTGTGCATCTCTTTTCAATTCTGTCACTTTGGTAGCTTCAAGTCAGCTATGGTGGGGATAGTAACATAATGCAAATCAGCAAACAGTACAAATCAGGGCTTCCCCTTCACCAGAGAGCCAGTTTAAGTATTTACGAGCACACCGAGGGTATAGGAAAAGGAAAATATGAGGACAGAATATGGAGAAGTAGTTTGAAGCTAACTGGAAGGGATTAGTTAACTTACTTTTGTTACAATTAAAATATGAGGTACAGCCAAAAAATGAGTCCATATTTGGAAGGGGTGAAAACATTTCATTGTATTTGTGCTTACAAATTCACTTTTCTAATTTTAAATAAAATAACTTAGTTACTAAGTGAATTGAATCTAATTAACTCTTTTGGAATAATGTAACCGAGTAACTAAGTTATTTGATAATGAGAATAATTCACCTCATCTTAAGTTTTACCTCTAACTTGATAAAAAAAGTATCATAAATATTCTTAAATAATGTGAAACCTGGGAGAGCAGGTTTCACATTATTCTAAGGATGTTGATTTGAGAGAGGTAAATTGAGAAGGATGTTGGTCAAAAGAGTTTTAAATTTAAGCTGGTCCTGGTAAGGTCTACATCAAATGGGTGAGGGTTGTGCCTGAAATTTTAAAGCAATACCTGGAACTAAGTGATCAGAAATGGAGGAAGGAGCTGCAGAAACAGAGTTGGATGTTGACATAATGTGTAAAATATTATGAAACTAAAAGTAACGCTTATCTGAAGTGGGTGTTAAGATAGCATCAGGCCAGGGGAACTCTCTTTTAGAGACCTGCGGCTTAGACCTATGTGTAACTCAGTGCCTTCATTAGTGAGGCTACCCTGGATATTCTGAACAAGCTCCCCTGCAGATAATGGTCAATAACTCTCAAATCTTAAAGATAATCTTTACCTGGACAAAATCCTCATTAGTATTCTAATACTGTGGAAAAAATTGTTTAATATAACAGAATTATAGGGCTGCCAAGGACCACAATCATTCATCTAGGCAATTCTCCTGTTTCTAAAGAAACCTGTTCCTAAGCAACATTCTAGTAATATTTTTAATCTGTGTATGTCATGAGCAATAAACTACAAAAACTCAGCATACATGAATAATTTAATGTGGTAATCCAATAAAACTTACAAAGTCAGGCCTTTTTAACTCAAATCTAATCTACATTTATTAAGCTCCCACAATATTGAACACCATCCTGGATATATTCCCATATGTCATCACATTTAATCTTCAGAAGAGGAGGGAGTTAACTCTGTTTTACAGTTAAGTATATTAAATATGAGTAATTACTATGTTACTGAATGCACTAAAGCAAAATTTGCAAACATTTCATTTAAATGATCTTAATTATCATGAGTTTTGTATAGTCAAACAGAGGTTTTAGATTTTTTTTTAATAACCAGCACTTACAGAAAAGCAAAGCCCACTTTTTCCTGTCTTAGGTTGTATTTCTGTTTCCCTTTTCTCACATCATACCTAGTGATGGTAATACTTGCCCTTTCATTGAATGATGACCTCATACCAGATATTAAATAAATTCTTTACATATATTCTCTCATTTAAACTCCACTACAATGTTGAGATATTATTATCCCCATTTTTAGAGGAGGAACCAAGTCTCAGAGAGGTTAACCTCACAACATTTGTAAATAAGGAAATCAGGATACAAACTTAGCAGCACCTAACTTCAAAGTCCATCATTTATATAAGCACTTTTTTATATTGCCTTCTGTGCTCATGTGATATTCACATTCTTTAAAAAGAGATACTTTTGGGGAAATCTGACTATGTACTGGGTAATAGATGATACCAAGAAATCATTTCCATTTTATTAGGGATGAGGTTAACAGTGATTATGTAAGAAAATGTCCATTCTTAAAGAGATACATACAGAAATATGTAGAGGTGAAAAGATGTGATGTCTGGGTTTTGCTTTGTACTATTTCAGCAAAAGAATGGTTTAGATAAAGCAAATTTGGCAAAGTAATGACAACTGTTGAATCTGAGTTATGGATGTATGGGGGCTTCACCATTCTTCTCTCTTTACATTTGTGTATATTTAACATTTATATAATTATTATTTTTAAAGAAGTCATGAACCTAATATAATCAAGCCCTCTATGGCCCTATTGTTCCTCAGTTCCACCTCAATGGCCAAGAGAAGAGGTTCTTATCTGCCTCATGCCTTCTATCTAAGGGGTCATACACAGCAGAACCAACAGGTGCATACTCCTTATTTCCTGACAAGAATGAGCTACTTTAGGTCTTGGGTGCCAAAAGGTATTGAAGGTAATAGAAATTTATAACTACAGAAAGTTATAATATGTTCATTATGCCGTGTCGGCTCATCAAAAAAAAAAGTCACACTCCCTAGGCATTCTCTTAACACCTTACACAGACTTAATTTACCTCATACAACTTATCACTATATGATATTATATTATATATTTACATGTTAATTGTCTTTTTTCCCCCACTATACTATAAGCTCCATGAGGGAAAGGATCTTGTCTGACTTGTTTACACCTACATTCCAAAAAGCTGGAACAGTGCCTGACAAATAGTAGGCACTCAATAAATATTTTTTGAATGAATGAACAAATGAATAAAGGGCTAGCTGCAATCATTTGTGAATTTCTGTCACTAAGCAAGGAAAACATTAATACATAAGATTCATTACTACATTCTCAAGTATAAATAAGTAAGTTGGGAGCTCAGGAAGAGGTAGCTTTCCTGTGATGGCTGATGATGGTGGTACAAATGTGTTCAGGTGTCAGGTGTTGTAGATGGCTTGAATAATACAGTACCAATTCCCATTCTGAAGAAGGGTTAGGACAGTGAGGATCTCTAACCATCTTCAATCTTGGATAGAGGTCTACATGGACCAAGGCTAAGGACATTGAATCAGACAATTAAAGGATTTAGAATCTCAGTGTCTGAAGTCTCCAGAATTACTTGAGGTCACTGAAAATGTTGGTAAGAGGGCCCCAGGTATCTTGCTCCTCAGAGAGATGGAGATCCTTACTCAGTGTTCACTGATGTATATTTGTTACCTGGGTCTGGGGCCGGGACTGATACCCTGCTTCAGCTTTGTTCATCTTGCCCTAGAGTAAGGAGAAAAAAAAAGAAAAAATTTCTTACATTTCTACCCTATGCTCTGGAAAACTTTAATGCTAAAGTGAACTTTAACGATAGCAGGTGAGTCCCTTTATTGGATTAGGCGTAGAGGGAGAGAACAGGTAGACTATTCACTATAGTGAATAATCTTATGCCAATAAATTTGAAAATGTAGAAAAAATGGACAAATTCTGACCATGAAAGGGATAGGAGATGAAGAGGGGTAGATGCTACAGAGAAAAAGTGGAAGCAAAGACAGATTTTTCCTACTTATCAATTTGCAGCATGAGTATTTGAGTTCTTATGTGACTGCACTCTTAATTGTCTCTCTAAAATGATACACTTTCAATCTCTGTGACAAATATCAAATTTTAAGAAAGAATCAAAATTTTAATAAATAATATATAAATACCTTAAGAAAGGCTACCTGACATTGGAAGAGCTAGAATGGGAATAGAGTATGTTACATGTTTTATAAGAATGGAGTGAACACACTAGCACAACACCTGTGAAATTCCTTATAAATGTGAAGAAACTATTAGATCATGTACAAATAGGACTACATGTACATCTTTTTACGTAACTAATATACAAATTTAGTGAGTGGCTGAAGTGTTAAAGTGGAAAGTATTCAGTTTTAAAGCCCATGTTCTATAAATGAAGACTTTTAAAATCTAAATTACATCATATGTTAGATAGTAACACTACCTTACAAACCACAACTTTATAAAAAGCAATACCATACCTTGACAACAGAAAAAGAATATTATAAGCACTTCAAACATGTGGTCAAGGAATTTATAGAAATAAGAACAATTTATCTGAAGTAATAATATGCTCATTATGCCTTGCCTACCCTACCTCCGTATCAAAAACAAAAAAAGGGTAAATCCCAAGTCCAGGAAAGTGCTACATAGAGAAGAACAACTTGGGTGGGTCGGGGGACTACAAGCTCCTGTCAGACATGCCATTGCTGAAATACTACAAATACCCCAAGGACCACGAATTTGGATACCATCTGAACTGTAGTTAAGCCTGTTGATGTAAAATTTCCAAGCTACAGGGAAAGACTAATGTTGGTTACACACTATCCTTAGAGTAATTAAAAGCCTAAATCTCTCCACTACCACCATTACTATCACCCACTCACCCTCTGCATTATACTCCCCAGTAAGAGAAATAATAATAATGATTGAGAAAAAATGGAGTTCTCAAAGGCATAAAATTAGGCATAAAGTGTCATGAGGAGGAGCTTTTATTAAATCAAATAAAGAGAATATAAATAATACTAGACTAGTACAATATCTCTTTTCCTTTCCAAATTAATGTGGAAAGGTTAATGTGATTAGATAGGACTGAAAAACACTGGACCAGGGTAAATCCAAGGGAAAAGCTGATGTGAGCAGCTTAGAAAATTCTGCTTCCAGAAGAGGACTTAGGTAAAGGGAGTCACAGAGTGGGTACTCAGACTTCTCTTTAATCTGAGCATTGGGCTGAGGGAGCAAGAGTGGCCTCGAGGTTCAAACATAGTTTGGCTCAGTTTATTGTAACTTTACTGTGTATATTCCTTAATACAAACCTGGGAGACTCCTATTTCCAGCATTATGGTCAGAAACATGAAAAGTCTCTTACTATAGTACACTTAGAAATGCTGGAAAAACAGCAACATCCTTTTAAATGCATAGGCGAGCTTGCAAAAAAGTAAGGGAAGGACTTACATTTCATTAATGAGAGGTGAGGTTATTCTCACCAAACCCTCCTGAGAAAACAAATTAAGATACTGGATAAAATATTTGTTTAAAAAATATCTTTAGAAACAACAAAGAAATGATAAGATAGTTTGGAACTTCCAGGCAAAATTTGAAGGAAAAGTAAAAATGCAGAGAGGTAAGAGCACAGAAGCTATTTTGCCCCTGAGAGCATTTGGCCAACCAGATAAATTTGAACGTTGGAAGCTGGGTCCTCAAAATACAGACCCTCAGGGTACTCAGGGTAAAAGTAAATCATAAGTATACTATTTTTGTGACACAAATACCCATCACTTGTATCATCCAGAAAACCTTAAGCTGTGAATTTAGTTTAACAAGGTAACAGACTTGTAGTGTCCCTAGACATCCAGAAGCAGATGCAAATTGTCCCTGAAAAAAGTCACTTTTATTCTAGGTCTCAAGTTATTTCCACAGTTAATTGTTCAAGGTACAATAAGCAACATGCAATGATACTCAAATATATAAAGAACCTACATACCAAAAGGAAAACTAGTGGAAAAAATAGCAGATTCAAAAAGACTTCAAATAATAAAATTATCAGAAATACCTTTAAAACAAATATGGTTACTAGTATTAAATAATTAAAAAGAGACTATATTAACAATTTGGGAAGGAATAAGAAATTATAAAAAGTGGCTCAGCAGACTTGATAAAGCAGATTTGATGGAACTTATAAAAGTAAAAAATACAATAGCAAAAATTTTTAAATAAGTAAAATGCATGGCTTTTAATAGGAAATTAGACATAACTGAAGAGATAATTTATGAACTGGGATATAAATCAAGAGAAATGAGCCATGATGGAAACATAGAGAGATAAAATGATTGAAAATATGGGAAAGAAGTAAGAGATATGAAAAATAGAATGAGAACGTCTAACATGTGGTTAGTTAGAGTCCCAGAAGGAGGAAAGAGAAATGATGGGGTAGAAGCAATATTTAAAGGGATATTGGTTATGAGTTATCCATAATGGTAAGAAAAGTTTGGAAGTAAAAAAATAGAAAAAATATACCATAAAATTTTAATTTTTAAAAAGTGATGTAGCTATTTATTTTTAATTATTGTGTTTTATCTATTTGTTAAAAAATGCATATATCTATGGCAGACAAAATAGGCTTTAAAAATCATGAAAGAGGGCTTCCCTGGTGGCACAGTGGTTGAGAGTCCTCCTGCCAATGCAGGGGACACGGGTTTGTGCCCCGGTCCAGGAAGATCCCACATGCCACGGAGCAGCTAGGCCTGTGAGCCATGACCGCTAAGCCTGCACGTCTGGAGCCTGTGCTCCGCAATGGGAGAGGCCGCAACAGTGAGAGGCCAGCGTACTGCAAAAAAATAAATAAAATAAAATCACGAAAGAAGCAGATTACTTCATGGTGATAGTTTCAATTCACCATGATAATGTGAGAAAGCAAACATATGCATATAATAGCATAGCCCTAAAATGTATAAAGTAAAACTTGAGAGAAACACAAAAGGAATCAAAGATGTCTCATTATAAAAGAAGTAGGAACAAACCAGTAAACATAGAAGATTTGAATAAGATGATTAATAAACTTGGCAAAATGTTTCCAACAACCGCAGAATATACACTCTTACACACACAACATATTATTTTTTTAAAAAAAATTACAGAACTGGGCCTTGAAGCTAATTCTGGCAAATGCAGAAATCTATATAATAATAAAATATGTGGCTTCAGCTAAGGGGATAGGTATTGGATGGTAAGAAAACTGATACTGGAACTTGGGAAGACAATGATTCATGCCACTAAGTGGCAAATACTTTGATACAATGGTTTCCTGCAATGATTGGGGAAACAAATCATGTTATAGTTACAAATTTCAAACACTTAAAAATTTATAGGGACAGTTCCCTGGTAATACTTATTAAGACAGACAGAGAGTTGTGGCGGGGGGGGTGGGGAAGGAGAAGGGAGAAAGAAAATGTGGAGGGGAACATATACCCAAGATTAGGAATAAAACGGAGTTAGAATTATGTTGTAGATATTTCAAAGAGACTATAGTGAATAATTTTATGCCAATAAATTTGAAAATGTAGAAAAAATGGACAAATTCTCCTAAAGATACAGTTTTCCAAAATTGACTCAGAAATAAAAACCCTGAATAATGCTATAACCTTTAATAAAACTAAATAAGTTGTCAAACTTTTTTCTACAAAGAAAATTCCAGATTTAAGCTTAGATAGTGATTTACACCACACAAATAGAAATATAGATCAATGGAGTGGATAGAAAGCCCAGAGATAAACCCATGCACCTACGGTCAACTAATTTATGACAAAGGAGGCAAGGATATACAATGGAGAAAAGACAGTCTCCTCAATAAATGGTGCTGGGAAAACTGAACAGCTACATGTAAAAGAATGAAATTAGAACACTCCCTAACACCATACACAAAAATAAACTCAAAATGGCTTAAAGACCTGAATGTTAGGCCAGACACTATCAGACTGTTAGAGGAAAACATAGGTAGAACACTTTTTGATATAAATCACAGGAAGATCTTTTTTGACCCACATCCTAGAGTAATAAAAATAAAACGAAAAATAAACAAATGGGACCTAATTAAACTTAAAAGCTTTTGCAGGGCAAAGGAAAACATAGAAGAAATGAAAAGACAACCCTCACAATGGGAGAAAATATTCACAAATGAAGCAACTGACAAAGGATTAATGTTCAAAATATACAAGCAGCTCATGCAGTTCAATATCAAAAAAAAAACACAATCAAAAAATTGGCAGAAGACCTTTATAGACACTTCTCCAAAGAAGACATACAGATGGCCAACAAACACATGAAAGGATGCTCAACACCACTAATCATTAGAGAAATGAAAATCAAAACTACAATGAGGTAGCACCTCACACTGGTCACTATGGCCATAATCAAAAAACCTACAAACAATAAACTGGAGAGGGTGTGGAGAAAAGGAACCCTCATGAACTGTTGGTGGGAGTGTAAATTGATACAGCCACTATGGAAAACAGTATGGAGGTTACTTGAAAAACTAAAAATAGAACTACCATATGACCCAGCAATCCCATTACTAGGCATATACCTAGAGAAAACCATAATTCAAAAAGACACATGCACCCCAATGTTCATAGCAGCACTATTTACAATAGCCAGGATATGGAAGCAACCTAAATGTCCATCAACAGATGAATGGATAAAGAAGATGTGTTACATATATATATACAATGGAATATTACTCAGCCATAAAAAAGAACAAAATTTTGTCATTTGTAGAGACGTGGATGGACCTAGAGACTATCATAAAGAGTGAAGTAAGTCAGAAAGACAAAAACAAATATCATATATTAACACATATGTGAAATCTAGAAAAATGGTATAGATGATTCTATTTGCAAAACAGAAATAGAGAAACAGACATAGAGAACAAATATATGGATACCAAGGGGGAAAGGGGATTGGGAGGAATCGGGAGATGGGAATTGACACATATACACTATTGATACTATGTATAAAATAGGTAACTAATGAGAACATAGTATAGCACAGGGAACTCTATTTAATGCACTGTAATGACCTGAATGGGAAGGAAGTCCAAAAGGGAAGAGCTATATGTATATGTATTGCTGACTCATTTTGCTGTACAGTAGACACTAACACAACATTGTAAAGCAACCTACTCCAATAAAAACATATTCTTAAAAAACAATTTTTGGTATGCAAACTCTTCAAAAAAACAAGTAAAAGAATGAAATCTCCCCAACTCATTTTATGAAAACAGAATATCCATGACACCAAAATCCATCAAGGAATGTACAAGTAAAAATAATTAAAGGCAGGGCTTCCCTGGTGGCACAGTGGTTGAGAGTCCACCTGCCGATGCAGGGGGCATGGGTTCGTGCCCCCGTCTGGGAAGATCCCACATGCCGTGGAGCGGCTGGGCCCTTGAACCATGGCCACTGAGCCTGCACGTCCGGAGCCTGTGCTCTGCACTGGGAGAGGCCACAAGAGTGAGAGGCCCGCATACCACAAAAATAATAATAATAATAATTAAACGTAATATTACTAATGAACACAGATATAAAGATTCTATACAAAATATTAATAGAGTACAACAATGTGTAAAAAGGATAATATGCTATGACAATTGAACTTTTTCTTGAAAAGCAACGTATATTTAGCATTAGGAAATCAAATAATATAATTCATCACTTTAATAGATTGAAAGAGAAAACTTATGAAATTTTATCTGTAGATTAAAAATGTTTGATAAAATTCAACATCTTTTTATGACTAAAATACAAACAAAACTCATAGTAGAGGAAAAATAGAAACAAATTTAATCTCATTCAAGGTATGTAGCCCCCAAATCAAAAAGCAAAGGCTATATAAGATTTCATATTTCATGATGAAACATTAAGAACTTGCCTTTCAATATCAGGACACAAAATAAGGATAATTGCAAAACAAAAAATAAGGACAATTGCTATCACCATTTCTACTCAACAGTTTGCTAGAAGTCCTAGTCAGCACAGTAAAGCAAGACTGTGAAATAAAGGTATAAGGAGTGGGAAGGAAGAAAATAAAGTGTCATTTTTCACAAATAATGTAATTGTCTATGCAGAAAGTCAAAAGAATTTGTCAATTCTTTTTTTTTTGCCGTGCGTGGGCCTCTCACTGTTGTGGCCTCTCCCGTTGTGGAGCACAGGCTCCGGACATGCAGGCTCAGCAGCCATGGCTCACGGGCCCAGCCGCTCCACGGCATGTGAGATCTTCCCGAACCAGGACACGCACCCATGTCCCCTGCATTGGCGGGCGGACTCTCAACCACTGTGCCACCAGGGAAGCCCTGTCAATTCTTTTAATAATAAATGACCTCAACATGTTCCTGCATATAAAAATCAGTAGTTCTTTAATGTACCAACACCAAGCAGTTAAAATAAGATTAAAATATCTATTTCTGTATCTACATATCTAGGAATAAATATAAGTTAATATATGCAAGATCCTTCCACATAAAAACTTTTTATACTTTATTTAGAGACATTAAAGAATACCTAACACCTTAAGAGATATAGCACGTTTAAAGATTGGAAGACTCAGTATTGTAAAGATGTCAGTTCTCCCCAAACTGATCTACAGATGCAATGTAATTACAGTGTAAAAAAATGCAATTTTTAAAAAGAACTTGAAAAGCTGATTCTGATATGTACATGTACGTAGAAATGGCCAAGAACATCCAATACACTCTTGAAGAAGAATGTGGGAGAAATTGTTCTACCAGTTATCAAGAATTATGTTAAAATTTACAATAATTAAGATAGTATGATCCTGATTCTGGAAAGGACACATAAGCCAGTGGAACAGAAAACAGACCAGAAAAAAGTTTCATGAATATATAGACATTGCATATATGACAGAGCTGGCATTAAAGATTAGTGGGGAATTAATAACTTTTCAATAAATGGTCTGAGATACAAGGTATACATGTTGAAAAAAGTAAGTCAAACTCTGCCTCATATCAAACCAATAAATCCAACTATGAATGGCAAAATCATAAAGCTTTTCAAAGACAGTACAAGCTCTTCATGATGTCAAGGTAGGGAGGAACTTCTTAAATAAAAAGCAAAATTTGTAGGATGCAGTGAAAACAGGGCTTAAAGGAAAACTTATACGTCTAAATGCATATAGTGAAAGAGAAGAAAGATCGCCAATGAATAACCTAACTCTACACCGTCAGGAACTAGAAAAGATGAACTTTGAGAAGATCAACAAAACTGACAAATATTTAGCTACATTGGCTAGCCAAAAGAGAAAGGGGGAGAGATAGAGAGAGAGGGAAAGAGAGAGAGGGAGAGATGACTCAAATTATGAAATCAAAAATGAAAGTGAGGACATTACTGCTGAGTTTACAGAAGTAAAAAAGGATTATAAGAGATTATTATTATTTTTTATAAGAGATTATTATGAACATTTCTGCACCAACAAATTGGATAATTTAGGTGACATGGACAAATTCCTAGAAACAATCTACCAAAAGTGATTCATGAAGAAAAAAAATCCGAATAAACTTATAACTACTAAGGAGGTTGAATCAGTAATCAAACACTTCCCAATAAAGGAAAGCTCAGGACCAGATGGCATATTTGGTGAAATCTGCCAAATATTTAAGAATTACCACCAGTCCTTCTCAAATTCTTCCAAAATATTGTAGAGAAGGGAACACTTCCTAAATCATTCTGTAAAGTCTGCTAGCTAAGCCAGACAAAGACACTACAAGAAAAGAAAACTACAGACCAATATCCCTTATGAATACTGATGCAAAATGTATCAATAAAATACTGGCAAACCAAATTTGGCAGCATATTAAAATGATTATACACCATGACCAGGTGAGATTTATTCTTGGCATGCAAGGATGGTTAAACATATAACAATCAATCAATGGAATATACCACATTAATAAAATGAAGGAATGAAAAACAAGTGGTCATCTTAACTGATGCAGAAAAATTATTTGACTAAATGCAGCACCATTGATTGATAAAAATAATAGACTAGGAATAGTAATAAAATTCTTCAAGAAAATACAGACCATATATGAAAAATCCACAGCTAATATCATAGGCAGTGGTAAAAGACTGAAAGCTTTCCCACAAGATCAGGAACAAGACAAAGCTGCCTGCTTATGCCACTTCTCTTCAATACAGTATTAGAAATTTTATCTAGAGAATTAAGGCAAGAAAAATGCATAAAAGTCATCCACATTTGAAAGAAGTAAAATTATTTTTGTCATCCACATTTGAAAGAAGTAAAATTATTTTTGTTTATAGACAATGTGATCTTATATGTAGAAAACCCTAAAGATTTCACAAAGAATTTTTAGAGCTGATAAGTGAATTCAGTACAGTTGCAGGATACAAAATCAACACAAAAATCTATTGTATTTCTATACACTAACAATGAACAGTTCATAAAGGAAAATAAGAAAATAATTCAATTTACAATAGCTTCAAAAAGAATAAATACTTAGCAAAAAATTTAACCAAGAAGGCAAAAGACTTGAATACTAAAGATTTTAAGATATTACTGAAATAAAGAAGATATAAATAAATGGACAAAATCCCATTTTCATGGACTGGAAGACTTAGTTAAGAAGACTATACTACCCAAAGTGATCTACAGGTTCAATGCAATCCCTATCAAAGCACTAATGACATTTTTTTGCAGAAATAGAAAAACCTATCCTAACAGGCTGATGGAATCTCAGTAGACCCAGAATAACCAAACAATCTTGAAACAGAATAACGAAGTTGGTGGCCTCACACTTCCTGATTTCAAAAACAACTGCAAAGCTACAGTAGTCAGAACAGTGTGGTACTTATATAAAAACAGACATGTAAACCAATGGAATAGAATAGAGACCCCAGATAGAATCCCTTGCATATATGGTTATATAATTTTTGACAAGTGTGCCAAGACCATTCAATGGGGAAAGGACAGTCTTTTCAACAAATGGTTCTGGGAAAACTGGATAACCACATGCCAAAGAATGAATTTTGACTCTTACAACATGTACAAAAATTAACTCAAAGTGGATCAAAGACCTAAACATAAGAGCTAAAGAAAACATTGGACTTGAATAAACATTTCTCCAGAGAAGATACACAAATGGCCAATAAGCAAATGAAAAGATGCTAAGCATCATTAGTCATTAAGGAAATACAATTGAAAAACCACGATGAGATACCACTTCAAACCCATTAGAGAAATAAGTGTTTGTGAGGATATGAAGAAATTGGAACTTTTGTGCATTGCTGGAGGGAATGTAAAATGTTGTACCAGCTGTGGAAATCAGTACGGTGGTTTCTCAAAAATTTAAAAATAGAATTAACATATGTTCCAGTAATTTCACTTCAAGATATATACCAAAAAAATATTGAAAGCAGGACTCAGGCAGATCATTGCACACCAATGTTCACAGCAGCACTATTCAAGATAGCCAAAAGTCCAGCCAAAAGCCAACCCAATGTCCATCGAAGGATGAATGAATAAAAAATGTAATATATATACTATATATATATATTCATATACATGTATATACATATATCTGTGTGTATACACATACACCAGGGAATATTACTCAGCCTTAAAAAGGAAGGAAATTCTGACACATGCTAAAACATGGATGAACCTTGAGGATATTATGCTATGACAAATATTATATGATGTTTTTATATGTGGTTCCTAGAGTAGGCAAATTCATAGAGACAGAAAATATAATAAAAGTTACCAGGGACTTAGGGGTGAGCAAGAATAGGGAGTTATTGTTTAATGAGTACAGAGTTTATTTTGGGGATGAGGAAAAAGTCCTGGATAGTTGTGATGGTTGCACAACTTTGTGAATGTACTTAATGCCACTGAAGTGTACATGTAAAATCTAAAAATGACTAAAATGATTAATTTTATGTTCTGTATATTTGCTGCCATGAAAAATAAATCATGATAATTGTAATTAGTAATCACTGAGCATATGCCCTGTCACGTACTATACTAAGAACTTTAATATATTACCTCCATTTTTTCCTCAAAAAATCTTAACTGCATAGAAAGATATCATAAATGACTGGAAAAAATGTAGGCTGAGAGAACATATATGTAATTATCTATTACTTACAGATACTTGTTATACATAAAAGTCCTACAACTCAATGTGGAATAAAACCCAATACAAACCATCAGAAGACATTAATAGACTTTTCATAGAAGGGTAAACGTGAATGTCCAATAAACATATTGCAATCTCTCTAAAGATTAAGGAAATGCACGCTAAACTGACAGTGAAACACAAGGTCACACCAATAATATTGGCAAAAATTAGAAGTCTGATAATAACAAATGATGGGAAGAATGTGAGGCAACAAGAACTCATACAACTGTAGGAGTGCAAAATAATAGAAATATTTAATATTTGGCAATATGTGACAATGAGGGGACGAGAATAATGACATAGGGGTAAGAAATTTCAATTGTATAAATGATAGATTTAAGAGTCTGAACAAGGTTGTTATTATTATCTATACATTTTATGAGTCTGAAATATTTTACTATTTAAAGAAATAAATGAATTGTTGAAAAAGTGGTATATGAAGATTTGGGTTCTGGAAATACCTTCTCTAATATGACTAGTCTTCAGCTACTCAAATATAATTATCTGACAGGAAAAATAATCTATATCTATATCTATATCTCTATATGTATCAAAATCCTTCCAACTCTCACAGCTCTCATAGCAAATTCAGTCATTACAAGTAAAGTTGAACCAGTTTCTGGATCTTGTAAATGTCTCTAATAAGTTTTCATGATAATTGATTTTCTACTTCCTTGACAGTTTCATACTAGCACCTGGACCATTAACAATATGTTAAACCTAATGGGAGGTATCTGTCATGAACCCCATTTAAAGAAATCAAGAAATACGCCACTCCCTTTAGAGCTCTAAATCCTTGGGATGTATAGGCAGTTACTGTTCACAGATTCTGCAGATCCTAAAGGTTTAATCACTTGCTATATCCAAATTCAAATATTTTAGTCCAAAAAACTATTTTTGAATCTGCTAGCACAGCAGTTACTTAATTTAAACTCTTCAGGGTCTTGAACCATAATTTCTGGCTAAGGTCTCCTGGCCTTTGACATTTCAAACTCATCTGTAAACCACTCGGATGCCAACCTTAACAATAAGAGATGAGGCCTCAGGGCACGTTCTGTCCTTTGTTTATAATTAACAACTTGCCAAATAAAAAACATTCTAGGCTACTAATTAAAATTTTATTCTGATAAGAGCACTTAACATATCTATATTTGGAAGTGCACAATACAGTAACACTTACTATAGGCACAATGTTGTACAACAGATTTCTAGAATTTGTTCACCTTGTATAACTGAATCTTATAACCATAGAACTGGAACTCCCATTTTCCTCTCCCCTCAGTCCCTGGCAACTACCATTCTACTGTCTGTTTCTGATTTGAACTATTTTATAATCATTCTCATATAATGGATTCATGCAGTATTTGTCCTGTGGACTGGCTTATTTTATTTAGTATAATGTGCTCCATGTTCATCCAGATCACATATGGCAGGATTTACCTCCTTTTAATAATATTCCATTGTATGTATATACCACATTTTCTTTATCAATTCATCCTTCAATGGACATTTAGGTTGCGTCCATAGCTTGGTTATTGTGAATATGCTGCGATGAGTATGAGAATGCAAATATATCTTGAGATCCTGATTTCAATACTTTTGGATGTATGTCCAGAAGTGGAACTGCTGTATCATATTTTGGGAAAACCAAACAAAAATTATCTAAAAATGGATTAAAGAGTTAAACTAAGACATGAAATTGTGAAACTGCTACAAAAAAAACATAAGGGAAAAGCTTCATGATATGGTTCTAGGCAATGATTTCTTGGATACAACACTAAAAGTACAAGCAACAACAGCAAAAGTAGACAAGTGGGACTAAACCAAACTTAAAAACTTCTGCATGGTCAAGGAAATAATCAGCAGAATGAAAAGGCAGCCTCTGGAATTGGAGAAAACATGTGTAGCATATATCTGATAAGGGGTTAACATCTAAAATATATAAGGAGCCCCTACAACTCAATAGCAAAAAAGAAAAGAAAGGAGAAAACTTCAAATTACCCAATTAAAAAATGAGTAAAGATTTGAATAGACATTTCTCTAAAGAAGACATGCAAATGGCCAGCAGATAAATAAAAATATGTTCAATATAATTAATCATCAGGGAAATGCAAGTCGAAACCACAATGAGCTATCAACTCACATCTGTTAGAATGGCTATTATATAAAAAAAAAGCCTAAAGATAACCAGTGATGGCAAGATTAGGAGAAATTGGAACCTTATACACTGTTGGTGTGGATGTAAGTTGGTGTGCAGCTACTGTGGGAAACAGAATGGAGGTTCCTCAAAAAATTAAAAATAGAATTATTATATGATACAGTAAAAGATACCTAGTTATTTACCTTCAATATACTGATTTGTAGGCAGAGAATGAATTTGAAAACTTTTTCAAAGTTTGTTCATTCAAGCTCAATAGCTTGAATACCTAATAAAGAGTCAGGAGTGCCAAATTTACAAATACAGATCACAATTATAAAGCTCTGTTATGGGGCAGAAAGTAATGGCTAGGGTTAAATGCCCTACCACTAGGAGGTAGGGGCTACATCCCCTACCACCATGACAAGGAAGCAGGAATAGAAAAATATCTGTCCATAATTCAGGGCTAAACTCCAGCCAAAATCAAATTTATAGAGATATCAAACTCAGTAGAGTTGGGTGGTGACATTACAACTAAGTACATTGTTTGAAAGGTTTAGCAGAAACAGAAGTTTAGTTGTTTCCTAAATTGTGTTCTAGATTAAACTGAAGGCTGTTTTTGTATCCTGGACTGAAATCTACATGAGCACAGACACCAGAAGAATTGTGTTCACCATTCATTTCCCCAGTGCTTCATACATTGCTTAGCGTACAGTAGCCACTTAATAAAAATTTGTTGAATAAATAAATCAATATTTCTCTGATGCTAACTATTTAATTAATTCATTTTTCATTGTTTAGAGTTATTATGAAAAAGCCCTGGTGCTCAAAGTTTCAAAACCTTCAGCTTCATATTGATGTTCCAATGAAGCTCAGACCACAATGTTTCCTCATGTGATTTGAGGCCAAGTTTCTGGACATTTAAAAAATTGACAACTTGTATGCCCTTGGAGCATGGAGGGTTTTCAGGATCCCAGAACTTGCTGAGTAATTAGGGCCATGTCCTGTTTTAACAGTTCCCTCAGTGAGGCCTAAAACCAATGCCATCCCAATATAGCAACACGTATGTGGATCATATGAAGAATGTTGGATTTGGATCCCAGGTTTCCATAAACCATACTCCTTTAAACAAGTCATATCAATGCTTCACATCTCACTGATAAAATAAGGGAGTTGAGCTAGAATATCTTTAACTATCCTTTCAGCACAAACTGTTTAAATCATTGATCTGACATGTTGCAAGTACAGAGAAGGAACTTTAAATATTTCTGCTGAGTATCAATGATAATAATAGCAACAACAGTAATAAAGAATATTTACACAGTACTTACTATGTGCTAAATGTTTCATATGGATTATTCTAGGGGTTCTTATATAATATTTTCATTTAATTATGTATATTTTGATTCAAAATTACAGGGCTTTAAAAATATATACTTTTTTGGGTTAACACATCTTCATTTTAGAAAACTTACAAAATAAAAAATAACACAAAGCAAAAAAATGGTAAAGTTTTGGTGTATATCTTTCAAGTATGTGTGTGTGAATTCATATTTTTATAAACCAAATTCAAATAATATTGAAATCCTATTTTATAATTTATTGCTCAACATGAAGTGAAATTTTCATTAACATGAATTTTAATGACAGCATATCATTAAATTATATAGCCTACCATGATTTAATCAATCCCCATTTCTGGACATGTTGGTTATCTTCAGTTTAGTGATATTATAATTCTGAAATGAATACCTTTATGCATAAATTATTTCAACTGCTGGGTCAAGGATTATGCACATTTTAAAAACTTTGCATACATACTGCCAAATTTTGCTTCAAAAAGTTTTACCTGTTTACAATATCACCAGCAGCAGACCTTTCATTTTACCTTTTCTGACTCTGAATATTATTATTATAAATTGCCAAACCTATAAGGAAAAAATGAAATTTCATTTTATCTTTCATTTCTTACATTACTGTAATTTTTAAAAAATTAATCTGTGAATTGCTTATTTATGATCTTAGCTCATTTTTCAAAATCAAGTGTTAGTTGGGTGGGAGTAGGAGAGAAATAGTTGAGGGAGATTAAGAGGTATAAACTTTCAGTTGTAAAACAAATGAGTCACTGGTATGAAATGTACAGTGTGGGGAAGAGAGTCAATAATTATATAATATCTTGTATAGTGACAGATTGTAACTAGACTTATTATGGTGCTCATTTTGAAATGTATAGAAATATTGAATCACTATGTCGTGTACCAGGAACTAACACAGTGTTGTAGGTCAATTATACTTCAAAAAGAAACAAGCAAACAAATAAACTCATAGAAAAAGAGATCATATTTGTGGTTATCAGAGTTGGGGGGTGGGGAGGGAAAATTGGGTGAAGATAGTCAAAAATTAAAAACTTCCAATTATAAGATAAATAAGTACTAGTGATGTAATGTAAAACATAATAAATATAATTAACATTGCTGTATGTTATACATGAACGATTTTAAGATAGTAAATTCTAAGAGTTCTCATCACAAGGAAAAATATTTTTTTTCTATTTCTTTAATTTTGTATCTATATGAAATGGTGGGTGTTCAGTAAACTTATTGTGGTAGTCATTTCATGATGTAAGTCAAATCATTATGCTGTACACCTTAAGCTTACACAGTGCTGTATGTCAACTATATCTCAATAAAACTGGAAGAAAAACAAATATATGTATATATTAATAGGAAAAATAAAGCTAAGGAAATGGAAACAAAATCAAATGTTAATCTCTACTTAATTGGCTTATAAGAACTCTGCCTTATGGACATTAACTCTTTGCCTATAATACATGTTGCAAATACTTTTTTCCAGTCTATTATTTGTTTTTGTTCATGGTGTTACCAAAGCCATTAATCACGTCCCATTTTTTTTCTAAAGACATAGAAATATCTTTATTGTTATAGCTCAGATAATGTGCTATTCATTTATTTTTGATATTTTATAGTTTCAAAGTTTATATTTAGCTCTTAAATTTATTTAAAGTTTATTTTTGGTGTATGATATAAGAATTAAAACCATTTTTTCAAATAATTGTCAACACCATTTCTTGAATAATTTGCCATCTTTTCTCCATACATTAAGAAAACACTCTTTAAAATCTACTGTTTAGATTTAGAATTTTCTTTTGGTTTTATAGTTTTCTTTTTATCTTCCAATAGCTCTGTGAAGTGAGTATTACATTCCTATTATACATAGGGTAAAAGTGATTTTCAGAGATGTTAACTGACTTGCTTAAGGTCAGATAGCTAATAAGTGACATAGTCCAGGCTGGAAACCAAGTGGTTTGACTCAGATTCATTTATTTTTGCCTCATCAGTACCAGAAAGGGAAGACAGTTCAAACAAGTATTTGTAGGAGACCAAGTTTCAGGCCATTTATAGGTTTATAGTTGTAGGTATAGTTTCCATACTTTAATTTGATAACTTAAATTACCAAAATTGCATTTTTAAATTTTTAGTGGATTCAGTAAACACATCTTCAAAACATACCTCACACAATCAATCTTAACCTAGAGCTCTCAATTTTAAAGGTATATTTTTGACTTCAGATTTTTTTGCTGATTTCACCTTTGTAGAGAAGTGATATTTTACTGTATATGTAATGAATGATATGCCATCTACTGGCAAGCTTTCCAATATCTCATATGTACACATTTAAAAAGCCTCTGTTTTTGAGGAGATAATGTCAGAAAAATGTATTAATTCATACGTTATGTAGCCCAATGACATGTGAAATTTCTCTTGGCCGTTTTGTAGTTTGATGTAATCACAAAGTTCATAAGAAATTGGGTCTTCAAATAAGAAATTTTCATTCTGGGTAATGATGCTTTTTTGTCTAAGATGCCTAGAGCTAGGGTCAGAGAATCATATAGCCCCAACTTCACTATGATGATTTTTCTGGGCTGGCTCACAATAAGGTTGCTATCATCACAGAACTTATTGCAGTGGTATTGCAGAGCAAAGGACTGCAGAAGAAAATTCAGTTTGCAATACTCCCCTGTCTTCAGAGCAGTATGACACTTTTTCTTATGTTCTCACTTGCACATGGAGGCAACAGATCCAGACTTAACTTCCTATATAAAAGACAGTGAGGCTTTTCTAGGTTACTAACACCTTTCTTTACTAATTTTCTCCCTGACCCCTAAAAAGCCAAAGAAGTGTTTCATTACACCTACAACAACCAGCAAAATCCTGCAGGCAATTTTATTTAATTTAAACACTCTAGAGGTTTACATTTAATCCCTGGACACTTCTGAAAATTCAGTTCAGAGGATAGACTCAGAAGTAAGAGGAAAATCTACTTTTAAGTAAAAGAGAAATTTACATGTAAAAACAATTTGGAGTTAAGCATTCAATTATGTGATTCAGGTGAGATCAATTAAAAGGCATTTCAGCCAAATAGTCAAAACAACCTTGAGAAAGAAGAACAAAGCTGGAGGTATCACACTCCCTGACTTCAACCTATACTATGAAGCCATAGCAATCAAAACAGTATGGTACTGGCACAGAAATAGACATGGAGATCAATGGAAGAGAAGTAAGAGTCCAGAAATAAACCCACATATATATGGACAATCAATTTATCACAAAGGAGTGAAGAACATACAATGGAGAAAGGACAGTCTCTTCAATAAATTGTGCTGGGAAAACTGGACAGCCACATGCAAAGGAATGAACCCAGACCACTATCTTATGCCATATACAAAAATTAACTCAAAATGGATCAAAGACTTGAATGTAAGATATGAAACCATAAAATTCCTAGAAGAAAACAAAGGCAGTAAGTTCATTGGCATTAGTCTTAGCAATGCTTTTATGGATCTGACTCCAAAGACAAGGGAAGCATAAGCAAAAATAAACAAATGGAACTACATCAAACTAAATAGCTTCTTCACAGCAAAGGAAACCATCATCAAAATGAAAAGGCAACCTCCTGAGTGAGAGTAGATATTTGCAAATCATATATCTGATAAAGAGTAATATTCAAAATACATAAAAACTCAAAACTCTCAACAAAAAAGAAAACCAAACAACCTAATTAAAAAATGGGCAGAAGATCTGAATAGACACTTTTCCAAAGAGACATACAGATGGCCAACAGGTACATGAAAAGATGTTTAACATCACTAATTATTAGGGAAATGCAAATCAAAACTGAAACGAGATATCACCTCACACCTGTTAGAATGACTATTATCAAAAAGACAAGAAATAAAAAATGTTGGAGAGGATATGAAGAAAAGGGAACTCTTGCATATGACCCAGGTTTTCCACTTCTGGCTATTTATTTGAAGAACATAGAAGCAATAATTTCAAAAGATATATGCACCCCTATGCTCATTACAGCATTAATTTATAGCCAAGATATGGAAACAGCATAAGTATCCATCGATGGATGAATACATAAAGAAAATGTGGCATGTATATATAAAATGAAATATTACTCATCCATAAAAAATAATGAACTCCAGCCATTTGCAACAACATGGATGGACATTGAAGATATTATGCTAAGTGAAATAAGTCACATGGATAAAGACAAATTACTGTATGATTTCACTTATATGTGAAATCTAAAACAGGAAGAAAGAAAGGAACAAACAAAATAAAACAAAAACAAATGCATAGATACAGTGAACAGATTAGTGGTTACCAGAGGGGAAGGGAGTTGGTGGGTGGCCAAATGGGTGAAGGGGGTCAAGAGTATGGTGACAGATGGCAATTAGACTTGCAGTGCTGATCACTTTGTTGTGTGTACAGATAAATTATAATGTGTACACCTGAAACTTATATAATAAAAAATGCAGTTCAATGAACTGTCCTAAAAGTATCTTCCACAAAAGAGTTACATATCCACTTTTTATTACACAGGATATGCTTTTACCCTTTTAATCTAGTATCTAATTCAGTATTAAGAAACATTGACATACTGTAAAGGCTTCAGATTTATTTTCCTCAGGTAAGAAAATTTTAGTCATCCCCTGCTCTAAATATTACTGATAGATACCTGTTAGAGATGGTGACTATTGTTTCTTGTGATCTGTGTGCCAAAAGGATATTAAATTATTTTACAAATATATATTCTTACTCTTTCTTCTTCCTCAAAGAACAAACACCACAAATTAAGACTAGAACTAGATTTTCTATAGCATTACAAATATTTTTATTTGTAAATGATTGATATTTGGATGAAAATATGAAGCCCTGCATACATCTTAGAAAGAGCATACTTTACTTTGGCATCATAGAAGCAATCATGTTACTAAAAAAGTTATCTCTACCCTCCTCCAGTCTACTAAAAATATCCTAAAGAAAATGTCCACTGAGAGTAGTATGACGTTTTTCCAAATAAACTCTTACTACCATTATTGTTGGTAATAATCATGTGTTCCTTCTCTTACCCTGTAACTTCTTATTTTGATCTACAGATTCATATTTCCAAATGCCTTCTGATTATCTATTGCTATGTTAAAATTAACTCATCAAAAAATGGAATTAGGGGCTTCCCTGGTGGCACAGTGGTTGAGAGTCTGCCTGCCGATGCAGGGGACACGGGTTCGTGCCCTGGTCTGGGAAGATCCCACATGCCGTGGAGTGGCTGGGCCCGTGAGCCATGGCCACTGAGCCTGTGTGTCCGGAGCCTGTGCCTCGCAATGGGAGAGGCCACAACAGTGAGAGGCCTGCGTACCACAAATAAAACAAACAAACATAAAAACCAAAACGGAATTGGGGTTAGTAGATGTAAGCTTTCATATATAGAATGGATAAACAACAAGGTCCTACTGTATAGCTCAGAGAACCATATTCAACATCCTATGATAAACCATAATGGAAAATAATACTTAAAAAAAGAATGTATATATATATATATATATATATATATATATATATATATGTATTACTGAATCACTTTGCTTTATGGTAGTAATTAACACAGCAATGTAAATCAACTGTGCTTCAATATTTTTTTAAATAGAATTTATATTTATTTATCTTTTTGTATCCCCAACTCTATTAATGGCATTGCCATCTTCACAAGAATCTAGGGTTACCATATACTCTTTTTTCTTTTTTGTTTTTTTCTGTCACATTATATTTATTCATTTACATATTTTTAAACATCTTTATTGGAGTATAGTTGATTTACAATGTTGTGTTAGTTTCAGGTGTACAGCAAAGTGAATCAGTTATATGTATACATATATCCACTCTTTTTTAGATTCTTCTCCCATATAGACCATTACAGAGTATTGAGTACAGTTCCCTGTGCTATACAGCAGGTCCTTATTAGTTATCTATTTTACATATAGTAGTGTGATTATGTCAATCCCAATCTCCCAATTTGTCCCTCCCCACCTTACACCCTGGTAACCATAAGTTTGTTTTCTACATCTGTAACTCTATTTCTGTTTTGTAGAAAAGTTCATTTGTACCCTTTCATTAGATTCCACATATAAGTGATATCATATGATATTTGTCTTTCTCTGTCTGACTTACTTCACTCAGTATGACAATCTCTAGGTCCATCCATGTTGCTGTATATGACACAATTTCATTCCTTTATATGGCTGAGTAATATTCCATTGTATATATGTACCACATCTTTTTTATCCACTCCTCTGTTGATAGACATTTAGGTTGCTTCCATGTCCTGGCTACTGTGAATAGTGCTGTAATGAACAATGGGGTTCATGTATCTTTTGGAGTTATGGTTTTCTCAGGGTATATGCCCAGGAGTGGGATTGATGGGTCAATGGTAGTTCTATTTTTAGTTAAGCAACCTCCATACTGTTCTCCATAGTGACTGTACCAAGTTACATTCCCACCAAGAGTGTAGGAGGGTTCCCTTTACTCCACACTTTCTCCAGCATTCATTGTTTGTAGATTTTTTGATGATGGCCATTCTGACTGGTGTGAGGTCATTGTAGTTTTGATTTGCATTTCTCTAATAATTAATGATGTTGAGCATATTTTCATGTGCTTTTTGGCCATCTGTATGTCTTCTTTGGGAAAATGTCTATTTAGATCTTCCATAGGGTCACCATATACTCTGTGTTCACCTCCTCACATCTAAATAGTTAAGTACTTTTGATTTGCCTTTGCAATCTTTTTCATATCTGTCTCTTTCCTTAAATGTGTGCTAACATTATTATAGTCTCAGACCTCATAATTTCTCACCTGAACTGTTACAATGGTCACAAATGTTTTCCACACCATTAATATATTTCCACTTCAGTATAGTGTTCACATTGCCTTCAGGAAAAAGGCTAAAATCTAAAAAATCTGGCTCCATTTTTATTGTGCTGATACTTAACTTTCTTTATTACCTACAGCATAACCCCCAAACTTCTTATAGAAGAGCAGTATTGAAAGTCCTCCATAATCTGTTCCTAACCTACCTTCTAGCTTCCCCTCTCTATAATCTTTTCTCTGAACTCCCACATATCTTACACTCAAGCTTTATCACACTATGCAGCAAATTTAAATAACAGCACATCCACTGTGAAGTGTTCCCAAACCTTTCACCAGAGAAGCTCTGTCTTATATTTTGTTTCTTTCCTATTTATGCTCTCACAACACTATGTACCTTTGATAATGTGATTGGTAGTTTAAGAAGTTCCTTTCAGTCATTAACATAGTGAAATTAATAACAGTCTAGTTTCTTCCAAATCCTACTTGAGGCTTTTGATATTTGAGATAGTGTAAGGGACATATTAAAGATTGTCATTTAGGATTTATAAGCTATATCCTTATACTAAGTTAGAGGCCCAGAAATCTACTTATCCAGACCAACATAGTTAAATTCTTCATAAACGTCTTTATAGAACTACATTTGAATAGTTTATTGTGGGTCCTATATAAGAAAGTATTATGAAGAATGTTTTTGCATTCGTAACTATAGCACTTGTCACCATCTACTTGGTATTATGATAGTTTGTATGCATTTCTTTTTCACTATCTTGTTAACTGTTGAGCAGGGACTATATCGTCTTCATCTCCTCACATACAACATTGCTCTTCATATAGAAAGGTTTTATATAACTGCGTCTCCTTGAATTATAAAAGAAAATAATTTTTAGTTTATAAAATAATGATTAACCTTAAAGCGTATCAAATATGATTTCTCACAAAAGCACATATTCACTTCCAATGCTGAAGGAACCCATCTACTCAGAAAAGAAATGTGCATATGAAATAGTGTTAATGCAAATTGGAATGAAGACAGAATTTCATTCTTTTTTAAGGCTGAGTAATATTCCACTATATATATATATAATGGAATATTATATATCCACTATATATATATATCACATCTTTATCCACTCATCTGTTGATGGACACTTAGGTTGCTTCCATATGTTGGCTAATGTAAATAATGTTGCTATGAACATTGGGGTGTATTTATCTTTTTGAATTAGTGTTTTTGTTTTTTCCAGATACATACCCAGGAGTGGAATTGCTGTATCATATGGTAATTTTTTTTTAGTTTTTTGAGGAAATTCCATACTGCTTTCCATAGTGGCTACACCATTTTACATTTCTACCAGCAGTGTACAGGTTCCCTTTTCTCCACATCCTCTCCAACATTTGTAACTTATAGACTTTTTGATGATAGCCATTCTGACAGGTGTGAGGTGATATCTCATTTTGGTTTTGATTTGCATTTCCCTAATAATTAACGATGTTGAACATCTTTTCATGTGCCTGTTAGCCATTTGTATGTCTTCTTTGGAAAAATGTCTATTCAGGTGTTCTGGCCATTTTTTGATTGTTCATTTTTTTTGATATTGAGTTGTATGAGCTGTTTATGTATTTTACAGCAATGTGGATGTAACTAGAGAATATTATGTAGAAAAATAAGTCAGGTAGAGAAAGATAAATACTATATGATATGACATATGCAGAGTCTAAATATAATACAAATGAATGTATATGCAAAACAGAAACAGACTCATAGATATGGAAAACAAACTAGTGGTTACCAGAGGGGAGAGGAAAGGGGTACGGGGAAGTTAGGGGTATAGAATTAAGAGATACAAACTATTATGTATAAAATAGATAAGCAACAAGGATGTATTATATAGCACAAGGAATTATAGCCATTATCGTGTAATAACTTTTAATAGAGTAAAATCTGTAATAATACTGACTCATTACACTGTGTACCTGAAACTAATATAATATTATAAATTTACTATACTTCAGTAATTAAAAAACCCTAACATAATAAAAAAAATATTTGAATGACGGTTAAATTGCTTGGTGTTTTGGATTGCCCAGCCATCCATTCCCTTCCATTAAACGTTAATATAAAACAAAGGATGGAGCTCTTATATATAGTTGCATCCTGTTATTGTCCTATAAAGTAACTCTATCCATCCACAATTTAAATTCAGGAAGAATTCATACTCTATTCCTCAAGAATAATTAACAAATATTTTCTTAATTGAATCACTTATTTCTTTATTCCATGGCTGTTTTCTAAAATGTGTCAACATTTTGCTTATCTGTTCTAGAATAATGTATGTTTTGGGGGGTTTGGTTTGTTCTTTTTATATTATGGAGCACCTCATAACAAGACTGATGATACATAACATGGGAAAGATGATGCATATTCATAGTCTTGCAGGATATGTTTATAGGTAATATTATAGTAGTTTCTGCCAAAGATTGAAACTATCATACTCTAAGTTTACCGCAATCTTGTTGGCACAAATGCATGCTCAGCCATACAAAGGGAGTGTCAATTTTCTGAAACTTATTTTTCCTTATACCATGCTGTGCTCATTGCTTCCATCAAAATACACTGGTGAAAAGTAGAAAATTCGTAAGAAACAAAAAAAAGTGAAAAGATGTTAGAAATTAAAAATAAATAAAAGTTTGATTTACAATAAAGGTCAACATTTGTCTTTAAAATAAAACCTGAAATTTGGTAGTACAAGTTAATATTTTTAATGTGCATCCATTTTAACACAAATAGTTCTGTTATTGAAATTAGGTTTTTCTCATAATCAAAGAGGTATGTAGCTGCAAGTAAGGTTTTAAAATTTTAACTAATATCATGTTTAAGAATATAATAGTGAAGTATTTACATGGGGATTATTATTATTATTATATGCTACACATAATATTATTTTCTCTTTTCACATTATGGATTAGAAATGTTTTATAACAGGCCTCATGTGAAGAAACATATTGTGTCAACTATGAGAGGGAATATTTTGTTTTAAATGTCTGAGGAATTAAGTCTATTTCTTTTTTCAAGTATGGAATTCTAAAGAAAAGAACAATGGTACAATCAAGATCTTAAAAATAATCTCTTTTTTTCTTCACTTGTATTCTTAGGTCTGAAAATATCACCTTTTCATTTGAAGCTTTAACTTAGTAGCTTTTCCTGACATTCTGCAGCTCACAGTGATTTCTCTCTTTCCCAGACTCCTACTGAACTGAGAACCAGCACCACACAATTATGTTCTTAATTGTTATTATAGTTTCATGAGTCAGTCTTCTCAACTAGATTGTAAGCTTCTTAACTGAAGAAATCATGTCTTACATTTCTCTTGCCTGGCACAAAATTGGAAAATTGTTTGTTAATAAAAGTAGCCAGCAATTTTCTCCCTTTTGAACCTTTCCACTCCTCTCATTTGGGGCTGCTCAAGAAAGGTCAGCCTCTTATAAAAATGTTTACCAATGTATTCAACAATATCCTCTAGTGTTAAAATAGAATTAACAGCTCTGAAACATCAAGATACATTTCATGTGAGTTCTCAATTTTACAATGTACTTTAGTGTATGGTCTCCAGAAATACTTTCTATCTAGAAGTGGAGATGTTCTGTTCTGTATTGAAAATTCATTCAGCAGCATGTATTGGACAGCTATGATGGATTAGATATTGTTTAAGGAATAAAAATAAATGTGAAAGGCCTCTGACCATTAAGGAAGATAATTTATTCCCAGTTCTGTGCTAGCTGGTTTGCATAATATGACTTACTCTTACACTTCAAAGAATGTATCATCATCCTAATTTTACAGTTGTGTAAACTGCAGTTCAGAGAAGTTAAGTAATTTTCCCAAGGTCATAGCTTCCAAATGGCAGAAACAGAATTTTTATCCATGTCTACCTTCAAATCCTGAGCTTACATTCTTGTAAGAGATATAGCAATATGAAGAAATGCTTGCAGTGTAATGTGATTAAGTGCTATAATAGAAATACATATACCAAATACTGTGGGAGCACAGGAAAGTGAGTAGAGCACAGAGAAGGTAGTGACTCACACTGCTTAAAAAGAAATGAGGCATAATTCTCAAGTCAAATAACTCATTTCTAAGCTCTCAGAGTACCATGTTACTTTCTTAAATAGTACTAGTTACAGTTATTTTGTATTTTATGGGTAGTTATGTGATTGTCTCTTCAGTTCCCTCTGATAAACTTTAAACTCTATGACTACAGAAACTATTCCTAATTTTGCACAATATGCACATAACACAATACCTGACACATAGTAGAAACCTAAGAAATATTTATTGAATGACTGGATGAATGAATGTTGTGAGATTTGAATTGAGTCCTGAATGGCGAGTAGAAAAGTATAAGGTAGAGAAGAGGTGAAATGGCCTTTCAAGAAGATATAGACTGGGCAATAAAGTTCTTGATTGATTGAATAAGCTTAAATCATTATTTTACTGTTTTCTAGGTCTGTATCCCAAGAAACTAAGGACTGTTCTCTATCATCAAAAAAAGTTACTCCAGATGTGATAGAATGTGCAGATTATACTCAATGTTTTACCTTGCCCTGAATAGGACTCTAGAGCAAAGATGGGACAATTGGTAGAGTTTCCAGTAATTTGGAAGAATGTTTCAAATATACATTTCCAGACCAGAGCACTGTATTTAAATCTGACATAATAGAGTTACTGGAAACCATCATATGACATTAAATAATACTTTAAAAATTAACATCAGATCCATTTTACATTAGTTGGCTCCAAAAATAAATCTAAAGCTTCAAAGTATTGAAATAATTAAATGACAATAAAGATACTTATAAAACCTTTACAATCTTATATACTTTTAAACAATCAAATTTTTGGAAGAATGCTATTGGTCAAGAATCACATTCCAAATACATGTATTTTCATTAAACTCAAAAGCTTTTGCACAGCAAAGGAAACCATAAACAAAATGAAAAGACAAGCCACAGATTGGGAGAAAATATTTGCAAACGATGTGGAATTGATCTCCAAAATTTACAAACTGCTCATGCAGCTTAATGTCATCAAAACAAACAACCCAATCAAAAAATGGGCAGAAGACCTAAATAGATATTCCTCCAAAGAAGACATAAGATGGCCAGGAGGCACATGAAAAGATATTCAACATCGCTAATTATTAGATAAATGCAAATCAAAACTACAATGAGATATCATCTCACACCTGACAAAATGGCTATCATCAAAAAATCCACAAAAAATATATGCTGGAGAGGGTGTGGAGAGAAGGGAACCCTCCTACTCTGTTGGTGGGAATGTAAATTGGTATATCCACTGTGGAGAACAGTACAGAGGTTCCTTAAAAAGCTGAGAATGGAGCTACCATATGACCCTGCAATCTCACTCCTAGGCATATATCCAGAGAAAAACATTGTCCAAAAGGATACATGAACCACAATGTTCATTGCAACACTGTTTACAATAGCCAAGACATGGAAGCTACTTAAATGTCCATCAACAGAGGAATGGATAAAGAAGATGAGGTACTTATATACAATGGAATATTACTCACCTATTAAAAAGAATGAAATAATGCCAGTTGCAGCAACATGGAAGGACCTAGAGATTGTCATGCAGAGTGAAATAAGTCAGACAGAGAAAGAGAAATATAGTATGTTATCACTTATATGCAGAATCTAAAAAGTAATGATACAAATGAACTTATTTACAAAACAGAAATAGACTCACAGACTTAGAGGACAAACTTATGGTTACAGGGGTGGGGAGGGGAATGGTGGGGGGAAGGGATAGTTAGGGAGTTTGGAATTTACATGTACACACAGCTGTATTTAAAGTAGATAACCAACAAGGACCTACTGTATAGCACAGGGAACTCTGCTCAACATTATGTAACAATCTAAATGGGAAAAAGTTTGAAAAAGAATAGATACATGTATACATATAAATGAATCACTTTGCAATACATCCGAAACTATCACAACATTGTTAATCAACTATACTCCAATATAAAATAAAAAGTTAAAAAAAAACAAAAACAAAACAAATACATGTGTTTTCTCTTTTATAAACTGTAAACACTTTAAATACAGAGATGAGCAAATTTCGTTTTCACTACTTGGAAAAACATGTCTTGTAATTAGTGGGCTTGTCCCAAGTCAACTTGAAGGAACATTCTCCCTTCTACATAATTCTGGCTCATTAGTTATACATAGAATTGAGGATAAGATAATGAAATAAGTACAGAATTATAATATCAATATTAAAATTGATAAGCTAGTTTCCAAAATGAATTAGAGCAGATCTGCATCATTAGAGTTGTGAAACATGAAACCTATTTGTAAAAATTTAACATTTATGTGATCCAGCTAGGTGGCATAGGAGATGTGGCTCTAATTATATCCTGAAATATATTTTAAGGGTCCAAATTGCTTCCTTATTAACTTGAGGATTAAAAAAAATCATAATATCACTTTTTTTTTTTGCAGTACGCGGGCCTCTCACTGTTGTGGCCTCTCCCTTTGTGGAGCACAGGCTCCGGATGCGCAGGCTCAGCGGCCATGGCTCATGGGCCCAGCCACTCCGCGGCATGTGGGATCTTCCGGGACCAGGGCATTAACCCGTGTCCCCTGCATTGGCAGGCAGACTCTCAACCACTGCACCACCAGGGAAGCCCAATAATATCACTTTTAAAGCTTTATGCTGTAAGGTAAAGGTAATTAGAGTGCCCCCAAAATTAATTTTGAGGTCTGCCCTCACTTTTGTTCTTTCAAAAGTTTGTTATTCCCAGACTGAACAGACTTGGTAAAAGAAAATTTTCATGCAATTATCTACAAAAAACAAAGGCATTATTTACTCTGATAATATTGACACATAAAATTAATAAATGAAATCTAAAGTATTAGAAAACTTCGTGCAAATAGGTATTGATAAGTTCTAAAAGTATCTAAAAGTTTCTTTGTGCATCATCTTACTAAAGTGATGTAGTAAAGATGGTGAGAACTAGAACTGATTTAAATTAGCCTTTTAATTACTAATAAGCAAACATTAGAAGACCAAGTCTCTTCTCTGAAGAAAGTCCCGTTATTGTATGTACGTGTATAGACATATATTTTTATTAATTTTTACTGGATTATAGTTGCTTTACAATGTTGTGTTAGTTTCTCCTGTACAGCAAACATAGATTCCCTTCCCATCTAGGTCACCATATAGGGCTGAGTAGAGTTCCCTGTGCTATACAGTAGGTTCTCATTAGTTATCTATTCTATACATAGTAGGGTATATATGTCAATCACAACCTCCCAATTCATCCCATCCCCTCCTCCCCAACTTGGTAACCATAAGCTTGATTTCTATATCTATAGCTCTATTTCTGCTTTGCAAATAAGTTCATCTGTATCATTTTTCTAGATTCCACATATAAGCAATATTATACGATATTTGGCTTTCTCTGTCTGACTTACTTCACTCTGCATGACAATATCTAGGTCTGTCCATTGCACAGCAAATGGCAATATTTCATTCTTTTTATGGCTGAGTATTTTTCCGTTGTATATATGTACCACATCTTCTTTATCCATTCCACTGTCGATGGACATTTTGGTTACTTCCATGTCCTGGCTATTGTAAATAGTGCTGCAATGAATATTGGGGTGCATGCATCCTTTCAATTTATGGCTTTCTCTGGATATAAGCCCAGGGGTGCGATTGCTGGATCATATCGTACCTCTATTTTTAGTTTCTTTTTTTTTTTAACATACTTATTGGAGTATAATTGCTGTGCAATGTTGTGTTAGTTTCTGCTGTATAACAAAGTGAATCAGCTATACATATACAGATATCCCCATATCCCATCCCCCCTGCGTCCCCATCCCACCCTACCTGTCCCACCCCTCTAGGTGGTCACAAAGTACCGAGCTGATCTCCCTATGCTATGTGGCTGTTTCCCACTAGCTATCTATTTTACGTTTGGTAGTGTATATATGACAATGCCACTCTCTCACTTCGTCCTACGTTAACTTTCCCTCTCCCCATGAACTCAAGTCCATTTTCTACTCCTGTGCCTTTATTCCTGTCTTGCCAGTAGTTTCATCAGAAATAATTTTTATTAAGATTCCATGTATATGTGCTAACATACGGTATTTGTTTTTCTTTTTCTGACTTACTTCAATCTGTATGACAGATGCTAGGTCCATCCACCTGATTATAAATAACTCAATTTCATTTCTTTTTATGGCTGACTAATATTCCATTGTATATATGTGTCACATCTTCTTTATCCATTCATCTGTCGATGGACACTTAGGTTGCTTCCATGTCCTGGCTATTGTAAATAGTGCTGCAATGAACACCGTGGTACATGACTCTTCTTGAATTATGGTTTTCTCAGGGTATATGCCAAGTAGTGGGATTGCTGGGTCATATGGTAGTTCTACATTTAGTTTCTTAAGGAACCTACATATTACTTTCCATAGTGGGTATATCAATCTACATTTCCACCAACAGTGCAAGAGGGCTGTCCCCACTGTCCACACCCTCTCCAGCACCTACAGTTTATAGATTTTTATGATGCCCATTCTGACCAGTGTGAGGTGATGTCTCATTGTAGTTTTGATTTGTATTTCTTTAATGATTAATGATGTTGAGCATCACCTCATGTGTTTGTTGGCAATCTGTATATCTTCTTTGGAGAAATGTCTATTTAGGTCTTCAGCCCATTTCTGGATTGGGCTTTTTTTTTGATACTGAGCTGCATGAGCTGCTTACATACTTTGGGGATTAATCCTTTGTCAGTTGCTTCAATTGCAAATATTTTCTCCCATTCTGAGGGTTGTCTTTTGGTCTTGTTTATGGTTTCCTTTGCTGTTCAAAAGCTTTTAAGTTTCATTAGGTCCCATTTGTTTATTTTTGATTCCATTTCTCTAGGAGGTGGGTCAAAAAGGATATTGCTGTGATTTATGTCATAGAGTGTTCTGCCTATGATTTCCTCTAAGTGTTTTATAGTGTCTTCCCTTACATTTAGGTCTTTAATCCATTTTGAGTTTATTTTTGTGTATGGTGTTAGGGAGGGCTCTAATTACATGCTTTTACGTGGAGCTGTCCAGTTTTTGCAGCATCTCTTATTGAAGAGGCTCTCTTTTCTCCACTGTATATTCTTGCCTCATTTAACAAAGATGATAAGGTGACCATATGTGTGTGGGTTTATCTCTAGGCTTTCTATCCTGTTCCACTGATATGTGTTTCTGTTTTCATGCCAGTACCATACTCTCTGGATTACTGTATGTTTGTAATATAGTCTGAAGACATAGAGCCTGATTCCACAAGCTCGGTCTTCCTTTCTCAAGATTGCTTCAGTTATTCGGGGTCTTTTGTGTTTCCATACAAATTGTGAAATTTTTGTTTCTAGTTCTGTGAAAAATGCCAGTAGTAGTTTGATAGGGATTGCATTGAATCTATAGATTGCTTAGGGTAGTAGAGTCATTTTCACAATAGTGATTCTTCCAATCCAAGATCATGGTATATCTTTCCATATATTGTATCATATTTAATTTCTTTCATCAGTGTCTTATAGTTTTCTGCATACAGGTCTTTTGTCTCCTTAGGTAGGTTTATTCCTAGGTATTTTGTTCTATTTGTTGCAATGGTAAATGGGAGTGTTTCCTTAATTTCTCTTTCAGATTTTTCATCATTAGTGTATAGGAATGCAAGAGACTTCTGTACATTAATTTAGTATCCTGATACTTAACCAAATTCTTTGATTAGCTCTAGTAGTTCTCTGGTAGCATCTTCAGGATTCTTTACGTATAGTATCATGTCATCAGCAAAGAGTGACAGTTTTACTTCTGCTTTCCCAATTTGCATTCCTTTTTTTTTTCTACTCTGATTGCTATGGATAAAACTTCCAAAACTATGTTGAATGATACTGAAGAGAGTGGGCAACCTTGTCTTGTTCCTGATCTTAGTGGAAATGGTTTCACTTTTTCACCACTGAGAATGATGTTGGCTGTGGATTTGTCATATGTGGCCTTTATTATGTTGTGGAAAGTTCCCTCTATGCCTACTTTCTGGAGAGTTTTTATCATAAATGGGTGTTTAATTTTATCGAAAGCTTTTTCTGCATCTATTGATATGATCTTATGGTTTTTCTCCTTCAATTTGTTAATACGGTGTATCACATTGATTGATTTGCATATATTGAAGAATCCTTGCATTCCTGGGATAAACCCCACTTGATCATGGTGTATGATCCTTTTAATGTGCTGTTGGATTCTGTTTGCTAGTATTTTGTTGAGGATTTTTGCATCTATGTTCGTCAGTGATATTTGCCTGTAGTTTTCTTTCTTTGTGACATCTTTGTCTGGTTTTGGTATCAGGGTTATGGTGGCCTTGTAGAATGAGTTTGGGAATGTTCCTCTGCTATATTTTGGAAGAGTTTGAGAAGGATAAGTGTTAGCTCTTCTCTAAATAATTTTTAGAATTCGCCTGTGAAGCCATCTAGTCCTGAGCTTTTGTTTGTTGGAAGATTTTTAATCACAGTTTCAATTTCAGTGCTTGTGATTGGTCTGTTATATTTTCTATTTCTTCCTGGTTAAGTCTCAGAAGGTTGTGCTTTTCTAAGAATTTGTCCATTTCTTCCAGGTTGTCCATTTTATTGACATATACTCCCTTGTAGTAATCTATCATGATCTTTTGTAGTTCTTCAGTGTCAGTTGTTACTTCTCCTTTTTCATTTTTAATTCTGTTGATTTGAGACTTCTCCCTTTTTTTCTTGATAAGTCTGGCCAATAGTTTATTAATTTTGTTTATCTTCTCAGAGAACCAGCTTTTAGTTTTATTGATCTTTGCTATTGTTTCCTTCATTTCTTTTTCATTTATTTCTGATCTTTCTGATTTATTTCCTTCTGCTAACTTTGGGGTCTTTTTTTGTTCTTCTTTCTCTAATTGCTTTAGGTTTAAGGTTAGGTTGTTTATTTGAGATTTTCCTTGTTCCTTGAGGTAGGATTGTATTGCTATAAACTTCCTTCCTAGAACTTCTTTTTCTGTATCCCATAGGTTTTGGTCCATCTTGTTTTCATTGTCATTTGTTTTTAGGTATTTTTTGACTTCCTCTGATTTCTTCAATGTTCTCTTGTTTATTTAGTAGCATATGATTTAGCCTCCATGTGTTTGTATTTTTCATAGTTATATTTTCCTGTAATTGATATCTAGTCTCATAGTGTTTTGGTTAGAAAACATACCTGATACAATTTCAATTTTCTTAAATTTACCAAGGCTTGATTTGTGACCCAAGATATGATCTATCTTGGAGAATGTTCCAGGAGTACTTGAGAACACACTGTATTCTTTTGTTCTCGGATGGAATGTCCTATAAATATCAATTAAGTCTATCTGGCCCAATGTGTCTTGTAAAGTTTGTGTTTCCTTATTTATTTTCATTTTGGATGATGTGTCCATTGGTGAAAGTGAGGTGTTAAAGTCCCCTACTCTGATCGTGTTACTGTCGATTTCTCCTTTTATTGCTGTTAGCCTTTGCCTTATGTACTGAGGTGCTCCTATGTTGGGTGCATAAGTATTTATAATTGTTATGTCTTCTTCTTGGATTGATCCCTTGATCATTATGTAGTGTCCCTCTTTGTCTCTTGTAACATTCTTTATTTTAACGTCTATTTTGTCTGATTTGAGAATTGCTACTGCAGCTTTCTTTTGATTTCCTTTTGCATGGAATATCTTTTTCCATCCCCTCACTTTCAGTCTGTATGTGTCCCTAGGTCTGAAGTGGGTCTCTTGTAGACATCATCTATATGGGTCTTCTTTTTTTACCCATTCAGCCAGTCTGTGTCTTTTGGTGGGAGCATTTAATACATTTACATTTAAGGTAATGATCGATATGTATGTTCCTATTCCCATTTTCTTAATTTTGGGGGTTTGTTATTGTAAGTCTTTTCCTTCTGTTGTGTTTCCTGTCTAGGGAAATTCCTTAAGGATTTGTCATCAAGCTGGTTTGGTAGTGCTGAATTCTCTTAGCTTTTGCTTGTCTGTAAGGGTTTTAATTCCTCCATCGAATCTGAGTGAGATCCTTGGTTGTTAGAATAATCTTGGTTGTAGGTTTTTCCCTTTCATCACTTTCTATATGTCCTGTGACTCCCTTCTGGCTTTCAGAGTTTCTGTTGAAAGATCAGCTGTTAACCTTATGGAGATTCCCTTGCATGTTATTTGTTGCTTTTCCCTTGCTGCTTTTAATATTTTTTCTTTGAATTGAATTTTTGATACTTTGATTTACATGTGTCTTGGTGTGTTTCTCCTTGGATATATCTGTATGGGACTCTCTGCACTTCCTGGACTTGACTGACTATTTACTTTCCCATATTAGGGAAGTTTTCAACTATAATCTCTTCAAATATTTTCTCAGTCTCTTTCTTTTCCTCTTCTTCTTCTGTGACCCTTATAATTTGAATATTGGTGCATTTAATGTTGTCCAAGAGTTCTCTGAAACTGTCCTCAATTCCTTTTATTCTTTTTTCTTTATTCTGCTCTGAGGTAGTTACTTCCACTCTTTTATCTTCCAGGTCACTTATCCGTTCTTCTGCCTCAGTTATTCTGCTATTGATTTCTTCTAGAAAATTTTTAATTTCATGTAATGTGTTGTTCATCATTATTTATTTGCTCTTTAGTTCTTCTAGGTCCGTGTTAAACACTTCTTTTATTTTCTCCATTCTATTTCCATGATTTTGGATAATCTTGCCTATCATTTCTCTGAATTCTTTTTCAGGTAGACTGCCTATTTCATCTTCAGTTTTTTGGTCTGATGGGTTTTTACCTTGCTCCGTCATCTGTCTCTTAGTTCTCTGTCTTCTCATTTTCCTTAACTTACTGTGTTTGGGGTCTCCTTTTCGCATGCTGCTGGTTTGTAGTTCCCGTTGTTTTTGGTGTCTGTCCCTGGTGGGTAAGGTTTATTCAGTGTGTTGTGTAGGCTCCCTGGTGGAGGAGACTGGTGCCTGTGTTCTTGTGCATGAGTCTGGATCTTGTCTTTCTTTTGTGCAAGACCACATCTGGTGGTGTGTTTTGGGTTCTCTGTGAACTTATTATGATTTTAAGCAGCCTCTCTGCTAATAGATGCAGTTGTGTTACAGTCTTGCTAGTTGTTTGGCATGCAGTGTCCATCATTGGAGCTTGCTGTTTGTTGAGTGGAGCTGGGTCTTAGCATTGAGATAGAAATCTCTGGGTGAGCTCTTGCTGATATTACATGGGGCCAGACGTCCAACATCCACCAGGTCCAATGAACTTGTCTTTTCCACCTCAGAGGTTTAGGCCTGATACCCAGCCAGAGCACCAAGATCCTGTCAGCCACACAGCTCAGAAGAAAAAGGAAAAGTATAAAGAAATAAATAAAATAAAATTTTAAAAAAATATTTAATTTTTTAAAGTAATAAAAAAAAGAAAAAACAAAAGAAGAGTGCAACCAAACCAATAACCAAATCCACTAGTGATAGCAAGCACTGAAAACTAACCTAAGATAAACATAAAAGTCAGAAACTAGTCCATCACATACAGCAAACCCCAAGTCTACAGTTGTTCCCAAAGTCCACTGCCTCAATTTTGGGATGATTCGTTGTCTATTCAGTTATTCCACAGATGCAGGGTACATCAAGTTGCTTGTGGGAATTTAATTCGCTGCTCCTGAAGCTGCACAGATAAATTTTGCTTTCTCTTCTTTGTTCACACAGCTCCTGATGTTCAGCTTTGTATTTTGCTCGCCTCTGCATGTAGGTTGCCCTCTGGTGTCTGTTCTTCACTGAGACAGGAGGGGTTAAAGGAGAGGCTGATTCGGAGGCTCTGACTCATTCAGGCCGGGGGGAGGGAGGGGTATGGAATGCAGGGCGAGCCTGTGGTGGCAGAGGCCAGCATGACGTTGCAACAGCCTGAGGCCTGCCATATGTTCTCCTGGAGAAGTTGTCCCTCGATCGCGAGACCCTGGCAGTGGCAGGCTGCTCAGACTCCTGGGAGGGGAGGTATGGATAGTGACCTGTGGTTGCACAGAGGATTCTTGGTGGCTGCTTCTGGAGCTTTAGCGTTTCATGCCCGTCTCTGCTCTCTGCACTGATAGCCTTGGCTTGTGCCCATCACTGAAGCTCCTTTAGGCAGTGCTCTGAATCTCCTCTCTTAGAGAACACCAAAATAATGGTCTCTTGACTCTTAGGCAGTTCCAGACTTTTCCCCAGACTCCCTCCTGGTTAGGTGTGTTGCACTAGCCCCTTTCTGGCTATGTTCACACAGCCAACCCCAGTCCTCTCCCTGGGATCTGAATCTCTGAAGTTCGAGCCTCAGCTCCCAGCCCCTACCTGCCCTGGTGGGTGAGCAGACAAGCCTCTCAGGCTGGTGAGTGCTGGTTGGCACCGATCCTCTGTGTGGGAATCTCTCTGCTTTGCCCTCTTCACTCCTGTTGCTGCACTCTCCTTCATCGCTCTGAAGCTTCCCCCACTCCACCCACACCCAATCTCCACCAGGGAAGGGACTTCTTAGTGTGTGGAAACTTTGCCTCCTTCACAGCTCTCTCACAGAGGTGCAGGTCCCATCAGTATTCTTTGGTCTCTGTTTTTTCTTTTTTTTTTTCTTTTTCCCTACCCAGGTAAGTGGGGAGTTTCTTGCCTTATGGGAAGTCTGTGGTCTTCTGTCAGTGTTCAGTAGATGTTCTGTAGGAGTTGTTTCACATGTAGATGCGTTTTTGATGTATTTGTGGGGAGGAAGGTGATCTCCACGTCTCACTCCTCCACCATCTTGAAGCTATTTTTAGTTTCTTAAGCTACCTCCATACTGTTTTCCATAATGGCTGTACCAATTTCCATTCCCATCAACAGTGTAGGAGAGCTCCCTTTTCTCCACACCCTCTCCAGCACTCATTGTATGTAGATTGTTTGATGATGGCCATTCTGACCAGTGTGAGGTGATACCTCATCAATCCTAAAGACATTATCAGAAACCACTAGAGCTCATCAATGAATCTGGTAAAGTTGTAGGATACAAAATTAATACACAAAAATCTCTTGCATTCCTATACACTAGCAACAAAATATCAGAGAGATTAAGGAAACAACCCCATTTATCATCACATCAAAAAGAGTAAATACCTAGGAATAAACCTACCTAAGGAGGCAAAAGACCTGTACTCTGAAAACTCTGACACTGATGAAAGAAATCCAAGAAGACACAAACAGATGGAGAGATATTCCATGTTCTTGAATTGGAAGCATCAACATTGTGAAAATGACTATAGTACCCAAAGCAATCTACAGATTAATGCAATCCCTATCAAATTACTGATGGCATTTTTCACAGAATTAGAACGGAAAAATTTACAATTTGTATGGAAACACAAAAGACCCTGAATAGCCAAAGCAATGTTGAGAAAGGAAAATGGAGCTGGAAGAATCAGAATTCCTGACTTCAGACTATACTACAAAACTACAGTAATCAAACCAGTATGGTCCTGACACAAAAACAGAAATATAGATCAATGGAACAAGATAGAAAGTCCACAGATAATCCCATGCACCTCTGGTCACCTAATCTATGGCAAAGGATGCAAGAATATACAATGGAGAAAAGACAGTCTCTTCAGTAAGTGGTGTTGGGAAAACTGGACAGCTACCTGTAAAAGAATGAACTTAGAACACTCCTTAATATCATATAGAAAAATAAACTCCAAATGCATTAAAGACCTAAATGTAAGGCTGGATACTATAAAACTCTTAGAGGAATACATAGGCAGGACAACCTTTGACCTAAATTACAGCAATATCTTTTTTGATCCATCTCTTAGAGTAATGTACATAAAACCAAAATAAACAAATGGGACCTAATTAAACTTAAAAGTTTTTGCACAGCAGAGGAAACCATAAACAAAGCGAGAAAACAACCCTCAGAATGGGAGAAAATATTTGCAAATGAAACAATGGACCAGGAATTAATCTCCAAAATATACAAACAGCTCATGCAGCTGAATATCAAAAGAGCAAACAACCCGTTCAAAAAATAGGCAGAAGATCTAAATAAACATTTTTCCAAAGAAGCATAAAGATGGCCAAGAAACACATGAAAAGATGCTCAACATCGCTAATTATTAGAGAAATGTAAATCAAAACTCAAATGTAGACATGTATTTTTAATAAACTATTTAAAATACCACACCTTCTGGCTGGAAAAGAAGAAGACAAATGGGATGTAATAGAAAGTGTGATAAGTAAATTGAATAGGTATTGTCCAAATACTTTCAGCAGATAAAATTATTTCCAAATAGGATATTGAATTTAAATTTCTTACTTGTTAATTTTTCTTGAATTTTTCCATTACTCTTTCCCACAGGCACACCTTCAACATTGGAGTCAGGTCTTTTTTTTAAATTTTTAAGTGTACAGCAAAGTGATTCAGTTCAATAAACATTTATTGAGTGGCCATCATGCAAAATTTATAGAGTGGAAAAGGGATTATGCAAACATGAATTAAATGTGGTCCCAGTTCTCAAGGAGATTACATTATACTGAGGCATGACATGAGTATTATTAACTTAGATTCACATATGGATAAGAAAATTGAGCTCTAAGTCATATTTTGTGTAATTTACCTGCTACAATTAAAATGTGATTTTTTATGATATTATTAATTATTTTATAAATCTTACCTGGCTGTTGAGGGGAAGGAGAAGAAAGAATAGAGTATACTATTGCCAGTGTTTGCTACTGAAACCTTCACAGTCTTGGCTCAGGGTGATGGTGAGCCTGGGTAACAAACCACATATAATGAAACTTAAAAACAACTGTGAAGTGATATAGCAAGAAGTAGAAAACAATGTAATATTGAATGCATAATTCTAGAAGATTCATAGGTTTACACATAGTTTGAAAATATTGTAAGATTTATTTTTAAGGCAGCTGAGAAAAATAGCATAGTAATTCTGAATTCATATTCACAATTGTTTAATGGTGATGGAAAAATATGTCCTATTGGTCCCCTACCCAGTGCATGTTCTACCTCCTCCAAAAGCCTTCTCTGACTTCAAGCAATGGTGATCACTTCCTCCAATGAGCTGCTGCAGCCCTCATTATGTATACTGTTCATTTATTGCTTAATGATATTTTTATATGGTTATTTTGTATTTTAACTTTTCACTAGTGTCTGTCTCTACATAAATAGACTATAATATCCTTGAAGGTAAGAATATATGTATTTCTTTGAAAGTACAGCTCCCAGTGCAGTGTTAGTCATCTTTTGAATAAATGCACAGTAAATATTTATTCCAGGACTGATGCTTTTCTAAATATTTTATTAAGGACCCATACCAACAGCAAATTAATGTGTCAGTAATGTTCAGGAGAACTGTAATAGCCATTGGTCTACATAGATCCTTTGACTATGGAAAAATGTGAAGTGGCTAGTTTAGGCTCCCTAAGTATAAAAATCAATGCAAATAACATCTCTGCAAATTCGTGGGGACTTTCAATGATTTCAAAATAACCTTAGTATTGAAATTCAAGGAACACAAGCGAAGTCGGAGGGAAAACTTTGAAATATGCCTTTGAAATATTGATGACACTAGAGGGGTTTGGCACAATTATCCCTAACCTTTGGCTTAGTTGGTGAACATATGAATTACCAGGAGAGCATAGTGTGATAGATGTGTTTGTAGTTTCCATTACTAATGAGTATGAAATTAGGTATATCATTCTTATAAAGCAGGTTGCATGGATGTTGAAAATAAATTTGTGGGGTACACTGTCTTGAAATTTAGCAGTATCTATTTTTTCATTTGGTGTTAATAAGGTTCATACAACAATTTGTTTCTAGGGGACTGCAGTTTTGGTATTTTGCATACTTAAGTGGATGGAAAAAGGTCTACAACATATACATTTCTAACTGCCACACTACAGTTATGTCCATTTCAAATTTAGCTATTTTTAAGTAAATAGGTGGTGTAAAGTGTAGATTCAGAAGTTCCCAAAGGTAGAGTCATTAAAATGGTTTATCTGAGACATTATTTTCCTTTTCAAAGTTTTAACTCTTCTCCACAGGATTAGGCCACTGATGGATTGTATCATGATGGACTTTGTTAATAAGTGAGGTAAACATTATAGCCATTTTTAAAGAGAAAAACACATTTCTCATTTCCCTCCATACCACAAGAAATGGTTCTCTCTAGACACCATGAAAAAGAATAATTTTTGAAACAATCCTGTGGTAATAAAATAAATCAGAGGTAATATTGCTGTCATCCTGTACCCAGAGTTAAAATGCTTATCAATTACTAAGAAAAAATTGGCCACTGTGAAAGGATATTTCAGCATAATAAATAAAATTATCTTTAGTCTTTGGCCAGCACTTTCATATTAACTAGTTTATCTGAATCTCAAGAATTTCCAAATGATCATACCTTTTGATTGCCCACTGCTCTTTTACCAATATAAGAGAAAGCAAGAAGTCATAAATTATATTAGTGCTTTGGAAGAGGTTAAAGACTGAGGTGTCAATTATAAAATCACTTGGAAATTAGAGTAAAGTAATTGAAGCCAAGCAAGAAAATAATTCGTGGGTCTAAACCTGTCAAAATTTGAATTATTTGAGTTTTATATCAGTCTCACAGAAGTCAAAAGGTTTTTCAACATCTTAAAAAGCCCCAAACTTGTCCATTTAATTTTTACTTTGTAATGACATATATGTAGTGGTGGAACTAACCATAATTAGAAAGAATAAAATAGACATTAAAATAGTTGTGTGAAGAATAAGAAATTAGGAAAAGAAGTGTGGCTATATTTGAAAGCCATAGAGATATAGGAGCTGTTTTAGCACATATTTAAATAGTTAGGCACAGAATTGATGTCCCCATTTTTTGTTTTACAAAAAAAGCATGATAACCTCAAAATTACTTAAAAGCCCTTAACATAAATTCCTGCCCTAACATCACAGTATCATGATCCATTTTCTTGTACATTTTCAAAGATGTTTGCATCTCATGGGAGTTTAACAAGAATGGTGATTTTCTGTGATCTGAGTGAAGTTCCTCATCATAGCTTTTAGGACAGCAGTTTCCTCCTCTAATTCATCCCTAGAGCCTTAGGAAAGCCAATTAGTAAACTGCCATTTCTACATCTATTCCAACTGAGGTTAGCCAGCTAAGACATACCTGCATATAGAAACCTGGGAAAAAAATCTAGATTTCTGGAACAATGCTCACTGATTTCCAGGCATTCCACTACCCTAACTTCAGCAGAGAAAGGTACCAACTTTTAGCCTAATTATTTTAGAATGGCATTCCTCATGTGATTACAAATATCACACAACTACTCATATTCTGGGATTGATGTCTGGACAGAAACCTAGCATAGCTGCTTGTTGGATTTTAAAGATTTTTTACATTTAACACAGTGGTCCTGAAAATCCCTCTAACTAAGCTTCTGAATAGATAATAATAACTGTAGTATCTTCATTATTACCTTATTAGAAAAATGATAGTATCTCAGCCCTCTAATCTGGTACCAGCAGAACATTTTTTCTTATTGGAACAGGAAGAAATAGGGGCAGCTAGACTGAGACAGAAAATTTCCCTGGTTCATAATTGTATTCTTTCATTGATCAGTCAATAATTATTGTATTGAGCTTCTATTATGTGAAAGGCATTGCTCTGGGTGCTAAAGTTATAGTGATATACGTGACAGACAACATTCCTGCTCTTATGGAGATTACATTCAAGTAGAGGCAGGAAAAAAGTGAGCAAGAGAACACATGAATAAAATAATTTTTATATATGATTAAGTACTATAATAGGAATTGTAAAATAGAGAAAAAAATGATAGATACTGAATGGGGGATTGGAGGGGACTGCTTTAGAAAGTGTGGTCAGGGAAGACCTCTCTGAGGAGGTTTCATTTCAGCTAAGAAAAGAATGACCAGAAGGTGACAGTCATATGAGAATCTGGGGGCAGATAATTTCATGGAGTAGAAATAGCAAGGTTGATAGGTTAAAAGGATAGAAAAAAAGCCAGTTTGAGTAGAGTATAATGAGCAAAAGGAAGAGTGATAAGTAAGTATGTTCACAGAGGTAGGTAAGGATCAGATTATTTTTAGGCTATGGTAAGGGATATGGATTTTGTTTTATTTTATTTTTAAAACAGTTTACTTGAGATATAATTCACATACCATACAACTCACCCATTTAAAGTGTAAACTTCAATAGCTTTTAGAATATTCAGAGTCATGCATCAATGACCATAATCAATTTTAGAACACATTCATTATCTCAAAAAGAAACCTCTCACCCCTTAGCCATCATCTTATAATCTTCCCATCTCCTCAAGTTCTAGGCAACCACCAATCTACTTTATGTCTCTATAGATTTGCCTATTCTGGACATTTTATATAAATGGAATCATATAATCTGTGGTATTTTGTAACTGGATTCTTTCACTTAACATATGTTTTTGAGAATCATCCACATTGCAGCTGGTATCAGTATTTTATTTCTTTTTTATTGGAGAATAATATTCCCTTATATGAATATATGATATTTTATTTATCCACTCATCCATTTATGGGCATTTGGGTTATTTTCACTTCTGGGATATTCTGAATAATGTTACCATGAATATTCATATACAGGTCTTTGTGAAGACATGTTTTACTTCTCTTAGATAATATGGCAACTCCATGTATAACTGTCTGAGAAACTACCAGACCATCCAACAAAGCAGCTGCACCACTCCACAATGAGGGCTCCAATTCCTCTACTCTTTGTCGATACTTTTTATTAACTCTCTTTTTTATTACAGCCATCCTAGTGTGTATGAAATGGTATCTCATGGCGGGTTTTATTTGCATTGATATGGATTTTATTCTAAGTGTAATGGAAAGTCATTGGAGGGTTTTAAGTTGGGCAATGGCTTGATCTAATTTACACTTTAAGATCACTATGGCTGCTGTGTAGAGAACTGGAGAAAGGGAAGGGAAAAATAGAATCAGGGAAATCAGATAGGAGATAATTCCTGTACTCCTGATGAGAGTTGATACTGGATTTGACTAGCTGCTGGTAGTGGAGATACAGAGAGAAGGACACAGTTAGGATATATTTTGAAAATATAACTCATAGGACTTGCTAATGGACTCAGTATGGGGAGAGGATAGATACTGGTGATGAAGAAAAAGAGGAATCAGGAATGCTTTCTAGATTTTTGTTTGAAGAACTGGGTGAGTGGTGGTACCATTTATTGAGATGGAGAAGACTGAGGAAGGGACAGGATAGAGGGGTGGAAATCAAGAGTTCCATTTGTGGGCTTCCCTGGTGGCGTGGTGGTTGGGAGTCCGCCTGCCGATGCAGAGGACGTGGGTTCGTGCCCCGGTCCGGGAGGATCCTGCATGCCACGGAGCGGCTGGGTCCGTGGGCCATGACCACTGGGCCTGCACGTCCGGGGCCTGTGCTCTGCAGCGGGAGAGGCCGCAGCGGTGAGAGGCCCGCGTACCGCCAAAAAAAAAAAAAAAAGAGTTCCATTTTCCCCATATTAACTTTGGAAATATAAATCAGACAGTTGAATATATTAGTTTGAAGACCAGAGGAGAGATAGAGACTGGGTATATTAACTTGGTAATCATCAGGGTACAAATGATATTTAAAGCCATGGGACTGTATGTGATCACCTAGAAAGGTCTAATTTTATTCTAACACTTTAGTTGTTACTGCCCTACTTTTCACAAGATTTCCAACCTCCTGTTTCTGGCTCACCCATGTCAGAATTCCACTGCCTGACACTCTGACACCAAAGTAACCTTTCCCAAATTTCCCCACTGAGTTTGGACTACTACCGTGAATCCTGACTCAGACAGAACTACTTAGTGAAGCACTAAGTTGTGGGCTAACTCAGATGCTTTCTACAAATGGTTTCCTTGCTCCCAACCACCTCTTTCGAATTTAGAATAAGCTGTATAAGCTCTACAATAGGATTTCCAATTCACATAGCAAAAAAGGTAATATGAAGTTAAAAAGCATGTGCTGACTCCAGGGTGTTTCAAGGAATTGAAGGTCACCTCTTCCATCTCTTCAGGTAATGTTATAGAGAGTCCTCGACTTTACTCCCTTAGCCATTAGGGAAATGATAGTCTTTATGTCAACCTTATTTGAAATGCAGCTTTTCTTATACTCTAGGGACCTGGCCTCCTGACAAATCTGCCCAGTGGTCTGGTACCAAACTGATTTGCCTAATGTCATTCATTGTTGTGCTTTCCTTATTGCTACATTAACATCAATTTTTATCGTGATTATTGTGGCGAAAGGTCATAGTAAACATAACAAAACAAAACAGAAATTTAAAATTTAATCTACCTTTCCACTGGAAGTGATGAGTTTGGCAGTATACAATAATTATTACTAGGTTAGACTATGCTTTAAGCTTGTTTATAAGAATAACTTACTAGGATTAAGAAGTGCTCAGAAATGCATGGCCAAACAGGAAAGATTTAAAAGTGCCAGGACTTAAAATTCTCTGTAAGGAAAAGAAAGATAGCATAACTAATGATTTATCACTTTGCTTGATAGTATTTCCTCATTTTCCAAAAATAACATAAATAATGTCATCTTACATATTATACTGTATATATATATATATATATATATATATATAATTTCCAGATAAAATGCTTTCCAATATTTCATCTTTAATATGATTGACAGAATGAAGGTACATTTTATAGATAAAGAAATTGAGATTAGCTCTGTTTACATGGGCAAATTACTTTGCTAATTTCCATGTTATCTGGCTCCAAGTCCAACACACTTTCCTCTACATCATGCTCACCTTTTTCACTCATGCTTTCTCTCTTTAAAAGCACCGGTGTTGATAATTGAATTGCTGGATAATTTCCTTGCTTAGACCTAGAAAAACTTATGATAGAAAAAAAATAATATAAACAATGAAGGGCTAAGGAAATCAGAATAGTTCCTAGAATGATATGTACTTCCAACATCAACATGCATAGAGACTCACTCTACTTATAACATTGAGCTACAGAACTAAAAGTTTGAAAGTGCAATTAAAGAACACAATTACTGATATTAGCCCTGTTTTATTTTCTGTAATGAGTTGGGTTGGCTTCAGGGAGGGTAGAGAAATGGCATTTATGATTGTAATCTGCCTCTTTTATAGATATCTAAATGTAAAAGATGATGTCTAATAGATTAAATGAAACATATGTGTCCCAAACTGAAATGCAGATTACCCAATTACTTCTTAACTTCCTTTACCCATAGGCTTCCTTATTTCAGTTAAAGGCAACTCTAACCTTCCAGTTGTTAGGCCAGAAAACTTAGAGGCATCCTTCACTCCACTCTTTCTCTCACACCCTACGTCCAATCAGTCGGCAAATACTATTGGCTTTCCTTAAAATTTTTCCAGAATTTAGAGCCTTCTCATCACTTCCACTGCTCTGTTGTGTAGGGTCTGGCTTCTTGTTGCTTCTCTGACCTCATCTACTACTCCTGTGGAAAAGTAAATTCAAAAGCCCTTAGGACAGGAGAATGCCTAGTATGCTGAGGAAGAACAAAGAGGTCATAACAGCCAGAATAATACTGCCTCAGAGGTTTTAAACTTACTATTTCTTCCACCAAGAAGTTTCTTTCCTCAGATTTTTACAAGTATTTGCTCAAACTCACATTTTTGGTGAGGCATTTCCTGAATACCTTATTCAAAACTACAAACTTCTAGCTCCAGCATTCTTTGTCCTGTCCTCCTTTCCTGTGTGATTTTTATCCAAAGCACGAATATATTATATGACCTACTTGGTTATGTTGTTTATTATTGTCTGTCTCACCCTGTTAAACATGTACACACCATGGGGGTACACTTTTTTTTACTCCACTGCCATATCCCCAATAGGCTTTCAAGAAATATTTACTGAATTAAAACATGAATAAATGAAACACAAGGCTACAGCAACAGGTGGTCACACTTTCCACCAAGTCTCTTGATTGCTGGACTTTCCTCAGAGCAATAGCATTATTTTAATTATACTTGATAATTATTGGGAACTTTGACAAAATCATCTCAAAGCTTCATCTTTTATGAATACCTTCTGATTTGGTTCATATAATGTGAATTAAATATTCAGATGGACAATAAACTTCCAACGTGCACTGTGAATGTAGGCTGCCACCCATATTACCATCCATCAATTTTCCATATTACTGAGGTTATACCATATCCACAAAAGCACAAAATTGCCATATAACAATGCTTTTTCTCTTTTCCTTCCCAATGACACATCTTATCAGGCAACTTACAGGTGGTCATTTCAAGCCCATTAGATGAGCTACATAATATCAAGGAAAAAAAGAATACCAAGTGCAAAAAAAATTTCATTGATAAAGGTTGTCAGGCTGATACGTAACATTGTACTCTCATGTTTGAGTAGAAGATAGGTATGTAAGAACTACTGGGTCCTATTCCTACCCTAATTCTGTCTTATTAAATAGAATAGTAAATCATCAGGGTAGTTGACCCATTTAGTAAAATTAAGCTATGAGCATTATATGTGCATGTATGAATAAAAATTTTGAAGCAACCATAGTCAAAATTATTGAAATCTACACTAATGGGTGTTCCACAGAAAGGTCTTTTCTTCTCAAGTAGACAAGTATACCACAGTGAACTGACAGTATTCTTCAGAAGTAACTTTTATTAAAGTTTAATGTTAGAACTGGAAGGGATCACGGAACTAGTCCCCTGGGTAAAAAAGTCTCCTCCAAGGTCATATACCTTTTTAATAGCAGATCAGGTATATATTTCAGATCTCTGGACTCTATACTGTGCTCTTTCTACTACACAATGCTGCCTCTCCTCTAAGAAACAAAGAAAATTACTCTTCATGATGAGCTTGCAGGACTTTATTCTTGCAAACACAAGAAAATTTAATTTCTTAGTTATAGACAACAAATGCTCAATTCTTATTAACAATGATTGTTCAACAGATGACATTTTGCCTCATAGAGTGTATAATGCACTCTACTTATCAAAATACATGCAAAAGTATAGTGGGTTGTAATCTAAGTCGTCAGTTATGCATTGAGACATGATGTAGGTGCCATTAAAAAGGAAACATGATGCATGAATATGAGTGTAATGCTTTGTGTGCTCTTGAACTAGTAGTGCACAAAGTAGAAAGAAGGGAGGTAAGAATCAGGGACAAATGAGTATGAACTGCAGAATGATGCTGTAGTTGCAAAAGAATCCTGATTACAAAGTTAAGGCAAGAAATCTATATTTAAAAGTCACTGGAGACAGTCTCACCTGGAAGCATTGTAGTGTTATGTGGTAAACACAATTTTTTAGATGATCAGTGACTTTGTTCTTTAGGAGTCCATGGCCTGAGCTAGGCATAATGCCCCAATCTATTCTAGCATTCTGCATAATCTACATACCAGACATCACCACTGAGAGGATCCACTGTCAACTCAAACAATATATCTGGAATTCAATTTTTTACCCCCTTGTACCTTACCTTTAAAGTAGTACCTATTCTGAAGTTATCTATTTTTATCAATGACATTTTCTAGTCACTCAAATGTGAAAACTGGGAGATGCATTTGACACAACCTTATTCCTTTCCTGCCACAATCCTTCCTGCAGCATATAAAATGACCAAGTCCTATTTTAAATCAATTAATGACTGGATTATGGCAATGGTTTTCTAACTGGCCTCTTTATTACCTCTTTATCCAACAAACTTCTATCAGATTTATCTCCCTGCTTTCATTATGTCACGGTGCCTTACATATAGGTGGCTCTAAAGAAATAATTATTGAATAATAAGCACTTATTATACCTGATTAAAAACCTACATTTTTTGCCCTCCCCATTGCCAGCATAATTTTAAAGCACTCTGAAGTGTGACCACTTTCTATTTCTCCCCCAAAAGACAATTTCTGTTATAGTTATGTTGGTTTTCTCATTAAACACACATCAACTCCCACAGTTCTTTTCTCCTCTTTTGTAGTATCTTCGCTTGCAATTATGTCTATCCAAGTTCCACAACTTCTTCAACACTTAGCTCAGGTCTTAATCCTCCTTGGAGCCTTTCCCAATTACCAAAGTTCATAAGGGGCTCCTATCAACATGTCATGTATGTAAACTGTTTTGTGGTTGTAAGCTTTGTCTGCCAACCACAACTGCTGTCTTGAGGACAGGAACCTTGGACAGGTTTCTTGTCTTCTATGAGTCTCAGTTTACTCATCAATAAAATGAAGTTAATTTTACTTAAATCACAAGAGTTGTTGTTAGGAAAATTCATAGCAGAGTGTCTAGCACATAATAGATGCTCACAAATGCTAGTTCAATTTTTTGTGTGTCACTTATAGAGTCTAGCATAGGGCCTTGCACATATTAGGTACTCAGAAAGTTCTGAGTGAACTAAACACAAAACCACACACAAAATATTTCCTTAATATTGTTAGTTGTAGTGTTGTTGGTGGTATATGGGTGTATTTGTGAACATGTTTGATAGAAGGGAAGAGGGCAAAGAAGAAACTGAGGATATTCTTCTGAAATATTACAGTGCAAGGTGGTGTTGGGAGAGGAGTAAGGAAACAGGAAGAGGGAGGTTGTCATGTACAGCAATGAGGATTAATTAAGTTGAATTTCCATTTGTTCAGGTATTAAAAAAACATTGAGTATTCGTTATTAAAACATGACACAAGAATACCTGTTCAACCCTGTCAGACACATAAAATTTGTTTATAACGGCAGTCCATGAAGTAGCATATAATATCTCTTAAATGGGCAAAGGACGAGGGCCAAGAGAAAGAGGTTATATCAAGTAAAACTAAGTGAGAAAGACTAGGTTGAAATTCTTTAAGCATTAATGGAAATTTCAGTCTCAGACACACATACACATATATTAACAGGAATTGTCAAAGTATTCCTAGGTGTTAATTGTAGACATTTCTTGGCAATTGCCTATGTACTTAGGCTTGGAGGATGATTACTTCTGAATATCTTGACAGGCTCTGATTATGTCTCTTTGGGTCATTTCATATGGCTATTAGCATAGCACAGTATGAACATTCAATAATGATGGTAACCATCACCATAATCATCATTTATATTTACAGAGTTCTTTATAATTTACAAAGCACTTTCACATATATTCAGATTCAGCTGAGCCCATAACTCAATTAAGAGCACCTATTACATCATAGGTGATTTATGTACATTTTGTGTTCCTTACAACATTTTATAAATTATCAGAATTGACTTATTCAGATTTTGCAAATGGCGAAACTTGAGGCTCACAGAAATTATGACCTTCCGAGATCACACAGATAGTTACTGACAGAGCCGGAACTAAAATGTTTGATTTATAACCCCAGGCCAGTCCCTGTTCTCCACTTTACAATACTAACTTCAGTTAAATTCTTAATAAATCCCTTTTTATGAATTTCTGACACTTGAGATTTAATCTGTCAAAAAGAAATTCAGTTCATCCCCCAGACACCACTTTGGCTTTTACCACCATTGACACCATCATTCACCTATTCGTCTAGAATAAAAGCCTTAAAATTATTTTTTATTCCTGTATTTCACTGCTCCTGTCTGCCATATCTAATCTGATGAGTCTTTTTCCACATATATGTCAAAGTCACCATTTGCCCAAATGGAATTCAAGTTTTTCATTTATGAAATGAGAGTGGGGGTCAAACTTAGCTTTTTTGAATTCTCTACTAGCTTGCACACTCAAGGATCCAAAGAAATACATGGAAATGTTAATACTTCCTATTTATGGTGGTATAATAACATACTTCCATTATTCCACAATTCAACAAATTCATATAGTAAGGATAATGTGGGCTACGATACAAACAAGCCTCTCACAAATTAGTTCAGAAGCATGGGAGGGAAGTTAAGAGGTGTGAAGCAGAGGGTAGACTTTGCTTTTATATATCTTTGTACTCTATTTTTTTCATTCATAACCACAAGCATGAGTTGCTGTTGTAATTTGAAAAATAATAAACTAAATTAAAAATGCATCCATTCATTCAAGAACTATTTATCAAGTGCTTAGTACATGCAAATCCCTGCAGGATACAGTGGTGAACAAGACAGATATGACTCTTGCTCTCAAGGACCTTAACATACTGATAGTTTCCTTGAAGAAGTATAATAAGAACATCTAAACTATTCAAGAAGTATTTCTTAAAGTGTGGTATGGAGATTGCTTGTATCAGAACCACATAGGCACTTGAAAAATTCAGATTCTCAGGCTCCATCATAAACTTATTGAGCAAAAATATGTGGGCATGGGGCCTGGGACTCTCGAGTTTTAACAAGCACAGCAGGTGATTCTTCTATGCACTTTTTTGAGAATTTCTGTTCTAGGGTGTGGGCTAGTTTTACATTTGGCTCTCTTTGTGTATTTGCATTTTCTACAGTGTCTTCAGTGCATATGCAATACGAAAGGAAAATACCTATTACAGCTATTTAAGAAAATTCAACCTAATCCATGAGTTTTGAAACTTGTGATGCCAGAGGACTAACCAAGAAAATATTCCAAAAATGGAGTATAAACTCTGTTAAGGAAACGTGGAGACAGGAGTAAACAAAATATGATCAGGGGATTAATGAAGCAAATCTAGCCAGAGCACAGAGTTATGTTAGGGAGGAATGTGATGAGGTTAATGGAAACAGGGTAACATATCAATGAAAGGTCTTGTTTATCAAGCTGAAGTGTTTTGATTTGATTCTAGTCAATCAATGGATTTCCTTGACCAGGGGTGGAAGGAATTATGCAAATCAAGCTAAACGAAGCATGTTATGCAGGATGGGGAGAAAAGAAAAAGACTGGAATAAAAGAGAATAGCTAAACACATATGTATGGTATCTAAAAAAAAAAAAAAAGGCTCTGAAGAACCTAGGGGCAGGACAGGAATAAAGACGCAGACATAGAGAATGGACTTGAGGACATGGAGAGTGGGGAGGGTAAGCTGGGACAAAGTGAGAGAGTGGCATGGACATATATACAATATCAAATGTAAAATATTTAGCTAGTGGTTAGCAGCCGCATAGCACAGGGAGATCAGCTCGGTGCTTTGTGACCACCTAGAGGGGTGGGATAGGGAGGGTGGGAGGGAGGGAGATGCAAGAGGGAGGAGATATGGGTATATATGTATATGTATAACTGATTCACTTTGTTATAAAGCAGAAACTAACACACCATTGTAAAGCAATTATACTCCAATAAAGAGATGTTAAAAAAAAAAGAGAGAGAATAGCTAGAAGGCTGGTGGAGTAATACAGATATAATTTGATGAGGTTCTGAACTACAGTGATGGCTGTGAAACTTGTATTGAACGAGGGTTAGGAATAGTGAATGAATTTTTTTTTTAAATTGAATCTGTAAAAAAAAACTATTCTCCTTATTCTCTCTTAATAGACGAGGTGTTTGTTCTTTGATTAGAGGACAGGCTTTCTGTATTAGGGCATTTAGCTCTTTCAGACATATGATGACATGATTTGCCATATTTAAGGATTGGTTCTTTTTGAACATTTGGCTTGTATATTGTAAATTGTTTAAAAACAAGCAAAATTTGTTCTCTTTAAATACCAAACAAAGAAGAAAAGAGCCTTTATTCAGTTGACCTGTTTTTGAGTTATGAGACCCTGAGAACAGAGCTCTGAGGGAGCACTATCCAATAGGTTCAGAGTGCAGTAATCTGATGAGAGAAAATCTTCACTGTATTTAGATAATTGTTTAACGTTAGAGCTGAAGGGGACCATGGTGATTACCTAGTCCCATTATCTTACTTTATCAATAAGGAATTTGAAGTCCACAGAAGTTAAGCAACTAGATCTGCATTAGCCAATAAGCCAGGGTCAGAGTCTGAAGTCGAATAAGAGCTCTGACTCCCAGTCTTAGTCCTTTTGAAATGCAGCAGGAACCTATGTGGCTCTCCAAAGTACAAAAACCTTTCTGTGTCCCCTTTTCTTGTTTGTTGGCAAAAGATTTGTGTCCTAAATCTTCCCTGAGTTCTGAAGGGCAGATTCAAACAGTTACTAATTAGGGGAGTGAAGGAATGCAGAAAGAAACAATAGTGAAGCATGGGGTTTTGTCCTGGTTCTTCCTCCGAGGGTGTGCATAATAATTTGATACATATCTCTGAATTCTACAGGAACTAAGGCCTCCATCGAGGTGGAGGATGGTAACTTCAGGAGGAGCACAAGCACATGAACCCCAGACTGGCTGGAACCAGAAGGCTGATGATTGAGATTCCTGGAACATCATCCTGTTACCTCACTACCAACCAATCAGAGGAGGGTCACACACCCTGCAGATCTCCTCCCAAATTTTGCCTATAAAAACTCTTCTCCAAAAACCATCAGGGAGTTCAGGTCATTTGAGCATGAGCCACCCATTCTCCTTGCTTGGCTCTGCAATAAATTTTTCTCTGCTCTAAACCCCAACATTCAGTTTTCTTTGGCCTCACTGTGTGTTGGACACATGAACTGGAATTCCACAACACTTTTCTGCTACACTATGTAGACTCCTGACATAATTGCACAATTTTGTCTTTGCCAACCATTATTATTACCACTGTCTCTACCCTTGAAAAAAAACCTCATCTGATGGATGGACATAGAGTCTGTCATACAGAGTGAAGTAAGTCAGAAAGAGAAAAAGAAATACTGTATGTTAACTCATATATATGGAATCTAAAAAAAACGGTACTGATGAACCTAGTGGCAGGACAGGAATAAACACGCAGATGTAGAGAATGGACTTGAGGTCACAGTGTGAAGGGGAAGCTAGGACGATGCGAGAGAGGAGCATTGACATATATACACTACCAAATGTGAAATGGATGGCTAGTGGGAAGCTGCTGCATAGCACAGGGGAATCAGCTCAATGCTTTGTGACGACCTAGAGGAGTGGGATAGGGAAGCTCAAGAAGGAGAGGATATGGGCATATATGTATACATATAGCTGATTCACTTTGTTGTACAGCAGAAACTAACACAACATTGTAAAGCAATTATACTCCAATAAAGATGTAAAAAAAAAAGCAAAAAAAAACCCCTCATCTGTTAACCTGGCATATCCCTTCTCATAAGCATAGTCAAGTACTGACATATTTGCTAAAGTTAATCAAAATGTACTAGCATTCCTGTGGTAAACTTAGACATAAAATTTAAAGTCCTCTGGTTCCGTAGCCCCAGTTTTAACCTAATACACTCCCCCCTGCAATTAAATAGCACTCTCAAAGTCACATTTGAACTTCAGGACCTTAGCTTTAAAAGAAATGGGAAAATATGTTTTTCCCATTTTTTTACATGTAACATCATACTAGAACCACATGGTTGTAAAAATTTCCCTATATTTAGATGGGCAGGGATAAATGCTTGAGGGCAAAGACCATAGGCAAAATTTGAAATGTTGTGAACCTAACTAAGTTACCCAGAGAACAAAAATGGTAACAGTTGTTGAAATGCACCTCATGTGTTGCCAGAAACAGTGTCTTTCCTGTGCCAAAGAAGGAGCAATGCAGAGGGAGTGGGTGGAGGGATATACTCACTTCCTCCCATGGGGCATATGTATCAAATTATAATCTCTGGCAGAGGTAGGATTTCTCCAGCGAGGCTTAACAAAAATAGTCAAAGGCACTTTATGGATTTATCCCGTGCCAAATCTAAGTCCAAGTTATTAACTAGAGTGTTCACCTTTTAACACTAAGCATCTCACTCCAAGACCCAGGCCAGCGGCCAAGTTCCTTTTCCTATATACACCTTCACAATGACTGATCAACGCATGTCCAAGTAAAGATGGGTCTGTCTGCATATGCAGAGGCTGGAGTTGTTTAGGGGAAAAAGTAGTTCCACCTCTGTCTCTGTCTTTCTCTCTCTCTCTCTCTCTCTCTCACACACACACACACACACACACACACACACACACAAACACACACACACACGGTAAAACCTCCAAACAAGACCCATATCCTGAGTTTGACAAATTGAAATAATTATACATACCTTTTACTTTGCCTTGACCTGATGCAATTTTCTTTACTAGTGTCAGAAATTGTTTTAGAGATAGGGATAAACCTAGAAGAGGAAAATAAAGTATCTTGGGTCCTAGAAAACTCCACCTGAAATCATACATATGAAACCAGTTTGTAAATGTATAATCCCTAAAACATAGCTCCTTCTGAATTCCACATTTGCCCTCCCTCTTTTCTGCTTTCACTTTGTAATAATTTTCCTTCCTATACTGACCTGAAATCATGAAGTCCTAGCTGTCCCAGTCTCTTCTAGTTGACAGCAGCTCTTCTAAGCTGTACAGATGATTGCTTAAATAGCAGCTTTAGCCCAACCCATTAAATTATTTTGGAAATGGATTCTGCTTTGTTGACCCACCCTTATATCAATTGTTATTCTCAGAACAGAGAATTCTGTATTAGATATCTTGTGGAAATAAACTAAACTATTTTGTATCAAATATTTTGAATGTACTAAGCAATGTACTGACATTGTGTGCTTGTATGTGTAGAAGGAAGGAACATGGGGGTGGGGAGGTTGTTCAAGGACAAAATAAACAAGTTTTTTCCAACCTCAAAATACTTTCAATATGTTGAGAGGAAAACACATTAAAGATCCCTTTAGAATTTAAAACAACTTTTATAAAGAACAGGAAAGCAAATAGTAGGAAAATGTCACCCTTATTTATACTTTAGACCCGGTAGATGATAATATCAATTACAATTACTTAGCTACTTTATTTCAGGTAAAAGACCCACAGCATAATAATTTTCTGTGAACTTTGAGCAATGTCTTCAAATATTCTCTGTAAATTCTGACCCCTCTTTTCTGATACTAAAGGCTCATCTCAATATTTCAATATATCAGATAAATGTAAAGTAAGGAAAAATCCACATGGCAGTGATTTAAAGAAACTTATTCTAAAGCTTCTTGGCATTTTTCATAAGGGTCCACAAAGGAGACAAAAAACCTTAACCTAAAAAAAATGTTTTCAAAGGAAATGTTAGGTGCAGGAAAGAGAAAAACCTCATCTCTGTATTCAATTCCCATTAACTCACTTGAGAGTAAGTCAAATTTTAGTCTAGAAATTTGGTTATAAATGTGTTATTTACATAAGGCAAATATTTATGAGGGAACATGTGCTTGGCAAGATTGAAAGGTTTACTATTCTCCTTGACTTCTTAAAATGCTTAATCACCCCATTTCTTCTATTATTCTCTCTCTCTCTCTCTCTCTCTGACATGAAATATTCCTCCATGAAATGTCATTAATAGCCATATAATTTCCAGATACTCTTTGTGCACTAGGATTCAGCTGCACAAAGTGGTAAACAAGTCCATGCAACAAACTGAATAGGGCCATGACAGCGAGTTGGAAACATTAAAATCCCAACTTTGCCACAAACCAGTTTTGTGGCCTCAGACAAATCATATAATTTCTCTGTGACTCAGTCATTTATAAGTTAAATATGGATATTGAACTATATAATTTCTTTCATCACTTAAAATTCTCACAATCTATAGTTTTAATTTAAAAGTCAACAGACACCAGAACTTTCCTGTTACTAAATCTCAGTGTAATGTCTCATGCATTCTTAAACTTTATCTTATTTGATGCTCATAAAAACCCAGAGTTAGGCAGATTTTATCAACCCCACTTTAAATATGAAAAAATTTAACCTCAGAATATTCAAGGACTTAAACCAAGACCACTCACTCAGTAAGTGGAAGTGATTCAAAGCCAAATCTGTTGGGCCTTGATACTTCCCAAGCCACCATCCAATAGTTGCTTACTCATAGGTTAAGTAATTCTTCCAAGAGGCAAAGAAATCAGATTTACCTTATTTTTAAATTAAGTATAGTTATCAGGTTGAACATTATATCCTTATGACATTAATTTTGTAACTGTAAGTTTGTATCTTTTGACCCCTTTCATCCATTTCCATTTCACTCATCCCCCACTCTGGCCTCTGGCAACCACAAAACTGTTCTCTGTATCTATGAGCTTTCTTTGTTTTTATTTATTCTTTTCAGATTCCACATATAAGTGAGGTTATAAAGTGCTTGCCTTTTTCTCTCTCTGACTTATTTCACTTAGCATAATGCCTTCATTCATGTTGTCTCAAATGGCAAGATCTCATTCTTTTTTATGGCTGAATAGTATTCTACTGCATATTTATATATATATCATATATTTATTATTCATTCATCCATCAATGGACATTCAGGCTGTTTCCATATCTTGGTTATAGTAAATAATGCTGCAATGACCATAGGGGTGCATATATCTTCTTGATTTAGTGTTTTCATTTTCTTCAGATAAACACCCAGAAGTAGAATTCCTGGATCATATGGTAGTTCTATTCTTAATTTTTCGAGGAAACTCCTTACTGTTTTCCATAGTGACTGCACCAATGTACATTCCCACCAACAGTGAACAAGGGTTCCCTTTCTCCACATCCTCCCCAACACCTGTTATTTCTTTTTCTTTTGATAACAGCCATTGTAACAGGTGTGAAGTGATGTTTCATTGTGGACTTGACTTACATTTCTCTAATAATTAGTGATGTTGAGCACATTTCAGATACCTGTTGGCCATCTGTATATCTTCTTTGGAAAAATGTCTGGTCAGATCTTCTGCCTATTTTTAAATCTTATATATATGTATATATATATATATATATACATATATATATATTATGGTTCTATAAGTTTTATGGTTTCAGGTCTTACACTCAAGCCTTTAATCCATTTCAAGTTAATTTTTATGTATGTTGTAAGATAGTAGTACAGTTTAATTCTTCTGCATGTGGATGTCCATTTTTCCCAACACCATTTACTGAAGAGACTGTCCTTTCTCCAATGTATATTCTTGGCTTCTTTGTCATAAATTAAGTGTTTATATATGTGTAGGTTTATTTGTGGGCTCTTGATTCTGTTCCATTGATCTATACACCTGTTTTTTATGCCAATACCATACTGTTTTGATCACTATTGCTTTGCAAAATAGTTTGAAATCAAGGAGCATGGTGACTCCAGCATTGTTCTTCTTTCTCAAGATTGTTTTGGCTCTTTGGGGTCCTTTGTGGTTCATTTGTTCTAGTTCTGTGAAAAATGCCATTGTAATTTTGATAAGGATTTCGTGGAATCTATACATTACTTTGGGTAGTATGGACAGTTTAACAGTTTTAATTATTGCAATCCAAGAGCATGGAATATCTTTCCATTTATTTGTGTCTTCAATTTCTTTCATTAGTGTCTTATAGTTTTCAGTGTACAGATCATTCACCTTCTTGACTAAATTTATTCCTAGGTATCTTATTATTTTGATGTAATTGTAAAGCAATCTCTTTCTTAATTTGTCTTTCTGATAGCTTGTTATTATTATATAGAAATGTAACAGAGATTTGTATATTGATTTTTTTTCCTGCAACTTTATTGAATTGGTTGATTAGTTCTAACAGATTTTAGTAGAGTCTTTAGGGTTTTCTATATATAATATTATGTCATTTCCAAATAGGGATTATTTTACTTCTTCTTCTCCAATTTAAATACCTTTTATTTCCTTTCTTGCCTAGTTGACAAACTGCAATTACCTGTTGCCTAATTCCAATAATATGTTGAATAAAAACAGTGAGAGTGGGCATCCTTGTCTTGTTCCTGATCTTAGAGGAAAAGCTCTTAGCCTTTCGTCACTGAGTATGATGTTAGCTGTGGGCTTGTCATATATGGCCTTCATTATGTTGAGGTTGTTTCCCTCTATACCCATTTTGTATAGAGTTTTTATCATAAATGTATGTTGAATTTTTGTCACGTTTTTTTTCTGCATCTATTGGAATGATCATAAGATTTTTATCCTTTATTTTGCTAGTTTAATGTACATGTTGATTGATTTGTGGATGTTGAACCATCTGTGTTTCCCTGGAATAAATCTCACTTGATCATGGTGCATAGTCATTTCAATGAATTCAGTTTGCTAATAATTTGTTGAAGATTTTTGTATCTATCTTCATCAGTGACATAGGCCTGTAATTTTCTTTTCTTGTGGTGTCCTTGCCTAGTTTTGGTATCAGAGTAATGATGGTCTCATAAAATGAGTTTGGAAGTGTTCGCTCTTCTATTGTTTGGAAGGGTTTGAGAAGGGTAGGTATTAATTTTTCTTTGAATGTTTATTAAAATTCACCAGAATTCTAATAAATATTACAATTATTAATAACATTTGAATTCTAATAAACATTAGAATTATTAGAATTCTAATGTTTATTAGAATTATCTGGTCCTGGACTTATGTTTGTTGGTACTTTTTTGATTACTGATTCAATCTCATTACTAGTAATTAGCCTATTCAGATTTTATTTCTTCATGATTCAGCCTTGGAAGATTGTATGCTTCTAGGAATTGACCAGTTTCTACTAGGTTGTTCAATTTGTTGGCATATAATTGTTCATAGTAGTCTTTTATGATCCTTCATATTTCTATGGTATCAGTAGTGATATCTCTTGTTTCATTTCTGATTTTATTTATTTGAGCCCTCTTTTTTTCTTGGTGAATCTAGATAAAAGTTTGTCTAATTTATTTCTCTTTTAAAAAACTGCTCTTAGTTTTATTGATTTTTATATTTTGATTTTAGGCTCTATTTCATTTATTTCTTCTCTGATCTTTATTTCCTCCCTTGTACTCATTTTGGGCTTTGTTTGTTCTTATTTTTCTTGTTCCTTGAGGTTTAAAGTTAGGGTTTTTTTTTATTTGAAATTTATCTTATTTCTTGAGAAAGCATTTATCACTATGAACTTCCCTCTAAGAACTGTTTTTGCTGCATCCCATAAATTTTGGTATGTTGTATTTCCATTTTCATTTGTCCCAAGGTATTTTTAATTTCTCTTAATTTTTTTAATTGACCCATTTGTTGCTCAGTAGCATGTTGTTTATTCTCCCCATATTTGTGAATTTTTCAGTTTTTTCCTTGTAAAATGAGATTCACTTTCATCTACATAATATTTAGAAAAACAGAGGCCACACATCTGAGTGTCAGACTCATATTCCATGTACTTACTTCAGATCTCAATTGTACCTGAAACTCAACACGTCTAAGGCTGAAATAATGATCATCTCTCTATTACCTTTACCACCAAACAAACAAACACAACTGTAGGGAAGCATTCCATGATTTAATGTTTTCTATCCAGTTCTGCAAGCAAGCCACATCCTTGACACCTTCCCCACCCCTATTTCTCTTATCCTATCCATCACCAAATCCTTAGGTTTACCTCCTAAATTTATTGGAATATATTCATGTGTAACCAGTTCTATTCCTAACACACTATCCAAAGCTACCACTATATCTTACCTGGAATAGGCAAGATAGCCTCCTGATGTATCTCCTTGTTTCTTCTCTCCCCTCTTCCCTAGACCATTTTCTCTCCATTCAGCAGCTGAAATCATAGTTTTAAATTGCTAATCAGTTTTCATTCTTAAAATCATTTCATACCTTTCTACTGCATTTACGAGCAAAACTTAATCCTTATTATAGCCTCCAAATCATTGCATTGTCTATTAGAGTCTACCTCTAGAACTTCATTTTAATCAAATCTTCTCCTCACTCTCCAGGGTGCTTCAGACAGGTTGGCTTTCTTTCAATTCCCTATTTGCTGTTACTTCCTTCATGGTACCTTTGCATACATTGTTTCCTTTGCCTGGAGTATTGGTTGGGGGTGTCTCATTGAAAAGGAAACTGATGTCCCCCTTCCCTGGTAGATTCCAGGAAGACAGCAAAATTCTAATGTAGCAAAAGCTGATTAATAGTTTAGGCAAAGATTTAGACTTGAGGGCCCTGTTGGGGGTCTGTGTACCTCAGAGGGTCATGGATAGATGAGATAAAACTGGATCTGATGGATATTTGTGGTTATGAAAAAAAATGACTTAGAAATGAACTATGTCTTAGAAGATTCCAGCATGGATAAATGAGGACCCACCCAGATGTCCTCTTATATCATTGATGCCTATGCACCACATAGCCCCCAACACAAACTCAGACTCAGTCCTAGGAGAAGATGAGGAAACACTTGGTAGAAAGAGGGTTCAGAGTAAAAACTAAGTTCAGTTATTAAAAAATAAAATAAGTTTTATTTCTTGTGTTTTGGGATTGAAATCTGTACTCTGTACACATTGAATACACATTATCCATTATTTTGTGTGTGATTATTTGGTATTTACTCCACAAGATTAATAACTTCATGGGAATAGAGACTGCCCTTATTTTTGTTCACCAGTGTATTCCCAACACCTAGTACAGTCCCTGGTACATAGTAAGCACTATGTTTATTTTATAAGTGCATAATTTGTCCAAAATTGCATTGATAAATGGTCTACTATTTTAAAAAGAAACACATTGTATTAGTTTTCTATGGCTGCTGTAATGAAGTACCACAACCTGGGTAGCTTGTATCAACCAAAATTTATTGTCTCACAGTTCTGGAAGCTAGAATTCTGAAACAAGGGTATTTTAGGGCCATGCTCCCTCTTAAATCTGTAAGGGAATACTTCCTAGTCTCTTCTTAGCTTCTGGTGGTTTGCTGGCAATCTTTGGTATTTTTGGCTTGCAGCTGCATAACTCTACTCTCTGCCTTTGTTATCACATTGCATTCTCCTTATGTGTCTCTACATGGTTGTCTTCTTATGAGTATAGCTGACATATTGGACTAAGAGCTCACTCTACCTCAGTATGACAACATCTTAACTAATAACACCTGCAGTGACCTTATTTCCAAATAAGATACTAATAAATTCTAAGGCACTAGGGGTTAGGACTTCAACATATCTCTTTTTCTGAGGGGAGAGAAGGAACACAATTCAACACAAAACACCCACATGCCTCAAATATTTAATTAGTGCTATTAATCACCAGGCCGGTGTTTGCTGTTTTGTACTCATTATGTCAATCATTCAATCCTAACACGAAGTATGTTTCCCATTTTACAGAAGAGAGATTGGAAGATCAGTAAAGTTGACTCACTTGTTCAAGGTAATTTAGCTAACAAGTAGTGTATCTGAGTGTGTTTGATTCCACTATAGCATGCTATCTCTCAGAAATCTAAGGACTTGATGAAATTTTTAATTTTTTGTCTTTCCCTACCTATGAACAAATGTATAAAAATCTAACTTTACTCAGCCTGTGTATACACGTTTTTACTCCATTGGTGTATCATTGATAGGAAATATGCTATACTACAGTACGTAATTAAAATGACACTTTTACATTTATAGAGGACTTCTCAGTTTTTCAAAGCATTTCAACATAAACTTTCTAAATTAATTTGACCATAAACTGTCAGTTCACTAAAATTTTGAAATAATGATAATAATAAAAATAATAGAAAGTGGATTAATTCACTCAGTCAAGTAAAGCAATTTGTTGATAATAGGAGATCAGTCCAAAATAGCTCTTTCTAATGTAGTCATCCCTGATTAAACAAAAAAGCTCTTTTTATTTTAAGGATGACTTATGTCTCTTACTTCTAGTAGGTTATCCCATTTCTAAATATGTTGTCTACTTGGTGCAAGGTTAAGTGACAAGTGCATTATAAAACTCAGAAATACTTGGAGGTGAAATTGGGGCCACCTTACTTTTAGTATTTATTAGAATAAAAAAAGAAGCAGATATTGGTTCACGGTAAAAGAAAAAAAAATCAGAACTGATAATTACCCCAGGAAGATATTTGTGTCAACTAACCCTTTGGCTACTGTATAAAATTGTAACTCTTGCTGGTTTTATTCCATTGGATATGCTATGAAAGCTATTATAAAATCAGACCTGGAGTCATAGCACAATGTGCTAACAAAAATTTTGAATAGTTCTGAAACTCTTAACCTTGTGGCTCCTGAACAAATTGCTAGGTGGCCTATGCCTGTCTCCTATCTGAAATGAAATATCTCCTTCCTTCAGAAAGGACCAAATACTCTCATACCATCTCTTAGCATTCTTATAGAGCTGTTCTACCTAAGCAATGTTCTGAGCTTTTCCCTTCACTGCATTATAAAATTCTCTGTGGATATTTCATATTGAAATTGATTGGATAGAGTAGATGACTAATAATATGTTACTCCATCTAAAAAGATTGATGTAGCAGTTAAGAATGCATTCTGCTGCAAATAACAGAAAAATCTTACTATAAGTGCTTAAAGATAAATTTGGGGGTAAGCAAACTGGGGCTGGTAGTGTAGCTTAATGATACTACCAAAGACCTACATTCTTTCTAATATCATTCTTTACCATATTTAGCAGTATAATCTTTTGCTCTCATGCTTGTTGCCTCATGATTGTGAAATAACTATTGTATCTCTGAGCCTAACAACTGAGATGCTGGCAAGATAAAGAGAGGAGTGCAAAAAGGGGCAAAAATGGTGAAAGACTTTCTTTTAGCAAGGTTTATCCTTTAAAATCAGAAAGAGATGCCCTTTCCAGAGACTTCCTCATACATCTCATTGATCAGAGTTATGTCTCATGGCTACTCCTAATTATTTAACACAGCTACTGGGAAATTGGGAAATAAAGTTGTTTTTAGCTGGCACTACTACCATGAACAAAGTAAGCTTTTTGTTAGTAAGGAAAAAGAAAGACATGTAATGGGCATGCAATAAGTAAGCAACAAGAGATATCTGCCACAATGGGTATTTTAACAGTATATGAGAAAGAAGGAAGAAAGGAAGAAAGAAAAAGAAAGGAAGGAAGGAAGGAAGGGGGGAGGGAGGGAGGGAGGGAGGAAGGGAGGAAAGAGAGAAAGGAAAGACAAAGGAAATATTTTAAAATCTAATGGTGGCATTAATCAGTGAAAAGGACATGGGGGAGATATTCTGGAGAATAGGGGGACTTTTCTGAGATCACTCAAATTATTCATACAGACAGAAGCCTCCTTCATCAATATAATAGGAGGTACCAGTTACTGAATGCCTACTTTATGCCATGCACGGTATGCATATTATTTCATCTAATTTTCACAGCAACCTTATGAGATAGGAATGCATAATCTAATAATGAAACCATATAAGAAGTGCTAGTAATAAGATATATGTGTCATGGGAACACAGAGAAACAATGAACATAATTCAGATATGAGACTTGTACAAGTTGAGATTGTATAAATCTGTTTTCAAGATTCTTTTATTGGTAGTATATAGAGAATACGGTATGGTAGAAAGAGCAGGTGACAAATCTAGGTTTTTACTGTATTCAAATAAGAAAAGTAGGCTTTATTATGTTGAGAAAAGTTCCCTCTATGCCTACTTTCTGCAGGGTTTTTATCACAAATGGGTGTTGAATTTTGTTGAAAGCTTTCTCTGCATCTATTGAGATAATCATATGTTTTTCCTCCTTCAATTTGTTAATATGGTGTATCAAGTTGATTGATTTGTGTACATTGAAGAATCCTTGCATTCCTGGGATAAACCTCACTTGACCATAGTGTATGATTCTTTTAATGTGCTGTTGGATTCTGTTTGCTAGTATTTTGTTGAGGATTTTTGCATCTATGTTCATCAGTGATATTGGCCTGTAGTTTTCTTTCTTTGTGACATCCTTGTCTGGTTTTGGTATCAGAGTGATGGTGACCTCGTAGAATGAGTTTGGAAGTGTTCCTCCCTCTGCTATATTTTGGTAGAGTTTGAGAAGGATAGATGTTAGCTCTTCTCTAAATGTTTGATAGGATTCACCTGTGAAGCCATCTGGTCCTGGGCTTTTGTTTGTTGGAAGATTTTTAATCACAGTTCCAATTTCAGTGCTTGTGATTGGTTTGTTCATATTTTCTATTTCTTCCTGGTTCAACCTCGGCAGCTTGTGCATTTCTAAGAATTTGTCCATTTCTTCCAGTTTGTCCATTTTACTGGCATATAGTTGCTTGTAGTAATCTCTCATGATCCTTTGTATTTCTGCAGTGTCAGTTGTTACTTCTTTTTCATTTCTAATTGTATTGATTTGAGTCTTTTCCTTTTTTTATGGATAAGTCTGGCTAATGGTTTATCAATTTTGTTTATCTTCTCAAAGGACCAGCTTTTAGTTTTATTGATCTTTGCTATGGGGACATATGTATATGTATAACTGATTCACTTTGTTATAAAGCAGAAACTAACACACCATTGTAAAACAATTATACTCCAATAAAGATGTTAAAAAATAAAAATAAAAATAAAATTAAGTTAAAGAGAGAAGAAAAGTAGGCTTGAATTTATACTAGACCTGTATGCTGTTGTTGCTTTTGAAAGTTTAGGTCATGTCTACCCAGTGCAGGCAAATTTGGCCCCATTTCTCCAGCAGTGTCTTGAAAGTACGCTAACAGATAATTTGTCCTGGCAGAATTGCTTATTCTAGGACACCTCTCAATGACAATCCCACAAGAATGAAATTTCTTCCTCAAAATTTTAAATAATTTATTTATTTTATTATATATTTTTGTTTACTCATCTGTTGTTTGTTTGTACTTTACCCAATTCAGATAAAGTGGTCATCACTTTATCTGAATTGCAACCACTGCCGTTGTTTCTCTCTCACAAGAAAAGAGTTTTCTGCAAAACTGCAAGAGGATGTTTTGTGTACCTTTCTGAACAACTTGTAACATATTGAAAAGTTCTGTAATGCATTTGAAAATCTGCTTGCTTTTTAAAGAGCACCAGGTGTTCAGTGCTACACACGAGAACTGCCATCATTAAAAATGCAAAGAAATGAATTGAATATACGTATATTCTCTAAATATGGCCTTAACAAAAAAGAGCTTTCTCAGATATACTTGTTAAGTGTTGGTTGATTGGTCTTTATTTTTTTAAAAATCAGCCTTTCATTAATACCGAAACAACAGCTAATAAAATGCAAACTACCCACTTTACATACTGAAAAAGATATAGAAGACTGGCATTGTAGACAGAATATCCAGCGTTGAGGTAATTCATACTCATATAACCATTACAACTGTGCTTTTCTCTCTATACCATACACCTAAACATCTGTTTTTCGGTCTATTTTTGTTTTATTTGGCTTTTTAAAAAATGAATTTTTAATTTAAGTAACAAGAGGTTGTCTCAACAGTGGAAGTTACCATAGCTGCCAATGTTACTTTAAAGTACAATGAGTGTTTTTGAGATATCTGAATCAATTATTTGACTAGTTACACATGTTTGTGCATCTTCTCTCAAGTAGAGGTGAGGTGGACTTAGTTTCTCATTCTTAAGATTTTTTTCATCTTTTCCAAGAGAATAGGAGTTGTGTTGCAACTTAGGGAAAGAGGGGAGGAGGAATGAAAACTAAAGGCATCTGGAGAGTGAAAGTGGTAAATTTAGTTTACCATCAAACAGAAAAATAATGAGAATAAGAATGAGGTGTTTTAGGTAATACTGGGTAGAAAATTCTAAGCCTGTACAAAGCTCCAGGTAGTCTTCTTTTTTAATTAACATCTTTATTGGAGTATAATTGTTTTACAGTGGTGTGTCAGTTTCTGCTGTATAACAAAGTGAATCCCATATCTCCTCCCTCTTGTGTCTCCCTCCCACCCTCCATATCCCACCCCTCTAGATGGTCACAAAGCACCGAGCTGATCTCCCTGTGCAATGCAGCTGCTTCCCACTAGCTATCTATTTTATATTTGGTAGTGTATATACATCAATGCTATTTTCTCACTTCATCCCAGCTTACCCTTCCCCCTCCTCGTGTCCTCAAGTCCACCCTCTACATCTGTGTCTTTATTCCAGGTAGTCTTTTGATTCTCCGTTATTTTTTTAAATATGTCCTCTTTTTTCTCTGCAAATGGTTTGTATATCATTACTAGTGTCTTCTCAACAAGTTCTTTTGACTTTGCAATGATTGAAATTTTCTGAATGCATTTGGGCCAGAAAAAAATATATATATATATATCTTTATAGTAGATAAACACATATCTGCTTCACTTGTTTTCTGGACCAATCTGGTATGCATGCTTGAGGGAATTTTTGAGAGCCATCATTTTCCTCAGATTTAATTAAGACTATAAGTTCCTGAGAGCATGAACTTCATCATCTGTATATTCTAATCTACATATAATGTGACACCATTAGCCTAAGCCTCTCAGGTGTCTAGGCAACATGTGTGTTTGGTCTGATTGCACTGGGGCAAACAGGCTTTTTCATAAATCTGTCCTGGATCCTGCTTCTGACTCTAATTCTAATCAGCTCCTGAGCTGATTCTTTCTGCAGCCAGGGCTACACCTAGTCACTGACCTTGGCACCTATTAAGTAGTCTCTGAGAGATACAAAAGTAAGGCATGCAGCTGACTATTGAGTCTTATCTGATTTTCAGAGAATTTCCAAGGAAGCACATAATCTCTATTCATCACAGAAACTCTCTGTAGGTTCACAGCAGCTCACAATCTATAAATTCAAAGACAGACAGAGTAGAATTAATCGGGATTGAGTATCAACAATGTTGCTTCTAAATTATTTATTCCACCTCCAGGAATTAGTTTCAATCACAGTTTAAACAACACAATATCGCTCCCTTCATTCTCAAATATATTACAGGCTGACTCCATATATCCAAACAAATGGAAGTTATATTTCACCAACCACTTTCAAAAGGGCTACCATATTTTTCAATAGACAATGTATGAGCAGATGAATTGCTATAACAGTAAACTCCTTTGCAACCTTATCATAACTGATCTTTTTAGCACAACTTTTTTTCTATTTACAAAAGTAAGTATATGCCAAATGCAGAAAATTAAGACAAAAAACAGTACAATGACCAAAATATCATTTGTAATACCACCATCCAGAGATAATCATTGTTAATGTTTCTGCATATAAATATATATCTCTAGTTACATTTATTACTACATTTCTTTGTATATTTCAAAGTGGTATTACATTGTAATACTTTTCTGAAACTTATATTTTACCTTAGCATTGGATTGTATTTTCCCATATTAATAAATATTCTTCAACAACATGATTTTTTTTTTTTTTTGGTACACAGGCCTCTCACTGTTGTGGCCTCTCCCGTTGTGGAGCACAGGCTCCGGACGCACAGGCCCAGCAGCCATGGCTCACGGGCCCAGCCACTCCACAGCATGTGGGATCTTCCCGGACCGGGGCATGAACCGGTGTCCCCTGCATCGGCAGGCAGACTCTCAACCACTGTGCCACTAGGGAAGCCCAACAACATGATTTTTAATGGCAGTACACCTTACCTCCATATTAACTTTCTATAATTAACTTAATTTTCCATTGCTGGACATTTTGATTGTTTCTAATTTCCACTATTATAAATAATACCTTGATGAAAATCTTTATGTATTAATTTTTGCATGTATCTTTGATAATCTCCTTAGAATAAATCCCTAGGAGAGGAATTGCTAGATGAATGGTCATGCATATTTTAAGACTTTTAGTTTGTTGCCAAACTATAGCTGACCTTATCATGTTTACATTATATGTTTATGTTATGTTGTTGTAGAAAGAGAACCTTTCAGTTTTTTTCTTACATGAAGAAACAGCTACACATATATTCAAATATTTATACTAGCTATTTCTTTTTCACATAATGAACCATCTGCACTTAAGTATACATTTATATCTATCTGGCAATTATATGTGTGTGAAATCAATGTTGCACACACTTATTTTTCATTAAATTCAGAAGAGTACCTAATAACTTCCATCTGAACACAGATATCCCCAAATGAGAATGGAAAAAGCACCAATTGATTTTCCATCAGCAAAACTGAGCATTTTCAGAGTGTGTGTACCCTGGACATACAACATAAGTGAAAACATAGTGAGGTCAAAATGCCAAGGGTCTTTCAAAAGGCTGATAACAAGTATCTAATTTGTACAGGTATTGTGATAAATATTCTGCATTTGCATATGAATGGGTGGGGGAGATTGGTGCAAAGTCATAAAGAGAAAAGCAGAGGCCCTGAGAAATCTAGGGGAAGATGACGTAAGAGTAAGATGTGGAGATCACCTTCCTGCCCACAGATAAATGATAAATACATCTACACGTGGAACAACTCCTACAGAACACCTAATGAACACTGGCAGAAGACCTCAGACCTCACGAAAGGCAAGAAAGTTCCAAAGTACCTGGGTAGGGCAAAAGAAAAGAGAATAAACAGAGACAAAAGAATAGGGATGGGACCAGCACCAGTGGGAGGTAGCCGTGAAGGAGGGAAGGTTTCCACACACTAAAAGCCCCTTCGGGGGCAGTGATTGCAGGTGGCAAAGGGGGGAAGCTTCAGAGCCGCAGAGGAGAGCAAAGCAACAGGGGTGCAGAGAGCAAAGCACAGAGATTTTCGCACAGAGGATCAGGGCCGAACAGTACTCACCAGCCTGAGAGGCTTGTCTGCTCGCCCACCGGGATGGGCGGGACTGGGAGCTGAGGCTCGGGGTTCACTGGGAGCGCAGGGAGAGGACTGGCGGCGTGAACACAGCCTGAAGGGGTTAGTGCACCATGGCTAGCAGGGAGGGAGTCCGGGAAGAAGTCTGGACCTGCTGAAGAGGCAAGAGACTTTTTCTTCCCTCTTTGTTTCCTGGTGCGCGAGGAGGGGATTAAAAGCGCTGCTTAAAGGAGCTCCAGAGAAGGGCATGAGCCGCGGCTAACAGCGCAGACCACAGAGACGGGCATGAGACACTAAGGCTGCTGCTGCTGCCAACAAGAAGCCTGTGTGTGAGCACAGGTCACTCTCCACACCTCCCTTGCAGAGAGCCTGTGCAGGACAACACTGCCAGGGTCACAGGATCCAGGGACAACTCCCCCGGGAGAACACAGAGCATGTCTCAGGCAGGTGCAATGTCACGCTGGCCTCTGCCACTGCAGGCTCACCCCAAAATCCGTACCCCTCCCTCCCCCTGGTCTGAGTGAGCCAGAGCCCCCGAATCAGCGGATCCTTTAACCCTGTCCTATCTGAGCGAAGAACAGACGCCCTCCAGTGACCTACGTGCAGAGGAGGGGGCCAAATCCAAAGCTGAACACCGGGAGCTGTGCGAAAAAAGAAGAGAAAGGGAAATCTCTCCCAGCAGCCGCAGGAGCAGCAGATTAAATCTCCACAATAAACTTGATGTATCCTGCATCTGTGGAACACCTGAATAGACAACGAATCATCCCAAATTGAGAGGGTGGACTTTGAGAGCAAGATTTATTAGTTTTTCCCTTTTCCTCTTTTTGTGAGTGTGTATGTGTATGGTTCTCTGTGAGATTTTGTTTGTATAGCTTTGCTTTTACCACTTGTCTTCAGGTTCTATCCGTCCTTTTCTTTTCTTTTAATTTTTTAAAAATTGTTTTCTTAATAATTATATTTTTACTTTAATAACTTTATTTTATTTTACCTTACTTTATTTTATTTTATTTTATCCTCTTTCTTTCTTTCTACATTTTCTCCCGTTTTTTCTGAACCGTGTGGATGAAAGGCTTTTGGTGCTGCAGACAGGAGTCAATGCTGTGCCTACGAGGTGGGATAGCCAACTTCAGAACACTGGTCCATAAACGACCTCCCAGCTCTACGTAATATCAAAAGGCAAAAATCTCCCAGAGATCTCCATTTCAACACCAACACCCAGATTCACTCAACGAACAGTAAGCTACAGTGCTGGACACCCTATGCCAAACAACTAGCAAGACAGGAAAACAACCCCACCCATTAGCAGAGAGGCTGCCTATAATCATAATAAGACCACAGACACCCCCAAAACACACCACCAGATGAGGACCTGCCCAACAGAAAGACAAGACCAGCCTCATCTACAAGAACACAGGCACTAGTCCCTTACACCAGGAAGCCTACACAACTTACTGAACGAACTTTAGCCACTGGGGAGAGACACCCAAAACAACGGGAACTACGAACGTGCAGCCTGCAAAAAGTAGACCCAAAACACAGTAAGGTAAGCAAACTGAGAAGACAGAAAAACACACAGCAGGTGAAGGAGCAAGATGAAAACCCACCAGACCTAACAAATGAAGAGGAAATAGGCAGTCTACCTGAAAAATAGTTCAGAATAACGATAGTAAAGATGATACAAAATCTTGGAAATAGAAGAGATAAAATGCAAGAAACATTTAACAAGGACTTAGAAGAACTAAAGATGAAACAAGCAATGGTGAACAACACAGTAAATGAAATTAAAAATACTCTAGAAGGGATCAAGAGCAGAATACCTGAGGCAGAAGAACGGATAAGTGATGTGGAAGATAAAATAGTGGAAATAAATACTGCAGAGCAGATTAAAGAAAAAAGAATGAAAAGAACTGAGGACAGTCTCAAAGACCTCTGGGACCACATTAAACACACCAACATTTGAATTATAGGGGTTCCAGAAGAAGAAGAGGAAAAGAAAGGGACTGAGAAAATATTTGAAGAGATTATAGTGGAAAACTTCCCTAATATGGGAAAGGAAATAGTTAATCAAGTCCAGGAAGCACAGAGAGTCCCATACAGGATAAATCCAAGGTGAAACACGCCAAGACACATAGTAATCAAACTGTCTAAAATTAAATACAGAGAAAATATATTAAAAGCAGCAAGGGAAAAACAACAAATTACACACAAGGGAATCCCCATAAGGTTAACAGCTGATCTTTCAGAAGAAACACTGCAAGCCACAAGGAACTGGCAGGACATATTTAAATTGATAAAGGAGAAAAACGTGCAAACAAGATTACTCTACCCAGCAAGGATCTCATTCAGATTGGATGGAAAAATTAAAATCTTTACAGCCAAGCAAAAGCTGAGAGAGTTCAGCACCACCAAACCAGCTTTACAACAAATGCTAAAGAATCTTCTCTAGGCAAGAAACACAAGAGAAGGCAAAGACCTACAATAACAAACTCAAAACAATTAAGAAACTGGGAATAGGAACATACATATCAATAAATGCCTTCAATGTAAATGGACTAAATGCTCCCACCAAAAGACACAGACTGGCTGAATGGATATAAAAACAAGATCCATATATATGTTGTCTACAAGAGATCCACATCAAACCTAGAGAAACATACAGACTGAAAGTGAGAGGATGGAAAAATATATTCCATGCAAAAGGAAACCAAAAGAAAGCTGGAGTAGCAATTCTCATATCAGTCAATATAGACTTTAAAATAAAGACATTAGAAGAGACAAAGAAGGACACTACATAATGATCAAGGGATTCATCCAAGAAGAAGATATAAAAATTGTAAATATTTATGCACCCAATATAGGAGTACCACAATACATAAGGCAAATACTAACAGCCATAAAAGGGAAAATCAACAGTAACACATTCATAGTAGGGAATTTTAACACCTCACTTTCACCAATGGACAGATCACCTAAAATGAAAATAAATAAGAAAACACAAGCTTTAAATGATACATTAAACAAGATGAACTTAATTGATATTTATAGGACATTCCATCGAAAAACAACAGAATATACATTTTTCTCAAATGCTCATAGAACATTCTCCAGGATAGATAATATTATGGGTCACAAATCAAGCCTTGGTAAATTTAAGAAAATTGAAATCATATCAACTATCTTAACTGACCACAACACTATGAGACTATGTATCAATTACAGGAAATATCTGTAAAAAGTAAAAACATATGAAGGCTAAACTATATACTTTTTAATAACGGAGTGATCACTGAAGAAATCAAAGAGGAAATCATAAACTACCTAGAAACAAATGACAATGGAGACATGACAACCCAAAACCTACAGGATGCAGCAAAAGCAGCTCTAAGAGGGAAGTTTATAGCAATACAATCCTACCTTAAGAAACAGGAAACTTCTCGAATAAGCAGCCTAACCTTGCACATAAAGCAATTAGAGAAAGAGGAACAAAACATCCCCAAAGTTAGCAGAAAGACAGAACTCATAAAGATCAGATCAGAAATAAATGAAAACGAAATGAAGGAAACAATAGCAAATATCAATAAAAAGAAAAGTTGGTTCTTTGAGAAGATAAACAAAATTGATAAACCATCAGGCAGACTCATCAAGAAAAAAAGGGAGAAGACTCAAATCAATAGATTTAGAAATGAAAAAGGAGAAGTAACAACTGACACTGCAGATATACAAAAGATCATGAGAGATTACTACAAGCATCTCTATGCCAATATAATGGACAACCTGGAAGAAATGGACAAATCCTTACAAAGGCACAACCTGCAAAGACTGAATCAGGAAGAAATAGAAAATATGATCAGACCAATCACAAGCACTGAAATTGAAACTGTGATTAAAAATCTTCCAAAAAACAAAAGCCCAAGACCAAATGGCTTCACAGGCGAATTCGATCAAATATTTAGAGAAGAGTTAACAACTATCTTTCTGAAACTCTTCCAAAATATACAGAGAGAGGAACACTCCCAAACTCATTCTATGAGGCCACCATCACCCTGATACCAAAACCAGACAAGATGTCACGAAGAAAGAAAACTACAGGCCAATATCACTGATGAATATAGATGCAAAAATCCTCAAAAAGATACTAGCAAACAGAATCCAACAGCACATGAAAAGGATCATACAGCATGATCAAGTGGGGTTTATTCTAGGAATGCAAGGATTCTTCAATATATGCAAATCATTTAATGTGATACAACATTTTAACAAATTGAAGGAGAAAAACCATATGGTCATCTCAATAGATGCAGAGAAAGCTTTCAACAAAATTCAACACTGATTTATGATAAAAACCCTGCAGAAAGTAGGCATAGAGGGAAATTTCTTCAACATAGTAAAGGCCATATATGACAACCCCCCCGCCAATATCATCCTCAATGGTTAAAATCCGAAAGCATTTCCACTAAGATCAGGAACAAGACAAGGTCGCCCACTCTCTCTACTCTTATTCAACATAGTTTTGTAAATTGTAGCCAAAACAATCAGAGAAGAAAATAAAATAAAATGAATCCAAATCGGAAAAGAAGAAGTAAAGCTGTCACTGATTGCAGATGACATGATACTTTTCATAGAGAATCCCAAAGATGCTACCAGAAAACTACTGGAGCTAATCAATGAATTTGGTAAAGTAACAAGATACAAAATTAATGCACCTAAATCTTCGCATTCATATACACTAATGATGAAAAATCTGAAATTGAAATCAAGAAAGCACCCCCATTGACCATTGCAATAAAATAATAATATATCTAGCAAAAACATACCTAAGGAGACAAAAGACCGATATGCAGAAAATTTTAAGACACTGATGAAATAACTGTGATACAAATAGATGGAGAGATATACCATGTTCTTGGATTGGAAAAATCAACATTGTGAAAATGACTCTACTACCCAAGGCATTCTACAGATTCAATGCAATTGCTATCAAACTACCACTGGCATTTTTCACAGAACTAGAAAAAAAAATTCACAATTTGTATGGAAACACACAAGACCCCAAATAGCTAATGCAATCTTGAGAATGTAAAAAAGAGCTGGAGAGATCAGACTCCCTGACTTCAGACTATACGACAAAGCTACAGTAATCAAGACAGTATGGTACTGGCACAAAAACAGAAAGATAGATCAATGGAACAGCATAGAAAGCCCAGCGATAAACCCATGCACATATGGTCACCTTATCTTTGATAAAGGAGGCAAGAATGTCCAGTGGAGAATGGACAGTCTCTTCAGTAAGTGGTGCTGGAAAAACTGGACAAGTACAAGTAAAAGTATGAGATTAGACCACTCCCTAACACCATACACAAATATAAGCTCAAAATGGATAAAAGACCTAAATGTAAGGCTAGAAACTATGAAACTCTTGGGGGAAAACTTAGGCAGTACCCTCTATGACATAAATTACAGCAAGATCCTTTTTGACCCACCTCCTAGAGAAATGGAAATAAAAACAAATATAAACAAATGGGACCTAATGAAACTTAAAAGCTTTTGCACTGCAAAGGAAACCATAAACAAGACCAAAAGACAACCCTCAGAATGGGAGAAAATATTTGCAAATGAAGCAACTGACAAAGGATTAATCTCCAAAATTTACAAGCAGCTCATGCAGCTCAATAACAAAAAAACAAACAACCCAATCCAACAATGAGCAGAAGACCTAAAAAGACATTTCTCCAAAGAAGATATACAGACTGCCAACAAACACATGAAAGAATGCTCAACATCATTAATCATTAGAGAAATGCAAATCAAAACTACAATGAGATATCATCTCACACCAGTCAGAATGGCCATCATCAAAAAATCTAGAAACAGTAAATGCTGGAGAGGGTGTGGAGAAAAGGGAACACTCTTGCACTGCTGGTGGGAATGTGAATTGGTTCAGCCACTATGGAGAACAGTATGGAGGTTCCTTAAAAATCTACAAATAGACCTACCATATGACCCAGCACTCCCACTACTGGGCATATACCCTGAGAAATCCATAGTTCAAAAATAGTCATGTACCAAAATGTTCATTGCAGCTCTATTTACAATAGCCAGGAGATGGAAACAACATAAGTGTCCATCATCAGATGAATGGATAAGAAAGATGGGGCACATATATTCAATGGAATATTACTCAGCCGTAAAAATAAACGAAATTGAACTATTTGTAATGTGGTGGATGGACCTAGAGTCTGTCATACAGAGTGAAGTAAGTCAGAAAGAGAAAGACAAATACCATATGCTAACACATATACAAGGAATTTAAGAAAATAAAAAATGTCATGAAGAACCTAGGTGTAAGACAGGAATAAAGACTCAGACCGACTAGAGAATGGACTTGAGGATATGGGGAGGGGCAAGGGTAAGCTGTGACAAAGTGAGAGAGTGGCAAGGGCATATATACACTACCAAACGTAAAATAGATAGCTAGTGGGAAGCAGTCACATAGCACAGGGAGGTCAGCTCTGTGCTTTGTGACCACCTAAAGAGGTGGGATAGGGAGGTTGGGAGGGAAGGAGAGACAAGAGGGAAGATATATGGGAACATATGTATATGTATCACTGATTCACTGTGTTATAAATCAGAAACTAACACACCATTGTAAAGCAATCATACTCCAATAAAGTTGTAAGAAAAAAACCCCAAAATACAAAAAAAACAGAGGTCCTACTTTCAAGCACTGCCAGATAATTAATTGCTGGAGACTGGGATATTCAATAAAATACTATTTGGATGATGTAGCAAAGCCATGTCTCCAAATAAAAACGAATCTAGATGAGTAGATTAAAACTATAAAAATTTGTTTGTAGTGATCAGCATCAAAGTTTGCTCTATAGCTATAACTATATTTTAATCTCACTACTATTTTATTAATATGAAAAGTTATCCCCCAAATTATACTTTAATGCAAAAGGAAATATTAAAACGCATAAGGTAGACAAGTAACATATTTTTAAATCAGTCCTGATAGCAATTCTCCACCGTGAAAATTTTGTACAGAATGAGGTATAGAAGATCATAAAATGCAGACAACTTTATAATTGAGTTCAGGGTAAGGAGAGGTCTATTGAATTCCTGGAAAGCATTTGTGCTATGATTTATTAAACTTTACATTGATACTTTAGCCACCTACTCTATTGTTGGCACTGTGCTAAGCTCTGTGGAGAAGAAGAAAAATAATCCAAGTTGTCTGACGTTATCGAATGGAGAATAACAGCAGTAAATATAAATAATGGATAATGTCTCTTGAAGGTTTATATATATATGTATATATATATATATATATTAGTGTTCTTGGTTGCAAGAAACAAAAATTGACTCTGGCTAAATTAAGCATAAAAGGGCAGTTTATATACTCTCTGTCGAATGGGGCCAGAGAACCACACTTGAAGTTTTCATGGGTTGCGCTGGAAACTACCGCCAGAACTTTTACTACCACTTCAGTAATTGGACATAGTTAATGCTACTGCTATTGCCCACCACCAGAATTATTTCTGGATGACCCCAATGTACTCTAATTTCTAGCTTCCATTCAAAGTCTGAGGTGGGTGATTCTATTTTCAGAGGTTTAATATTCTCTAGAACCTTACTTGCCAGGCAAATTGGAAAAGGGAGAACCTGGTATTTTCAGCTTCTGTGGTAGAAGGTGATATATGCCTCATAAAGTGAAGGATTGCCAAAAATATAAGCAGATGTTCAAGATGCTTAGCAGATACAAGTAATTACAAATATCCATAATGGTTGGATACTGTACTGAGTGATCAATATAACCTTTCTTAATCTGCAGGGAACCACTGTTACAGGTGGATGACATCAGTCAGATTAGGTTAGGTTACATAGGAAAAAAGCCTGCCAGGTCTCAATGGCTTATAACAACAAAGGTTTATATCTCGCTTATGTAACATGTTCATGAGGGCCAGCAGGGTAGGGAGACACTTTTGCTCTCACTGTATTCACCCAGGGACCCAGACTGACAAAGGTTTTAGCATCTTCTTATGCCACAATCTCAGTATGAGATTTTAGAGTTTACTATTTCAGAGGGAGAGAGAGCAAGAGTTAAATCATGGTGATTAAATGTTTCAATTTGGAAGTGAAACAATTCTGCTCCGATTTCATTGGCCAGAACTACTCCTGTGATCATGTCTATGTTAAAGAGGGTGGGGAAGCTTAATTCTCCACATATCCATAAGTAGAAAGAGAGCTAAATTTAGGGGGAATATTAGTAATGTCTACTATAGTAGGCACTATTTTTATTAGCACCTTCAATTTTGAGAAAATTTAAACACAGAGTTTAAGTAAGGTAGTAGTAAAAGACAGAACTGGAAATTGAATATTTTCTAAGATTACATTAACTTTTATAGTAGCAATGATATCTAACATGCATTGAGAATCACTAAGCATCATTTTTTATTTTTTATTTGTTTGCGGTATGCAGGCCTCTCACTGTTGTGGCCTCTCCCATTGAGGAGCACAGGCTCCAGATGCACGGGTTCAGCGGCCATGGCTCATGGGCCTAGCCGCTCCACGGCATGTGGGATCTTCCCGGACCGGGGCACGAACCCATGTCTCCTGCATTGGCAGGCGGACTCTCAACCACTGCGCCATCAGGGAAGCCCACTAAGCATCATTTTAATTTTCACAACAACACTTTCAGACAGGTTCAGTTATTATCTCAGTTCAACAGATGAGGAAACCGAGGCTCTGAGAGATTCAATAATTTGCTCAAGTTTACACAGCTAGTAAGTAATGGATCAAGTCTGAAAGTAGTAGCATGATTTCAAGCCCCATTTTTTTTAACTACTCTATTACACAGCTTCCACATACTTTGATTTCTAACACAATATAAATAATGCATAATTACCAGCTGATTTAAATGAATGTACAGACTACTAAAAGTGAGTTTTGTATAATAAATCTTTAGAGCTCTAAGGGACTTTAGAGATTGTTTAGTCCAGTCATCTGGTTTTTCACACTAGGAGATTGAGGCCAAAAGAGGGAAAGAGTTATATGTAAAGTCATTGTTATTTAGTGGTTGAGCTAGGACTCACATGCAGGCTCTAAGCAATATTTGGTCATACATTGAAACCTGCAAAAGTTTTCTGCATCTTGAGATGCTAGTATTACCTCAGAAACTCATTCTAGACCATATCTTATCCAGACTCATGAATATGTCATCCTTCCTAAATTCACAAGGGTATTGTTACTTGTTTATAGGGAGGCTATGGAGTAGGGAGAGAGAGTGGGAGAAGGGTAAACCTATTTGGGTAGACCAACAACAGAATGTAAGAGGGGATGATTAATTCAGGGTCTATATAGAGGATTTTCCTACATCAGTTGTGAATTGACTGAAGGAAGAGGAATAGAAACCTGGTTTATCATAATCAAACAGTAAGAGTGTCTGGCAATACCATCACAGCTGTCATAAATGCATCTAAATCAGAAACTGATGTAAAAAGTTGAGATGAGGAAAGATGAGCAGCCTTCATATTCTGCTGCTAACAACACTTTGCAGCATTTTATTCCTATTCTAAATGTCTGATTGTTGTAATAGAATAGCCTCTGTTTAGTAAGGTTCAATCCTATGGTAAGAATAATGAAGTGATCACTGAAGAAATCAAAGACGAAATAAAAAAATACCTAGAAACAAATGACAATGGGGACACAATGACCCAAAACCTATGGGATGCAGAAAAAGCAGTTCTAAGGGGGAAGTTTATAGCAATACAAGCCCACCTTAATAAGCAGGAAACATCTTGAATAAACAACATAACCTTGCACCTCAAGCAATTAGAGAAAGAAGAACAAAAAAAACCCAAAGCTAGCAGAAGGAAAGAAATCATAAAAATCAGATCAGAAATAAATGAAAAAAAAATGAAGGAAACGATAGCAAAGATCAATAAAACTAAAAGCTGGTTCATTGAGAAGGTAAACAAAATAGATAAACCACTAGCCAGACTCATCAAGAAAAAAAGGGAGAAGACTCAAATCAATAGAATTAGAAATGAAAAAGGACAAGTAACAACTGACACTGCAGAAATAAAAAAGATCGTGAGAGATTACTACAAGCAACTCTATGCCAATAAAATGGACAACCTGGAAGAAATGGACAAATTCTTAGAAATGCACAACCTCCCAAGACTGAATCAGGAAGAAATAGAAAATGTGAACAGACCAATCACAAGCACTGAAATTGAAACTGATTAAAAATCTTCCAACAAACAAAAGCCCAGGACCAGATGGCTTCACAGGTGAATTCTATCAAACATTTAGAGAAGAGCTAACACATATCCTTCTCAAACTCTTCCAAAATATAGCAGGGGAGGAACACTCCCAAATTCCTTCTAAGAGGCCACCATCACCTTGATACCAAAACCAGACAAGGATGTCACAAAGAAAGAAAACTACAGGCCAATATCACTGATGAACATACATGCAAAAATCCTCAACAAAATACTAGCAAACAAAATCCAGCAGCACATTAAAAGGATCATACACCATGATCAAGTGGGGTTTATTCCAGGAATGCAAGGATTCTTCAATATACGCAAATCTATCAATGTGATAAACCATATTAACAAATTGAAGGAGAAAAACCATATGATCATCTCAATAGATGCAGAGAAAGCTTTCGACAAAATTCAACACCCATTTATGAAAAAAACCCTGCAGAAAGTAGGCATAGAGGGAACTTTCCTCAACATAATAAAGGCCATATATGACCAGCCCACAGCAAACATCATCCTCAATGGTGAAAAACTGAAAGCATTTCCACTAAGATCAGGAACAAGACAAGGTTGCCCACTCTCACCACTCTTATTCAACATAGTTTTGGAAGTTTTAGCCACAGCAATCAGAGAAGAAAAGGAAATAAAAGGAATCCAAATCAGAAAAGAAGAAGTAAAGCTGTCACTGTTTGCAGATGACATGATACTATACATAGAGAATCCTAAAGACGCTACCAGAAAACTACTAGAGCTAATCAATGAATTTGGTAAAGTAGCAGGATACAAAATTAATGCACAGAAATCTCTGGCATTCCTATATACTAATGATGAAAAATCTGAAAGTGAAATCAAGAAAACACTCCCATTTACCATTGCAACAAAAAGAATAAAATATCTAGGAATAAACCTACCGAAGGAGACAAAAGACCTGTATGCAGAAAACTATAAGACACTGATGAAAGAAATTAAAGATGATACAAATAGATGGAGAGATATACCATGTTCTTGGATGGGAAGAATCAACATTGTGAAAATGACTCTACTACCCAAAGCACTCTACAGATTCATTGCAATCCCTATCAAACTACCACTGGCATTTTGCACAAAACTAGAAAAAAAATTTCGCAATGTGTATGGAAACACAAAAGACCTGGAATAGCCAAAGCAATCTTGAGAACGAAAAAAGGAGCTGGAGGAATCAGGCTCCCTGTCTTCAGACTATACTACAAAGCTACAGTAATCAAGACAGTATGGTACTGGCACAAAAAGAGAAAGATAGATCAATAGAACAGGATAGAAAGCCCAGAGATAAACCCACGCACATATGGTCACCTTATCTTTGATAAAGGTGGCAGGAATGTACAGTAGAGAAAGGACAGCCTCTTCAATAAATGGTGCTGGGAAAACTGGACAGGTACATGTAAAAATATGAGATTAGATCACTCCCTAACACCATACACAAAAATAAGCTCAACATGGATTAAAGACCTAAATGTAAGGCCAGAAACTATCAAACTCTTAGAGGAAAACATAGGCAGAACACTCTATGACATAAATCACAGCAAGATCCTTTCTGACCCACCTCCTAGAGTAATGGAAATAAAAACAACAATAAACAAATGGGACCTAATGAAACTTCAAAGCTTTTGCACAGCAAAGGAAACCATAAACAAGACCAAAATACAACCCTCAGAATGGGAGAAAATATTTGCAAATGAAGCAACTGACAAAGGATTAATCTGCAAAATTTACAAGCAGCTCATGCAGCTCAATAACAAAAAAACAAACAACCCAATCCAAAAATGGACAGAAGACTTAAATAGACATTTCTCCAAAGAAGATCTACAGAATGCCAACAAACACATGAAAGAATGCTCAGCATCGTTAATCATTAGAGAAATGCAAATCAAAACTACAATGAGATATCATCTCACACCAGTCAGAATGGCCATCATCAAAAAATCTAGAAACAATAAATGCTGGAGAGGGTGTGGAGAAAAGGGAACACTCTTGCACTGCTGGTGGGAATGTGAATTGGTTCAGCCATTATGGAGAACAGTATGGAGGTTCCTTAAAAATCTACAAATAGAATTACCATATGACCCAGCAATCCCACTACTGGGCATATACCCTGAGAAAACCAAAATTCAAAAAGAGTCATGTACCAAAATGTTCATTGCAGCTCTATGTACAATAGCCCGGAGATGGAAACAACCTAAGTGCCCATGATCGGATGAATGGATAAAGAAGATGTGGCACATATATACAATGGAATATTACTCAGCCTTAAAAAGAAACGAAATTGAGCTATTTGTAATGAGATGGATAGACCTAGAGTCTGTCATGCAGAGTGAAGTAAGTCAGAAAGAGAAAAACAAATACCGTATGCTAACACATATATATGGAATTTAACAAAATAAAAATGTCATGAAAAACCTAGGGGTAAGACAGGAATAAAGACGCAGATCTACTGGAGAACGGACTTGAGGATATGGGGAGGGGGAAGGGTGAGCTGTGACAGGGCGAGAGAGAGTCATGGACATATACACACTAACAAACGTAGTAAAGTAGATAGCTAGTGGGCAGCAGCCGCGTGGCACAGGGATATTGGCTCGGTGCTTTGTGGCAGCCTGCAGGGGTGGGATAGGGAGGGTGGGAGGGAGGGAGATGCAAGAGGGAAGACATATGGGAACATATGTATATGTATAACTGATTCACTTTGTTATGGGGCAGAAACTAACACACCATTGTAAAGCAATTATAACCCAATAAAGATGTTAAAAAAAATCCTATGGTAAGGACTCCACTGTTATTTGTTATTTGTATATTGTCATTTGTTAACAGATAATTCTATGGGGATCTTAATTGCACAGAGTTCTCTCCTTGGAGAGAGTGCTCTTGAAATAATGTAGCCAGAAAACACTTTTAAATCAAATCAACATTTATAGCCCTTGCCTAGTATGTGGAAGGCACTGTGTAAGGTGTTTCTCCCTGGAATTTTTGAAATTGTTTGAAATTCAGTAGCAAGGAGACCCAGGAAGGGAAGAGGAAGAATTTAATTATTTGTAGATTAGGGCCACTGGTGGTTAAGGTAAAGGCTATAAATGTGTCTTTCTGATATATAAATAATGGCATTTCTGAGAACATAGGGTGAGAGTAGTTAAATGTTGGATAGGGTCCATTTTTATTAATAGCTGTATAGTGAAATTTGATGAGCTGTTTCTGTGCTCCTTGGTGGTTTTATGTGAGTGATTACAGCTATCATTATTGGAGATTTAACATGAATTCTGTACATCTTTGAAATGCACAAAATCAAAATAATAGCTAAAAGAGACTTCCTTCAAACAAATTGTCACATGCCACAAGCAGAAATATGTTTTATCCGTTTGTTTGTTTAAATTAGGCTTGGGAAGTAAGCTATCAGCCTTGCAAAATTCCTTTTGGTGACATTAACCAGGGAACCTATTCAAAACCCAAATTATCCTTTCTCTCAAACTTGCAAATCCTGACTCTTCTATTTCTATTTTATTTCTCCATCTCCCTACTTTACACATCCAAGAAGTGACTGAGTTCTGTAAATTCTAGAACCATGGGAGTCTCAATTCCATCCTTTCCTTGCAATTATCTTAACCCAAACCTTCAATACCCTTCACTTCATTACAGTTGTCTCAAAATTGTTTTCTCAAGGCTGGCCTTTCCTCTCTCTTAACTAGTGGTTCACAAACTTTTGTGTGGATCAGAATGACATGAAAACTTTTTAAAACACGGATTTTGGTCTTCTGTCCAGAGGTTCTGATTAAGTAGGTCTGGAGGGGGACAAGAATTTATTTGTAATTAGCAAATCAATAATGTTAATGCTGCCAGTTCTGGGATCAGACTTTGATAAGTCCCACTCTAATCCATCCTTTTTCCTATTCATTGTTGTCAAGTCCACCTTCTTAAAGCAGAGCTCGATTATGTCCCTTCTTTGTTTATAAAATTTCAGTGACTCTCCATTCCCTAACAAATAAATCTGACATTAAAGCTTTCCTCTGTCTTCTAGCTCCACCTCTTTTTCCTGCCTTATCTTCTACCTTATCCTCTAAGATAGTAGGTTACATAATAGGTTAAAGATAAGAGCTCTGGAATTATATAGGCTTGGATTTGAATCCTATCTTCACCACTTAAAAGAGTGGGGAATTGTAGAAGTGTCCTCAGTTTCCTCATTTCTAAAATGAGCATAATAGTACCTACCTTTTAAGGTCTTTGTTAGGATTAATTTAATTAATACATATAGGATACTTAGAACAATGCCTGAAACCCAATAAATGGGAGTTATTAAAAATACACTATACTAGTGTAACTATATATCTCATCATTTCCTGAAAAAAGCACCCCCTTTTTCCTTCTTTATAATTATGTTTATACTCATAAATCTCCCTTTCCCTGATAACTCCTTTCTTCAATTTTTAGCTCTGACAAATTCTTCTCAATTCTTGAGATTTGTCTCAAATGCCAACTCTTCTAGGATATATTCCATCACCTTCATCCCCCAGCCAGGAGGAATGATATCTTTTTCTCCTGAATCTACATAAGAGATATATATCACTATGTATTTTCTTTGTATTATAGATAATGATATGATTTGCATGCTTCCCTACTTGATTGTAAATCCTTAGTGAATGGGGTTTAATATCACCCACACTTGGCACCTAGTAGATACTTCACAAAGTCTAAAAGACCCTTCATGATCTAGTACATGCCTATTTAGTCAGCCTCCTCTTACATCATTCTATCCATTATTCTGTGTGCTTTGGTCGTATTGAAATTATCTGTTCCTGGAATGCACCATGCTTTTTTTTTTCTTTTTTTTTTTTTCTATTTCAAGGTCTTTACACATGCTATTCCTTCTAGCTGCATCATTTTCTTCAACATTTGCTTCCATGTAATATGATCTGGAAGCAGCCTGTCCTTCTTTGCCATAAATGACACCACTGTTTTGTGTGTTACTTTATATCTATTTTCCCCATTTCTCCATGAAGAAGGAGGACACATCTGTTTGATTTAAACGTTATAGTCTAGTATACTGTTTTTAACCTGCTTTGTTCACATAGTACTATAATAATGAACATCTTCCTATACTGAAAAATAGATCTATACACTCATTTTAATGGCTGCAGAATAGTCCGTTTTATGGATGCTCCACTATTTATTTAACCTATCTTCCATTGATGGGCACAAGTTGTTTCCAATTTTTCAGTAATTTAAACTAAACTTCAATGAACATCTTTGTACACTTGCTCCATTTTTCCTTGAAGTAAATTCCTAAGAGAACTGTCTTAGTTAAAGAGTGTGAGTTTTTAAAATGTTGACTTCCACCCTTGTGAAGGGTAGCAACATATGCCACCACAAAATATGCCTCTTTGGCATAAGGATTATTATGCTTAAACTGATTATTTTGAGAGCCTGAAGACACAGCAAAAGCTCTAAAACAGAGAAGTTAACATTTTGTAAGGGACATATACATTTACAAAGGAAATCTCTGTGCCTCTCAGTACCAAGAATCTCAGGTTGACTAAATAACAAAAGAATGTTACTAATAGAGAATGCACAGATTTCAATCTACATAACAAATTTCACCCTTGTTTACCATGCTTTTCCTGGTAAGTTCCTGTTACAGGTCTCTCACTGTCTTTAGCAGACGATGGTATTTAAGGTAGTGGCTTGGGCTATCTAGAGAGTTACTCATTTCCCCTGGGTATCTTCCACATATACATGAAGTATACATGTTAATAAATTTCTGTTTTTTGTGTTTTGTTTTTAAATGTTGACTTCCAGTTCTCAGACATGTAAAAACTTGGGAATTGTCACTCCTGTCTTTTTGACAATGAAATCTGAACACACTGAAAACCAAGCACTTTTCTTGTCCCCATGAGAGAACAGAGGTCACAGGGCAAACCTCCACCAGGAAATCTGTAGAGACAGGCAAATCCAGAGGTTAAGAGCTGAAATGATAGTCACTCCCATCAAGCCTCTTAGATAGCCTCATCCACCAGAGGGGAGAGAGCAGAAGCAAGAAGAACTACAACCCTGCAGCCTGTGGAAAGAAAACCACATTCACAGAAAGATAGACAAGATGAAAAGGCAGAGGGCTATGTACCAGATGAAGGAACAAGATAAAACCCCAGAAAAACAACTAAATGAAGTGGAGGTAGGCAGCCTTCCAGAAAATGAATTCAGAATAATGATAGTGAAGATGATCCAGGACCTTGGAATAACAATGGAGGCAAAGATCTAGAAGATGCAAGAAATGTTTAACAAAGACCTAGAAGAATTAAAGAACAAACAAACAGAGATGAACAATACAATAACTGAAACGAAAACTACACTAGACGGAATCAATAGGAGAATAACTGAGGCAGAAGAACAGATAAGTGACCTGGAAGACAGAATGGTGGAATTCACTGCTGCAGAACAGAATAAAGAAAAAAGAATGAAAAGAAATGAAGACAGACTAAAAGACCTCGGGGACAACATTAAATGCAACAACATTCGCATTGTAGGGGTCTGAGAAGGAGAAGAGAGAAAGAAAGGACCAGAGAAAATATTTGAAGAGATTATAGTCGAAAACTTCCCTAACATGGGAAAGCAAATAGCTGCCCAAGTCCAGGAAGTACAGCAAGTCCAATACAGGATAAACCCAAGGAGAAACATGCTGAGACATATAGTAATCAAATTGGCAAAAATTAAAGACAAAGAAAAATTATTGAAAGCAGCAAGGGAAAAAAAAACAAATAACATACAAGGGAACTGTCATAAGGTTAACAGCTGATTTCTCAACAGAAACTCTACAAGCCAGAAGGCAGTGGCATGATATACTTAAAGTGATGAAAGGGAAGAACCTACAACCAAGATTACTTTACACGGCAAGGATCTCATTCAGATTCGATGGACAAATCAAAAGCTTTACAGACAAGTAAAAACTAAGAGAATTCAGCACCACCAAACCAGCTCTACAACAAATGCTAAAGGAACTTATCTAAGTGGGAAACACAAGAGAAGAAAAGCACCTACAAAAGCAAACACAAAACAATTAAGAAATGGTCATAGGAACATACATATTGATAATTACCTTAAACGTGAATGGCGTAAATGTTCCATCCAAAAGACACAGGCTTGCTGAATGGATACAAAAACAAGACCCATATAGATGCTGTCTACAAGAGACCCACTTCAGACCTAGTGACACATATAGACTGAAAGTGAGGGGATGGAAAAAGATATTCCATGCAAATGGAAATCATAAGAAAGCTGGAGTAGCTATACTCATATCAGATAAAATAGAATTTGAAATGAAGAATGTTAGAAGAGACAAGGAAGGACACTACATAATGATCAAGGGATCAATCCAAGAAGAAGATATAACAATTATAAATATATATATACACCCAACATAGGAGCACCTAAATACATGAGACAACTGCTAACAGCTATAAAAGAGGATATCGACAGTAACACAATAATAGTGAGGGACTTTAACACGTCACTTACACCAATGGACAGATCATCCAAAATGAAAATAAATAAGGAAACAGTAGCTTTAAATGATACAAGGGACCAGATAGATTGAATTGATATTTAAAGGGCATTTCATCCAAAAACAGAAGATTACACTTTCTTCTCAAGTGCACACAGAACATTCTCCAGGATAGATCACATCTTGGGTCACAAATCAAGCCTCAGTAAATTTAAGAAAATTGAAATCATTTCAAGCATCTTTTCTGACCACAAGGGTATGACGTTAGAAATCAATTAAAGGGAAAACAACATAAAAACCACAAACACATGGAGGCTAAACAATACGTTACTAAATAACCAAGAGATCACTGAAGAAATCAAAGAGGACACCAAAAAATACCTGGAGGGCTTCACTAGTGGTGCAGTGGTTGAGTATCTGCCAGCCAATGCAGGGGACATGGGTTCATGCCCCGGTCCAGGAAGATCCCACATGCCATGGAGTGGCTGGGCCCATGAGCCATGGTCGCTGAGCATGCACCTCTGGAGCCTGTGTTCTGCAACGGGAGAGGCCACAACAGTGAGAGGCCCACGTACCACAAAAATAAAAAAATAAAAACCTAGAGACAAATGACAATGAAAACACGATGATCCAAAACCTATGGGATGCAGCAAAAGCAGTTCTAAGAGGGAAGTTTATAGCTATACAAACCACCTCAAGAAACAGAAAAAAATCTCAAGTAAACAATCTAACAATACACCTAAAAGAACTAGAGAAAGAAGAACAAACAAAACCCACGTTAGCAGAAGGAAAGAAATCATAAAGATCAGAGTAGAAATAAATGAAATAGAAACAGAGAAAACAATAGCAAAGATCAATAAAACTAAAAGCTGGTTCTTTGAGAAGATAAACAAAATTGATAAACCATTAGCCAGACTAATCAAGAAAAGAGGAAGGGACTCAAATCAATAAAATTAGAAATGAAAAAGGAGAAGATTCAACAGACACCGCAGATATACAAAGCATCGTAAGAGACTACTACAAGCAACTCTATGCCAATAAAATGGACAACCTGGAAGAAATGCACAAATTCTTAGAAAGTTATAACCTTCCAAGACTGAACCAGGAAGAAACAGAAAATATGAACAGACCAATCAAAATTAATGAAATTGAAACTGTGATTAAAATCTTCCAACAAACAAAAGCTGAGGACCAGATGGCTTCACAGGTGAATTCTATCAAACAGAGAAGAGCTAACATCCATCCTTCTCAAACTCTTCCAAAAATCTGCAGAAAAAGGAACACACCCCAACTCATTCTATGAGGCTACCATCACCCTGATACCAAAAACAGACAAAGATACTGCAAAAAAAGAATATTACAGACCAATATCACTGATGAATATAGATGCAAAAATCCTAAACAAAATACTAGCAAACAGAATCCAACAACACATTAAAAGGATCATACACCATGACCAAGCCGGATTTATCCCAAGGATGCAAGGATTCTTCAATATATGCAAATCAATCAATGTGATACACCAAATTAACTAATTGAAGAATAAAATTCATATGATTATCTCAATAGATGCAGAAAAAGCTTTTGACAAAGTTCAACACCCATTTATGATAAAAAAACTCTCCAGAAAGTGGGCATAGAGGGAACCTACCTCAATATAAAAAGGCCATATATGACAAACCCACAACAAACATCATTCTCAATAGTGAAAAACTGAAAGCATTTCCTCTAAGATCAGGAACAAGACAAGGATGTCCACTCTGACCACTATTATTCAACATAGTTTTAGAAGTCCAAGCCATGGCAATAAGAGAAGGAAAAGAAATAAAAAGGAAGACAAATTGGAAAAGAAGAAGTAAAGCTGTCACTGTTTGCAGATGACACGATACTATATATAGAAAATCTTAAAAATGCCACCAGAGAACTACTAGAGCTAATCAATGAATTTGGCAAAGTTGCAGGATACAAAATTAATGCAGAGAAATCTCTTGCATTCCTATACACTAATGATGAAAAATCTGAAAGAGAAATTATGGAAACACTCCCATTTACCATTGCAACAAAAAGAATAAAATACCTAGGAATAAACTGACCTAGGGAAACAGAAGAACTGTATGCAGAAAACTATAAGACACTGATGAAAGAAATTAAAGATGATAGCAGCATATGGAGAGATATACCAAGTTATTGGATTGGAAGAATCAATATTGTGAAAATGACTATACTACACAAAGCAGTCTACAGATTCAATGCAATCTCTATCTAATTACCAATGGCAACTTTTACAGAACTAGAGCAAATCATCTTAAAATTTGTATGGGAACACAAAAGACCCCGAATAGCCAGAGCAGTCTTGAGGGCAAAAAACGTAGCTAGAGGAATCAGACTCCCTGACTTCAGACTATACTACAAAGCTACAGTAATCAAGACAATATAGTACTGGCACAAAAACAGAAACATAGATCAATGGAACAAGATAGAAAGACCAAAGATAAACCCACGAACTTATGGCCAACTAATCTAGGACAAAGGAAGCAAAAATATGCAGTGGAGAAAAGACAGTCTCTTCAATAAGTGGTGCTGGGAAAACTGGACAGGTACATGTAAATGAATGAAATTAGAACACTTCCTAACACCATATACAAAAATAAATTCAAAATGGATTAAAGACCTAAATATATGGCCAGACAACAACAAACTCTTAGAGGAAAACATAGGCAGAACACTCTATGATATAAATCACAGCAGGATCCTTTTTTACCCACCTCCTAGAGAATTGGAAATAAACACAAAAATGAACAAATGGGACCTAATGAAACTTAAAATCTTTTGCACAGCAAAGGAAAGCATAAATAAGACGAAAAGACAACACTCAGAATGGGAGAAAATATTTGAAAATGAAGCAACTGACAAAGGATTAATCTCTGAAATTTACAAGCAGCTCAATATTACAAAACAAACAACCCAATCGAAAAATGGGCAGAAGACCTAAACAGACAGTTCTCCAAAGAAGATATACAGATTTCCAACAGATACATTAAACAATGCTCAGCATCATTAATCATTAGAGAAATGCAAATCAAAACTACAGTGAGGTATCATCTCACACTGGTCAGAATGGCCATCATCAAAATATCTACAAAAAATAAATGCTGGATAGAGTGTGGAGAAAATGGAACCCTCTTGCAATTTTGGTGGGAATGTAAGTTCATACAGCCACTATGAATAATATTATGGGTGTTTCTTAAAAAACTAAAAATAGAACTACCATATAACCCAGCAATCCCACTACCGGGCATATACCCAGAGAAAACCATAATTTGAAAGGGCACATGTGAGCTTCCCTGGTGGTGCAGTGGTTGAGAGTCCACCTGCCGATGCAGGGAACAGGGCTTCATGCCCCAGTCCAGGAAGATCCCACATGCCATGGAGCGGCTAGGCCTGTGAGCCAAGGCTGCTGAGCCTGCACGTCCGGAGCCTGTGCTCCACAGTAGGAGAGGCCACAGCAGTGAGAGGCCTGTGTACAGCAAAAAAAAAAAAAGACACATGAACCCCAATGTTCATTGCAGCACTAATTACAATAGCCAGTCATGGAAGCAACCTAAATACCCATCTACAGATGAATGGACAAAAAGTTGTGGTACATATATGCAATGGAATATTACTGAGCCTTAAAAAGGAATGAAACTGAGTCATTTGTTGAGACATGGGTGGATCTGGAGACTGTCATACAGAGTGAAGTAATTCAGAAAGAGAAAAACAAATATCATATATTAACGCATGTATGTGGAACCTAGAAAAATGGTACAGTTGAACCGGTTTGCAGGGCAGAAGTTGAGACACAGATGTAGAGAACAAACGTATGGACACCAACGGGGGAAAACTGCGGTGGGGTAGGGATGGTGGTGTGCTGAATTGGGCGATTGGGATTGACATGTATACACTGATGTGTATAAAATTGATGACTAATAATTACCTGCAGTATAAACAAACAAACAAACAAAAAAACAACTAATACTAAACTTTCTTTGGGTTATTTGTATGGAAACATGTTAATATAAATGTTTCAGACATTACATAGATTTCTAAAAATCTTATATGTTCTGGTATAATGTTATAAGTCATAATTCTAGTTATTACTCTAAAATGTATATCTCAGAAATAACTAAATTTCCTTGTCAATTGTATTGTTATGAACTTTCATCAAATCTTTAACCGTGGTCATTTTTAAGTCTTTTGTCATTTACAGACAGTTCCGTGTGTACTCTGATGCTTTCACAAAAATGTTTCTATGAAAGGGTTTCAGCTTCAAGGAATTCATGGAAAAGACTCTGACAAGTACAGGTTTCTGGTAACTGACTATACTGATGAACTGAATGAATAAGCATTTTCAGAACTCTAATGGAAAACTGATGAATTTATAAAAGTGATAACAAAAGATCAAGATGAAAAAAATTAATTACATGGGACTGAGTGAATTGATGAGGATGATTATAATTTTTGTGACTTTCTGTTTGAATAAAAAAAAATCCCACAAGGACTCAGAGGCAAAAAAATATACAAATCAATTTTCACTGCAAAGTAAAGGAGCTGTTGCAGTGGAGGATTACTACACTGATTATCAATATTATGACTTCGTATGAGTGTGTTTTGTGTTTGGTAATTTCAATCATGGTTGCTTTTGTTGTGGTCATCCATTTACAATGCTTGGTGTCAGTTTATTTATCTCTTGTGAAAATAAAATACAGTGTGTAAAGAAAAAGAACAAAAAGAGATGAAATAATCTTATCCGAAACAGAAGGTGCTGGAGACAAAATTTACAGGAATGCAAATGATAATTTTGACAAATTCCTGGATGCTGAGCAATATATAAAAAATAATAATACATCAGAGTAAAGCAGGATTCATTCCAGGGATTCAAGGCTGGTTCAATACTCATAAATCAACTGATGTAATTCATAATGAAAATAGCCAAATAAGAAAAAACATATTATTATATAAATAGATGCAGAAAAAACATTCAACAAAATGTTATGCCTATTCATGAGAAAAACTCTCAACAATCTAGTAGCAGGCAGGAACTTCTTTAACCTAATAAACCTTATAAACAGTAAACCTACAGCTAACATCATACAGAATAATAAGAAATTAAAGGCTATCTTTTTAAGATCAGGAACAAGGAAAGAATATCCTCTCTCATTATTCTTATTTAACATAACAGGAAGTCTTAAACTATGCAGTTAGGCATGAAAAGCAAATGAAATGCATACAGATTTGAAAGAAAGAAATTAATCTAACCCTATTTGTAGATGACATGATTGTCAATGCAGAAAATGCCAAAGAATGTACAAAAAGGAAAACTTAAAACAATGAAATAAAAGCTGGTTCTTTGAACAGATAAACAAAATTGATAAATTTTATCCAGACTCATCAAGAAAAAAAGGAGAGGGCTCAAATCAATAAAATTAGATATGAAAAAGCAGAAGTTACAACTGATACCACAGAAATGCAAAGGATGATAAGAGATTACCTTAAGCAACCATATGCCAAAAAATGGACAATATAGATGAAATGGACAAATTCTAATAAAGATACAATCTCCCAAGACAGGACAAGGAAGAAATAGAAAATATGAGCACACCAATCACAGATACTAGAAATAAAACCGTGGAGATAGCCTCATCCACCAGAGGGAAGACAGCAGAAGCAAGAAGAACTACAATTCTGCAGCCTGTGGAAGGAAAACCACATTCACATAAAGATAGACAAATTGAAAAGGCAAAGGACTATGTACCAGATGAAGGAAAAAGATAAGACTGCAGACAAACAACTAAATGAAGTGGAGATAGACAACCTTCCAGAAATTCAAAATAATGATAGTGAAGTTGATCCAGGACCTCGGAAAAGAAATGGAAGCAAAGATCGAGAAGATGCACAAAACATTTAACGAAGACCTGGAAGAATTAAAGAGCAAACACCTAGAAGAATTAAAAAACAAAAAAAAGACACAATACAATAACTGAAATGAAAAATACAGTAGAAGGAAACAATAGCAGAATAACTGAGGCAGAGAACAGATAAGTGACCTGGAAGACAGAATGGTGGAATTCTCTGCTGTGAAACGGAATAAAAAAAAAAGAATGAAAAGAAAGGAAGACAGCCTTAGAGACCTCTGGGTTAACATCAACTACAACAACATTTGCATTATAGGGGTCTCAGAAGGAGAAGAGAGAGAGAAAGGACCCAAGAAATATTTGAAGAGATTATAGTCAAAAACTTACCTAACATGAGAAAGGAAAGAGCCACTCAAGTCCAGGACGCACAGAGAGTCCAAGGCAGGATAAACACAACAAGGAACATGCTGAGACACATAGTAATCAAATTGACAAAAATTAACAACAAAGAAAAATTATTGAAAGCAACAAGAGAAAAATGACAACATAAAGGGGAACTCCCATAAGGATAACAGGTGACTTCTGAGCAGAAACTCTACAAACCAGAAGGGAGTGGCACAATATATTTAAAGTGATGAAAGGGAAGAAACTACAACCAAGATAACTCTACCCAGCAAGGATCTCATTCAAATTCGATGGAGAAGTCAAAAATTTCACAGACAAGCAAAAGCTAAGATAATTCAGCACCACCAGACCAGCTCTACAACAAATGCAAAAGGAAATTCTCTAAGTGGGAAACACAAGAGAAGAAAAGGACGTACAGAAACAAACACATAACAATTAAGAAAATGGTAATAGGAACATACATATAGATAATTACCTTAAATCTCAATGGATTAAATGCACCAACCAAAAGACACAGGCTCACTGAACTGATACAAAAAAAAATCCATATATATGCTGTCTACAAGAGACCCACTTCAGGCCTAGGGAAACACACAGACTGAAAGTGAGGGGATGGAAAAAGATATTCCATGCAAATTGAAATTAAAAGAAAGCTGGAGTGGCAATACTCATATCAGATAAAATAGACTTTAAAATGAAGAATGTTAGAAGAGACAAGGAAGGACACTACATAATGATCAAGGGATCAATCCAAGAAGAAGATATAACAATTATAAATATACATGCACACAACATAGGAGCATTTCAATACATAAGGCAACTGCTAACAGCTATAATAGAGGAAATGGACAGTAACACCATAATAGTGGGGGACTTTAACACCTCACTTACACCAAGGGACAGATGATCCAGAAAGAAAGTTAATAAGGAAACAGAAGATTTATTTATTTTATTAACTTCTTTATTGGGGTATAATTGCTTTACAATGGTGTGTTAGTTTCTGTTTAAAACAAAGTGAATCAGTTATAAATATACATATGTTCCCATATCTCTTCCCTCTTGTGTCTCTCTCCCTCCCACACTTCCTATCCCACCCCTCTAGGTGGTCACAAAGCACCAAGCTGATCTCCCTGAGCTTTGTGGCTGCTTCCCACTAGCTATCTATTTTAGGTTTGGTAGTGTATATATGTCCATGCTACTCTCTCACTTTGTCACAGCTTACCCTTCCCCCTCCCCATATCCTCAAGTCCATTCTTTAGTAGGTCTGTGTCTTTATTCCCGTCTTATCCCTAAGTTCTTCATTAACATTGTTTTTTCTAAAATTCCATATATATGTGTTAGCATACGGTATTTGTTTTGCTCTTTCTGACTTACTTCACTCTGTATGACAGAGTCTAGGTCCTTCCACCTCACTGCAAATAACTCAACTTCATTTCATTTTATGTCTGAGTAATATTCCATTCTATATATGTGCCACGCCTTCTTTATCCATTCATCCAATGATGGACACTTAGGTTGCTTCCATCTTCTGGCTATTGGAAATAGAGCTGCAATGAACATTTTGGTACATGAGTCTTTTTGAATTAGGGTTTTCTCCGGGTATATGCCCAGTAGTGGGATTCCTGGGTTATATGGTAGTCTTATTTGCAGGTTTTAAAATAACCCCCATACTGTTCTCCATAGTGGCTATATCAATTTACATTCCCACCAGCAGTGCAAGAGGGTTCCCTTTTCTCCACACCCTCTCCAGCATTTATTGTTTCTAGATTTTTTGATGATGGCCACTCTGACTGGTGTGAGATGATATCTCATTGTAGATTTGATTTGCATTTCTCTAATGATTAATGATATTGAGCATCCTTTCATGTGTTTCTTGGCAATCTGTTTATTTTCTTTGGAGAAATGGCCATTTTGTTCTTTGGCCCATTTTTGGATTGGGTTATTTGTTTTTGAGCTGAATGAGCTGCTTGTAAATTTTGGAGATTAATCCTTTGTCAGTTGCTTCATTTGCAAATATTTTCTCCCATTCTGAGGGTTTTCTTTTAGTCTTGTTTATGGTTTCCTTTGCTGTGCAAAAGCTTCTAAGTTTCATTAGGTCTCATTTGATTATTTTCGTTTTCATTTCCATTTCTCTAGGAGGTTGGTCAAAAAGGATCTTGTTGTGATTTATGTCATAGAGTGCTCTGCCTGTGTTTTCCTCTAAGGGTTTGATAGTGTCTGGCCTTAATTTAGGTCTTTAATCCATTTTGAGTTTATTTTTGTGTATGGTGTTAGGGAGTGTTCTAATCTCATACTTTTACATGTACCTGTCCAGTTTTCCCAGCACCATTTATTGAAGAGTCTGTCTTTCCTCCACTGTATATTCTTGCCTCCTTTATCAAAGATAAGGTGACCATATGTGCTTGGGTTTATCTCTGTGCTTCCTATCCTGTTCCATTGATCTATATTTCTGTTCTTGTGCTAGTACCATACTGCCTTGATTACTGTAACTTTGTAGTATAATCTGAAGTCAGGGAAACTGATTCATCCAGCTCCATTTTTCGTTCTCAAGATTGCTTTGGCTATTCGGGATCTTTTGTGCTTACATACAAACTGTGAAAATTTTTGTTCTACTTCGCGGAAAAATGCCAGTGGTAGCTTGCTAGGGACTGCATTGAATCTGTAGATTGTTTTGGGTAGCAGAGTCATTTTCACAATGTTGATTCTTCCAATCCAAGAACATGGTATATCTCTCCATCTATTTGTATCATCTTTAATTTATTTCACCAGTGTCATAATTTCCTGCATACAGGTCTTTTGTCTACTTAGGTAGGTTTATTCCTCAACATTTTATTCTTTTTGTTGCAATGGTAAAGGGGAGTGTTTTCTTAATTTCACTTTCAGATTTTTCATCATTAGTGTATAGAAATGCCAGAGATTTCTGTGCATTAATTTTGTATCCTGCTACTTTACCAAATTCATTGATTAGCTCTAGTAGTTTTCTGGTAGCGTCTTTAGGATTCTCTACGTATAATATCATGTCATCTGCAAACAGTTACAACTTTAATTCTTCTTTTCCAATTTAGATTCCTTTTATTTCTTTTTCTTCTCTGATTGCTGTGGCTAAAACTTTCAATACTATATTGAATACGAGTGGCAAGAGTGGGCAACTTTTTCTTGTTCCTGATGTTAGTGGAAATGCTTTCAGTTTTTCACCATTGAGGATGAAGTTGGCTGTGGGTTTGTCATATATAGCCTTTATTATGTTGAGGACAGTTCCCACTATGCCTACTTTCTGCAGGGTTTTTATCATAAATGGGTGTTGAATTTTTTTGAAAGCTTTCTCTGTATCTATTGAGATGATCATATGTTTTTTCACCTTCAATTTGCTAATATGGTGTATTACATTGATAGATTTCCATATATTGAAGAATCCTTGCATTCCTGGAATAAACACCACTTGATCATGGTGTATGATCCTTTTAATGTGCTGTTGGATTCTGTTTGCTAGTATTTCGCTGAGGATTTTTGCATCTATGTTCATCAGTGATATTGGCCTGTAGTTTTCTTTCTTTATGACATCTTTGTCTAGTTTTGATTTCAGGGTGTTGGTCGCCTCATATAATGAGTTTAGGAGTGTTCCTCCCTCTGCTATATTTTGGTAGAGTTTGAGAAGGATACGTGTTAGCTCTTCTCTAAATGTTTGATAGAATTTAACTGTGAAGCCATCTGGTGATGGGCTTTTGTTTGTAGGAAGAATTTAAATCACAGATTCAATTTCACTGCTTGTGATTGATGTATTCATATTTTCTATTTCTTCCTGGTTCAGTCTTGGCAGGCTGTGCATTTCTAAGAATTTGTGCATTTCTTCCAGTTTGTCCAGTTTATAGGCATATAGTTGCTTGTAGTAATGTCTCACGATCTTTTGTATTTCTGCAGGGTCAGTTGTTACTTCTCCTTTTTCATTTCTAATTCTAATGATTTGAGTATTCTCCCTTTTTTTCTTGATGAGTCTGGCTAATGGTTTATCAATTTTGTTTATCTTCTAAAAGAACCAGCTTTTAGTTTTATTGATCTTTGTTATCATTTCCTTAATTCCTTTTTCATTTATTTCTGATCTGATTTTTATGATTTCATTCCTTCTGCTAAATTTGGGGTTTTTGTTCTTCTTTCTCTAATTGCTTTAGGTGCAAGGTTAGGTTGGTTATTTGAGATGTTTCCTTTTTCTTAAGGTAGGATTGTATTGCTATATAATTCCCTCATAGAGCTTCTTTTGCTGCATCCCATAGGTTTTGGGTCGTTGTGTATCCATTGTCATTTGTTTCTAGGTATTTTTTTATTATCCTATTGATTTCTTCAGTCATCACTTCGTTATTAAGTAGTGTATTGTTTAGCCTCTATGTGTTTGTATTTTATACAGATGTTTTCCTGTAATTGATATCTAGTCTCATAGAGTTGTGGTCGGAAAAGATACAATTTCAATGTTATTAAATTTGCCAGTCTTGATTTGTGACCCAAGATATGATCTATCCTTGAGGATGTTCAATGAGCACTTGAGAAGAATGTGTATTCTGTTTGTTTTTGGATGGAATGTCCTATAAGTATAAGTTAAGTCCATCTTTTTTACTGTATCATTGAAAGCTTGTGTTTACTTATTTATTTTCATTTTGGATGATCTGTCCATTTGTGAAAATGGGGTGTTAAAGTCCCCTACTATGAATGTGTTACTGTCGATTTCCTTTTTTATGGCTTTTTGTATTTTCCTTATGTATTAAGGTACTCCTATGTTGGGTGCAGAAATATTTACAATTGTTATATCTTCTTCTTGGATTGATACCTTGATCATTATTTAGTGTCCTTCTTTGTCTCTTCTAATAGTCTTTATTTTAGGTCTATTTTGTCTGATGTGAGAATTGCTACTCCAGCTTTCTTTTGACTTCCATTTGCATGGAATATCGTTTTCCATCCCCTCACTTTCAGTCTCTATGTGTCCCTAGGTCTGAAGTGGTTCTCTTGTAGACAGCATATATATGGGTCTTGTTTTTGGATTCATTCATCCAGTCTGTCTCTTTTGGAGGGAGCATTTAATGCATTTACATTTAACGTAATTATCAATATGTATGTTACTCTTACCATTTTTTAAATTGTTTTTGGTTTGTTATGGCAGGTCTTTCCCTCTCTTGTGTTTCTTGCCTAGAGAAGTTCCTTTAGCATTTGTTGTAAAGCTGGTTTGGTGGTGTTGAACTCTCTCAGCTTTTTCTTGTCTGTAATGTTTATAATTTCTCCATCAGATCTTAATGAGATCCTTGCTGGGTAGAGTAAGTTTGGTTGTAGGTTTTTCTAATTCATCACTTTAAATATGTCCTGCCAGTCCCTTCTGGCCTGCAGAGTTTCCGCTGAAAGTTCAGCTGTTAACCTTATGGGGATTCCCTTGTGTGTTATTTGTTGTTTTTCCCTTGCTGCTTTTAATATGTTTTCTTTGTATTTAAATTTTGATAGTTTTTTTAATATGAGTCTTGACATGTTTCTCCTTGGATTTATCCTGTATGGGACTCTCTGTGCTTCCTGGTCTTGATATACTATTTCCTTTCCCATATTAGGGAAGTTTTCAACTATAATCTCTTCAAATATTTTCTAAGTCCCTTTCTTTTTCTCTTCTTCTCCTGGGACCCCTATAATTCGAATATTGCTGCATTTAATGTTGTCCCAGATGTCTCTGAGACTGTCCTCAGTGCTTTTCCTTCTTTTCTCTTTATTCTGCTCTGCAGTAGTTATTTCCACTCTTTTATCTTCCAGGTCACATATCCGTTCTTCTGCCTCGGTTATTCTGCTATTGATCCATTCTTGAGTATTTTCAATTTCATTTACTGTGTTGTTCATCTTTGCCTGTTTTCTCTTTAGATCTTCTAGGTACTTGTTAAATGTTTCTTGCATTTTCTCTGTTCTATTTCCAAGACTTTGGATCATATTTACTATCATTAGTCTGAATCCTTTTTCAGGTAGGCTGCCTATTTCCTCTTCATTTGTTAGGTCTGGTGTGCTTTTTACCTTGCTCCTTCATCTGCTTTGTGTATTTCTGTCTTCTCATTTTGCTTTTCTTACTGTGTTTGGGGTCTCCTTTTTGCAGGCTGCAGGTTCATAGTTCCCATTGTTTTGGTGTCTGTTCCCAGTGTCTAATGTTGTTTCAGTGGGTTGTGTAGTCTTCCTTGTGGATGGGACTAGTGCCTGTGTTCTGGTAGATTAGGTTGGATCTTGTCTTTCTGGTGGACATGTCCACGTCTGGTGGTGTGTTTTGGGGTGTCTGTGCCCTTATTATGATTATAGGCAGCCTCTCTGCTAATGGGTGGGCTTGTGTTCCTGTCTTGCTAGTTGTTTGGTATAGGGTTTCTAGCACTGTAGCTTGCTGGTCGTTGAATGAAGCTAGGTGTTGGTGTTGAGCTTGAGATCTCTGCGAGATTTTTGCCATTTGATATTACGTGGAGCTGGAAAGTCTCTTGTGGACCAGTGTCCTTAAGTTGTGTCTCCCACCTCAGAAGTACAGCACTGACTCCTGGCTGGAACACCAGGAGTCTTTCATCCACATGGCTCAGAATAAAAGTGAGAAAAAATAGAAAGAAAGAGTTTAAAATAAAATAAAGTAAGATGAAATAAAATAACTATTAAAATAAAAAATAATTATTAAGAAAAAAAATTTTTAAAGTAAAATAAAAAGCATACGGACAGAACCCTAGGACAAATGGTGAAAGCAAAGCTATACAGACAAGATCTCACACAGAAGCATACACATACACACTCACAAAAAGAGGAAAAGGGAAAAAATAATATATCTTGCTCTCAAAGTGCTCCTCCTCAATTTGGGTGATTTGGCGTCTATTCAGGTATTCCACAGTTGCAGCGTTCATCAAGTTGATTGTGGAGATTTAATTTGCTGCTTCTGAGGCTGCTGGGAGAGATTTCCTTTTCTCTTCTTTGTTCACACAGCTCCTGGTGTGCAGCTTTGGAATTGGCCCCACCTCTTCATGTAGGTCACCTGCAGGTGTCTATTCTTCACTCAGACAGGGCGGGGTTAAAGGAGCTGCTGGTTCGGTGGCTCTGGCTCACTCACACGGGGGGGAGGGAGGGGTGCGAGTGCAGCATGAGCCTGTGGCACCAGAGGCCAGCACGACATTGCACCCGCCTGAGGCATGCCGTGCATTCTCCCGGAGAATTTGTCCCTGGATCACGGGACACTGGCAGTGGTGGGCTGTACAAGTTCCAGGGTTCGGAGGTGAGGATATTGACCTGTGCTCACTCACAGGCTTCTTGGTGGTGGCAGCAGCAGCCTTATGGTCCCAGGTCCATCTCTGGTGTCTGCACAGTTAGCTGCGGCTCGCACCCGTCTCTGGAGCTCCTTTTAGCAGTGCTTTTAATCCCTTCTCCTCCTGCACCAGGAAACAAAGAGGGATGAAAATGTCTCTTGCCTCTTCAGCAACTCCAGACTTCTCCTGGACTCCCTCCCAGCTGGCCATGGTGCACTAAGCCCTTCAGGCTGTGTTCACGCCACCAACCCCAGTCCTCTCCCTGGGATCTAAGCTCCAAAGCCTGAGACTCAACTCCCAGCTCCCGCCCACCCCAGCAGGTGAGCAGACAAGCGTGTCGGGCCGGTGAGTGCTGTTCCACACCGATCCTCTGGGCGGGAATCTCTCCGTTTTGCCCTCGGCACCCCTGTTGCTGCACTCTCCTCCGCAGCTCCGAGGTTTTCCCCCTCCGCCACCCTCAGTCTCCACCTGCAAAGGGGCTTCCTAGTGTGTGGAATTCTTTCCTCCTTCTCAGCTCCCTCCCAGTGGTGCACATCCCGACCCTATTCTTTTGTTTCTGTTTTTTTCTTTTTTCTTTTGCCCTACCCAGGTATGTGAGGAGTTTCTTGCCTTTTGGGAGGTCTGAGGTCTGCTGTCAGTGTTCAGTGGGTGATCTATAGGAGCAGTTCCACGTGTAGATGTATTTCTGATGTATCTATGTGGAGGAAGGTGATCTCTGCGTCTTCCTCTTCTGCCATCTTCCTCCATGAAACAGAAGATTTAAATGGCACGATAGACCAGACAGATTTAATTGATATTTATAAGACATTCCATCCAAAAACTGCAGATTACACTTTCTTCTCAAGTGCACATGGAACATTCTCCAGGATAGATCACATCTTGGGTCACAAATCAAGCCTTGGTAAATATAAGAAAATTGGAATAATATCAAGTATCTTTTCCGACCACAACGCTATGAGATTAGAAATAATTACAGGGACAAAAACGTAAAAAACACAAACACATGAAGGCTAAAAAATACGTTACTATAAAACAAACAGATCACTGAAAAAATCAAAGAGGAAATCAATACATACCTAGAGACAAATGACAACAAAAACACAATGATCCAAAACCTATGGGATGCAGCAAAAACAGTTCTAAGAGGGAAGTTTATAGCAATAAAGCCTACCTCAAGAAACAAGAAAAATACCAAATAAAAAATCTAACCTTACAGCTAAAGGGACTAGAGAAGCAAGAACAAACAAAACCCAGAGTTAATAGATGGAAAGAAATAATAAAGATCAGAGGAGAAATAAATGAATTAGAAAAAATAAAACAATAACAAAAATCAATAAAACTAATAGCTTGTTCTTTGAGAAGACAAACAAAAATTGATAAAACTTTAGCCAGGCTCATCAAAAAAAAGAAGAGGGAGAGGACTCAAATCAATAAATTTAGAAACGAAAAAGGAGAAGTTACAATGGATAGCACAGAAATACAAAGCATCTTAAGAAACTACTACAAGCAACTTTATGCCAATGAAATGGACAACCTGGAAGAAATGGAAAAATTCTTAGAAAGGTATAACCTTCCAAGACTGAAACAGGAAAAAATAGAAAATATCAACAGACAAATCACAAGTAATAAAATTGAAACTGTGATTTAAGATCTTCCAACAAATAAATGTTCAGGACCAGATGGCTTCACAGGTGAATTCTATCTAACAGCTAACAATTATCCTTCTCAAACTCTTCCAAAATTTGCAGAGGCAGGAACACTCTCAAACTAATTCTATGAGGTCACCATCACCCTGATACCAAAACCAGACAAAGATACTACAAAAAAAGAAAATTACAGACCAATATCACTGATGAATATAGATGCAAATATCCTCAACAAAATACTAGCAAACAGAATCCAACCACACATTAAAAGGAGCATGCACTGTGATCAAGTGAGATTTATCCTAGGGATGCAAGGATTCTTCAGCATACGTAAATCACACAATTTGATACACCATATTAACAAACTGAAAAATAAAAAACATATGATCATCTCAGTAGACACAGAAAAAGCTTTTGACGAAGTTCAACATCTGTTTATGATAAAACATCTCCAGAAAGTGGGCATAGAGGGAACCAACTTCAACATAATGAAGGCCATATATGACAAACCCACAGCAAACATCATTCTAAATGTTGAAAGACTGAGAGCATTTCCTCTAATATCAGGAACAAGACAAGGATGTCCACTCTCATCATTATCAATCAACATAGTGTTGAAAGTCCTAGCAATGGCAATCAGAGAAGAAAGAAATAAAAGGAATACAAATTGGTAAAGAAGAAGTACACTGTCACTGTTTGCAGATGACATGATACTATACATAAAGAATCCTAAAGATGCCACCAGAAAACTACTAGAGCTAATCAATGAATGTGGTAATGTTGCAGGATACAAAATTAATGCACAGAAATCTGTTGCATTCTTATACACTAACAACGAAAGTTCAGGAAGATAAATTAAGGAAACAATCCCTTTCACCATTGAAACAAAAAGAATAAAATACCTAGGAATAAATCTACCTAAGGAGGTAAAAGGCGTGTACTCAGAGAACTATAAGACATTGATGAAAGTAATCAAAGATGACACAAATAGATGGGGAGATGTATCATGTTCTTGAATTGGAAGAATCAATATTGTGAAAATGATTATACTACCCAAAGCAATCTATAGATTCAATGCAATCCCTATCAAATTACCAGTGGCATATTGTACAGAACCAGAACAAAAAATCTTAAAATATGTATGGAGGTAAAAAAGACCCCAAATAACCAAAGCAGTATTGAGGGCAAAAAAACGGAGCTGGAGGAATCATACTCTCTGGCTTAAGACTACACTACAAAGCTACAGTAATCAAGACAATATGGTACTGGCACAATAACAGATATACAGATCATTGGAACAGGAGAGAAAGCCCAGAGATAAACCCACACACCTATGGTCAATGAATCTATGACAAAAGAGGCAAGGATATACAATGGAGTAAAGACAGTCTCTTCAATAAGTGGTGCTGGGAAACTGGACAGCTACATGCAGAAGAATGAAATTAGAACACTCTCTAACACCATACACAAAAATAAACTCAAAATGGATTAGAGACCTAAATGTAACACTGGACACTATAAAACTCTAAGAGGAAAACATAGGTAGAACACTCTTTGACATAAATCACCTGAAGATTTTTTTGATCCACCTCTTAAAGTAATGGAAATTAAAACAAAAATAAACAAATGGGAACTAATGAAACTTAAAAGCTTTTTTCACAGCAAAGGAAATTACAAACAAGACAAAAGGACAACCCTCAGAATGGGAGAAAATATTTGTAAATGAATCAATGGAAAAAGATTAATCTCCAAAATGTATAAACAGCTCATGCAGCTCAATATTAAAAAAAACAAACAACCCAATCAAAAAATGAGCAGAAGACCTAAATATACATTTCTCCATAGAAGACATACTGATGGCCAATAATCACATGAAAAAATGCTCAACATCACTAGTTATTAGAGAAATGCAAATCAAAACTACAATGAGGTATCACCTCACACCAGTTAGAATGGGCATCATCAGAAAATCTATAAACAACAAATGCTGGAGAGGGTGTGGAGAAAAGGGAATCCTCTTGCAATGTTGGTGGGAATGTAAATTGATACAGCCACTATGGAGAACAGTTTGGAGTTTCCTTAAAAACCAAAAAAAATAGAAATACCCTATGACCCAGCAATCCCTCTACTGAGCATATACCCAGGGAAAACCATAATTCAAAAAGACACATGCACCCCAATGTTCATTGCAGCACAATTTGCAATAGACAGGTTATGGAAGCAATCTAAACTCCCATCCACAGATGAAGAGATAAAGATGATGCAGTCCATATATACAATGGAATATTACTCAGACTTAAAACAGAACGAAATTGGGTCGTTTGTAGGGACGTGGTTGGATCTAGAGACTGTCATACAGAGTGAAGTAAGTAAGAAAGAGAAAAACAAATATCATATATTAGTACATATATGTGGAACCTAGAAACAGATGGACTGGTTTGCAGGTCAGAAATAGAGACACAGATATAGAGAACAAACATATGGACACCAAGGTTGGAAAGTGCCAGGGGGTGTGTTTGTGGTGGGATGAATTGGGAGATTGGGATTGACATATATACACTTATATGTTTAAAATAGATAACTAATAAGAACTTGCCATATAAAAAATAACTGAAATAAAATTTAAAAATTCAAAAAAGAAAGAAAAAAAAAAAGAAACAGAAGAAGAAATCATGGTTAAAAAGAACTCCCAAAAAACGAAAGTCTAAGACCAGGTGGCTTCACAAGCGATTTCTATCAAACATTTAGAGAAGAGTTAATACCTATACTTCTGAAACTGTTTCAAAAAATTGCAGAGGAAGGAACACTCCCAAACTCATTTTATGAGGTCATCATCACCCAGATACCAAAACCAGATGAAGATACCACAAAGAAAGATTACAGGCCAATGTCACTGATGAACATAGACGCAAAGATCCTCAACAAAATACTAGCAAACCAAATCCAACAGTACGTTAAAAGGATCATACACCACTATCAAGTGAGATTTGTTCCAAGGGTGCAGGATTGTTCAACATCCAGAAATCTATCAGTGTGATATACCACATTAACAAACTGAAGAATAAAAACCATATGAACATCTCAATAGATGTAGACAAGTCTTTTGACAAAATTCAACACCAATTTATGATGAAAACTCTCCAGAAAGTGGGCATAGAGGGAACAAACCTCAACATAATGAAGGCCATATATGATAAACCTACAGGCAACAACATACTCAATGGTGAAAAGCTGAAAACATTTTCTCTAAGATCAGGAACAAGAAAAGGATGTCCATTCTTGCCACTTTTATTCAACATAGTTTTGGAAGTCCTAGCCATGGAAATCTTAGGAGAAAAAGAAATAAAAGGAATCCAAATTGGAAAAGAAAATGTAAAACTGTGACTGTTTGCATATGACATGACAGTATACATAGAAAATCCTAAAGATGTTACCAGAAAACTACTAGAGCTCATCAATCAATTTGGTAAAGTTGCAGGATACAAAATTAATACACAGAAATCTGTTTCATTTCCATACACTAACAACAAAAGATCAGAAAGAGAAATTAAAGAAACAATCCCATCTACAATCACATCAAAAAGAATAAAATACCTAGGAATAAACCTATCTAAGGAGACAGAAGACCTGTACTCAGAAAACTATAAGATACTGATGAAAGAAAACAAAGATGACACAAACAAATGGAAAGATAGACCATGTTCTTGTATTGGAAGACTCAATATTGTCAAAATGAATATACCTCCCAGGACAATGTACAGATTCAGTGCAATCCCTATCAAATTAGCAATGGCATTTTTCACAGAATTAGAACAAAAAAGTTTACAATTTGTATGGAAACATGAAAGACCACGAATAGCCAAAGAAATCTTGAGAAAGAAAAATGGAGCTGAGGAATCAGGCTCCCTCACTTCAGATTATACTACAAAGCTACCATAATTAAACAGCACAGCAGTGGCACAAAAATAGAAATCTAGATCAATGGAACAGACTAGAAAGTCCAGAGATAAACCCATGCAACTATGGTCAATTAATCTATGACAAAGGAGGCAAGACTATACAATGGAGAGAAGACAGTCTCTTCAAATAATAGTGCTGGGAAAACTGGACAGCTACATGTGAAAGAATAAAATTAGAACATTCTCTAACACCATACACAAATATAAATTCAAAATGGATTACAGATCTACATGTAAGACCAGATACTATAAAAAATTCTTAGAGGAAAACATAGGCAGAACACTCTTTGATATAAATCGGAGCAAGATATTTTTCAATCCACTGCAGTAAAGAAAATAAAAGCAAACGTAAACAAATGGGACCTAATTAAACTTAAAAACTTTTGCACAGCAAAAGAAACCATAAACAAATGAAAAGGCAACCCACAGAACGGAAGAAAATATTTGCAAATGATGCAACTGACAAGGGATTAATCTCCAAAATTTACAAACAGCTCATGCAGGTCAATATCAAAAAACCAAAAACGCAATCAAAAAATGGGCGGAAGACCTAACTATATATTTATCCAAAGGAAACATACAGATGGCCAAGAGGCACGTGAAAAGATGCTCAATATCGCTAATTATTTAGGGAAATGCAAATCAAAACTACAATGAGATATCACCTCAAAGCAGTCAGAATGGCCATCTTCATAAAGTCTACAAACTATAAATGCTGAAGAGGCTGTGGAGAAATTGGAACCCTCCTACACTGTTGGTGGGAATGTAAGTTGGAACAGCCACTATGGAGAACAGTATGTACGTTCCTTAAAAGTAAAACTAAAAATAGAGCTACCATATGATCCATCAATTACACTCCTAGGCATATATCTGGAGAAAACCATACTTCAAAAGGATACATGCCCCCAAATGTTCATTGCAGCAAAGTTTACAACCACCAAGACATGGAAGCAACCTATATGTCCATCAACAGGGGAATAGATAAAGAAGATGTGGTACATATGTACAATGGGAAATTACTCAGCCATAAAAAAGAATGAAATAACGTCATTTGCAGCAACATGGATGGACCTGGAGATTATAATACTAGGCGAAGTAAGTCAGACAGAGAAAGACAAATATCATGTGATATTGCTTATATGTGTAATCTAAAAAAGATAATACAAATGAACTTATTTACAAAATAGAAACAGACTCACAGACACAGAAAACAAACTTATGGTTACCAAAGGGGAAAGGTTGGGGGGAGGATAAACTGGGAGTTTGGGATCAACATATACACACTGCTAAATATAAAATAGATAACCAACAGGGACCTACTATATAGCACAGGGAACTCTGCTAAATAATCTGTAATAACCTAAATGGGAGAAGAATTTGAAAAAGAATAGATTTATGTATATGTATAACTGAATCACTTTGCTGTTCCCCTTGAAATTAACACAATATTGTACACCAAATATAGTCCAAGATAAAATAAAAATTAAAACAAACCAAAGCAAAGCAAAAAAACTACTAGTTGAGATCAAAAAGTTTATAGGATACAAGATCAATATACAATAATCAGTTGCTTCCCTATATACCAGCAATGACTAACTGGAGTTTGGAATTTTAAAATATTGCAGTAGCATAAAAAATGAAATAATTAAGTATAAATCTAACAAAATCTGTATAGGATCTGCATGCTTGCATAAAATTCTATAAAACATTGATGAATGAAATGAAAGAAAATACAAATGGATAAATATTCTGTTTTGATGGATTGGAAGACTTAATATTGTTAAGATGTCAATTTTCCCCAACTTGATTTCCAGATTCAACATAATTCCGATCAAAATCCAAGCAAGCTTTTTGTAAATATAGAGAAATGCACTCTAAAGTTTATATGGAAAGGCATAGAGCCTATAATAGCCAACACAACTGTGAAAAACAAGAACTAAAATTTGGAAGATTCTATTACCTGATTTCAAGACTTACCATACTCAAATTTGCCATAATTAAAAACAGTGTTATATTGGTGAAATAATAGACATATTGATGAGTGGAACAGAGTAAAGAACCTAGAAATAGATTCACACCAATATGATCAATTGATTTTTAACAGAAACGCAATAGTATTCAACAAAGAAATGATAATCTTTTCAACAAATGGTGTTTGGAAACTTGGACATATATATGCAAAAAAATAGTCACAGATCTTACACTTTACAAAAATTTTAACTTAAAATGGATCATAACCCTAAATATAAAATGCAAAACTATAATAAGTCTTGTAGAAGAAAACATAGGAGAAAATCCTATTGGTTTGATAATGAGTTTTAGATAGAGTATCAAAAGTGCAATCCATGAAAAAAAATGATGATAAGGACTTCCCTGGTGACGCAGTGGTTAAGAATCCTCCTGCCAATTCAGGGGACACAGGTTTGAGCCCTGGTCTGGGAAGATCCCACATGCCGCAGAGCAACTAAGCCTGTGCGCCACAACTACTGAGCCTGCACTGTACAGCACGTGAGCCACAGCTACTGAGCCCATGTGCCACAACTACTGAAGCCTACATGCTTAGAGCCTGTGCTCCACAACAAGAGTAGCCACCACAATGAGATGCTCATGCACCGCAATGAAGAGTAGCCCCCACTCGCCGCAGCTAGAGAAAGCCTGGGCACAGCAACGAAGACCCAACACAGCCAAAAATAAAAAGATAAATGAATTTATTAAAAAAGGAAAATGATGATAAATTTGACTTCATTAAAATTATAAACTTTTACTTTGTGAAAAACACTGCTAATAGAAGGAAATAAGCCAGAGACAGGAGAGAATATTTTCAAATTCAAAACATAAAAAGAATCCTTAAAACTCAACAATAAAACAACCCAATTAAAAATGGGAAAAAGTGCTGAACAGACACCTTACAAAAGAAGATAAACAGTTGTCAAGCATTTAAAAGATGTTCAACATCAGTTGTCATTAGAAAAATGCAAATTTAAACAATGAGATACTACTGTAGTCTTACTTGTAATGCCAATATCCAAACAAACCTGGCAAATAACAAGCAATAACAATTACTCGAGAGAATGTCTGGAGCAATGGGAACAATCATTCATTACTGGTGAGACTATAAAATGGCCCAGTTACATTGGAAGAAAGTTCAACAGTTTCTTATAATGTTAAACATAGTTTTAACCATACAATCCAGCAATAACACTCCTAGGTGTTTTTCCAACTGATTTGAAACCTTATGATCACACAAAAACCTACACACTAATATTTACAACAACTTTATTCATAATTGTCAAAACCTGGAACAAACCAAGATGTCCTTCAATCAGTGAATGTATAAACAAACTGGTACAGCCACACATTGGAGTATTGTTCACTAATAAAAATGAATGAATTATCAATCCACAACATGGATGAATCTTAAATGTATACATCTAAGTGAAAGAAGTCATTCTGAAAAGTTTATATTCTGTATAATTCCCATTTATATAACATCCTGGAAAAGGAAAACTATAGAAACAGTAAATAGTAAACAGGTAAATAGTTTCCAACGGTTTGGGGAGGGTTGACACACAAGGATTTATGAAACTATTTTATATAATATTGTAATGGTGGACATTATACTATGCATTTGTCAAAACCCATAAAAGTTTATAGCACAAAGAGCATACCCAATTAATTAGTAGGTAAGGCAATCTCAGGATAGAATGCAGATTGTGACAAAATATTCTAACTGTATACAAATATATGAAAGAACCTCACTGCAGGGGATGAGGGTTAAGATACTGACATAATTAACTTTGGAAGTGAGTAAAGTCTGAGAGAATAAAGACAGTAGAGACTGTATATAAATACTGTACTTTGGTGATAGTTGTTTCCCACAGGGTATGGTTTAACAATTCTGAAGTCACTATAAATGTATACTTAAATTGAATGATTAAATATATGATGGCAGATGGTGGGAGCCTAGTGGGAAGTTGGAGTGGGAAGTTAAAGTCAAGCAAGGGAGAAGGTTAGAATGATCCATGTGGATCATTAATAGATTAGTATTGGAGATATCAATATGAATTCATGTTTAGCTTAATATACATATAGATGGATACATATAGAAATATTATAGATATGTGTGTATACATGTGTTAGTATACACACATATATTTCCTCTTTCTGTCAGATGAGAGGGCCTAGAAACAATAGCAGCAGTAGCAAGTAGCACACCCAAGACCCCCATTTGACTTTTGATGCTATTATCCAATAAAAGGGACCTGGTCTCCTTGGAGATATGACAGATTAGAGAGCTGGACCAAGGAATATACAAGTATAACACATGAATGTGGAACATCTTTTAGTGCCTGAAAATAAATTAACACACACACACAGAGAGAGAGAGAGAGAGAGAGAAAGATGAAGACAGGTCAAAGGATCATAAGAGCCACATGAGAGTTCCCAATGGGCAAAGCTTAAAATTTGAGCAACAAAACAAATAAAGTGGTATTGGATTATAACCCAAAGTATAAAATGAATACCCATGAGTTCATATTATTTTTAAATAAATGATTAAACAAGTAAATGGAACAATAGACAAAAGCTCTATTTAGAAGAATTCCAAATAATTTATGTGGATATTCCACCTTCAAGGAAGTAGAGTATAGCTCTCTACTATATGTGAGGGCTACATATAGCTACTTTCTTCAATAAAGTGCAGTGTAAAAAAGAGGAAAAACAGTAACTTTACAGTGGAGAATCCCGACAAACACTGCTTCAGTGATAACTCATGTTGCTAGTATATACACTTGGTATGATGTGATGAGAATAGAACTTTACGTCTCCAAAAGCCATAATCCCAGTCTAAACATAAGAAAGCCTTAAGAAAACTCAGATTGAAGGACGTTCTACAAAATACCCAACCAGTATGCCTTAAAATTCTCAAAGTCATTAAAACAAGATGAGCATAAGAAGCCATCACAACTCAAAGGATCCTCATGAAACAGTGACAGCTAAATGTAACATGGTATACTAAATGGGATCCTGGATCAGAAAAAGAATATTAGGTACAGATAATCAAATAAGAATAAAGCATGGTCTTTATATAATAAGAATGTATCAATATTGGTTCATTAGTTGAGAAGAATATACTATAATAATGTTAACAATAAGGAAAACTGAAAGTGGGGTTTATGCAACTGTAATATACTTTCAGCTTTTCTTTAAATCTAAAACTATTCTAAAATATTTTTTAAAGTATTAATTACTTGTTTTTATTTTATTTTTTCTTTTTGGCTGCATTGGGTCTTCATTTCTGTGTGTGGGCTTTCTCTAGTTGTGGTGAGTGGGGACTAGTCTTCCTTGCAGTGTGCGGGCTTCTCATTGCGGAGCACAGGCTCTAGGTGCACAGGCTTCACTAGCTGTGGCTAGTGGGCTCTAGAGTGCAGGCTCAGTAGTTGTGGTGCACGGGCTTAGTTGCTCTGCTGCATGTGGGATCTTCCCAGACCAGGGCTCGAACTCGTGTCCCCTGCATTGGCAGGCAGATTCTTAACTGCTTTGCCACCAGGGAAGTCCCTAACTACTTTTTAAAAAGAAGCTAGGCTACAGTGGAAGATTTCTACTAGTAATTATAGTTTAGTGATTAAAACTTTAGTGCTAGGTCAGGAAGACACAAATAGATCAAAGACAGAGAATAAAGTCCAGGAATTATACTCATGGGAACATACTATGAGCTTAACGTGTCATTTCACTAAATCTGGAAAAATGTGGAATATTTAAAAAATAATGTTAGAACATTTTAAAAAATGCAAAGTATGTTCAGAAAATAGCAAGACATTTGAAGTGGCTGAGGGATGGAATGTGTTGGGAGTGAGAAATAGAGAGAAAATGGTTAGAAGCTTCATCCTTTGAGTCAGGCTAACTTTGGTTTGATTGCTGACTCTACGAATCAGCAAATATGTGACTTTTCACAGAGAGCCAAACTTTCTAAATATCAGGTTTTTCATCTGTAAACTAAGTATAGTAACTTCCTTTCAAATAAGATGAACTGAATGAGACAATTCATCAAAAACTCTTAAAAATTACTTGGCACAAGGCAAGTGCTAAATAAATGCTATTATTATAAAAAAATGTAGTTCAGTTGTTAACTGCTTTTACAAAAATTAATTAGAGTGCTTATTTCCCACTCCCTTTCCAATGCTGGGATTATCAATCTTTTTGCAACTTTATAGGTGAAAAAGATGACGCCTTGTCACTACGATTTATATTTATTAATGTGAAAAAAACATTGTTAATTATGTTTATTGGACATCTATATTTCCTCTTTTGTGAATTGCTCATTTTTCTTCCTGAGCAGCATTTTCTTCTGATTGACCTGTGTGCTTTCTTTACACATCTTTAAAGGTTGCAGACATTTCCCCCCAAACTTACCTTTTGCCTTTTAGCTTTATTTGAGGCCAGATAATTTTTAGAGGTATCTTAGTAGTAGTTCTTTCTAATATAATTTCCTCCAAAGCAAAAAAGTCTTCAAATCTTAGAGTTGGAATGCACTTCAATTCTCATAGCCCAGCGACGCATTCATCTCTTTACCAAGCCCATGCATAAAACCAGAATTTCCTTCTATAAATTTCTTGAGAGATGATCATCCATGCTCTGCTTGAATATTTCCAATTATGAGAGTTCCTTACCTCATGACGTTGAATGTATCACTTTTGACAGTTTTAATTATAAAGTTCTTTCTGATATTGAGCTAAAATCTATCAATTGATGATTTCCATCTGTTGCTTTGGTTCTCTCTTTAAGATAAACACAAAACAATTCTTTATTTTCCACATGACAGCCCTTCAGATACTTCAAGGTAGATCTCATTCTTCTCCTTAGCTTTTTTTTTCCAACTTAAAGGTAGTTGTTAGTATAGGATAAACTTTTTGATAGTTACTGTTAAGAGTGTGATTGTGAAGAGGTAAGCAACTTATATTTCAATGGAATAAAAATCAGGTCAATTCTTCCCACTTGTGAATCTTTTATTTAATTCACAAAGGCTATCCAGATGGGAAGTTAGTGGGGGAAAATTAAATTTGCCTCATTGTTTAAAATTCACCTCACTTTTTCCTTTCATTGAATAGTTATTGGATTATATATGTGAAATGGAATGTGTCACCTTTTTAGGGCAGTTGTAATAACAAGTACAGCATACTGAAAAGATGTATCAAATAAAATATTTAATAATTTACATGTTAGCATATTACCCATTTCAGCAGCTAATACTAGTGTGCTGGCTCTTGATGTGCATTGTACTTACATGTATAGAATTTGATAGTGACCTGAAAGTTGCTCCACATAATTTAACCTAATGAAAGTTTATGTATGTGCACAAAGCTCTTATACACATACCAATAAATCAGAGATAATAACTTAATTTTGCTCAGAAATAGAGTATCTCCTATATCCTTATTTATTTTTCCTAACATTGTTCTTATTTTTCAAAGGAATAATGACTATATTTTTGTAGCAATGAGACTTTCCCTTTATAAAGAGTCAAATAATGCAAAAAGGAAAAAATAATTTTTTAAAATTGAATTACACCACTCAGAAGCAACCCTTGTTAACATTTGATAGACATCACTCCAGATATCTTACTGTGTGTATATATTGATAAAATAATGGATGAAGGGATGGATATATGGACACTGTATCAGACATCTATTGCCATATAACAAATAACCACAAAATATCAGTAGTATTCAAAAATAAGCTTTTATTTCTCATTCACATTTCTGTGGGTTGTCTGAGGAAGTTCTTCTACAGCCTGCAAGTATGTCTGTTGATTTTGCTTCTTATGTTCTATTTTGGTGCCAAGACTGGAGGGGCAGTGGCTACAAGTGTGTTTCTCTCATGGTAATGGCAGAAGTACAAAAGAGCCAAGCCAAACTGTGCAGACACATTTCAAGCCTTTGCTTATATCTTGTTTACCAACCTCCCATTGGGCAAAGCAAGTCTTATGGCTAAATCCAAAGTCAAGGATCAGAGAAGTACACTTTACTTATCCTGAGGCCAAGGCAAAGGTGTGGATGTATAACTCTATTTATAGGAAAGTGAATAATTGGGACCAATAATTCAATCTATCACATATGGATGAGTGGAAGATGGAGACAGTCTGATCATCTGGTAAAACTATACAAAACTATAATCTAACTATACAATTCTATTTTTTAAATGAAAGCATAAAATTAAATGTTACTTGAATTTGACAGAAAAGAAACTGAACTAAAGGAATTGGTTAATGTCAAGTAAATGTTTTTCTACCACAGCATATATTTGCACTTTTTTTAAAAAAAAACTCTTTAAATTTTTAATAAAAATGATTATAAAAACACTGAAGTTGGAGTCATGTTTTTTGTAAGTTACATTCAATTTTTGACACTCTGTATTGACTCCTTGCTATAAAAGATGAGGAAATCTTCACTCTTACACTGGCTTCCTTCTGTCCTTTCACCTCCTGATTTTGCATTATTGATTTTACCATATCAGTGGTATATGACATTTATATTATCTTCTGTAACCATAATTCCCATAATTATTTAATATTAGTTCTACATGTAAAATGAGTTGATACTTGCTACTATTCTTTTCACAAAAGCTTCTCCATTCTCTTTTTTAATATTTTATCTTAAATTTCTTTTCTGGATGTGATTATCAGGTAGTTATGTTTTTAAAAAGGGTTTATGGTTGTTGTGTTCTCTGAGTTGCTGCATGTTTGCAAATGACTCACTCTAATTTTCCAACCTGAAAGATAATTTAGCTTGTGTTAAGTATTGGGGTCATATTTTCTTTCCCTTAGAGTTTGTAGATTTTGCTCCAGTGACCTCTGACATCAGGCATTGCTTCAGATAAACTTGAGACCAGTGCAGTATTACTTTCCCTCTTGAATATTGGTAACTTCATCAGGATATGTCTTGGTGTTGATTGGTCAATCAATTTTTTTAGGACTATTTTGTGTCTTTTTGTTCTGCAAATTCAAGATTCTCTTAACTTCAAGAAAGTTTTCTCATTTTTTAAAATTTTATTTTAAAATTTGTATCAAAATCAGTTCCAAAAGTGAAAAGAAAAAAACAAAAACACTGCAAGGCTTATAATTAAAATAGCAGTCCCCTGCCTCCCCTTCACGCCACCAAGTCTTGTTCCACAAAGGCATTCACTCTCAAAAATATTCTTTTTTTTTACATCTTTATTGGAGTCTAATTGCTTTACAATGGTGTGTTAGTTTCTGCTTTATAACAAAGTGAATCAGTTATACATATACATATGCTCCCATATCTCTTCCCTCTTGTGTCTCTCCTTCCCTTCCACCCTCCCTATCCCACCGCTCTAGGTGGTCACAAAGCACCGAGCTGATCTCCCTGTGCTATGTGGCTGCTTCCCACTAGCAATCTATTTTACGTTTGGCGGCCTATTCAGTTATTTACTATCCTCAAGCCAGCCTGGGGACTGAGATGTTTAGGTTTAGTTTCAGTTTAGGTTTAGTTTCAGTTTGCTCTTTGAACAAACTTTTCCCTGGATCACCATTTCAAAACCTTCCTCAGTTTCATTTTTGTATCACTGAAGAGTTTTTACTTTAGTTTTTCTCTGCCCAGAATCAGACGTTTTTGTGTGACCCCTTGTTGCTGACAGCTGGTCTTTGGCCAAGATCCAGAGGCACAAAAATCACACAAGCACTGTCCCTGCAGATATGTTGCACTCCTTATGAGGTCTTTTCAATCTCAAACTGTGGCTCTTCCGAGCCAAGCACCTGCTTGCTTTGTGTTTTCTCACTAGAATGCTTACTCTTTTGCCTATCTTTCTAACCAGCACAATTTCACCATGGACAATTTGGAATTACAGTGGCAACTTTGAGGAAATTTTAATAAAGGCAAAATCGTTAATTTGGCAAGTACCTTACCACCATCCCCCCTCTGCCAGTTCCAACTTACCAATGATCTTCTTTCTTTAATTGGTAAATGCAATCTTGACTCAAAAATGGCCTTTCTAAAAAGATTATTTAGCTAAAGATAGTGGAAAGTGGGAGAAACTTAAAAAACTCCCTAATCCACACCTTTAGACAGCATTCAGAATTACACCCTGATGTTGATATTTCCCATGTCCTTTCCACTTTACTGTTGATTATTTAAAGCCTAAAGTCACAGTTGTGACATGTAAACAACAACAACAACAAAATGTTTGGCAAATCATGAACTGCAATATTTAAGTGAACATTTTGAAGAGATTTTTTGATGCCAAAAATGAGGAAATACCTCATGAGAAATTTGTCTAAAAGAGATAACTTTATTTAATGTAGGAAACATCACCTCCTTTGTTTCTACATTTCAGGAATTAATAAGTGCTGGCTTTTTACTTGTTCAGCTTGAGAAAATTGTCAAAGGCCCATGTTATATCAAATTAGCGTATTGACATTCTCCTTTGTGTGTGCATATATCAAAATCTCTTATCCTATATTTAAAGTTTCTTCTTTCTATTTACAGAGAGGAAATAACTAGCTATTTGCCTGAAGTTGGCTCCCTCTCATTTTTTGTTTCACTTCCTCTCTTTTTCCTTCTTTTGAGAAACTTCAAAGATTAACTGATCAAAAAATCATTCGGTTGTTATGTGCGCACTCTAGGAATATCTAGATCAGATAAAAAGACTGGTAAATTTACCATGACATATTGTTTTATTTAATATCCTAACAAGTTAATTGTATTCTCAAGCTATAATTGAACATCTTCAATTATTACTTTTTGTACACTTTTACTTTTGTTTATGCCTAATTGCATATACTGTATACATAAATGTACATGATAAATAATTTACTACAAATTGTTATATGAATAATGTGCCATAGAATAAGCCTTGGAGAAATTCAAACAGACTATCATTAGCTGTCAGAGATAATCCCAATTAGGCAAAAAAAGAAATGGGAAAAATTAGGCTGCTCTGTATAAAGATAATATTTGCAGAGTTCCCTATGGTGTCTGTTCTCCCTTCCTGCAATGAATAATAAACCCAACTGTTCAACTACAGGAGAGTTCCTGGTAGTCTTTAGTTGAAGGACATTGGCAGCCCTTTGTGTCTATAATTCCACTGTGATAAGCCATTCTGTGAGATGTTTTTCATTCAATGTGCTGAATGAATTCCTTGATAATTTCCTCTCCATTTTTCTATCTGTTCTCTTTCTGGAGCTCCTGTTGGTTAGATGTAAGACACCTTGGACTGATTGTCAAATGTTATTATCTTTTCTCCTTTATTTTCTATTCTTCATCTTCTTTTCTACTTTCTCAGAAACTTTATCTTTTCAGGCTTTACTTTATAATAAATTGTTTGATTACAGTTATGGAATGTGGAGTATGGATAAGACACAGGAATAATGTGGAATTACCTTGGAAAGACCGGGTGGGATACCTCAGAACTGCAGCGAAAATAATTGAACACCAAACCTAATCAAGTCTATTTATCTAACTACCACTATAGAAGAAATAAGAGAAGTAAAGACAGACACTAAAGACACATGAGGAACAATCAGCTGAATCCAGAGTGTGGGAAATTCTACAGGACAAAGGACTCAATTTCTTCAAACAGCAAATGGTATGGGAAAAGGAAAAGGTGATCTGTCATAGATTTAAAGATATTTAAGAGACGTATCAGCCAAAAGCAATGTGTGGATTTGGTTTAGATCCTTATTCAAACAAAATGATTTTAGAAAGAAAACATTCTTAAGACAATCTGCGACAATGGAATACAGACCAAGTGTTAGAAGACATTAAGGCATTATTTTTAATTTTGTTGGATATGATAATGGTATTATGGATATACTATCATCTATATATTTTTGTATGCTTGAACATTTCCATAATAAGAACATCTTTTTAGAGACTGCAAAGAAAATGGAGATGAAGTCAAAACCATCATGATGATTTTTCATTTTACTGTTCACCACTAACCTCTTAGCCTAAGGAGGCTTCCTTAGAAAGACTAGGATGAAGAAGGGAGAGGAAAAGAGCAATTGTCATATCACAGCACTGAAAAGCTATGGAAAGCCTGTGACTTAAGTGGACTTGCAGTGAGCCCCACCTATCTTTAAAACATAGAAAATTAACGTTTTCAAGGAAAAGTAAAATAACAGACCTGGTGAGAGGGGCTCCTAAATAACAACACCCAAAATAAGTTTTAGACATTCCTGTGTCTCTCCCTGTTTTTACATTTTATTATTCAGCAAAAAGATCATTCCCATTTAAACATGAGTAATCATTGGAAAAGTGCCTGCATTGGACATTCACATAGATACTGCAAAATAAAAAGGAGTAAAAACACAGTTGAAGAATTTTCTCTAGTTCCTCAAACAAACCATAGACAATGTTAATTCCTTTTTTTTTTTTGCGGTACGCTGGCCTCTCACTGCTGCGGCCCCTCCTGTTGCGGAGCACAGGCCCCCGACGCGCAGGCTTAGCAGCCATGGTTCACGGGCCCAGGCGCTCCGTGGTATGTGGGATTTTCCCAGACCGGGGCACAAACCCGCGTCCCGTGCATCGGCAGGCGGACTCCCAACCACTGCGTCACCAGGGAAGCCCCAACGTTAACTCCTTTTAAGGAAGATTAATGAAATATTCTAGAAAGAGAAAGTAAAGTTTAAAAAAACGGAGTTAAAATGGAAGGCGGCAGAGCTCAGAAACACTGACAATTTATTGTGAAAATCTACAAAAGGACTGAGGAAGCAGGTTGAGACTCCCAGATACCTCCCTCAGTCTAATCTCAATTACATGGTACCTAACAGTTGTGCTTCTTGCTTTGTGATTTGTGACTGCAGGCATTTACTTATTTTATTGAAGCTAGAGGTTATTTTCCTCATTTTTCATTCTTATGGTTGATATTGGTGGGTTTTAAAGGAATGGGTAGAGTAAAATTGATTTTATTCTGCTGTCATATAAATAGGTAAGGTAGGAAATGATTTTTTTAATCATCTGGTCCTTTAAACAGATAAGATACTATCTTTCCTTTTACAGATGAGGCAACTGGGGCCCACAGAAGTTAGTGGCTTGCTCAAGTCACTTGGTTACATGAATCATTAAAATTGTGGTACTTTATTAGGATGTCATGGCGTCTCACTTCTTGATGACTGCCAGAGCTGACTGTACTGTTTCTGCATGTAGCCCCCTCCCTCTGTCTATAAAAGCTCTTGCCCACTGATTGTCAGTGGGGGAGTCAGCATTTAGACAGGCGCCCGCCCTCCCCCTCTCTACCCGGTTGCCAGCATCCAAAATAAATTAAACTTTCCTTTCCATCAAAAAAAAAAAAAGAATGCAATGACATTTTTAATTAGAAAGTCATGTACTATATAACATTCTGAGGAAAACTTGGGTCAAAATCAAGAAACAGCTGAGGTATTGGCATCTGTACATGACTAAAATATGATAAAAAGAACAACTATTATTGTTATCACCAACAAAAAAGTCTGGCATTCAAAACAAGCCAATTTATTATTGTGAGAGATTTAGGGCCAATTAATAAGGTAGAGTAGCAGGGAAATCCTACAAAATATAGCCAAACTTCAATTATACATTCTGAGAACTTAAAAGATGGGTATCTTACTATCATGATTGATAACTGTAAATGATACTTTTTTAAGTAAAACAAAAAATGTATTGGGAAGAGTAAAGCTGGGTCTAAAAGACCTCAACTTACCCTAGCACTCGGGTATTCACAGTTCAGATGCAGATACAATCCCAGACTGAGGCCACTGCTTGAATCTTGTTTTCATACATAATTTGTATGGAGTTAGAGAACACACTTACTCCTGTTCTTCAAAGGGAGATATGAGGAGAAACTGGAATTCACTGAAATTTTTAGAGGAAAATATCAATAAAATGAATTAGAGTTATTTCTGAGCCATATTAGATCAAGGTTTCTGGGCATATGTAGAGATCTATGTTTCTGAGCATTATCTAGAGAGTTATAGGGACAGCTAAGATTATAAGAATGGGCAATATCGTACATATTTCTTTCTTGAGTGAGACTTCCATGATCTTTCAGTAAATACTTTGAAATACCTATATAGTCCTAGAAGGTTTAGGTAGAAGAACCCTGTTGGGAACTTCAGAGTTGGCATTGAAACACAATTAGTTGACTTGAGTCAGAGATATAAAGAATCATTACCAAACAGAAATATCAGTGACTGACACCCTAGAGAGTCCTGCTGTTAGAAACTGTTAGGGAGACATCACTCTGATTGGTAGAATTGATTTCGCTGTTTCACTATCATCAAGCAGATTTGCCAAGAGCCTCTGGGTGGATGGTTTCTGGAAGCTAGTCCTCAGAAAATAAAAAGAGTAAGCATCCTTGTTTTATCAGTTGAATGGGTCCTTGAATAAAGCTAAGAATAATAGAATCCAGTGCTCATCAATGTGAACTGTATGAACCGAATGGAATACAAAATATACTATTTTGAACATACTGTGTATTCCTGGCAAGGCTCTAACATGGCCCAGAAGACAGTTTTTGACCCAAGATGAGAGTAGTATTCAACCAAGTTTGCAGTTAAGATGAAGTAGGAACTTCTCCAAGTTTGACTTTAGCCTGGTTGAATTGCTCAATTAAGAAGCCTAATAACCAAACTTGTAAAACTTTAACTCTCAGAGGATAAAAGAAAATGTCAATTTAAAAATCTCAAGAGGAGAAGCTTCAATATGGCAGAAGAGTAAGACATGGAGATCACCTTCCTCCCCACAAATACATCAGAAATACATCTACATGTGGAACAACTCATACAGAACACCTACTGAATGCTGACAGAAGACCTTAGATCTCCCAAAATGCAAGAAACTCCCCAAGTACCAGGGTAGGGCAAAAGAAAATAGAAAAAACAGAGACAAAAGAATAGGGATGGGACCTGAACAAATGGGAGGGAGCTGTGAAGGAGGAAAGGTTTCCACACACTAGGAAGCCCCTTCGCGGGAAGAGACTGCAGGTGGCGGAGGGCAGAAACTTCGGAGCCATGGAGGAGAGCACAGCTACAGGGGTGGGGAGGGCAAAGTGGAGAGATTCCTGCACAGTGGATCGGTGACAACCAGCATTCACCAACCCGAGAGGTTTGTCTGCTCACCGCTGGGACAGGTGTGTGCTGGGAGCTGAGGCTCGGGCTTCGGAGGTCAGATCCCAGGGAGAGTACCAGGGTTGGCTGCGTGAACAGAGCCTGAAGGGGGCTAGTGCACCACAGCTAGCCAGGAGGGAGTCTGGGAAAAAGTCTGGAGCTGCCGAAGAGGCAAGAGACATTTTCTTGCCTCTTTGTTTCCTGGTGCGCGAGGAGAGGGGATTAACAGTGCTGCTTAAAGGAGCTCCAGATATGGGAGAAAGCCGCGGCTATTAGCGGGGACCACAGAGACAGGCATGAGATGATAAGGCTGCTGCAGCAGCCACCAAGAAGCCTGTGTGCAAGCACAGATCACTATCCACACGTCCCCTACTGGGAGACTGTGCAGCCCACCATTGCCAGGGTCCTGTGATCCAGGGACAATTTCCCCGAAAGAACACATGACATGCCTCAGGCTGTTGCAACTTCACGCTGGCCTCTGCTGTTGCAGGCTCGCCCCGAATTCCATACCCCTCCCTCGCCCTGGGCTGAGTGAGCCAGAGCTCCCTAATCAGCTGCTCCTTTAACCCCGTCCTGTCTCAGCAAAGAACAGACATCCTCAGGCGACCTACACACAGAGGCAGGGTCAAATCCAAAGCTGAAACACAGGAGCTGTGCAAACAAAGAAGAGAAAAAGAAAGGGAAATCTCTCCCAGCAGCCTAAGGAGCAGCGGATTAAATCTCCACAATCAACTTGATGTACCCTGCATCTCTGGAATACCTGAGCAGACAATGAATAATACCAAATTGAGGAGGTGGATTTGGGAGCAACAATATATATATTTTTTCCCTTTTTCTTTTCTGTTGAGTGTGTATGCATATGCTTCTAAGTGTGATTTTGTCTGTATTGCTTTGTTTTTACCATTTGTCCTAGGGCTCTGTCTGTCTTTTTTTTCTTTAGTATAGTTTTTAGCATTTCCTATCATTGGTGGATTTATATTTTGTTTGGTTGCTATCTTCTTTCTTTCTTTCATTTTATTTTTTATTGCTTTTAAAAAGATTTTATTTAATAATTATTTTTTTAATTTTAATTATTTTATTTTATCTCTTTCTTTCTTTCTTTCTTTCTTTTTCTACCTTTTATTCTGAGCTGTGTGGATGACAGGCAATTGGTGCTCCAGCCAGGCGTCAGGGCTGTACCTCTGAGGTGGGAGAGCCAAGTTCATGGTATTGGTCCACAAGAGACCTCCCAGCCCCACGTAATATCAAATGATGAAAATTTCCCAGAGATCTCCATCTCAACGCCAAGATCCAGTTCCACTCAATGACAAGCAAGCTCCAGTGATGGACATCCTATGCCAAACAACTAGCAAGACAGGAACACAATTCCACCCATCAGCACAGAGGCTGCCTAAAATAATAATAAGGCAACAGGCACACCAAAACACACCACCAGACGGGAATTGCCCACCAGAAAGACAAGATCCAGCCTCCTCCACCAAAAAACAGGCACTAGTCCACTCCACCAGGAAGCCTACACAACCCAATGAAGTAACCATAGCCACTGCCAGCAGACACCAAAAACAACGGGAACTATGAACTTGCAGCCTATGAAAAGGAGACCCCAAACCCAGTAAGTAATAACACAATAAGGAGACAGAGAAACACACATCAGATGAAGTAGCAAGGTAAAAAAACAGCAGATCTAACAAATGAAGGGGAAATAGGCAGTCTACCTGGAAAACAATTCAGGATAATGATAATAAAGGTGATATAAAATCTTGGAAATAGAATGGAGAAAATACAAGAAACGTTTATAAAGGACCTAAAGGGCTTCCCTGGTGGTGCAGTGGTTGAGAGTCTGCCTGCCAATGCAGGGGACGTGGGATCATGACCCGGTCCAGGAAGATTCCACATGCTGTGGAGCAGCTGGGCCCGTGAACTATGGCTGCTGAGCCTGCACACCCGGAGCCTGTGCTCCACAATGGGAGAGGCCACAACAGTGAGAGGCCCATGTACCGCAAAAAAAAAAAAAAAGACCTAGAATAACTAAAGAGGAAACAAACAGTGATGGACAACACAATAAATGAAACTTAAAATTCTGTAGAAGAGATCAATAGCAGAATAACTGAGGAAGAAAAACGGATAAATGACCAGGAAGTTAAAATAGTGGAAATAACTACTGCAGAGCAGAATAAAGAAAAAACAAATGAAAAGAATTGAGGACAATCTCAGAGATCTCTGAGACAAAATTAAATGCATGAATATTTGACTTATAGGGGTCCAAGAAGAAAAAGAGAAAAAGAAAGGGACTGAGAAAATATTTGAAGAGATTATAGTTGAAAACTTCCAGAATATGGGAAAGGAAATAATTAAAACCAGGAAACACAGAGAGGGCTGTAAAGGATACACCCAAGGAGAAACACACCAAGACAAATATTAATAAAACTATCAAAAAATAAATACAGGGCTTCCCTGGTGGCACAGTGGTTGAGCATCTGCCTGCCAATGCAGGGGACACGGGTTCGTGCCCCAGGCCAGGAAGATCCCACATGCCACGGAGATGCTAGGTCCATGAGCCATGGCCACTGAGCCTGTGCATCCGGAGACTGTGCTCCACAACGGGAGATGCCACAACAGTGAGAGGCCTGCAAACCGCAAAAGAAAAACAAAAACAAAAACAAAAAAATATACAAAGAAAAAATATTAAACGCAGCAAGAGAAAAGCAATGAATAACATATAAGGGAATCTCTATAAGGTTAAAAGCTGATCTTTCAGCAGAAACTCTCCAAGCCAGAAGGGAGTGGCAAGACATATTTAAAGTGATGAAGGGGAAAAACCTAAAACCAATATTACTCTACCCAGCAAGAATCTCAGTCAGATTTGATGGAGAAATTAAAACGTTCACAGACAAGCAAATGCTAAGAGAATTCAGCACTGCCAAACCAGCTTTACAACAAATGCTAAAGGAACTGCTCTATGCAGGAAACACAAGGGAATCTCTATAAGGTTAAAAGCTGATCTTTCAGCAGAAACTCTCCAAGCCAGAAGGGAGTGGCAAGACATATTTAAAGTGATGAAGGGGAAAAACCTAAAACCAATATTACTCTACCCAGCAAGAATCTCAGTCAGATTTGATGGAGAAATTAAAACGTTCACAGACAAGCAAATGCTAAGAGAATTCAGCACTGCCAAACCAGCTTTACAACAAATGCTAAAGGAACTGCTCTATGCAGGAAACACAAGAGAAGGAAAAGACCTACAAACCCCAAACAATTAAGAAAATGGTAATAGGAACATACATATCGATAATTGCCTTAAATGTAAATTGATTAAATGCTCCAAGCAAAAGACGTGCCTGAATGGATACAAAAACAAGACCCGTATATATGCTGTCGAGAAGAGACCCACTTCAGACCTAGGGATATATACAGACTGAAAGTGAGGGGATGAAAAAGATATTCCATGCAAATGGAATTCAAAAGAAAGCTGGAGTAGCAATTCTAATATCAGACAAAATAGATGTTAAAACAAAGACTATTAGAAGAGACAAAGAAGGACACTACATAGCAATCATGGAATCAATCCAAGAAAATTATAAAACAATTGTAAATATTTATTCGGCCAACATAGGAGCACCTCAATACCTAAGGCAAATATTAACAGCCATAAAAGGAGAAATCGGTAGTAACACAAAAATAGTAGGGGATTTAAACACCCCACTTTCACCAATGGACAGATCATCCAGATGAAAATAAATAAGGAAACACAAGTTTTAAATGATACATTAACAAGATGGACTTAATTGATATTTATAGGACATTCCATCCAATAAAAACAGAATACACATTCTCTCAAGTGCTCATGGAACATTCTCCAGGATAGATCATAACTTGGGTCACAAATCAAGACCTGGTAAATTTTAAAAAATTGAAATCATATCAAGTATCTTTTCTGACCACAATGCTCTGAGACTAGAAATAAATTACAGGATAAAATCTGTAAAAAGTACAAACACATGGAGGCTAAACAATACACTACTTAATAACGAAGTGATCACTGAAGAAATCAAAGAGAAAATCAAAACATACATAGAAGTAAATGACAATAGAGACACGACGACCCAAAACCTATGGGGTGCAGCAAAAGCAGTTCTAAGAGGGAAGCACATAGCAATACAATCCTATCTTAAGAAACAGGAAACATCTCGAATAAACAACCTAACCTTGCACCTAAAGCAATTAGAGAAAGGAGAACAAAAAACCCCAAAGTTAGCAGAAGGAAAGAAATCATAAAGATCATATCAGAAATAAATGAAAAAGAAATGAAGGAAACAATAGCAAAGATCAATAAAACTAAAAGCTGGTTCTTTGAGAAGATAAACAAAATTGATAAACCATTAGCCAGACTCATCAAGAAAAAAAGCGAGAAGACTCAAATCAATAGAATTAGAAATGAAAAAGGAGAAGTAACAACTGACACTGCAGAAATACAAATGATCATGAGAGATTACTACAAGGAACTCTATGCCAATAAAATGGACAACCTGGAAGAAATGGACAAATTCTGAGAAATGCACAACCTGCCAAGACTGAATCAGGAAGAAATAGAAAATATGATCAGACCAATCACAAGCACTGAAATTAAAACTGTGTTTATAAATCTTCCAACAAACTAAAGCCCAGGACCAGATGGCTTCACAGGTGAATTCTATCAAACATTTAGAGAAGAGCTAACACCTACCCTTCTCAAATTCTTCCAAATTATAGCAAAGGGAGGAACACTCCCAAACGCATTCTACAAGGCCACCATCACCTTGCTACCAAAACCAGACAAGGAGGTCACAAAGAAAGAAAATTACAGGCCAATATCACTGATGAACATAGATGCAAAAATCCTCAACAAAGTACTAGCAAACAGAATTCAACAGCACATTAAAAGGATCGTACACCATGATCAAGTGGGTTTATCCCAGGAATGCAAGGATTCCTCAATATATGCAAATCAATCAACATAATACACCATATTAAAAATTCAAAGGGAAAAAACATATGATAAGCTCAATACATGCAGAGAAAACTTTCAACGAAATTCAACACCCATGTATGATAAAAACCCTCCAGAAAGTAGGCAGAGGGAATTTACCTCAATGTAATTATGACAACCCCACAGCCAACATCATCCTCAATGGTGAAAAAGAGAAACCATTTACTCTAAGACCAGGAACAAGACATGGTTGCCCACTCTCACCACTATTATTCCACATAGTTTTGGAAGTTTTAGCCACAGCAATCAGAGAAGAAAAAGAAATAAAAACAATCCAAATCAGAAAAGAAGAAATGAAGTTGTCACTGTTTGCAGATGACATGATACTATACATAGAGAATCCTAAACATGCTACCAGAAAACTACTAGAGCTAATCAATGAATTTGGTAAAGTAGCAGGATACAAAATAATGCACAGAAATCTCTGGCATTCCTATACACTAATGATGAAAAATCTGAAACTGAAATTAAGAAAACCCTCCCATTTACCATTGCAACAAAAAGAATAAAATATCTAGGAAGAAACCTACCTAAGGAGACAAATGACCTGTATGCAGGAAATTATAAGACACTGATGAAAGAAATTAAAGATGCTACAAATAGATGGAGAGATATACCATGTTCTTGGATTGGAAGAATCATCACTGTGAAACCGACTATACTACCCAAAGCAATCAACAGATTCAATGCAATCCCCATCAAACTACTACTAGCCTTTTTTCACAGAACTAGAAGAAAACATTTCACAATTTGTACAGAAACACAAATGACTCTCAATAGCCAAATCAATCTTGAGAAAGAAAAATGGAGCTGGAAGAATCATTCTCCCTGAGTTCAGACTAAACTTCAAAGCTACAGTCATCAAGAGAGTATGGTACTGGCACACACACACACACACACAAAATATATATATATTTAGATCAATGGAACAGAATAGAGAGCCCAGAGATAAACCCACACAAATATGGTCAACTTATCTTTGATAATGGAGGCAATAATATACAGTGGAAAAAATACAGCTCCTTCAGTAAGTAGTGCTGGGAAAACTGGACACCTACATGTAAAAGAATAAAATTACAACACTCCCTGACATCGTACACAAGAATAAAATGAAAATGGATTAAAGATCTAAATGTAAGGCCAGACACTATAAAACTCTTAGAGGGAAGCATAGGCAGAACACTGTATGACATAAATCACAGCAAGATCCTTTTTAACCCACTTCCTAGAGAATTGGAAATAGAAACAAAAAAAACCAAATGGGACCTAATGAAACTTCAAAGATTTGCACAACAAAGGAAACCATAAACAAGACGAAAAGACAACCTTCAGAATGGGAGAAAATATTTGCAAAAGAAGCAACTGACAAAGGATTAATCTCCAAAATTTATAAGCAGCACTTGCAACTCAATATCAAAAGCAAACAACCCAATCCTGAAATGGGCAGAAGACTTAAATAGATATTTCTCCAAAGAAGATATATAAATTTCCAACAAAAACATGAAAGAATGCTCAACAACATTAATCATTAGAGAAATGCAAATCAAAAGTACAATGAGATACCATGTCACTCTGGTCAAAATTGCCATCATCAAAAAATCTACAAACAATAAATGCTGGAAAGGGTGTGGAGAAAAGGGAACCCTCTTGCACTGTTGGTGGGAATGTAAATTGATACAGCCCCTATGGAGAAAATTATGGGCTTCCTTAAATAACTAAAAATAGAACTACCATACGACCCAGCAGTCCCACTAATCCCTTATACTCTGAGAAAACCATAATTCAAAAAGAGTCATGCACCACAATGTTCATTGCAGCTCTATTTACAATAGCCAGGACATGGAAGCAACCTAAGTGTCCATCAAGAGATGAATGGATAAAGAAGATGTGGCACATATATACAGTGGAATATTACTCAGCCATAAAAAGAAACGAAATTGAGTTATTTGTAGTGAGGTGGATGGGCTTAGAGTCTGTCATACAGAGTGAAGTAAGTCAGAAATAGAAAAACAAATACCGTATGCTAACACATATATATGGAATCTAAATAATGAAACAAGAAAAATGATCATGAAGGACCTAGGGGCAAGTTGGGAAGATAGACGCAGAGCTACTAGACAATGGACTTGAGAACACAAGGAGGGGGAAGGGTAAGCTGGGACAAAGTGAGAGAGTGGCATGGACATATATACACTACCAAATGTAAAATAGATAGCTAGTGGGAAGCAGCCACATAGCACAGGGAGATGAGCTTGATGCTTTGTGACCACCTAGAGGTGTGGGATAAGGATGGTGGGAGCGAGGGAGATGCAAGAGGGAAGGGATATGGTGATATACGTACATGTATAACTGATTCACTTTGTTATAAAGCAGAAATTAACACACCATTGTAAAGCAATTATACTCCAATAAAGATGTTAAAAAAAGATGTATGGTAAAATGACAATAAATTATATTTAAATATTGAAAAACAATCCCAAGAAATATTTTCTCAAACAGTATATCCCAAAGGAAATTCAGTACATTGATAGGTTGCCTGTAAGAACTTTGTGTCTCTCACACCATGATCATTACTAACTCCAATGAGCTGTGAAGAGTCAAACTTTAGGAGATTTTCAATTATTTGTAAGGAAAATGAAGTATACAATAGGAGAATGAGCTGAAGAAGCAATTGGCGGTATTCCTAAATGAAGAGGAAGAAATGCCTCAGTACAATGCCAAGGCACACACTGTACAGTTTGTACTGTCCCTCAAATAGTGGACAAAATGTTCTCGAACTTCTTGAGATCCAGAGATCTCTATCTATTTTTATGTTCACTGGAGTTCTTGTCAATCAGCAACTAAGTTTAGCTAAAGCTTCATCTTTGTGATGTCATTGACATCTTTAACTAAAAGTTTTAAAACATCTTACATTTTTACTACACAAACATTTGATTTATGTTACTTAAGAGTTGGGCTGTTTGTACTCTCAATGTAATCAAAGAACTGTGGTTATGATCAGTATTTCTTTTTTTTAACATTTTTATTGGAGTATAATTGCTTTACAATTGTGTGTTAGTTTCTGCTTTATAACAAAGTGAATCAGTTATACATATACATATGTTCCTATATCACTTCCTTCTTGGGTCCCCACCCTCCCACCCTCCCTATCCCACCATTGTAACTGGTCACAAAACACTGAGCTGATCTACCTGTGCTATGGGATTGCTACCCACTAGCTATCTATTTCACATTTGGTAGTGTATATATGTCCATATATAAGCACTCAGTGAACATTGTGCTTCATGACTCTTTGAATTATGGTTTTCTCAGGGTATATGCCTGTAGTGGGATTCCTGGGTCGTATGCTAGATCTATCTTTAGTTTTTTAAGGAATCTCCATACTGTTCTCCATAGTGGCTGTATCAATTTACATTCACACCAACAGTGCATGAGGGTTCCCTTTTCTCCACACCCTCTCCAGCATTTACTGTTTATAGATTTTTTGATGATGGCCATTCTGACCGTGTGAGATGATATTTCATCATAGTTTTGACTTGCATTCCTCTAATGATTAATGATGTTGAGCATTCTTTCATGTGTTTGTTGGCAATCTGTATATCTTCTTTGGAGAAATGTCTATTTTGGTCTTCTGCCCATTTTTGAATTGGGTTTTTGTTTTTTTGCTATTGAGCTGCATGAGCTGCTTGTAAATTTTGGAGATTAATCCTTTGTCAGTTGCTTCAATTGCAAATATTCTCTCCCATTCTCAGGGTTGTCTTCTCGTCTTGTTTAAGGTTTCCTTGCTGTGCAAAAGCTTTTAAGTTTCATTAGGTCCCATTTGTTTTTTCGTTTGTTTGTTTTTATTGCCATTTCTCTAGGAGAAGTTTCAAAAAGGATCTTGCTGTGATTTATGTCATAGAGTGCTCCGCCTATGTTTTCCTCTAAGAGTTTTATAGTGGCTGGCCTTACATTTAGGTATAATCCATTTTGAGTTTATTATTGCATATGGTGTTAGGGAGTGTTCTAATTTCATTCTTTTACATGTAGCTGTCCAGTTTTACCAGCACCATTATTGAAGAGGCTGTCTTTTTTCCATTGTATATTCTTCCCTCCTTTATCAAAGATAAGGGGACCATATGTGCGTGGGTTTACCTCCTTGCTTTCTATCCTGTTCCATTGATCTATATTTCTGTTTTTGTGCCAGTACCATACTCTCTTGATTACTGTAGCTTTATAGTATAGTTTGAAGCCAGGGAGCCTGTTTCCTCCAGCTCCGTTTTTCGTTCTCAAGATTGCTTTGGCTATTCGGGGTCTTTTGTGTTTCCATACAAATTGTGAAATTTTTTGTTCTAGTTCTCTGAAAAATGCCACTGGTAGTTTGATAGGGATTTCAATTAAATTGTAGATTGCTTTGGGTAGTATAGTCATTTTCACAATGTTGATTCTTACAATCCAAGAACATGGTATACGTCTCCATTTATTTGTATCATCTTTAATTTCTTTCATCAGTGTCTTATAATTTTCAACCTACAGGGTGATTGTCTCCTTAGGTAGGTTTATTACTAGGTATTTTATTCTTATTTTTGCAATGGTAAATAGGAGTGTTTTCTTAATTTCAGTTTCAGATTTCTCATCAGTACTCTATGTGAATGCAAGAGATTTCTGAGCCTTGATTTTGTATCCTGCTACTTTACGAAATTCATTGATTAGCTGGAGTAGTTTTCTGGTAGCATCTTTAGGATTCTCTATATATAGTATCATGTCATCTGCAAACAGTGACATCTTTACTTCTTTTCTCATTTGGATTCCTTTTATTTCTTTTTCTTCTCTGATTGGTGTGGCTAAAACTTCCACAATTATGTTGAATAACAATGGTGAGAGTGGGCAACCTTATCTTGCTCCTGATCTTAGTGGAAATGGTTTCAGTTTTTCAACATTGAGGATGATGTTGGCTGTGTGTTTGTCATATATGGCCTAAATTATGTTGAGGAAAGTTCCCTCTATTCCTACTTTCTGCAGGGTTTTCATCATAAATAGGTGTTGAATTTTGTCGAAAGCTTTCTCTGCATCTATTGAGATGATCATAAGGTATTTCCCCTTCAGTTTGTTAATAGGGTGTGTCATGTTGATTGATTTGTGTATATTGAAGAATCCTTGCATTCCTGGGATAAACCACACTTAATCATAGTGTATGATCCTTTTAAAGTGCTGTTGGATTCTGTTTGCTATTATGTTGTTGAGGATTTTTGCATCTATGTTCATCAGTGTTATTGGCCTGTAGTTTTCTTTCTTTGTGACATCTTTGTCTGGTTTTGGTATCAGAGTGATGGCAGCCTCGTAGAATGAGTTTGGGTGTGTTCCTATCTCTCCTATATTTTGGAAGAGTTTGAGAAGGATAGGTGTTAGCTCTTCTCTAAATGTTTGATAGAATTCACCTGTGAAGCCATCTGGTCGTGGGCTTTTGTTTGTTGGAAGATTTATAAACACAGTTTCAGTTTCAGTGCTTGTGATTGGTCTGTTCATATTTTCTCTTTCTTCCTGCTTCCGTCTTAGAAGTTTGTGCGTTTCTCAGAATTTGTCCATTTCTTCCAGATTGTCAATTTTATTTGACATAGAGTTGCTTGTAGTAATCTCTCATGATCATTTGTATTTCTGCAGTGTCAGTTGTTACTTCTCCTTTTTCATTTCTAACTCTATTGATTTGAGTCTTCTCCCTTTCTTCCTTGATAAGTCTGGCTAATGGTTTATCAATTTTGTTTGTCTTCTCAAAGAAACAGCTTTTAGTTTTATTGATCTTTGCTATCATTTCCTTCATTTATTTTTCATTTATTTCTGATCTGATCTTTATGATTTCTTTCCTTCTGATAACTTTTTTTTATTTTGTTGTTCTTCTTTCTCTAAGTGCTTTACATGTAAGTTTAGGTTGTTTATTTGAGATGATTCTTGTTTCTTACAGTAGGATTGTATTGCTATAAACTTCCCTCTTAAAACTTCTTTTGCTGCATCCCATAGGTTTTCAGTCGTTGTGTTTTCATTGCCCTTTGATTCTAGTATTTTTTTGATTTCCTCTTTGATTTCTTCAGTGATCTCTTGTTTATTAAGTAGTGTATTGTTTAGACTCCATGTGTTTGTATTTTTTACAGATTTTTTCATTTGATTGTTATCTAGTCTCAGAACGTTGTGGTCAGGAAAGTTACATGATATGATTTCAATTTTCTTAAATTTACCAAGTGTTGATTTGTGACTGAAGATATGATCTATCCTGGAGAATGTTCCAGGATGGCACTTGAGAAGAAAGTGTATTCTGCTGTTTTTGGATGGAATGTCCTGTAAATATCAATTAAGTCCATTGTTTAATATTTCATTTAAAGCTTGTGTTTCCTTATTTACCTTCATTTTGGATGATCTGTCCTATGGTGAAAGTGGGGTGTGAAAGTGGGGTCTTCTCCTTCTCTTGTGTTTCCTTCCAAGAGAAGTTCCTTTAACATTTGTTGTAAAACTGGTTTGGTTGTGCTGAATTCTCTTAGCTTTTGCTTGTCTGTAATTTTTTCAATTTCTCTGTCAAATCTGAATGAGATCCTTGCTGTGTAGAATAATCTTGTTTGCAGGTTTTTCCCTTCATCACTTTAAATATGTCCAGCTACTCCCTTCTGGATTGCAGAGTTACTGCTGAAATATAAGCTGTTAACCTTATGGGGATTCCCTTGTATGTTATTTGTTGTATTTTCCTTGCTGCTTTTAATATTTTTTCTTTAATTTTTGATAGTTTGATTAATATGTGTGTTGGTATGTTTCTCCTTGGTTTTATCCTGGATGAGACTCTCTGTTCTTCCTTGGCTTCATTAACTCTTTCCTTTCCCAAATTATGGATGTTTTCAACTATAATCTCTTCAAATATTTTCTCAGTCTTTTTCTCTTCTTCTTCTGAGACCCCTATAATTCGAATGTTGGTGCATTTAATATTGTCCCAGATGTCTCTGAGACTGTCCTCAATTCTTTTCATTCTTTTTTCTGCTCTGCAGTAGTTATATCCACCTTTTTATTTTTTTTCTTCCAGGTCACTTATCCGTTCTTCTGCCTCAGTTATTTTGCTATTGATCCATTCTAGCGAATTTTCAGTTTCATTTATTGTGTTGTTCTTGATTTTTTGTTTGCTTTTTAGTTCTTCTAGGTCCTTGTTAAACATTTCTTGTATTTTCTCCATTTTATTGCCAAGGTTTTTGATCATCTTTACTATCATTATTCTGAATTCTTTTTCAGGTAGACTTCCTATTTCCTCTTCATTTGTTAGGCCTGGTGTGCCTTTACCTTGCTCCTTCATCTGCTGTGTGTTTTTCTATCTTCTCATTTTGCTTAACTTACTGTGTTTGGGTTCTCCTTTTCGCAGGTTGCAGGTTCGTAGTTCCCATTGTTTTTGGTGTCTGCCCGCAGTGGCTATGTTTGGTTCAGTGGGTTGTGTAGGCTTCCTGGTGGAGGGGACTAGTGCCTGTTTTTTGGTGGAGGAGGCTGGATCTTGTCTTTCTGGTGGGCAATTCCCATCTGGTGCTGTATTTTGGGGCTTCTGTGACCTTAGTATGATTTTAGGCAGCCCCTCTGCTATTGGGTGAGGTTTTGTTCCTGTCTTGTTAGTTGTTTGCAAAAGGGTTTCCAGTACTGTGGCTTGATGGTCGTTGAGTGGAGCTGGGTCTTTGCATTGAGATGGAGATCTCTGGGAGATTTTCACTGTTTGATATTACATGGAGCTGGGAAGTCTCTTGTGGACCAATGTCCTGAACTTGGCTCTCCCACCTCAGAGGCAGAGCCCTGATACCTGGTTGGAGCACCAAGAGCCTGTCATCCACACGGCTCAGAGCAAAAGGGAGAAGAAAATGTAGAAATAAAGAAAAAGATAAAATAAAATGAAATAAAATAATAATGTTATTAAAATGAAAAAACAACAATTCTTAAAACATTTTTAAGTTAACTGAAAAAAAAGGAAAGAAAGAAGAGAACAACCAAACCAAAAAACAAATCCACCAATGATAACCTGTGCTGAAAACTATAGTTATAACAAACAAAGAAACAAACAGAAAACGGACAGACAGAACCCTAGGACAAATGGTAATAACAAAACTATACAGACAAAATCACACACAGAAACGTATGCATGCACACTCACAAAAAGAGAAACAGGGAAAAAATTATATATATATATATATATATATATATATATATATATATATATATTTGCTCGCAAACTTCACCTCCTCAATTTGAGATGATTCATTGTCTATTCAGGTATTCCGCAGATGAAGGGTAAATCAGTTGACTGTGGAGTTTTAATCCACTGCTCCTGAGGCTGCTGTAGGTGATTTGCCTTTCTCTTCTTTGTTCTCACAGGTCCTGGGATTCTGCTTTGGATTTGGCCCTGCCTCTGCATGTAGGTCGCCTGAGGGCGTCAGTTCTTTGCTCAGACAGGACGGCGTTAAGGAAGCAGCTGATTTGGGGGCTGTGGCTCACTCAGGCCGAGGAGGAGGGAGGGGTACGGAGTTCAGGGCAAACCTGCGGCGACAGAGGCCAAAGTGGTGGTGCAACAGCCTGAAGCGCACGGTGTCTTCTCCTGGGGAGCTTGTGCCTGGATCACAGGACCCTGGCAGTGGCAGGCTGCAGAGATTCCCCAGAGGGGAAGTGTGGATAGTGACCTATTCTTCCGCACAGGCTTCTTCGTGGCTGCAGCAGCAGTTAGCGTTTCATGCCTGTCTCTTGGGTCCACGCTGATAGCCGCGGCTCACGCCCGTCTCTGGACTCCTTTACGCAGCGCTGTTAATCCCTTTTCCTAACACACCAGGAAACAAAGGGGCAAGAAAATATCTCTTGCGTCGTCAGCAGTTCCAGACCTTTTCCTGGACTCCCTCCCAGCTAGCTGTGGTGCACTAGCCCCCTTCAGTCTGTGTTCACGCAGCCAACCCCAGTCCTCTCCCTGGGTTCTGACCTCCGAAACTGGAGCCTCAGCTCCCAGCCCATACCCGTCCCTATGGGTGAGCAGACAAGCCTCTCGTGTTGGTGAGTGCTGGTCGGCACTGATCCTCTGTGTAGGAATCTCTCCGCTTTGCCCTCTGAACTCTTGTTGCTGCACTCTCCTCCATGGCTCCGAAGCTTCCCCCCTCCGCCACGTGCAGTCTCTGCCCTTGAAGGGGATTCCTAGTGTCTGGAAACCTTTCCTCCTTCACAGCTCCCTCCCACTGGTGCAGGACCCGGCCTTTTTCTTTTGTCTCTGTTTTTTTTTTTTCTTTTGCCCTACCCTGGTACGTGAGGAGTTTCTTGCCTTTTGGGAGGTCTGAGGCCTTCTGCCAGCATTCAGTAGGTGCTCTGTAAGAGTTGTTCTACATGTAGATGTACTTCTGATGTATTTGTGGGGAGGAAGGTGATCTCCACGTCTTACTCTTCCACCATCCTGAAGCTCCTCTTAGCATATGATCAATATTTATTTTTTCTGTAAGATCTATAGAAATTCACTCCAAACATACTCCACATATGATGTACACTTAATATGAATTATGTGCTTACTCTTTGAAGTGCAGTATGCTAAGTGCTTGAGTGGGACTAAAAATTTGTATAAAATAGATTCTCTACCCTATCGTCTGATAGGAGAGATAAGACATGTACACAAAGATTCTACCACAAGGTAGAAATTGAGGTGTAGATGAAAGGGTTTGGTTGATGGGGAGAGAATCACCATTTGTTGATCACCTTCTGTGTAGCAGGCAGTTTTTCCAGACACTTTTTACTGGATTTTCATATTACAAGTCTATGACATAGCTGAGGAAACTGTGGTTGAAAGAGGTTAAGTTGCTCTATGCCACCTGGCTAGTAAGGTTCAGAGCTGGGCTTCACAACAGACTGCAAGCTCCCATGCCCAACATAAATCATTAGCCATGACTTTTAGATGTCTGGTTTTTTTTTAACCTTCATTTGATAACCCAATACCCTGGCAGTCTCTTCTTTTACCTCTCTCCACCCTGCATCTCCCACTCTGCCTTTCTAGTAGAATCAGTTTTCAATAGGAGGCAGTATGCGTGGTGAGGTTTGGAATGACATAAAATGTAATTATAATCTTACTTCTACCTCTATCTAGTTTCATGAGCTTGGCTTCAGAGAGATCATAGTAGACATCATGTTAAAGTGGCATTTGCTCATGATCTTAAATAATTATTAAGAATCAAAATACAAAGATGGTGAGAAAAATTTTAGGGGTAGGGAATGCATTGCAGAAATATAATCCATATGTTTTGGTGACTGACTTTACAGTGAAGGAGGGAAAGAAGAAAGGGAGGTGAAATAGCATATCTTCAAGAGTGTAGGTGAAAAGAATGTGTGAAACCAGTAATAGCAATAGGGAACATATGAAGGTAACAGGTCTGAGATGAGGGAAAGAAGATAAGGATAGTGTTTTCGAACATTTTGTGTTATAAGCACCAGTAACATATTAAGGTAGAAATGTCTAAGGAGCAGATGGAAATCAGAGTACCTTAATCAGAAAAAGTAACGAACTCATGTGTCACCTGTTGAATGTAATCTCATATCTTAATCTGAAAGGAACTTAAAAGATGATATACAATTTTACACACTGTTGGAAACCAGTAATGAGGATATGTTTGATCTTTGGAACTCTCAAAACACAAGCCTACTCCATAGAGTTGTTTTGATCTTGAACAATTTTTTACCCCTCCCCATTCTACCCTTCAGTGGGTGCTGGTTGTTTACTCAACCAATTGTATTTTTATGCTTATATTAGTGATGCATATAGAAAATTAGCCAGCTCCATACTCCTGGGTATAACTATCACAGTTTTCATAGAAAAAAAAATATAGATGTTTTCAAAAGTTAGGGTTTCCATCTTGTTGCTAGATTTGATTGGGATAATGTTGGGCAGTGGAAATCTTTGGCTTCAGGGTTGCTTTTCATGCAATGAGATCTATATTCTACATTCTGCAGGCATGTAAGCATGTATGAATTCATTCATAAAACATATATTATATACTCTAATGTGTGCTGGAGATATAAATATAAATACAGTATGTGTGTATGGAACTTTGATGGTAATATATTCTGAGGGAAAACAGTAGTAATTATAGATGTACTATTCCCATTTATTTATCCCATGTATTTATTCCCATTTAGACTTGGAAATTGGGATGATAAGCAGCAAGAAGACAAATTGAAATGGATCTATTTGCTTTTGGGAAAATGAGAAAGGTTCCATTCCAAGGGGACGAAGTAAGACTAAATTCAACATTAAGGAGTGAAGATTGTGGAAGCAGGGGACCCAAAGAAAAATATGGGTCCTCAAAGTCAGAACTAATTTTATGAGTGCCTAAAGGGAGCGTTTTGAGATATTCCAGCAAAGCCTTTCTCTCCTTCACCTGCTTCTGTTGTTTAAATATTTCTTTTGGGTTCAGAACCTTCCATTCACTATTGAGCAACTTAACTTTGAATGCTGATGCTCCTGTAAGAAAGGCATGGTAACTCACATATGCTATGGAAAGCAATATTTGTTAGGAATGTCAGTGGGTTTCTGAATGGGGAAAGACCTCTTGTACCATCGTGGGGTACAAGGCAATAGAGAGGATAGAGTGGAAGAAGCAGAGGCAAACATTGATGATTACTTCATTTTTTAGCCTGAAGATCAAGAGTCTCTTGGAGGTTACTAACAAATTGAGTAGTTGGCAAGTCTGAGATCTGGCCCTGGGAAAAGCAGCTTATTTTATCCAAATGCAGAAGTTATTGATTTGATCCCAAATATTTTATGTATCTGTATCAGATCTGATACCAATATAGAATTTATTGATCACTTTACAGCTTCTTGTGTCCTCTACTCAGGGCACACTTTTTTTCCCCAGTAGTGAAGGAAACCAAATCAGAATCAGAAAGTTGCTTATTGATATAGAGTTACTGAGGGTAAAAGAGGTCATAAAGTGGTGTTAAAGGATATTTCACTTTGTTAGAGATAATAAACTTGTTATTGCACCTTAGAGTACAGTTTTCAAGTGGCCATAAGTCTGGCCAAGATGGTAACTCTACTGAAGGACAGGACTCGAGACATACTGAGAGTTATTTCCCCAGGTTTACCTTTCCTGGGATGCTAAAATCACAGTTCAGTTTTTTTACTCACTTTTACTTTTCTCAGATAAACCATCAACCTCGTTGAAGCTACTAACTCCTACTTTGCAATAATCCTGTTTTGGAATGATGTCCTTAGTGGCTTCTGAGAAGGTATCTACAAAATCATTTGCTGTATCAGATAATATGACACCAGTCCAATATCTTCAGTCTAGATATGAAGAAGAAGCAAATCTGGAGAGGTCTCAGCAATTAGCGAAGTGCTCTAGAAGATGACAGTCACTTACAAATTGAATTGGAGGAAGCAGGAATATAAAAAAAGAGGGTGGGTGTTCTTTCCTTGACCTCTTATTTATCTCATTTTCCCTCAAACGTCCATTTTAAAAAGGGAGCTACAAATTATTGCTATTGTATCAATTTACTATATAGCGATTAAAGAAATGTAGACTTTTAAAGAGCTTTCTACCTCCTTAAAAACCATACTTTGATCTCTCTAATTTTATGTGCTTGTTCTCTCTCTCTTACTATATCTTCAAAAAAGAGAAAGCAGAGACACATGTGCCAATATTCCTGTCCTTAGATACAATACCTCTCCCTTCCCTACATGATCTCCACTCTTCCAGTCCACCTCCAAATTCTACCACCACTCCTACCAGCTCACTAATCCCAGAGATGGAGAAAATTATCCCTAACTACAGACTCAGGCCTAGCCAAAGCTCTGGCATCAATCCTCTTCCTAGTGGGGGAGAATTTGTGGAGCTCTAAATCTGTAAGTAACACATTAGTTTAGCATCAAGTCTGTCTTTCTATGCTGATTGTCTATCTTGGTAGAAAATGTCATGGCTCTTGCCCTACACTCTGTCTTCCATTAACTAAGAGCTTCTCTTAGTATCCTCTCTGAATTTTCGGACTAAGATTTTTGCCTCGTTATCCCCTTGAGTCAAGTTCTGGCCTGATATCCTGTAGTCAGATACTCTTTACTGACCCCAAGTGATACCAATTTATTTGCATATACTGTCTCCTTTTAAAATAATCACTAATTGCTAAGACCTCTTCAGGTTTGCCTCTTCTTGAGGTTTGGACTGTCTTCATGTCAAATGATCTAACTGCATAAATTTTTAAAATTATTTCAAGAATGGTTATTTTATAAGTAAGACAGTGTCTAGGCATGTACTCTAAGATATTTCAGAAGAAAACCAGTTTGCCAGCCCACCATTGCTGAGTCCTTCCATTTGTGTAAGACTCCCTCAATTGGATATTAGAAGATATTAAGTTCTCTTTGTTAAATGTAATAAAAGCATAGTAACTATATATTTAAAAAAAACACAAAGCCTTTATCAGTAAAAGCTGCAAACTGAAGTGTTATGAGATAAATGACATGATGTCTTAGAATTGCTTTAGAATGCTCTGGGGGAAAAAAGTTAAATGTGGGCAGGTGTGGGAGGGGAGAATATAAGAAATAAGATTAGCAAAATGTCAAAAACTGTTGTAACTGGGTAATGGATACATTGGAGTTAACTATACTATTCTAGTTTTGTATATATATGAAATTTTTCATTAAACTATTAAACAAATGGATGGTTATATACATACATATGTACATATATATGTATATATATAAAAGTTCAAAATTTAAAATCCTTGTGGCATGGTTGGGCTTTGGTATTATCTAGACGTAGATCCCAATCTGGGCTTCACACTGATAAATTATGTGTTCTAGTAAATTGCTTAATCTCTTTAAACCTTGGTCTAGTCCACTAGTCTAGTAAAATGGGAATGCTAATATTTATCTAGTAGGATTGTTGTATGGGTAAAATAGAGTCTAGCACATAGTATCTACCTATCATCTATCTATCTATCATTTATCTATCTATCTATCTATCTACCTATCTATCGTCCATCCATCATCACTGAAATTCCTATAGAATTGCCTGGCCATCCAAAAATATATAAAACCTATGATTAATACATGGTTAAATCACCTTTACTCATATTCTGTCTCACAAAAATGTCTTCACATTTAAATTGTTGGGTTAAACATTAGTCTGATTTTTGTGGTATTATTCTTGCATTGGTTTTCTAGTCCCATAAAAAAAACAACTTCTATCATTTTGTATATGGGAATTGATGCCAAGAAATGTAAAAGAACGTTCCTAAGTTCATGCAGATAATAAATGGCAGAGCTATGAGTATTATGTATATAGACATATTATTTATATCTTATAGTTTTTTTCTATTCCATCAAGCTGCTATGTTAAATCTTCAAGTTACCTTGGTTTTCTTCTCCATACACAGGCTAGGAAAGGGAGGAGGAAACATGAAAACATCACCTTTGGCTTTTAAAATGTCTGTGGTCACTTAGGTTGCTTCCATGTCCTGGCTATTGTAAATTGAGCTGCAATGAACATTTTGGTACATGACTCTTTGTAAATTATGATTTTCTCAGGGTATATGCCCAGTAGTGGGATTGCTGGGTCATATGGTAGTTCTGTTTTTAGTTTTTTAAGGAACTTCCATACTGTTCTCCATAGTGGCTGTATCAATTTACGTTCCCACCAACAGTGCAAGAGGGTTCCCTTTTCTCCACACCGTCTCCAGCATTTATTGTTTGTAGACTTTTTGTGTGTGTGTGTGTGTGGTATGCGGGCCTCTCACTGTTGTGGCCTCTCCCGTTGAAGAGCATGGGCTCTGGATGCGCAGGCTCAGCAGCCATGGCTCACAGGCCCAACTGCTCCACGGCATGTGGGATCTTCCTGGACTGGGGCACGAACCAGTGTCCCCTGCATCGGCAGACAGACTCTCAACCACTGCACCACCAGGGAAGCCCTATTGTTTGTAGATTTTTTGATGATGAATGGATAAAGAAGATGTGGCACATATATACAATGGAATATTACTCAACCATAAAAAGAAACAAAATTGAATTATTTGTAATGAGGTGGATGGACCTAGAGTCTGTCATACAGAGTGAAGTAAGTCAGAAAGAGAAAAACAAATACCGTATGCTAACACATATATATGGAATCTAAGAAAAAAAATAAAAAGGTCATGAAGAACCTAGGGGCAAGATGGGAATAAAGATGCAGACCTACTAGAGAATGGACTTGAGGATACAGGGAGGGGGAAGCGTAAGCTGGGACAAAGTGAGAGAGTGGCATGGACATATATACACTAACAAGCATAAAATAGATAGCTAGTGGGAAGCAGCTGCATAGCACAGGGAGATCAGCTTGGTGCTTTGTGACCACATAGAGGGGTAGGAAAGGGAGGGTGGGAAGGAGGGGGACACAAGAGGGAAGAGATATTGAGAACATATGTATATATATAAATGATTCACTTTGTTATAAAGCAGAAACTAACACACCATTGTAAAGCAATTATACTCCAATAAAGATGTTAAAAAAAACTTTTAAACATCAATAAATAAATAAAATAAAATGCCTGTGGCAAACTGAAAATTCACTCTAAAGAGTATGTTTTATTTAAAAAGAGTCGCTGCTTTCACTTTAAGCTCTGTTCTTGAAAATTCTGTCAGTCCACTCCTCATTGCAAGTAAATGGGTTGTTCATGTTGTAAATATGCTACTGAACTGGGTGTCTGCAAAACTGAGATTTAGCCAAGGGACTTCTTGCCTTAAAATCACCTGAATAACACACACATACACACACACACACACACACACACACACAGATTATTCTCAAGGTGTCACAATTGTTAGTTCAGTCCATTTATCAAGCATAAATCTCAACTATTCCTTTCCTAAGTTGAAATTAGGGAACACTCGCTGACTTGACTAGATCTAGACAAAGCCTCAGTTGGTCACTAAAATTCCCCTATTTGGATATAGGCCATGAGGGGCCTACAGTGGTTTTCCTGTTCTGTTAGTCTTACCTACTTGCTTGTAAGAAAGAAGGGCAGATGGATTAGAAATAGTTGGGACTAAGCATTAAACCAAAAGTAAGGGGGATACCTATCAAAGGAGGTCATGCAATTATTTTCAAGGTAGAACATGCAATTCAAGGTAGAACAAACATTTGTGTATTTGAAAATAATAGGGTAGGAAGGAGGTAGTACTGTGAATGGCCCACAGTAGGAGGAATGATTGAACTATGATGATTTCTATCAGAAGGGTTCTTAATACAAATAGAAATAGGACACAATGGGCTACAATACCCTCTTGTTTACTTGTCCCTTTTAAATGAGTTATGCATATGAAAAGGGGTAGAATTATATTTGGGTATTCATATAGGATTTAATTTTTAAAAAGCAATGCTAACACTTATCATTGGGCTTGTGATAATTACTATGTAAATGAAGGACTATTCTACAGGAAAATCTTTGTGTGTATACATGTGTGTACATAATTGTGAAATGTTAAATCCAAAAAGCACATTTGAGAACATTTAATCCAACCTCACCATTTTACAGATAAAGAAATTGAAGCACAAAGTGTTTTAATGACTTTACTAAAGACACAAAGCTAGGGAGTAGAAAACCCATGATTAGAACTTAGCTTTCCTTAAAACTTGAAACTACTAAGATTGAGAAACAGTTCTAAATATTGATTAATACTATGGGCTTGAAATCAGAATACCTGAATCTGTAATCCTGGCTCTACCCTTTCTTAGTTGTGTGACTTTACCCAAGTTATAAACCTCGCTGTGCCTTTGTTGACCTTTTTACACAATTGGGATAATGGTGGCACCTCAAGTCTAGCAAACAGGTGATTAAAATATTTCCTGACACATAATAAGCAATCAATAGATGTTAGTTATAATTATTGCTAGTCAAAGTTTTTTCTATTTGCCATAATACCCACTTCCACCTTAGAAAAATCCAAGGTAACTTTTCTGAATTATTGCTGGATCTTTAGAAGGATATCTTTGTGAAATAAAAAAGAAGTATAGATGAATGCTGTGGTTGTGAACTTCATTAACTAATGTGTTCATCCATAATCCTTATTGGGAATGTTGTAAGTCGCCATGAAATCCATAGCTACGTGTTCCACTATTTATAGCTTCAGTCCTGAGAACAACAAGCCAGCAGTGGTAACTTCACCAAGAACATCAAAATTGGTCTCTAGTGAGCTCATCCATTAAGTGGCCTCTAGTTGTGTTCCAGGAAGGGGCTGGTGTTAGGGTGGGATATGGGGAAGGAAAGGACAAACTGAGCTTCAGAATGGGGAGTGAATAAAACCTATTATTCTGGCTGGTAGTTGCCTTGGAAACAAGCCAATAATAATCAGTGTACAAAGTACACAAAATATTTTTTTTTCTAAAGGAGTTTAAAGCTCCCTCCTGCAGCTAGGAACATGAACCTGAGTCAGGCTAGTCTTAGTCAAGTGAATTTGAAACCAGAGCTGGAGTAGGGAACAACATATTGTTCTCAGCTATTTTTAGAGTGATACTTTCCCATTTTTGATCAACACAACGCTAAAAGCTAGAGTACCAGCTGAACTCTTCAAGTTATTGACCCCTTCGAGGTTTAAATATAGATATCCTGATTTTTTAAACTCAATGTTTTTTCTACTAAAATAAGACCTACTACTCAATTCTTAATCTATGAACCTGTTTCCTCATGTTATACACAGGATAATGTCATTACCTAACTTGGAGTGTTGTAATGAGGGATTAAATAAGGTAATACACACATTGCGCTTGGAATAGTGCCTGGTGTAGAGTCAGTGCTCAAAAAAGTTTAACTGCTTTTTCATTCTCCAGTCTTGGAAGGCTTCTCTTAAAATCTGGTGTTTAGAATTATATCCAGTTTATGTTTCTGCTCCAGATCTCACTTTTGTATTATCATTGTCTCTGGTACAGGTATATGAACTTGCTTCTAGTACTAAGATATGAGTCTCTGTATTTTGTACAGGAATTTTCACAGAGTCATATTAAGTAACCAGTTCAAATTGATTCAGCAAGTTAGTGGTGAAGCTGGGACTCAAAGAAGGATTCTTTCACACTGAGCTTGGTACATATTAGGCATTCAATAAATCTCACTAAGAGTGAATAAATGACTAAATTTTATTTTGTCATTCATTCATTATATCATTCATCAAGAATTTAGGTACCTCCCTTGTTCGGGGTATTACATTTTTATTAAGAGTCTAAGAGTTTACTGGCATTGGGAAACTAATTGCATTATTTACTTATATCAAACTACCTGCTTGATAAGAGTAAATCTACCTGATTGCAGTGTCATTCAGCATGTATTTCTCCATCCTGCCCATATGGATATCAAGAAATACCCTGTCAAAGACTCTGCTAAAATCCAGATATAGTCTTCTACAGTATTTCCACTTTTTAAACATCTTTATTGGAGTACAATTGCTTTATACATGTGTTTGCTGGAAATCTGTATATCTTCTTTAGAGAAATGTCTATTTAGGTCTTCTGCATATTTTTGGATTGGGTTGTTTGTTTTTTTGATATTGAGCTGCATGAGCTACCTGTATATTTTGGAGATTAATCCTTTGTCAGTTGCTTCATTTGCAAATATTTTCTCCCATTCTGAGGGTTGTCTTTTGGTCTTGTTTATGATTTCCTTTGCTGTGAAAAAGCTTTTAAGTTTCATTATGTCCCATTTGTTTATTTTTCTTTTTCTTTCCATTTATGTAGGAGGTGGGTCAAAGAGGATCTTGCTGTGATGTATGTGATAGAGTGTTCTGCCTATGTTTTCCTCTAAGAGTTTTATAGTGTCTGGACTTACATTTAGGTCTTTAATCCATTTTGGGTTTATTTTTGTGTATAGTGTTAGGGAATGTTCTAATTTCATTCTTTCACATGTAGCTGTCCAGTTTTCCCAGCAAAACTTATTGAAGAGGCTATCTTTTCTCAAATACATTTTTGCATCCTTTATCAAAGATAAGGTGACCATATGTGTGTGGTTTTATCTCTGGGATTTCTACCCTGTTGCATTGATCTATATTTCTGTTTTTGTGCCAGTACCATACTGTCTTGATTACTGTAGTTTTGTAGTATAGACTGAATGAGGGAGCCTGATTCCTCCAGCTCCATTTTTCTTTCTCAAGACTGCTTTAGCTATTTGAGGTCTTCTGTGTTTCCATACAACTTGTGGAATTTTTTATTCTAGTTCTGTCAAAAATGCCATTGGTAGTTTGATAGGGATTGCACTGAATCTGTAAATTACTTTGGGTAGTAGATTCATTTTCACAATATTGATTCTTCCAATCCAAGAACAATGTATATCTTTCCATCTGTTTGTATCATCTTTAATTTCTTTTATCAGGGTCTTATAGTTTTCTGCATACAGGTCTTTTGTCTCCTCAGGTACATTTATTCCTGGATATTTTACTCTTTTTGTTGCTATGGTAAATGGGAGTGTTTCCTTAATTTCTGTTTCAGATTTCTCATCATCAGTGTATAGGAATGCAAGAGATTTCTGTGCATTAATTTTATACCCTGCTAATTTAACAGATTCATTCATTAGCTCTAAGTTTTTTGGTAGCATATTTGGGATTCTCTAGGAATAGTATCATGTCATCTGCAAACAGTGACTGTTTTACTTCCTCTTTTCTAATTTGGATTCCTTTTATTTCTTTTTTTCTCTGATTGCTGTGACTAAAATTTCCAAATCTATGTTTAATAATAGTGGTGAGAGTGGACAGCGTTGTCTTATTCCGGATCTTAGAGGAAATGGTTTCAGTTTTTCACCATCAAGAATGACGTTGGCTCTGGTTTTGTCATATATTGCCTTTATTATGTTGAGGTAGTTTCCTCTATGCCTATTTTCTGGAGGGTTTCATCATAAATGGGTGTTGAACTTTGTTGAAAGCTTTTTCTGCATCTATTGAGATGATCAAAGGATTTTCTCCTTCAATTTGTTAATATAGTTTATCACATTGATTTATTTGTGTATATTGTAGAATCCTGGCATTCCTGCGATAAACCCCAATTGATCATGCTGTGTGATCCTTTTAATGTGCTGTTGGATTCTGTTTGCTAGTATTTTGTTGAGGATTTTTGCATCTATGTTCATCAGTGATATTGGCCTGTAGTTTTCTTTCTTTGTGACATCTTTTTCTGGTTTTGGTATCAGGGTGATGGTGGCCTCATAGAATGAGTTTAGGAGGATTCTTCCTTCTGCTATATTTTGGAAGAGTTTAAGAAGGATAGGTGTTCACTCTTCTCTAAATATTTGATAGAATTCACCTGTGAAGCCATCTGGTCCTGGGCATTTGTTTGTTGGAAGGTTTTTAATCACAGTCTCAATTTCAGTGCTTGTGATCAGCCTGTTCATATTTTCTATTTCTTCCTGGTTCAGTCTTGGAAGGTTGTGCTTTTCTAAGAATTTGTCCATTTCTTCCAGGTTGTCCATTTTATTGACATATAGTTGCTTGCAGTTATCTCTCATGATCGTTTGTATGTCTACATTGTCAGTTTGTTACTTCTTTTTTATTTCTAATTCTATTGATTTAAGTCTCCTCCCTTTTTTTCTTGATGACTCTGGCAAGTGGTTTATCAATTTTGTTTATCTTCTCAACGAACCAGCTTTTGGTTTTATTGATCTTTGCTCTTGTTTCCTTCATTTCTTTTTCATTTATTTCTTATATGATCTTTATGATTTCTTTCCTTCTGGTAACTGTGGGTATTATTTGTTCTCCTTCCTCTAATTGCTTTAGGTATAATGTTAGGTTGTTTATTTGAGTTGTTTCTTGTTTCTTGAGGTAGGGTTGTATTGCTATAAACTTCCCTCTTAGAACTGCTTTTGCTGCCTCCCATAGCTTTTGGGTCATCATATTTTCATTGTCATTTGTTTCTAGGTGTTTCCTCTTTGATTTCTTCAGTGATCTCTTGGCTATTTAGTAGTATATCACTTAGGCTCCATGTGTTTATACTTTTTACAGAGTTTACTTGTAGTTGATATATAGTCTCATAGCATTGTGGTCGGAAAAGTTACTTGGTACAATTTCAATTTTCTTAAACTTACCAAGGCTTGATTTGCTACCCAAGATATGATCTATCCTGGAGAATGTTCCAGGATAGCACTTGAGAAAAAAAAATGTATTCTGTTGGCTTTAGATGGAATGTCCTATAAATATCAATTAAATCCACCTTGTCTAATGTCGTCTAAAGCTTATGTTTCCTTATTTATTTTCATTTTGGATGATTTGTCCTATAGTGAAAGTAGGGTGTTATCGTCCCCTACTATGATTGTGTTACTGTCAATTTTACCTTTTATGGCTGTTAGCATTTGCCTTAAGTACTGAGGTGCTCCTATGTTGAGTGCATAAATATTTACAAGTGCTATATCTTCTTGGATTGAGCCTTTGATCAGTATGTAGTGTCCTTCTTTGTCTCTTCTAATAGTCTTTATTTTAAAGTCTGTTTTGTCTGATATGAGAATTGCTACTCCAGCTTTATTTTGATTTCCATTTGCTTGGAATATATTTTTGCATTCCCTCTCGTTCAGTCTATATGTGTACCTAAGGTCTGAAGCGGGTCTCTTATAGACAGCATATATATGATTTTGTTTTTTTATCCATTTAGCCAGTCTATGTCTTTTGGTTGGAGCATTTAATCCATTTACATTTAAGGTAGTTTTTGAAATGTGTGTTCCTATTACCATTTTTTTAATTGTTTTGGGTTTGTTATTGTAGGTCTTTTCCTTCTCTTGTGTTTCCTGCCTAGAGAGACTCCTTAAGGACTTGTTGTAAAGCTGGTTTGGTGGTGCTGAATTCACTTATTTTTTGCTTGTCTGTAATGTTTTTAATTTCTCCATTGAATGTTAATGAGATCCTTGCTGGGTAGAGTAATCTTGGTTGTAGGTTGTTCTCTTTAATCACTTAAATATGTCTTGCCACTCCCTTCTGGCTTGCAGAGTTTCTGCTGAAAGATCAGCTGTTAACCTTATGGGGGTTCTCTTGTATGTTATTTGTGGAATTTCCCTGGCAGCTTTTAATATTTTTTCCTCTGTATTTAATTTTTGATAGTTTGATTAATATATGTCTTGGCATGTTTCTCCTTGGATTTATCCTGTATGGGACTCTCTGTGCTTCCTGGACTTGATTAACTATTTCCTTTCACATATTAGGGAAGTTTTCAACTATAATCTCTTCAAATATTTTCTCAGTCCCTTTCTTTTTCTCTTCTTCTTCTGGGACCCCTATAATTAGAATGTTGGTGCATTTAATGTTTTTCCAGAGTTCTCTGAGACTGTCCTCAATTCTTTGCAATCTTTTTTTTTTTTTTATTCTGCTCTGCAGTAGTTATTTCCACTATTTTTTCTTCCAGGTCACTTATCCGTTCTTATGCCTCAGTTATTCTGCTTTTGATTACTTCTAGGAAATTTTAAATTTCATTTGTTGTGTTGTTCATCATTGCTTGCTCTTTAGTTCTTCTACGTCTTTGTAAAAAGTTTCTAGTATTTTCTCCATTCTATTTCCAAGATTTTGGATCACCTTTACTGTCATTACTTTGAATTCCTTTTCAGGTAGACTACCTATTTCCTCTTCATTTGTTTGGTCTGGTGGGTTTTTACCTTGCTCCTTCATCTGCTGTGTGTTTTTCTGTCTTCTCATTTTGCTTAACTTATTGTGTTTGGGGTGTCCTTTTTGCAGGCCACAGGTTCATATTTCCCATTGCTTTTGGTGTCTCCCCCCTGTGGGTAAGGTTGGTTCAGTGGGCTGTGTAGCTCACTGGTGGAGGACACTGGTGCCTGTATTCTGATGGATGATGGTGGATCTTGTCTTTCTAGTTGGCCAGACCATGTCCGGTTGTGTCTTTGGGGATGTCTGTGAACTTATTATGATTTTAGGCAACCTCTCTTCTAATGGGCAGGTTTGTGTTCCTGTTTTGCTAGTTGTTTGCCATAGGGTGTCTAGCACTGTAGCTTGCTTATTGTTGAGTGGAGCTGGGTCTTTCAGCCTTGCAATGGAGATTTCTGAGAGAGCTTTTTTTGTTTGATATTACATGCTGCCAGGAGGTCTCTGGTGGAATAATGTTCTGAACTCAGCTCTCCCACCTCCAAGGCTCAGGTCTGACACCCAGCTGGAGCACCAAGACTCTGTCAGCCACACGACTTGGAAGAAAAGTGAGAAAAAATAAAAGAAAGAAAGAAAAATAAAATAAAAATATTAAAAAGTAGTAAAAAAAAATAGAAAGAGAGAGAAACCAAACCAGAAAACAAATCCCCCAATGATAACAAGTGCTAAAAACTATTCTAAAAAAAGAAAAGAAAAAACTGGACAGACAGAACCCTAGGACAAATGATGAAAGCAAAGCTATACAGACAAAATCACACAAAAAAAACATACACATACCCACTCACAAAAGGAGAGAAAGGGATAAAATTATATATATATATATATATATGTGTATAAAGGAAGAGAGCAACCAAATCAATAAACAAATCTACCAATGATAATAAGCTCTAAATACTTAACTAAGATAAACATAAAGCCAGAAACAAATTAGGTGCAGAAAACCCGAAGTCTACATTTGATCCCAAAGTCCACTGCATCAATTTTTGGATGATTTGCTGTCTATTCAGGTATTCCACAGATGCAACGTGCATCAGTTTGATTGTGGAGATTTAATCTGCTACCCCTGAGGGTTCATGGAGAGGTTTCTCTTTCTCTTCTTTGTTTGCACATCTTCTGCTGTTCAGCTTTGGATTTGACCCCGTCTCTGTGTGTAGGTCACCTGAGGGTGCCTGTTCCCCACCCAGACAGGGCAGGGTTAAAGTAGCAGCTGATTAGGGGGCTCTAGCTCACTCAGGCCAGGGGGAGGAAGGGGTATAGAATGTGGGGCTATCCTGCGGCAGCAGAGGCCAAAATAATGTTGTAACAGCCTGAGGCGTGCTGTGTGTTCTCCCAGGGAAGTTGTCCCTGGATCATGGGAACCTGGCAATGGTGGGCTCCACAGGCTCCCGGGATAGGAGGTGTGGATAGTGACCTGTGCTTGCACACAGGCTTCTTGGTGGCTGCAGCAGCAGCCTTAGCATCTCATGCACGTCTCTCATGTCCGCCCTGATAGCTGCAGCCTGCCCCCATCTCTGGACCTCTTTTAGGCGTTGCTCTGAATCTCCTCCCCTCGCACGCCTTGAAACAATGGTCTCTTGCCTCTTAGGCAGGTCTACACATTTTCCCAGACCCCTTCCTGGGTAGCTGTGGCACACTAGCCCCCTTTGGGCTGTGTTCACGCAGCCAACCCCTGTCCTCTCCCTGGGATCTGACCTCCGAAGCCTGAGCCTCAGCTCCCAGCCCCCACCAACCCCAGCGGGTGAGCAGAGAAGCCTCTCAGGCTGGTGAGAGCTGGTCGGTACGGATCCTATGTGCGGGAATCTCTCTGCTTTGCCCTCTGTACCCATGTTGCTCTCCTCTCCTTCATGGCTCTGAAGCTTCCCCCCGACCCATCTGCTGTCTCCACCAGTGAAGGGGCTTCCTTGTGTGTGGAAACTTTTCCTCCTTCACAGCTCCCTCCCAGAGGTGCAGGTCTCATCTCTATTCTTTTGTCTCTATTTTTTCTTTTTTCTTTTGCCCTACCCGGGTACGTAGGGAGTTTCTTTCCTTTGGGGAATTCTGAGGTCTTCTTCCAGTGTTCAGTAGGTGTTCTGTAGGAGCTGTCCCACATGTAGATGTATTTGTGATGTATTTGTGTGGAGGAAGGTGATCTCCACATCTTACTCCTCAGCCATCTTGAAGCTATCCCCTCCCCAGTATTTCCTTTTAAAGTTAGCTCAAGATGCAGCAAATTATAGTGGTTAATTACTGGAATTTGGAGTTGAACCCGGCTTTGAATCCAGGACATTATTTTCTAGCTGTGTGGGCTTGGGCATGTTACTTAGCTTGTTTCTTCATCTTTAAAATGGGAATGATCATATAGCATGAGATAATGGTATAAAATATAAAATAATAATGTATAATAGCATAATAATATTAGATTGGTAAAAACAAGTCTAGGGCAAATGTATGGTGCATGTAAAGTCCTTACCGCAGTGCCTGGCATATAGTGTTATTATTATATCTCTCAAACGGATATAGTAAGTATCTCATAGGGTGGTTGGGAGGTATGAATGCAATGATGCATGTAAATTGACAGGCATACAGCTGGACCTCCTCCACCTACTCTCCCCTTTCTCCCTTTCCTGCCCCTATCCTCCTCCCATTCTCCTCCAACTCCCCTCATAGCCCAAGTGCTCAAATGCAGAGTTGGGATAAATAAGCTCAGGATGGTTGACAATAGTTCAACCTCCACATTTCCCTCCACCCTGTGTTAGGTTTCTAGTCAGTGTCTGTTCTGTGAGACCCACAAGCCTCCCCCAAGATTTTAGTTTTCAGCGGATTTTTCACAGGCCACTGCTGAACCAGAGGCTAATTAAAATGTTTACTCACTGCAAATCTGGGCTCCATCATACATAGGGACTTGGTGATGAAAGATAAATCCTCTGAGTGACTTCCCTGGTGGTCCAGTGGGTAGGACTCCATGCTCCCAATGGAGGGGGCATGGGTTTGATAACTGGTTGGGGAACAAGATCCTGCATGCATGGCACAACTGAGAGTCTATATGCTGCAACTAAGAAGTCCGCATGCTGCAACTGTGAAGTCTGCATGCCGCAACAAGAGCCTGCATGCTACAACTAAAACCCAGAGAAGCCAAAATTAAAAAAAAAAAAGGACATGGGCTATTACTTTAAAATAATTTAAAAGGAAAGAAAGAAAGAGAGAGAAAGAAAGAAAGAAAGAAAGAAAGAAAGAAAGAAAGAAAGAAAGAAAGATCTTCTGATCTAGTCAGTCCTTTGTGTGTTTTCCTTTATGAGAAACAATTAACTATGCCTCATGACGATGTAAATGTGCCTGTATATCAGCCTTTAACCAGTCTCTTCAATTTGATCTTTAATAGCACACTATTTATCTGCCAACAGTTGTGTTCTGGTGTCCACTGACTGAATAGAGAAGGAGACACAAAAGCTGCCATAGAATGAGTAGCTTGCTTCACATCTGCTTGTTTTGTTTTTAGATTACTGTAGGTATGTCATTTTTAATTCCCAGGTCTCAGTTTCTCCAGCTATGAAATGAGCGGATCTCTTGGATCATTTACAGTCTTAATATTTATGATTCTTTATGAAGAGAGTTTGTTTTTTCCTACTCAATTGATATGGCAGTGAAAATACCTCACGTTTGCAAAGGTATTTTGCCTTTTTTTAAATAAAAGGCTTTCTGCACACATAATCTCACAATATTCTCAATTATCCTGTAAAGTACATAGGACCAAGAAACTTGAACACAGCATATAGAGGTTAAATGACTTGTCCATGGCCATACAGCATATTAGTGATAAAACCAGGATGAGAACTCAGTTCTCCTGATTCCTAGTCTAGTGTAACGACACAGAAAGATTAATTACTATAATATGGCTGTGAGCTGGAAGAAACTCCACTTAAAAAATCGTATCACCTGTAACTTCATTACTTTTTAAGGTGATTTATCTTCATTATTTTAAGAGAATAGAGCTGTCACTTTCTTTATTTTTTCCTGAGCACAGAACTTCTTATATACTACATAGACCAAAAAGCATCATCTGGTAACCATTATAATGGATAATAAGCCCCCAAGGGCTGGGTGAATATCTTAGTGATGTTACTTTATAATACCCATTCTGTAGAAATATCTTCCTTTTACCAAATTTATTCAAGTCATTTAAGTAGACAGAGGCCTTTAAATGGAGATGCCTCCTGGACAAGTGTGTCTAGAATTATCTACAATAACTATTATCTATTTAACTGGGTTTGGCAATTCAGCAACCTCACCTTTTTAGAATACCATTTGGAACCAAGAAAGTAGTAAAAAAAATGTATCATCTGAGCAATAAAAATGATTGTTAAAAGCCAAGGCACATTGTTTACAGCAGAATTCCTTTGACGCTTCCCCTCACTTCTCAGGACACTGGTTATCTGGTGTCTAAATCCTCAGCATATTACAAGTGAGAACAGGGGTTATAAGAGGCAGGCACACTGACAGTCAAACTGACAGCTGACAGTGTGACAAAAGATGGGGAAAAGACAGAAAAGCAATAAAGACCAGAAACCAGAACTCACAAAGAACAACAATCTAGGTTAATTTACCGAGGGAGGAATCAGACCCTGAGTGCATTGTTGCATAATAACATAGTACACTATTCAGATTCTGAATGATGTCCCTAACTCATTAAAATATTAGTCAAAAATTAAAGGTTATAAAAATTATAGATTTTGTTCCCTGCTTAAAAAGACAGGGAAAATAATTCTAAGGAGGGACAATGTTCTCAAGTTCTAAATTTAACTTGGCTGAAACATGAAAATAAAGGAAGACACCTATTAATTAGGTTTTATTTTTTATTTCTTTTTACTTCAGTATAAATTAGCCTTAATCAAAATGAAGATGGGAGCAAGATTATTTTATCTTTAAGAAGAGTGGTTAAGAAACACACCTCAGCTAATTGGAAAACTGTGCTGATTGGAATGACTCATTCCTGAAGGTTCTTCATAGCTGAAATTTACTGCATTTATATATCAAATTAGTCAGCATGAGTGATTTTTCCCTAACTTGACCATCACAGAGAGAAAATTGCCTACACTGAAATATCTGCTAAATTTGCCCTAGATTAATTCCTTTCTGGGCATGGTAATATCGCAGAGCACTTTAGGCAATGAAATACCAAATGCTGAGCTGGCTGCAAATCACTCTGAGCAAAAGAGAATGTTTTGGATCACAAAAACAAAGGTGCAAAAGACACCAGTACATTCCTAGAAGCAATGTTTTCTGCCTAAATTGTATATATATCTTGTAGATATAGAAAAGGGGATTTGTTTTTATAGTATGTGGCCTCTTTCCAAACATTTATGCCCTAATATATTACTAAACCTGTTTATCCTTTCATCCCATAGCAAGGTAGCTGAGAATGCTTTAATCCATCTTCTTGTTATTCTGGGTGTGTACTCTTATCTACCTGTGACAAATGATACTAGGATGAGTAGAAGAGAGATATAATTCAGTATTTTTAAAATAAATTCCTTAGTATACTTAATAATTACCTTTGAGAGAGACACAGAATCTTCCATGCAGGACCAAGGTGCAATAAAGAATTTGGGAGGGAGAAAGACATTTATTCAACACTGGCAATACTATGATTCTTTAAATGGTGTATTTTAGCTCTCTCTGTCCCTAAATTCTGAAAATAATATTCTGGAATTCAAATTAGGACCATGTATCTTAAGCTTCATGCATCTTTTCTGAATTATAAAGGTTGAACTGTGCAGCTTTACAGCTGATGTTAACTAAATGATTACATTTATATATTTCTTTAAATTTGAATGACAGCCTATTTCTAACAAATATAAGATAGTCAGTTAGAAAGTTGTAGTTCTGCTATTTTCATATTCTAAAATTCATTGAGATAAGAAAGCTTCAGACAACTTTGAACCTGGAGACCCATAAGCCTGGATTGTTCCAAGGGACCTATACTTTGATACTTCTAGAAGTCTAATAAGTAGATCTTGGGGTAGAAACAAATTGTAAAGGCATATAAATTAGACTTGTTTCCAATCAAATATATTGCTGCTCTAAGTTGGTTGAGGCTGTTATGTAGTGGGTGAAGTGTGATAGGCAACTAGTAGGGCTAATTGTGCTAATTATTGGTTTAGTGCAAAAATAATTCAAACACACACACACATATCTGATCATGGCTTATTTGGGGGCTACATTTTAAACTGATAGAGCACTCCCTCACTCCCTTCCCTGCAATACTCTGAGAGGGAAACATTATTTTCCTTCCCAACCCTTCCCTACCCTCTCCTCCCCTTTTCTCTCTTCTATTGTTCTCTCCTCTTCTGTTCCCTCCTAATTCTTTAGTAGCAGTGAGAAAGTATTATCAACGGAATTGTTAGGCAAGCAAGATACCTCAGCATATCTTGAACAGAAAGTAATGTTTTCTACACGTTTGGCTTGCATTTTCTGTTTCTAATGTAATTTTTTGCTCTGGTTTTGTGTTTGGGATGGTTCATCCTGTTGGTTTTAGTCACTTGTGAGTTCACTTTGAGTGTATTCATATGCTATGTCATACAGTAGTTTCTCTTAAGCCCCATTAAATGGGGCTGATTGAGCTTCACGGCAAGCATGCTGTCGGAATCTGCTTAGCAAGAAGTGCAGTTGGAATCGAATGCTTCGGTAGAAAAAACACAGGCAAGTCTATATAATTCTTTATGTCCTGGCTGATATATCGGTTTATATTTGCTTGGATTTTAATCTCTCATATTAGTTGCTTTTTTCTCCTTTATACCCTGAGAAAACCATAATTCAAAAAGAGTCATGTACCAAAATGTTCATTGAAGCTCTGTTTACAATAGCCAGTACATGGAAGCAACCTAAGTGTCCATCAACAGATGAATGGATAAAGAAGATGTGGCACATATATACAATGCAATATTACTCAGCCATAAAAAGAAACAAAATTCAGTTATTTGTGGTGAGGTGGATGGACACAGAGTCTGTCATACAGAGCGAAGTAAGTCAGAAAGAGAAAAACAAATGCTGTATGCTAACATATATATATGGAATCTAAGAAGAAAAAAGGTCATGAAGAACCTAGGGGTAAGATGGGAATAAAGACACAGACCTACTAGAGCATGGACTTGAGGAAATTGGGAAGGGGAGTGGGAGGCTGTGATGAGGTGAGAGAGTGGCATGGACACATATACACTACCAAGTGTAAAGTGGATAGCTAGTGGGATGCAGCCACGTAGCACAGGGAGATCAGCTAGGTGGTTTGTGACCGCCTAGAGGGGTGGGATAGGGAGGGTGCGAGGGAGGGAGACACAGGAGGGAAGAGATATGGGAACATGTGTATATGTATAACTGATTCACTTTGTTATGAAGCAGAAATTAACACACCATTGTAAAGCAATTATACTACAATAAAGATGTTTTTTAAAAAAAGAATAACAGCAGAAAAAAATTAGATGATGTCGTGTAGTCGGAGGTCATGCGTGTATGCAGCACTTGTGGAGAGTTTTCAGGCAGGATCACGGGAATGTCGACGAGACAATAAAATATTTTGCTAGTGCCAGTGAAGTTGTCCAGTTTCTTCATTTTTAGTGTGTATTTGTTTTGAAAATGCCTATGTTTTAGGACAATCACTAGTACGGTGGAAAGCACAGTCTCTTCAGTGTAGGGACTGTGATAGAAAATGACAGAGGCTGCCTTTTCTGTGGGTATACAGTCACTAGGGAAACTCCTTAGGAAAACTTAGAAACTGTTATCTGGCTGTATATCAGTAGCTCATAATATGTAGGTAGAAGGATAGAAAATATTTCTTTTTATGGATAATTGCATTAGATGCAAGGTTTTTAAAGTGGGTAAAATTGTTTATAGTCTCTTACTGGACATGAATGAAGTCAGTGTATAAAAATTAGAGGCAGAAAATGACATTGGAGAAAGATGTATTTTCTTTTGCATGATTTTATACTATTCTAATATAAGTAAGCACATATATATTATTTCTGCCACGGAGAGTCAAGTTGTTTGATTTTTGGAACAGCACACAAATAGACTGCTTACATACCTGTTACACAAGGAGATTTTGTCAGAGGCATTTGCACTGTGTGGAAGAAAATAATTCAACTTTCACTCATAGGGATTGTGGCTTCTCAGAATTCATGATGCATAAAAGAATCAGTCATTTTAATGTTAATCTTGTTTATTGTGATGAAATATGAGTGCAGAAAAGATTGGTTTTGTTTATTAACACTTTCCTTTGCAAAGTCCATATATGACTAATATCAATGCGCAGCTTATCTAGCAAAATGAAAGTGTTAAGAGTTTGCCTCCAGAGTACTGAGGCTGTCAACTCAGACTAGTAGAAATGCTAATTACCAAGTGCTACATCCAAACTGATTTCAAGTGTGACTAGATAGTTGATGGATACCTGCACACGCACACGCAGACAGAAACAAGCCCTCTGTTGAAAGATGAGATGTGTCAAATACCAAAAATGTCATCAATATAAGTCATTTTCAAAATTGTATAGGGGAAGTGAGCAAAAAGAGAATTTATGATGACAATAAAGGATGAGTCAAAGCCTAGAGTGATAAAATTCAGTTGACAAATTGAATAGCATTTGTTGCTACCTTTCAAATCTGCAATGACACCTTTGAAGCAAATTTAATCTTGGCTAAGGTATTTATCTGTTATTGGGAACTATCTATATATTTCTCTGTGTTTAGTCTGCAATCATCTCTAAATAATAAATTTTGTTTCTTAATATGTAATTAGACTTTTTATCTTTCTATTCTCCAGGGTTTTCTTTTTAATATAAATGACGGCAAAAGCATTTATCATTTTAAGACTCCTGGGTTTTCCAGTGTTCTAACATGCCCTCTGCAAGTCTCTTGGTAAATAAGACAATTTGAGATTATCTTTCTATAGTACCCAGTAGGTTTGCAAATATAAGGGAAAGCATACATAAACCGACAATACTTTGTTACTTAATTTGTATGCACTGTTTTTGAGACATAACTATCTCAGAGGTACTGGTTCCAGACTCTACATGAAGCCCAGGATAAATTTTCCGACTCTGAAAAAAATTACAAAACTATGCTTTAAAATATTTACATTTTATGTCACTGAGTCTTTACTGTGCATTTTCATTGCACAGAATGCCATTTAAAGACTTAAGCAATACAATCATGCTTTAGTCTTTCACTTAGCAGAAGGACAAATAGTTCCAAAGTGACTTTTCTGTCATTTTCCTGATTAGTGCCATTTTACTGCCTGCTTTTGGCAGATGGATATTTCATTACTAATCACAATGAAATTCTAGAGTATTACTGATATTCAAGTGATATTTACCAACTCCATAAGAATTGCCTCAGACTCATCCACTGGCTGGGATTTACCTTTTAAATGTATTGCAATGTCAAAGACTGAATAGAAATCCTGGTTCGGTCTCCTGACGTATCCTGGCTACGTTTTGGGTTAATTATATAATTTTTTTTTAAAGATCTACAATGCAACTCTGAGAAGTCAGCCATTTCCAGAATATCATAGGTGTATAAGAAGAAATGCAATTCTGGATTTAAGACTAGTGAAGTCTGGCATTCAGGTATTTGATTATTATAATCAGGTTTTCGTAGCACTGATGGTAGTGAGGTTTCTGTTTTTTATTTTCTGTGAATAAAATTATAATTTGGATATAGAAATTTTAGGCAGTTAAAGAACATTTGATCAGAGTCTCAAATACATATATCCCTGTGTAATGACAATCCTAAAGAGCTAAAGTGATGAGGGAACACTTCTTTAGAGAGGGCTGCTCCAAAGGGTTTTAGCAGAATACATCATGTTCCATTGCTAATTCACAGTGACAATTCAACAAATCACCAGGTATTTATTAAGCATTTTTTGTGTGCCGGGTACATGTAGGAAAAGTAGAATAAAACTGCATGTACTATATTCTGTTCAACTGTTAATTAATTGTTTGAGTAAAGGCTGCAGCTAAATGCTAAGTCTATTTAGATGGTGCATTTACTCTAAGAAACATTGGCTATGTGTGGTCAAGGCAATTTTTACATACTGATTACAAAGTACCTATTATAAAAGAAATGAATTTAATAAGCAGTTACAGGATTTTTTAAAATGTTGCTAGCAACAGTCAACTTTGGTTAGGGATTGATTGTACAGTTTCTGAATTATACAAATTATTACTTTTCTTCTTTCTTATCCTGTGTTTTGCTCCTTTTTTCCCTCCATGAAGCCAGGACAGGTAACACTTTATATTATACATTCCATTTTGCTACTTATTAGTTCCTATGGGAAAAGATTTAATAGGAGAAGAAGTTGAATATGATGTTTAAGATAATCTGTGAATTGATTTCAATTATCCATGCTATCTTTATACACTGGTGTCATGGCTAAGTAGAAGTTGAATATAATATCAAAATATAACTGAAGCATGCCAGTTACATCAAAGAAAGCAACAATATTTTTGTTATAATTTCAAAAGTGAGTAGACCTTTCATAAACACAGAATCAAAAAGAAAAGCAGATAGCATGGAGAATTTTGTTACCATATAAAGCCCTTATTGAATTTTACAACTAACACAAGGATTTGAAACACATTAATTAGTAGCTGGGGAATGTTAGCAGAACACAAATAAAATAGACATTACTATTTAAGACAGAGCCTCTAGTACATTCACTTAGTAATAAGTGAAAAGATTATTAACTAAGTTTCCAGATACCATCAATGGTGTTTACTCTGCTGAACTGTAAACCAGTTTTGGCTATGTATAAGATGATATAGAACTGCCAACAGCAGGTGGGTTTGAATATCCCCTCCCTTTTTTAAACCTACATGTAAATATCAAAAGTGAAAAAGGAAATTGCTAATTTCAGATGCTGAAATATGGTCATTACTGAAGATTCAATTTTACAGAAGATAATAAATTATAAAAATATAAGAAACATATAAGTAAAGAAAATAGCAAGAATATCACAGTCAAATCCTGGGAAACACCATCAATGTGGATGAAATTTTTGCCGAAGGTGGGAGATTCCTCTTTTTAAATGAATCAAACTTCACTTTACTGAATGACATCCTAGGGATGACTCTTAAAATATAAGCATTTCTTGATTTTCTATATGAATGGAGGTTTACAGTGGTATGGATATTTGGAAATTGTGTATATTTAAACAAAATTTGTTATATATTACAAAACTATTTTTGGAGTGGGACATGGTGAATTTAACTTGCTAATTGCATATTATATTAAGCTTACAAGGGCAAGGGAAAGAGGATAAGTGGCAGGGGAGAACCAGATTGGGATAAAAAATGCTATGGATAATACGTATGCAGTTAATTGAGACTTACCTTTTTATTTTGACATTTTGCTTGATGTTCTGTTGAATAATCATTGAAAAAGCTGCTTTCTTTTATATTTGTAGCTTATGCAGATATCACCAGAGGGTACAATTTTAACACACTGAAAGAACATAAATGACCTAGATTTCTAAAGGTGTAAGGTTTTTATGAATATATCAATATGCATTACAGTCACAGAAAACAGGATTAATTTGCCAGAATTCATGTTAGTCATGGAAATTCTGGAGTCCTTAAGGAGGCAGGAGTGGTAGTTGGACAGGGGGTAGTGTTGGGGGAGGGGTAGTACACACAGATATATTTTCTATCCACTTATGAAGGTGTTTATCTGTATGACTTACACTCCAAACATATTTTGAACACCATCTATGAACGTATTTGTCCATGACTCCATCTTGAGTAAAATCCCTGTTTTCTTAGAGTCAGAGATTGTGTCCGGCTAGTGCAAGTAGGGATTTCATTGTATTTGCATCACCACTCTTCATGTTTAGCTTTTCTGAGAACTCACCAATTCTGGCTGAGGACATTTCTGATCATTCTATTTATTTATTTTTGTTGGTTATTTTATGCTTTAGTTCCTTTTAACAGTCAAGCACTGCAATTCTGACAGGCACAGTCATGTCAGTAATTAACCCAAAACTTTGCCAACTAATTAATATACACATAATAAAGTAATAACAGCCCAATTGCTCTCTGCTACAGCAGGGGTCTCTTTTGTAATGGATAAAAGGAATGAAGTCACCAAGACTATAAACTTACTTGGTGACTGTATGTTAACTAAAGTGCAGCTTCTGCTCATTTACATTCTTGATGTGGTTATAAATGCAGCAATTGAGTGCTTCAGAGACACAGCTAAAAAGGAAAAAAAGAATCAAGGGAGAATTTCAGAGGGCTATGAAAGGATAGACAAGGAATCTTCTGAAATTTTTTATTAAATATTTTAATAATTGAAGAGTTTAAAGTTCATTAAACATTAAACAATTAAATGCTTCATTTTTTAAATGACAAATCTGAAAAGAGAAGGTTTATTTTTACTGATGATGTGGGAATTTTGCTTGGTGTATAACAATTAAAGTGAAGAATTAACAGAATAATTCTATTCTTTAAAAATGATATCCAAATAAAAATCTCTGTTAATGTTTCATTGCTATAAGATGTCAGTAATGGATCTTCATATCTCTCTGGTAATACAATTTTCTCTCTTGTATATTAATGATTTCTTACAGTTATTATAAAGTTTCTATTTACTTTTGGGTAGTTCATAAATATGGAAAGAAATTCTAAATGTCCTTTATAATTTTGGGGAGAGGTATACAGAGAAATCTTAAAATGTCCATAGCTGCTATTTAAATAAACAAAATACTTTCCTTTTAATACTGTCAATACAAACAGCCTGACCTTTCTTGTTTCCCAAATGATTCTGAGACCAGAGCTCATTAGACAGTTTACCCAATACCCAGCTTTCTTTTGGCATTGTTTAACTGGAAAATATCACAAAACATAATTTCTAAATTGGGTTATAATATTTTGCCTCAATTTTGAACAACCATTTGTTTAAACAAATGTGTAGGTAATTTACTGATATAAGTAGCAATATTGATGTACTTACTTTTGGTTTTGCAGAGAAATATTTTTCATGTTGTGTGTTAGCACTGTGACCAAATCTGCTTTAGGAATAAACAGTATGGAGTGATTTGGAGGTGGGGAGGACTTATCAAAATATCTCTGGTAACTGCCTAAAATTCATCCATGAAAGACTACTTCCTTTGCACCTTGAACAAATTTAGTGTCTTAGACTCCCTTATTACATTTTAAATATCCAATAGTCAGGGGAACACCTTAAAGCAAACCATTATCAAATGAAAGTTTACTGGAAATTCATTTTCCTGAATAAGGTCCATTTAGATTGGAAGATAGAATGAGTATTTGAAGGAATGAAAGGAGGGGGTCTGTTGGCAGTGGGTGGTTAACAACAGAAAATGACTTAAAATTCTGCATTTGCATTGCTTCTATTTGTGACTAAATCCAGATATTGCCTTTCTCTGACGTCAGAATTTTAAAATAAGACCCTGATCTCAAGCTATGCTAAAAGGTTGACCCTTTGAATTTTAAATAATCCTTTTCTTGTTAGGTTTAATGATGTATTCATTCATTATTTTTCTGGTTCTTTTTGAGACTTGTCCTTGTCGTGGCAATTATACCCACAAAATTAATACTTATCAAATAAATGTAAAGAAATAAATATAAAATATCTCAATTTGCATGAAGAAGCTATGAGAGAAGACAGCAGTATCAATTTAGAGAACTTCAAAACCTACAGATTACTTAATTATGCCTTTTTTTACTTGTCAGATTCAATTGATTACATTAAAATCCAGCATTAGAATTCTTTTTCCTAATAAAGCATGATTATAGTGGGACTTAAAGGAATATTAGATAATGATGTGGAATCACTGAATCTGTCTTTAGGTAAAGAATCAATAAAACTGACCATAATTTCTTTCCATAATTATGAACTACCCAAAAGTAAATAGAAACTTTATAATAACTGAAAGAAATCATTAATATACAAGAGAGAAAATCGTATTACCAGAGAGATTTGAAGATCCATTACTGACATCTTATAGCAATGAAATATTAACAGAGATTTTTATTTGGATATCATTTTTAAAGAATAGAATTATTCTGTTAATTCTTCACTTTAGTTGTTATACACAAAGCAAAGTTCCCACATCATCAGTAAAACTGACCATAAATCTAAGTATAGCACTTAGATTTTCGCAGGATAACAAGAAATTTGGCATAGACAATTTTCTTTATTAGGCTGAGTTATAAAAATGATATGTTATTATTTAAATAGTCACGATTCAAAAGCAAAACCTAGTTTTGATTTTCCCCTTTAGAAAATATGTAAGTGGGGCTTCCCTGGTGGCGCAGTGTTTGAAAGTCGGCCTGCCGATACAGGGGACACGGGTTTGTGTCCCGGTCCAGGAAGATCGCACATGCTGTGGAGCGGCTAGGCCCATGAGCCATGGCCGCTGAGCCTGCGCGTCCGGAGCCTGTGCTCCGCAACGGGAGAGGCCACAACAGTGAGAGGCCTGCGTACCGCAAAAAAAAAAAAAAAAAAAAAAAACTGTAAGTGATGTTGGGGGAAAGCTGACAGAAAGAAAAAATATTTGAAGTACTTTACATTAGATTCATTCAATTGTAGAGTTGGGATGAACCTTACAGACCATTTAATTCAGTCCTCTTGTTTAGCCATTGAGGACTCTAAGGTATATAGAAAGGAAGTTAATGGCCCAGAACTCAAGCTTTCTGAATGCTAGGTGTATATGCTTTTCAATATAACATTTTTTGCCATTCTGCTGATTTATTTCTATTTCATGTGCTGAGTACATTTGGAGTTTCTTTTTCTCATTCTAATTCATTTGTTTCATCCTATTAATTTTCATTAAAATAAAATTGAATAGATTTGAAAGAGGATAACTTTGAAAATTAACTAGCTTAAAAATGGTCTGGCTGTTGAGCCTGTGTTTGTGGCTGTAAAGAGGTAACATTTGGCTTGTCTAAAACTAATGCCTGATGCCTGTGGATGGGTGACTCTGATTCCAAATGGAAAGCCTTCTTATTAAAATTTTGTAAACACACGAAGAAATAAAGTCATATCTCACCACCCAGAGGTAGAAATAGCTGCTAACTTTTAGTATATTCCAGCATACTTTTCATTGACTAAGTGTATTTTAAACATATATATGATTTTTAAAAAACAAAAGTTAGTTTTTTAAGGAAGGGTGGGATAGGGAGGGTAGGAGGGAGGGAGACGCAAGAGGGAAGAGATATGGGAACATATGTATATGTATAACTGATTCACTTTGTTATAAAGCAGAAACTAACACACCATTGTAAAGCAATTATACTCTAATAAAGATGTAAAAAATATTAGATTTTATATGTATATATAAATAAATATAAATAATTTAATCCTGACTCTTTTCAACTCAACACAAATAACATTATCTATTGACATTAAATATTCAGACACATGTTTTGGCTGTAAAATACTCCACTTGGATGCCTCATAATTTATTTAACAAACATTTATTTATGTTGTCTCTAATATTTTTCTTTTTAATAATTGTGTCTTTGAACATATACGTATACAAAAATATTAGCTCAAATCTCTGTTTATATTTTAAGAGTTAGAAAGTTAGGTCTGTGGGTATGAATAATTGTAAGGATACATATATGCTGCCAAATCACTTTCTGGAAGGGTTGTACCACTTAATGATCTTACTAGGAATGTATGAAAATATTATGAGATTTTATATATATATATATATATATATATAAAATGTTTGCCAATTAAAAAGAAAAAATAAAACACCTCACAATTTCATTGTTTTAATGATAATATCCTTGTTGCTATTGAGTTTGAATTGCTTTGTATATTTATTAGTCTATGTATTTCTTTTTTTATTTTTATTTTTTCAAGTCCTCTGTACACTTTTCTAATGAGTGTTAGACATTTTCTTACTGATATGTAAGAATATTTTATATAATAAGGATATTAATCTGTTATATTTATTGCAAATATTTTTATCAGTTTTTCATTTAACTTTTAGTGTTGTTTATGGCATTTTGACATATAGGGAGACTTTTTAAACTTTTGTCATCACATAGACTTCTTCAGTAGTTCTTATGCTTAGAAAGTCCTTACCAATCTTAGATCCAGCAAAAGTTTCCCTTATCTTCTCTTTAAAGATTGTTATTGAACTATTTGATCTATTTGGAATGAATTTTGATAGTAAGTGTGAGTGATGATACAGCTTTTTTTTAATTAGCTAAAATAATTGTTTCATAAAAATTTTTTAAATAATATTTTTTTCCCACCACTTTGTGATGGCATGATTCTGATAAAGTTGGAGGTTCCCTTTAGAAAGCTACCACAATAGTATTCTCCCCTGAAAATTCTGGAGCTACTTAGTGCATTCCAAAATGTTATCCATAGTTTTGTAATTATGCACATTCCACGCTCTTTGATCACAGGGTCCATAGCTTAATTCAAATGTTTTCCTGCCTCCACCCTCTTAGTACCTAGGACAGTTCTGGATACAGCAGTAGGTATTCAATATGGCATAGTGGCTACTGATGATGGCTCTGGACCTGGCCTCTCTAGGTTTGAATATTGGCTCTGCCAAATATTACTTTTTGCAAGTAATTTAACTTCTCTAAATCTCAGTTTCCCCATCTGTGAAATAGGATTCAAAAATTATATGTATTTTTTTTTTAGTTTGGCTAGAAGATTTATTTAGGGAGAAAGTGGGAGATAATACAGGGATGAAGTGCTTAGATATTTTCATTTTTGGTAGAACTTTATTTTTAATTCAGTTGATGAACTAATTGTAAAATTATCTTAATCAGACTATATAATCTAGAATATCTGGATTGCAAGCTCTTTGAAGGCAAGTCTAGTTTGCTGAATGAGTGAGTGAATGCTGGCCTAGAGTTTTCAACGAAAACCTTGGATATGTTCGAAATGTGTTTTAAACCACAGTGACGTATATGATTTTTGAGAGATTTTCATCTGAATGGCTAAATTAAAAGGTTTTGATTTTAAAAAGATAAGCTCCAGTTATCTAGAAAATTCACTTGTATATGTCACTTCATTTCCCAACAGTATTTGTTAAATGAAGCATTACTCATTTGGTAACTGAAGTGTTTTTTTCTTGTTACAAAGAAATGAATACTATAAATGTATTTGTTTCCCTGATTATCTCATTTATCACATTCATGGATACTGACATTTTCTTTATGTGCTCCAAACTTTTGATATTTTGTCATTTGAATATGCTCATTTTCTGGTTGTAAAAGAAATACCTGAATGTTTACTAAATATATAATATTGTGAATTGTGAATATCTTGGAGATAATTCTCTTTTGCTTCAAAAATGAAAAATATCACCCTGTGATGTGAGATAGCCGATGAAGGTTGCTAAGTAGTTTTCTTTTTCTTTCCTTTTTTTTTACACCTTTGTTGGAGTATAATTGCTTTACAATGGTGTGTTAGTTTTGGCTTTATAACAAAGTGAATCAGTTATACATATACATATGTTCCCATATCTCTTCCCTCTTCTGCCTCCCTCTCTCACACCCTCCCTATCCCACACCTCTAGGTGGTCACAAAGCACGGAGCTGATCTCCCTGTGCTGTGCGGCAGCTTCCCACTAGCTATATATTTTACGTTTGGTAGTGTATATATGTCCATGTCACTCTCTCACTTTATCACAGCTTACCCTTCCCCCTCCCCATATCCTCAAGTCCATTCTCTAGTATGTCTGTGTCTTTATTCCTGTCTTACACCTAGGTTCTTCATGACTATTTTTTTCTTAGATCCCATATATATGTGTTAGCATAGGTATTTCTCTAACTCTTTCTGACTTACTTCACTCTGTATGACAGATTCTAGGTCCATCCACCACACTACAAATAACTCAATTTCATTTCTTTTTATGGCTGAGTAATATTCCATTGTATATATGTGCCACATCTTCTTTATCCATTCATCCAATGATGGACACTTAGGTTGTTTCCATCTCCTGGCTATTGTAAATAGACCTGCAATGAACATTTTGGTACATGAATCTTTTTGAAATATGGTTTTCTCAGGGTATATGCCCAGTAGTGGGATTGCTGGGTCATATGGTAGTTCTATTTGTAGGTTTTTAAGGAACCTCCATACTGTTCTCCATAGTGGGTGTACCAATAAACATTCCCACCAGCAGTGCAAGAGTGTTCTCTTTTCTCCACACCCACTTCAGCATTTATTGTTTATAGATTTTTTGATGATGGCCATCCTGGCAGGTGTGAGATAATATCTAATGTAGTTTTGATTTGCATTTCTCTAATGATTAATGATGTTGAGCATTCTTTCATGTGATTGTTGGCAGTCTGTGTACCTTCTTTGAAGAAATGTCTATTTAGGTCTTCTGCCCATTTTTGAATTGGGTTGTTTGTTTTTTTTTATTGAGTTGCATGAGCTGCTTGTAAATTTTGGAGATTAATGCTTTGTCAGTTGCTTCATTTGCACATATTTTCTCCCATTCTGAGGGTTGTCTTTTGGTCTTTTTTATGTTTTCATTTCCTGTGCAAAAGTTTTTAAGTTTCATTAGGCCCCATTTGTTTATTTTTGTTTTTATTTCCATTTCTCTAGGAGGTGGGTCAAAAAGGATCTTGCTGTGATTTATGTCATAGAGTGTTCTGGCTATGTTTTCCTCTAAGAGTTTGATCGTTTCTGGCCTTACATTTTGGTCATTAATCCACTTTGAGCTTATTTTTGTGTATGGTGTTAGGGAGTGTTCTAATATCATACTTTTACATATACGTGTCCAGTTTTCCCAGCACCACTTATTAAAGAGGCTGTCCTTTCTCCACTGAACATTCCTGCCTCCTTTAACAAAGACAAGGTGACCATATGTGCGTGGGTTTATCTCTGGGCTTTCTATCCTGTTCCATTGATCTATCTTTCTGTTTTTGTGCCAGTACCATACTGTCTTGATTACTGTAGCTTTGTAGTATACTCTGAAGTCTGGGAGCCTGATTCCTCCAGCTCTGTTTTTATCCTCAAGATTGCTTTGCTATTCAGGGTCTTTTTTGTTTCCATACAAATTGTGAAAGTTTTTGTTCTACTTCTGTGAAAAACGCCAGTGGTAGTTTGGTAGGGATTGCATTGAATCTGTAGAGTGCATTGGGTAGTAGAGTGATTTTCACAATATTGATTCTTCCAATCCAAGAACATGATATACCTCTGCATCTATTTGTATCATCTTTAATTTCTTTCACCAGCATCTTATAATTTTCTGCATACAGGTATTTTGTATCCTTAGGTAGCTTTTATTCCTATTTTTTTCTTTTTTTTGCAATGGTAAATGGGACTGTTTTCTTGATTTCACTTTCAGATTTTTCATCATTAGTGTATAGGAATGCCAGAGATTACTGTGCATTAATTTTTATCCTGCTAATTTACCAAATTCATTGATTAGTTCTACTAGCTTTCTGGTAGCATCTTTAGGATTCTCTATGTATAGTATCATGTCATCTGCAAACAGTGACAGCTTTACGTCTTCTATTCCATTTTGGATTCCCTTTATTTCCTTTTCTTCTCTGATTGCTGTGGCTACATCTTCCAAATCTATATTGGATAAGAGTGGAGAGTGAGCAACCTTGTCTTGTTCCTGATATTAGTGGAAATGCTTTCAGTTTTTCACCATTGAGGATGATGTTGGCTGTGGGTTTGTCATATATGGCCTTTATTATGTTGAGGAAAGTTCCCTCTATGCCTACTTTCTGCAGGGTTTTTATCATAAATGGGTGTTGAATTTTGTTGAAAGCTTTCTCTGCATCTATTGAGATGACCATATGTTTTTTATTCTTCAATTGGTTAATATGGTGTATCACGTTGATTGATTTGGGTATATTGAAGAATCATTGCATTCCTGGAATAAACCCCACTTGATCATGGTGTATGAACCTTTAAATATACTTTTGGATTCTGCTTGCTAATATTTTGTTGAGGATTTTTGCATCTATGTTCATCAGTGATATTGGCCTGTAGTTTTCTTTCTTTGTGACATCCTTGTCTGGTTTTGGTATCAACGTGATGGTGGCTTTGTAGAATGAGTTTGAGGGTGTTCCTCTGTCTGCTATATTTTGGAAGAGTTGAGAAGGATAGTTGTTAGCTCTTCTATAAAAGTTTGATAGAATTCACCTGTGAAGCCATTTGGTCCTGGGCTTTTGTTTGTTGGAAGATTTTTAATCACAGTTTCAATTTCAGTGCTTGTGATTTGTTTGTTCATATTTTCTATTTCTTCCAGATTCAGTCTTTGCAGGTTGTGCATTTCTAAAAACTTGTCCATTTCTTCCAGGTTGTCCATTTTTTTGGCACAGGGTTGCTTGTAGTAATCACTCATGATCTTTAGTATTTCTGCAGTGTCAGTTTTTACTTATCCTTTTTCATTTCTAATTCTATTGATTTGAGTCTTCTCCCTTTTTTTCCTGATGAGTCTGGCTAATGGTTAATCAATTTTGTTTATTTTCTCAAAGGACTAGCTTTAAGTTTTATTGATCTTTGCTAACATTTCCTTCATTTCTTTTTCATTTATTTCTGAGCTGATGTTTATGATTTCTTTCCTTCTGCTAAGTTTGGGTTTTTTTTGTTCTTTCTCTAATTGCTTTAGGTGCAAGGTTAGGTTGTTTATTCGAGATATTTCCTGTTTCTTAAGGTAGGATTGTATTGCTATAAACTTCCCTCTTATAACTGCTTTTGCTGCATCCCATAGATTTTGGGTTGTTGTGTCTTCAGTGACATTTGTTTCTTGGTATTTTTTTATTTCCTCTTTGATTTCTTAAGTGATCACTTTGTTATTAAGTAGTGTATTGTTTAGCCTCCATGTGTTTGTAATTTTTACAGACCTTTTCCTGTAATTGATATGTAGGTTCATAGCATAGTGGTCGGAAAAGATACTTGATACAATGTCAATTTTCTTAAATTTACCAAGGCTTGATTTGTGACCCAAGATATGATGTATCCGGGAGAATATTCCATGAGCACTTGAGAAAAATGTGTATTCTGTTGTTTTTGGATGGAATGTCTTATAAATATGAATTAAGTCCATCTTGTTTAATGTATCATTTAAAGCTTGTGTTTCCTTATTTATTTACATTTTGGATGATCTGTCCATTAGTGAAAGTGGGGTGTTAAAGTCCCCTACTATGAATGTGTTACTGTCAATTTCCCCTTTTATGGCTGTTAGTATTTGCCTTATGTATTGAGGTGCTCCTATGTTGGGTGCATAAATATTTACAATTGTTATATCTTCTTCTTGGATCAATCCCTTGATCATTATGTAATGTCCTTCTTTGTCTCTTCTAATAGTCTTTATTTTAAAGACTATTTTGTCTGATATGAGAATTGCTACTCCAGCTTTCTTTTGGTTTCAATCTGCATGGAATATCTTTTTCCATCACCTCATTTTCAGTCTGTATGTGTCTCTAGTTCTGAAGTGGATCTCTTGCAGACAGCATACATGTGGGTCTTGTTTTTGTGTCCATTCAGCCAGTATGTGTCTTTTGGTGGGAGCATTTAATCCATTTACATTTAAGGTAATTGTCGATATGTATGTTCCTATTCCCATTTTATTAATTGTTTTGGGTTTGTTATTGTAGGTCTTTTCCTTCTCTTGTGTTTCTGGCCTAGAGAAAATCATTTAGCATTTGTTGTAAAGCTGGTTTGGTGGTGCTGAACTCTCTCAGCTTTTGCTTTTCTGTAAATGTTTTAATTTCTCCATCAAATCTGAATGAGATCCTTGCTGGGTAGAGTAATCTTTGTTGTAGGTTTTTCTCCTTCATAACTTTAAATATGTCTTGCCAGTCCCTCTTGCTTGCAGAGTTTCTGCTGGAAGATCAGCTCTTAACCTTATGGGGATTCCCTTGTGTGTTATTTGTTGTTTTTCCCTTGCTGATTTTAATATGTTTTCTTTGTATTTAATTTTTGACAGTTTGATTAATATGTGTCTTGGCATGTTTATCCTTGGGTTTCTTCTGTGTGGGACTCTCTGTGATTCCTGGACTTGATTAACTCTTTCCTTTCCCATATTAGGGAAGTTTTGAACTACAATCTCTTCAAATATTTTCTCAGTCCCTTTCTTTTTCTCTTCGTCTTCTGGAACCCCTATAATTTGAATGTTGGTAAATTTAATGTTGTCCCAGAAGTCTCTGAGACTGTCCTAACTTATTTCATTCTTTTTTCTTTATTCTGCTCTTCAGTAGTTATTTCCACTATTTATCTTCCAGGTCACTTATCCGTTTTTCTCCCTCAGTTATTCTGCTATTGATCCCTTCTAGAGTATTTTAAATTTCATTTATTGTGTTGTTCATCATTGCTTGTTTTATCTTTAGTTCTTCTAAGTCCTTGTTAAATGTTTCCTGCATTTTCTCTATTTTATTTCCAAGACTTTGGATCACCTTTACTATCATTATTCTGAATTCTTTCTCAGGTAGACTGCCTACTTCCTCTTCATTTGTTAGGTCTGTTGGGTTTTTATCTTGCTCCTTCGTCTGCTGTGTGTTTTTCTGTCTTCTCATTTTGCTTATATTACTGTGTTTGCAGTCTCCTTTTTGCAGGCTGCAGGCTCGTAGTTCCCGTTGCCTTTGATGTCTGTTCCCAGTGGGTAAAGTTGTTTCAGTGCGTTTTATAGGCTTCCTTGTGGAGGGGACTAGTGCCTGTGTTCTGGTGGATGGGGCTGGATCTTGTCTTTCTGGTGGGCAGGTCCACGTCTGGTGGTGTGTTTTGGCATGGCTGTGGACTTATTATGATTTTAGGCAGCCTCTCTGCTAATGGGTGGTGTTGTGTTCCTGTCTTGCTAGTTTTTTGGCATATTGTGTCCAGCACTGTAGCTTGCTGGTTGTTGAGTGAAATTGGGTGCTAATGTTGAGATGGAGATCTCTGGGAGATTTTTGCCATTTGATATTATGTGGAGCTGGGAGGTCTCTTGTGGACCAGTGTCCTGAAGTTGGGTCTCCCACCTCAGAGGCACAGCACTGACTCCTGGCTGGAGCACCAAGAGCCTTTCATCCACACGGCTCAGAATAAAAGGGAGAAAATATAGAAAGAAAGAAAAAAAGAGGATAAAAGAAAATAAAATAAGCAATAATAAAATACATTTATTAAAATAAAAAAGTAATTATTAAGAATACAATTTTTTTAACATAATAAAACCAAAGATGGATGGATAGAACCGTAAGACAAATGGTGAAAGCAAAGCTATACAGACAAAATCTCACACAGAAGCATACACATACACTATCACAAAAAGGGGAAAATATCATAAATCTTGCTCTCAAAGTCCTCTTCCTCATTTTGGGATGATTCGTTGTCTATTCAGGTATTCCACAGATGCAGGGTACATCAAATTGATTGTGGAGATTTAATCCGGTGCTCCTGAGGCTGATGGGAGAGATTTCCCTTTCTCTTCTTTGTTGGCACAGATCCCGGGGCTCAGCTTTTGATTTGGCCCCGCCCCTTCATGTAGGTTGCCTGAGGGCATCTGTTCTTCACTCAGATACCACGGGGTTAAAGGAGCAGCTGATTCGGGGGCTCTGGCTCACTCAGGCTGGAGGGAGGGAGGGTTACTGATGCGGGGTGCACCTGCAGGGACAGAGGCTGGCGTGATGTTGCACCAGCCTGAGGCATGCCGTGCATTCTTCCAGGGAAGTTGTCCCTGGATCCCGGGACCCTGGCAGTGACGGGCTGCACAGGCTTCCTGGAAGGGAGGTGTGGATAGTGTCCTGTGCTCGCACACAGGCTTCTTGGTGGCAGTAGCAGCAGCCTTAGCGTCTCATGCCTGTCTCTGGCGTCCGCGCTGTTAGGTGCGGCTCTTGCCATCTCTGGAGCTCCTTTAAGCAGTGCTCTTAATCCCCTCTCCTCGTGCACCTCTTGGGAGGTCTGAGGTCTTCTGCCAGCGTTCAGTAGGTGTTCTATAGGAATTGTTCCACGTGTAGATGTATTTTTGATGTATCTGTGGGGAGGAAGGTGATCTCCACGTCTTACTCTTCTGCCATCTTCCCCCTCTCCAATTATATGTATCTTGTAGAGATTTTGTGAGAACTAAATGAGATAAAACATGCAAAGTCTTTAAGCCAGTGCTTGACACCTAGTGAGTACTCAAGTGTTGATACTTTTTAAGTTACTGTTGTTTTTATTGCTATTATTATTATTGCAGTAGCAATGGTAAGGGCCTGCAATGACAGTAGAAGGGCCGTATGGTGGACAGAGCAGTTCACTGACTCCTGGATAGATGCTGATTTAGAAGCAGAGGCACTCTCAGAGATAAGTTTGTAATGCCAGGCATTGTGGTCTCCTCTTTGTCATGGTGTCATATACCAAAATGAATTAAGGGACAAAGGGAGGAATAGTGCCAGAAGGGGATTCTCCAGGTATGTTGGTAACCTACTTATTCTATAATTTTATTAGAAACAATATAAGAATATGACTATTTTCCTTTGTTGGTTGTGGTGGGATGCTAAGGAGATAATTATTTAAACATTTCTTTATTGACTTGATTAGGTCTTAAGTTGAGGCAAAAATAATAGAATGTTACACACAAGGAAGCACCTAATCCAAACCCATTATTTTGTAGATGAGGTCACAGACTGGCACAGAGAGGTTAAATGACTTAACCAAGGTTACTCAGAAAGTTACAATTTAAGCTTGGAGTTTGAACTCAGAATTTCTGAAATAGAGTCATGTGTTCTTTAAATTGCCTCCCTACTCATAACTTAATTTGAAAATGGAGATATGATACAAAAAACACAATTATATAAATTAAAATACTGTCTCAACAAATTTCTAAGATTCCTAACTCTAGGGTCGATTAGCAAAGATGTTTTGTGTTATAAAGTACATTTAATGGAAGACAATCGGATATGTGGTTAGAGATCAAAACAATTTTTACCTTAAAATTGATAGTATTGACATATTTACTTGAACATGGTTATCAATTTTGAGTTTAAAAAATAAAATGGTCTATACTTCAACTGTGCCCCATCTGGTAATAACTTCATTTAAAGCCAGTTATTCCAAGTTGGTGCTGATTGACCCCAGTGATTATCTGCAGAGCAGCTAGGAGGAAAGGTATCTTCAAATCTATATAAACACTTCCTTCACAAATGCAACTTATTTTTCATTGGTATTATTCCTTGATCTTTACATTCCTAATGAGTGATCCAGTGACAGGAATTCAAATAAAATAAATTAATTCAGTTGGTAAACTGACTAACTTTGTTGTATTGATCCCCGTTCAGACTAATTTAATTCAGATAAGAGTTTTTCCTTAAAATGTAATTCCCTGATTTAAACTGGCTCATAAATGGGGAAGGGTTCGAGAGGGAGCAGAGATTAGTGATGTTAGTCAATCTTATTAGCATTCCAGTCACACAGGCTTCTTGTGGCTCCCTTTAATTTTTTTTCTTTTCATTAAATCAGCTACTTGCTTTATGTTCCTACAGCATAGTGAACTCTTCAGTATGTGTAAAATTTTTAAATAGTGATTTAAATTTTGGGCACAATGATAAATATAAGAATATAATATTCTTTATCGTGTGTTGCTCAAAACCCCTATCTCTTTGATCCTCCACAGTAGGTAATACATTTTTAGAATACTAAAAACTGGCACAGGGCCATATATGTGACTGTTATAACTGAAGCCAAAAGTATAGATTTGACTCAGTAGAAAAATGAGACTCAGGGGTAACTTAATACCTTAGAGAGAGAGAGAGAGAGAGAGAGAGAGAGAGAGAGAGAGAGAGAGAGAGGGAGAGACAGGTTGGGGAATTAGCACAATTTCAGGCATAGATGCTTTTCTTTAGGTTTTCATCATGCTTTTCTTACTATCCAAATAAAGAAACAAAATGAGATATTTATCATTCCAGTCCAAAATAGACCTGGAATGCTTGAGAACATATGTAAGAGTCCTATCCTTTATGTCAGCTGTGCCCTTGGCCTGAACTCGGACATGATACTTATGAGGACCTTGTACCAACAGCATAGTCATGATTAAACAGGACATGTGGGTTCTCAGCCACTATGCTCATTTCTAGCCTTTATACCCCCTCCTCCACTACATTATTTTTCCTAATATAAAATTGAAATGGCAGTCCTATTGCCACACTGTAGCCAGTTAAATTGTCAGGCCCTCTAGGAAGGCCAGGATTTTTCTGCCAAGTACTGCTACTGCAAAATGTTAAATTATTATAAAAACTGTAGACCGGGTGGTCAGTATAAAAACCAGACCATGATGAGCAATCTGCTTTTATCTGTGTGTTTGTCTCTTTTCCCTAATGAGGCTCATTAGGGGCTTGTACATGAAAGAGAAGATTGTGTTGAGCACTCCCTTCTAAATGTCCCTGTTCAGTTACCTCTTGGCACAGAGACAGAAAATATATTAGAGGCCATTCTGCTTTGCTTATTTTTTTTTTTTTTTTTTTTTTTTTTTTTTTTTTTTTTCGGTACGTGGGCCTCTCAGTGTTGCGGCCTCTCCCGTTGTGGAGCACAGGCTCTGGACGCACAGGCTCAGCGGCCATGGCTCACAGGCCCAGCCGCTCCGCGGCATGTGAGATCCTCCCGGACCGGGGCACGAACCTGCGTCCCCTACATCGGCAGGCGGACTCTCAACCACTGCACCACCAGGGAAGCCCTGCTTTGCTTATTTTTTGACATGAAAGATGAGGTTTTCTTTTTTCCACTTCTAATGTTGTTAAGCAAGAATGGGAAACCAATTTTAAAGAACAAAAAAGTCTTATCCATTACTTATGTACTATTTCTATGATATAATAGTTTATCTTACATTTACTGTACAAAACACTTTCTCATAAGTTATCTCATTTGATCCTGAAGCAGCACTTTGAGGTTATTGGCCCCATTGTGCAGATTAAGCAATTTGAGGATCAGAAATTTTAAATGACTTGACCAGGAAAATTAAGCAATATAGCAGGCATAAGACTGTTAGATTTCTAGGTAAAGAGAAAGTCAGACCAGAGAAATAATTTAGATCATACGAAACTTGAGAAGATTTATTTGTCAGTTCCAGAGGCAAGGGGATATAGGCTCTTAGTATTTCTTCCCCAGGATAATGCAATTATTTTAAATTCAGTCTAAATCAGCACAGTCCTATCTCCCTTTATAACCCACCTACGAAAAATAATAGTACAATAAAGTATTTTATTTATTTATTTATTTTATTGGAGTATAGATGCTTTAGCATATTGTGTTAGTTTCTACTGTACAACAAAGTGAGTCAGCTATACGTATACATATATCCACTCTTTTTTGTATTTCCTTCCCATTTAGGTCACCGCAGAGCACTGAGTAGAGTTCCCTGTGCTATACGGTAGGTCCTCATTAGTTATCTATTTTATACATAGTATCAATAGTGTATATATGTCAATCTCCCAATTCCTCCCACGTCCTACCTTTCCCCCTTGGTCTCCATACATTTGTTCTCTACGTCTGGGTCTCTATTTCTGTTTTGCAAATAAGATCCTCTATACCATTTTTCTAGATTCCACATATATGTGTTAATATACGATATTTGTTTTTCTCTTTCTGACTTACTTCACTCTGTATGACGGTCTCTAGGTCCATCCGTGTCTCTACAAATGACCCAATTTTGTTCTCTCTTATGGCTGAGTAACATTGCATTCTATGTATGTGCCACATCTTCTTTATCCATTCATCTGTCAATGGACATTTAAGTTGCTTCCATGTCCTGGCTACTGTAAATAGTGCTGCAATGAACATTGGGGTTCATGTGTCTTTTAGAATTATGGTTTTCTCAGGGTATATGCCCAGTAATGGGATTGCTGGGCCAGGTGGTAATTCTATTTTTAGTTTTTGAAGGAACCTCCATACTGTTCTCCATAGTGGCTGTAATTGATAATTACATTCCCACCAACAGTGCATGAGGGTTCCCTTTTCTCCACATCCTCTCCAGTATTTATTGTTTGTAGATTTTTTGATAATGGCCATTCTGACCAGTGTGAGGTGATATCTCATTGTAGTTTTGATTTGCATTTCCCTAATAATTAGTGATGTTGAGCTTCTTGCCATGTGTTTGTTGGTCATCTGTATGTCTTCTTTGGGGAAATGTCTATTTAGGTCTTCTGTTCATTGTTTGATTAAGTTGTTTGTTTTTTTGATATTTAGCTGCATGGAAACTGGACAGCTACATGTAAAAGAATGAAATTAGGACACTCCCTAACATCATACACAAAAACAACCTCGAAATGAATTAAAGACCTAAATGTAAGGGCAGACACTAAAAACTCTTAGAGGAAAACATATGCAGAACAGCCTTTGACATAAATCGCAGCAAGATCTTTTTCACCCACCTCCTAGAGTAATGAGAAGAAAAACAAAAATAAACAAATGGGACCTAATGAAACTTAAAAGCTTTTGCACAGCAAAGGAAACCATAAACAAGATGAAAAGATAACCCTCAGAATGGGAGAAAATATTTACAAATGAAGCAACTGACAAAGGATTAATCTCCAAAATATACAAACAATAAAGGATTTTAAATTTATCCATTCAGAATCAGTGCACTATGTCAATGCTTTTTGAAGCATCTTATTTGAAGATACAAATCAATATTTTGTTTAGTCAAGAAATAGGTGAAGTCACATTCTTAGTCAGAAATCACTTGGCCTTTAGGATAGACAAAAGTACTATTATTGAAATTCTAAAAGGGATCTACTGTCCCTGTGTACACACACTTATGTTTTCTGAAGTTATTACAGATATCAAGGTATTTCCTTGGTGAACAAGGAATATTGAAAATGCAACCAGTTTTCCCTTACATGTAAATACTTTTGCTATGATGAATATATTATTTTCCCATGACATTGAGTTACTAAGAATCTTGGGAACTTTCTTTACAAATAGATGGAGGAGTATTTTTGCAGGATTTAGACTGACAAAGTACAGTAAATATTTAGCAATTTCTATGTACCACCTTCTAGATATTTTTGGGATGTGCTATTTTGACATTAGGCCCTCTCCCTTTAATTTTTTGCAGTATATTCATTGAGGAGGAAATCTATTTGTTTGATTGTAAAACAGATTTACTCAGCAAAGAAGCCTGAGCAAACACCGAGCTTTTCTTCTGAAGGAATTGTGCTGAGATTTGAAAGAGCAAAACCTGATAAATGGCAAAGCTGAGACATAGGACTGGCCCTTGGCCAAACTGTGAAATAAGACAAGTCTGTTTTAAGCCCACCTTCCCACCTTTCTGTCCCTATAGCATCTGAAGTTCTGTATCTTTTCCTGATATCTTTTCCCCTTATCCACTTATCATACTAAAACTTTAATGTCATCTGCCTCAATCTCTTGGCTAGGGAATTGATATACCACCAGTAAGTTGTTAATGAACACAAATGAGATTTAGTCTGTCATCTTCTGAAACTTCAGATTTGGGCATTAAACCCAAAGGAGGGAATGAAAATGTTACCCATTGACTTTCTGAACAATACACTATCATGGCTCCAATCCTACCTCTCCAAATATTCTTTCCCTGTCCTCTCACTCCTATTCTTCTTACTCTGTCCGACAAATATAAACTTTTTATGCAGTTCCTTGATGATACTCTTTACTTCTTGGGATTAAACTACTAGGCTACCAGGGACAGGCTACTAGGGAATTTGAGGGACTATGTGTTTTCCAGATCCCTCATATAAAACTATGAACAGAGATTCCCACTGCCTACATATGTATTGCAAATTCTGGCAATTAAAAAACTAAGGGTGTTAAGGGGGTAAAGTGGGAGATACAGCTCAAATTAATGCTCTTGATTTCAAATTATGAAACATTTTACACTTATCCATACAGTAATAATTTCTAGAATTAGTAGCACATAGACCTTCTGCAGAATGGCTCTTGCTGGGATAATTTCCACATTCTCTGGGCTTACTAGTATACATCTAGTAAGTGCCATACTGAGACTTCAATTCAGGTCTCAGTGCCTGACTACAAAGCCATTCTTTCCAATACATCAGAATTTTCATGTAAGGCATGATCCTCTCTCTTCCATGTTTTCAATCCCATTGAATTCAATTCTACTTATCCCTATGCTTCTCCTCCTGCCTCACCTGTCCATCTCTGTCATCTATTGTTTGTTTTGACACTCATTCTCTTGTGAACAAACACTTTCATATCTGTCTATGTGCAAAGAATCTGGAACCAGATGGCTTAGGTTAAAATTCTGAATCCGCCGCTTATTAGCTTATTAATGTGAAATTAAGCTGGATACTTAACTCAGTTTCTTGGTCTGTAAAATGGGGAGATCATTAGTTCCTATATTTCAGGGTCATTTATTGGACTGGGTGAGCAAAAATATGTAAACTACTTAGAAGTGTGCCTGGAATATTTTAAGTGTTCAGTAAATGTCGGTTGAGTATTATCTTTCTTTCACGATCTTGCTTTAATTAAAGCATGGATTTTTTCCCTGAAATCATACTTAAAACTCTACCTTACACCTGTGCTTCTCATTCTCAATGTAGATAGACTTGCTTGACTCTATAATCTCCATTCTACATCAGTATGTCCTTATAGGTTCATCTTCTTATCCTTCTTTTGTAAAAGAATGTGTTCCTTTTTTTCTTGTTTAGCCCCTTATCTCCCATCTCTTTAGCAATCTAACTTTTTTCTTTCTTGTAACTTTGATCTTTCCCTTTCCACTAGCTCCTTCCGCTCAGTCTGCAACTATCCTCAAGGATCTTCTCTTCCTCTCAAATCTTCCCTCAGCTCTATTAGTTACTCAAATTTCAGTCCTATATCTAGTTTTTATATCACTGTTAAACTTTTTAAAAGTAAAAGTGTGGCATGAACTTTGCAGATTGAGAGAAATATTCCAAACTCCTCTCTGAAATTTGTAAGCTGGGTAATCTTGAACATGTTTACACCTCTGAGACAGATTTCTCATATAGAAAATGAGAATAAGAATAACTACCTCATTGAGTTGTTGTAAAAATGAAATACTACACTTTAAAAGGTGCTTAGTGTAGGTGATTTTCTGCTTCTTGATCTTGGTGTGGTTATAAAGGAGGGTTCCGTTCAGGAGAATTCACTGAGTTGTATCCTTATAACATGTGCCCTTTTTGTATATATGATTAGAAATTAAATAAATGATAGTGAAGTTTCTGTCATGTAATAAGTGCTCAATAATTGTAGCTGTTATTATTTGTATTATTAGTGATTGCAATTTGGATTCCACTTCAACCATTCCAAGTTCATCAGTGACCTCCAATCAATATATCCAATGCCTTTACCTGTTTGAAGATAGACACCATCACTTTGAATCTTTTACCTCCCTTGTCTTCCTCAATATGCTGGGCTATTTGACTCAAATACCAGTTGACTCAGCGATACTTTTGTTAGCAGATCTCATTTTAATTATGGAAAGTTCTATAATTCATATATATACACAGAACTTTCCATAATTTTGTATATATATATATATATATATATATATATATATATATATATATATATATATATAACAGAGTATTCTTGTTTTTATAAGAAGAACTGCAGAGCCATTCTGAAGAAGTTAGTCAGAGGGGTTGGTTTTGACGAGTTATTTGAATTGATAACAACATATGTAAAGATGGATACTCATGCAAATTAGGATTTGGGAATCATTTGCAATGAGTAATAGTTTAATTACAAGAACTAAAGAGTATCATCAAGGAAGTGTATAACAAGTTTATATTTGTCAGACAAAGTAAGAAGAAGAATAGGAGTGAGAGGACAGGGAAAGAATATTTGGAGTGGTAGTATTGGAGCCATGATAGTGTATTGTTTGGAAAGTCAAATCCTGTGCTTGTGATATACAATTAATTGTTCCTTAATCACTGAAGATAAAAATGAAATTATTGTAACAAAAGATGCAAAACATCATTAAAGTCACTAATATTCCCATTTGAGGGGTAGTAGATCGGTAAAACAGGAGTTAGACAATCTGGGTATAAGTATCAGCTGTTTTACTTAGCTAGCAGTGCTGCACCGGGAAAATAATATAAGCCTCTGAGCTTCAGTTTTCTAATTTTCTGATGGATATAATAGTCTCTCCTCTCAATCATTTTCAAAACGTTTCTGTGGGGCTCAAATAAGATAATATATGTAAAGATGCTTTCCAGCTCACATGGCATCACACAGATGCAGGAGATGATTTGTAAGGTACTTGTTACATATCCCCTCCCATGCACCTGCCATATGATTGGGTACTACGTTACAGCAAATGATGTCAAGGAGAGTGATGACCAGTAGATGGATGCAGGCTGTAGCTCAGGGGAGTTGGTTGGATTTGAGAGGCATTTCCCAGAATACAGACCTGTTGGTGAGCTCTCTTGATTTTAAGAGTCAGTGTTGTTTGAATTCCATCCTGAATGTGACAACCTGCTGCTTATTCATAGGTGAGTCACTCTTTCTTATAAATTCATAATCAAATCCTGGTAATCAACTGTGCCTGACTTGTATGGGGGGGATCAGTGAAGAAAACAGGAAAGAAAAAAGTGAGGTGTTTTTGTTACTATTGCTTTTATTAGCTAATATTGTAAAAATGAAGAATAGATATTTTAGGAGTTAAAAGATCAACTAATGATGTGTTTTATTTAGATTCTCAGAAGGATATATGTGAGTTTGCAATCTGGAGAATTGCATTTTATTGGAAATTATATATAAATTTCACGATTAAATGTTTGGGGAATGAGACTTTGTAACTGATATATTTTAATGGAATATTTTCTGCTTATAACAAATTAGAGGTCTATCTTTTCTGAGGTACTTGAGTCTTACAAAAGAGGAAATGGGAAATATGAATCAAGTATGATTACACATTTAAATTGGATGCCTGAGTTCATTTATATCTTAATAAAATAGGAAAATATGCTAATAGCAGTTTTATCCCTGTCCTGATATTTGGCAGGATTTTGCACATGAATTAAAGAGAAAGAAAAAAGCAAGATATTCTGATTATGAGATGATACATTTGAAGTGGCAAGTCCATAATGTCTCAGAAAAAGCTTGTATAGTATGATTTCTACACTAATGTATATATGGTTATCATAATGGAAATTGTGCCAGAGATCCTTTGAAAATATTTTCCAGTAGTAATACGAAGCTCACCAAATACAATGTAGTTCCAATATTCATCAAAATGAGTTGACTTTTATTAAGTTTTGGTTCACTGTAATTATCAAGTCAAGAATTTAACTGGCTCTGTTAACAAAATGTAGCAATGGCTATGTACTCATAAGAATTTAGTCTTGTTTTCTGGCAAATACTACATCATTGGCTGAAGGAAATAAGAAAATACACATGAAAGCCCTTTGAAATCTGGGATGTGATATTCATAAACCCTACTACTGGGTTTTACATTCTTAGTTTTCTTTAATATATATACTTAAATATTTATACGTATATATATGAAAATTTTAATACATTACATATATGTGTCATATATAATTTTTAAATATATAATTTTAAAGGACAAAGAGAAAAAGGATTCAAGAGTAATTAAATTTTGCCAGGTTTCCCTGATCACTATTCAGTACACAAATCTACTGCTAAATTACAAGTATCTTAAAAGGGAGGTTGGCAACAATTATTAACAAATTAGCACAGGTTAGTCTACCAGATTAATTTGCATGAAGCTGAAATCCTGGAGAATAACAGCAAATAAAGTGGTGTGTTCCAGCTCCACAGAGATATATCCCACTAATTAAATAACAAAAAGTAAAATTTCCACAATTTGAATGTGCCAGCTCTAATCTAGCTTCTGTGAATACATAGGCTTTTGAATGACATATTCAACTACTGAAAAGACAGTTTTTGGCTGCAGGAATCCAAAGATTATGTCATTAGTAGTAATAATATTAATAATTACTTAATTTGTATAGCAGATATGTATAAGATTCAGAGGTTGAGGAAACAGGAGAGAAGCTGCTTTGAGACAGCTGATTAAAGTGGCAAACATCTGTCTTTGTAAAAGTGGAGCCAGAATCTTTCACCCTGCTTGCTAACTGATTGTAATAATTTCATTTGGTCAGAAGTGATTCATATATGTTCACAACTGTAAAACACTCACTGTTTTCTATTTGCTTCTACCTCTTCCCACTCACTATATTCTGCTTTCCTCTCTCATCATTAGTGTTTGGATGTTTCTTGGTTGTTGTTCCATTTTATTTTTCTCACCCCTTCTTGTGTCTAGATCCCAGGAGACAGATACCATGTGTGACTTCTTCCCAAACTTTCTCCATTTGCTTGAGATACCATTTAATTCCAGTATGTTTGGGGTTTGGTGGAAGGAGCACTGCACTAAGGTTCAGATGTCTGGATTCTTTTTCTAGTTCTGCCACTAAACTGTTGTGTGACTTGGAACAAGTCTCTTCTTTCTGGGCCTCGGTTTTCTCATCAATAAATGAGGGAATTAGATAAAATTATTTTTTCAGGTTTATTCAGGCTACATTCAGCATTTAATTATTCTATTTTGTGGACCAGATGACCTCCTTCGGTGATATGGAATACCTAGGGAAATGTTTTCCAGTGAATAGGGCTATTAATAGAAATTTTGCTTTAGTTCATTACAACTTTTAGACGTTTGCTTTGATAAACGAGTTTAAACAGAAATGTTCGCCTATTATGGTACTATGTCAGGGCACACAGCTTCAGGAACACTGGGTGCAGGAAAAGAAATATTCAGGTATGATATTGAGGATTGATAGCATGGGAGAATTTCAGCTTTGTTTAAAACTGTGTTCATAAATTCACAAGGTCAAGGGATGCAGTGTTCTGGTGATAATTTGTGTTCAAATGAAACAAAATATTCTTCTAAGTTTCATTTTGAACACTGAGTACCAGCGCGGGTCCGCTTCAAATCTGCATTATCTAAATCCATAGCACTTCAAAATGGGAGCTACTCGAACTAATCCTGAGAGTGCAAGGCTATTAGAGACGCAGTTGTAGCCTTCCCCCATCCCCCGCCCCCCTCAACTCTAGGCCTCAGTTTCATGGTCTATAATCTTAGATTAAGAAAGGAAAAAAAAGTGGAATTTCCATAAATGCTAGAGGGGCATGTCTTCACATCGGCCCAGCATTCCAGCGACCATCTCTTTTATTGAGAAATCTGACCACCTGTTGCTTCCAGGTTAGTTTTCTTGCTGCCTTGAATTCTTGCTCATCCTGATTGTGTGTGTGTGTGCTTGCGCGCGAGTGTGTATGTGTGTTTAATCTTCTCGTTAGAACCATTAAAGCACACCCACAGACATTTGTACAGTATCGCAGGGAAAACAAACTTTTTCAACAGCCAGTAAGTGCGGGTAAAGGTCGAAGACCAGCTCCCCCGCCATCCGCCGCCGCCCCCCACCTTCCCCCGCCCCCACGCTCGCATGCCTGGTAGGGCCAGAGCTACGTCACCAGCAGCCAGCGGCTCCTCCATACACGCTGGTTTCTGGGGGCTGGGGGCCAACGGTGACCGGCGTGCCAGGCGCGGGGCAGCCGGAACCCGTCCTTCCCCTACCCAACTGCCCTCTTGGTACGTGAGGGAATCCTACCCCCGCGGCGTCTGGCCTGAGAGGGTAGGGAACGAGGCAAGTAGCAAGGTGGCTTGCTGTAACCCTCGGGTGCGGCTGTAGGGGGAGGCGTTTACAGTTCTGAGGAGCATCCCTTTGAAAGCCCTATAAGGCGACGCGGTCTGACAAAACACCGGTAGTTCTGGAGGGGAAAAGGCCTACCGGGCTGCCGGGGCAGAGGGTCGGGGAGGGTCTGAGGGTAATCAGGAGGCCCTCGGTCCCTCGACCTCAGGTGATCAGGCTGCCTTAACTTGGCAACTCAGCTCTGAGCTTCACATTGCAGATGGAGGCCCTGACAGACTAGTGGGGGGCCTTTTGGTGAGGACAGGGCTGGGAAACTGTCCTACGAAAAACTGAGGACGGAAAAAGGGAGTGAGGGGACGGTTAGGCTGGCCAACTGATAACTTGGTGGGACGGGGCCATAGATTGGATGAGTCTCTCTGAGGTGAACGTCTTCAGAGATTCGCTCACAGGGACAGCCTGAGGCAGAGCAATGACGATAATAGGGTCGTGGGGACGCGAGTTCAGAGGAGGCTGACTTCAGCTCAACACGAGGACAATTTCCCACAGAATTTTAGTTGTTGGCAAACGCGCACTGCTGCCTCGTCAAGCTCTATTCTAACCGTCGAATTCCAACTTTAGGATTAGATAACACCTGTATTTTTTTGTAATTCCCTGAGTCGATTATTCTTCCTGTGTTATAATAATATAATAATCCCTCTCAGCATTATTTATATTATTTTCTTATGGAAAAAGAAATCCATCCTGCTCAGATAAGCTGATGATATCATTTAGAATTTTTTTTTTGTTTGAAATCTTAACACCTTATTGTCTTGGCTATGGATAACAGGACTTCTATGGTTGTGCGTTTAAAATACATTAAGCTCAATTAAAATATTAACAATTGGGGCCGTTCAGCGTGTAGTTTATCCTCCTACGTAGGCTGTAGACCCAAGCCTTTCAACATAAAGGAAAGTAATTGGAAATAAACCAATTTTCAAAGCTAGTCCGTATTCATAAGAATACACTTTGAGGTCTTGAGAAGGGAAACTTTCCACTATATTTGATCATTAATTTTTTTATTGTTTGTTTTGTCAGTTTTGTTACCCTCCTTTCCTTTTTTAAAAAATTGTGGTCTTTTAAAGCTGAGATGAAAAATCTTGGTGAATATTTTGCATAAACAGCCATGTGGATTTGCAAGAGTATATAACAGGCAACACTTCAATAGAAACTGGAAAGACCAAAACAAAGAAAGAAAAAAGAAGAAGTCATTTAGGTAGATTTCAAGGAATAATACAAATGTCAAATAGCAAAAAAGAATAGGAAAACCACTACACACCAAAACCCGCTTCCCTTGAAGGATTTTAAGTGATATTATACAATCATAGAAAGCACAACCACATATTTTAATTACTGAAATTCCCTGTGCCTGGCACACAGTAAGCACATATTACCCATTTGTTGAATGTGGTCAAATGAAATGAAGTTTTTTCCCTCTTTATTTTAACAAGCTCTCTGCTGAATGCCAGAACTTCACTAAGGGTTTCTGTCTTACTAACTTTATTTATTTCTATTTTTTTCAGAGTAACTGAAACTTATTGGAGGTTCAGTTCACTACTGGAGCCTACCCAAACCTTTCCTTTATCCATCCCCCGACCTCTGTGCAGCCTTTCTTACCCTCACACCTCAGGTGAAGGGGAAATCAGAGAAGTACCAGCGACTTGCTGGTGCTGGTAGGCCCATTGCCAGTTTCATCATGAATTTTAAGGCTACAGATAATCTGACAGTAAGCATCAGGATTGTTTCAGATCTTCCCATTCCCCTAATAACCCTCATTTTCAGTCTGAGATCGTCTACCAAATAGATAACCCTAATACTTGATTGGAGTTTCTAGAACTCTGTTGTCCAATCCAGTAATCACTGGCCACACATGGCTATTAAAATTTCAATCAATTAAAATTAAACAAAATTTAAAATTGTGTTCTCAAGTCTCACTAGTCACATTTTGCATGCTTAACAGACATATGTTACCATAGTATTGAATAGTTCAGATGTAGAATATTCCAAAATTTCAGAAAGTTCTTTTGGACACTGCTGCTCTAGAAAGCCTGTCAGCACCTTGCCATATCTGCAGTTTAAAAGGTACTCAGATTCAAACCCAGGTTTCTTGATGATTAAGATTAAGGTAAACACAAAATATTCTCTAGTAGTCCAAGAAGTGGCTGTACAAGGCGGGACTTGAGTTGACTGGCTGAGTGGAGGGCAAAAAAACATGGCAGCACCACTCATCTAATTTGGTCATACTTATTTAGGCTGGGAAAGTGAGACCTATAGTCAAATGTTTATCAGGAAGGGCTTTGGCTATGATTCCAGACTGTTTTTTTTTTTAACATGAACATCAGTGATTTACATTTGTAAAGCATTTCTACATACACGGTCATAAAATTTAGTTAAAAGATGGTAAATGGAAGGGGAAAACAGTTGATTCTAAGAGCATCTGCATTATCACAATGTTACTTTTTAAACTGACATTAATATGTCCTTTGTATCTTCCCTATTGTGGGTTTCAAGAACTGAGTAATACAGGTAGGAACACTGAAAGCTGCAACAAATTTAAGCTTCAAAACTATCAGTACTAATAATGACTCACATTTCCATAATGAATGTCTTACATGTTAGAAAGTGTTCTTCTCATTTTTCTTTCCATGGGTCTCACAAGACGCTCCTGATGTAGGTAGGACAGATTCTTTTCTTAAGGTTCTTTTCTTTCTAGTCTCCTTTCCTTGACTCAGATGCCACCTGCTGCATGAAGCTGCCTCTTTTCCTTGCAGTTAAATGTAAGCTCCTTAGCACTTTCCCTGTATGGTACATGTCTTAAGCTAATTAACAATGCTGTTGATGTGCTTTTGATCCTTCTTAATAGATTCACAAATCCTGTAGGAAAGAAGTTGTGTCAGATGTATATTTGTGGGTTTTATCCAGTTTTAATTTTATTTTATTGAGGTAAAACTCATATAATGTAAAATTAACTATTTTAAAGTGTACAATTCAGAGGTATTTAGTATAATCACTATGCTGTGCAACCATCACTTCTTTCTAATTCCAAAAGATTTCATCATCCCAGAACGAAACCCTGTACCTATTAGTCACTCCCCCCCACCTCACTACAGCCCCTGGCAACCATTAATCTTTCTGTGTCTGTGGATTTACCTATTCTGAATATTTCAACTAAGTGGAATCATACACTATGCAACTTTATCTGTCTAGCTTCTTTCACTTAGCATAATGCTTTCACGGTTCAATCACATTGTAGCATATATTGGTATTTCATTCAGATTTATATTTGAGTTTTGGTTTTTACTAGAGATACTCAATAAATATTAGTTTAATTATTTAATTAATGGTGGACTATTTTACCCCAAACTCCCACACCTGACAGCATATGTTAATATAATGCAGTCTGTATGAATAGATAAAGCCTGAACCTGATTAAGTTCTGTTATTTCATTCTTAGCTACTCAGATACACTAATGATGAAAATTCTGGAAAAGAAATTAAGGAAACACTCCCATTTACCATTGCAACAAAAAGAATAATGTACCTAGGAATAAAACTACCTAAGGAGACTAAAGACCTCTATGAAGAAAAGTATAAGACACTGATTAAAGAAATTAAAGATGATACAAATAGATGGAGAGATATACCATGTTCTTGGATTGGAAGAATCAACATTTTGAAAGTGACCATACTTCCCAAAGCAATCTACAGATTCAATGCAATCCCTATAAAACTACCAATGGCATTTTTCACAGAACTAGAACAAAAACTTTCACAATTTGTATGGAAACACAAAAGACCCCGAATAGCCAAAGCAATCTTGAGAACAAGAAACAGAGCTGGAGGAATCAGGCTCCCTGACTTCAGACTATACTACAAAGCTACAGTAATCAAGACAGTATGGTACTGGCATGAAAACAGAAATATAGATCAATGGAACAGGATAGAAAGCCCAGAGATAAACCCACGCACAGCATTATTGAGGATAATCATATCCTGGGTCACAAATCAAGCCTTGGTAAATTTAAGAAAATTGAAATCATATCAAGTATATGATATATACAACGGAGAAAAGACAGCTTCTTCAATAGTGGTGCTGGGAAAACTGGACAGCTACATGTCATAAAAAGAAAATAGAACACTCCCTAACACCATACAGAAAAATAAACTCAAAATGCTTTAAAAACCTAAATGTAAGGCCAGACACTATCAAACTCTTAGAGGAAAACATAGGAAGAACACTCTATGACATAAATCACAGCAAGATCCTTTTTGACCCACCTTCTAGAAAAATGGAAATAAAAACAAAAATAAACAAATTGGACCTAATGAAACTTAAAAGCTTTTGCACATCAAAGGAAACCATAATCAAGATGAAAAGACAACCCTCAGAAAGGGAGAAAATATTTGCAAATGAAGCAACTGACAAAGGAGTAATCTCCAAAATTCACAAGCAGCTCCTACAGCTCAATATCAAAAAAACAAACAACCCAATCCAAAAATGGGCAGAAGACCTAAAGAGACATTTCTCCAAAGAAGATATACAGATTGCCAACAAACACATGAAAGGATTCTCAACATCACTACTCATTACAGAAATGCAAACCAAATCTACAATGAGGTATCACCTCACACCAGTCAAAGTTGCCATCATCAAAAATCTACAAACAGTAAATGCTGGAGATGGTGTGGAGAAAAGGGAACATTCTTGCTGTGTTGGTGGGAATGTAAATTGATACAGCCACTATGGAAAACAGTATGGAGCTTCCTTAAAAGACTAAAAATGGAACTACCATAGGACCCAGCATCCCACTACTCGGCATATACCTTAAGAAACCCATAATTCAAAAATAGCCATGTACCAAAATTTTCATTGCATTTCTGTTTACAATAGCCAAGACATGGAAGCAACTTAAGTGTCCACCGACATATGAATGGATAAAGAAGATGTGGCACATATATAAAATGGAATATTACTCAGCCATAAGAAGAAACAAAATTGAGTTATTTGTAGTGAGGTGGATGGACCTAGAGTCTGTCATACAGAGTGAGGTATGTCAGAAAGGGAAAAACTAATACCATATGCTAACACATATATATGGAATCTAATAATAATAATAATAATAATGGTTCTGAAGAACCTAGGGGCAGGACAGGAATCAAGACGCAGATGTGGAAGATGGACTTGCGGACACGAGGAGGGGGAAGGGTAACCTGCGACCAAGTGAGAGAGTGGCATGGACTTATATATACTACTAAATGTAAAATGGCTAGTGGGAAGAGCCGCATAGCATAGGGAGATCAGGTCGGTGCTTTGTGACCTCCTAGAGGGGTGGGATAAAGATGGTGGGAAGGAGACGCAAGAGGGAGGAGACATGGGGATATACGTATATGTATAGCTGATTCACTTTGTTATAAAGCAGAAACTAACACACCGTTGTAAAGCAATTATACTTCAATAAGGATGTTAGAAGAAAAATAACCCAGGTTCTTAACGTTCCTGTTTGCGCAAGGACGCTTGATTACATATCACTTCATTAGTCCTATGGACAAATGACAGAGCCCTGGACTCTGCAAGCACCTGTCCTCCCTGGGGGCTTCTCTCCTTTACATGGAGAGCCAGCTTCTCCCTTGTTGATGGGCCAGGGGTAATCCTTCTGCTTATGTAACAAGCCCCCTTTCCTCTACAGAGGGAATGAACTCTTGGACTCTGCAGTGAGCCTCTGACGCTTCTAACTGTCCCTCATGTGGAGTCAGAGTCAGACATCCTCTCTCTCATGATGCTCCCTCACTCATGACTGGGTCCATGTCCCTCAGCTCCAATTCAGGGCTGGCTGGCCCTGTTTACTTCATTTGGAATCTTTCTCCTTACAGGTTTTGTTCTTTCCAGCTTTTACCCTCACGATGTTTGCTCTACACACCCAATACTCTCTCCAGTTCAGTCAGTATTTGTTTTCTGCATCAGCACTCTTCCTTTCTAAGTGTTTACTTGATGGCACTATTTGTCTTTATTGCTCACTTTCGGTTCCTTTTAATTCTTTCACTGTTGAATTTCTTTGAAAAGTAGCTTTGGAATAAAAGAAGGACACATTAGGGGTATGGAATCAAGAGATGCCAACCAGTGTGTATAAAATGGATAAGCAACAAGGATATATTGTATAGCGCAGGGAATTATAGTCATTATCTTATGATAACTTTTAATGGAGTATAATCTATAAAAATGCAGAATCACTATGCTGTGTACGTGAAACTAGTATAATATTGTAAATCAACCACACTTCAATAAAAAATTGTATCTCCCTGGGGAAAAAAATGGGCTGAAGACCTAAATAGATATTTCTCCAAATTAGTTATACAGATGGCCAAGAAGCACGTGAAAAGACACTCAACATTGCTAAATATTAGAGAAATGCAAATCAAAATTACAATGAAATATCACCACACACCTGTTAGAATAGCCATCATCAAAAAGTCTACAAACAATAATGCTGGAGAGGGTGTGGAGAAAAGGTTAACCTTCCTTCATCGTTGGTTTGGTGGGAATGTAAGCTGGTACAGCCACTATGGAGAACAGTATGGAAGTTCCTTAAGAAACTAAAAATAGAGTTAACATATAATCCAGCAATCGCACTCCTGGGCATATATCCAGAGAAAAGCATTGTTCGAAATGATACATGCACCCCAATGTTCATTTCAGTGCTGTTTACAGTAGCCAAGACATGGAATCAACCTAAATATCCATCGACAGATGAATGGATAAAGAAGTTGTACCACATATATACAAGGGAATATTATTCAGCCATAGAAAAGGATGACATAATGCCATTTGCAGCAACATGGATGGACCTAGAGATTGTCATACTGAGTGAAGTAAGTCAAACAGAGAAAGACAAATATCATGTGATATCGCTTATATGCGGAATCTAAAAAAAAGATACAAATGAACTTATTTACAAAACAGAAACAGACTCACATACTTAGAGAATGAACTTATGGCTACTGGTGGGGAAGGGTGATGGGCAGGATAGATTGGGTATATGAGGTTGACATGTACACACTACTATATTTAAAATAGATAACCAGCACCTACCTACTGGATAGCACAGGGAATTCTGCCCAATACTCTGTAGTAATCTAAATTGGAAAAGAATTTGAAAAAGAATAGATACATATATATGTATAACTGAATCACTCTGCTGTACACCAGAAATTAACACAACATTGTTAATCAACTATATTCCACTATAAAGTAAAAATTAAAAAAAAGAATTATAGATAAAAAGAAATGATAATAACCAGAGTTTTTGGCACACTTTGTATTACAATTTTGTAGGACTCAAATATGGTTTATATGTGTTTGGAAAGTGAGAAATCAGGTTTAGAGACATAATTTTGAAAGCTAACACCATATCAGCTGATAGCAGAAACCCTGGGAATTGTTGCTGAAGAAGATTAGAAAGCTCAATTTGGAGATTTTGAGATAATAATATTGATAATACTATTTGACTTTATGTAGCAAGGAATCATTTATAAACTACTAACCCATATTCTAGTCTGATTTTAACAACTTTGAGAGATAAGAAAAGAATGCTAGACATTCTATAATACACACAAAATTATTATTTTTTGAAATGATGTGGTAAAAAAAATAAAGGAACATCAGGGATAGATGCTATCATACCCATTTTATAGTTGAAAAAACTAAGGATCATAGAGTTTAATTGTCCTGCTCCATGATTGATTGATGAATAAATCATGGATATGGGTGTAGAATTCAGGTCGTCTGGCTCAATATTTTTACCACCTTATCGAAGCAGGAAGTAAAGAAAGGGCGAAGAGGGGTGAAGGAGGGAATGAATGAGAGGGATCTAGAGGTATCAGAAGAACCAGGAAATCATTAGAAGTTAAGGGAGATATATCTGAGGAGGGCATTGTCATCAGAGTCAAATGTTAACAGAGAGGTAAAGGAAATTTTTATCACAAATTCCTGGGCGGTAAAGTTTGAGTCAAAATATCTTACAACATTAAAAATGAAGTATACCATGTGTAAAATAGATAGCTAGTGGGAACCTGAAGTGCAGGACAGGGAGCTCAGCTCGGTGCTCTGTGATGACCTAGATGGGCAGGATGGGAGGGGGGAATGGGAGGGAAGTCCAAGAGGGAGGGGATATATGTATACATATAGCTGATTCACTTCGTTGTAAAGCAGAAACTAACACAACATTGTAAAGCAATTATACTCCAATAAAAAAACGAAATATGTTTGACAGGGAGATATAGGTCAAACAAATATAACAAACTTGTTTGTGTTACTTCTCTTTGGGCCTTTTAAAATATATCATTTGCTTCATGGGCTATTGTTATTATTAGGTTTGCATATTTTAAATCAGCTAAACAAAAGAATTATTGAATTTTCATACTTATGCATATTCATCTTTTCTCGGTTAAGAAAGTAGTATCATGTATTACTAAAAACCTCAGTAGGACTTTTATGTCCCTGGTGGAAGGTCCTTCCTTCCTAGAAAGACAAAGAAGCATTTACTGGCAGATGCTGATGTATAATCACATTTTTTTTTTTTTGCTGTATAGCCCCATGAAGTCAGAAAATATTCAATGGATTTGTCATCAAAGCATGAAGTTGCAAATCTTTCTTTAGTGGATTTACCATTTATGCTATTGGGTTTTCCCTTCTCTTTAATTACAAAGAACAGTACTAGGCAAGAACAATATCGAAGGAAACAGGAGATTTTTGATGTTATGGATGTTTACAGATATGTTCATATTCATTTAGCAGTGTGGACACAGTAAATTAATATGGATATACATCAAAAGGTAACCACTGAGGTTTTATACCAGTTAATAAAATAAATGAAAATTGGGTTTCATATAGTTAAAGTTTAAGTTATGCGAAGATACTTACTGACAAGTATGATAAGGTGATGTCATTATAAGTAGAAATTCAGTTCTGGGACAGCAAGGACTATGTCTTTTTCTGGAATGAAATAATAGGAATTAATTGAACTACAACTCTCCAATATGTCCCCTTAAGATCACAGATCACCATATTTAACTATCAGTGCCATTTAGAGAGATTGGAGAACTTTTCAAGGATTTACAATTAACCTTCTACTCTAGTAAAAATAACAATTGGTAATCAATAGAATGTAATTTTTGCAAAAATAAAAAAATAGAAGGAATAGTGACAGTCATATTTCACAAAGTCCATATTGTAATTCTTTTTTTTTTTTTTCTTGGCCACATCGTTTGGCATGCGGGATTTTAGTTCCCTGACCAGAGATTTAACCCATGCCCCTTGCATTGGGAGTGTGGAGTTTTAACCACTGGACCACCAGGAAAGTCCTTGTAATCCACTTTATTACATGAAAAATTAATTTATTTCTGTGTTGTTTTTTGAATCTGTCCTCAAACCTAGTTCATGCTTAAATCTGAGACAGATTGCATCACTCTATAATAAGAAATCTAAGTTTTGACTTCCTGTCTCCAGCTTTTCAGTACAGAAAATGCTATCAAGTGTGGGTTAATAGTTTATTTTATGGGTTATTTTCTTGTATCTGGGAAATTCTGAAAAAGATAAAGAAAAGCACTCTCTTTCCTTATTGATCACTTTTATGTAAAATCTCATGTACTTTGAAGTTTGGAATAGAACACTACACATTCTGAAAGTTATTCATATATGACTCTTCCTGAAATATTGAGTAAAGGGATATAAAAAATGCGTACCTTTACTTCCACGGTAGAACTAATTCTTAAAGTACACTTTAAAAATTCCAGTGAAATCAGACTACCAAGCAGTGTTTTCATATACTCAGGCTATTGTTACCTCTTTCAGCCCTGTGAAATATAGAGGCTACTGTACAGCTTCCTTTTAAACATATCCAGTTGCCTCTTAGTCCCACGTTGCTATGGCAAATAGTTGTAAGTTATTACTATGTTAGAAGAATGGAATGTGATTTAAATAATGACAAAGCAGATGGTTTACTGCTCAGCAGTTAGAAGGAAAGATCAGTAACTGATTTCTTGGCTTCAAGACTTAACTCATTCATGTTAATTTTACCTGCAATGACCTTCTTTGGAGCTTATCTAACAACAAAATCTAAAAACCTTTGTCTCCCATCTCAAAACATAAACCTTTCTGGCATGCACAAATTTTTCATTAAAATGCCCTTTATTCCTTCTTCTTTTCAAGTACAATGAAGTTAGATTTCAATAGCTTTAAACAGATTAAATAGGAATGAAAAAAAAACATCAGTTAATTTATTTACCAAGTAACCCAGAGCAATGTGTGTTAATGAAGAGCAACATTTGAGGAACTAACATTATTAATGAAAGATTCTTAAGTGTACTGGTAAAGAAAATACCTAGATGTGAAAATAATTGGGACTGCTTATGAACGTAAACTAGACATAGTCTTACTCTGCCTTCTGTGATACCACTGTTATGGATAAGTAATTGTATGTTCTAAAACATTATCACTTTTTCTACCTTCTTTTCATTCACTATGTTATAATTATATTGAAGTTGATCTAAACTCAGTACTCAAATACTTAAGCCTTTTCACCCAGAGATAAATGGATGGCTCTCTGTTCTGTGAAGGGAGCCTATGCAACTAATTTTCATATCTGTTGACTTCTACAGTTCTTGCTTTGCCTTACCATCAGTATATGTTTAAAATTGAAGTTCATCTTCCTGTCTTTCTATTTTTCAGCATACCAAGGGTGGGGGGAACCTTAAATAATTATAAAGCTATGCAATTCAAATAACTTTATCTTTTTGGTCTTTCTTCTACAATCTCATTTTTCTAGCCCTTTCAATAGAAGTTAAAGTTAAATATAAGGACTAAAGATGTGTAATTTAAAAACTAGTTCCTGGCCAACTGTTTGACTAGATGTCTGGCTCCATAGCAGCAGATTGCATAGTAAGCTGAAAGTTAGGGAAATTATGTTAACTCTCTCACTAGGTAATTTATCACTTATATAGCCTATAGAGTAGGAAGTTCCTCAAGTTCACTCATAGTTAAATTCCAGAATTTGTAGCTGGTTGAATTTTATATTGACTCTGAGGTAAGTTACAGTTGTGATGGGGGACTTGAATTATTTGGACAGCTGCTGGAAATGTCATTCTATTAATAGCAAGACATGTGTCTGACTATGCCTACCATTCCCTTCCTTCATTACTACTTACTAACTATAATATAACATGGTCACTCTTTCCCAAGGCTTCTGTGACTTCTAAATAGTTCTTCTTTCATAGTCAGAATTTGGACCAGAGAAATAGTTTTTATCATGGTTTTCTTTTCTGAGAAATGAAATTGACAAGAGTGCAAGTCTCCAGACTCAGGTGAATTTTATCTCAGGCTATGGGGATGGGAACTAAATACATATACATATTATTTCAGAAGACAAATAAGTAATCTTGAATGGGAGAGGTGCCAGAAGCTTGAGAGATGACATTTTTTATCTTAAAGATCTTAGTTTCAAAGTTTCTCCAAACATAAATATTTTATAAGATGTAGAAATGTTGTTTGGTTATAAATAGAGTCAGGTCAATTTGTAGATGATTAAATAACTGCACTAAGATAATATTATTTAATGCATTTAAACAATTCCCACAGAAATAGAATTAAAATCCAATGTGCAGAAATTACCCACATAATTCATCTTATCTTTGCTTTTTCAACAGCTTAACTTCTTTTTGAAAGTTTGGATTTTCTTTTCCTCTGCTGTATTTTCTTCAAGAATTATTTTTTTTTCCCTTTAGAACAAAGTTGAAAATCAAGCTATGCAAGGAGAAGATCAGGTAAGAAAACAATTGTAACAACAACAACAAAATCTATTAGGAGGATTACATCAAAAAATAATTTCTTGTAACACTAAGGACCTAAATATGATGAGATGGATATACTCAGCTTTATAATTTCATGGTTCAAAGTATATTTACTAAATTGCTTTGCAATTACTACTATTAGCAGCTGCCTATAATGTGAGAAAAAAGTGAGTCAAATGGGATCTTTTCATTTCCATACACTAAATATCCAGCTGGAAACATCTGGATGACTAATTGGTTCACTTTGCATGGGGACTATTTAGTTCTGTTACTGTAAAATTTTAGCACCTGATCTCTTTTGGCTCTGGGTTTTTGGATGTCCTCGTCGTTGGATACATTGTCCTTTCCCTTCTCTTCTGCACTGTTTAAGCTGTGTGTTTGTGTGTGAGTGTGTGTGTGTGTGTGTGTGTGTGTGTAAGATATGGTGTATAATGTCCAAGTTATTGCTGGACAATTATGTTATTTTGTGCTTTTACTAGTGTGTAAGAGTTATTACGCAGTAGGAATTTTCTTTTTTCTTTTTCTCCATTTTCTTGTAGGGGGTATATCTGTTTACCGGAGAGTTTCTTATGATTGATTTACCATTGTACTAAAGATGTGTTTTGCAAATGAGAAAAGTTTGCAAGTGAATACATAGAGGGACTGTTAAAACATGGATATATTTCATCAGAGAGACACTGATTTATCCATTTTCAGTCACAAAACTTAGGAGAGAATCATTAAATATGGTTAGCCATGGCAAGTATGGAAAGTACACTTACTCATTTGTAAATTTCCTTGTATGTAATAAGCTTAGTTTAGATTGTTTATGTATGATTGTTTATGGATGCTTAAACATATGTCATTATCATCCTTTGTGGGATATGTAAACACTCAATTAGAAAATTTGATGATCCCTTATTAACAGTGAATAAGACTGATATCTTGAACCTAACCTTGATTGTGAAGAGTTTCTGTTTAGCTACTTTTGAGGATTGATATAAACTCTCTCCTGAGTTCTGAGATTCTTGGGGATTTCCATATTTTCTGGTTTTAATCCATTTCAACCTACTGTTATAGTACATATTTTTAGTGTCTATTGTAGTGCCCAATAGGAACATACAAATATATTTGCAATTGTAAACTAAGTGTTGTTGAATTTAGAGTCCTAAAGTGAAATTTCATCAAAATGCTGTTTGAGTTTATCTCATCTTGGGCCATCATAGGTGTATAGGAGCCTCAAAGAAATCACATCTCTAAATTATTCAACAGAGTGTCTTCGAATTTAGGCTCTAGAGTCACGCTGCCTGGATTTACATTTCAGATAAAACTTATCAGCTGTGCCCTTGTGCACAATACTCAATGCCTCAGAGCTTCTGTTGCTTTATCTGCAAAATGGAGATAATGCCAATGCTGAAAATTGTAAATATTACCAGAGATAATTATTTTTAGTATTTTTGTATATAGTGCTTGGTAAATATTAACTACAGATGCTATTTCTCTCCCTCCTCTTTCACTTCCTTCCACTCCTCTGTGAACTCCTCCACCTCCTCCTTGTTGTTGTTATTATGATTATTATTATTATTTGATAGCTCTATCCTATGGTTACATAGCTCTCTGCTCCAATCCACATTGCATAGTTCAGCCAGAATAATCTTTCCTCGGCATGATCTTCAAACACTCCCTTGTGCAAAAAACTGATTAAAATCAGACTGCCAAATCCACCATTAATGGTCCCTTGTGAATATAATGGCTATCTGTAATGCCAGCTCTCCAATTCATTTATCAGCATTCCTAACTTTCCTAATTTATTTCAAGGAATTAAATCCTCTTGCTGTTGTGAGTCAAAAACAACAGGTGGTAAGAATGAAGAGGAAAGGAAGACAGTCATTTTGAAAACTTATGATGGTAACAAAAAATGCAGTAATGTTAACAGTTTACATTTGTAAGATTTACCACCTGTAAAACACTCACATATAAATACATATGTATAACTATATATAATTTTATATATAATTATGTAACTATATATGTATAAACACATATATAACTAATTATACATAGTGGTATATATATATAACATATTGATTATATATAATATATATGATATATATAATATACATAGCACTACATATATTATACAGTGATATATATATATATATATATATATACACACACACACACACATATATATATAACATACTTTCAAGCTTACAAAATGCTTTGGGTATTAGAACAAATCATGAGGAGTCTTTTGAGAATACCATCAGCCTTCTTAGAACAGATTAGTGGATTCCAAACTGATGATTAATCCTAGTGGTGTACTGAAGATAAGACTCTTCAACTAGGAGTTTGTGAGGAGGGGTCATCCCAAATGAAAAGAAGAGTTTGAGGAGAGGGACAGAAATTGGAAAGCACAATGTATGTTTGGGAGATAAGGAAAGACCATAGCCTTTCCTATAGGGATATAAAGGAAGATTAGGCTGAAGAGTCGATGTGGACATCTGTAATGCTTTGGCTTTCTAAGAATAGAAGATGTGGAGAAGTCAAATTCTAATATAGGGTCCTAACCCCTTGACTCTTAAGACACAAAGAGACTACCTTGGGCTTTGTGTACAGAGTCATTTTATAGGTTCCTTTTCCCTCAAATTTTGGTAATACTGCACTTCATAGATAAGAAAAATGACACGGTTACCTTTGCGTTTGTCACATGTCAAAACAGTTAAGATTCTTATTACCCTTGGATATTATGCCTTTTTTTAAGTGGCAGGAGTTTGTGTTTACTCTTTTCTGCATCTGTATACCAAAGTCTAAATTTTTAGACACAATGAATGGAAATTAATATAAAAAGTGAAATGATTAGACAACGGTGTGCTGGTAAATGTTTAACAACTCTGGCTGTCTGGAAAAAACAGGCATGAAATATAAGTATACATATAGATATAGAATATTTTAATATATATGAACAAGTATTATATATATTTTACTGATACTAGAGATATGTAGCACCTAATTTACAAATAATAATAAAATATGCAGTATCCTTTATTGTAAATTCCTTATAACCAATTGATTTTCAGGGAATGATTTCATTGATTTTTGATGAATTCTTATATTGTAGCCAACTATGTTTGCAATTAACAAAATAATGAAATTTTGCCATGAATGTTAGGTGATATTTCTCTTTATGTTAGTGACTTAAACAAACTGGAAAAATGAATATGTGTATTGAGAGTTCACTCTTTAATCAATAGTGTGAGTTCCATCTTTGTTGATTCAAATTATAGTTTTGAAACTCAGAAGAATATTCAATTTTTTGTGACATTCACCAATACAATGGCCATAGACCTGACGGTCACACTCCTAAGTTTAATCTGCATTATTAACATTCCTCCATCACTTTCATAAATCTAAATAGTGAACAAAACAATTAATTAAGACTTGATTTGTAGAATCAGAAGTTTGTCAATTTCCATTGTGTGACTGCTATTCCCTCTATGGCTCAATCTACCAACATGATGGAGTTGGGGAGAAATGTACAATAGCACACCAACATACACATACAATACAGTAGATATAAGTGGCTCAAGAGAACAGATAATAGTAAAATGTGGTAAAATAGTAAAGTGATGGTGAATTTTGAGCATTTATTCCTTTGATTTTTAACATTATTTATTTAATTATAAGTTTATTTAATTTACTTATGCTTAACCATGGCTGTGTTTAACAGCCAGCTTGCAGAATTCCTGGCAATTTACAAATTGACTGTAGCAAGCCAGCTTTAGTGCACCACTGAAAAACAGAGTCATTGATTCATTAAAAATCTGTAAGGTATCCTGGGTGTTATCAAGCATGTTTTTTATTGAGATATAATTAACATGACGTTGTGTAAGTTTAAGGAGTACAATGTATTGATTTGATACATTTATATGTTGATATATAATTACCAGTGCAGTGTTAGCTAATACCTCTATCATGTCAGACAATTATTTGTGTGTGTGTGGTGAGAACATTTAAGATCTAGTCTTTTAGCAGCTTTGAAGTGTATAACACAGTACTGTTAACTATAATCACAGTACTGTACATTAGATTCCCCAGAACTTACTCATATTCTAACTGCAAGTTTGTACCCTTTGACAATCTCTCTAATTTCCCAACCCCCCCAACTCCTAGTAACCACCATTCTAATCTCTGTTTCTGTGAGTTCAGCTTTTTTTAGATGCAAATCAAAACGACAATGGGATATCACCTCACACCTGTTAGAATGGCTATCATCAAGAAGACAGGCGATAACAAGTGTTGACGAGGATGTGGTGTAAAAGGAATGCTTGTGCATTGCTGGTGGGAATGTAAATTGGTATAGCCACTATAGAAAACATTACTGAGTTTTCTCAGAAAATAAAACTATGATACAGCAATCACATGTTTACTGTAAGAGATCATTTACAGTAGCCAATATACGGACTCAACCTAAGTATCTATCAATGGATGAATGGATTAAGAATGTGTGGGGTATGTATATACATATATATATATATATATATATATATATGCAATGCATATATATATATGCAATGAAATGTTATTCAGCCATGAGAAAGAATGAAATCCTGCCATTTGTGACAACATGGATGGACCTTGATGGAATTATGCTAAGTGAGATGTCAGAAAGAGAAGGGCAAATACTGTACAGTATCACTTATATGTGGAATCTAAAAAGCTCAACTTGTATCAAGCATGTTGAGGCACTGAGCATAGTTCAGTCATACAGAGGAGCTCACTGTAGGAATATAGCAGTTGTTAAAATGATTATTACCTATAAATCCTGCAAGAACCTGAAGAGTATCTTTAGTATTGATTATTTGTAGTATTTTTATAGCATCTTTCTTTAGGAAACTTTCAATAGATTTTAAACAATAAATGCAGCACCAAGTATTACAGGAGTAGGAAACATCAAGATGGGAAAACAAATGAAGAAGAATGGGGAGTCTGAATTGGAAGAGGAAGCAGGAGGCATCTATCACAATAGTAACCCTGAAATAAGTATATAGAGGTGTATTAGTTTTCTAGTGCTGCCATAATACATTATACAAACTTAAGGGCTTACAACAACACTAGTTTATTATTTTAGAGTTTTGTAGATCAGAAATCCAGTATGGGTCTCAGTGGGCTAAAATCAAGGTGTCTGCAGAGCTGCTTTCCTTTCTTGACTTACTAGAGGAGACTGCATTTCCTTGTTCATTCAGGTTGTTGGCAGATTTCAGTTTCTTACAGTTGTAGGGCTGAGCTCCCTTTTGCATTGCTGGCTGTCAATGAGAGTAATTCCCAGCTTCAAGAGGCTACCAACATTCTTTGCCTCATAGTCCCCTTCCTTCATCCTCAAAGCCAGTAATGGCTGATTGATCTTTCTCATGCTTTGAATCTCTCCTGCCTCTTCCTCTATTGTGACATCTCTGTGACCTCCGTTTCTGTTTTCCTCTTCTGCTTTTAAAGATCCATGTTATTGCACTGCTCCCATGCAGGTGATCAAGGATGTTTTCCCCATTTTTAAGGTCAGCTGTTAAGCAACCTTAATTCCACCAGCCACCTTAACACCCCTTTGCCACATGACAACACATTCACAGATTCCAGGGTTTATGACATGGACATTTTTGGCAAGGGGTGGGGTATTACTCTGCTTATGAAATCAGAGCTTTTCTATCAGTAAACTTTTAAGTCACTGACCTTTATTTCTGCTTTCACTCCTATTGATTTTAAGGAATGATGGCCTACCACTCTTTTCTTTCAATTTATCCCCCAGGAATGCCTGTTCTTAGACATTTTATTCGCCCATAAGTGAAAATGGATAAAAGTTCACTGTTAGCAGAAAGGCTACATTGTATTTAGATTAAAATATCTCCATCTTTTACCTCAAGCAGAAGATTTTTAATTCTGTGTGATCTTGGACAAGTGATTTAACTTCTCTGGTCTTCAGTTTCTTCATACACTGAATAGAGGTCAAACAGATCCCCAGCAATATTGTTGTGAGGGTTAGAAATAGTATTAGCAAATACTGAATCCAATACCCAGTGTATAGTATGGGCTCAATAAATGATACCTGTTATTATTATTAGAATCCATTATTTCATTAACTACATTCCATTTGAAGTAAATTAAGTCCTGGGTCATCAATTTTGTACCATGTCTATAATGCATACTTACAGCCAAGTGATTATATATCACAGTAAAAAAAATATTTTGCAAAGCATTGCTTTCTTCAATTAATGGATCCAATTTACACAATTGACATATCTAATCTAGTGTAATAATTTTAAGAATAAATTAATATATCCTTGCAACTCTTAATGAAGACTTTTCATTGGTTATCAGTAACAGCTAATAAAGGGTTTTCTTGAACAAAGACAGTATTTACATTATAGTATATTTGGTTATTTAGCCTTGTAAAACTTTAGCTTATAATAAAGGATAAGTTTTAATTTTACTTGGACCATTTAATCTCACTCTCTTTAAAAAAAAATATAGGAGTGGAACTGATTTACAATGTGTTAGTTTCAGGTGTAAAGCAAAGTGTATCAGTTATACATATACATATATCCACTCTTTCTTAGATCCTTTTCCCGTATAGGCCATTACAGATTATTGAGTAGAATTCCCTGTGCTATACAGTAGGTACTTTTAGTTATCTATTTTATGTATAGTAGTCTGTATATGTCAAACCCAAACTTCCAATGTATCCCTCCTCCCACCTTACCCCCTGGTAACCATAAGTTTGTTATCTACATCTATAACTCTACTTCTGTTTTGTAGATAAGTTCACTTGTGCCCTTTTTTAGATTCCACATGTAAGCAATATCATATAATATTTATTTGTCTTTCTCTGTCTGACTTACTTCACTCAGTATAGCAATCTCTAGGTCCACCTGTGTTGCTACAAATGACACAATTTCATTCTTTTTTATGGCTGAGTAATATTCCATTGTATATGTGTACCATATCTTTTTTATCCATTCCTCTGTTGATGGACATTTAGGTTGCTTCTATGTCTTGGCTATTGTAAATAGTGCTGCAATGAATATTGTGGTGCATGTATCTTTTCGAATTATGCTTTTCTCCAGATATATGCCCAAAAGTGGGATTGCTGGATCATATGTTAGCTCTATTTTTATTTTATTAAGGAACCTCCATACTGTTCTCCATAGTGGCTGTACCAGTTTACATTCCTACCAACAGTGTAGGAGGGTTCCTTTTTTTCAATGCTCTCCAGCATTTGTTTGTAAATTTTTTGGTGATGGCCATTCTGACAGGTGTAAGGTGATAATTCATTGTAGTTTTGATTTGAATTTCTCTAATGATTAGTGATGTTGAGCATCTTTTCATGTGCCTCTTGCCCATGACAGGAGTCATGATCAGGAAGGCTGAGGAGTAATAAGATCCTGTGCATCAGGTGATGCGGTCCAGCAAGTGAGATGTATATCCAAGGAGATGAATAGTGAACATTAATCGTGTTTTTTAAAAGCATGGTATTTGTTGGATAGATTGCATTTCTGGTGACAAGGAACAGGAAGTTAAGTGTTTGAAATTTGTTTTCCAGGATCTAGGATTAAGGAAAATTCTCACCATGTATCCCTCTGTTCTTTGAGACTTATTCCAAGCCTTAGAGCTTTGGGAAATAAAATAGTTATAAGGAAAGTTAATATATAGGATGTGAGACTGCATACCTCTATATCTCTGCTTAGCTCTTCTAGAGATATATGAAAAATTCCTTTGCTTTATTAAAATAAATCTAACTTTTGCCCTTTAATGATACTGACATTTGAAAGTATATGAAGTATAGTAACATTTCTATGTAAAATATTTAGCTATTGCTAGGCAGCTTATCCCCATAGACCTGGATATTTTAGTCCATTCTGCCTCTCCCATGTTATCTTTTGGCAACAATTTAATGGCACAACTACACTTTTGGAGTATAACTGATCCTTTAGAGGTAATATATTTTCTGAAGTACAGTGTAATGATTAAGTGTACAGTGTCCAGAATCAATCTGAATTGATTAATCAATCAATCTGAATTTGAATATTTCTAATAGCTTATTTTTGTGAGCTTGGGAAGCATTAATTATTATTTTAATGTAATATTTGTTGACTAATTTTTATGTGTCAGGCACTGTGCTAAATAACATGAGTTATTTTATTTAATTCCACTTGCTTTTTTGCCTCAGTTTCCTGCTTTGTAAAATGAAGTTACTCATAGTTTGTATATCATCAAATTATAATTATTATATGTGTTAATGTAATGCAGAGTGCCTGACTCAAAAATAGCACAATATTAGCTGTTATTATTATGATGATTATTATTAGTCAATTTCAGTCTTCTTTCATTTTTCAAATTTGGTAGGTGCTAAAAATCCTTTTGGAATGTTCTGGTGCCTACAAAATTCAGCAGGTGCTGACTACATGTTGTTAACTGATCCTGATAAACAGAGTAAAGCATGCTACTTTTTATATACATAAGGACGCAACTTCGCTCTTACCTAATGGTCTGTCTGAGTTCGTAGGAACTTATTTTTATATTACTCTACTTTCAGATTGTTGTAAAAACCTTGGTAGCTACTCCAATAGCTCAAACTTTTCTCCAGATAAGGTAAAATGAGAAGGTGTGACCTATGAAATTTTCTTTGTTTAAAAAATTAGATCACATTAGGTTCATTTGTTTCTTATTCGGCCTCCATGTTTATGAACCCATAAGTATTTATTTTCACTGTCTAATTAAAAACTGTAAGATTTTCCCTGATGTAAAGTGACAACTGACATTTCATGAATTATAGCTGATACAGGTCTTCCTTAGGTAGGATTTAACTATACCTTAGACTTTTTAAACATCTCATTAAATTTTTAAAACTTGCATTTTAATGTAATGGTAGTTCTATTTTTACCATTCAAAGAAAATAACCATTTTTACTTCAGAAGCTCTTTAGCGTATCATTTTTTTCCAGTATTATTGGACTTTTCCCTATTAAGTCCAAATCCATCCAAATATTAATGATTTTTGTGCTCTCATTTCCTATTTCCATCCGCATTCACCTATACTGCAAGCCCCACCATCCCAATACTTCTAGTTTGGAAAGTGGATGGTGGCAGCTATTAAAAAGAAAATAGCCTTTCCATGAGTTTCCTGTCAAGAAAGCACACATTAGAATAGATACATGGATTCACCTGGCTTCTAATGTCACTTATCCACATATGACATCTCAAGAAGAAGACAATAGGAGGTGAGTAGTTCATGTCCCTTAACACATGCTGCCAAACCCAGAATTTGAATACTTATCACTCAGTAGTATGTCATTCTTAATCACAAACTACCTGAAATAAAAAGATCCACACTATATTATGTGTGTCACTGAGATGTTACTGGAAGCCAACTGTGATCGTATGAAAACTTCCATCCTCAAATAACTTCCAAAGTGCTCCATCATGAGTAGACTTGAAATATTGCAAGGTCAGCTTTTACTTTTTATATATGAAGTTTGTTCTCTTTACCTTAGTTCAGTTGGTTGTGGCTCAACTTCTTCTGTACAGTTATACCCTTACTTGCTGTTCTTTAAATGCACGTTGTGACAAAGATTATTGAAATGTGTGAGGTCGTGTCATCAGAGTTCATTGCTTAATTTGTTTCCTATGTGGATAAAAAAACTCTCAGTTTTCCTATCTCCATACAGAAGTGAAAGGGCTTTTTCAGTATGCTTTCTCAACTACACACTCTATTTTTATTAAATAGTTACTTTTTAAATTCTCTATTTTATTTGAAAATAGAAATGTGTCATTGCACCTAAAATCATCTAGTACCTGGCAGTTCAGTCTTATGACATGATAGTTTGAGTGCCTTCCATCTTCTGTTTTTATTAAGTTCATAGTGTATCTTTGGAGGTACAATTAGTATAGACATTTTGTAATTAGTTTTATCACTTTCTCTGAACAATGTGGAATCTGACATATGGGAAAATATAGCATGGATGATAAATTACTAAAAATACAATTTAAGAAAAATACAGTGGAGTGTGCTATTCTGAAGTCCTGTTAATTGATTTGAAGCATTTTATTTTAAATACAATTGACTATTCATGCATGTATTTCTATCTGTGCTACATTTGTGGTAATAGCATCCCCAATCATAACTATAGAATTAGGGAACTAAATAGATAAGTGCAATAATAAAATCAGTCTTTGTCCTGAAAGGCTGATCTGTGTTGAATATCATCTTATTATTTATATAGTTAGTGTTGTTCAGAAGGACTTAGCCATTTCTCACTGTTCGTCTTTGTACACACTGTTACCATGGTTTTCAATAATCTGCCTTAAGGGAGTGATGCCACCAAGATGGTTGAGTAGGAGACCCCCGCCTCCATACTTCTACAAAGACTAACAATTAGACACATCCACAAACATAAACATCTCTGGGAGAGCTCTGGAATCCAATTAAGAAATTTCAGCAACACACTAGAACAAAAAGTTTGAGAATAATTGCACAAAAAGGTAAGGAAAACTGCTTCATTTTGCCTGTATCATCTGATTGCCAATCTGGCATTACTCAACACCAAGAAGGAACTCCCCAGCTAGAAAGAGTTCCCCTTGCATGGAAAGGAAGAGTGGGGTGAGACAACTACTTCCTCAGTCTTTTAAGAATGCTCAGTGGGGAAGGATAGTCTCTTCAATAAATGGTACTGGTAAAACTGGATATTCGAATAAAAAGAATGAATTGTGGCCTCTATCTTATACCATTCACAAACCTTAACTCGAAATGGATTAAAGACTTACATTTAAGACTTTCCTAGAAGAAAACATAGGAAAAATGCTCCTTGACAACAAGTTTTTAGATATGACACCAAAAACACAAGCAACAAAAGCAAAATAAACAAGTAGAACTACATCAAACTAAAAAGCTTTTGCACAGCAAACCAAGTAATCAACAAAATGAGAAGGCAACCTACAGAAGGGGAGAAATATTTACCAACCATTATCAGATAAGAGGTCAATATCCAAAATATATGAAGAAATCAATTGCAGGAAAACAAATAACCCCACTAAAAAATAGGCAGAAGGCCTGATAGATTTTTTTTTCTAAAGAATACATACAAATGGCCAACATGTACACGAAAAGATACTCAACATCACTGATTATCAAGTAAATGCAAATTGAAACCACAATGAGATATCACTTCACACATGTTAGAATGGCCATTATCAAATAGAAAAGAAATAACAAGTGTTGACAAGGGTGTGAAGAAAAGGGAACCCTTGTGTGCTGTTGGTTGAAATGTAAATTGATAACAAACACTATGGAGAACAGTATGGAAGTTCTTCAAAAAATTAAACATGAAACTATCATATGATCCAGCAATCCCACTTCTGGGTATATATCCAAAGAAAATGAAATCACTGCCTTGAAGATATATCTGCACTCCCAGGTTTATTTCAGCATTATTCACAGTACTCAAGACATGTAAACAACCTAAATGCCCATTGACAGATGAATGGATAATGAAAATGTCACATACACACAAACACACACATACACACACAGTAGTATTATTCACACATGTAAAAGGAGGAAATCTTGCTATTTGGAACAACGTGGGTGAAACTTGAGGACATTATGCCATGTGAAATAAATCAGACGTAGAAAGATAAATACTGTGAGCTCTTACTTACATGGTGAATCTAAAAGAAGCCAAACTCACAGAGTAGAATGGTGGTTATAAGGGGCTTGGATGTAGAGAAAAGGAGATGTTGGTCAATTAGTACAATGCTGATTAAGTTCTGGGGATCTAGTACACAGCATGGGGACTATATTTAACAATACTGTATCATATACTTGAAAGTTGCTGAAAGAATAGATCTTAAATGTTCACAGGACACACAAAAAATGTAATTACGTGAGGTGATGAATGTGTTAAGTAACTTTAGGGTGTTAATTGTTTCACAATATATACATGTATCAAATCATCATTTTGTATACCTTAAACTTGCACAGTGTTACGTGTCAATTATATCTCAATAAAGCTGGGGGGGAAGGAGAAGGAGAGTTGATGGTAAGAATGTCTGTTTAACATAAATAGCCTTAGAGTGATAGTCAAGAAATGTAAACTTTGTTATGTACACTGTATATAACAAATCTCTTCAATTATGCATTGAAATGCTTTCTTTTAGGAGTAAATTATTAGGATGATAACACTATTGAATAAACGATATCAGCAAGTGGAAGCTCTGCATTTAAAATAACTGCAGGCAAACAGGTAGAGACCTAGGTGAAATAAGTGACTTTTCCAATCATAAAGGAGAATCAAAGTCTCTGAGAGACTAGCATTTCTATAGCTAATGGCCTTCCATTGTAAAAAAGTTGACCTTGACTTCTGAGAGCCTAAAGTTATTACTAAGGAATAACTTAATTAAGATACTTTGAAAAAAAAGGTTTTTTTTGTTCTGTATTGAAGGTAAAGGAGAAAATTATTAATGGTATATTACAAAGATTAGATTTTATGTAGATAATATAGGGAACTAGAACTATTTGTAAAGTAATGTGAGAGGGTAATTGTAATATGGAAATTTACTGTAATTTAGTTAGAGTGAGTCTGAATAACTGAGAACAAATGTTAATGATCATACTGAGTGACTTATTTTAAATGACTTTTAGTCATAGGTACACTATTGACAGAATTTTAGCTTTACATAGTATAAAAATCAGTTTTAAAAAGTTTATATTCTAAAAACAATGTTAAAGTTTTTAAAGTCCACTTGTGAAGTTCCATACTACAGTGTGTTTTAAAATATCTCAGTGTTTGCTCATGCTTTACTGATGACTGCTATTTGAAGGAGGTGTGAATGGTGAAGTGATGGACTTAAGCAACTCCGGGAGTTTGGAAATTGATAAGTTTTTCAAAGTGTTGAAATAGTGGTGTCTGTTGCCAGAAATATGAGAACTGAATAACATTGGATAGAGAACAACAGGTTACAGGTTTACTCAGGGGTAGTGTTTTTAACAGTTTTCAACATAAATAAGAGGGCTGGAGTTCTTTTTCTTTTGCTTCATGATGTCTATACAGTTAATGTTTTGATATTTTCATAGAAATAATAGGCTAAAGTTTACAGTAGAGGCATTTTAACAATTCATGCACACTTTTCTATAAGTGCAGTTAGTGTAGATTAGCAAACTAAATTCTGTTCACAAAACCAAATACATGTATGTATGTGTGTATGTATATGTACACATATGTATATATACATATAGTACATACACATTTATATATGTGATAGATATGTTTATATCTTTTCACACACACTACAGTATGTGTGAAAATTAAGATATAAAATTGACAATCTGTGAAAGTACTTCAAAAATTGTTGGGCCAGATGGAGCATTTTGAAATATCACAAATACAATAATCTATAGCTATACTGACATTATGCCAAACAGTAGGATTAAAATGGGGGAAAAACTGTCAGCCATCCAGATATTCAGTATCATGCACATGCTTAACTAATTATATTTTTATTTTCAATCTGAAATTTTGAGGGTTTATATAAGTCTTAATTCCTCTATGCCCCAGAAGTTAGTGTATCTTAGACAATTAATCAATAATGGCTTCTGAAACCAAAAGGCCCATTCTTTCTAAGTCAGTAGTTTGAAAAGAAATAACCAAAGAAATGTCCATCTTATAACATGTGGAGATAATGAATTTCCATTTTGGAATAGAGCATGCTATTCTGATGTTGAATTGTACTAAAAAAATGGTAAAGTTAATTCTGGCCAGTAAAGATGGAGTAAAATACACATGCTTCTAATAAATATATGACTTTAATTCATTCAACGAAATTTTTGAGCGCTAATTATATGCCAGGCACTGTTCAATATTACAGTAAACTTGACAGCATGGTACCTGCACTTATATAGCTTACATTCTAAATAAAGAAGATAACCAATAGATAAGAAAATAAATAAATGAATAATTTCATGATGTTTGAAAACACAGCAAAATCAAAATATGTTCACATAGATTTCATCTTTCATCATGTTCCCTAGAATGTTGATCACAAATAAAGCACAATTCTGTATTAAATAGGTGTTCAACATCTAACTTATTCAAAGAGATATTGTCTACTGATTTAATTTAAAACTCCAATTTTGAAAAAAAATTTCACATAACATTTGGCAGTAAAGCAGCCTCTGCCCATAGTCCAAAATAACACTAACTTCCCATTAAAGGAAATGGACTGAAGTCAGGAAAATATTCTCATGGTGACACTTTTCATAGAGCTGAAGGAATCAATTTTTTAACAGCTATACTTTTATTAAAAATACTTTAGTAATCTAACCCATACTTGTGTGTGTCTGTATGTGTGTGTATGTGTGTGTGTGTGTGTGAGACAGAGAGAGAAGTGGGGGGGCGCTAATAAATGAATTTCTGAAAATATCTTCAGGACAGTTATTTTCATTTATTGTGTGTTTATTTAGCCTTCTAATTCAAAGGCCAGTTGTTTAATCCCGTGATTCTACTTCAACTAAAGCTTTCTAACATATTAAATTGTATACCATGAGCCTAGCTTCCTGGTGTGAAATGCCAAACTTACAAAAGAAAACACACCTGCTAAATAACAAAATATTTTCATGAAGTAATTGTAGCTAATAAAGATAGAAGCCTTTCACAGAATATACTGTGAATCGTGGAAATCATATTTTTTTTACACCAAAGGCCACATCAAGTACCAAAGTATCGATTTTTCTTCACTTTCAATTCCTCAAATGGTTTAGGATCCTATAAAGAACACAAATCTTTTGTTCTCTTTAAAGGAATATTAAACATATGAATGTTAAGGAAGATTATTTTTTCAGCTTTATTGAGATATAATTGGCAAATAACATTAAGTTTAAGGTGTACAATATAATGATTTAATCCACATATATACTGTAAAATGTTTACCACAATGAGGTTAGTTAACACATTTTTTACCTAACATAATTGCCATTTTGTTGTTGTTACTGTTACAGTGAGGACATTAAAGCTCTGCTCTCATAGCAGCTTTCAAATATACAATATAGTATTGTTAACTATAGTCACCAAGCTTTACATTAGATCCCCAGAAATTGTTCATCTTATAACCAAGAGTTTTTACCCTTTGGCCAACGTCTCCCCATTTCCCACAGCCCTTAGCCCCTGGCAACAACCATTCTACTCTCTGTTGCTATGAGTTTGGTGATATTATATTCTGCAGGAAAGTGGGATCATACAGTGTTTGTCTTTCTCTTTCTGACATGTATTTCACATAGCATAATGTCTTCAAGGCCCAACCACTTGTCACAAATAGCAGGATTTCCTTCTTTTAATGGCTGGATTTTATACATATATTGCACTTTGCAGATATTGCAGACTTTTTTTTCTTAATAAATTGAAGGTTTGTGTCAACCCTGTGTCAAGCAACTCTGTCAGCACCATTTTTTAGATAACATTTGCTCACTTCATGACTGTCACATTTTGGTAATTCATACAATATTTCAAAATATTACATTCATTATTATTTTATTTACTATGGTGATCTTTTTGAATTGAAGTATAGTTGATTTACAATTTGTTAGTTTCAGGTGTACAACAAAATGATTCATTTATACATATACGTGTGTGTATATATATATATATGTATTTTTCAGATTCTTTTCTATTATAGGTTATTACAACTATATTACATATAGTTCACTGTGCTATATGGTAAATCCTGTTGTTTATCTTTTCTATTTGTAGTGGTATATATCTGTTAATCCCATACTCCTAATTTATCTCTCCCCCGCATTCATCTTTGGTAACCATAAGTTTTTTTCTATGTCTGTCAGTCTGTTTCTGTTTTGTAAATAAATTCATTTGTATTATTTTTTATACTCTACATATTAGTGGTATCATGTAATATTTGCCTTTCTCTGACTTACTTCACTCAGTATGCTAATTTCTAGGTCCATTCATGTTGCTGCAAATGGCAGTATTTCATTCTTCTTAAGGTTGAGTAATATTTATTTTATATGTATACCACATCTTTATCCATTCGTCGATAGACACTTAGGTTGCTTCCATATTTTGGCTATTGTAAATAGTAAGGCTATGAATATTGGGGTGCGTATATCTTTTCAAATTACAGCTTTTATCATTTCTAGTTATATGTCCAGCAGTGGGATTACAGGATCATATGGTAGCTCTATTTTTAGTTTTTTAAGGAACCTCCATACCATTCTCCATAGTGGATGAACCAATTTACATTCCTACAAACAGTGTAGGAGGGTTCCCTTTTCTCCACACCCTCTCCAGCATTTATTGTTTGTAGACTTTTTTATCATGGCCATTCAGACCAGTGTGAGGTGATACCTCATTGTAGCTCTGATTTGAATTTCTCTGTTAGTGATGTTGAGCATATTTTCATGTGCCTGTTGGCCATCTGTATGTCCTGTTTGGAGAAATGTCTATTCAAGTTGTCTGCCCATTTTTTGATTGGGTTGTTCATTCTTTTGATATTGAGCTGTAGGAGCTGTTTGTGTATTTTAGAAATTAACCCCTTGTCAGTTGCATCATTTGCATATGTTTTCTCCCATTCTGTGTGTTGCCTTTCATTTGGTTTATGGTTTCATTTGCTGTGCAAAAGCTTATAAGTTTGATTAGGTCCCATTTGCTTACTTTTGCTTTTCTTTCTTTTGCCTTGGGAGACTAAGAAAATATTAGTACTATTTATGTCAGAGTATGTTTTGTCCATGTTCTCTGCTAGGTGTTTTATGGTGTCATGTCTTAATCTAGGTCTTTAAACCATTTTGAGTTTACATTTGTATATGGCGTGAGGGAGTGTTCTAATTTCACTGATTTACATGAGGCTGTCCAGCTTTCGCAACACCACTTGCTAAAGAGACTGTCTTTTCTCCATTGTATATTCTTGCTCCCTTTTGTCAAAGATTAATTGACTGTAGGTGTGTGGATTTATTTCTAGGCTCTCTATTCTGTTCCATTGATCTATATGTCTGTTTTTGTGCAAATACCACCCTGTTTTGATTACTGTAATTCTGTAGCATTGTCTGAAATGTTGGAGAGCTATTTTTGCCTCCAGGTTTGTTCTTTTTCCTCAGGATTACTTTGACAATTCTGGATCTTTTGTGGTTCCATATAAATTTTAGGATTATTTGCCCTAGTTCTGTGAAAAATGTCATGGGTAATTTCATAGGGATCACATGAAATCTGTAGATTGCTTTGGGTGGTATGGCCATTTTAACAATATTAATTCTTCCAATCCAAAAGCATGGGATAACTTTCCATTTCTTTGAATCATCTTCAATTTCCTTTATCACTGTTTAATAGTTCTCAGCATATATGTCTTTCACCTCCTTGGTTAGGTTTATTCCTAGGTGTTTTTGTTTGACTTGATTTTTAACGGGATTGTTTTTTTACTTTCACTTTTTTCGTTAGGATAAATTCTTTCTCTTTGTTAGTGTAAATTTCATTGTTAGTGTAAAAATTGCAACAGATTTCTGTATATTAATTTTGTATGTTGCTAACTTGCTTAATTCACTTATTAGTTCTAATATTTTTGTATGGAGTCTCTAAGGTTTTCTATAGCCTATCATGTCATTTTCATATAATGACAATTTTACCTCTTCCTTTCCAATGTGGATATCTTTTATTTCTTTTTCTTGTCTGATTTCTGCAGCTAGGACTTCCAGTGCTATATTCAAAAGAAGTGGTTAGTTGGCATCCTTGTCTTGTTCCTGAATTTGGTTGGAAGCCTTTCAGCTTTTTACTGTTGGGTACTATTTACTATTTTCTGTGGGTTTGGAGAAAATGACATTTGTTATGTTGAGGTATGTTCCCTCTATGCCCACTTTTTGGAGAGTTTTTATCATAAATGGATGTTAAATTTTGTCAAAAGTTTTTCTGCATCTCCTGAGATGATCATGTGCTTTTTATTCTTCAGTTGATTAATGTGGTCTATCACATTGTTTGATTCACAGATATTGAAAACTCCTTTCATTCCTGGGATAAACCCCACTTCATCATGTTGTATGATCTTTGAAATGTATTGTTGGGTTTGGTTTGCTAATATTTTGTTGAGGATTTTTGCATCTATGTTCATCAATGATATTGGCCTGTAATTTTTTTTGTGTGTGAACCTGTGATGGCATCTGGTCCTGGACACTTTTTTGCTGAGAGTTATTTTATTTTATTTTTTTACATCTTTATTGGAGTATAATTGCTTTACAATGGTGTGTTAGTTTCTGCTTTATAACAAAGTGAATCAGCTATATATATACATATATCCCCATATCTCTTCCCTCTTGTATCTCCCTCCCTCCCACCCTCCCTATCCCACCCCTCTAGGTGGTCACAAAGCACCGAGCTGATCTCCCTGTGCTATGTGGTTTCTTCCCACTAGCTATATATTTTACATTTGGTAGTGTATATATGTCCATGCCACTCTCTCACTTTGTCCCAGCTTACCCTTCCCTCTCCCTGTGTCCTCAAGTCCATTCTCTAGTAGGTCTGCATCTTTATCCCCATCTTGTTCCTAGGTTCTTCATGATTTTTTTTTTTTAGATTCCATATATGTGTGTTAGCATATGACATTTGTTTGTCTCTTTTTTTTTTAAGAAGATAATGGGGGTAGGAGTTTATTAATTAATTAATTTATTTTTGCTGTGTTGGGTCTTCATTTCTGTGTGAGGGCTTTCTCTAGTTGTGGCAAGTGGGGGCCACTCTTCATTGTGGTGCACGGGTCTCTCACTATCATGGCTTCTCTTGTTGCAGAGCACAGGCTCCAGATGCACAGGCTCAGTAGTTGTGGCTCACGGGCCTAGTTGCTCTGCAGCATGTGGGATCCTCCCAGACCAGGGCTCGAACCCGTGTCCCCTGCATTAGCAGGCAGATTCTCAACATTGCGCCACCAGGGAAGTCCTGTTTCTCTCTTTCTGACTAACTTCACTCTGTATGACAGACTCTAGGTCCATCCATCTCACTACAAATAACTCAATTTCTTTTCTTTTTACAGCTGAGTAATATTCCATTGTATATATTTGCCACATCTTCTTTATCCATTCATCTGTCAATGGACACTTAGGTTGCTTCCATGTCCTGGCTATTGTAAATAGAGCTGCAATAAATATTGTGGTACATAACTCTTGTTTGAGTTATGGTTTTCTCAGGGTATATGCCCAGTAGTGTGATTACTGGGTTGCATGGTAGTTCTATTTTTAGTTTTTTAAGGAACCTCCATACTGTTCTCCATAGTGGCTGTATCAATTTACATTATTTGCTGGGAGTTTTTAAAATTACTGATTCAATTTTGTTAATGGTAATTGGTCGTTCATATTTCCTATTTCTTCCTGGTTGAGTCTTGGGAAATTGTGCACTTCTAGGAATTTGTCCATTTCTTCTAGGTTTTCCATTTTGTTGGCATATAGTTGCCTGTAGTAGTCTCTTATGGTTCTATGTATTTTTGTGGCATCGGTTGTGACTTCTCCTTTTTCATTTCTGACTTTATTGATTTGGGCCCTCTCCCCTTTTTCCTTGGTTAGTTTAGCTAAAAGTTTATCAATTCTGTTTATTTTTAAAGAACCAGCTTGTAGTTTTATTGATATTTTCTATTGCTTTTTAGTCTCTATTTTATTAATTTTTGCTCTGATCTTTATGATTTTGTTTCCGGCTACCATTAGGTTTTGTTAGTTCTTCTTTCTCTAGTTCCTTTAGATGTAAGGTTAGGTTGTTTATTTGAAATTTTTCTTGTTTCCTGAGGTAAGCTTGTATTGCTATAAATTTCTCTCTTACAACTGATTTTGCTGAGTCCCATAGGTTTTGGATTATTGTTTTTTTCATTTTCATTTGTCTCTAGGTAATTTTTCATTTCCTCTTTGACTTTTTCAGTGATCCATTTGTTGTTTCGTAGCATACTGTTTAGCTTCCTTGTGTTTTTTGCAGCTTTTTTCTTGTAGTTGATTTCTAGTTTCATATCATTGTTGTCAGAAAAGAAAATGCTTGCTATAATTTCTATACTCTTAAATTTGTTGAGGCTTGTTTTATGGCCTAGAATGTGATCTCTCCTGGAGAATGTTCCATGTGCACTTGAAAAGAATGTGTATTCTGCTGCTTTTGGATGGAATGCTCTCTATATATCAATTAAGTGCATTTGATCTAACGTGTCACTTAAGGCCAGTGTTTCCTTACAGATTTTCTGTCTGGATGTTCTGTCCATTGATGTAAGTGGAGTGTTAATGTCCCCTACTATTATTATATTACTGTCAATTTCTTGCTTTATATCTGTTAACATTTGCTTTATGTATTTAAGTGCTCCTATGTTGGGTGCATATGTATTTAGAATTATTATATCTTCTTGGATTGATCTGTTGATCATGATGTTGTGTCCTTTGTCTCTTGTAACATTCTTTATTTTAAATTCGATTTTGTGTGAAATAAATTTCGCTACCCCTGTTTTCTTTTGACTTCCATTTGCATGGAATACTTTTTTCATCCACACACTTCATTCTGAATTTGCTTTTAGATCTGATTTGAGTATCTTGTAGGAAGCATATATATGGGTCTTGTTTTTGTATCCACTCAGCCACTCTATGTCTTTTGATTGAAGCATTTAATCCTTTTACATTTAAAGTAAATATTGATATGTATGTTCTTATCGCCATTTTGTTAATTGTTTTGGTTTTGTTTTTATAGTTTTTTTTCATTTCTTCTTTTATTCTCTTCTCTTTTGATTTGATTACTGTCTTATTGTTATTTTTTTATTCCTTTTCTTTCTTTGTGTGTGTATATATGTATGCATGTGTATGTATGTGTGTGTATATATATATATATATACATATATATAGTAGATTTTTGGTTAATATTTACCATGTTGTTTCAATATAGCCATATTAAATCACATACACACACAGAGATAAATGCATTTTAAAAACCCTGCATTTGTATTCTCCTCCCCTCATGATTGTTATTTTTGACATCATGTTTTACATCTAATTGTTCTGTGTATTCCTTAATTGCTTATTGTGGATATAGGTGACTTAATAATTTTTTCTTTCAACCTTCCTAATAGCTTTCTGTGGGGATGATTTCATACCTTACTGTATGTTTGCCTTTACTGATGAGCTTTTTCATTTTGTAATTTTCATGTTTCTAGTTGTTGCCTTTTGTTTTTTGCTAGGACATGTTCCTTTAACATTTTGTGTAAACCTGTTTTGGTGGTGCTGAACTCTTTTAACTTTTGCTTGTCTGCAAACTTTTGATCTCTCCATCAAATTTGAGTGAGAACCTTGCTGGCTAGAGTATTCTTGGTTATAGGTTTTTCCCTTGAATCATTTTAAATATATTGTGCCACTCCTTTCTGGCTCATAGGGTTTCTTCTGAAGAGTCAGCTGATAGCCTTATGGGTATTCCTTTTTAGGTTATTTGTTGCTTTTACATTGTTGCTTTTAATATTCTCTCTTTTTCTTTAATTTTTGTCATTTTAATTACAACATATCTTGGTGTGTTTCTCATTGGGTTAATCCTGTGTGGGACTCTCTGCACCTCCTAGACTTGGATGTCTGTTTCTTTACCCAGATTAGGGAAGTTTTCAGTTATTATGTCTTAAAATATGTTCTATGAACCTCTCTCTTCTCTTTCTGGGACCCCTGTAATGTGAATATTAGTGCACTTGATGTTGTCCCAGAAGTCTCTTAAACTGCCTTAATTTCTTTTCATTCTTTTTTCTTTTATACTTTTTTTTTCTTTTTGGTTCAACTTCAGTGATTTCAACTTCTCTGTCTTATAGCTTGATGGTCCATTCCTCTGTATCATTTAGTCTACTGTTGATTTGTTCTAGTGTAGTTTTCATTTCAGTTATTGTATTCTTCATCTCTGTTTGGATGTTCTTTATATTTTGTAACCCTTTGTTAAAACCTTCTTACTTATCACTATGTACATCCATACTTCTCCTGAGTTTTTGATCACCTTTATAATCACTACCCTGAACTCCTTCTTGGGTAGGTTTCCTATCTCCACTTCACTTAATTCTTCTGGGGTTTTATCTTGTTTCTTCATCTAGAACATGTTCTTCTGCTGCTTTATTTTGTCTAATTTCCTGTTTTTATTTTTATGCGTGTGGTAGGTTAGTTACGTTTCTTGACCTTGGAGAAGCAGTCTTCTCTAGGAGATGTCCTATGCATTCCAGAAGCTCTCTCCCCTGCTAGTGGACAGGGCTGGGACCCAGCTGGGTCTACGGTAAGGTCTAGCTTACTCTGGGCATACTGGATATGTAGGCTGTGTGACTGTGGTTTTCTTGCATCTGGTGTCTGTCCCCTGGTTGGTGAGGTTGGTCCAGAGACTAGAACAGGCTTCCTGGAGGCAGGGTGGGCGCCCTGGTTATTCTGAAGCTTGTGCCTGCCCACTAGTGAATGAGGCTGGATCCTGGCCCCTCTTCTGGGCAGAGTCGTGCCTAGAGGCATGTCTAGAGGTAGCTGTGAGTTCAGGAGGTCTTTAGGTATCCTCTCTACTGATGGGTGTGGCTCTGTCCCCACCCAGATAGTTCCTTGGCCTGAGGCATCCCAGCAGTGGCACCTACAGGCTGTTGGTTAGGGCCAGATCTTGGCACTAGTGAGCTAGAGGGAGGATTCCACAATGGTGTCTGCCAGCACCAGTGTCCATGTGGTAGAAGGTGCTCCCAAGAATGGCTTGCATCAGTGTCTATTTCCCCAGGGTGAGCTGCAATTGCCTCCTGCCTCTCCAGGAGACTCTCCAAAACCAGCAGATAGATCTCACCCAGGTTTAAAGCAAATTACTGCTTTTGCCCTGGATCCTGTTGTGTGTATTTTGTATGCACCCTTTAAGAGTGAAGTCTCTATTTTCACCATTCCTGTGGGACTCCTAAAATGAAGCCCCACTCACCTTCAAAGCCAAGTGTTCTGTGAGCTCATCTTCCTGGTGCAAGACCCCTAGGCTGGGGAGCCCAATGTGGGGCTCAGAGTTCTCACTCCTGTGAGAGAACCTGTGCAATATAATTATTCTCCAGTTTATGGTTTGCCCATCCAGGGGTATTTGGCTTGACTATGTCATGAGTCTGCCCCTCCTACCCATCTTGTTGTGGTTTTTTCTTTATGTCTTAGTTGTAGAAAATCTTTTCTGGTAGGTTCTGGTCTTTTTCATCAATGGTTGTTTTGCATATAGTTGTGATTTTGGTGTGCTTGTGAGAGGAGGTGAACTCAGAATCTTTTGCCACCAACTTGGTCGATCTCCTCCTCTGTCAGCTTTGATGAGATAAAATGTGTTTCGGAGAGCTAAAGGATGTGCATGTGGCATTTCTTTCTACTATTATTATTGTCATCAATTCTTGAAAGCTCTATACTCTCTAACTACTGAAGATCATATACTAATAAAAAGTAATTAACTATCATCTAGACAAAAAAATTGACTTATTTCATTTCATGAGTGATAATAGCATCTGAAAAGTCTGTAGTTCAAACTTTAATAGAAACATGAAGGGCTGTGTTTCTTGGTTCTCAGCATGCTTATAAGATCACAAAGAGTTGAAGTAAATAAATATCTCTTGTGACACACTATGACCTTCATAGTTTCAAAGGAAATTCAACATCATAGGGCAAGCTAACACTTGAGAAACCCTTTTGTCAGACACCTTTATTAGTTTTTTCATATGTTTAATTAATAAAGAAAATTTCCCAATAGTATGTATTATATATGCCTTTAAAATTTTGTAACAAGACCCTCTCTTTCACAACTTAAATGGCATTATTTGCTATTACTCTGCATGCTAAAATAATCACCAGTTTGGCAATCCTGGTGTTTCATTTCTCAATTGTAGACCTTCCCATAGTATAAGTTACTTGACTTAGTTGTATTGGACTTACTGAAAAAAAGGTTTGCTCTCTGTAAAATGCTTTTAAAACCAAAAAAAAAGAAAACATATATCTGATATGATTTTCACTTTTTAAAGGAGGTCTAGTGTAGGATCATACAAAAAAGAATACTATTTATCAATTGTTTAATCTTAACAGAATTTTCAAAAACTAGGTTTGAAAAGTCAATTCAAATTTACTTAGAATATCAGAGGGGCTAGCTGTTTGATTTCTTTGAAGTTTCCTTAGGACTGCAATTAGATAGGTCACCATTTAGAATTTGGTGGTTAATTCCTAAAATATTGTGATTCTTTTCGGCATATTCTAATTGTATATAAACAATAGTTCTTTTATGCATAATATTTAGTATCTTTAACAATCCTATGCATGGATAAAGCAGGTGTTATTATTATCCACATTTTAGAGAGAAACAAAAAAGAAACCAAGGCTCTGAGACATTTAAGTGATTTGTACAAACTCAGATCTCACACCAGACCTAGATGTCTTTCCATTTCACCACACTGACAAATGGCATGCAGCAAAAAATTCCCATCTTTCCCTCTCCCTCTAGGACCAAATGCATTTAATAATGTAATAGAAAGGGAGCACTGAGTATCAGGAGGCCTCTGTTTCCAGGATAAGGTCTTCTAATAATTAGCCATGCAATTTTGGGAAACCATATATGTAAGTTGGAAAATTAAAATATTCTTAACACATTTTTTACTGGAGATATATTACGGCCACAGGCGTTAGTTTCTGCAGAAATCCCCCAGTCAATAATGTGTTACGACTACAAAGTCAGGAATTAATTAATTCTTTAAAATTACTGGAAGATGTATTTCAGCTGACCAAAGATGAATAAAAATAAATAATTCAAGAACAGAGAAGCTGTGGTATAAAAGAACTGACAACGAGGAATGAAACTAGTAAAGTGTAGTTTGTCAAAATAATCTTCATTAATATGGTTATAAACTTAACAGAAAATTTTGAAAAAATCTTGAAAGATAAAGTAGACACCTCAAATAACATTAATTTATTTTACATTAATGATAATAGCTTGTATTTAAAATTCAAGATTGTAGCAATCAAAGCTGAAGAATGTTGGGAAGCAGAAGATGAATGTAAAAGCATACTTAAGTTTATATGTTAAATGTTGGCATTGATACTTTCATTCTGACATCCATAAATAGGAAAACCAGCAGCCATAATTTTCTGTTACTTTCTTCTTCATATGCTAAAACTATTTGAGAAAAGGAAAAATGCCCAAATACACATATTACTTTGCCAATCAACAAAAGTAAAGCAAGCTTATGTGCAGGCAGTGGATACTACCAAAGCAAAGCTATTCGTCAGAAATCTGGAAGATGGGGCTCCCCTCGTGGCACAGTGGTTGAGAGTCCGCGTGCCGATGCAGGGGACACGGGTTCGTGCCCCGGTCTGGGAAGATCCCACATGCCGCGGAGCGGCTGGGCCCGTGAGCCATGGCCGCTGAGCCTGCACGTCCGGAGCCTGTGCTCTGCAACGGGGGAAGCCATAGCAGTGAGGCCCACATACCGCAAAAAAAAAAAAAAAGAAATCTGGAAGATGACCTATGATTAGGTTGGTTCACAATATTTAGAACGAAACACTAACGTTGAACATCTGAACATATTACATGACAGACTTTACATTAGGATGAGAAGTCATATTAATATGATATTTTCACATAATATCTTATTGGACCCAGGCCAGAAATACTTATAAACTTATCTCTTCCATAATTTAATAAAATTTCCCTGAACCTCAGAATTTCAAAGACTAAAAGGGCAAACCCTTTTTGCTAGGTGTCCTCACTACTTAGTAAATCTCAAATTATTTCCTGACCATTAAATGTGGAAGCTAGAGTAACTTCTTACAAAGAAGAGGCTACATGGGGCTATTATTGCAATTCTCTGGTTATTTCTGGTAGCCATTTGATGAGACTCTGGACAAAGTGTGATGAAGGGGAGTGTATGTATACACGTTTGTGCAAAGATGAAATAGGTAAATGAGACAAGTGTCTAATCACTTGAAGTGGTACATTTAATACCAAATTAATAATCTTACAGATCCTGTATGTTTAAATTATGAGCTCTTAGATAGGACTACACATATTTTGCAGGTCTCTGAGATAAATGAAAAGTAAGGATTCCCTTTTCTATCTGTGAGATCTATACCCAATCCTGTCCAGAATGCAAAGTAGTGTGGGTTTTCCCCTTACAATATTATACTCTAAAAAGAAAATGAGATAGGTGTACTAATAAGACAGTACCAGAATTAACATGTCCTAATTATGGGCAAGTAATTTTTGCCACATTCTAAAATTACATACCTCAGTATTTCCATGGATGAATCTTACTCTTCATATACTTTAGATAATTACTACCATGAGTGATATAAGTATTACCAGAAACAATATGTAAATAATGAAAAGTGTATGATGGTAATTTTGCATCCCTCTTACATGACTTTGGCTAAATGGTGTTGCTGTTGAACCTATTCCATATTTATAGTGTGTTAGATAAGTGCTGCCTTATTTCTTCCCCCCAAACTCCCACTTTAATTTCAGAATGACAAAAAGATGCTTACCAGATTCAGAAAACAAAGTGAACATCTTGAGCATGCTATTGACCGTGTTCTTGTCATGATATCGGAAAGAAGAAGGGCACGTACTCTACATGGCACTTATGAACAACCACCTTATAACATTCTTACTGCTGCTCTTGAACTGATTAATATGGTCAAGATGATACTAAACATTCTGGAAAGGTAATTCCTAATATGTGATCTGTAAAACTTTAAGATAGTTGCATTTTCCCCTCTTTTTCCTTCTTCAGAAAACTTCTGAATGAATTGGATTTTATTTCCACAGTATCTTTCAAAAACAGTTATAGGTTTTTATTGATGCTCTGAATATTTCCCTAGAATGAAGAACATTGTTATATAATTCACTTTAAATAATCCAATATTTGATCATCTGACATTTTATAGAAAAAAATCATTTTACAGAAAAATTATTTATTTTTACAAAGGATTCACTTTTCTACTGCTTCATTAGAAAGAGCACTTGTTTCTCTACAGTCTTTCAGGGATGCATGAAAGTTACAATAGAGTTTTAATTTACCACATCTGGGCAAAATAGTTTTTTTTCATATATATATATAAATTACATTAGGGATATTTTATAAACGAGTCAATCCTATTTTTAAAACTCTGTATTACTAAGAGAGGGCTACAGAAATCAAAGGCTAATGATTTCTAATCTTGTTTTGATAATAATCTGCAGGTAGTATATTAATATTTCAATTTTGAAATTGTCGTTTTTCTCAAAGACTATAGTCAACTCTATATCCTACACACAAATGAAGCATTATATGTATATTTATTTCTAGGCTGTTTTCTTCCCCTATTGGAAAGTATTACATCCCAAAGATAGAGAAATTAGATAGTAAAAGAGGGAAGCGTGCTTTTATGATCAATCAGCGAGGTATAAGAGGGAGAAGTCATGACACTTTTCTCCTCCCTCTTTGTTTGCTCTCTTACTGATTATCATTTCTTTTCATTGTAATTCATACTTGATTGACAAACCCATTTTGTTCACATAAAGAAGGGATGAAGTGACTGACCCACTTGTTCAAAAAATTTCAAATTGAATGGTAGAAGAAATTTAAGACATTCATCAGTTCCTCTACTTCCTCTCTTCTGAGCTCCTTACAAACATCTATCTGGTAACAAGCTTAGACAAAGGAAATAATGGAATCCTTGGAATAAATTCAACATAAAGGGAATAAGGAAAAGGATAATGGGCAGAAAGCAAAGATAGCTGCAGGACTGGGTAGTGGCAACAAAAAGTCCCCCAAAATGAATATAATCTGCTTCACTGATGTTTGATAATTCACAGTATTAAATTTTCTCATTTAATTAAAGTAGTCTCATTACAAAATTCATATCATGGTCTCAGTATTAAGAAGCACTCTTTGGTACAATTTCACTACATCACCAATTTGAGAGCTTTTTACTTTCATCACTGGAACCAGGGAAGACTAAACGGGGCTTATATTGCTCCTGCAATATTTTGTATTGAGTAGTCCTTAAGACAATTAGTCAGATTCCTCTTTCATAAATTATATAATCTATACAAAGTGACCTCATATAACAGCTTTTGAATATGGCAGATTTAAGGATCACCTTAGCATCTTCTTTTTCCAACTGCTTGAAGATTTTAAACTTCAGTTTACAACATAACAGATTTCCATAGTTCTTGCTTAAGAATTAGAGACTATTAATAAGAGTTATTCAAACTGAATACCATTTTACTAAGCTGAGCACTTATTGAACATTCTATATATTGTCTTTGAACACATAAAATATTATGAATGAAATACATTAAAAGAAACTAATGATGTGTTTTGCACTGGTCGTGGTTGCTATAAAACACCTTAGTACTTTTAAATTTCTTAGCTTTAATTGCTTTTGATTTTCCAAAGACCTCCTAGGAAAGTCCAAATACCTTGAAGATTGTGTCAGTGACTCATCTGGCTCATTTCTGATCAGAGTCACATAGATTTTAAGAATTATTGGTGTTCAGCCTAATTGCATTTCCTATGGATTAATTAAATTTCCCTTATCTGTGGGTCAAGTGGAGGAATTGGAGTATCAGTTGGAGAAATTGTTCCCTCTTTTCTCTCAAGTAATTGTGTCAGTGGGAAAAATAATCTCTATGGTTTACCCTAAAATTGGCCTAACCTCTGTGTTTCTAAAAGAAAACATGGGAAAGATTCTGTTAAAATGTACATTTTCCATTATTAGCATTAATATTTTATTTTTTTTCAAATTGTAATCCAAAATAGTAATTTATTTGATTTAATCAAATATATGATTTCAGGCCTAAAATTTATTTCAAATTTATTAGAAAGAAGGATAGAAAACTGGTGAGTCACCTTGGTGATAGAGATAATAAATATTTTTGAGAATTGAATTCAGGAGTTTAATCAAGATGTCATCATGATAAAAGAGGGAAACGTACTTATATGACCTCTTCCCAGGAACAGTTTCCTCTTCGTTAAATTTTCCTAAAAGATATTAAACTTTTTTGTGAGTTACTAGAACTTTTCAACTGAACTACAGTGTACAAAAAAATTGACTTTGCCAGCATTATAAGCTTCGATACAGATGAGACAGCTACATTTAAATTCTGCTTTATTAGTAATAGAATAAACATTTTAAGATTTATTATAAAAGTTATGGGTACTAAAACGTTCTTAATTATGGTACTAAATGGAAATCTTAATCTGTTCACAAGGATTTCTCTCAGTATGTTATATTTCCATTAGTCATTAAAATTTTAAGTGACTTGCTTATTTGAGGTAAACAGAATTTGTGACAAAATTTATTGAGGAGCTTAATGTAGTAGCTCAAGACCACTTATCAAAGCATAACTACCCAAGATTCTACTTGTAAGGAAATATAAATTGAGCATTTTTCACGTTAAGAATTAAGGGATAGTGTGGGGTGAGGTGGTAGGTCGGTTACCCAATATTTTCTTGCCTATTTGCTCATTTTTTTGGTCCAGAAATAAATAAGAAGGAAAAAACTGCCTAGGGAATTTTGCTCACAAGTTTCATACCCTGGACATAGTTACAAGAGATTATCCTATGGATCTGGCAGCTACTTTTGCCACATAAATTTATAAACTTATTATAAGAAGAGATTTGAATCATTGCCAATGCTCTTATGTGTTTTATAAATAGACTTCCAGAAAATGGCACTTTCATGTAAAAACCAGGGATTGTAATCTCCTAGGAATTTGGGGAAGGAGTTATAAATTACATTTTCTTGCTAATTCTTAAAACTAAAATTTCACTTCCCATGGGAGAGTAAATATGATTTCAGCATTTTAATGCTTGTTAATTTATTTTACAAATGACATTCTGAAAATTGTTCTCCATTTTTAGATTATAATGGTGATTATTTTCCAACAAAGTTATGTAGGTTTTATCACCTAATTCAAATTACTCCTTGTGATTACATGTCCTGCAAATCACAGAAGTCTAAGACTTATGCCAGACAAAAGTAATAAACCCAAAAGTTTTCCATTGGTTATAGTGTCCTAAGTAAAATATATCTTTTATTTTAATTTGTGGCAAATAAAATGAATTGCCAGATACAGCCAATCTATTTTTCAAGGGGTAGATAATCTACTTGTGGATTACATACTTAATTAATATTTGATACTTTTCCTTCTTCCTTTTGTTCTTTTCATGTAATCCTTTGTATAGTAAGCTAGCCAAGGAAAATTCAAAAGTTACCTACTCTGCCTTCCACCTATTGATAGCAACTTGACAACGGGAATAACTGCTGTAAATTGTGCACCTATCATCCTACCACTGTATTGAGGCCATAGATATATTACATTGATCATCTTCCATGTAAGCTTTCTGTTATTTTTTGATGTAACTTTGTGATGTTTAGAATTTAGCTGACCCTTGGCACTTTCACAAAGTGATCTAAAGCTTTACATACTATGGATTATAATTTTCACTTTCCTAAGGTATAAAGCTGTGGTACTCAGTGAAATTGATGGAATCTCTTTTCATCTTTCCCTGGCAGCCCTCCATTTGATTGCATGTCAGAATTTTCCAGTCTGAAAAAACACCTCATTAAACGTATTACATTACTGAAACATCTCTCTGAACAGGTAAGACATAGTTTTGTTGTACTGTTCTCCATATACCTCCATATGCGTTTATTCATCAAATCTTGTAATTTTATAGTTATATAAAATTACAGATATACAGTTATATAAAATTATAGATATACTATCTCCAATAGTACCTATATAAATTTTCTTTTCTTTAACATTTCCAGTGCCAACACTGAAATTCAGATCCATATTTTTTATATAGAGGTAGAATACTAGTATAGCTACTAACGGATTTGTCAACTCAAATCTCTTTTCTATTCAATTTAAATTTACCACTATTGTTTCATTATTCTAAAATAACTATTAAACTGATCAGAAACCTTCAAACTTTCACCACTGTCCAGGGAATGTAGGCTAAACTTGTTAAACTACCATTCACAACACTCCTTAGTCCATACTCATCTATTGTCTTATCCTCCTCTTTTATGTGATCCCTGAACTACCAGTAGGATCTTTTACTCATTCGTCCTTAAATGTTTCATGTATGATTTCATCTTTATTCTTTTTATCATAATATTTTCTCCACCTCAAATTTACTACCATGACTTCTTATCAAAGTAACACACTTATTTTATTTTATTTATTTATTTATTTATTTATTTAGTGGTACGTGGGCTTCTCGCTGTTGTGGCCTCTCCTGTTGCGGAGCACAGGCTCTGGACGTGCAGACTCAGCGGCCATGGCTCACGGGCCTAGCCGCTCTGCGGAATGCGGGATCTTCCCGGACCAGGGCACGAACCCGTGTCCCCTGCATCGGTAGGCGGACTCTCACCCACTGCGCCACCAGGGAAGCCCCAACACGCTTCTTTTAAAGGGTGGTTAGTTCATTCATTTATTTGTTCATACTTCCATTTATCCATTCATCAATCAAACAAGGTGACTCCATTCTTTTGTAGTTACTATTTTCTAGAATTTAACATTGTAAGCTTGATTTGATTCCATAATCATTTGTGGGTTGTCTGTATGCAGATACATGTTTTAGGCTTCATTGAGGACTCATGAATGAAGAAAATAGAATTATTTCCCTCAAAATTTAGTAGAACAATGAGATATTTAAACAAGTAATGTTTATTTCTTAACAAATATATTGTATCTTAACAATTAGATCTTAATTCTTTTGAGATCAGGGATTATCCTACATTATTTTACATTGATTGTTCAACACAACCTTTTGTACATAGTGTCTAATAAATATTTCATGATGATTAAACATACCAAGGAATCCTGAAGCAGTATTCATTAACACAGGTATTGTGTCCACGTAAATTGAATTTCCTTTATCAGAAATGACTTCAAAGAGTGGTTGTGTGTGGGAATTTTTAATAATAATAACTAATACTTATATAGCAATTATTATTTGTCAGGCACTTTTCTAAGCATTAGATGTAGTGACTTGGTTTTTACTCTTCAAATCTTCATTCCAAGCCTGTTGACTGGCTGAAATTTCTTCAGGTCACATTGAATATAATGAGAAGACCAAGAAGAATGCAGGTCACAGAGGCTCAACTATTTTCTGCATTAATCTGCAGATGGGTTTTTTGGTTCAAGGAGCCTTTTCTCAGATCAGTCTCTACCATTTCTTGTTTTACTAAGGCAGAAAGAATCATGGGGACTTTTATATCTTACGAGAAACCACAAAATTAGATTGCTGCTTTCAGGAGTCACTCCAGATTTCTTTTTTTCAGGCTAACCATCCCACTGAGAAAAATTAGAAAATAGGGACAAAATAAACTCTTCTCTTTGAGGACATCGAAGAGGTTAAGGCAAAGTGCACACATAAATACAAGGCTATGACAACAGTGAAAACAAAGGGATGGAAAAAGATATGCCATAAAAACAGATTAAAAAAAAACCTGGCCTAGTTCCTAGTTAAAAAAACCTGGCCTAGTTCTTAGTTCCTAGTCACACACACATATACGAAGTACTTACATGTATGTATGTATGTGCTTGATACCTACACATATACATATATACATATATATGTGTATATATATATACATACATATATGAAGTAAATTTTAGAGCAAGAAGCATTGTAAACTAATACTGTATTGCATAATTAAATTTTGCTAAGAGAGCAGAACTTAAGCGTTTTCAACAACAAAAAAGTAATTATATGAAATGATGGATGTGTTAAATTACTTGATTGTGGGAATGCTGTCACAATGTATATGTATACAAATCATTATGTGTATGCTTTAAATATATTACACTTATTTATCAATTAAACCTTAGTAAAGCTGGGGAAAAGGAAGGCAAGCGAAATCACAGTGAGAATTTTAAAATATTTTGAAATGAATCATAATGAAGACATGACATGGCAAACTATTGACATGAAGCTTAACTTGTATTTAAGGTGGATTCATACCTTTCAATGTATTTAATAGAAAAGAAAAAGAACTAAAAATCTATAATCTAAATATTCATCTCATGAAGCTACTACAAAAACAACAAATTAAATCCAAAATAAATATAGAAAGAATAAAATATAACTAAAATAAATGCAGAAGGTAATGAAATAGAAAGTAAACAGTAGGCTAAACCCCTCAAATTTTATTATTTGAAAGTGAAAAACTCTGACCAAGTTTTTAAAAACCCACAAATAAAATATTAGGAAAGAAAAGGGGATACCTCTAGAGATTCTACCTACATAAAGTAATACATAATACTCTTTTTATATCTTGTATGTGGAAAATTTGACAATGTGCATGAAATAGAAAAATTCCTAGAAAAACATAATGGAAAATTGACGTAAAAAGAAACAGAAAATTTGAATTACAATAAAACCTTACTAATTAATTGTCATCCCTGTACCAGCAACATTACATCACCGGGATCTTGTTAAGATGGCTGACCCAGGTCTCACACCAACCTACTGAATCAGTATCTAAATTTTAAAAAGATCCTCACGTAATTCATATATACATGTATATATATATATATATATATATGTGTATATATATATACATACACACATATATATATACATAAATGTTTGGGAATCATTGTATTAAATACATTGAATCCATAGTTATAAACCTCCACAGAAAGAATGCCCTTGCCTAGATAACTTCATCTGTGAATTCTTCAAAACATTTAAGAGTGAAATGGCACTAAACCTATTCAAACTCTGTCTGATAACAAAAAGAGTTAGAGCACTTTCCAAATAATGTTATGAGGCCATTGTAATGTTATTACCAAATGTTATAAGGGCATTACAAGAAAGGAAATTTATAGATCAATCTCTCCCATAAACAAAGAAACAACAATCTCAAAAAATAGCAAATTGAGTCTAGTGATACATAAAGATTATAATATATCACAGGCACATTAGCATTATTCCAGGAATGCAAGGTCAGTTGAACATTTGAAAAACAATCAATGGAATTAACCAGAGTAAAAGAATAATGGTGAAATATTATATAGCCATCTGAAAAGATGTAGAGAAAGCATTGAGTAAAATTCATCGTCTATTCATGATAAAAACTCTCAGCAAGCTTAGAATAAATGGGAATTTCCTTTATTTGATAAACATTATCTACAAATAAAGTATAGCAAATATCATACTTAATGGTAAAATATTGTAAACCTTCTTCCATGAAATCAGTGATGGTACAAATATGTCCACCATTATTATTTTTATTCCACATTGTATTCCAGGGCCAAGAATATGCAATAGGACCAGAAAAGGAAAGGAAATACTTAAGTGTGGAAAAGGAAGAAATGAACCTATCATTGTTCTTACATGACAGAACTGTGTACTTGGAAAATTCAAATTATTCTGAATGTTAAATATTAGAATTTATCAGTGAACTCAGCAAGATTGCTGAAAGTCAAAATACTAAAATCAGTTTCACTTCTATATACTAACTTCAAATAATTAGAGATGAAATAAAAATCACAATATGCCATTTTCAATAGCATACAAAACATCAAATACCTAGGAAAAATATGCAAAATATATGGAAGATCTCCTTACTGAAACATATAAAATATTATGAGAGAAAGTAGAGAAGGCCTTAATGAATGAAGAAATATCTCATGTTCATGGATTGGAAGATTCAGTATTTTAAATATATTGGTTCTATTCAGAATGATCTATAGATTAAATGCAATTCAAATCAAAATGCCAACAGGATTTTTCTGTGTAGATTGGCAAGCTGATTCTAAAATTTGTATATGAATTCACGAAATCAAGATATAGCTAAGTTAATGTAGAAGACTTAGAAGTTGGTGGACTTATACTACTGCATATCAAGACTTATTATATATCTACGTTAAGACAGTTCCATATAGGCAAAAGGCAAGCACATAGGCCAATGAAGCTGAATAGAGGATAAAGAAACATCTGACACTTATATGGATACTTGATTTATTATTAAATGCACTTAGGAGCAGTGGGGCAAGAATGGTCTCTTGATTTCTACCTCACACCATAGTAAAAAATCAGTATTAGGTGGACTGTAAATCTAAATGTCAACGGTAACATATTATGGTAGTTTAACAACTCAAACAATACACAAAAATGTATCAATACTAACTGTAAAAGAAAAGATTGATAAATGGGACTTCTGTTCTGTTGATAAAAAAGAACTTCTGTCCGTAAAAGATATTGAGAGAGTAAAAACACTGGCTACAAAATGTGAGATGGTACTTGCAATTGATATAACCAAGAAAATATTTAAAACTTGAATTTACAAAGAGCTTTTACAAAGCAATAAGAAAAAAAACAACTTACTGAGAAAATACCTGAATGAACACTTCAGAAAAGGATATACTGAAATAGCCAAAAAAATATGTAGAAAGGTCTTCAATCTTAATCAGGGAAAATGAAAATCAAAACAATGTAGGTGGCACCACACACAAGAAAGACTAAAGTTACAAAGACTGACAATACTAAGTGTTATGGAGGATGTGGAGCAAAAAGTTCTCATACACTGTTTGAGGGAGTATAATCTGGCATAACCACATAGGAAAACAGTTTCAGAGTATCTATTAAATGTGAACATACACATTATATCATACAGCATTTCTTTCCTATGTGTATACCAAACATAAACATATACATTTTTGCACCAAAATTTACATTCATAGCAGGATTATTCATTATAGTCCTAAACTGGAAACAGCCTAAAAGTACCTCAACAGTAGCATGGATAAATAAATTATAGTATATTCATACACTAGACTACTAGATGCAATTAAAAAGAGCAAATTATAAATCTTAAAAAATTATTCAATGACAGAAGCTAGACACAGATGAACATATACTGTATTATTTCAGTTATATGAAGTTCAATACAACAAATCTAACCCAGTGTTAGAAGTTGGAGTAGTGGTTACCTTTGGGGAAGGGAGGGTGGTAATGACTGGAAAGGACATGGGAAGGGTTTTTACAGTGCAAATTATTTTCTATTTCGTGATCCAAGTGATGGTTTTATGTGTGTTCTCACTTTGTGATAATTCATTTATCCATACAATTAGGATTTGTACACTTTTCTGCATATAGCCAGTATTTTAATAAAACTCTGTGTTAAAAGATTTTGCATGTGTGTTCCTCAAAATACTCCATGTCTCCTTTTGGATGTAACTTATCCTTATGTTATTCCTGAGAAGGACACCCCTATAAAGAGTTTTATTACATGCTAGCTTGCCAGAATACATGAAATCCCAATATCAGTAATCATTCTGGCAGGACTGTGGTCCCTGATTTTGCCTAGATTTCATGGTGTGCAAATTAGAAGATTTACTTAAGCATTATTTTTTGGTCTTGATTTTGAATGGAAAATTTTCCTTAAATATTCGTGAAAATATTTGATTATGTTGTCTAAAGCTTTCCCATAATCATGTTATTTTTAAAAAATATAATTTGTAGGAACATTTCACCTAGGAGATATAACAGAAGGCATTTCTTTTTCATAGATATGAGTCTAATTTTTTAAAGACCAGTCGTGTTCACAAAAATAAAAGTACTGATTTTTTTCCTAAAATTTCTAAATTTACTTTTCTATTTTCCTTTTGAATACTGATGAATGGCATTGAATACTTAATTAAGGTGGTGATAGTTTTCCAGACAGCTTTGTCTCTTTATTCTTCAAGGAATGTTGCAGGGAATATTATTCTATATGTCATAACTTCTGTCATAAAAATAGCTAAGTACACCTGGCTATTGTTATACTTGTGTATTCTGATTTATTGTGCTTTCAAGTCACCTTTCATTGATAAAGGGAGGGAAGAGGCAGAAGAGAGTAAATTAATTAAATAACTTTTGTTAGGATCATCATTTTAATCTGTGTGGTGAATATTTTATCATCCTTAATGAATCACATTATATTCCAGTGTTAAATTTACATCTTATTCTTCAATTAAAATAAGCACTTTTCTTTTCATTGTATTGAAAGGCAGGAAAGAACTTTACAAATTTCCATGTGTTTCAAAAGTAATTGTTATCACATAGTAGCAGTGTTCAGAGTTGCCTAGTTGGTGAAGAATCAGGTTCTCTCACCAAAAATACTTTAAACTATTTCCTGATATAGTTTTTAATATGGAACATTCTTTTTAAAACACAGCTTCACTGAGATAAAATTTATATACCGTACAATTTACCAATTTAAATAGAACAATTATATGCCTTTCAGTAGATTCAAAGTTCTCTAACCATCACTATACATTTTAGAACATTCTTACCATTCTTCAAAATACCCAATCCACATTATCAGTCACTCCCCATCTCTCCATATACTACCACCATCATGACCAACCCAGTCCTAGGCAACCACTAAGCTACTTTTCAATCTCTATAAATTTTCCTATTGTGCACTTTTCACATAAGTGAAATCATATGGTTTTTTTTTGTGACTGGCTATTTTCAATTAGGATAATGCTTTCAAGTTTCATACATGTTGTATCATGCATCAATACTTCGTGCCTTTTATTAAAAACTACATTTTATTTATTCATTCATCAGTTGATAGACATATGGGTTGTTTCTACTTTGTGGCTTCTATGAGTAATGCTGCTGTGAACTTCATATACAGGTTTTTAGGTCCTGTGTTTTTATGTCTTTCGGACATATACCTAGGAGAAAAATTGCTAGGTCAAATGGTAACTCTGTGTTTGACTTTTTGAGAAAGTGTTAAATTGTTTTCTAGCATGTCTACACCATTTTACATTCCCACCAAGAGTGTATCAGGTTCCAATTTCTCCATATCCTGGTCAACATTCATTGTTGTTGTTGTTTTTTAAATTAGTTATCTATTTTATACATTTTAGGGTATATATGTCAATCCCAATCTCCCAATTCGTCCCACCACCACACCACGCTCCCTCTTTCCTCCTTTGGTGTCCATACGTTTGTTCTTTATATCTGTGTCTCTATTTCTGCTTTGCAAACACTCATTGTAATATGACATTTTTACTATAGCCATATCACTGAAGGTGTGAAGTGCTATGCCATTGTAGTTTTGATTTGTATTTCCCTGTTGGCTAATGATAAGGACACTTTTAGTTATTTTTATATTTTCTTGGGAGAAATGTCGGATCACATATTTTGCCCATTTTATAATTGACTTGTCTTTTCATTACTGACTTGTAAGGATTCTTTATATACTCTGGATACAGATCCTTTATCAGATACATGATTTGCAAACTTTTTCTGACATTCTATAGGGTTTCTTTCACTCTTGATGGTGTTCTTTGAAGCATAGAGGTTTTTAATTTTTGATGAATTTCAATTTATTTGCTTTTTAACTTTGCTGCTTGTGTTTTTGGTTTTTCATATAAGAAACTATTTTCTAAACCAAGGTCATAAAGATTTATGCTTATATTTTCTACTAACAGTTTTACAGGTGTAGATCTTATATTTAAATTTATGATCAATTTCGTGTTTATTTTTCGTATGGTGTGAGGTAGGAGTCCAGCTTCATTCATTTGCATGCAGAACCCAGTTCTCCTAGCACCATTTGTTGAAAAGATTATTATTTCTTCATTGAACTGTCTTGGTACTATTGTTGAACATCTATTAACTGAAAATGTAAGGATGCACTTCTGAACTCTCATTTCTGGGCTATTAATCCATGTGTATACCTGCATGCCAGTACCACGCTATCCTGGCTACTGTATCTTTGTAGTAAATTTTAAAATTGGTTAATTATGAGTCCACCAACTTTGTTTTTTCTTTTTAAGGATTGTTTTCACTATTGAATATATTTTGCATTTCCACATGAATTTTGTGACTAGCTCACCAATTTCTGCCATCCCCCCCCCAAAAAAAGAGGTAGCTAGGATTTTGGAAGAGATTGCATTGAATCTGCAAGTCAATTTGAGCAGTATTGCCATCTTACCAATATTAACCTCTTCATTCCATGGACAAGAAATATCTTTCCATTTATTTAGGTCTTATATAATTTCTTTTAACAATTTTTGTATTTATTGGTATACAAGTCTTGTACTTGTTTGTTAAATTTATTCCTAAGTATTTTGTTATTTTTGGTGTTATATTAAATGGAATTGTCTTCTTAATTTCATTTTCATATTGTTTATTGCTAGTGTATGAAAATAAAATACACTTTTATATATTGATCTCAAATCTTGGAATATTGCTGAACCCCTGTACTAGTTCTTATACTTTTTAAACAGATTACTGAGGATTCTTTACACAGGATCATGTCCTATTTCAAGGTTTATAATCTGTTTCATTATTGTGGGAATAGTTTTGCTAGTATTTTATTGAATAATTTTATGTCTATATTCATAAGGGATACTAGTTCATAGTTGTCTTATTATATATATGTCTGATATTGTTATCAAGATAATTCGAGGCTCTTAGAATGACTTGAGGAGTGTATTTTTTTTCTCTTATATTTTTTGGGGCACTTTGTAAAGGAGTGGTATTAATTATTTTTTTAACATCTTTATTGGAGTATAATTGCTTTACAATGATGTGTTAGTTTCTGCTTTATAACAAAGTGAATCAGTTATACATATGCATATGTTCCCATATCTCTTCCCTCTTGCAACTCCCTCCCTCCCACCCTCCCTATCCCACCCCTCTAGGTGGTCACAAAGCACCGAGCTAATCTCCCTGTGCTATGCGGCTTCTTCCAACTAGCTGTCTATTTTATGTTTGGTAGTGTATATATGTCCATGGCACTCTCTCACTTTGTCACAGCTTACCCTTTGCCCTCCCCATATCCTCAAGTCCATTCTCTAGTAGGTCTGTGCCCTTATTCCTGTCTTACCCCTGGGTGCTTCATGACATTTTTTTCCCTTAAATTCCATATATATGTGTTATCATACGGTATTTGTCTTTCTCTTTCTGACTTACTTCACCATGTATGACAGACTCTAGGTCCATCAACATCATTACAAACAGCTCAATTTTGTTTCTTTTTATGGTTCAGTGGTATTCCATTGTATGTATGTGCCACATCTTCTTTATCCATTCGTCTGATGATGGACAATTAGGTTGTTTCCATGTCCTGCCTATTGTAAATAGAGCCGCAATGAATATTTTGGTACATGACTCTTTTTGAATTATGGTTTTCTCAGAGTATATGCCCAGTAGTGGGATTGCTGGGGCATATGGTAGTTCTATTTATAGTACTTTAATGAACCTCCATACTGTTCTCCATAGTGGCTATACCAATTCACATTCCCACCAGCAGTGCAAGAGTGTTCCCTTTTCTCCACACCCTCTCCAGCATTTATTGTTTCTAGATTTTTTGATAATGGCCATTCTGACTGGTGTGAGACATCTCATTGTAGTTTTGATTTGTAATTCTCTAATGATTAATGATGTTGAGCATTCTTCATGTGTTTGTTGGCAGTCTGTATACCTTCTTTGGAGAAATGTCTGTTTACGTCTTCTGCCCATTTTTGGATTGGGTTGTTTGTTTTTTTTATATTGAGCTGCATGAGCTGCTTAAACATTTTGGAAATTAATCCTTTGTCAGTAGCTTCATTTGCAAATATTTTCTCCCATTCTGAGGGTTGTTTTATGATCTTTTTTATGGTTTCCTTTGCTGTGCAAAAGCTTTGAAGTTTCATTAGGTCCCATCTGTTTATTTTTGTTTTTATTTCCATTTCTCTAGGCGGTGGGTCAAAAAGGATCTTGCTGTGATTTATGGCATAGAGTGTTCTGTCTATGTTTTCCTCTAAGAGTTAGATAGTTTCTGGCCTTACATTTAGGTCTTTAATCCATTTTGAGCTTATTTTTGAGTATGGTGTTAGGAAATGTTCTAATCTCATACTTTTACATGTACCTGTCAAGTTGTCCCAGCACCACTGATAAAAGAGGCTGTCCTTTCTCCACTGTACATTCCTGCCTCCTTTTAAAAAGATAAGGTTACCATATGACCGTGGGTTTATCTCTGGGCTTTCTATCCTTTTCCACTGATCTATATTTCTGTTTTTGTGCCAGTACCATACTGTCTTGATTACTGTAGCTTTTTAGTATAGTCTGAAGTCAGAGAGCCTGATTACTCCAGCTCCGTTTTTCATTTTCAAGATTTCTTTGACAATTCGGGGTCTTTTGTGTTTCCATACAAATTGTAAAATTTTTTGTTCTAGCTCTGTGTAAAATGCTAGTGGTAGTTTGATAGGTATTGCATTGAATCTGTAGATTGCCTTGGATAGTAGAGTCATTTTCACAATGTTCCTTCTTCCAATCCAAGAACATGATATATCTCTCCATCTATTTGTATCATCTTTAATTGCTTTCATCAGTGTCTTATAATTATCTGCCTACAGTTCTTTTGCCTCCTTAGGTAGGTTTATTCCTAGATGTTTTATTCTTTTTGTTGCAATGGTAAATGGGAGTCTTTTCTTGATTTCACATTCAGAATTTTCATCATTAGTGTATAGGAATGCCAGAGATTTCTGTGCATTAATTTTGTATCCTGCTACTTTACCAAATTCATTGATTAGCTCTAGTAGTTATCTGGTAGCACCTTTAGGATTCTCTATGTATAGTATCATGTCATCTGCAAACAGTGACAGCTTTACTTCTTCTTTTCTGATTTGGATTCCTTTTATTTCCTTTTCTTCTCTGATTGCTGTGACTAAAACTTCCAAAACTGTGTTGAATAAGAGTGGTGAGAGTGGGTAACCTTGTCTTGTTCCTGATCTTTGTGGAAATGCTTTCAGTTTTTCACCATTGAGGACGATGTTGTCTGTGGTTTTCTCATACATGGCCTTTATTATATTGAGGAAAGTTCCCTCTATTCCAACTTTCTGTAGGGTTTTGATCATAAATGGGTGTTGAATTTCGTTGAAAGCTTTCTCTGCATCTATTGAGATGATCATGTGGTTTTTCTCCTTCAATTTGTTAATATCGTGTATCACGTGGATTGATTTGCATATATTGGAGAATCCTTGCCTCCTGAAATAAACCCCACTTGATCATGGTGTCTGATCCTTTTTGTTTTGTTTTGTTTTGGGTTTTTTTGTTTGTTTTTTTGGTCTGTTCCTTTTAATGTGCTGTTGGATTCTGTTTGCTTGTATTTTGTTGAGGAATTTTGCATCTATGTTCATCAGTGATATTGGCCTGTAGTTTTCTTTCTTTGTGACATCCTTGTCTGGCTTTGGTATCAGGGTGATGGTGGTCTTCTAGAATCAGTTTGGGAGAGTTCCTCCCTGTGCTAAATTTTGGAAGATTTTGAGAACGATAGTTGTTATCTTTTCTCTGAATCTTTGACAGAATTCGCCTGTGAATCCTTCTGGTCCTGGGCTTTTTTTGTTGGAAGATTTTTAATCACATTTTCAATTTCAGTGCTTGTGATTGGTCTGTTCACATTTTCTATTTCTTCCTGATTCAGTCTTGGCAGGTTGTGCATTTCTAAGAATTTGTCCATTTCTTCCAGATTGTCCATTTTATTGGCATAGAGTTGTTTGTAGTGATCTCTCATGGTCCTTTGTATTTCTGCAGTGTCAGTTGTTACTTCCCCTTTTTCATTTCTAATTCTATTGAACTGAGTCTTCTCCCTTTTTTCTTGATGACTCTGGCAAATGGTGTATCAATTTTGTATATCTTCTCAAGGAATAAGCTTTAATTTTATTGATCTTTGCTATCATTTTCTTCATTTCTTTTTCTTTTATTTCTGATCTGATCTTTATGATTTCTTTCCTTCTGCTAACTTTGGGGGGTTTTAGTCTTCTTTCTCTAATTGCTTTACGTGCAAGTTAGGTTGTTTATTCAAGATGTTTCCTGTTTTTAAGGTAGGATTGTATGACTATAAACTTCCCTCATAGAACTGCTTTTACTGCATCCCTTAAGTTTTGGGTCATCGTGTCTCCTTTGTCATTTGTTTCTAGGTATTTTTTATTTCCTCTTTCATTTCTTCAGTGATCACTTTGTTATTAATTAGTGTATTGTTTAGCCTCCATGTGTTTGTATTTTTACCGATCTTTTCCTGTAATTGATGTCTCGTCTCATAGCGTTGTGGTCAGAAAAGATACTTGATACAATTTGAATTTTCTTAAATTTACCAAGGCTTGATTTGTGACACAAGATATTATCTATCCTGGAGAATGTTCCATGGGGACTTGAGAAAAAATGTGTATTCTGTTGTTTTTGGATGGAATGTCCTATAAATATCAATTAAGTCCATCTTGTTTAATGTATTACTTAAACCTTGTGTTTCCTTATTTATTTTCATTTTGGATGATCTGTCCATTGGTGAAAGTGAGGTGTTAAAATACCATGCTATGTCTGTGTTACTGTCCATTTCCCCTTTTATGGCTGTTATTATTTGCTTTATGTATTTAAGTGCTCCTATGTTGGGTGCATAAATATTTACAATTGTTGTATCTTATTCTTGGATCGATCCCTTGATCATTATGTAGTGTGCTCCTTTGTCTCTTCTAATAGTCTTTATTTTAAAGTTTATTTTGTCTGATATGAGAATTACTACTCCAGCATTCTTTTGGTTTCCATATGCATGTAATATCTTTTTCCATCCCCTCACTTTCGGTCTGTATGTGTCTCTAGGTCTGAAGTGGGTCTCTTGTAGACAGCATATATATGGGTCTTGTTTTTGTATCCATTCAGCCAGTCTGTGTCTTTTGGTGGGAGCAATTAATACATTTACATTTAATGTAATTATCAATATGAATATTCCTATTCCAATTTTCTTAATTGTTCTGGGTTTGCTATTGGAGGTCTTTTCCTTCTCTTGTTTCTTGCCTAGAGAAGATCCTTTAGCATTTGTTGTAAAGCTAGTTTGGTGGTGCTGAGATATTCAGCTTTTGCCTGTCTATAAAGGTTTTAATTTCTCCATCAAATCTGAATCAGATCCTTGCTGGGTAGAGTTATCTTGGTTGTAGGTTTTTCTCCTTTATCACTTTAAATATGTCATGCCAGTCCCTTCTGGCTTGCAGAGTTTTTGCTGAAAGATCAGCTGTTAACCTTATGGGGATTCCCTTGTGTGTTACTTGCTGTTTTCCCTTGCTGCTTTTAACATGCTTTCTTTTATTTAATTTTTGCTTTCTTGTATTTAATTTTTGACAGTTTGATTACTATGTGTCTTGGCGTGTTTCTCCTTGGATTTATCCTGTATGGGACTCTCTGTGCTTCCTGGACTTGATTACCTCTTTCCTTTCCCACATTAGGGACATTTTCAAGTATAATCTTTTCAAATATTTTCTCAGTCCCTTTCTTTCTCTCTTCTTCTTCTTGAACCCCTACAATTCGAATGTTGGTGTATTTAATGTTGTCCCAGAGTTCTCTGAGACTGTCCTCATTTCTTTTCATCTTTTTTCTTTATTGTGCTCTGCAGTAGTTATTTCCTTTATTTTATCTTCCAGGTCACTTATCCATTCATCTGCCTCAGTTATTCTGCTATTGATCCCTTCTAGATTATTTTTAATTTCATTTATTGTGTTGTTCATTGTTGCTTGTTTCTTCTTTAGTTCTTCTAGGTCCTTGTTAAATGTTTCTTGCATTTTCTCTATTGTATTTCCAAGATTTTGGATCATCTTTACTATCATTATTCTGAATTCTTTTTCAGGTAGACTGCCTATTTCCTCTTCATTTTTTCAGTCTGGTGGGTTTTTATCTTGCTCCTTCATCTGCTGTGTATTTTTCTGTCTTCTCATTTTGCTTATCTTACTGTGTTTGGGGTCTCCTTTTTGCAGGCTGCAGCTTCGTAGTTCCTGTTGTTTTTGGTTTCTGTCCCCAGTGCCTAAAGTTTGTTCAGTGGGTTGTGTAGTCTTCCTGGTGGAGGGGACTAGTGCCTGTGTTCTGGTGGATGAATCTGTATCTTGTCTTTCTTGTGGGCAAATCCACGTCTGGTGGTGTGTTTTGGATGTCTGTGGCCTTATTATGATTTTAGGCAGCCTCTCTGCTAATGGATGGGGTTGTCTTCCTGTCTTTCTAGTTGTTTGGCCTAGGTTGTCCAGCACTGTAGCTTGCTGGTCATTGAATGAAGCTGGGTGCTGGTGTTGAGATGGAGATCTCTGAGAGATTTTCACTGTTTGATATTATGTGCAGCTGGGAAGTCTCTTGTAGACCAGTGTCCTGAAGTTGGCCCTCCCACCTCAGAGTCCCAGCACTGACTCCTGGCTGCAGCACCAAGAGCCTTTCATCCACACGGCTCAGAACAAAAGGGAGAAAAAGTAGAAAGAAAGACAGAAAGAGAATAAAAGAAAAGAAAATAAAGCAAGGTAAAATAAAATAATTAAAGTAAAAGAATAATTATTAAGAAAAAAATTTTTTACAAATTATAAAAAAAAACAAGGACGGATAGAACCCTAGGACAAATGGTGAAAGCAAAGCTATACAGACAAAATCTCACACAGAAGCATACACAGACACACTCACAAAAAGAGGAAAAGGGGTAAAAATAATAAATCTTTCTCTCAAAGTCCACCTTCTCAATTTGGGATGATTCATTGTCTATTCAGGTAATCCACAGATGCAGGGTACATCAAGTTGATTGTGGAGATTTAATCCACTGCTCCTGAGGCTGCTGGGAGAAATTTCCCTTTCTATTCTTTTTTCGTACAGCTCTCAGTGTTCAGCTTTGGATTTGGTCCCGCCTCTGTGTGTAGGTCACCAGAGGGCCTTGGTTCTTCCCTCAGACAGGAAAGGGTTAAAGGAGCTGCTGCCTCGGGGGCTCCGGCTCACTCAGGCCAGGGTGAGGGAGGGGTACGGAGTGCGGTGTGACCCTGCGGCGGCAGAGGCCGGCGTGACGTTGCACCAGCCTGTAGGTGCACCGTGCATTGTCCCGGGGAAGTTGTCCCTGGATCCCAGAACCCTGGCTGTGGCGGGCTGCACAGGCTCCCTGAAAGGGATGTGTGGAGAGTGACCTCTGCTCACACACAGGCTTCTTGGTGGCGGCAGCAGCAGCCTTAGCGTCTCATGCCCATCTCTGTGGTCCGTGCTCTTAGCCAGAGCTGGAGGCCATCTCTAGAGCTCCTTTAAGCAGCGCTCTTAATTTCGTATCCTTGCGCACCAGGAAATAAAGAGGGAAGACAAAGTCTCTTGCCTCTTCAGCAGGTCCAGACTTTTTCCCGGACTCCCTCCCGGCTAGCGTGGTGCACTAACCCCTTCAGGCTGTGTTCATGCCATCAGTCCTCTCCCTGCGTTCTGACCAAAGCCCGAGCCTCAGCTCCCAGCCCCACCCACCCCATCAGGCAAGCAGACAAGCCTTTTGGGTTGGTGAGTGCTTGTCGGCACTGATCCTCTGTGCAGAAATCTCTCCACTTTGCCCTCTGCACCCCTGTTGCTGCGCTCTCCTCCGTGGCTCCAAAACTTCACCCTTCTGCCACCCGCAGTCTCCGGCTGTGAAGGGGCTTCTAGTCTGTGGAAACCTTTCCTCCTTCTCAGCTCCCTCCCACTGGTGCAGGTCCCATCCCTATTCTTTTGTCTCTGTTTATTCTTTTTTCTTTTGCCCTACCCAGATACGTGGGGAGTTTCTTTTTAGGAGGTCTGAAGTCTTCTGCCAGCCGTCAGTAGGTGTTCTGTAGGAGTTGTTCCATGTGTAGATGTATTTCTGATGTATCTCTGGGGAGGATGGTGATCTCCGCATCTTACTCTTCTGCCATCTTCCCCTAGATCTCTAATTCTTTTTTAAACATTTGGTACAGTGCACAAGTGAGCCATCTGGTGCAGGATTTTTCTTACAGTGCCTCAATCTCTTTAGTGGTTATAGACTGTTCATATTTTCTCTTTCTCCTTGAGACAGATTCTATAGTTTGTATCTTTCTCAAATTTGTTCATTTTATTTTATTTACCTAATTATTTGGCATACAGTTCTTAATATTTCTTTAATGCCATTTACTTCTGTAAGGGCAGTAGAAATAGCCTCTTTTTATTTCCAATTTAGTAATTTCAGTTCTCTATCATTTTTTTTTGATCAGTTTAGCTAAAGTCTTGTTAATTCTTATTATCTTTTCAAATATTCAAAGTTTAGTTTGTTGATTATCTGTATTGTTTTTCTCTTCTCTCTTTCATTAATTTCTTTATTTTCCTTTCTTTTTTATTGAAATATAGTTGACGTACAATATTATGTTAGTTTCATGTGTAGTGCATAGTGATTTACCTTTTTCATACATTATGAAATTGATCACCATGATAAGTCTAGTAACCATCTGTCCCAATACAAAGTTATTACAATATTATTGACTATATTCTTTATTCTTTATATTACATCCCCATAATTTTATACGTGGAGGTTGGTATCTCTTAATCCCAATCTCCTATTTCACCTCTGCCATCAGCCTCCCCTCTGGAAATCACCAGTTTTTTCTCTGTGTCTATAAATGAGTCTGCTTTCATTTTGTTTTGTTTGTTTTGTTATTTTGTTTTTAGATGCCACATATAAGAGAGATCATGAGGTATTTGTCTGTTTATGTCTGGCTTATTTCATTTAACATAATACCCTCTAGATGCATCCATGTTGTTGCAAATGGCAAAATTTAATTCTTTTTCATGGCTGGGTAATATTCCATTATATAAATATAGATAGATAGATAGGGAGTAATATCTCATTTTATAAAGATATAGATACACCTCTCTCTTTCTCTCTCCATATATGTATATATATATATATATATCACACTTAGGTTTCTTGTTTCCATATTTTGGCTACTGTAAATAATGCTGCAATGAACATACAGATGCATATTATCTTTTCAAATTAGTGTTTTTGTTTTCTTTGGAGCAGAAGTGAAATTGCTGGATCACATGGCTGTTCTAGTTTTAATTTTTTGAGGGAATCCCATACTGTTTTCCATAGTGTCTGCATCAATTTACATTCCCACATAGAGGGCACAAGGGTTCCTTTTTATGCACATCCTCATCAACACTTTTAATTTGTTGTCATTTTGATAATAGCCATTCTGAAATGCGTGAGGTGGTATCTCATTGAGGTTTCGATTTGCATTTTCCTGATGTCAGCAGTGTTGAGCATCTTTTCATGTGTCTGTTGATGATCTGTATGGCTTCTGTGGAAAGATGTCTATTCAGGTCCTGTGTCCATTTTTTAAATTAGATTGTTTATTTTTTTGATGTTGAGTTGTATTAGTTCTTTGTATATTTTGGATATTAAACACTTATTGGATATATCATTTGCAAATGTTCTCCCATTCATTAGGTTGCCTTTTCATTTTGTTGATAGTTCCATTCAGTGTGCAAAGGCTTTTTAGTTGGATGTAGTCCCGTTTGTTTATTTTTTCTTTTGTTACTCTTACCTGAGGAGACATATCCAAAGTAATATTACTAAGCCCGATGTCAAAGAACATACTTCTTATGTTTTCTTCTCGGAGTTATATGGATTCAGGTCTTACATTTAAATCTTTAATCCATTTTGAGTTTATTTGTATATGGTGTGAGAAAGTAGTCCACTTTGATTCTTTTGCATGTAGCTGTCCAGTTTTCCCAACACCATTTATTGAAGAGACTGCTTTTCCCCAATTATAATGTCTTGCCAGTTTTGCTGTAGATTAATTGGCCATCAAATCATGGGCTTATTTATGGACTGTCTATTCATTCCATTGATCTATGTATCTGTTTTTGTACCAGTACAATACTGTTTTTATTATTGTAAATTTGCAGTATAGTTTGAAATCAGGGAGCTTAATAACTCCAGTTTTCTTCTTTGTCAAGTTTGCTTTGGTTATTCAGTCTTTTGTGTTTCCAAACAAATTTTAGAATTATATGTTCCAGTTCTGTGAAAAAATGCTGTTGGTATTTTGATAGGGATTTAATTGAAGTGACAGATTGCCTTGGGTAGTATCATCATTTAAACAATATTAAACCTTCTAGTCTATGAGGACAGTATATTTTTTCATTTGTTTGTCTTTTTTCCATTTCTTTTATCAGTACCTTATAGATTTCAGAGAACAAGTCTTTTACTTCTTTCATTAGGTATTTTTTCCTACATATTTTATTTGATGAAGTTGTAAATGTGATTGTCTTCCAAATTTCTCTGTCCAAAAATTCATTATAAGTGTATAGAAAAACAGATTTCCCTATATTTATTTTGTATCCTGCAACTTTATGGATTTTATTTATTAGTTCTAATAGTTTTTTGATAACTTCTTTGGGGTTTTCTATATAGTACCATGTCATCTACAAACAGTGACTATTTTACTTCTTCCTTTCCAATTTGGATTCCTTTTATTTCTTTTTCTTTTCTGATTGTGTGACTAGTAAATCCAATACTTTGTTGAATAAAAGTGGGCAGTATGGGCATCCTGATGTTGGATGAAATACTCTCAGCTTTTTATCATTGAACACAATGTTGTTAGTGGGTTTGACATATATGGCCTTTATTATGTTGAGGTATGTTCCCTCTATAACCACTTTGTTGAGGGTTTTTATCATGAGTGGCTGTTGAATTTTGTCAGAAGTTTTTTCTGCATCTATTGAGATGATCATGATTCTTATGCTACAGTTTGTTAATGTGTTGTATCATGTTGATTCCTTTGTGGCTATTGAACCTTCCTTGCATCCCTGTGATAAATCTTACTTGATCTGTAGTATCCTTTTAATGTATAGTTGAAATAAGATGGCTAACATCTCTTTGAGGATTTTTACATCTATATTATCAGTGATATAGTCCTCTAATTTTTGTGTGATATCCTTGTATTTTTATGGTATCAAGGTGATATTGGTCTCATAGAATGAGTTTGGAAGAGTTCCTTTCTCTTCAATTTTTGGAATAGTTTGACAGGGATAGGTGTTAACTCTTCTTTAAATGTTTGGTAAAATTCATCCATGAAGCCATCTAATCCTATATTTTTGTTGCTGTTGTTGGGGAATTTTTTTATTTCTTATTCAATTTAATTACTGGTAATCAGTCTTTTCATATTTTCTATTTCTTCCTGATTCAGTATTGGGAGATTCTATATTTCTAGGAATTTATCCATTTCTTTCTGGCTATCTAATTTATGGGTATATGATTGCTTCTTGTAGTCTCTTATGAGCTTTTGTATTTTTGGGGTGTCAGTTGTAAATTCTCTTTCATTTCTGATTTTATTTATGTGGGCCTCTCTTTTACTTGATGAGTCAGGCTAAAAGTTTCTCAATTTTGTTTAGTTTTACAAAGAACCAGCTATTAGTTTCATTCTTCTTTTCCATTGTTTATCTTAGTCTCTATTTCATTTATTTCGTTCTGATATTTATGATTTCATTCTTTCTACTAAATTTGAGTTTTGTTTGTTCTTTTTTTGATTCCTTTAGGTATAAGGTGAGATTATTTATTTGAATATTTTTATTTCTGAGCTAGGCTTATATTATTATAACCTCAAGTCTTAGAACTGCTTTTGCTGCATCCCATAGATTTTGGATCATAGTGTTTCCCTTTTCATTTGTCTCCAAGTAAATTTTTATTCCCTCTTTAATTTCTCCAGTGACACATTGGTTGGTTAGCCTCCATTTGTTTGTTTTTTTGCTGTTTTTTTCTTGTAGTTGATGTCTAGTCTCATAGTGTTGTGATCAGAAAGGAGGCTTAATATGATTTCAATCTTCTTAAATTTACTGAGATTTGTTTTGTTGCCTAGCATGTGATATATCCTGGAGAATGTTCCAAGTGCAGGTGAAAAGAATATGTATTTTGCCACGTTTGGATGCAATGTTCTGTACATATCAATTAGTTTCATCTGATCTAATGTGTCTTTTAGGCCACTGTTTCCTTATAGATTTTCTGTCTGAATGATGTGTCCATTGATGTAAGCGAAGTGTTAACATCACCTATTATTACTGTGTTACTGTCAATTCCTTCTTTCATATTTGTTAATGCTTGCTTTATATATTTAGGTGCTCCTATGTTGTGTGTGTATATGTTTACAATTGTTATATCTTCCTGTTTGATTGATGCCTTTATCATTATGTCTCTTGTTACAGTCTTTGTTTTAAAGTCTGTTGTGTCTGGTATAAGTATTTCTACCCCATCTTTCTTTTCATTTCCATTTGCATGGAATACCTTTTCCTTACCCTCACTTTCAGTTTGTGTGTATCTTAAGATTTAAATTTAGTCTCTTGTACATAGTATGTAGGTAAGTCTTGCTTTTTTTTTTAAATTCATTTAGCCACAGTATGTCTTTTGACTTGAGCATTTAGTCCATTTACATTTAAAGTAACTACTGATGGGTAGGGTGTAAACTTTCTGCCATTTAAAAATTGTTTTCTGGTTATTTTTATAGTTCTTTTTATTTCTTTATTATTTTGCTCTCTTCCCTATGGTTCTCTGTAGTGCTATTTTTGGATTATTTTCTCTTTTTGGCCACCTTCCATTATTTCATTAATTTTTGCTCTAAACATTATTAATTAGGAGACATTCTTAACTGCTTAAGTCAATCAGTCAATCAATACATGTGCTTCTTGAATGCACCATGGATGTATATTCCTGTTTTAGTTATTATGAATATAGATTCATCATGATTCCAGATTTTAGGAATTTTGAAACATGAAAGATGTATTCAAAGGAATTTACTTATATTATAGGCATTTGCAGGAATAAAGGGTAAGGGCTCACAGTTATGAGACTTCTATAAGACTGAACATTGAGTAGTAATTGTACCAATTCCTCCGGATGTTTGTATTTATTAATTTAGGTATGTCACATGTTCTATGCTATTTGTTTGAGGGTGTCAGTGGACAGATATTGAGTGCCACGTGGCACAACCACAGTCTGTAGGTGGATTATTATTTTTCTAAATTTTCCACATGCTGAAAACATTTGGAATGAAAATCAGAATGCCTTCAGCTGAACTTGAGTAATTTTATAAAGCTGTTGGTTCTTGTAAGTATAAGAACAGAAATTAAAGCATGTGCTTAAATATTAATAAAATAATGTTTGTACTATGCTCATAGTATGATGGGAAAAAGATGCCATATATGTGATATATAGTCTACTATAAGAACTGTGAAATGGTAAAAGGAGGAGGGACATAAGAAGAGGCTGTGTTTTATTCTGGATCCTATGAGTAGCAGAGAAAGCGAGGGAAGAAAGAAGGAATGAATGAAGGAAGGAAGGAAGGAAGGAAGGAAGGAAGGAAGGAAGGAAGGAAGGAAGGAAGGAAAGGAGGAAGGAAAGGAGGGAGGGGGGAGGGAGGAAGAAAAGTAGGTTGGAAGTTCTAAAACTGAAGTACAGTTCTCAAAAAATTTTGTCAATGCCAATGGGGAGTCTACAATCCAGTCACCTGTCAGAGATGTCCTGCATCTTCTACAAATGGAACTGTGTTAGCATCCTGTAATGCTCAAACATTGCCTGGGGGAAGCCTATAAGAATAATAACCTCAAATTTAACTGGATGATGGATTTCAGAGTGTAGCAGCTGAGGCCATTTGTCAGTTATGCTCCTTGAAGTAGGAGCTCTGAGAATCATGTTTTCATAGCTGCCATACAGTGGCTACTGGCAAAGACAGTATTGTTCTCAGGGACTAATGATTTTACCTAGTATCTACCACAGTGAGCCATTCATGGTAAAACTTTTATGTAAAGTCTGAATATGAACTGTATTTCGTGAGAACAGATATAGCCTCTGAAATAGCCCATTAAACCTTCTCTAGAACTCTAAATCCTCAGAAATTCTTGACTTCAGCAATTCCATTTAACTGATAGGATCATGATCTAGAAATCAGTGCCATTATCCCTCACACACATAGGCTAGCATGATCCTGCTGAATCATCCTTTTCTCAGAAAAGGGGAGGGGGAGCAGAATTAAACCCCTTGTGGAAATAAAGTACAATATTCCCCAGGTTCATTTGTATGATTTTCTCTCAAAGATAGAGGGACCCAGAATGAAAATGACCTAGGATATAGTTAATTCTTCCTGCCATATTTTGGTCCTTTTCTGCTCATGCCTTGGAAGATTTGTGTTCAGTTTAAGTACAGGTGCTTTCTTTTCATATTCTAAACCTGGATTTACCTTGTGTTCATTTTTTTGGACAGTGTCCAAAGTTAAGCCAAGGAGACATTATCTGGGTCAGGGCCCATAGGAGCATGAAGTAGTTTATCTTTTTTCTTGGATGAAAAATAGTAGAAGGGGATACCAAATGACTGGAACCACTTATAGATGAACCCCTGGTAAAATCTCTGTTTTACTTGTGTATTCATGATTCTTCTCTCTATATAAGGTAAACCTGTGTAAGTAAGCATTGATGCTAAAAACATACCTGATAAATCAGAAAAAAAAATTGAATTGTAGAAATACCTAATAAGTGCAGAAACTGAAACGTGACCTTCATTTAAAGAGGAACATCTGATATCTGCCAATAGCATCTGAAAGTTTTGAACTATACTTTACATCGTTTTGACTGCCATAAACCGAATGGACTGTAAAAACTTTGCTTCAATCAGTTTTAACAGCAGAAGCATTCCATAGACTTACTGGCAACTAAAATTTACCAAACCAATTTATCATGGTCAACAGTGTTGTAGGTCAAAAAGCTGGAAATGGATAAGAGATTCAGTAATGATGGGAAATATGATGTAACCTGGTAAGTCTTCATATCTTTACTATATTTAATAATTGAATGGGAAAAAGAAAGTCAGAGTCTGAAACTATTTCTCTTTTTTAAAACGTCTTTATTGGAGTATAATTGCTTTACAACAGTGTGTTAGTTTCTGCTTTATAACAAAGTGAATCAGCTATACATATACATATATCCCCATATCTACTCCCTCTTGTGTCTCCCTCACATATTCCCTATCCCACCCCTCTAGGTGGACACAAAGCACCAAGTTGACTTCACTGTGCCATGTGGCTGCTTCCCACTAGCTATCTATTTTACATGTGGTAGTGTGTATATATATCCATGCCACTCTGTCACTTCATCCAAGCTTACCCTGTCCACTCCGTATGCCCTCAAGTCCATTCTCTATGTCTGTGTCTATATTTCTATCCTGCGCCTAGGTTCCTCACAACCATTTTTTTCTTAGATTCCATATATATGTATTAGCATGAGGTATTTGTTTTTCTCTTTCTGACTTACTTCACTCTGTATAACACACTCTAGGTCCATGCACCTCACTATAAATAAATAAATTTCATTTCCTTTTATGGCTGAGTAATTATCTATTGTATATATGTGCTACATCTTCTTTATCCATTCATCTGATGATGGACACGTAGGTTGCTTCCATGTCCTGGCTATTGTAAATAGAGCTGCAATGAACATTGTGGTACATGACTCCTTTTGAATTATGGTTTTCTCAGGGTATATGCCCAGTAGTGGGATTGCTGGGTCATATGGTAGTTTTGTTTTAGTTTTTAAAGTTCTCCATAGTGCCTGTATCAAATTACTTTCCCACCAACAGTGCAAGAGGGTTCTCTTTTCTCCATACACTCTCCAGCATTTATTGTTTGTAGATTTCTTGATGATGGCCATCCTGACTGCTGTGAGGTAATACCTCATTATACCTTTGATTTGCATTTCTCTAATGATTAGTGATGTTGAGAATCCTTTCACGTGTTTGTTGGTAATCTGTATATCTTCTTTGGAGAAATGTCTATTTATGTCTTCTACCCATTTTTGGATTGGGTTGATTGTTTTCTTGATACTGAGCTACATGAGGTGCTTATAAATTTTGGAGATTAGTCCTTTGTCAGTTCCTTCACTTGCAAATATTTTCTCCCATTCTGAGGGCTGTCTTTTCATCTTGTTTATGGTTTCCTTTGCTGTGCAAATGCTTTTAAGTTTCATTAGATCACATTTGTTTATTTTTGTTTTTATTGCCATTTCTCTAGGAGGTGGGTCAAAAAGGATATTGTTGTGATATATGTCATAGAGTGTTCTGCTTATGTTTTCCTCTAAGAGTTTTATAGTGTCTGGCCTTACATTTAGGTCTTATTCCATTCTGAGTTTACTTTTGTGTATGGTGTTAGGGAGTGTTCTAATTTCATTCTTTTACGTGTAGCTGTCCAGATTTCCCAGCATTACTTATTGAAAAGGCTCTCTTCTCCATTGGATATTCTTGCCTTCTTATCAAAACTAAGGTGGCCATAGGTGTGTGGGTTTATCTCGGGGCTTTCTAACTTGTTCCATTGATCTATATTTCTGTTTGGGGGCCAGTACAATACTGTCTTGATTACTGTAGCTTTATAGCATAGTCTGAAGTCAGGGATCCTGATTCCTCCAGCTCCATTTTTCTTTCCCAAGATTGCTGTGGCTATTTGGGGTCTTTTGCGTTTCCATACAAATTGTGAACTTTTTTGTTTTTATTCTGTGAAAAATGCCATTGGTAGTTTGATAGGGATTGCATACAATCTGTAGATTGCTTTGGGTAATAGAGTCATTTTCACATTGTTGATACTTCCAATCCAAGAACATGGTATATCTCTCCATCTGTTTGTATCATCTTTAATTTATTTCATCAGTGTCTTTTAGTTTTCTGCATACAGGTTTTTTGTCTCCTCAGGCAGGTTTATTCCTAGGTATTTTATTCTTTTGTTTGCAATGTCAAGTGGGAGTGTTTCCTTAATTTATCTTTTAGATTTTTCATCATTTGTGTATAGGGATGCCAGAGATTTCTGTGCATTAATTTTATATCCTGCTACTTTACCAACTTTAGTGATTAGCACTAGTAGTTTTCTAGTGGCATCTTTAGGATTCTCTATGTATAGGATCATGTCATCTGCAAACAATGACAGCTTTACTTCTTTTCGGATTTGGATTCTTCTTTTTCTTTTCGTTCTCTGACTGCTTTGTTTAAAACTTCCAAAATGTTGTTGAATAATAGTGGTGAGAGTGGACAACCTTGTCCTGTTCCTGATCTTAGAGGACATGGTTTCAGTTTTCTGCCATTGAGAATGGTGTTGCTTGTATGTTTGTCATATATGACCTTTACTTGGTTCAGGTAGGTTTCCTCTTTGCCTACTTTCTGGAGGTTTTTTTTTTTATCATAAATGGGTGTTGATTTTGTCAAAAGCTTTTTCTACATCTATTGGGATGATGATATGGTTTTTCTCCTTTGCTTTGTTAATATGGTTTATCACATTTATTGATTTGCATATTTTGAAGAAATCTTGTATTCCTGGAATAAACCCTACTTGATCATTGTGTATGATCCTTTCAATGTGTTGGATTTTTTCTTCTAGTATTTTGTTGAAGATTTTTTCATCTATGTTCATCAGTGATATTGGCCTGTAGCTTTCTTTCGTTGTGACATCTTTGTCTGGTTTTGTTATCAGGGTGATGGTTGCCACATAGAATGAAATTGGGAGTGTTCCTCCCTCTGCTATATTTTGGAAGAGTTTGAGACAGTAGGTCTTCACTCTTCTCTATATGTTTGATAGAATTTGCCTTTTAAACCATCTGGTTATGGGCTTTTGTTTGTTGGAAGATTTTTAATCACAGTCTTAATTTCAGTGCTTGTGATTGGTCTATTTATATTTTCTAATTCTTCTTGGTTCAGTCTTGGAAGGTTGTGCTTTTCTAATAATTTGTCCATTTCTTGCAGGTTGTCCAATTTAATGGACTATAGTTGCTTGTAGTAATCTCTGATGACCCTTTGTATTTCTGCATGTCAGTTGTTACTTCTCCTTTTTCATTTCTAATACTATTGATTTGACTCTTCTCACTTATTTTCTTGATCAGTCTTGCTAATGGTTTATCAATTTTGTTTATCTTCTCAAAGAATCAGCTTTTAGTTTGATTGATCTTTGCTATTGTTTCCTTCATTTCTTTTACATTTATTTCTGATCTGATCTTTATGATTTCTTTCCTTCTACTAAATTTAGGGGGGGGTTGTTCTTCTTTCTCTAATTGCTTTAGGTGTAAGGTTAGGTTGTTTATTTGATATGTTTCTTATTTCTTGAGGTCGGATTCTATTGCTATAAACTTCCCTCTTACAACTGCTTTTGCTGCATTCCATAGGTTTTGGGTCATCGTTTTTTCACTTTCATTTCTTTCTAAGTACTTTTTGATTTCCTCTTTGATTTCTTCAGTGATCTCTTCGTTATTTAGCAGTGTATTGTTTAGACTCCATGTGTTTGTAGTTTTTACCGATATTTTCCTGTAATTGATATCTAGTCTCATAGTGTTGTGGTCAGAAAAGATACTTGATATGATTTCAATTTTTTTAAATTTACCAGTGCTTGATTAGTGACCCAAGATATGATCTATCCTGGAAAATGTTCCATGGGCACTTGAAAAGAAACTGTATTCTGTTGTATTTGAATGGAATATCCTGTAAATATCAATTAAGTCCATCTTATTTAATGTATCATTTAAACTTTGTGTTTCCTTATTTATTATCATTTTGGATGATCTGTTCATTGGTGAAAGTGGGGTGTTAAATTCCCCTACTATGATTGTGTTACTGTTTATTTCCCCTTTTATGGCTGTTAGTATTTGCCTTATGTATTCAGTTGCTCCTATGTTGGGTGCATAAATATTTACAATTGTTATATCTTCTTCTTGGATTGACCCCTTGATCATTATGTACTGTCCTTCTCTGTATCTTGTAATAATCTTTATTTTAAAGTCTATTTTGTCTAATATAAGACTTGCTACCCCAGGTTTATTTTGATTTCCATGTTCATGGAATACCTTTTCCCATCCCCTCACTTTCAGTCTGTATGTGTCCCTAGGTCTGAAGTGGGTCGTAGACAGCATATATACGGGTCTCTTTTTTGTATCCGTTCAGCCAGTCTATGTCTTTTGGTTGGAGCATTTAATCCATTTACATTTAAGGTAGTTATTGATATGTATGTTCCTATTACCATTTTCTTAATTGTTTTGAATTTGTTATTGTCGCTGTTTTCCTTCTCTTTTGTTTCCTGCCTAGGGAAGATCCTTTATCATTTGTTGCAAAGCTGGTTTAGTGGTGCTGAGCTTTCTAAGCTTTTGCTTGTCTGTAAAGATTTTGATTTCTCCACCAAATCTGAATGATATCCTTGCTTGGTAGAGTAATCTTGCTTGTACGTTTTTCCCTTTCATCACTTTTAATATGCCCTGCCACTCCCTTCTGACTTGCAGAGTTTCTGCTGATAGATCAGTTGTTAACCTTATGGAGATTCCCTTGTATGTTATTTGTTGTTTTCCCCTTGCTGCTTGTAATATTTTTCCTTTGTATTTAATTTTTAATAGCTTGATTAATAGGTGTCTTTGCATTTTTCTCCTTGGATTTATCCTGTGTGGGACTCTTTGCCCTTCTTGGACTTGATTGACTATTTCCTTTCCCATATTAGGGAAGTTTTCAACTATAATCTCTTCCAATAGTTTCTCAGTCCTTTTCTTTTTCTGTTCTTCTTCTGAGAACCCTATAATTCGAATGTTCATGTGTTTAATGTTCTCCCAGAGGTCTCTGAGACTGTGCTCAATTCTTTTCATTCTTTTTTCTTTATTCTGCTCTGCAGTAGTTATTTCCAGTATTTTATGTTTCAGTTCACTTATCCAGTCTTCTGCCTCATTTATTCTGCTATTGATTTCTTCTAGAGAATATTTAATTCCATTTTTTGTGTTGTTCATCATTGTTTGTTTGATCTTTAGTTCTTCTCAGTGTTTGTTAAACATTTCTTGTATTTTCTGTATTCTATTTTCAGGATTTTGGATCATTTTGACTATCATTACTCTGAATCCTTTTTCAGGTACACTGCCTATTTCTTCTTTATTTATTTGGCCTGGTGGGTTTTTACCTTGCTCTTTTATCTGCTGTGTGTTTCTCTGTCTTTTCATTTTTCTTAAACTACTGTGTTTGGAGTCTCCTTTTCACAGGCTGTAGGTTTGTAGTTCCCATTGTTTTTGGTGTGTGCTCCCAGTTGCTAAGGTTGGTTCAGTGGGTTGTGTAGACTTCCTGGTGGAGGGGAATGATGCCTGTGTTCTGGTGGATATGGCTGAGTCTTGTCTTTCTGTTTAGCAGGCTTGCATCTGGTGGTGTGTTTTGGGCTTTCTGTGACCTTATTATGATTTTAGGCAGCCTCTCTGCTAATGGGTTGTGTTGTGTTCCTGTCTTGCTAGATGTTTGGTATAGGGTATCCAGCACTGTAGCTTGCTGGTTGTTGAGTGGAGTTAGGTCTTAGTGTTGAGAGGGAGATCTGTGGGAGAGCTTTCACCATTTGATATTACATGGAGCCGGGAAGTCTCTGTTGGACCAATGTCCTGAAGTTGGCTCTCCCACCTCAGAGTCACAGGCCTGACACCCAGCTAGGCACCAAAACCCTGTCATCACACAGCTTTTGGGAAGTCTGAGGTCTTCTAGCCGCATTCAGTTAGTGTTCTGTAGGAGTTGTTCCACATGTAGATGTATTTCTGACGTATTTTTGTGGAGGAAGGTGATCTCCACGTCTTACTCATCCACCATCTTGAAGGTCTCTGGAACTCTTTCCATTTTTAATTTTCTTTAATGATTAATTCTGGATCATCCTTTACTATTATGCCTCTCAGTTTGCTTACTTGGAAACTAAAATGTCACTGTCAACAGTGAAGGTTTGAGGGAAGATTGTGAATTAAAAGTACATACTGCTGCCTAGAGGGGCCTAAGAAATTTGTCATTTCTCAGAAGAAATTGCATTTCAGTAAGGTGAAGTTATCTTTTTTTAAGTTTGAAAGTGTTAAATGACAGAATGAGTAGCAGAAACCAGGTCTTTTAACTACAACTCACCATCTAGTGCTCTTTCTTACCACCAGGTAGGAGGTTTTTTGACAGTTTCTTCCGTTTGAAACCCTTCACATGATTGGAAGACTTTTCACATGACTACTGTGCTGAGGTGCTGTCCTGACTACAAGAGTTTCCCAAGGAAGCACATCACCTAAGCTTGTTCTTTGTAGAAGGCAAGACCCATACTTATTTTTCTACAGTCCTCCCCTTTACATATCTCCTCCCACTGCAATTTAAAATGTTTTGTACCCCATTAACTTGGGGCTCTGTATTTGAATTCCAAAATTGATAAGGGCTAATCTGAAATAATTTATTAGTCTCCTATAAAGGGAATCTAACACAAAGGAATTACTCTAAAGGAAGAAGTTCTCAGGTAAGACTCTAGATGAGATATTTTAGAGGGTGGATTTTGTGAAATTCCATTTACCATTTTATGTAATATAGCCCTTAATACATTTGATCCATATTTTCCTGCCTAGCTCAATGAAAATAATATATTTTTACAATTCCTCATCCATATTCCTTTTCTCTAAAAGGCTTGTCTTGCAAGGAATAAATTGTTTATATAACAGTTATGTGTGGCCTGTTTAAAATACTCTTATATCTGGATTTCTAAGTTCTTGAAGTTCATTAATTTAAGTTTGGAGAAGTAAACTTATTAGTTGCCTTTATTTATTCATTCATTCAACAAATACTGGTTGCATACTGTGAACAAGGATTGTGGAGGATATAATGTAAGTTGAATTTGGATTCTTCCTTCAAGGAAATTATTGTGTATTAGAGGCTGTTTTAGATAATATTCACACAAGATTTTTATAGATATTATTGTAATCCTTTGCCTAAACTATTTTTCTGTCTTGTTTCTGTAATTTACTTTCAGACCAGCTGCTTCACATAAAAATGTTTCTGTAACTCCTCAAAATTGTGCTTTTTACTCTAAATCTAATTTATCTTTAAGTTATAAAAGTGGTAGCACTGTTTGCAATTTAAAAAATTCTCATTAAACATACTTCCAGTAATTATTTTATGCATGACAGCCTTTCATATGGATACCCTATCAACACCTTAGTATTAACATTTCCAAAATTAAATGGAAAATAATGTTCCATCAAACATTGATATTACTTTGCATGCTGTCAAACTCCTCTTATTCATCTCTAAGACTGCAACATTTGAATTACTCTTTTCTTATACCCTATATATTTGATGAGATTTTAATTCATATGTATTTCTCTTCTGCATCATCTCTCATGTCTTCTTTTTCTCTTCTGTACACTAGTCAGGATGTAACTAGATTATCCTGCAGTAATAAAGGAACACCAAAATCTCAGTGGCTTAAAACAAGTGTCAGCATACTTTTTCTGTAAATGGCCAGATAGTATTTTAGGATTTATGAACCAATTGGCAAAATTGAGGATATTATGTAAGTACTTATATAAGAAGAGAGAAAATTTTCACAACTTTTATTGAAAAAATTCAATATACAATGATTATTGAGTACAATGCTTTATAATACAGGTCTACCAATAAGAAGAATGTAATTCTTTTTACACAGATAACATTTCACTTAATACGGATTCAAAGCTGGTGTTCTCTACCATCAACATTTATTGTAATGTTCATCTGTTAGTGCTGATGTGTAATGAGATTTTACAGTTCATCTAGAAAATGTGTTTTCACAGAGATAGGTATTACCTAATACTGATATTAATCCAAAAACATATGATTTTATTTTACATCTTTATTGGAATATAATTGCTTTAACATGGTGTGATAGTTTCTGCTTTATAACAAAGTGAATCAGTTATACATATACATATGTTCCCATATCTCTTCCCTCTTGCGTCTACCTCCCTCCCACCCTCCCTATCCCACCCCTCCAGGCCGTCACAAAGCACCGAGCTGATCTCCCTGTGCTATGCAGGTGCTTTCCACTATCTACCTTACGTTTGGCTGTGTATACATGTCCATGCCTCTTGATGGTTTTGTCACAGCTTAACATTACCCCTCCCCATAACCTCAAGTCAATTCTCTAGTAGGTCTGTGTCTTTTATTTTTTTTAGAGGTCTGTGTCTTTATTCCTGTCTTACCCCTAGGTTCTTCATGACTTTTTTTTTCTTAAATTCCATATATATATATGTGTGTTAGCATATGGTATTTGTCTTTCTCTTTGTGACTTACTTCACTCTCTATGACAGACTCTAGTTCCATCCACCTCATTACAAAGGGCTCAATATCATTTCTTTTAATGGCTGAGTAATATTCCATTGTATATATGTGCCACATCTTCTTTATCCATTCATCCGATGATGGATACTTACGTTGTTTCCATCTCTGGGCTATTGTAAATACAGCTGCAATGAACATTTTGGTACATGACTCTTTTTGAATTATGGTCTTCTCAGGGTATATGCCCAGTTGTGGGATTGCTGGATCATATGGTAGTTCTATTTTTAGTTTTTTAAGGAACCTCCATACTGTTCTCCACAGTGGCTGTATCAATTTACATTCTCAAAAACAGTGCAAGAGGGTTCCCTTTTCTCAACATCCTCTCCAGCATTTACTGTTTCTAGATTTTCTGATGATACCCATTCTGACTGGTGTGAGATGATATCTCCCTGTAGTTTTGATTTGCATTTCTCTAATGATTAATGAAGTTGAGCACTCTTTCATGTGTTTGTTGGCAGTCTGCATATCTTCTTTGGAGAAATATCTATTTAGGTCTTCTGCCCATTTTTGGATTGGGTTTTTTGTTTTTTGTTATTGAGCTGTATGAGCTGTTTATAAATTTTGGAGATAAATCCTTTGTCAGTAGCTTCATTTGCAAATATTTTCTCCCATTCTGAGGGTTCTCTTTTGGTCTTGTTTATGGTTTCCTTTGCTGTGCAAAAGCTTTGAAGTTTCATTAGGTCCCATTTGTTTATTTTGTTTTTATTTCCATTTCTCTAGGAGGTGGGTCAAAAAGGATCTTGCTGTGATTTATGTCATAGAGTGTTCTGCCTATGTTTTCCTCTAAGAGTTTGATACTTTCTGGCCTTACAATTAGTTCTTTAATCCATATTGAGTTTATTCTTGTGTATGGTGTTAGGAAGTGATCTAATCTCATACTTTTACATGTACCTGTCCAGTTTTCCCAGCACCACTTATTGAAGAGGCTGTCCTTTCTCCACTGTATATTCCTGCCTCCTTTATCAAAGATAAGGTGACCATATGTGCGTGAGTATATCTCTGGGCTTTCTATCCTGTTCCATTGATCTATCTTTCTGTTTTTGTGCCAGTACCATACTGTCTTAATTACTGTAGCTTTGTAGTATAGTCTGAAGTCAGGTAGCCGGATTCCTCCAGCTCCGTTTTTTGTTCTCAATATTCCATTGGCTATTTGGGGTCTTTTGTGTTTCCATACAAATTGTGAAATTTTTTGTTCTAGTTCTGTGAAAAAAACCACTGGTAGTTTGATAGGGATTGCATTGAATCTGTAGATGGCTTTGTGTAGTAGAGTTATTTTCACAAAGTTGATTATTCCAATCCAAGAACATGGTATATTTCTCCATCAATTTATATAATCTTTAATATCTTTCATCAGTGTCTTATAATTTTCTGCATACAGGTGTTTTGTCTCCTTAGGTAGGTTTATTGCTAGATATTTTATTCTTTTTGTTGCAATAGTAAATGGGTGTGTTTTCTTGATTTCATTTTCAGATTTTTCATCATTAGTGTATAGGACTACCAGAGATTTCTGTGCATTAATTATGTATCCTGGTACTTTACCAAATTCATTGATTAGCTCTAGTAGTTTTCTGGTAGCATCTTTAGGATTCTTTATGTATAGTATCATGTCATCTGCAAACAGTGACAGCTTTACTTCTTCTTTTCTGATTTGGCTTACTTTTATTTCCTCTTCTTCTTTGATTGCTGTGTCTATAACTTCCAATATTATGTTGAATAAGAGTGGTAAGAGTGGGCAACCTTGTCTTGTTCCTGATGTTAGTGGAAATGCTTTCAGTTTTTCACCATTGAGGATGATGTTGGCTGTCGGTTTGCCATATATGGCCTTTATTTTGTTGAGGAAATTTCCCTCTATGCTTACTTTCTGCAGGGTTTTTATCATAAATAGGTGTTGAATACTGTAGAAAGCTTTCTCTGCATCTGTTGAGATGATCATATGGTTTTTCTCCTTCAGTTTGTTAGTATGGTTTATCACGTTGATTGATTTGCATATATTGAAGAATCCTTGCATTCCTGGAATAAACCCCATTTGATCATGGTGTATGATCATTTTAATGTGCTGTTGGATTCTGTTTGCTAGTATTTTGTTGAGGATTTTTGCATCTATGTTCATCAGTGATATTGGCCTGTAATTTCCTTTCTTTGTTACATCCTTGTCTGGTTTGGGCATCAAGGTGATGGTGGCCTCGTAGGATGGATTTTGGAGTGTTCCTCCCTCTGCTATATTTTGGAAGAATTTGAGAAGTATAGGTGTTAGCTCTTCCCTAAATGTTTGATAGAATTTGCCTGTGAAGCCATGTGGTCCTGGGCTTTTGTTTGTTGGAAGATTTTTAATCACAGTTTCAATTTCAGTGCTTGTGATTGGTCGGATCGTATTTTCTCTTTCTTCCTGATTCAGTCTTGGCAGGTTTTGCATTTCCAAGAATATGTCCATTTCTTCCAGGTTGTCCATGTTATTGGCATAGAGTTGATTGTTGTATTCTCTCATGATCCTTTGTATTTCTGCAGTGTCACTTGTTACTTCTCCTTTTTCATTTCCAATTCTATTGATTTGAGTCTTCTCCCTTTTTTTCTTCTTCAGTCTGGCTAATGGTTTATCAATTTTGTTTATCTTCTCAAATAACCAGCTTTTAGTTTTATTGATCTTTGCTATCGTTTCCTTCATTTCTTTTTCATTTATTTCTGATCTGATATTTATGATTTCTTTCCTTCTGCTAGCTTTGGGTTTTTTTTGTTCTTCTTTCTCTAATTGCTTGAGGTGCAAGGTTAGGTTGTTTATTCGAGATGTTTCCTGCTTCTTAAGGTGGGCTTGTATTGCTATAAACTTCCCCCTTAGAACTACTTTTGCTACATCCCATAGATTTTGGGTCATCGTGTCTCCATTGTCATTTGTTTCTAGGTATTTTTTTATTTCCTCTTTGATTTCTTCAGTGATCACTTCGTTATTAAGTAGTGTATGGTTTAGCCTCCATGTGTTTGTATTTTTTACAGATCTTTTCCTTAATTGATATCTAGTCTCATAGCGTTGTGGCTGGAAACATTACTTGAAACCATTTCAGTCTTCCTAAATTTACCAAGGCTTGACTTGTGACCCAAGATATGAACTATCCTGGAGAATGTTCCATGAGCACTTGAGAAAAATGTGTATTCTGTTGTTTTTGGATAGAATGTGCTATAAATATCAATTAAGTCCATCTTGATTAATGTATCATTTAAAGCTTGTGTTTCCTTATTTATTTTCCTTTTGGATGATGCACCCATTGGTGAAAGTTGGGTGTTAAAGTCCCCTATTATGAATGTGTTACTGTCGATTTCCCCTTTTATGGCTGTTAGTATTTGCCTTATGTATTGCGGTGCTCCTATGTTGGGTGCATAAATATTTACAATTGTTATATCTTCTTCTTGGATCGGTCCCTTGATCATTATGCAATGTCCTTTTTTTGTCTCTTCTAATAGTCTTTATTTTAAAGTCTATTTTGTCTGATATGAAAATTGCTACTCCAGCTTTCTTTTGGTTTCCTTTTGCATGAAATATCTTTTTCCATCCTCTTACTTTCAGTCTGTATGTGTCTCTAGGTCTGAAGTGGGTCTTTTGTAGACAGCATATATATGGGTCTTGTTTTTGTATCCATTCAGCCAATCTGTGTCTTTTTGTGGGAGCATTTCGTCCATTTACATTTAAGGTAATTATCAATATGTATGTTCCTATTCCCATTTTCTTAATTGTTTTGGGTTCGTTATTGTAGGTCTTTTCCTTCTCTTGTGCTTCTTGCCTAGAGAAGTTCCTTTAGCATTTGTTTTAAAGCTGATTTGGTGGTGCTGAACTCTCTCAGCTTTTGCTTGTCTGTAAAGCTTTTAATTTCTCCATAAAATCTGAATGAGATCCTTGCTGGCTAGAGTAATCTTGATTGTAGGTTTTCCTCCTTCATCACTATAAATATGTTCCATCAGTCCCTTCTGGCTTGCAGAGTTTCTGCTGAAAGATCAGCTGTTTACCTTATGGGGATTCCCTTGTGTGTTATTTGTTGTTTTTCCCTTGCTGCTTTTAGTATGTTTTCTTTGTATTTAATTTTTGACAGTTGGATTAATGTGTGTCTTGGCGTATTTCTCCTTGGATTTATCCTGTATGGAACTCTCTGTGCTTCCTGGACTTGATTAACCATTTCCTTTCCCATATTAGGGAAGTTTTCAACTATAATCTCTTCAAATACCTTCTCAGTGCCTTTCTTTTTCTCTTCTTCTTCTGATACCCCTATAATTCGAATGTTGTTGCGTTTAACATTGTCCCAGAAGTCTCTGAAACTGTCCTCAGTTCTTTTCATTCTTTTTTCTTTATTCTGCTCTGCAGTAGTTATTTCCACTATTTTATTTTCTAGGTCACTTATTCGTTCTTCTGCCTCAGTTTTTCTGCTATTGATCCCATCTAGAGTATTTTAAATTTCATTTATTGTGTTGTTTATCGTTGTTTGTTTCATCTTTAGTTCTTCTAGTTCCTTTTTAAATGTTTCTTGCATTTTGTCCATTTTATTTTCAAGATTTTGGATCATCTTTACTATCATTATTCTGAATTCTTTTTCAGGTATACTGCCTATTTCCTCTTCATTTGTTAGGTCTGGTGGGTTTTTATCTTGCTCATTCATCTGCTGTGTGTTTTTCTGTCTTCTCACTTTCCTTATCTTACTGTGTTTGGGGTCTCCTTTTTGCAGGCTGCAAGTTTGTAGTTCCCGTTATTTTTGGTGTCTGTCCCCAGTGGCTAAAGTTGGTTCAGTGGGTTGTGTAGTCTTCCTGGTAGAGGGTACTAGTGCCTGTGTTCTGGTGGATGAATCTGTATCTTGTCTTTCTGGTGGGCAGATTCACATGTGGTGGTGTGTTTTGGGTGTCTGTCGTCTTATTATAATTTTAGGCAGCCTTTCTGCTAATGGATGTGGTTGTGTTCCTGTCTTGCTAGTTGTTTGGCATAGGATGTCCAGCACTGTAGCTTGCTGGTCGTTGAGTGAATCTGTGTGCCTGTGTTGAGATGGAGATCTCTGGGAGATTTTCACCATTTGATATTATGTGGAGCTGGGAGGTCTCTTGTGGACCAGTGTCCTGAAGTTGTCTCTCCCACCTCAGAGGCACAGCAGTGACTCTTGGCTGCAGCAACAAGAGCCTTTCATCCACCTGGCCAAGTGTGTGGGGAATTTCTTGCCTTTTGGAAGGTTTGAGGTCTTCTGCCAGCATTCAGTAGGTGTTCTGTAAGAGTTTATCCATGTGTAGATGTATTTCTGGTGTGTCTGTGGGGAGGAAGGTGATCTTTGCATCTTAGTCTTCCACCATCTCCAAAAGAATATGATTTTAATTGAGCATACTAATTACTGGAAAGACATTTATAGAATTCCATTTGATTTTTCTTTCATTGTTTATTTTAGCATAAAATTACATTGCAGATTAATCACTTCCAGTTAAAGGTTAGATGGAAGCTCATTAATTGCACAGTTAAATGGCTTTTGAAATGCTGAAATTTCCTTTACACTTACATCAAGATAAAAAAATGTTGCTGGGACTGCAGTTTGGATGCAGAAAATACATCTGCAAATTTGCATGAGAATAAACATTTCATTTTTGTTTTTAAAATTAACAATACTGGAAGCATATGAAGTGGCTTGATATTGTGTTTCAAACAATATTAATTGGCATTAAGTGACTTTAATGTTTCTCATGTAAGTGCTCTTTTGGCTTGCACTTTTAAGTTGAGTTTATTAAGAAATATTATGAAGTCTACAGCAAATGCTAATTTCCAAAGTTATTTAGCATTTGATAATAGTAGTTGGGTGCAGTTTTTCTCACTCAGAGAAATCTCAATCTTGGTCCAGGGTTTTAAAATTCACAATAAATCTTTACTACTGTTAATCCATCAAACTTCTGTGTAGTAGCACAGGTCCAGATATTCAGCTCATATTTCTAACAAAAGTTCACAAACCTGATGATGGTGAAGTCCATGAGAGTTAATGAAATTCACTGTTGACACCATTGGTTCAGTAACACACAGTATTTTTAATTATTTTCTGTAAAGTGTCATCTAATGAATAATGTGATAAATAACTGTAGGTTTTAAATATTTTATTTACATTTTCACAAGCTTTGTAAATTTATCCAAATAGTCTTTTTTTTTCCCCCACACATTTTTATCACCATCACATCTTACCAGATTCCACTTCAGATTTTACTGAATTAGTGTCTTCTTAACTTGTTTGAAAATATTCTTGCCTATGATAGTTCTATGCAGACTATTCATAGAGACTAATTATTCATTAATCTCAAATTTGACTCCTTAAGTCAACAGCAACAGCTGAGCAGTATCACTAACATTTGTCAATTCATCAAGAGCCAAGGAAATGTACTTTAACCATTGTTGCTGTCAATGATTTTCTTTCCTTTTTGTGTGAATAAATTCTGTTGTGATAAAGTATTCTGTTTTAAATTTTCTAATTTTTTGACCACTGCTTTCCTGTGCTTTGAGAATACTGTTGTAAGTACTAAGTCTGGTAATATCAAAATACATTGTATTGTTTTAGCACCACTATTGTGTCATTGCCTAATAAACAAAATGCCTTGCCATATAATTTGATAACAGAATAATTCATACTCCAAAAGCATGACTTTTCACTTTGTTGCTTGTTTTAACATATTGGGTATCCACTAATAATAAAAATGAAATGAAATGAAATGCCATTGTACAATAATACACACTGCACTTGAAACATGGTCGATTTATAAATGCATCACTGTGATTTGTAATATGCCAAAGCAGCAGTGAAAAACAATAATAATGTTACATATGGCCTCTATTGCAGCTATTCACTTGTTTAGTTAGAGTGTAAAAACTGCCATAAGTAATACATGAACAAATGCACATGGCTCTGTGTCAATACAATTTTATTTACGGACATTGAAATTTGCATTTCATATAATTTTCACTTGCCATGAAATATTACTTTTGTTAATTTTTAAACACGTACAAATATGAAAAACATACTTAGCTCATGGGCTGTACAAAAACAGGCATTGTGCTAGATTTGGTTCACAGAATATAGTTTGCTGATCCCTGGCTTCAAGCATCACAGGTTTGTTTCTTCCTCTCTCTCTACAAATAAAACCCTGGTTGGCAGAGGGTTTCTACTCATTGTAGTTACTTAGAGGTCCATGCTTGTGGAAGCTCCTTCTCAGCACATGCTTACGCAATCATGAAGGCAAGAAAAAGGAATATGTTGAATTGTACACTAAAGCTTTCAACCAGAAAGATACTCATTGAATTTGTTCACATTTTATTATTCATAGCATGTCATATAGGCTCTCTTAACTTCAAACGGAGCAAGTAAGTGTGGAAGTGCAGCCCTATTATTTGCCTAGATGGAGGAGAAGCTATCATAATAGGTCACGTCTTTGCTTGTTTGTTTTTTTTCAGTTTTAAGCCACTGAAATATCATTAGCACGTTTTTTTTTAACATCTGTATTGGAGTATAATAGCTTTACAATGGTGTGTTAGTTTCTGCTTTATAACAAAGTGGATCAGTTATACATATACATATGTCACCATATCTCTTCCCTTTTGCGTCTCCCTCCCTCCCACCCTCCCTATCCCACCCCTCTAGGTGGTCACAAAACACCGAGCTGATCTCCTGTGCTATGCGGCTGCTTTCCACTAGATGTCTATTTTACATTTGGTAGTGTATATATGTCCATGCCACTCTCTCACTTTGTCCCAGCTTATGCTTTCCCCTCCCCATATCCTCAAGTCCATTCTCTAGTAGGTCTGAATCTTTATTCCCATCCTGCTCCTAGCTTCTTCATGACCTTTTTTTTTTTAAGATACCATATATATGTGTTAGCATACAGTATTTGTTTTTATCTTTCTGACTTACTTCACTCTGTATGACTGTCTCTAGGTCCATCCACGTCACTACGCATGTTATCTAATCTACTATCCCTGCTTCCTCTCTTTACTCTACTCCAACTTAATCTTCACACTGGCACATCGATGTTCTTAAAGCACAGCTTTAATTATATCATTGACTCCATAGTGCCTTCAGATAAAAAAGTTCTGATTATATCATTTAGGGTGTTCCATAAATTGGGCCTAAGAAGCATTTCAAGTTATATTACACACTTACTGCCTAAAAAATACTCTTTCAGTTAAATTCCATTTTATCTAGAATGCTGCCCATTACTCAAACATACCCCCTTGTAATTCATTATACTACACTCTTTACCTGGAATTTCTAATGGAAGTGGGTACCCTGACCAAAAATGGGAAACCTACCATCCGTAAGTCCATTGAAATTTAAGAATGCTGAAAAAAAGTAAAATGAAGTATTACTCATACTCTGGCCTAAAGTGAACAATGGAGAACTCAGTGAGAAATGAGCAACTAAGATTTAAATAGGTAACTATTGCCAAATAAGCGTCCCCCACCACTTCTCCACCTCCTTCCTCCAGCACTTATCAAAAATAGTACTTAAGACATTGCTTACAGTACATGGTTCTCAGTAGCTACAACCTCACATATTACTCTCTTGTGCTTATAGAAGGAACAAAGACCTATAAACACTGAATATATGCTAGGCACTGTATTAGCCATTAAGGATGCTAAGATGAAACAGTCCTTATCCTAAAATAGGGGTAGGTAATCTGTGCAGCATGAGAACATCAACTTTGGGGACAGGAGGTATAGAAGTAGGAACTTGGGACTATTGAAGACAAGATTTGTGTGTTCAATCCCATGAAATCAGACCTGAAAAAGTCCCTAATGAATGTCTGTCTAGTATGTCTGCCTCACTTTACGTGTGGAAAAGAGAGACCTGGAGAAGGGAAATTACTTTCCCAAGATTACTAAACCACGATAATTACTGAAAAAGTATAGGGCACCTAATTCTCAGAACAATGCTCATAAATAGCTATATGATTCTCAGGTAACAGTAATGACTTCCAGCTCCATTTCACCAGTGGTATATTCATCAGCATATTGGTACTCTCAGTGAGATTACATACACATTACTTGCAAGGTCAAATCCCACTCCAAAGATATTGGCAAAGTAGAGATGCAGATAAATCATGAGAGTTGCTTGGAGTCTTCTTTAAGTCCTTTCCATGTACTGACTAGTCAACCAGTGGCAGTCATGCTTTAGCTCTCTTATCAACTGGCTGCTACATAAACACTTTATATTGCATTTATACTACATGACAAGCACTGTGTGTATGTTAACTTATTTAATCTCCATGATAGCTCTATGAGATAGGTATATTATCCTAATTTTACAAATTGTGAAACTAAGACATGAGGAGTTAAGTAATTTGCCTAAGGTCACACAACTGTTACGTAGCGGTACAAAGATTTTGCACCCAGGTGGTCTTGCTTTAGGTCAGGGATTTTCAACCTTGGCACTAATGATATTTTGGGCCAGATAGTTATTTTGTGTTGGGGAGACTGTCTTGTGCATTGTGGGTGTTCAAAATGTCTCCAAACATTACCAAAATTTCCCTATGGAACAAAATTGCCTCTGACTGAGAATAATTCTACTAGAGTCTGAACTCTCAACCATCATTGCCTTTAGGCAGTATTTCAAAATCTTTTACTTTGACAGATATTTACTCAATGAAATACTGTTAAAGCTGTGAACATATATTTATAAAATACAAATATTTAAGTTGATATTTTTTGGATTCATTGTTAACTGTTGTTTTCTATTATTCTGAGTTCCTTCTAGAGATTGAATAACTAACTTTGTATAGGCTTCATTTAACCTGTTCAGTTTGGTTTATGTGAGAGTGAAATAATCTCTATGAACATCTAGGAGTAGTTTTAATCTTTTCTCAATTCATAAAATTACTTAGCTTTAACTCAAACTTTGTTTATCATGTATATAAGAATATTTTAATTTGGCTCTTTCATTCCACCTTACCTCCATTTCAAACATAGTAATGGAATAGCAGCAAGACTTATGTGTTTTTGCTTACTGATTTCTTTTTCTCTATCAAGATTAAGATTTTTTTAAAGGTGGGAAAAGGATAAAGTACAAAGGCTTTTTCTCACTCAAAGCTTAACAAAAAAAGGGGGAATAAGAATAACCTACCCTTTCTCTGTTGTTTACATTACTTCCCACTTTTTTCCTTCCTCTCTCTCAGTTTTGCTTCCTTTCCCTCCTTTCTCATTTCACCAATATTAGGACAATAGTTCTGAAAATATTTACAGACATTTATTTGATGCTTAGATCCCCATTCTTCAAACAGAGTTTCAGAGCAGACCTAAAATAAGAACAATAAAATCTGGTAAATTATTTGAAGATCACATAGCGTCATTTATCTTTGAGTAGCACTATGCTAGTATGAAGTCTTCAACCAGCTCTAATTTAGGGTTCAAAATAATGGAAATGTGGAGAGTTTAGGAGTGAATTACAAAAAAATCTAATTATTTTTATCTCATTTTCAACTTCTATAAATATTAGAAAATAACTTGTTCTGATCTGCTCTTGACAAGGACTCTGCACTGTCTGGAAAGTGTTCATACCTTACCTTTTTCTGCTCCTAATTTCCTCTTTCCATAATCATCCTTTTATTTCTCTTATACATAAGGTTTAAAATTTTAATTCAGTCAGGAATGTCATCAGAGACCAGTTTCTCTTAAGTATCAATTTATCTGTTATTTTAATCTCTACAGAGATTAGATTAAAATGACTTTAAAAACCTAGCACACGGGAAACAATGGTTAAGTTCTAAACAATTCTGTACTCTGCCACGTGGAAAAAAAGAGTAGAGATAAATTCATTTATCAAAGCAAAATGGAGAGCTAGGTCAATTAGGTTTGGTGACAGCCATTTCAAAAATAACAACAGAACTAAGTTTTTGGCTGTATGAATAAGCACAATCCACAACAAGCCTAGAAGAGGAGATTCTAAGTCTCTGTTATGAGATTGTAAGTGGTGAATAAAGATGATCAAAGCCACAGTTCTTTTTTTTAAGTTAATTAATTAATTTTATTTTTTTTGGCTGTGTTGGATCTTCATTTCTGTGTGAGGGCTTTCTCTAGTTGCAGCGAGCGGGGTCCACTCTTCATCGCGGTACACGGGCCTCTCACTATCGCGGCCTCTCTTATTGCGGAGCACAGGCTCCAGACGCGCAGGCTCAGTAATTGTGGCTCACGGGCCTAGCTGCTCCGCGGCGTGTGGGATCTTCCCGGACCAGGGCTTGAACCCGTGTCCCCTGCATTGGCAGGCAGATTCTCAACCACTGCGCCACCAGGGAAGCCCGAAGCCACAGTTCTTGATTAATCAATATTGACTTTGAAGAAAAACCAAGACAACTTGATTGAAAAATGATTTCTCATGTGATTTCCAGAAAGATGTATCTGCAACTAAAAGATCATGAACTTTTCAGCATCTCTGTTGAGCAAGAAAAAATAAAAGTAGGGTAATATTTGGATCAGTCAATCATCTGTGAAGGACAAAGCCTTTTTCACAGAAAGAGTCAGGACCTTCTACGTCAACTGTCCTCAAACCATAAAGTGGGAAAGTATCACCTAGGAGGCTAATACAGACTGCTTCCTAGGTCTCACCCCACAGGTTCTGATTCACTGTCAGTGGTTTTCAACTTTACCTCATGTTATAATTACCTTAGGAGCTTTTTAAAAATGCTGATGTTCATCCCCAGCCACAGATATTTAAGATTTAATTGGTATGAGGTGGAGCCTGGCTATCATAATTTTCCAAAAGCTCCTCAGAATTATAATGTGCAGCCAGGGATGGGCACCAGGCTTTTAGTTGATGCCTACAAATCTACTTTTAAAATAACATCCACTAATTGAGTCTGATGCATTGACTATACTTTGTATACTGCTAGGCAATTTTGTGTAACCACCATATCACAAACCTGCTATTCTAAGCAGCACATTTACTAGGTGCTGTGTGGTTTGTGGCCTCCAAACAAGCCTTTACTATTCATCATAATTCCTAGTTGTCATAATGATGAAAAGCAGCACCAATGATCCAAAGTAGTCATCAATCCAGAACTATTGTAATTTTAGGTGTCATACTTCCCCTTCTATCTCACATTATTATACAGATATATATTTTTTAACATCTTTATTGGAGTAAAACTGCGTTACGATGGTGTGTTAGTTTCTGCTTTATAACAAAGTGAATCAGTTATACATATATCCCCATATCTCTTCACTCTTGCCTCTCCCTCCCTCCCACCCTCCCTATCCACCCCTCTAGGTGGTCACAAAGCACCGAGCAGATCTCCCTGTGCTATGAAGCTGCTTCCCACTAGCTATATATTTTATATCTGATAGTGTATATATGTCCATGCTACTCTCTCACTTTGTCCCAGCTTACCCAACCCCCTCCACGTATATTCAAGTCCATTCTCTAGTAGGTCTGTGTCTTTATTCCTGTCTTGCCCCTACGTTCTTCATGACCATTTTTGTTTGTTTGTTTCTTAGATTCCATATATATGTGTTAACACATGGTATTTGTTTTTCTCTTTCTGACTTACTTCACTCTGTATGACAGACTCTAGTTCCATCCACCTCATTATAAATAACTCAATTTCACTTCTTTTTATGGCTGGGTAATATTCCACTGTATATATGTGCCACATCTTCTTTATCCATTCATCTATCAATGGACACTAAGGTTGCTTTCATGTCCTGGCTATTGTAAATAGAGCTGCAATGAACATTTTGGTACATGACTCTTTTTGAATTATAGTTTTCTCAGGGTATATGCCCAGTAGTGGGATTGCTGGGTCATATGGTAGTTCTATTTTTAGTTTTTTAAGGAACCTCCATAATGTTCTCCATAGTGGCTGTATCAATTTACATTCCCACCAACAGTGCAAGAGGGTTCTCTTTTCTCCACACTCTCTCCAGCATTTATTGTTTGTAGATTTTTGATGACGGCCATTCTGACTGGTGTGAGATGATATCTCATTGTAGTTTTGATTTGCATTTCTCTAATGACTAATGATGTTGAGCATTCTTTCATGTGTTTGTTGGCAATCTATATCTTCTTTGGAGAAATGTGTATTTATATTTCTGCCCATTTTTGGATTGGGTTGTTTTTTTTTATATTAAGCTGCTTGTAAATTTTGGAGATTAATCCTTTGTCAGTTCCTTCATTTGCAAATATTTTCTCCCATTCTGAGGGTTGTCTTTTCATCTTGTTTATGGTTTCCTTTGCTGTGCAAAAGCTTTTAAGCTTCATTAGGTCCCATTTGTTTATTTTTATTTCCATTTCTCTAGGAGGTAGATCAAAAAGGATATTGCTGTGATTTATGTCATAGGGTGTTCTGCCTATGTTTTCCTCTAAGAGTTTGATGGTGTCTGTCCTTACATTTAGGTCTTGAATCCATTTTGAGTTTATTTTTGTGTATGGTGTTAGGGATTGTTCTAATTTCATTCTTTTACATATAGCTGTCCAGTTTTCCCAGCCCTAATTATTGAAGAGGCTGTCTTTTCTCCACTGTATATTCTTGCCTCCTTTATCAAAGATAAGGTGACCATATGTGCGTGGGTTTATCTCTGGGCTTTCTTTCCTGTTCCATTGATCTATATTTCTTTTTTCGTGCCAGTACCATACTGTCTTGATTACTGTAGCTTCGTAGTATACAGATATAATTTATATGACATACTTTGAAGTACAAATATCTATACACACTAAAGTCACTTTAGTATTTAATATTAATAATTGTGACTTAATACCTGCTTTGCAGTTAGAAGCAGTTCTGTGTTGATGGACAAGGAAAACATACGTACAAACTTCAAGATGTATTCTGAAGTGGTGTGTTTTAATTGCTCATCATTAATTTTGCAAACTACCATAGCAGCAGAAATGTTTTTCCAGAAAGGAGAGTTTTACTCATAACATAGAATGTATAACTGTCTCCTTTGTGCCTTGCTTTCCTGAATATACATATGTTTTATTCAGGGATTCTTTTTAACTTCTCCATAGAATGATTGAGTTTCCTTCAAAATTAAAGCTGTATAAAAGAGAAGCCCCAAAATAGATACTTTAATTAGTTAATCATCATCGAAATCTGAATTTTTTTCTTGACATAAAACCAAATGATAGGGGCTTCCCTGGTGGCACAGTGGTTGAGGGTCCGCCTGCCGATGCAGGGGACGCGGGTTCATGCCCCGGTCCGGGAGGATCCCACATGCCGCGGAGCGGCTGGGCCCGTGGGCCATGGCCGCTGGGCCTGTGCGTCCGGAGCCTGTGCTCCGCAGGGAGAGAGGCCACAGCAGTGAGAGGCCCGCGTACCGCAAAAAAAAACAAAAAACAAATGATACTAGCCTTTTGGAGGTTTCCATCTGATGTTCGGGTAGAATTTGGTTCTCTTTCTTTTTTTTTGTTGTATATTCTTACCTTTGTACCCATAATAAATAGTCCATAGTGATGAAACTGGAATTTGTGACTATGAGATCTCTTTTATGAGTGTTTTGTACTATTTACATGTTTGTTTTAGGACTCAAATTCTTGTCTTCACTCTTTTACCTTTTCGATTCTAAGGTCTTGACAGTCAGCTTTCAACCTGGAAATGCCATGCATCATCTAATAGCATAAAAGAGTTAATACACAGAAATGTTGCAGTGGGAATTCCAACTCAAATATACATGCCAGTCAACTCTGCTTCAGGAGAAAGTTACTATAGAAATTCATTTAATATATATCATTTGCATAATACCTAGAGAATTATATAGTCCTAAGTTTCAGAAATGTGGAGTAACAAAATGTAAGGTTGAAAAAATAGCTTTTTCATAAAATATAGCAAGCTAACACATTTTTATATTAGTTAAAAGAGCATTAGTAAATGTCATTTAAAACATGGAAGAGACTGCTTTCCTGGAAGAAAATTGCTTGTTTGATTATGGTATACATATAGTATATAGAAGAAATATTGATCCTTCTTCCAAGAATATGTTTTTTACATTTTAAGCCATCAACAAAAAGCTATCAAAGGGAAATTTAATGCTTGAGGTGATTGACTTAGCATGGAAGATTATTTAGACTAATATTTTAGGGGAGAAGTACATTTTTGAGTAACAACTTCAGTGAATTGGTTTATTAAATATCAAAGTAGTTAAGATAGCAGCTCTAGCAAATGTATAAGTGCTATAAATTCAGTGGATCAAATCTTCTCATTAACAATGTGTGGAAAAAGTATTCAGAGTAGTTGTAATTTCACCATAAATGATATGCTTGTTTTCATGATTATGGTCTCAAATGTGAAATTTTAACAATGATGCTCTAAGGTAGTAGTTCTCATCAGCATTACCTGGCAACTGGCAAGTTGTGTGGCCTTGCCAGAAACTAAATGAAACTCTGAGGATAGAGCCCAGAAACCCTCCAGATGATTCTGATGCCGACTAAAGTTTGAGAACCACTGCATTATGGTCTTTTTTTTTCACCTAATTTAATGTTGTTTGATAGAAAGTTAAATAAGTTTAAAACGGCAGCAATTAGTCAAGATTCCTTCATTCACTCTCTAAAGCTAATTTGACACAAGATTTATATTTGTTATCAATTTATTTGTTGATGAATAAACTACTCTCTATTGAAAAATTTTACAAACATTTTTGCTCATTTAAAGAATATACAGTCAATAACAAAATTTGTATCTTGCATTTTATGCATTGGAAGATAGAGGTCATTAAACGATATATTACTGCATCCAACAGAATTAGAAAATTGGTTTAATAAAACAATAATGATGTGCCATGCACTGTGATAATTATTTTTCATGCTTAATTCTTACTTTCACAATAAACTTGCAAAGCAGATATTATCTCCCTTTAATAGATTATTAAATTGGAGTTCAAGCAACATAACATAGTTGGTCACCAGATTTGTCTGAGCCTACTGGTTTTTCTCATAAAAGGATGATTTTTCAGATTTCAGCAGCTTGCTGATTTGAATTTCAACACATTTGAGATGATGTAAACATACTGACCATCATATAGTTCATGGAAACTTGCTTTGAAACAGGCCAGTTGAAGATACCTCATCTAAAGGAAGAATCCTATTTTCCTTTTTATTTATTAATTGAAATAAAATTCACATAATATAAAATCAATCATTTTTAAAGTGTATAATTTAATTGCATGTAGTATATTCACAATATTGTGCAAACATCACTTCTATCTAATTCCAAAACATTTTCATCAACCCAAAAGGAAACCCTGTACCGTTCCCCCCTCTCCCCAGCCCCTGACAACCCACTAACCTACTTTCTATCTCTATGGACTTTCTTATATTCTGTATATTTCATATAAATATATTTATGCAGTATATGATCTCTTGTGTCTGACTTCTCTCACTTAGCATAATATCTTCAGGCTTATTCATGTTGTAGCATATATTCATTACTTTTTATGTCTGAATAATATTCCATTGTATATATATGCCACATTTTGTTTATCCATTCATTTCTTGATGTATATTTGATTTGTTTCTACATTTTAGCTATTGTGAATAGTGCTACTGTGAACATTAGTGTACAAGGTTTTGTTTGGATATCTGTTTTCAATTCTTTGGTGTATATACCCAGAAGTAGACTTGCTGGGTCTTATGGTAATACTGTGTTTAGGTTTTTGAGTAACTGACAAAGTGTTTTCCACAATGGCTGTACCATTTTTTTCTTCTTTTTATTAGTAGACTTTATTTCTTAGAGCAGTGTTAGGCTTATAGAAAAATCTAACAGAAAGTAAAGGGAGGTCCTCTGTACACCCTCCCCTCCAAATTTTCCCTGATTATTAACAACTTGCATTGTTGTGGTATATTTGTTACAATTGATGAATTAATATAGAAAACAGTATTATTAACTAAAGTCCATATATTAAGGTTCACTCTTTGTGTTTTACATTTCTGTGGGTTTTCCCAAATGCATATATCACGTATCCACTATTACAGATTCATATAGAACAGTTTGACACCCGTAAAAATCCCCTGTACTCCACCTATTCATCATTCCCTCCTATCCTCTCCATGGCAATGTTTAAAACATTTTACTGTTTCTATTGTTTTGTCTTTTCCAGAATGTCATATAGTGGAATCATACTGCATGTACATTTTCAGGCTGGCTTCTTTCACTTAGCTTATGCATTTAAGATTCCTCCATTCCAATTTAGGGTTTGATCTTTTTTTTTTTTTACTACTGAATAATATTTCACTGTATGTATGTACCACAGTTTTTAAAAAACCATTCACCTAAACAAGGTAATTTTTGTTGTTTATAATTTGGGGCAATTATGAATAAAACTGCTATTAAACATCTGTTTACAAGGTTTTGTGTGAATATAAGTCCTCAGCTTATTTGGGTAAATAACAAGGACTACGATTGCGAGATCGTATGGCAAGATCATGTCTAGTTTTTTTTTTTTAAGAAATTTCAAACTGTCTTCCAAAGTAACTACATCATTTTGCATTCCTACCAGCAATGAATCAGAGTCTCCATTGCTGCACATATTCACCAGCACTTGGTAGTGTGTTTTTATGGATTTAAGCCATTCTAAAAGGTATTTAGTGGTATCTCATTGTTGTTTTAATGTTCAATTCCTTAATGACGTATCATTTTGAACATTTTTTAATTGCTTATTTTCCATCTGTAAGTTTTTTTAGGTGGGGTGTCTGTTCAGATCTTCTGTCCACTTTTGATTGAGTTCCTTGCTTTCTTATTGTAGACTTTTGAGTTCTTTGGATCATATATGTGTTTGGTATATACTTTCTCTAAGTCTATGGCTTCTCTTTTCATTCTTTTAACAGTGTCTTTTCCACAGCAGATGTTTTAAATTTTAATGAAGTCTAATTTTTAACTTTTTCCTTTCACTGATCATGCATCTGGCATTGTATCTATGAACTCATTGCCAAACACAAGGTCATGTAGATCTTCTCCTATGTTATCTTCTAAAAGTTTTATAGTTTTGGGTTTTACATCTATATCTGTGATCTATTTTGAGGTATTTTTTGCCAATGTCTGGATTCATTTTTTAATTTTTTTGTAGGTGGATGTCCAGTTGCTTTACCTTGTTGAAAAGACTACCCTTTCTCCATTGAATTACCTCATTCTTTGTCAAAGACTAGTTGACTGTATTTGTGTGGGCCTATTTCTTGGCTCTCTATTCTGTTCCACTTATCTATTTGCTTATTACTTTACCTTTTCCACACTGTCTTGATTACTGTAGCTTTATTGTAAGCCTTGAAGTTAGATAGTGTCAGTCCTTTGACTTTGTTCTTCAGTATTGTATTGGCTACTCTGGACCTTTTTTGCCTTTCCATATGAGCTTTAGAGTCTGTTTTTATCCACGAAGTACCTTGCTGGGATTTTTATTGGATTGTGTTGAATCTATAGATCAAGTTGGGAAAAACTAACATGTTTACAATACTGTGTCTTCTTATCCGTGAACATGGAATATCTCTCCAGCTATTTAGGTTTTCTTTGATTTCTTTAATTAGCATTTTGTAGTTTTCCTCATATAGATCTTGTATATATTCTGTTAGATTTATGCCTAAATACTCACTTCTGTAGTGCTAATATAATTGGTGCTCCCTCTTAAATTTCAAGCTGCAATTGCTCATTTTTGGCATATAAGAAAGCAATTGACTTTTGTGTATTAACCTTGTATCCTGTAACATTGCTATAATTGCTTATTAATTCAAATAATTTTCTATCATTTTTTTCTACACAATCATGTCATCTGTGAACAAAGAGTTTTATTTCTTCATCTCAAACTGTATACCTTTTATTTCCTTTTTCTTCTTTTATTGCCTTGACTAAGACTTCCAGTACAACGTTGAACTGGAGTGGTGAGAGAGGACATCTTCACCTTATTCCTGGTCTTAAAGGGAAAGCATCTACTTTCTTGCCATTGGTATGATGTTAGCTGTATGTTTTTGTAGATTTTCTTTATGAGACAGGAATAGAAAATTATCCCTCGTTTCCTGAGAGTTTTTATCATGAATGGATGGGTGTTGAATCTTTTCAAGTGCTTTTTCTGCATCTATTAATATGATCATATTATTTTTCTTCTTTAGCCTATTGATGTGATGGATTACAATAATCGATTTTCAAATGATGAACAGTCTTGCCCACCTGGAATAAATTCCACTTGGTCATGGCATATAATATTTTAGTACATTTTAAATTCAATTTGCTAATATTTTGTTGAAAATGTTTACATCTATATTCATAAGAAGTATTGGTCTGTTTTTTTTTCTTGAAATCCATCTGTCTGGTTTTAGCACTAGGGAAATACTGGCCTCATAGAATGAGAACAGAAGTATTTCCTATTTTTCTGTATTCCAGAAGAGATTGTAGAGAACTGGCATATTTTCTTTCTTAAAAGTTTGGTAGAATTCACCAGTGAAACTATCTGAGCCAAGTGTTTTGAGTCATTAATTACTGATTCAATTTATTTAATAGACATACCTCTACTCAGATTATCTATTTCTCCTTATGGGAGTTTTTGTAGACTGTATCATTCAAGGAATTGGTCCATTTCATCTCATTTATCAAATCTTTGGGCATAGAATTATTCATACTATTCCTTTATTATTATTTTCATGCCCATTGGATCTGTAGTAATGTACCCTATTTCATTTCTGATATTAAATTTGTGTATTTTTTTCTTAGCATGGCTAGACATTCACCAATTTTATTGATTTTTTTCCAGAAAAACAGAGTTTGGCTTTATTGATTTTCTCTAATGACTTCTTGTTTTCAATTTCATTTATTTCTTCTCTGATTTTTATTAGAGAGCAATGTACATATTTCAAAATGGTTACTTTTCTTTTCTCCTTCCTGAAATTCAAGGGGAATTTTCTCAGATCATCACAGTGAGAACCTGATGGGACTCCTGGAGGTAAATTCACAAAAGTGGGTTTCCCTTAAGACTGGGCCCCATCAGAAGTTTAAACTCTCAAGCTAGTCTAGACTAAGCCCCTAGCATTTTGTCAATTGCAGTTTAAAATGTTTCTACTGATACTGACTCCAGTTGAGATTCTGCTCCCAGTAAGCTGTGAGTCTCTGTACCTACCTGTCTGACTCTCCAGTTTGAGGGGAAACATTTGCTATGTGATCTCAATTCTTTGATTAATGTAAGAAGAGTTGTTGATTTTCAGTTTGTTCAGCTGTTATGCTTGTTGTGAGGATGGGAATAATGACTTTGTAGCTCTTTACATGTTAGACCAAAAAAAAAAATATGTCCCTGCTGCACTATTTTACATTCCCACCAACAATGTATGAGGGTTCCAATTTCTCTAAATTTTCACCAATACTTGTTAATTTCCATGTTTTTGATTACAGTCATCCTAATGAGTGTGAAGCAGTATCTCACTGTTGTTTTATTTTTTATTCCCTAATGAATAATCATGTTTAGGATTTTTTCATGTGCTTCTGGGCCCTTTCTATATTTTTTTATGGGAAATTTCTATTTAAGTCCTTTTCCTCTGTTTTAATAGGGTTGTGTCTCTTTTATGTTTTTGTTGTTGAATATTATATATTTTTTTATACTGAGCCCTTTAGAATGCAATTAACAACTTGATTGTTTAGATTGAACAGTCCCAATGACTTACCACTATTCCATGAATAGAGCCACTTTTCTGATGTGATGATAAAAGTTCAGATTTTGCTGCCATTCAGTACCCTGAGATGGGAAACATATGAGTATTAATGTCATTTTTATTATCTTATCATTATATTATCTTTTTCTACTGACCATCTGGGGTAATCTGAGGTGCTCTTAGGTAACAATGCAATCTAAGCAAAGTTTTAATTATCTTGACCTTTAAACCTGGACTATCTGTATAGTCATTATGGAAATAAGCTGTAGCACACTACCATATTTCACTTTAACTTCCATTTCACTGCTATCTAGCAAACGTTCACTATTAACAGTAAATATATTTCTTGATAATTATTATGGATGCACATTAGCAGCCTATAAGTTCTTTTACAGCATTAGCTATGATTTATTGTAGTTTTTGTGTTTGCCTATACTTATATTCTCAGATAATTTTAATATTACTTTCTCAAAAATCTAGATGTTCTTAAACATATAGCCTTCTCTCTGAGGTCCTTTATACTTTCCACCACATATTCTAGCATTAGTCAGGGATTTGTTCTTTGGTCAACTCATGCAAATGAATACCTTCTACAAGCCTCCCTCACAACATATTTTCTTGCTTTATCACTCAGGTGACCATTATAAGTACAAATTATTGTGCTATAGTACCGAGATAATATCAAGATCTTTAACTTTATTCTAAATGGCCCAACATTGCTCTTATTTTATATTTTCTTTCTGTGGTCACCTATCATATATCATTGACTATTTATTGTGGCTTTTATTCTGCTGCCATATTTTACACATAGTAGTATGGCTTGAGTGCTTTAGTGTGGCTCTGTTTCTCAAATTGGGTATGAATTTATGATTACTTTCACATTACAAGAACATTATATAGAAGCTACTGGTGCCTCTAGCTTTAATTTAGATAGCTGCCAATTACCTCCTTCCCAGGACTTCCAATTTTCTAGCAAGCATAGATGGTTGGAAAAATTTGGTAGTTACAGAAACCAGAGAGAGGGGCTGAATAGTACCCCTAGAATGGTTTGTTCCTAGTGTATATCTACAAGGAAATATGAATCATCTGAAATATTTCCTGAGATGATGAAAGAGAGTGCATGACTTTCACTATCCATATCTAACAAAGAATAAGGAAATTGAGGTTAAATCCAGTAGAGAATTGAAAAAAACCTTTTTGTTTTGTTCTAATTTTATATGTGATGATCAAGAATTACATAAAATAAAAGTTACTATGTATTCAGTAGTGCTATTAAATGAATCTTTATTAATTATAAGAGCATCTACATATATTTGGTAAGGGTAACATGAAGGAAGAGTAGCAGACATACATTGAACCAGCACACAATAAATAGAGAATACAAATTTTTTTCCAAGCACACCTAAGACATTTTATAAAAGCTGACTGACCATGTACTAGACCACAAAGGAAGTCTCTACAAATTTCAAAAATTATGTATCATAAAAATCACAAGGCAATAATATATAAATCAATATGAAGATAATAGAAAATAAAAACAAAATAATCCACTTTATTTTTGGAAATTTTTAAAAACACAATAAGAGAACTTCTAAATAATCGATGGCTAAAAGAAATTAAGAAACAGGAAAAAGCAGTTGAAACTATATTTTAAAGCATTAAGATGAAATAAAGTGATCCTAATGCTTTAAAATTCTTAGAAGAAAATTTCTCATGTGAGATGCTCATATTCAAAAGCACGAAATATGGACAATAGCGAGTATTCAATGAAAGAAGTTACAAAAAGAATAAAGTAAATCCCAAAAGTAGAAAACCAAAGTTAAAAACAGTAATTAATGAAATAGCAAACAAGTTATAGAGCTGATAAACCAAAAAATCCCAATGAAATAGAGAAATCTCTGGAAAAATCTTTTTGTAAAATGCACAATATAATCTATGTGAAAAGCTCATACACTCAGATTATGTAAGAACTAGAAATGCTTTTGGAAAACATCTATTTCCTATCCTACTGTTTTTCTTATGAAGAAACTGTTGCTCAATATAGCAAATAGAAGTGCACAAAGCGAGATGTCTATCTAATGACTGAACCAGAAGCAAAACTTAGGTCAAGTAAATCCTAGTACAGCACTTTAAAAAAATTATACTACAGTGTATCTTATGCCCTTTGAGTGAAATAGTGTAAGGTCTTATACAAATGTTAGCTTTAACTTGAGTCAAGCAAATAAATTGGACAGATAAATTGAGTCCAATTTATATGTCAAATGAAGGTATCAATACATACTTTCATACATATTAGGTTGGTTGTAAAAATAAGATGTGAAATTATATTGTTTTAGTATTATTTTTATGGCTCAGATAAATTTGATATATGCTTATATCAGGATCATTTATTAGTTATTTTCATAACAATTCCTATCTCTGGGACTTTACAGGATTCTAGAAATGATGAAATTATACCTTCTTAATGGATGCCATTGCTGTTATTGTTATAATTGTGTTATTTCAAAATTTCTATGCATTCTCCCTTGCTAATGTCATCTTAGCACTTATCACTAACTTAGGTTGGCCTTGATTCGTCCCCCTGAAAGAGTCAGAGAATTTTTGGTATCACTAAAGATAGTACAGAAAGCCATAAAATATATTTAGGGAGGCAATGGGAAATTTTAAATATAGATTGAATATTAGATATTAGTTGAAATTACTATTGTTATATGTGATAATGGTATTGTGGTTAGTAGGAGAATGTTTTTCTTCTTAGGAGATGCATGCCAAGCTACTTAATAGTGAAGTGTCATGATGTCTGCAACTTAATTTGAAATGACTCAGCAAACACACATGCACGTACAAGTATATTTACATACATATAGAGATAATGCAATTATCACAAAACATTAACAATTGGTAAATCTATATGAAGAGTCTGCAAATACCCTTCACCCAGTCTTTACTAATGTTAAAATCTTACATAGTCTAGTATAATTGTTAAAACCAAGAAATTAACATTGGTACAAACTATGAAACAAACTATAGGCCTAATTTGGATTCTACCAATTCTTCAACTAAAGTCCTTTTGCCTTTCCAGGATGCAATTCAGGATACCACATTGTATTTACTGTCGATTCCTCTTTAGTCTCTTCCCATATGTGATAGTTTCTCAGTCTTTCTTAGAACTTCATAATCATTTGACAGTTTGAAGAATACTGGGTATATATTTTATGGAACATCATCAATTTGGATCTGCTTGATGTTTCCTTGTGATTGGATTGAGGTTATACATTTTATGTGAGTTTTTTATTTATTTTATTTTAAATTTACATGCACTAAAATAGATTCTTGTGTGTGTAATTCTATGAATTTTAATACATATATAGATTTATGTAACCATCAGACCTCAAGATACAGAACAATTCCATCACCCCCCAAAATTCTTACATACTATACTTTGTAGTCACAACCTATCTAACCCTAACCCTTGACAACCACTTAATTGTTCTCTATTAGTTTTTTTTTCCTTTTAAAAAGTCAAAAGAATGGAATCATAAAGCTTTTAGCCTTTTAACACTGACTTCTTTCACTGATCATAATGCCTCTGAGATTCATGCATGCTATTGCATGCGTCAACAATTCATTCATTTTTATTGCTGAATAGTTTTCCATTGTGGGAATATACCAGAGTTTGTTTATCCAGTCACTTGTTGAAGGACATTTGTGTTGTTTCCATTTCTCGGCATTATAAAAAAGCTGCTATAAACATATGTGTACAGGTTTTTGCGTAACATGAGTTTTTGTTTCTCTCAGATAAATACCTAAGTATGGGATTGGTAGGTTATAATGTAAGAGCTTGCTTAACTTCATAAGAAACCACCAAACTATTTATTAGAGAGACTGTACCATTTTTCACTCCCACCAGCAATGTATGGGAATTCCAGTTGCTTCCCATACCTTTCCAGGACTTGGTAATATCATAATTTTAAATTTTATCCATTCTAATAGGTGTATAGTAATATCTCATCATTAATTTACATTTTCCTAGGGGCTAATATGTTGAAAATCTTTTTATCTGCTAATCTCAAACCATATATCCTCTTTCATGAATTGTTTTCTTAGGCCTTTGGCCTTTATTTTAATTGGGTTTGTTTTCTTACTCTTGAGTTTTGAGAGTTCTTTATATATTCTGAATAAAAGTCCTATTTTTGAATTTGGAATTTCAGTAGGTAGCTTGTCTTTTTATTTTCTTAACATATGTCTTTCATAGAGCAAAATTTTACTTTTTATGGAGTCTAATTTATCTTTCTTCATGTATCTTGTTTTCTATATTTTCTTTCAAAAGTTTTATACTTTTATGTCTTACATTTATATTTATGAACTATTTTGAATTAATTTTAGGTAAGGTCTGAGCTTTAAATTGAAGTTCATATTTTTGTATATACATGCTCAATTTTTATAAAATGATTTTTTGAATATATTACCTTTCTCTTTCTCTGTCTGACTTAATTTAGTATGATATTCTCTAGGTCCACTCAAGTTGCTGCAAATGGCAACATTTCATTCTTTTTCAAAGCTGAGTAATACTCCATTGTATATATGTTCCACATCTTAAGTCAATCGTCTATTGATAGGCACTTGGGTTGTTTCCATGTTTTGGCTATCGTAAATAGTGGTGCTATGATTATTGGGTTCATGTATTTTTTCGAATGAGAGTTTTCATCTTTTTGAGATATATTCTCAGGAGTGGGATTACTGGATCATATAGTAGTTCTATTTTTAGTTTTTTTAAGCACCGTATGCTTTAACCTCCATACTGTTTTCCATAGTGGCTGAATCAATTTACATTTTCACCAACAGTTTAGGAGGGTTCCCTTTTCTTCATACCCTCTCCAGCATTTATTATTTGTAGACTTTTTGGTGATAGCCATTCTGACAAATGTGAGGTGCCACCTCATTGTGGTTTTAATTTGCATTTCTCTAATGATTGGTGATGTTGAGCATCCTTTCATGTGCTTGTTGGCCATCTGTATGTTTTCTTTGGAGAAATGTTTATTTAGATCTTCTGCCCATTTTTTGATATCACATATGTCAAATCTAAAAAATAATAAAAATGAATTTATACAAAACAGAAACAGACTCACAGACATAGAAGATAAACTTATGGTTACCAAGAGGAAAGGGAAGTGGGGGAGGGATAAATTAGGAGTATGGGATTAAGAGATACAAACTACTGTACATAAAATAGACAAGCAACAAGGATTTCCTGTATCATGTAGGGAACTATATTCAATGTCTTGTAATAACCTATAATGGAAAATAATCTGAAATATATATATATATATATGAATCACTTTGCTGTACAACCTGAAACTAACAGAGCATTGTAAATCAACTATTCTTCAATAAAAAATATTGTCTTTCTCCATGGATTTGCCTTCGCACCTTGTGAAAAATCAGTTCACCATATTTGTGTGTGTCTATATCTGTATTATCTATTCTATTACATTGAACTTTGTACTTAACCTTCACCATTACTACACTGCCTTGACTATACTACCTTTGGAATAAGTGTAAAAATCATGTAATGTGATTCTTTCAACTGAATGCTTTCTCAACATTTTTCAGTTATTTTAATTAATTTTTCTTTTCCTATAAATTTTAGAATCAAATTGTCTATATTTACAAAAGTTGTGCTGGATGTTGATTGAAATTGCACCAAACTTTAGGTAAATTTGAGGAAAATAGACATCATTACTACAATTGGGTCTTTCAGTATATGAACATAGATATTTCTCCATTTATTTAGGTTTTGTATAAAATGTGATAAAATTTTTGAATGTGTTTACTTGTGTCTTACAACCTTGATAAATTCATTTATTAATTCTAGGAGTCATTGTGTGGATTCCTTGCTGTATTGTATGTACACAATCATGTCATCTGTGAACAGGGGTTTATCTGAAAAGGTGTTGTGAGAGTGTGAATCCTTGCCTGGCTCCCCATCTGAAGGGGAAATCTTTCAATCTTTCACTCACTATTAAGTATGGCATAACTCATAGGTTTCTGGTAAATGTTCTTTATCAGATTGATGAATTTCCCTTCCAGTCCTAGTTTTCTAAGTGAGATACTACCATAAAAAGGAGTTGTATTTTGTTAGGTATTTTATGCATCAACTGATATGATCATATAGATTTCTTTCTTTAGCCTGTTAATATAGTGTATTACATTGATTAATTTTTGAATATTGAATCATACCCTAATTCCTGAAATAAAATCAGCTTGGTCATATAGTATTATTCTGGATTATTGCTGAAGTCTATATATTAACATTTTATTGAGGATTTTTCATTTATTTTCATGAGGGCTATTGGTCTATAGTTTTTTCTTTTCTTGTATTGTTTTCATCTGGTTTTGGTATCAGCAAATGCTGATGTGAAATGCTGACTTCATCAAAGGAGTAATGAACTTTTCCTCTGCTTTATGTTCTGGAAGAGATTATATAGAATTGGAATTATTTATTTTTAAACTTTTGGTACAATTTACCAGTGAAAGCATATTGGCTTGAAATATCTTGGGGGAGTTTTTTAACTAAGAATTTGCTTAATATTATCCAACTATTTAGATCATCTATTCCAATTTGAGTACATGTGTGGTTTTCAAGGAATTTCTCCATTTCCTATAATTTGCTATACTTATGTGTATTTGATTGTATGCCAAATTTCCTTAGTCCTTTTAATGTATGCATAATATGTAGTGATATTGAAAGTCTCATTGCTAATACTCATCGTCTTCTCTCTTAACCAATCTTTGATCTTTTCAAAGATCCAGCTTTTGCTTTTATTGACCTTCTTTGTATTTTTCTGCTCTCAATTTTAATTATTTTTTGCTCTTATCCTCTCAGTTATTTCTTCCTGCTTGTTGTAAATTTATTTTGTTCTTATTTTCTAGTTTTTTTTTAGTTGGAATTCAATTAATTGATTGGAAATATTTTTCTTTTTTGAAGTAGTAAGACCTACGTGTGTTTCTATGATGCATAATAAAGTTATTAAGATGCTGTTTATTAATTCAGATTTTTGCGATATAATTAACAGATTAAACTGTAAAGTGCTTAAAGTGTGCAATGAGATGATTTGATATATGTATACATTGCAAAAGGACTCCCAAAATCGAGTTAATGAACACATACATCTACTCACATATTAACCTTTTTGTTTTATGAGAGCATTTAATTTCTACTCTCATAGCAAATTTCAATTATGCAATACAGTGTTATCAACTATATTAACCATGTTATATACTAGATCCTCAGACCTTATTCATCTTGTAACTGAAATATTTTACCTTTTTGCCAACACCTCCCTATTTCCTCCAACCTGCAGCCCCTGGCAACTACTTTTCTACTCTGTTTCTGAATTCAAAATGTTTTCCTTTTTTTAGATTCCACATATAAATAATAACATGCAATATTTGTCTTTCTGTCTGACTTATTTCACTTAGTATAACACCTTTCAGGTTGATCCATATTGTCAAAAATGACAGGATTTCCTTGTTTTTTAAGGCTGAATGATATTCGTGTGTGTGTGTGTGTGTGATAATATTCTTAATCTGTTCATTGTTGACAGACACTTAGGTTGTTTCTATACCTGGACTATTGTGAATAATGATGCAATGCATGGGAACACAGATATCTTTGAGATACTGATTTCATTTCCTTTGGATATATACCCAAAATTGGGATTGCTGGATCACATGGAAGTTCTATTTTTATTTTGTGAGGAACCTCCATACAGTGTTTCATACTGGCTGTACCAGTTTACATTCCCGTCAATAGTGTACAAGGGTTCCCATTTCTCCACATCCTCACCAACACTTGTTATCTCCTGTCTTTTTGATAATAGCCATCTTAACAGGAGTGAGATAATGTTTCACTGAGGTTTTGATTTGTGCTTCCCTGATGATTATGATGGTGATCACCTTTTCATTGTCTTCTTTGGTAAAAATGTCTATTCAGGTCTTTTATCCATTTCTTAAATGGGATATATATATATATATATATATATATATATATATATAATTTGCTATAGAGTTGTATGAGTTTGTTGTATATTTTGGATATTAAACCCTTATGGGATATGTGGCTTGCAAATATTTTCTCCCATTCCATAGGTTACCTTTTCAGTTTATTGATGATTTCCTTTGCTGGAGATTTTTAACTTGATGTAATCCAACTTGTTGAGTTTTGGTTTTGTTGCCTTTGTTTTTTGGAGACAAATCCAAAAAATCATTGCCAAGACCAATGTCAAGGAGCTTATTCCCTATGTTTTCTTCTAGGAATTTTACAGTTTCACGTCTTACATTCAAGTACTTATTCCCTTCTGAGTTGATTTTTGTGTATGATGTAAGAAAAGGTTTCAGCTTCATTCCTTTGTATTTTGCTACTCAGTTTTCCCAGAGCCGTTTACTGAAGAGACTATCCTTTCCCCATTACGTATTCTTGGCACCCTTGTCAAAGTTCAAATATGCGTGGGTTTATTTCTGGGCTTTTGATTCTGTTCCATTGGTCTATGTTTCTGTTTTCATGCCAGTATTAATACAATGCTGTTTTGATTACTATAGTTTTGTAATATAGTTTGAAATCAAGAAGTGTGATACCTCCAGTTTTGTTATTCTTTCTCAGAGTTGCTTTGATTATTTGAGATCTTTGTGTTTCCATACAACTTTTCGGATTGTTCTGTTGTTGTGAAAAAAATGACATTGGAAGTTTAATAAGGATTGCATTGAATCAATAGATCATTTGAGTAGTATGGACATTTTAACAATAGTTATACTTCCAATTCAAGAACATGAGATATATTTTCATTTATTTGTGTCTTTTTCAGTTTCTTTCATTGATGCCTTACAGTTTTCAGTGTAGAGATCTTTCACCTCCTTGGTTAAATATATTACTAAGTATTTTATTGGTTTTAATATTATTGTAACTTGAACTGTTTTCTTAACTATTTTTCAGATAGTTCATTGTTAGTGTATAGAAATGTACCTTATTTTTGTGTATTGATTTAGTATCCTACAAATTTATTGACTTATTAGTTTCAATAAATTCTTAGTGGAGCCTTCCATATATAAGATTATAGCGTTTTCCATATGTAAGATTATGTCAACTTCATAGACAATTTTTACTTTTTCCTTTGCAATTTAAATGCCTTTTATATATTTTTGCTTGGTTAATTACTCTGGTTAGGACTTCCAGTACTATGTTAATTAGAAGTGCTGGTAGTGGGCACCCCAGTCTTATTCTCAATTTAGAGGAAAAGCTTTCAACTTTTCATTATTGAGTATGATATTAGCGGTGGGATTAACATTTATGGCCTTTATTATGTTGAGATACATTCTTTCTATATCAAATTAGTTGAGACTATCTATCATGAAGCAACATTGATTCTTTCAAATGCTTTCTCTGCATCTTTTGAGATTATTTTATGATTTTTATCCTTCATTTTGTTAATGTGGTACATCACAATTATTATTGTGTAGATGTTGAACCATCCTTGCATCCCTGAAATAAATCCCACTTGGTCCTGGTGTATGATCCTTTAAACATATTGTCGAATCCAGTTTGCTAATATTTTGTTGAGGATATTTGCACCTACATTAAACACTGATAATTGGCCTATAATTTTATTTTCTTGTAGTGTCTTGTCTGACATTGGTATCAGGGTAGTGGTGGTCTTGTAAAATGAGTTTGGAAGTGTTCCCTCTCTTTCCTATTTGTTAAAAACTTGAGAAGAATTTGTATTCGTCTTTCTTTAAATGTTAGGGAGAGTTAACTAGTGTATCCATCTGATCTGAGAACTTTCTGATTAGAGGTTTTTGATTACTGATTTAATCTCCTTTATAGTGCTTTTTCTGTTCAGATTAGTTCATGATTCAGTCTTGGTAGGTTGCATGTTTCTAGGAAATTATCAATTCTTATTAGGTTGTCTAATTTGTGGCCTTATAATTATTCATAATAGTCTTTTATGATCCTTAGTATTTCTGTGGTATCAGTTGTAATTTCCCTCTTTCATTTATATTTCTTATTATTTGAGTACTACTTAATCTTTTTATTGCTTAATAATATTCCACTGTATGGCTATATTATGTTTTATCAATACTAATCCATTCATTTGTTGTTTAGACATTTGTATTGTTCCTACTGTTCAGGTATTATAAACATGCTGTAATGAATTTCGATATGCAAGTTTTTTCATGGACATGTTTTCATTTCTGTTGGGCATATAAGTGAAAGTAGAATTGCTAGGTCATATGGGAACTCAGTGTTTAACTGTTTATGTAACTGCCATAAACGTTTTCAAGCTGGCTGTGTTTTCATTTGTCCACATCCTCACTAAAACTTTTTCCTTCTTTCTTTTTTATTGTACAAATGCTAGTATGTGTAACATGCTATCTCATAGTTTTTTTTCCCCTGAGGCCTAATGATGTTGAGGATCTTTCATGTTCATATTGTGTATTTGTATATCTTCATTGAAGGACTATCTGTTCAGCTCCTACCCATTTTTAACTGAGTTGTGTTTTTATTTTATTATTGTGTTGTAATGGTTCTTTATGTAATCTAGGAACAAGTCATTTATCATATATATGATGTACAAAACTTTTCTGCCTTTCTGTGTGCTTTCTTTTCCCTTCACATTTTTTAGTACATTTTTTAAAAATTATTTTTATTTTGATGTTTGTCTAGGCTACCTATTTTTTTCTTTTGTTACTTGTACTTTTGTTATCATATCTAAAATAACATTACCTAATCCAAAGTCACAAAGATTTACACCAAAGATTTCTTCTAAGCATTTTATACTTTTAGCTCTTAAATTTAGATTATATATCCATTTTGAGTTAATATGTGTATATGGTATAAGGGTAGGGGCCCAAATTCATTTTTTTTTTTGTATGGGGAAATTCAGTTTAACCAGCATCATTTTTTGAAAAGAGTTATTATATCCATATTGAATTACCTTGGTACCCTTGCTGAAGAACAGTTTACCATAAATGTGAAGATTTACTTCTGTTTTCTCAATTCTATTTCATTGATTTTTATGTCTGTCTGTAAGCAAGTACCATGCCATCTTGATTATTGTAGTTCTGTAGTAAGTTTTGAAATTAGGAAGTGTGAGTGTTTTAACTTTGTTTTTCTTACTGAAGATTATTTTGGCTATTCTGGGTCTCTGAATTTCTATAGAATTTTATAATCAGCTTGTCAATTTCTTCCAAGAAATCAGCTGGGATTTAACAAGTTTTGTGTTGAACTTATAGATCAGTTTGGGAAGTATTGCTGTCTTCTAATAATATTAAGCCTTCTGATCCATGAACATGAGATACCTTAATATTTAGTTAGGTGTCTTTTAATATCTTTTTTTTTTAAACATCTTTATTGGGGTATAATTGCCTTACAATGGTGTGTTAGTTTCTGCTTTATAACAAAGTGAATCAGTTATACATATACATATGTTCCCATATCTCTTCCCTCTTGCATCTCCCTCCCTCCCACTCTCCCTAACCCACCCCTCCAGGCTGTCACAAAGCACCAAGCTAATATCCCTGTGCCTTGCGGCTGCTTCCCCCTAGCTATCTACCTTACTACGTTTGTTAGTGTGTATATGTCCATGACTCTCTCTCGCCCTGTCAAAGCTCACCCTTCCCCCTCCCCATATCCTCAAGCCCGTTCTCCAGTAGGTGTGCGTCTTTATTCCTGTCTTACCCCTAGGTTCTACATGACATTTTCTTTTTCCTTAAATTCCATATATATGTGTTAGCATACGGTATTTGTCTTTTTCTTTCTGACTTACTTCACTCTGTATGACAGACTCTAGGTCTATCCATCTCATTACAAATAGCTCAATTTCATTTCTTTTTAAGGCTGAGTAATATTCCATTGTATATATGTGCAACATCTTCTTTATCCATTCATCCGATGATAGGCGCTTAGGTTGTTTCCATCTCCGGGTTATTGTAAATAGAGCTGCAATGAACATTTTGGTACATGACTCTTTTTGAATTTTGGTTTTCTCAGGGTATATGCCCAGTAGTGGGATTGCTGGGTCATATGGTAATTCTATTTGTAGTTTTTTAAGGAACCTCCATACTGTTCTCCATAGTGGCTGAACCAATTCACATTCCCACCAGCAGTGCAAGAGTGTTCCCATTTCTCCACACCCTCTCCAGCATTTATTGTTTCTAGATTTTTTGTTGATGGCCATTCTGACTGGTGTGAGAAGATATCTCATTGTAGTTTTGATTTGCATTTCTCTAATGATTAATGATGTTGAGCATTCTTTCATGTGTTTGTTGGCAGTCTGTATATATTCTTTGGATAAATGTCTATTTAGGTCTTCTGCCCTTTTTTGGATTGGGTTGTTTGTTTTTTTGTTATTGAGCTGCATGAGCTGCTTGTAAACTTTGGAGATTAATCCTTTGTCATTTGCTTCATTTGCAAATATTTTCTCCCACTCTGAGGGTTGTCTTTTGGTCTTGATTATGGTTTCCTTTGCTGTGCAAAAGCTTTGAAGTTTCATTAGGTCCCATTTGTTTATTTTTGTTTTTATTTCCATTACTCTAGGAGGTGGGTCAAAAAGGATCTTGCTGTGATTTATGTCATAGAGTGTTCTGCCTATGTTTTCCTCTAAGAGTTTGATAGTTTCTGGCCTTACATTTAGGTCTTTAATCCATTTTGAGCTTATTTTTGTGTATGGTGTTAGGGAGTGATCTAATCTCATACTTTTACATGTACCTGTCCAGTTTTCCCAGCACCATTTATTGAAGAGGCTGTCCTTTCTCCACTGTACATTCCTGCCACCTTTATCAAAGATAAGGTGTCCATATGTGCGTGGGTTTATCTCTGGGCTTTCTATCCTGTTCCATTGATCTATCTTTCTGTTTTTGTGCCAGTACCATACTGTCTTGATTACTGTAGCTTTGTAGTATAGTCTGAAGTCAGGGAGCCTGATTCCTCCAGCTCCTTTTTTCGTTCTCAAGATTGCTTTGGCTATTCGGGGTCTTTTGTGTTTCCATACAAATTGCGAAATTTTTTGTTCTAGTTCTGTGAAAAATGCCAGTGGTAATTTGATAGGGATTGCATTGAATCTGTAGATTGCTTTGGGTAGTAGAGTCATTTTCACAATGTTGATTCTTCCCATCCAAGTACATGGTATATCTCTCCATCTATTTGTATCATCTTTAATTTCTTTCATCAGTGTCTTATAATTTTCTGCATACAGGTCTTTCATCTCCTTAGGTAGGTTTATTCCTAGATATTTTTTTCTTTTTGTTGCAATGGTAAATGGGAATGTTTTCTTGATTTCAATTTCAGATTTTTCATCATTAGTATATACGAATGCCAGAGATTTCTGTGCATTAATTTTGTATCCTGCTACTTTACCAAATTCATTGATTAGCTCTAGCAGTTTTCTGGTAGCATCTTTAGGATTCTCTATGTATAGTATCATGTCATCTGCAAACAGTGACAGCTTTACTTCTTCTTTTCTGATTTGGTTTCCTTTTATTTCCTTTTCTTCTCTGATTGCTGTGGCTAAAACTTCCAAAACTATGTTGAATAAGAGTGGTGAGAGTGGGCAACCTTGTCTTGTTCCTGATCTTAGTGGAAATGCTTTCAGTTTTTCACCATTGAGGATGGTGTTTGCTGTGGGCTTGTCATATATGGCCTTTATTATGTTGAGGAAAGTTCCCTCTATGCCTACTTTCTGCAGGGTTTTTTTCATAAATGGGTGTTGAATTTTGTCGAAAGCTTTCTCTGCATCTATTGAGATGATCATATGGTTTTTCTCCTTCAATTTGTTAATATGGTTTATCACATTGATAGATTTGCGTATATTGAAGAATCCTTGCATTCCTGAAATAAACCTCACTTGATCATGGTGTATGATCCTTTTAATGTGCTGTTGGATTCTGTTTGCTAGTATTTTGTTGAGGAGTTTTGCATCTATGTTCATCAGTGATATTGGCCTGTAGTTTTCTTTCTTTGTGACATCCTTGTCTGGTTTTGGTATCAAGGTGATGGTGGCCTCGTAGAAGGAATTTGGGAGTGTTCCTCCCTCTGCTATATTTTGGAAGAGTTCGAGAAGGATAGGTGTTAGCTCTTCTCTAAACGTTTGATAGAATTCACCTGTGAAGCCATCTGGTCCTGGGCTTTTGTTTATTGGAAGATTTTTAATCACAGTTTCAATTTCAGTGCTTGTGATTGGTCTGTTCATATTTTCTATTTCTTCCTGATTCAGGCTTGGCAGGTTGTGCATTTCTAAGAATTTGTCCATTTCTTCCAGATTGTCCATTTTATTGGCATAGAGTTGCTTGTAGTAATCTCTCATGATTTTTTTTATTTCTGCAGTGTCAGTTGTTACTTCTCCTTTTTCATTTCTAATTCTATTGATTTGAGTCTTCTCCCTTATTTTCTTGATGAGTCTGGCTAGTGGTTTATCTATTTTGTTTATCTTCTCAAAGAACCAGCTTTTAGTTTTATTGAGCTTTGCTATCGTTTCCTTCATTTCTTTTTCATTTATTTCTGATCTGATTTTTATGATTTCTTTCCTTCTGCTAGCTTTGGGGGTTTTTTGTTCTTCTTTCTGTAATTACTTGAGGTGCAAGGTTAGGTTGTTTATTCGAGATGTTTCCTGCTTCTTAAGGTGGGCTTGTATTGCTATAAACTTCCCCCTTAGAACTGCTTTTGCTGCATCCCATAGGTTTTGGGTCGTTGTGTCTCCATTGTCATGTTTCTAGGTATTTTTTTATTTCCTCTTTGATTTCTTCAGTGATCACTTCATTATTAAGTAGTGTATTGTTCAGCCACCATGTGTTTGTATTTTTTACAGATCTTTTCCTGTAATTGATATCTAGTCTCATGGTGTTGTGGTCAGAAAAGATACTTGATACAATTTGAATTTTCTGAAATTTACCAAGGCTTGATTTGTGACCCAAGATATGATCTATCCTGGAGAATGTTCCATGAGCACTTGAGAAAAATGTGTATTCTGTTGTTTTTGGATGGAGTGTCCTATAAATATCAATTAAGTCCATCTTGTTTAATGTATCATTTAAAGCTTGTGTTTCCTTATTTATTTTCATTTTGGATGATCTGTCCATGGGTGAAAGTGGGGTGTTAAAGTCCCCTAATATGAATGTGTTACTGTCGATCTGTTTTATGGCTGTTAGTATTTGCCTTACGTATTGAGGTGCTCCTTTGTTGGGTGCATAAATATTTACAATTGTTATATCTTCTTCTTGGTCGATCCCTTGATCATTATGTAGTGTCCTTCTTTGTCTCTTTTAATAGTCCTTATTTTAAAGTCTATTTTGTCTGATATGAGAATTGCTACTCCAGCTTTCTTTTGGTTTCCATTTGCATGGAATATCTTTTTCCATCCCTTTACTTTCAGTCTGTATGTGTCTCTAGGTCTGAAGTGGGTCTCTTGTAGACAGCATATATAAGGGTCTTGTTTTTGTATCCATTCCGCCAATCTGTGTCTTTTGGTGGGAGCATTTAGTCCATTTACATTTAAGGTAATTATCGATATGTATGTTCCTATTCCCATTTTCTATATTGTTTTGGGTTCGTTATTATAGGTCTTTTCCTTCTCTTGTGTTTCTTGTCTACAGAAGTTCCTTTAGCATTTGTTGTAAAGCTGGTTTGGTGGTGCTGAACTCTCTCAGTTTTTGCTTGTCTGTAAAGGTTTTAATTTCTCCGTCAAATCTGAATGAGATCCTTGCTGGGTAGAGTAGTCCTGGTTGCAGGTTTTTCTCCTTCATCACTTTCAGTATGTCCTGCCACTCCCTTCTGGCTTGTAGGGTTTCTGCTGAGAGATCAGCTGTTAACCTTATGGGGATTCCCTTGTGTGTTTTTTGTTGTTTTTCCCTTGCTGCTTTTAATATGCTTTCTTTGTATTTAATTTTTGACAGTTTGATCAATATGTGTCTTGGCATATTTCTCCTTGGATTTATCCTGTATGGGACTCTCTGTGCTTCCTGGACTTGATTAACTATTTCCTTTCCCATATTAGGGAAGCTTTCAACTATAATCTCTTCAAATATTTTCTCAGTCCCTTTCTTTTTCTCTTCTTCTTCTGGAACCCCTATAATTCGAATGTTGGTGCATTTAATGTTGTCCCAGAGGTCTCTGAAACTGTCCTCAGTTCTTTTCATTCTTTTTTCTTTATTCTGCTCTGCAGTAGTTATTTCCACTATTTTATCTTCCAGGTCACTTATCCGTTCTTCTGCCTCAGTTATTCTCCTATTGATCCCATGTAGAGTACTTTTAATTTCATTTATTGCGTTGTTCATCATTGCTTGTTTCATCTTTATTTCTTCTAGGTCCTTGTTAACTGTTTCTTGCATTTTGTCCATTCTACTTCCATGATTTCGGATCATCCTTACTATCATTATTCTGAATTCTTTTTCAAGTAGACTGCCTATTTCCTCTTCATTTGTTAGGTCTGGTGCATTTTTATCTTGCTCCTTCATCTGCTGTGTGTTTTTCTGTCTTCTCATTTTGCTTATCTTACTGTGTTTGGGGTCTCCTTTTTGCAGGCTGCATGTTCGTAGTTCCCGTTGTTTTTGATATCTGTCTCCAGTGGCTAAGGTTGTTTCAGTGGGTTGTGTAGGCTTCCTGGTGGAGGGGACTAGTGCCTGTGTTGTGGTGGATGAGGCTGGATCTTGTCTCTCTAGTGGGCAGGTTCACGTCTGGTGGTGTGTTTTGGGGTGTCTGTGGCCTTATTATGATTTTAGGCAGCCTCTCTGCTAATGGGTGGGGTTGTGTTCCTGTTTTGCTAGTTGTTTGGCATAGGTTGTCCAGCACTGTGGCTTGCTGATCGTTGAATGAAGCTGGGTGCTGATGTTAAGATAGAGGTCTCTGGGAGATTTCCGCCATTTAATATTATGTGGAGCTGGGAGGTCTCTTGTTGACCAGCGTCCTGAAGTTGGCTCTCCTACCTCAGAGGCAGAGCCCTGACTCCTGGCTGGAGCACCAAGAGCCTTTCATCCACACGGCTCAGAATAAAAGGGAGAAAAAGTAGAGAGAATTAGTAGAAGTATGAGGAAAGAAAGAAGGAAAGGAGGAAAGGAAGGAAGGAAGAAAGAAGCAAAGAAGGAAAGAAAGGAGTGAGGGAGGGAGGGAGGGAGGGAGGAAGGAGGAAGGAAGGAGGGAAAGAAGGAAAAAAGACAGAAAGAAAGAAGATACAGTAAAAATAAAATAAAGTGTAATATATTTATTGAATTAAAAATATTTAGAAAAGAAAAAAAAGGGACGTATAGAACCTTAGGACAAATGTTGGAAGCAAAGCTATACAGAGAAAATCTTACACAGAAGCAAACACATACACCTTCAGAAAAAGAGGTAAAGGGGGAAAAATCATAAATCTTGCACTCAGAGACCACCTCCTCAATTTGGGGTGATTCGTTGTCTAAAGGAGGGAAGGAAGGAAGGAAAGAAAGAAAGAAAGAACGAAGGTAAAGTATAATAAAGTTATTACAATTAAAATTAATTATTAAGAAAAAAAATTTTTTTTAAAAACCATGGACGGATAGAGCCCTAGGACAAATGGTGGAACAAGAGTATACAGACAAGATCTCACACAGAAGCATACAAGTACACATTCACAAAAAGACGAAAAGGGAAAAAAATCATAGATCTCGCTCCTAAATTCCACCTCTTCAATTTGGGATCATTCCTTGTCTATTCAGGTATTCCACAGATGCAGGGTATATCAAGTTGATTGTGGAGCTTTAATCTGCTGCTTCTGAGGCTGCTGGGAGAGATTTCCCTTTCTCTTCTTTGTTCTCACAGCTCACAGGAGCTCAGCTTTGTATTTGGCCCTGCCTCTGCGTGTAGGTCGCTGGAGGGCGTCTGTTTTTTGCTCAGACAGGACGGGGTTAAAGGAGCCGCTGATTCGGGGGCTCTGGCTCACTCAGGCCGGCGGTGGGGGGGGAAGGAGGGGCACTGCATGCGGGGCGGGCCTGTGGCGTCAGAGGCGGCGTGACGTTGCGGCAGAGGCCGGCGTGACGTTGCACCAGCCTGAGGCCCGCCGTGCGTTCTCCCGGGGAAGTTGTCCCTGGATCCCGGGAACCTGGCAGTGGTGGGCTGCACAGGCTCCGTGGAAGAGGGGTGTGGAGAGTGACCTGTGCTCGCACACAGACCTCTTGGTGGCGGCAGCATCAGCCTTAGCGTCTCCCGCCCGTCTCTGGGGTCCGCGCTTTTAGCCGCGGCTCGCGCCCGTCTCTGGAGTTCCTTTAAGCAGCGCTCTTGAACCCCTCTCCTCGCACACCAGGAAACAAAGAGGGAAGAAAAAGTCTCTTGCCTCTTTGGCAGGTGAAGGCTTTTCCCCGAACTCCCTCCCGGCTAGTCGTGGTGCACTAACCTCTTCGGGCTATGTTCAAGCCGCCAACCCCAGTCCTCTCCCTGTGCTCCGTCCAAAACCGAAACCCGAGCCTCAGCTCACAGCCCTGCCCGCCCCGGCGGGTGAGCAGACAAGCCTCTCGGGCTGGTGAATGCCGGTCGGCACCGATCCTCTGTGCGGGAATCTCCCCGGTTTGCCCTCCGCACCCATTGCTGTGCACTACTCCGCGGTCCCAAAGCTCCCCCCTCCGCCTCCCGCAGTCTCCGCCCGCGGAGGGGCTTCCTAGTGTGTGGAAACTTTTCCTCCTTCACATCTCCCTCCCACTGGTGCAGGTGCCGTTCTTATTCTTTTGTCTCTGTTTTTTCTTTTTTTCTTTTGCCCTACCCAGGTACGTGGGGAGTTTCTTACCTTTTGGGAGGTCTGAGGTCTTCTGCCAGCCTTCAGTAGGTGTTCTGTAGGAGTTGTTCCACATGTAGATGTATTTCTGGTGTATCCGTGGGGAGGAAGGCGATCTCCGCAACTTACTCTTCCGCCATCTTCAAGGTCCCCGTCTTTTAATATCTTTTAACATATTTTGTAGCTTTCAAATTATAAGTATTTCACTCCTTGTGTTAAATTTATTCCTAATTATTTTATTATTTTCAGTGACATTATTAATGGAATTATTTTCTTGATTTTATTTTTGGTTTGCTTATTTCTCCTGTATAGAAATACACTTGATTTTTTAATAATGATATTGTATGCTCCAAACTTGCTTAAATTGTTTATTAGTTCTAATAATGGAATTTTACTTTTTTCTTTACAGTCTCAATGTGTTTCATACCATCTTCTTGCCTAGTTCCTCTAGCTAGCACCCTCAGTAAGAAGTTGTAAGAAAGAACATCCTTATGTTTTTCCATATCTTAGGGTAAAAGCATTCAGTTTTTCACCATCAAGTATGATGTTAGCTGTGGGATTATTGTAGATGCTATTTATTGGATTGAGGAATCACCTTTCTATTCCTAAGGTTTTTTAATTGAGGTATAGTATATTTACAGTATTATATTAGTTACAGATGTGCAAAATAGTGATTCAAAATTTGTACAGATTATACTCCATTTAGTTATTACAAAATATTGGTTATATCCCCTGTGCTATACAATATACCCTTGTAGCTTATTTATTTTATACATAGTAGTTTGTACCTCTTAATCTTCTATCCCTATTTTGCCACCCCCACTTTTCCTCTCCTCTCCCCATTGTTAACCAGTAGTCTGTTCTCTCTATCTGTGCATCTGTTTCTGTTTTGTTATATTCATTCCTTTATTTTTTAGATTCCATGTATAAGTGATAACATATTTGTCTTTCTCTGTCTGACTTATTTCACTAAGTATAATACCCTCCAGGTCCATCCATGTTGTTGCAAACAGCAAAATTTCCTTCCCTATTCCTAATTTCTTGAGTGTTTTATTTTTTACTAAAATGAAGGAATGTTGAATTTTGTCTAATTCTTTTCCTGTATCTCTTCAGATGTTGTAGGTTTTTTGTTGTTCTTTATTATTTTGATGTGGTTCATTACAGTAATTGACTTCTGTATATTAAACTACCCTTGGACATGGTGGACAATCTTGTTATATTTTGCTGGATTCAGTTTGCTAGTATTTTTTGAGGGTTTTTGCTTTGATGTTTATAAATTTTTATTCATTAGTTTTCTATTCTACTTGTTATTTTATGGTTTTGATATAAAATAAATTGTGATTGGGAAATAGTCCCTATTCTGTTTCTTGGAACTGTTTATGTATAATTAGTGTTAATTCTTTCTTAAATATTTAATAGAATTCACAAGTGAAGCCATCTCATCCACTTTTTTGTTAAGAGATATTTGGTAACTAATTCAATTCCCTCATTCATTATTGGTTCCTCATTATTGATTACTCATTCAAACTCCATATTCGTTATATGTATCTATCTATCTATACCTATCTATTTATCTATCTCATACAACTGTTATATCTTCTTGCTGACTTGACTTCTTTATCATTATATAATGTCTTTTCTTCTCTTATTACAGTTTTTTACTAAAAGGCTATTTTGTTTGATATAAGTATAGCCACTCTTGCTTTAGTTTGGTTTCCATTTGCATGGAATATCATTTTCCATCCCTTCAATTTCAGCCTAGGTGTATCCTTTAAACTCCAGTGTATCTCTTGTAGGTAGCATACACTTAGGTCTCATTTTTTTATCCATTCAGTTACTCTATGACTTTTGATGGGATAATTTGTTTCATTTCTGTTTAAAGTAATTTTTGATAGTAAGTACTTACTATTGCCATTTGTTAATTGCTTTCTGAATGTTTTATAGTACTTTTGTTTCTTATTCTGTCTTCCTCTATTATTTGATGATTTTCTGTAATAGTATGCTTTAATTTCTTTCTTTTATATTTTTTTCTTATATAGATTTTTGCTTTTTTGTTACCATGAGGCTTACATAAAACATCTTGTAGTTATAACTGTCATTTAAGCTGATAACCTTCATTGCATACAAAAGCTCTACCCTTTTATTCCCTCACACATATTTTATGTTTTTGATGTCAACTTTTATATTTTAATTATTAGCAAGTTACTGTAGCTATAGTTATTTAAAATACTTTTGTCTTTTACATTAAATCTACAGTTTAATTTTATTCACACACTACTCTTTCCAGTGTTACTCTGAATCTGACTATATACTTGCCTTTATTAGTGAGTTTTATACTTTCATATTTCATATGTTTTCATGTTACTGATTAGTATCCTTTCATTTCCTTGAAGAAATCCCTTTAACATTCCTTGTAAGGCAGGTCTAGTGGTGATGAACCTTGTTAGATTTTACTTGTCCAGGAAAATATCTCTTCATTTCTAAAGGATATCTTTTCCAGGTAAAAATTCTTAGTTGCCAGGTTTTTTTTTTTTGCTGTTTTTATTTATTTTTTCTTTTAGCACATTGATAATATCATTCCACTGTCTCCTGGCCTGCCAGGTTTCTGATAAGAAATACACTCATAGACTTATTGGTTTTCTCTTGTATGTGATGAGTCTCTTTTCTCTTTTTACATTCAAAATTCACTCTTTGTTTTGGATTTTTTTACAGTTTAATGTGTCTTGGTGAAGTCTTCTTTGGGTTGCACCTGGCTGGGGATTTTTGAGCTTCGTGAACTTGTATGTTCATATCCCTCCCCAGATTTAGAAATTTTACAGCCATAATTTCTTTAAATAATCTTTCTGCCCCTTTCTTTATTCTCCTTCTGGAACTCCGATTACATGTATATTAGGTCTCTTGATGGTGTCCCATAAATCTTTTAGACTTTTTCCATTTCTTTTCATTTTTTCTTTTTTCTCTTCTAACTGTATAATTTCAAGTGTTCTGTCTTCAAGTTCACAGATTCTTTCTTCTCCTTGGTCAAGTCTGATGTTTATACTCCCTATTTCTTTATTCATCCATTGTGTTCTTCACCTCCATAATTTCTGTTTGTTCTTTGCTATGATCTCTATCTCTTTGTTAAACTTTATGTTTTGTTCATATATTGTAATCCTGATTTTGTTGTCTATATGTATTCTTTTATAGCTCACTTATATTCCTTACTATACTTATTTTGAGCTCTTTGTCAGGCAGTTCATAGATTTCCATTTTTTTAGAGTCAGTTATTGGGAAATTATTATGTTCCTTTGATGATGTCATGTTTCCTTGATTTTTCATGCTCCTTGAATTCTTGTGTTACTGTGTTTGTATCTGAAAAATCAGCCACCTCTTCCAGTCTTTACCAACTGGCTTTGGGAGAGAAATACCTTCAGCAATCAGCCTTGCTGGGGATTCTGAAGCTCTCTCAGACCTTTTCTATAGAAGTTCCTGCTCACACCTCTTATTCACACTTGGTGAGGAATTATTAAGATTGTGTGTCCTTTCTTGGGCCCACACAACCAGGTCATGTGTTGAGAGCCTTCTAGTTGTTTGCCCTAGGATGGTGCCCTGAAATGCTCAGATTGTTTTGATTTTTTCTAATACTGCAGATTTGAGCCAGGTTTCTGTGCATTCTTGTGAGCCATTTACAAAGGCTCACACGTAAACACCATGGTGGCACAGCAGGACATCCGTGGGGGAGGAGAATGGGGATAAGATGCAGAGGAAAGGCAGCCTAATGAGCTCATGGGCAGGCTTCCTGTAGACCATGAAGTGTTTAGTAAGATCTGCAGCCTTTTGATGAATTCTGAACCCTGGTTGTTGTGTTTCCAGTCTTTCCCAACCCTTCAGCTGTACTTATTAGTTCAGTGTCCTGGGTGGGCTGAGAAAAATATGGGCCTCTTAGGCAGTTTCCCCCACAACTCGGGAAGCTGGGAGCTCACTCACTATACTGTCACTTTCCTCCATGGTAGAAATCACAGTCCAAGAGAGTCTCTCTTGGCACTGAGCTATGTCACTTTGAGGGAGGTGTGGGTAATGTGAAACTATTCTTTTTTTACCTTCTTTAATGCATGTAGTGCTGGATTCTTTTGCTCCAGCAGTGTGCTTGAACTTCTCCTCTGGACCCCTAGACTTCCACAAAGGTACTCTTGTCCATGAATGATTGTCAAAATTTATTTTCTGTGGGGAGATGATGGTTGAAAACTTTTATTCCATCAACTTTCTAGTGTCAGTCCTTTTTTTTTCCATTTTAATATAGCCATATACAGCTGTAAATATCCCTGTAATCACTGCATTAGCTACATCCCATAAGTTTTGGTATGTTGTGTCCTTATTTTTATTCACCTCAAAGTATTGTTAATTTGCTCTGTGATTTCTTCATTTGTTATTTAGTGATGTATTGTTTAATTTCCAAATATTTGTGAATCTTACAAATTCTCTTTTTACATTTAGCTCTAATTTATATCTATTGTGGCTAGAGAATATATTTTGCCTGATTTTAATTCTTTCAAATTTAGTCAGACTTTTTATGGTTTAGCCTATGTTCTATCATGGAGAATATTTCAAGTGCATATGAGAAAAATGTATATTCCCCTATTTTTTTGTGGAATGTTCTACACATATCTGTTAGATCTACTTTTAGTATAGTGCTGTCCAATTCTCCCATTTCCTTTATGTTCTTCTATCTAGCTATTCTCTACAATATAAAAAGAGGATTATTGAAGTCTCCAAATAATTGTTAAATTGTCGATTGTACTTCTCCATTGGGTCAGCCTTTGTGTTGAGTATTTTAGTTTCTGTTCTAAGGTCATATATGTTTATAATTTTATAACTATCTGACAAATTTACCCTTTTATCATTATACAATATTCCTCTTTACTTCCAGTAATGTTTTTTTTTCCAAAGTCTATCTGATGCATTAATTCATTCCTCTCTGCAGGGATAGTTGTTTTTTTAAAAAATATTTATTTGGCTGTGCTGGGTCTTCACTGCAGCTTGCAGGATCTTCATTGCTGCATGTGGGATCTTCATTGCAGCATGCGAGATATTTTTTAGTTGTGGCATATGGGCTCTTTAGTTGCAGCATGTGGGCTCCTTTTTTAGTTGCAGCATATGGGCTCTTTCAGTTGTGGCATGTGGGCTCTTAGTTGTGGCATGCAGGATCCAGTTCCCTGACCAGGGATCAAACCCAGGCCCCCTGCGTTGGGAGCATGGAATCTTAACCACTGGAACATCAGGGAAGTCCCCCTGCAGGTATAGATTTTTAAGGCCAGTTTTTGAAGTTTGTTCTGACCACAGGAGAGGTCTTCTTTGCTATTGTTTCCCTGGGTACTCTCTGAAACTAGAGTTGACAGCCTCCTTTTATTTACTTACCACTAAAATCTTGATTGTTTCTGAGAGTGCCCTTAGGCACAAAATTCCCCATAGTCTGTTCTAAGTAAATTCAATCCCTTTAGAGGGAGCTTTGGAGCTGTCTGTTCTTACATCGTGTCTCTCTCTTTGAGCAAGATATCTGAGCCACAGCTCTGGATCTAGGGACAGAGACCATGGCTTATTTCTCATGGAGTAATAGTCCTATTTTATGAGCAAGTTACTGAATGGGAAGTATAGCCTCTGTCTTCTTGGTTTACATCTCCCAGGGTGGAGCTCCCACCCTAGAAATGAGCTATGGTGAAGGGTGACTTGGTCCCCAGTATTCTCTGCCTGCCACATATGACG